>NC_058083.1:148113568-149597495 GCF_014858855.1 Bufo gargarizans
AGCATGTAATCGCTCATGTGTGCCAGGTTGCCCAGAGGAAACAAAAAGCTGTCCTGTAGGAGGTGTATTGTCTGTGTCCTCTGTATCCCCCCAGCCATGCACCAGCGATGGCCATGAGCTGGTTTGGGTGCCACCCTGCTGTGAACACAGTTCCTCCTCCTCCATCTCCTCCTCCTCCTCATCCTCCTCCTCATAATCCTCCAAAACTTTGCCCTGGCTGTTTAATTGTATATCTGGCATTTGTGGGTGCAGGAATCCACCCTTGGAGACACTTGTGAATGACTGGCCAAAAACCCTATGAAATCATCCCTCTTCTTCTGGTGGAAGGAATGCGTCAAACTGCTATCTGCCTCAGGCCCAGCCGCCACTGCTTTTACCTAGTGTGCTGTTATGGAGATACAATGTCCCTGACCATGCTTACTGGTCCACGTATCCGTAGTTAGGTGGACCTTGCCACAGATGGTGTTGCGCAGTGCACACCTGATTTTGACCCCCACTTGGTTGTGCAGGGAAGGGATGGCACGCCTGGAAAAGTATTGGCGGCTGGGCACGACGTACTGTGGGACAGCCACCGCCATAAGGCTTTTAAAACTCTCCGTCTCCACCAGACAGAATGAGAGCATTTCAAAGGACAGTAATTTTGAAATGCTGGCATTCAGGGCCAGGGATCGCATGTGGGCAGGGGGGTACTTCCTCTTCCGCTCCAGTGTTTGGGACATGGAGAGCTGAACGCTTCCCTGGGACATTGTGGAGATGCTTGGTGACCCAGGTGGTGGTGTTGCTGGCAGATCCTCTGTTTGGGGAGTGGCAGGTGGCACTGTCACTTCAGATGTGGATGAAGAGGCCGAGACTTCAACAGAAGAGGAAGCAGGAGGAGCCAGAGACCTTTCTTGGTTTTTGAGGTGTCCACTCCACTGCAGCTCGTGCTTTTCACTTAGTTGTCTGGTCATGCAGGTTGTGCTCAGGTTGAGAATGTTTATGCCTCGCTTCAGACAATTCAATAATCCGCAGCACTCGCCGGTGAATAATGAAAATAGTGGTGATTTATTCACTCAAGCAGCCAGTATACAGCGACATTTCGACCTCAGTTGGTCTTTATCAAGCAGTGAGTGACCATATCCCAGTGTGCCTTATATAGTGTGTATGGGTGGATACAATAATGGGTGTATATAATTCCGCCCCCCCAGTGGGAGTATACTTCCATTTACACAAAACATGATTCAATTAACTGAACATTCAACAAGTACTTAATTATCATCAAAGTAATTAAAAAAGCATATATAGCGATGAAGTCAACATATTCCCCTATATATCACCTGTGTATGAGGATCTCCACGCTATCCCTGCACTCCACGCTAGTCCCGGTAACATGCCAGACACTGGCGTCCCCTCCTTCACAATACGCATGCTCAAGGACCTGCCACAGCACCTAGGCAACAGAGGCGTTCTCCAGCATCGGCCAATAGGAAAAAAGGCTGTTGATGACGTCACTAGTTGCTGATTCCCAGAGCAAATAAGAATATTCCTCTGCTAGGTGACTGGAGCCAATAGGAAAAATAGGTTTATCGTGACCTCAGCTGTTGCTGTGTGGAGGGGAGATTGCTCCTCCCCTCAACACAGACTCAATGCAGGACAGCTAGCTCCGGTCGTCAGGGAGACAGGGACGCTCCATAATAAAAACTGAGCACTCCATGTCACCTGGCACACCAGGCCAGTCGGACCTGCAGCCATTTATTAGTAGGGGGAGTCAGTCAACCTGCCAGGAGGTTTTTAATGGACCATCCATCCATCTCCAGCCGTAAATACATCATATCGAGCACATTACCTCCAGGGTGACAATCGGCAACCGCCACTTGCACACCCCCTTGAGGCAACTGTGTTCACATCCATTCCACCCCAGGAAACTGGTCACCGCTCCCGTCCCTACCACGGGACTGGGCGTGTGTCCAATTATTTTGGGGATGTGGATACACAAGCATGACCCCCGTGGTCTATAACAGCCACCCGCAGGGTCGAGAGTGCACCCACTCATGCATCAGCTAGAGACCACCCAGGAGACAACATGGTCCCCCCAGGGATACAACCAGCGACAGCCGGCTGAACACCCAGTCGGTGTTCCCATGTTCCCATGTATTCAGCCCCAAGAAACAGATCACACCTCCATATTCAAATTATATGGAGTGGCGTATGTCACGTTATTTAGGGGGATTGTGGACACAAAAAATGCCCCACAGCTGCTCATAACAACCAGCCGTAGGAACAGGATTGTGTCCACACATGCAGGCAGTCCAAACACACCTCTCCAGACAGGAGTAGCCAGACCTATCCCCAATTCGTTCAAAGCTGGGCATAACATCCCACAGTCTTCCAAATTGGTATCCAGATTCTGCTTTACCTTCGACTAGTAGCTGTAGAGAGGTACCACGAGTTCAACAGTTGGGGATAGACCAGGATAAGCGTAGAGCGCAGAGGAACACATAGGGACCCACCATCCACAGGCTGGAAAAGGAGAAAAAAAAATTATGTGTAAATGTGTTCATATCACCATGGTCTATTAAAACCTAACACAACATACATGTTGGGCACAAAACTTAAGATACGGTATTAAAAAAGCTCCTATACACGGAATACACGGAATAAAGGGGTATGAAACGAGGATCACAAAATCAGGCAAAAAACCCCAAATTAAAGTCCCTATTAAGCCCCCTGGGCTCCAGGGTGTCTAGTCTATGAATCCATTTTATCTCTAGACGTTTCAACAGGGTCTCTCGATCCCCTCCTCGTCGGGGCTGTCTAATCCCATCAATAATTTGGAACCTCAGCTGTGAGACGTTATGTCCACCCTTGAAAAAATGTTCCGGGACAGGGAGGTCCAAAGCAGGTTTACGAATTTTAGACTTATGTTGTGTCAGTCTTTTTTTACATTCTTGGGTCGTCTCGCCCACATATAAAAGTCCACATGGGCACCAAAGTATATAAATCACAAAAGAAGAGTTACATGTAAAAAATTGTCTGATACTGTACCTCCTGCCTGTCCTGGGATGTACGAAGGAGTTCCCTTTCACCATGCTGTTACAATGACAGCATCCGAGACACGGAAAACATCCCGTTTTTTCACTGGCTTGTAATTTGAGAGGGGTTTGATCAGCATGGACTAACCTGTCCTTAAGGTTCGCTTCAAACTCTAATTGCACAGCGTGCAAACCACTCGTGTCTTGTCGTCATCACATTGTCCAAAGAACTGCCACGCCAGGGAACTCCTTGGAGCTAGCTTTGGTGTGCTCGGTCCCTTGCTGCGGTGGGCAGTAGCAGGCGTATTGTCAAGGGGACGGCCGCTCCGATTTTTCACCCTGCTCCCTCTTCTGCTCTGCTGGTGGCTCTGTGCGACCACCACCTCTTCCTTCGCACTACACAGGTTACTCGCATGACCTTGATTCCATGTAGGGTCGAGGACCTCATCGTTCTCCACATTATCTTCCACCCAGTCTTTACCCCTGCCCTCATTGTCGGTCTGCACACTTTCGAAAGCCACAGCAGTTGGCACCTGAGTTTCATCATCATCCAAGACGTGCTGCAATGGTCCTTCCATGTACTCATCTTGAAACATAGGTGGTTGGGCATCTCTTCCACTTCTGGGGCATGGATAGGTGGATGGCCCTGGGAAACCCTGCTAGCAGAGTCATCAACAATCAGAAGAGACTGCTGCATGACTTGGGGCTCAGACTGCTTGACTGATTTGCAAAGGGGTGAGGTGAAAGACTGATGGACATCGGCTGCAGGTGCCAACTCTGATCTTTCAGAAGGAGACTGGGTGGGAGACAATGTGAAGGAACTGGAGGCACTGTCTGCACCCCAATCTACTATCGCCTGTACGTTTTTTGGGCTTCACCATTCGTAGAGCAGCATTAGGCCTGACCACATACCGCTGAAGGTTCTGTCGCCTACTCGCACCTGAGGAAGGTGTTTTTACTTGTGCGTGTAGCTGGCACAAATCGACCACGTCTTCTACCTGCAACAGGAGCAACACCAGCAGCACCTCAACCGGGGCCACGTCCCTTATTTGATGCTCTTCTCATATTTCTGAAATGTAGGATCTTGCCCAAACGGGTGTTTTTGTTTTTTACAGAATATAACAACAGTATCTAACGTGTGTATCTCACAATTAGAGATGCAGCAAAGGCTGCAAAATTAAGATTTCTGCCCTAAATGGGTGTTTTTTTAATAACAGAATATGACAGCAGTATATAACGTTGGAATTTCACACGTACAGATGCAGCAAGGGCTTTAAAATTGAGTATTTTGCCCCCCAAAAATGTGTTTTTTAAAAACCAGATAATTATAGCTGTATTTCTAGCTTAAATTGTACACTGAGTAATGCGGCAGAGGCCCAAGATGGAGGGTATTGCCAAAAATAGGTGTCTTTTAAAACCCAGTATCTAAAGCGTGTATCTCACACTGACAGATGCAGCAAGTGCTGTAAAATTGAGTAAATTATTGCTGTATTTCTAGCTTAAATTGCACACTGACAAATGCTGCAAAGGCACCATTAGGATATTGCCAAAAATTTGTGTTTTTTAAAAAAGAACATATGCTGTGCTGGTGCACTGAGCTTGCATAAAATGGATAAAAGTTATTTTTCTCTGTCTCAGGGCTCAGGGCAGGGTAAAAAGATTGTGCACTGCACCCACAAAACAAAATCTATGTAGATCGCTGAGTTTACAAGCGCTTCAGATTAAAGATTCTTTCCTATTCTCTCCCTCACAGCAGCAGCATCCTATCCCTACACTAAGCACAGCAGAGTGACGTGCAGCACTAGATGATTCCAGCTTATATAGAGGCTGGGTCACATGCTGCACTGGCCAATCGCAGCCATGCCATTAGTAGGCATGACTGTGATGGCTTCTAAGGGCATAAAGTTAAACGCTTGTTGATTGGCTGCTCTGCAACCTTTCAATAATCACCAAACTCCGAACCCGAACTTTTACTGAAATGTTTGGGTTCGGGTCCGGGGTCCAACCCTATCCATAATTTGTGGTTTTCTGTAACTAATACTGTACTACATCAGAAAACAGTGTCTGTATTGCAAATTCCAATAATCTGGGCCTAATATAGTGTCCATATTCTGTGGGTTTCTGTGACAAATACTGTCCTGCATCCGAAAACGGTGTCTTTAGCGGACAGTAAAACAATCTCCATTAATATGAAGAAGGCGAGCACTAAGGGACAGGGAAGTGGGCGTGATGCTGATGGTGCACACAGAAACCCAGGCACTGGGCGCAATAAAACTGTGCCTGCTGCCAGTGCACCAGGAAAAAAATAAAAATCCACCTTACCTAGCTTCATGTCCAACTTAGCTGTGATGGTCACGTACACTACACACAGGGGGGAGGATAGTGACCACTGCGCTCCGACCCTCACCCCTGGCCCTGACTACTTGCCTCGCAAGTCCTAATGACAGTGGACAACTAGATGACAGTCCCTAACTTAGTATACGTGCTGGGAAGACAGACAAGACAAATAACGGAATGTGAGCGGACCGGGTCAGAACCAAGAGAGCTATGCAGTACAAAGGGTTAAGCAAAGAATGGTCAGGAGAAGTCGGGGTCAAATACCAAGAGAGTAGAGAAGTACCAGAGAAGTCTGCAAAGAGTAGTCAGGTGGAAGCCGAGGTCACAATACCAGGAGGGATGCACAGTACAGTAGGAGCAGGCAAAGGATAGTCCGGGAACAGGATCAGGTGAGTATTCAGTAGTCCAACAAATAGCCAGGAACCTAGAATTAACAGGCAACCTGTGGCCAGCAGGCTGCCTGTATTTATAGTGGGGTCTGAGGATCATGTGACGTGGCCAGCATCACATGACCGACAGACAGACAAGTCAAGCACCAAGTGATCAGCTTGGCGCTCAAGGCAGACCTAGGAGCAGGGAGCCTCCCTAGTTAGCAAAGCCGCCCTGGGAACGAGGCCAAACACAGATCCTCACTCCTGAAGCTAAGTGGGAAGGTCTTCGGCTGATGGGAGACCGAGTGCACCTTTGGCGCCACGTGACATTAGCTGGGCGGCGCAGGACAACACTGTCCAAGTCGGTTGGATTGCTGAAGATAATACTTCCAGTTGGTTAAGCACCACCCTATCTTCCACCAAGTCCAGTCTCTGTAGTCTGGTCAACTGAATCCTCACTCTGATCATCCTTCCTCCCACCATGAAGAGCCAAATGAGTGATCCCACATTCGGATATACCGAGGAGCTCTTTCCAGCGCCACTATTAGATTTGGCCCTCACGCCCAGCACCCTTGAAGAGGAACCTGAGATATTGTGCCCTGATTCTCAACCTCTTGAACCTTCACAGTCTCAAGAAGATGACGGTGGTGAACGGCGATCATTCAGTTTACAAGGTGGATTATGATGAAACACAGTTTTCAATCACTGAGGTTGTGGTTAGGTCAAGTCAGGAGGATGAGCAGAGTGAGGAAGTGGAAGAGGAGGTGGTGAACGATGAGGTCACTGACCCAACATGGGAATCTGAAAAGCTGAGCGAGGACAGCAGTACAGAGGGGGAGGGATCTGTATCACCGCAACAGGCTGGAAGAGGCAGTGGGGTTGCAAAGGGGAGAAGTCGGCCCACACCAAACAGGCCCGCAACCGTTACACCGAGCACCCCATGCATATATCTAGCTCACCAAGGGGTAGGTGTTCCTCAGTATGGCGCTTTTTTGAGGAAAGTGCCGATGACAAAAGAGTGGTAGTTTGCAACCTGTGCCATACCAAAATGAGCCGGAGCGTGAACACTAGCAACCCCACCACCACAAGCATGATCTGCCACATGGCATTTAAGCACCCGAATAAGTGGTCCGAATGCCTGGGTCCACAATCTGGGTCTGCGGGTCACACCACTGCCTCCTGTGTTACACACTGCTGACCAGTCCCCTGTCGAAGGCACAGGCCCGGATGCCCCTTGCACTGCACCTGGACCTTCACATGAACCATCAGTAACAACATCCACCTCCCTGTCCCAGCGCAGCATCCAAATGTCCATAACACAGTCATTTGAATGCAAGAGCAAATACCCACCCACAGGGCATAGCGCTAAATGTGCAAATTTCGAAATTACTGGCACTTGAAATGTTGCCATTTAGGCTTGTGGACACTGAGGCCTTCCACAGCCTGATGTCAGCGGCCGTCCCTCGGTAAGCAGTTCCCAGCCTCCACTATTTTTCACGTTGTACCGTCCCCACCTTACACCAACATGTGTCCCAGAACATCACCCGTGCCCTGACCAACGCACTTACTGGGAAGGTCCACTTCACCTCGGACACGTGGACAAGTGCTGGTGGCCAGGGACGCTATATTTCCTTGACCGCACACTGGGTGAATGTTGTGGAGGCCGGGAGTGAGTCGTACCTTGGGATGGCACAGGTTCTACCTACGCCTGCATCCATCAGGGTCTCCGCCATCAGCTATGTTACTGGCTCCAACCCCCACTTCTCCTCCTCCACCACCTCCTCCTCCACTTCCACCTCCAGCAGCAGTCAGCCATCAGTCGCTAGCTGGAAGCAGTGTAGCACTGCAGTGGGTAAGCATCAACAGGCCGTGCTGAAGCTGATCTGCTTAGGGGACAAACAGCACATCACCAGCACATTGACTGGGGCTCTCACCACTCAACCTACAACCACGCATGGTTATGTCTGACAATGGGCGTAAATTGGTGGTGGCTTTGGAGCTTGGCAACCTGACACACATCCCATGCCTATCCCACGTCTTAAACTCTGTGGTTCAGCGGTTTATCAAAACCTGCCCCAATTTTCCAGAGCTACTAGTGAAGGTGCACCGCGTGTGTGTCCCTTTTTTCACAAGTCGTCCACAGCTTCAGTCATTCTGTCAACGCTGCAGCAGCGCTTGTGGCTTTCAGCTCATCGACTGTTGTGCGACGTGAGCACGCACTGAAACTTTACGTTCTACATGTTGGAAGGGCTTTGTGAACAGCAGAGGGCAGTTGTGGAATACCAGCTGCAACATGGTTGTCGCCTTTTAAGTCAACTGGCACTATTTACAAGCGAGGAGTGGGCATTGATGTCAGACCTCTGTGAGGTTTTAAGAAACTTTGATGAATCCACACACATGGTTAGTGGCAATAACACTATTATCAGCGTAACCATCCCACTGCTGTGTCTAATCAAACGATCACTGCTCACAATTAAGGACGATGCTCTGAATGTGGCAGACGAGGAAATGGGGGAAGGACATTGCGAGTGTGAGATGTCCTTTAAGGGGTTCTCCGGGAATGGAATTAAGAAAATTAAAATACTTAAATATTATTTTATAATAAATATATTCACAAATACCTTTCACTAGTTATAATGGCTCGTTTTGTCTGGGAATCAATCATTAGGAGAAGTAAAATGGCTGCCATCCTATTTATACACACAAAACCTGTCCTAACCACACAGGAGGACATGTCACTTCACAACACTGAGCTAAAGAACTGCCTCATCCTCCTCTCTACTCTGCTTGTCAGGGATTATGATCCTGAATATAGGTGAATCTCTGTGGGAAGGGAGATGATGAGGAGACATGAAGTACAGAGAAAAGGATGGGGATGTGGCTAATGAGCAGCAGCACTTGTATACCGTCTCCACTACCATAGCCCCACATTACCACAGTCTGTCCTGTCTATCATCTCTGTACGTCATGTCTCCTCATGAACTAAATTCCCCAGAGATTAAGCTAAAGTTCTTATCATCTGTATTCAGGATCATAATCCCTGACAAGTAGAGCAGAGAGGAGGATGAGGCAGCTCTTTACCTCAGTGTTATGAAATAACTCGTCCTCCTGTGTGATTAGGACAGGTTTTGTGTGAACAAATGTGATGGAGGCCATTTTATTTCCTTGATTGCTCCCCAGACAAAACGAGCCATTATAAATAATGAAAGGTGTTTGTGAATATATTTATTATAAAGTAATATTTAAGTATTTTAATTTTCTTAATTCCCGGACAACCCCTTTAACCACCTCAGCTCCCCTAGCTTAAACACCCTTAATGACCAGACCACTTTTTACAATTCTGCACTACACTAATTTCACGGTTTATTGCTTGGTCATACAACTTACCACCCAAATGAATTTTACCTCCTTTTCTTCTCACTAATAGAGCTTTCATTTGGTGGTATTTTATTGCTGCTGACATTTTTACTTTTTTTTGTTATTAATCGAAATTTACCGAAATTTTGGCCAAAAAATGACATTTTTCACTTTCAGTTGTAAAAATTATTTCTATATAATTTTTTTCAAAATTTATTGTCCTACATGTCTTTGATAAAAAAAATGCAATAAGTGTATATTTATTGGTTTGCGCAAAAGTTATAGCGTTTACAAACTATGGTGCAAAAATTTGAATTTCCGCATTTTGAAGCAGCTCTGACTTTCTGAGCACCTGTCATGTTTCCTGAGGTTCTACAATGGCCAGACAGTACAAACACCCCACAAATGACCCCATTTCGGAAAGTAGACACCCTAAGGTATTCAGTGATGGGCATAGTGAGTTCATAGAACTTTTTATTTTTTGTCACAAGTTAGCGGAAAATTATGATTATATTTTATTTTTTCTTACAAAGTCTCATATTCCACTAACTTGTGACAAAAAAAAACTTCCATGAACTAACTATGCCCATCACGAAATACCTTGGGGTGTCTTTTTTCCAAAATGGGGTCACTTGTTGGGTAGTTATACTGCATTGGCATTTTAGGGGACCTAATGCGTGAGAAGTAGTTTGAAATCCAAATGTGATAAAAATGCCCTGTAAAATCCTAAAGGTGCTCTTTTGAATTTGGGCCCCTTTTCCCACCTAGGCTGCAAAAAAGTGTCACACATCTGGTATCGCTGTACTCAGAAGAAGTAGGGCAATGTGTTTTGGGGTGTCACTTTACATGTACCCATGCTAAGTGAGAGAAATATCTCTCTAAAAGACAACTTTTCCCATTTTTTTTTATACAAAGTTGTCATTATAAAGAGATATTTATCTCACCCAGCATGGGTAGTTGTAAAAAGACACCCAAAACACATTGCATTGCCCTAATTCTCCTGAGTACAGCGATACCACATGTGTGACACTTTTTTGCAGCCTAGGTGGGCAAAGGGGCCCAAATTCCTTTTAGGAGGGCATTTTTAGACATTTGGATTCCAGACTTCTTCTCACGCTTTAGGGCCCCTAAAATGCCAGGGCAGTATAAATACCACAAATGTGACCCCGTTTTGGAAAGAAGACACCCCAAGGTATTCCATGAGGGGCATGGCGAGTAACTAGAAGTTTTTTTTTTGGCACAAGTTAGCGGAAATTCTTTTTGTTTTTGTTTTTTCTCACAAAGTCTCCCTTTCCGCTAACTTGGGACAAAAAGTTCAATCTTTCATGGACTCAATATGCCCCTCAGCGAATACCTTGGGGTGTCTACTTTCCGAAATGGGGTCACATGTGGGGTATTTATACTGCTCTGGCATTTTAGGGGCCCTAAAGCGTGAGAAGAAGTCTGGAATAGAAATGTCTAAAAAAATGTACGCATTTGGATTCTGTGAGGGGTATGGTGAGTTCATGTGAGATTTAATTTTTTGTCACAAGTTAGTGAAATATGAGAATTTGTAAGAAAAAAATATATATCAATTTCAGCTAACTTGTGCCAAATAAATGTGTGAATGGAGCCTTACAGGGGGGTGATCAATGACAGGGGGGTGATCAGGGAGTCTATATGGGGTGATCACCACCCTGTCATTGATCATCCCCCTGTAAGGCTCCATTCAGACATCCGTATGTGTTTTGCGGATCCGCGGTGTCCGTGTTTTGCGGATCCACGGATCCGCAAAACAGATACAGACGTCTGAATGGAGCCTTACAGGGGGATGATCATGACAGGGGGGTTATCACCCCATATAGACTCCCTGATCACCCCCCTGTCATTGATCACCCCTTGTAAGGCTCCATTCAGACGTCTGTTTTGTGGATCCGATCCATGGATCCGTGGATCCGTAAAACACATACGGACGTCTGAATGGAGCTTTACAGGGGGGTGATCAATGACAGGGGGGTGATCAGGGAGTCTATATGGGGTGATCACCCCCCCGTCATTGATCACCCCCCTGTAAGGCTCCATTCAGACATCCGTATGTGTTTTGCGGATCCGATCCATGGATCCGTCGATCCGTAAAACACATACGGACGTCTGAATGGAGCCTTACAGGGGGGTGATCAATGACAGGTGGGTGATCAATGACAGGGGGTTGATCAGGGAGTCTATATGGGGTGATCACCGCCCTGTCATTGATCACCCCCCTGTAAGGCTACATTCAGACGTCCGTGGTGTTTGCGTTCACAGGAAATCTCGTGTCTCGAGAGATGGCATCTACGCGTGATTGTGCCTGAGTCAGCCGCCTCCAGAACGCGATCCTGCGTTAGGCGGTCCAGAGGCGGTTTAAGAGAACCTGTCACCAGTTTTATGCTGTCCTCATTTTTAAAATGAAACAGCTCCTCCAGCGCATGCAAATAAGTCCAGATATTCATGAGCTCACGGCTCTCCCCACTCACCTGCCTCTGACAGTTTTTTTTTTCTAACTGAATGAGCAGCAGGTGAGCAGGGAAATCCAGGAGCTCTTGAATATTTTGGACTCATTATTATGCACTGGAGCTGTTTCGTACAAGATTTTGGCAGAATAGCTGGGTCAGTTACAGAAAGGCATCTGTCACAAGTTTATGTTGCTCACTTAGGACACCATAAAACTGGTGACAGATTCCCTTTAATTCAGCTGTGTTGTAATGTCAATTTTGTGAATTTGACACATGGTTCCTATGATGATTTAAAAGGAATCACCAGCTACCTCCCTGTCCAATTGTTTAAGTTGACATATAGCTGTGGTTCACCTGATTTAAACTACTTTGATGATCTGAGGATCTGTCCCCAAATTATGATACTTTTTCTTAATATGCAAATTAGGCATTTGGTGAAATGAGAATGTCGCCATTGCTCTTGTTGCACCAACAAATTTTTACAGCATTTTTTCCCTCGATTTGCGGCACAATCTTTAGCAAAACCACGCTGTCCCATGACCGTAGGCGTAGATCAGCATATCAAAGAAGGACCTTTGAAATACACTAATAGTAGGCTTGAATGAGCTTTGATGTCATCATGTTACATGATCACAGATCCTTTAGCACCCATATTGGGGCAAATAATCAGCCCCAGCCTATTCTCTGAACACACAAAATCACAGCAGATTTGGTTATCCTATAATGGCAACTACAGATGTGGCAGAAAAGGTGCATTTGCTGTGGCTATATAGAGACCAGCAAGAGTGTAATTTCAACAGCCAATGGCAAGTCACACAAAATAAAACAGCCTATTAACTGCAATACAGAATGTTGATTACAATATGTGGGTTGTACAACGAAACAGATTAAAGCAAGGATACGCAAACATTTCTCTGACATTCCCTATTTCAGGACAAGAAATATATCTGCCGCAAGTTTGCATTTTGCGATAGTTCATAAAGAAAGTACTGCAGCTTTTTCTGCTCAGGGAATCGAAAGAGTATCACGCCCCATTAGGGATGGTGACCACAAATCCAAGCTTCTGAGTAGAGAAGCATTTTGGATGTTTAGTTTGGGGAGCTGTGCACTTAAAAGTTTAAATAAAAAACATGATTTGGTTTTACAATACAAATAGCAAGTTTTTCATGCTTTTTAACGTGTTTTCATATATGTATGCACAAACTGGGTGTCTCCCTGGCTGTTTTTTTTCCTCCTCCCTTCACTCAGGTGTTGGGAATAGGTAATCAGCACGGGGGTTGGGTCTTTTTGCTTTAAAAAGAAAAGGTTTTCTTTTACACTTTTGCCCTGTCATGAATAAGGACTAAGATTTATTTTGTCCGAAACGCGTAGACTGTGGTGTCCATGTATGTCATTTTATCTCAACAAGAATAAAGAAAAAGTTTTTTATGGGAAGCTGGATCCATCCTTTTTTTTCCACATTGTCAAGCCAGGTCCAGGCTTTTATCCGTGGCTCCCAATACATATACAGGTGAGCGCTGCACTTGCTTCTCTTCTCTATCCATATATATTTTGAGAAGGCACAAGGTGTCATAGTACACGATAGATATGTGTCACCGAGGTGCCTGGCCTCAGTGAAATGAACCAGTAAATGGGGTTGGGATCATCAGTTGCGTTGTGGAGAAGTCAGGTGGATACACAGCTGATAGTCCTACTGAATAGACTGTTAGATTTTGTATTATGGCAAGAAAAAAGCAGCTAAGTAAAGAAAAACGAGTGGCCATCATTACTTTATAAAATTAAGGTCAGTCAGTCTGAAAAATTGGGAAAACTTTGAAAGTGTCCCCAAGTGCAGTCACAAAAACCATCAAGCGCTACAAAGAAACTGGCTCACTTGCAGACCGCCCCAGGAAAGGAAGACCAAGAGTCACCTCTGCTGCGGAGGATACGTTCATCCGAGTCACCAGCCTCAGAAATCGCAGGTTAACAGCAGCTCAGATTACAGACCAGGTCAATGCCACACAGAGTTCTAGCAGCAGACACATCTCTAGCACAACTGTTAAGAGGAGACTGTGTGAATCAGGCCTTCATGGTAGAATATCTGCTAGGAAACCACTGCTAAGTACAGGCAACAAGCAGAAGAGACTAGTTTGGGCAAAAGAACACAAGGAATGTACATTAGACCAGTGGAAATCTGTGCTTTGGTCTGATGAGTCCAAATTTGAGATCTTTGGTTCCAACCACCGTGTCTTTGTGCGACGCAGAAAAGATGAACGGATGGACTCTACATGCCTGGTTCCCACCGTGAAGCATAAAGGAGGAGTGGGGGTGCTTTTCTGGTGACACTGTTAGGGATTTATTCAAAATTGAAGGCATACTGAACCAGCATGGCTACCACAGCATCTTGCAGCGGCATGCTATTCCATCCGGTTTGCGTTTAGTTGGAGCATCGTTTATTTTCCAACAGGACAATGACCCCAAACACACCTCCAGTCTGTGTAAGGGCTATTTGACCATGAAGGAGAGTGATGGGGTGCTGCGCCAGATGACCTGGCCTCCACAGTCACCGGACCTGAACCCAATCGAGATGGTTTGGGGTGAACTGGACTGCAGAGTGAAGGCAAAAGGGCCAACAAGTGCTAAGCACCTCTGGGAACTCCTCCAAGACTGTTGGAAGACCATTTCAGGTGACTACCTCTTGAAACTCATCAAGAGAATGGCAAGAGTGTGCAAAGCAGTAATCAAAGCAAAAGGTGGCTACTTTGAAGAACCTAGAATATGACATATTTTCAGTTGTTTCACACTTTTTTATGTATATAATTCCACATGTGTTAATTCATAGTTTTGATGCCTTCAGTGTGAATCTACAATTTTCATAGTCATGAAAATAAAGAAAACTCTTTGAATGAGAAGGTATGTCCAAACTTTTGGTCTGTACTGTATATACATAGACAGATAAATAAAGGACTGCAAGAGGGGAGGGGAGAGAATTATACAGTCAAGTCCATAAATATTGTGACATCAACACAATTCTTAAATTTTGGCTCTATACACCACTACAATGGATTTGAAATAAAACGAACAAGATGTGCTTTAACTGCAGACTGTAAGCTTTAATTTGAGGGTATTTACATACAAATCAGGTTATCAGTGTAGGAATTACAACAGTTTGCATATGTGCCTCCCACTTGTTAAGGGACCAAAAGTAATGGGACATAATAATCATAAATCAAACTTTCACTTTTTAATACTTAGTTGCAAATCCTTTGCATTCTATTATAGCCTGAAGTCTGGAATGCATAGACATCACCAGACGCTGGGTTTCATCCCTGGTGATGGTCTGCCAGGTCTCTACTGAAACTGTCTTTAGTTCCTGCTTGTTCTTGGGGCATTTTCCTTTCAGTTTTGTCTTCAGCAAGTGAAATGCATGCTCAATCGGATGGATTCAGGTTAGGTGATTGACTTGGCCATTGCATAACATTCCACTTCTTTCCCTTAAAAAACTCTTTGGTTGTTTTTGCAGTATGCTTTGGGTCATTGTCCATCTGTACTGTGAAGCGCTGTCCAATGAGTTCTGAAGCATTTGGCAGAATATGAGCAGATAATATTGCCCAAAACAGTTCAGAATTCATCCTACTGCTTTTGTCAGCAGTCACATCATCAATAAATACAAAGTATTTATAATGTATATCAATAAAAAGTATCTTGGGAATGGAGCCTCGGATCAACCAAAGAAAAACAGTGTTTTAATCAGGGGAATCCAGAGGTTGCTGGTGACAAATTCCCTTTAAGTTCAGTTTAGCACATATAGGTCTGGGTGTTGGAGGCAGTAAAACTGTTTCCAAAATGTCAAATCATAAGAGCTGTCTGAAATCAGAATAAAGCCAAATTCACAATAGATGTTTTTGTGCTTAAAAAATCATTAATAATTGCTTAGGAAAACACTTGCAATTTTTCTGAAATTGTACTTGTTTTTATGGCATTTTCGATACATGCATTTTTGAAAGAATTTGAAGATCCTATTGAAATGTATGGATAATATGCCATAAAAAATGCCATATCAAGATCATGCTACATTTGAAAACTCTAGATGCCAAGATACTTTGGTGGAGATTTATTAATAAAGTAGTTGCCCGAGCAAAGGCAGACTGAGAACTTAAAGTGTCTCTGGGGAAAATAAAAAATAAAACCAGCCCATGTTGTAGGTGAGTCAACTAGATGCCAAGATACTTTGGTGGAGATTTATTAATAAAGTAGTTGCCCGTGCAAAGGCAGACTGAGAACTTAAAGTGGCTCTGGGGAAAATAAAAAATAAAACCAGCCCATGTTGTAGGTGAGTCAAAATGACAGGAGGCAGGGCAACACAAGTGACAAGTAGGCAGGGCGAACATAAGTGGGTGGAGCCAGCAATACCGTTGTGCAGCACAAAATACTGCCCCAGGAAAATTAAATACCACAGAACAGTATTCTACGCTGCACTATCACCATACCCTGGACGTTGACATAGTTGAATTCAGCAGTGCACTTGACTGCTGGCCTGGTGAATAAATACCCGATACTCTTACCATTAATTAATGTAATTAATGAAGCTTCCATGAGGAGGGCTTGGATGGCCCTCCTGGAAATGTCCCTGTAGGATCTATGGCTAGTCTGCCTCTGTGCCCATGGCAAACAATTGGCTTGCTGCTTTCTTTTTTCAAAGGGTCTCTAAAGATAGATGGTTGCCATGGATGAGTAAGCTACATCCTTTGCACTAGATCTGATACGGTATATATCCCCCTCTCCCATTGTGTATATATTCATATGTTCCTGTACACTGACAGCACACATCTAGCTGCAGTCTTTTTTGGTTGTGAAACTCCCTCCTCTAAATGCACCTAAATACTGTGTGACTCGGGCCTAAGACAATTTTCATTTATTCGGGGTCACACCATTGTAGATGTTGCAGTGGTGCCATTTATATTTTAGGCTTTTAGTGACAAGACATGGCTTGCACAGGGAGACTGTTTATACAGTACCTGTGCCCTCCAGTGCTTGTGTACAGGATGCTGCAACCACGCAATTATCATTACAAATGACACATCCCCCGTCCTCACCATCAGAGCTGAGCTCATTCTCTGAAGGTGTAAAAAACCTGTAAAAGATAAAAGTCATTAGCATAACACAGGAAGAACCAGAAATGATCAAGACTCCTGAAGTGTTTATATACTGAAGGCCGCAAGAAAGTAATACTTTTAGGTGCAAGTTCTTCATTTCTTCCCTATTACTTATGAATCAGAGTAAGTTCACTCTGTGACTGCTCCATAAACCTGAAGGGGTTTGAGAAAAATGTATGCACATGGTGTAGAAACACCCCCATTTAGAGAATACCCTCATATGTGCAATCTGTTATCTGTTGCAGTTTTACAACTGCCTAAATGTATTTAAAGAGGTTCTCTGGGCTATAGATATCGACTACCTAACCTCCTGATAGGTCATCAATATCAACTTGATGGTATCCAACCCCACATGTTTCAGGCTGCACCGGTGCCAGAAATTATATAGTGTATGAGCTACAGTCAGACAGCTTCATACCCTATTCAAGTGAAAGGGAGCTGAGCTTCAGTATGCTGGTGCTGGAAATGACACACCATATGGAGCCTTGTGCTTCTATCCAGTACACCGCTGAAACTCAACATGTCTGATCCTCTTGTTCTTGTGGAGGTAAGCCACCGCATGAGGTGCTTAGCAGTGACTCGCACTCCTCTATCCATTTAGAACACATGCACTTTTGGCTGAGCAGAGGGGCACATTTATTAAGACCAGAGTTTTAGCTACCGGTTTTAATAAAGCCCCACAGCTGGCGGTAGAGATGAGCGAATCAAAATTGACGAAGTGGAATTCGATCCGAATTTCAGGAAAAATTTGATTTGCACCGAATCCGAATTTCCTCGCGCTTCATGGTAACGAATCACATTTTTTCCTAAAATGGCTGCTGCACGTGTTAGAACATGGAGCAAGGAACTCTGGGAACGAGGGATCACCCACAATGCCATGGATGCAGCCAATCAGCAGACAGCCAGCGTTGTGATGTCAAAGCCATCTTGGATTCAGCCATTTTGCAGTGTACTTAGTGCAGCTCTAGGGACAGTGGTAGAAAATACTTTCTAACTTTTATTTTGCTGTATAGAAGTTCAAGGAAAGGATAGGGAGTAATCGGAGAAAAAAATAATATAAGACCCTGTCTTATTTTCAGGGAAACACGGTATTAGTGGCAAATATATATATATATATATATATATATATATATATACTATTTGACATTAAGCGCTGCAGTTATATGTTATAAAGCCTTTTGTGGCGTGTATTAGTGGTAAAAAAGGCCTTATTAGCCATTGTGTGGTGAAGTGAGAAAATTACAGACTTTTTTGAGGTGTTTTAATTTTTTTAATAGTGGCAGCTCATGCGTGACACCTGCCGTTTGCTCAAGCCCTTTAAGGATGCCACATTATTTGTCAGTGGCCAGGACTACAGGATGGTCAACGTCATTCCACTGCATCATGTCCTGGAACAGATGATGGTAAATCTGGCTGGTCAGGGGACTGGAGACATGGCGCCTAGATCTCATGGCCACATGAGCCCTCTGGTAGCTGAACTATAGGAGGAGGAGGACATTGGAGCACAAGCTATGTGTAGAGAAATTTTTCTACAGAGGTGACAAGAGAGTAGGAGCAGGAGCAGCCAGATGAGCTACAGGGCGATGAGGAAGACGAGGCAGAGGACCCAGACGCACTGTGGCAGTATGCATTGGAGATGGAGGCACGGAGTCCCTCTGAGTCACTTGTACAAATAGCCCTATGCATGCTCGCTTGCTTGTGTAGTGACAGACGAATTGTCAGCATGTGGCAGAGGGATGACTTCTGGCTCTCCACCTTGTTGGACCCTTGCTACCGGTCCAAAATGGGGGCCTTTTTTACACCTGCTGAGTGGGAGGACAAACTGAACTACTATAGAGACATCTTATGTAGTCAGTTGGCCACTGCCTTTCTGCACCATCGTCCATGCTCACACAGGTCTTACCGGGGGGCCCTCTGTGCGCACGTTCCTCTGCCATGGCTGCTGTGGCAGGGTGGGGTGGCAGGAGCAGTACTAGCTCCATCAGCAGCAGCCTAGAGCCGCTGATGAGCAGTATTCTTCACCTGCATAGTGAAGAAATTACTCACCAGCAGCTAGACATAGCGCAGAACCTGAACCAGCAGGTCGTGGCATACTTGGAGTGCACTCTGCCAGCCGCCATTGAATATCCGCTGGACCACTGGGCAGCCAAACTAGATTTGTGGCCACAACTTGCTGAGTTTGCCCTGGAAAAGCTGCCAGTAGTGTGGCATCAGAGCGGGTGTTTAGTGTGGTTGGTGCCATAGTTACCCCAAGAAGAACTCATGGACGCATGGATTATCCAGGATTTCCACCCACCAATGCCTGATGCATCAGACTAGATATTCCATGGTGCCACACCAACACTTTGACAAAATAGAACGGTTTCTTCGGGCTACCTGTCTCAGCTACTATTCTGATGCTGCCACCTGCCTGATGCCACAAATCGGATGCCAAGTGCTCCTTCTTTCACTTAACATCTTCACTGGTACTGGTATTGCCACCCATCTCCCCACTCTGTCACCGAGTCACTTTTTGGTCTTATGATGCTGCTGCTGCTGCCATCTCCACACTATGCCACCTTCACACTCTGTGGTCTCCTGATGCTGCTGCCACCTCCACACTGTCATTGTGCCACCCTGTGGCTTGCTGCTGCTGCCATCTCATCTCCACCCTCTGTCATTGTGCCAGTCTGTAGCTTCCTCCTGATGCTGCCGCCACCTCCACATTGTCATTGTGCCACTCTGTGGCCCCCTCCTGATGCTGCTGCCGCCACCTCCATACTCTGTCATTGTGCCACTCTGTTGTAAGAAATTCTTAAATATAAATATATATGTTAAATATATACTATATATATAATGCACCCTCTTATTGGGTCTGATTCAAGGTTGGATACAATAAATGAGACACAATAGTAAACATATAAAAAAGATATATTGTATAGTGTGAGAAATTTATATTACATTATTATTTTTGATGAGCATGGAGATACAGTGAAACAAAAAGAAATACATATTACATAGAGAGACCTATACACACATAACAATAATTACAATTACTTCACCAATCCAAGATGACAAAACGTATACAACAGACAACTCTTTAAACCTTATAGTACATATTTACCACACATGGCCTTTTTAGGTCTGTCCACCAGTCTCCTCTCCTGTCCACTTTCAAGTTTTTCCCATCCTCCTCCAGATTCCTCATATACCCCAAAGCATTGATATTTTATTCCTTGAAAGCTCTTAATCCCCATTCTTTTTAATGCCCCATATCAGTTATCTGAGAGTCTGTGGGAGTGCCCAGAAACTGCATCTCGATAAACTAGTTATTTTAGCAGTTTATGACACTTCTCCACTATTGACACATTTTGGGTGCCTTTTGTTCTCTGCCAATCAGCATATGTAAAAGACACAGGATCCTACAAGGCCTATATCTCTGAGAATCATAGTAAGACCAAAGGAGTTAGATACATACTAATGCATACAGTCACCTACACGTCTCTGATTCACACAATTAAATCCCTCATAATCTATAAAATATAATGCAACATAATGAATATATTTCCAAAACCTGTATTTCTTACACTGTGGCCTCCGAATGCTGCCACCTCCAGACTCTGTCATTGGACCACTCTGTGGTCTCCTCATGCTGCTTCCACCTCACCACTATGTCATATGGCCACTCTGTGGACTTCTCATTGCTGTTCCCACCCTCCCTTCTTCATGACTGGGCCACTATTTTGCCTTTCGGCCTGGCTGACATCATCATTTATTTGATCCTTCTTCTGATCTGTCAGAAGGAAGGAAAAATGAGATGCACAACAGATCCTGTCTATGTAACAGCTGTAAGGTCCCTATTTTGCATCAGATTGATTTGGTAGCCAAAAGCAGGAGTGGGTACGAAACATAGAAGACATGCAAATATTCCATTCACGTGTCATCTCTGTTTTAAGTGAAGGCAGATGCTCCACAGACAGGATCCGTTTTTTTGGGGTTATTGTTCTGACGGATCAGAGGAAGGGCAAAATAATCTGGGACGTCAACACAAACTTACTGCTGACAGCCTCTCCACTCTGTCGGGGGGGGGGGGGGCTCTACTTGTATAAGTGTTTAATAAAGCAGGTTCTCTTGACATCTACGTGGAATCAGCTGGCGACGGTGTAAAAGGAGTGCACTTCTTCTTGACGCTAACATCGACCTGTAAGGTTGAGTTTATACTTGAGTTACTTGGTCAGTTATGGCCCCGTTATTGCCCAAATAAGTGAAGTGTGCAGTGATTCTAAGAACGACACCTGTCATCTGCATATCATACGGACTCACAGTATTATTTCACTGCCACAGAAGACTCCCTATGAGTGTCACTGCAAGCCACAGTGTTCTACACAACTATAAAAGGCTCTCTGCAGCCAGGAAATAGCTTTTTAATGTGATTGGCCACAAATAAATTCTGATCGAACCAAATCTTTTAAAAAAAATTGTCGAACTGGCCGAATAAAATTTTTCAGAAATTCGCTCATTTCTATCTGGCGGTGGATCTGCCAAAGTCATGAAGAGGTGCAGACCTCTCCATAACTTTGGTGCATCCAGCACCACTTCTAAATGTAATACAGCTTCCTTGCTGTCTTAGGCCTCATGCACACGACAGTATTTTTTCACGGTCCGCAAAACGGGGTTCCGTTGTTCCGTGATCTGTTTCCGTTTTTGTTTCCGTGTGTCTTTCTTGATTTTTGGAGGATCACCAGACATGAAGGAAAGTGAAAAAAAAATCTAAGTCAAGTTTGCCTTGCAAATGATAGAAAGAAAAAAAACGGACACGGATCACGGACGCGGATGACAATCTTGTGTGCATCCGTGTTTTTTCACGAACCCATTGACTTGAATGGGTCTGCGAAGCATTGTCCCTGAAACCCTGAAAAAAATAGGACTGGAAACACCGATCACGGACACGGAAGACAAACGGTGCATTTTCCGATTTTTCCACGGAACCATTGAAAGTCAATGGGTCCGCAGAAAATCACGGAAAACGGAACAACGGCCACGGAACACAACAACGGTCGTGTGCATGAGGCCTTACATTTAGACCATTTTCTATGCCTGAAACAGGCGTAGAAAATGTTAAATGAGACTGTTAAACCTGCTGTGAGAGGGGAAAAGTCGCAGATGGTGCAACTAACCGTTGCATCGGCATCTGCGCCTGAAATACGCCTAATACAGACGTATTTCAGTATAATAAATGACCCCCAAAGTGTGCATTTGTATGGAGGGATTGGGAGAGAGGGCAGATATCAGCATTTGTCTATGAGCTATCTGTAATGTACGACCAGCACCAGTTAATTTTACACATAATAAATCAATTCAATCTCACTGTCAATTATAGAATAATAATTTAAAGCGGTTCTCACTTTTTCAACAAACTCCTAGGGCTCTTGCATTCTATCGCATTATTTCCCTCTTCTAGGTTTGAGTTGCAGAAACCTATGATATGGATCCCATGTTAGGGCTCGTTCACACGACCGTGGGTCCTGTGCTGTACAGGGGCACCTTCCGTGGGGCAGGCGCATGGGGATCGCAGACCCATTCACTTGAATGGGTCTGTGATCCCTCTGTCCTGCAAAAAGATAGAGCATGTTCTATCTTTTAGCGGTGCAGAGGAACGGAACCCCAGAAAGCACTCCGTAGTGCTTCCACAGTGTTCCATTCCGCAACTCCGGATTTGCAGACCTACTAAAATGAAAGGGTCCGCATCCGTGATGCGGAATGACAATGGAAGGGTTTATGCACACAACCCCTTAGGGCTCATGCACACGACCATGCCTTTTTTGTGGTCCGCAAATTGCAGGAATATGGCTGCCCTGGTATTTATGCTGGGATTTGGCCAGACAAATTTTGCTGCACTCAGTTTTTGTCCGGCCAAATCCTGGCAAAAGTAAATGCCTGTGTGTGAAAGCAGCCTAATACAATAACTAATTGAGACGTAGCATTACATAGGGGTACAGCAGGGCCTCACAGACTAAGGGGTCATGCACACAAACGTTTTTTGCGTTCCGTATACGGACCATATTTTGATTCTATATACGGTCCGTATATGGAACCATTCATTTCAATGGTTCCTCAACAAAAAAAACTGAATCTACTCTGTGTGCATTACATTTCTGCATTTCCGTTTTTCCGTTCCGTTGAAGGATAGAACATGTTCTATTATTGCCCTCAAATCACGTTCCGTGGCTCCACTCAAGTCAATGGGTCAGCAAATTAAATGGAACACATACGGAAAAGCATCCATATATCTTCCGCATCCATTACGTTTTTGCGGAACCATCTATTGAAAATTTTAATTAATGTATACTAATGTATACTAATGTAATTAATGTATACTGTATATGCCATACGGAAAAAAACAGAACAGAAAAATGGAACAGAAACTGAAACACAACGGAAACAAAAAACGGAACAATGGATCCACGAAAAACAGACCGCAAAACACAGAAAAAGCCATATGGTCGTGTGAAAGAGGCCTTAGGGCTCATGCACATGATAGTATTTTGCGTTCCATATAAAGACCGTATTTTGATTCCGTATACGGTCTGTATACGGAACCATTAATTTCGAAGGATCCGCAAAACATGCGGACAGCACTGTGTGCTGTCCGCATCCGTTGCTCCGTTCTGTGACCCCACAAAAATTATGAGATATGTCCTATTCTTGTCCGTTTTGTGGACAAGAATAGGCATCTCTATAATGGACCTCCTGTTCCATTCCGCAAATTGCGGAAAACACACGGGCGGTATCTGTTTTTTGCAGGTCCGCAATTTGTGGACCGTCGTGTGCATGAGCCCTACAGAGATTTTTCTTCCCAAGAAGCAATGCTTCTCTGGCTATATGCACACGACCGTGCCATTTTTTGCAGTCTGTAAACCGCAGAACCGGAAAAAAAAAGAAGCCGCCCGTGTGCCTTCCGCAATTTGCGGAACAGAACGGGCGACCCATTGTAGAAATGCCGATTCTTGTTTGCAAAACGGACAAGAATAGAACATGTTATTTATTTATTTTTTTGCGGGCCCACGGAATGGAGCAACGGATGCGGACAGCAAACGGAGTGCTGTTTGCATCTTTTGCGGCCCCATTGAAGTGAATGGGTCTGCATCCGAGCCTCAAAAACTGCGGCTCGGATGCGGACCAAAACAACGAGCCAGGATACCATAGTCCCATAGTACAAGCATGTAGGGACTATGTGCCTTATGCATGTGGTTCTGTTACATGCATAAGATACATACAGCAGCATGTCTGTTGGAAAGACGCAATTTCGAAAATGTAGATAGATCTATGATTAGCTTTGCACGATTGCCCACGTAGGATCTCTGTCCTAACGTCTTGATTACTGTTGGAGTGGTCTCATTAGACAGAACTTATAGAAATCAATGCAAGCACCTTGAATGGGAGCATACTAGAAATTTCAAACATACGCAGTGCTCATTCATTTATATATTCCTGGATCAACAGATTGCTGACTATCGCCTCTATCCGGCAAGCGAGTGCAATGTAGTCAAGGCGAGCTGGAAGAATGGAAGGAGAAATAACTTTCTAATATCATTAGGGAGGTTAATGGCAGGAGAATCCGGACATCACACTGCAGGTGTATAGATCAGGCACTACACACGTGAGGTTAATGCACTGAGAGCATTGCCAGGCATTGGAGTGAGATGGACATCGCCGTCTTTATTAAGTGCCCTTCTTGGAGACCTTCGTCTTCCCAGCATCGTTCATGCAGATATTATTTTGGCTCCATCCTGTGCTTGCATTGTCACTTGTGGCTCTGCAATTCCTGGTGACGGTTGTGTGCTTTGCTACAGATCTGTTCGGGTGCCACAAGTCTTTCATATTGATAGCAACTTGCTGCTGTCCTCACCATAGTTACACGAACACTCTTCTAATCTGCATAAGTCTGATCAGACACCGAATACAACTGATTTCCCTTTCTCTGCTGGCAGGAATACCTTCTTTCCTTCACTACGGTTGTCAAAAAGGATCATAGGAGAGGCAAGCTGAGAATAATGCAAGCCTGTGGGAACTACTTCTTATCAGAATGCATGTTGTTTTAGAGGGATGAGCTGGGAGACCACGCCTGCTGCTGCCTGTGACAAGTTAGTAAGGAGGTTGAAGTGTGCTCCCACCCACCATCCTTCTCTGCCTCCCTCCCCTTCTCACTGTGTCTCTCTCATTCTCTGGAGAAGTAGTGCTGCACACTTTCTCTGTGTGTGAAGGAATCAATGTGGAAAGGCAGACTCTTGTCCTGTACGTCAAAGGCAATGCAACTTTTTGCACACTCTCTCCTGCGGTTTATGCGTTCCTGAGATGACAGCGGCAGCGTTTTTTGATTGCAAAGATCAGAGGGACAACGCTGTGAGGTAGGCATGGCTTGTAAAAGAATACCAGTTGTACACACCCGTGCACTGCAAGTGGGTGGAAGTTTCGCAGATTGTGTCCTTTGCACTTCCTTCCATGTTAATGAGATGACCCAACGTAACTTTCGTTGCTTGCCACTTGGTTGCAGCTAGTCTTAGTCTGTTGTCATTTGGTATTCTGTCCTGACATCTGGTCGCTAGAGATGAGAAAATCGATTTATGCCAGGTTGGGGATTGACAGGGAATTAGGCTGATTTTGCCTTCTAGAGATTTTCGTAGATTTGCTCATCTCTACTGGTCACAAAGGGGGCATAAACTGGAAGTTTTGCTGATGGTATAGCTGTGCATTGTAATCCAGCCATTCTCAGCTCCAGTCTTTACCTGATTGCTAATGTAGTAACTGCTTCCTCCTCCTTACCTTTTTCCTTTTAGATGATTGCAGCCACCAACCTCGTTGTTTTCCACTCCCTGCCTGTTTTGACTTGAAAAGACCATGACAGAAGTCTTTCTATCAGCTCTTTTGAATGTTACTCAAAGCACTTTGCTGGCAAGTGGCTCATCTACTGGGAATGTCACAAAATGCTCTTTGACAAAGACAGGCTTTCAATTCTATTACCTCCCTGCTGTGTATATAGTGGTCTGTATCACAGGATTTATTGGTAACAGTGTGGCAATATGGATGTTCATTTTTCACATGAAACCATGGAGCAGTATCTCCGTCTACATGTTCAATTTGGCACTTGCAGATTTTTTATATGTCCTTTCCCTTCCTGCTCTCATTTTTTACTATTTCAATAAAACTGATTGGATTTTTGGGGATGCCATGTGCAAACTACAAAGGTTTATATTTCATGTGAACCTATATGGAAGCATTCTGTTCCTGACTTGTATCAGTGTCCACAGATACACAGGGGTAGTGCATCCACTCAAATCACTTGGGAGGCTAAAGAAGAAAAATTCCATCTACATCAGTGCTCTCGTCTGGTTCATTGTTATCGCTGGTATCTCTCCCATCCTATTTTTCTCTGGTACTGCAATGAGGAAAAATAAAACCATTACATGTTTTGACACATCTTCTGATGATTACTTACGAAGCTACTTCATATACAGCATGTGCACCACTGTCTTTGGCTTCTGCATCCCCTTTTTACTAATTCTCGGATGTTATGGATTAATCGTTAGAGCTTTGATCTATAAAGATATGAACAATGCTCCCCTGAGAAAAAAATCTATTTATCTGGTCATCATTGTCTTGACTGTCTTTGCGTGTTCTTATCTTCCCTTCCATGTTATGAAGAATCTCAATTTGAGAGCTAGGCTGGATTTCCAGTCTCCCGAAATGTGCTCTTTCAACGACAGAGTATATGCCACCTATCAAGTGACTAGAGGTCTTGCTAGCCTCAATAGCTGCGTGGATCCCATCCTATATTTCTTGGCAGGAGACACCTTTCGGCGGAAGCTGTCAAGGGCAACTAGGAAAGCATCCAGAAGAAGTGAAGCAAACGTGCAATCAAAGAGTGAAGAGATGACTCTCAACATCTTATCGGAGTACAAGCAGAACGGAGACACAAGCTTGTGAAGACTAGAATTGGATTGCTCCAGACACCTAACTGTTAGCACTATGGGGATGCATCATCTAAGATTGTGGCTGTTTCTTCCGTGTAATGATTTGACGGGTAAAAGTCAATTGAAATTATGATAAGGAAGGGATAGAACTAATTATCCTAAAGAAAGCAGAAAGTTCTAAGGCATCTTGATGGACATTTGCATTCCCACCACTGTCTGAGGAACAAAAGGGGTGTTTTCCCTCTAGGATAATTTTATCTCCACAAGCTTAACATTATAAATGTATTCTTTTCCAAATTATTCCAGATTTTACTGTGAATAAGTTTTAACTACTGCTAACACGGTGAAGGAATGTATCTCAAAAAAGTTGTAATGTGCTGATATTTAAAAAAAAAAGTATTAATAATAAGGTGACTATATATTTTTTTGTGTACCTGCTTTCTTTGAAGTAATGGACATTTGAGATTATTATTTTACTGGAGAGACATTTGATTTGAAAAAAGAAAAAAAAATATATTGTTGCAATATAAATGTACTTGGAGGAAGCCACCTCAATTTGAAAGCTTAGCTAGAGATGTATACTCAATACTACTGCCCTTCTGTCATTTAGCTATGTCTGATATAAGCAAGAAAGAAAAGCAAGCAAAATGGGGTGACCGTTATCCATCTAAATTTCAATAGATCCATCAAGGAGATTATGGTTCAGAAAGAGGTTACTGGGGTGATGGTCAAAAAGAGGTTATGTCCTTGGTCATATCAGTAGAGTGTAGAGGAAGCACTTGAGTACATGACAACTGGATTACCGCTCTTTAGAAGAGTGTCAATTGTCTTGACAGTTTAATTGCACAAAGTGGACTATTTAAAAAAAAAAAAAAAAGCATTTCAAAATGTTAACAATGTTAAAGAAATTCTAGAATTTGGATTCCTAATTCACAAGGGCTTATTGTGGAAAAGGTCAATACTACCTTCGCTAGGCACTATACTACAATATCTGAGGTGTACGTGGAAGACTATGAGAAACATGATATGCTGTATGAGATTAGTTTTTATAGTTTTAGGCTAGGCTAGACTGTATGCCCTCTGGAAGTGAGGCTGTATATACCCTTGACCTCCAGAAGAAGAGCTACCCTGGTACCACCAACTACTGAGAAACACAATATATCTAGATTGCCAGGAATGGTTCTCAATTCTGGGCATCAAGACCTTATTATTTTTTTTATATATTTTTTTTATTTAGTGCTCAGCAACTAACAGTACAATAATGTTCTTGAAATGTGGCATGATGTACTTCTATATCATGTCAATAGATGATATGAAGGGATAAATGTGATTTCTATGTTAAACGTACTGTGTATGTTTGGAATATAGTACTGTATGTGTTTAATGCTTACGTGAAAAATGTTTTATTTTTGTACCATTATCTGTAATTTAATATAGTTCAGTAAATCTGTTTTTACCTGTGATTAACAGTGCCATTTAATTGATTTGCCTATGGAGACAGTGTTACTTGACATTAAAGCCTCTCTCAGGTTTTGTAGTCTAATTACTAAACGTCTTTGACTTTCACAATAAAAAGGGTATTCATTTCCTTATGGCGCTGTGATGTTTGCATGCAGTATATGTGTACAGCATGGTAGTAGTTCATAGATACTAAACAGCACAAAAAACAGCAACTTTTGACCCCAAGTGTGTCTGGTGTTGTACTCGGCCATTTCAATCTCAAAGAGACCTAATAAAACTATAAAATATGTTCTGCTGTTTTTATATTCTTAACCACAAAGAGTTTACTAGCTGTAGAATGAGCAGACTAAGGATGGATAACCTATGCCATAGAACCTGTATATACTAATACGAGAATATGAGAGCTGTCAGGCAAGCTTAGTGGTTTCACACGTCTTCAAGGATGGAAAACTAGTCACTGTCTATTTCTATTTGTAGAAAGTGCCTAAATGTGCATGAAGGGAAAAGGTTCATAGGTTTCACTTCACACCAGGAGATGGGCTCCTATGCAAATGCAGCTTTAATCTCTGGGCCATTGCTTTTTCCCATGCACACAGCATATGGTAGAAGAAAGGTTCCACTCATGACCCTTGATTACAGTACATGCTTTTGATAGAAGTTTTCAAGACAAAATGCTATGCAAATTCATCTCCATCGCCGCTGTGCTATTATAGCATGACATCCATCTAACCTACATTAATGTGTTTTCCATACACAGCGTAAACAAGTGTACACTACTCTGATTGAATGGTAATATGCATTACAATACAGAAAATAATGCATTTAAATATGCAACATATGCACAAAGCATGTTACGTTTTCATTAACGTTACTGTTTGTCTGGAAGTCAATTGACAACATTGCTCCTTATTCAGATTTTGTTACAACAGGATTGGTTTTACTGTATCGTAAATTGGCTTCTTTATTTTTTTTTTTTAGATTGACCTCTTCAGTTAGAAGCAATTTAGCCATATTGTAAAATTTTGCATTTGGTTAATACTGTTGGTGTAATTATTTGGTGTCATTAACATAATATGCAGTATATGTGTACAGCATGGTAGTAGTTCATAGATACTAAACAGCACAAAAAACAGCAACTTTTGACCCCAAGTGTGTCTGGTGTTGTACTCGGCCATTTCAATCTCAAAGAGACCTAATAAAACTATAAAATATGTTCTGCTGTTTTTATATTCTTAACCACAAAGAGTTTACTAGCTGTAGAATGAGCAGACTAAGGATGGATAACCTATGCCATAGAACCTGTATATACTAATACGAGAATATGAGAGCTGTCAGGCAAGCTTAGTGGTTTCACACGTCTTCAAGGATGGAAAACTAGTCACTGTCTATTTCTATTTGTAGAAAGTGCCTAAATGTGCATGAAGGGAAAAGGTTCATAGGTTTCACTTCACACCAGGAGATGGGCTCCTATGCAAATGCAGCTTTAATCTCTGGGCCATTGCTTTTTCCCATGCACACAGCATATGGTAGAAGAAAGGTTCCACTCATGACCCTTGATTACAGTACATGCTTTTGATAGAAGTTTTCAAGACAAAATGCTATGCAAATTCATCTCCATCGCCGCTGTGCTATTATAGCATGACATCCATCTAACCTACATTAATGTGTTTTCCATACACAGCGTAAACAAGTGTACACTACTCTGATTGAATGGTAATATGCATTACAATACAGAAAATAATGCATTTAAATATGCAACATATGCACAAAGCATGTTACGTTTTCATTAACGTTACTGTTTGTCTGGAAGTCAATTGACAACATTGCTCCTTATTCAGATTTTGTTACAACAGGATTGGTTTTACTGTATCGTAAATTGGCTTCTTTATTTTTTTTTTTTAGATTGACCTCTTCAGTTAGAAGCAATTTAGCCATATTGTAAAATTTTGCATTTGGTTAATACTGTTGGTGTAATTATTTGGTGTCATTAACATAATATGTTCTAAAGTTGTCATGAGGTATAAAGATCACCTAGTTAATAATGACCCTATTGGGTCATGTTGAGCTAATTGGAACACCTTCAAAAAGCTACAGATTTGGAGGACCACCAGTGGTCAGTTAAGTGTAATGCTCCATTTTCTTTGTAGTGGCGCTGTAGGGAAAATTAGACCTTACAAAGCAATCTCCCAGCAGATGATTATGGGGTTCATCAGCAACAGGTTCCTCCTCAATCATCCAACCTCCAGGAAACAATCTTTCTGAAAATAGTTTATGTACACCACCAACCTACTTTAATAAGATTTTATTTTTCTCTTTTTATGTACTGGAATACTGTGCCTTTCCTCTCCTTAATACTTTGTATGCTAGCTTGTTGGAGGAGGAATAGCACACAGAAGAGACATTTTCAACCACAGCAAATTTTGGACTTGGTGATCCTTATTACCACCCTCAGCAGCTGTGACGCATCATGTCACTATCTTTGCTCTTCGTCATTTTCTGGTGCTTTTATCCACTTTTTATAAGTCAAGTAGTTCAATCACCCTGATTTAATATACACAAACAAGATCTTTTCCTGACAACATATGGCAACATGACCGTATCTGGATAACTATTCCATTCCAGGTGGTCTCTGTTTTTACCATGCTAGAATTAGTTTGTATACAGCACTAAGGACCCCACACGTCTCTAAACAAAACACATTTCAGGTTCTAGCTAATCTCAAACAAATAAGATCAGTTTTAAATGTCTCTTGTTTTTGAGGTTTACTATGAATAATGGCGCATCGGCAGAACAAATATATTACTGCTATTCTATCTTTATAACTTGCAGAGATGCATACAAACATGACTTAACAACAATCGACAGCAGTGTTGTCATCTTGGTTTTTAACATGCCTAAAAATATGTTTATTGCAGGTTGCTTTAAATGGCTTTAAACATCCATGTCTTGCTGGTGGAGGTTTTGAGGAATATGATATCTCCTTATGGAGAGTACCTAAATGCTCCTCTGGAATTCTGAGGGTATGCAAAGGAGCTCCTAGCAAGCTCCACCTCTAATGCCACCAGTCAAGTCAAGGTGTCTGGAAACATCTGAAGGAAACTAGGTGGTGTAGGTACCCTAGGTCCTCAAGATGGCGGAGGCCCTAGGACATGTGCCCCTCGTGTCCTCACTATAATCCAGCCCTGGATCTATTCATATATATTGCCCCAAGTAGAAAGACTATTGCAGACAAAAATTAAGCTGGTGTCCATGGAAACGAATGGAATTTTCATCAGAATTTTCAGCTCAGTCTCATTGGTTGCTACTGATAATACCTCCACTTTTTGACTGCATCTTCCCAAAGGTAATGGATGCCTCTGGTGTCCACACTAAAATCCTGCCCTGAATCCATCCATATATATTGGGCCTCCTTACAAGACTATGACAGACAAGAAATGAAGATGGCATCCAAGGAAACTAATGGAAATTTCAGCTGCCATTTTAAAGCACTGATTAGATGAAATGAAAAATTGGATCTGATTGGTTGCTACTGATAATACCTCCATGTTTTGACACTATATATATATATATATATATATATATATATATATATGAGACTTATAGTATTAAATATTACATGTAACCTTCTTGTAATTACACTCAAGCACACCTCAAATATCTGAACAAAACCCTAAGGGGATGTCTACTGTGACTGAAAATAGAGTAGAAAAACTTGCTGCAGATTAGGCAGTCGATTTACAGCAAAAGGCACATGTATTACGTGCATTTTTGCCATGGAAATGGCTGTGAGTAGAGTTGAGCGAACACCTGGATGTTCGGGTTCGAGAAGTTCGGCCGAACATCCCGGAAATGTTCGGGTTCGGGATCCGAACCCGATCCGAACTTCGTCCCGAACCCGAACCCCATTGAAGTCAATGGGGACCCGAACTTTTCGGCACTAAAAAGGCTGTAAAACAGCCCAGGAAAGAGCTAGAGGGCTGCAAAAGGCAGCAACATGTAGGTAAATCCCCTGCAAACAAATGTGGATAGGGAAATTAATTAAAATAAAAATGAAATAAATAAAAATTAACCAAAATCAATTGGAGAGAGGTTCCATAGCAGAGAATCTGGCTTCCCGTCACCCACCACTGGAACAGTCCATTCTCAGATATTTAGGCCCCGGCACCCAGGCAGAGGAGAGAGGTCCCGTAACAGAGAATCTGTCTTCATGTCAGCAGAGAATTAGTCTGCATGTCATAGCAGAGAATGAGGCTTCACGTCAGCCACCACTGCAACAGTCCATTGGCATATATTTAGGCCCAGCACACACACAGGCAGAGGAGAGAGGTCCCGTAACAGAGAATCTGGCTTCATGTCAGCAGAGAATCAGTCTGCATGTCATAGCAGAGAATGAGGCTTCACGTCAGCCACCACTGCAACAGTCCATTGGCATATATTTAGGCCCAGCACACACACAGGCAGAGGAGAGAGGTCCCGTAACAGAGGATCTGGCTTCATGTCAGCAGAGAATCAGTCTGCATGTCATAGCAGAGAATCAGGCTTCACGTCAGCCACCACTGCAACAGTCCATTGTCATAAATTTAGGCCCAGCACCCAGGCAGAGGAGAGAGGTCCCGTAACAGACAATCTGGCTTCATGTCAGCAGAGAATCAGTCTGCATGTCATAGCAGAGAATCAGGCTTCACGTCAGCCACCACTGCAACAGTCCATTGGCATATATTTAGGCCCAGCACACACACAGGCAGAGGAGAGAGGTCCCGTAACAGAGAATCTGGCTTCATGTCAGCAGAGAATCAGTCTGCATGTCATAGCAGAGAATGAGGCTTCACGTCACCCACCACTGCAACAGTCCATTGGCATATATTTAGGCCTAGCACACAGGCAGAGCAGAGAGGTCCCGTAACAGACAATCTGGCTTCATGTCAGCAGAGAATCAGTCTGCATGTCATAGCAGAGAATCAGGCTTCACGTCAGCCACCACTGCAACAGTCCATTGGCATATATTTAGGCCTAGCACACAGGCAGAGCAGAGAGGTCCCGTAACAGACAATCTGGCTTCATGTCAGCAGAGAATCAGTCTGCATGTCATAGCAGAGAATGAGGCTTCACGTCAGCCACCACTGCAACAGTCCATTGGCATATATTTAGGCCCAGCACACACACAGGCAGAGGAGAGAGGTCCCGTAACAGAGGATCTGGCTTCATGTCAGCAGAGAATCAGTCTGCATGTCATAGCAGAGAATCAGGCTTCACGTCAGCCACCACTGCAACAGTCCATTGTCATAAATTTAGGCCCAGCACCCAGGCAGAGGAGAGAGGTCCCGTAACAGACAATCTGGCTTCATGTCAGCAGAGAATCAGTCTGCATGTCATAGCAGAGAATCAGGCTTCACGTCAGCCACCACTGCAACAGTCCATTGGCATATATTTAGGCCCAGCACACACACAGGCAGAGGAGAGAGGTCCCGTAACAGAGAATCTGGCTTCATGTCAGCAGAGAATCAGTCTGCATGTCATAGCAGAGAATGAGGCTTCACGTCACCCACCACTGCAACAGTCCATTGGCATATATTTAGGCCTAGCACACAGGCAGAGCAGAGAGGTCCCGTAACAGACAATCTGGCTTCATGTCAGCAGAGAATCAGTCTGCATGTCATAGCAGAGAATCAGGCTTCACGTCAGCCACCACTGCAACAGTCCATTGGCATATATTTAGGCCTAGCACACAGGCAGAGCAGAGAGGTCCCGTAACAGACAATCTGGCTTCATGTCAGCAGAGAATCAGTCTGCATGTCATAGCAGAGAATGAGGCTTCACGTCAGCCACCACTGCAACAGTCCATTGGCATATATTTAGGCCTAGCACACAGGCAGAGCAGAGAGGTCCCGTAACAGAGAATCTGTCTTCATGTCAGCAGAGAATCAGTCTGCATGTCATAGCAGAGAATGAGGCTTCACGTCAGCCACCACTGCAACAGTCCATTGGCATATATTTAGGCCTAGCACACAGGCAGAGGAGAGGTTCATTCAACTTTGGGTAGCCTCGCAATATAATGGTAAAATGAAAATAAAAATAGGATTGAATGAGGAAGTGCCCTGGAGTCCAATAATATATGGTTATGGGGAGGTAGTTAATGTCTAATCTGGACAAGGGACGGACAGGTCCTGTGGGATCCATGCCTGGTTCATTTTTATGAACGTCAGCTTGTCCACTGCAGAAAGACGCAGCAGTTGGCACCTGTGTTTCGTCATCATCAGAGACATGCTGAGGTGGTATTCCCATGTCCTCATCATCAGGAAACATAAGTGGTTGTGCGTCAGTGCATTCTATGTCTTTCACCGCTGGGGAAGGGCTAGGTGGATGCCCTTGGGAAACCCTGCCAGCGGAGTCTTCAAACAGCATAAGAGACTGCTGCATAACTTGAGGCTGAGACAGTTTCCCTGGTATGCATGGGGGTGATGTGACAGACTGATGGGGTTGGTTTTCAGGCGCCATCTGTGCGCTTTCTGCAGAAGACTGGGTGGGAGATAATGTGAACGTGCTGGATCCACTGTCGGCCACCCAATTGACTAATGCCTGTACCTGCTCAGGCCTTACCATCCTTAGAACGGCATTGGGCCCCACCATATATCGCTGTAAATTCTGGCGGCTACTGGGACCTGAGGTAGTTGGTACACTAGGACGTGTGGATGTGGCAGAACGGCCACGTCCTCTCCCAGCACCAGAGGGTCCACTAACACCACCACGACCATGTCCACGTCCGCGTCCCTTACTAGATGTTTTTCTCATTGTTATGGTTCACCACAACAACAAATATATTATTTGGCCCAATGTATTGTATTCAAATTCAGCGGGATATAAATTTGAGGCCTAGTATTTAGGCGCTGGGTGACCGGTATGGATTTAGTGACAGAATTAGACTTGGAAATGCACAGAAGCGTGTGTGTGTGAAGTTATTCTGAATGACCCAATGTGCACCTTGAATATTATATACCCTTTTAGGGATAGATTTCAAATAGCTCTGATATAGCAGAAACCACTAAATTATGAAATTGCTAAATTGGGAATTGTACTTCAACCCAGAACAAAAAATGTGCTTTGACGGGCACTAAATAACTTTCCCAGCTACAACAGGACAACGGTAACGAGAGATTTAGAGGGATTTAAATTTGAGGCCTAGTATTTAGGCGCTGGGTGACAGGTATGGGTTTAGTGACAGAATTAGACTTGGAAATACACAGTAGCGGGTGTGTGTGAAGTTATTCTGAATGACCCTATGTGCACCTTCAATATTATATACCCTTTTTGGGATAGATTTCAAATAGCTCTGATATAGCAGAAACCACTAAATTATGAAATTGCTAAATTGGGAATTGTACTTCAACCCAGAACAAAAAATGTGCTTTGACGGACACTAAATATCTTGCCCAGCAACAACAGTACAGCGGTGGGTAACGAGAGATTTAGAGGGAATTAAATTTGAGGCCTAGTATTTAGGCGCTGGGTCACCGGTATGGATTTAGTGACAGAATTAGACTTGGAAATACACAGTAGCGGGTGTGTGTGAAGTTACTCTGAATGACCCTATGTGCACCTTCAATATTATATACCCTTTTTGGGATAGATTTCAAAGAGCTCTGATATAGCAGGAACCACTAAATTATGAAATTGCTAAATTGGGAATTGTATTTCAACCCAGAACAAGAAATGTGCTTGAACGGACACTAAATAACTCGCCCAGCTACAGCACTAGGGACAGATTTAGCTGGATATAAATTTGAGGCCTAGTATTTAGGCGCTGGGTGACCGGTATGGATTTAGTGACAGAATTAGACTGGGATATGGCCAAAAAATGAACAGACTATTGCTGGTTAAATGCACTTGGTGTGACAGCTTCACCCTGATGTAGGCTTTAGCCAAAAAACAACCACACCATTGAGGGTTAAATGCACTTGGTGACAGGCGCAGCTTGCCCCTGATTTTGTATATGGCCAAAAAATGAACAGACTATTGCTGGTTAAATGCACTTGGTGTGACAGCTTCACCCTGATGTAGGCTTTAGCCAAAAAACAACCACACCATTGAGGGTTAAATGCACTTGGTGACAGGCGCAGCTTGCCCCTGATTTTGTATATGGCCAAAAAATGAACAGACTATTGCTGGTTAAATGCACTTGGTGTGACAGCTTCACCCTGATGTAGGCTTTAGCCAAAAAACAACCACACCATTGAGGGTTAAATGCACTTGGTGACAGGCGCAGCTTGCCCCTGATTTTGTATATGGCCAAAAAATGAACAGACTATTGCTGGTTAAATGCACTTGGTGTCACAGCTTCACCCTGATGTAGGCTTTAGCCAAAAAACAACCACACCATTGAGGGTTAAATGCACTTGGTCGCAGCTTGTGCTGGCGCACCACAAGACACAAAATGGCCGCCGATCACCCCAGAAAAATGAGACTGACAAACGGTCTGTGCAGCCTAAAAACAGTGAGCAATTGAGGATCAGCAGCTCAATGATCCACAGCTGCAGATCGATCAGTTAATCAAGTCCTTTGGAGGAGTTAATCTGCCTAATCTCGCCCTACTGTCGCAGCCGCAACCTCTCCCTACGCTAATCAGAGCAGAGTGACGGGCGGCGCTATGTGACTCCAGCTTAAATAGAGGCTGGGTCACATGGTGCTCTGGCCAATCACAGCCATGCCAATAGTAGGCATGGCTGTGATGGCCTCTTGGGGCAAGTAGTATGACGCTTGTTGATTGGCTGCTTTGCAGCCTTTCAAAAAGCGCCAAGAAAGCGTCACAAAAGCGCGAAGAAAGCGACGAACACCGAACCCGAACCCGGACTTTTACGAAAATGTCCGGGTTCGGGTCCGTGTCACGGACACCCCAAAATTCGGTACGAACCCGAACTATACAGTTCGGGTTCGCTCATCCCTAGCTGTGAGTCTCACCCATTTCATTCAATCCGTGACATCGGTGTTATATATCCGCATCATAAACTGACATTATGCAGATTTCAAATGGCAGGTCCGTTTCATGCTGTTTTTGTTTTTAAGACACTGTAGGGTGAGATTCATTAAAATCTCATCCACCTTACTGGTACTGTAGAGCACTTCAGATTTGTCGCATGAAAATATGTGATGGTAAATCCATAGCATTACCGTCACATGTAGACACACCTTAAAGTGGCATGGCTTATGCATGTTTGTTTTAAAAGGGTGCATTGTCCTCATTTGTGAGGAATTTATTGGCAGAATGAGATAGGAACTTAAAGGAGTTTTCAGAAATTTTGAAAAATTGGGTCAAGGGGGGAAATGCCACAGATTCATTACTAACCTGATAAATCCCCTGCTGTACCAGCACTGGTATTGTGCTGCTCCTTTGCTTACTGTGCTGCAACAATGAAGTGCCCACTACCCATGTGACTGATGCAGCCAGTCATCAATGCAAGCCTTAACCCCTTATGGACCGGGCTCATTTTCACCTTAAGGACCAGGCTATTTTTTGCTAATCTGACCAGTGTCACTTTATGTGTGAATAACTTTAAAACGCTTTTACTTATCCAGGCCATTCTGAGATTGTTTTTTTGTCACATGTTGCACTTCATGACACTGGTAAAATGAAGTAAAAAAATAATAATTTCCAAGTTTCAATTTCTCTACTTCTATAATAAATAGTAATACCTCGGAAAATAGTTATTAATTTACATTCCCCATATGTCTACTTCATGTTTGGATCATTTTGGGGGATGCCATTTTATTTTTTGGGGACATTACAAGGCTTAGAAGTTTAGAAGCAAATCTTGAAATTTTTCTGAAATTTTCCAAAACTCACTTTTTAAGGACCAGTTCAGGTTTGAAGTCACTTTGTGAGGTTTACATAATAAAAACCACCCAAACTGACCCCATTTTAGAAAATACACCCCTCAATGTATTCAAAACTGATTTTACAAACTTTGTTAACCCTTTAGGTGTTCCACAAGAGTTATTGGCAAATGGAGATGAAATTTCATAATTTCAATTTTTTGGCAAATTCTTAATTTTTTTTATAAACAATTTTTATTGTCTTTTTATTTTATTTAAATTATCCATACATATGTATAACATAGAGTAATACACCATGGTGCGAAGACAATATAAAGCTTGAGTTACAGTCGTCACATTTGTGTAAAGACAAATTATTAATATCAAATACATATATTATTATATGCATAGGACAAAAAAAAAAACTGAGAGTGGAACTTAGAACATCGGAACATCGGAGTACAGAGTATGGGGTGTTAAGCAAAGTTTCTGTATACTTTCCATAATGACCAGATATTGAGTAATGTACTTCTGGATTTTAACTCCCAATGTGAGTGCTCTTCGAGGTGATAGAATTGGTCGACTTTGGCTATCCAATGGTCTATAGTGGGAATGGCTGGGCTACGCCAATTTATGGGGATAAGTAATCGTGCCGCGGAAATCAGGAAGGAGAAGAGGATTTTTTTATGAGTGTCCACCCCGTGTATGCCGAAAGATAATAGTGCGATTTCAGGGGTAGAAGGGAAGCTGGTCTTGCATATTTTATTGCTTAAATTGAATATTTTCTCCCACCAGGGTTTTAGCAGAGGGCAGTCCCACCAGATATGGAAATAAGAACCTTTATTTTTTTTCACATCTCCAGCAACTGTCTGGGATGTTAGGATAAAACGAGGAAATCTTGTCTGGGGTTCTGAACCACCTAGATAAAACTTTGTACCCGTTCTCCTGTACTCGGACACATCTTGAGAGTTTGTGTGGAGTAATGAAGAGCTTGGTCATTTCAGATTGAGAGAATTGTCTTCCCAGGTCCTTTTCCCATTGTGCTATTACTGCTGGTTTGACACTCATAGTGGGGAGGGTGAGTTTTTTTATAAAGAACAGAAATTAACTTAGAGGGGTAATTAGTGGATTTCAGCAGACATTCAAACCAGTCTAGGGGTTTCTGCATGTTTAGCTCTAAGGCTGATTTCTTTACTAATATAGGTGAGGATTAAAGTATGTGAGGGAGTAGTTTCCAGTTTGTTCAAAAGAAACTCTCCAGAGAGGACACATCCGACATTGTCCAGTAGATCAGTTACTAATTTAGTAGATGATCTGATCCCTAGAGGACATGAGTCCTTCAGCTCTTTTGGAGCTAATGAAATAATATCTCCTACCTGAAGGAGAGGGGAAGGCAGGGGTAGGGCGCAGTAATTGGAGGAGAACCACTTCCATACCTTTAGTGAGGTGCGAACTATAGGGTTCGGAATTGAGGAGAGGGCAGGAAGTGGGCTATCCGACAACAACAGGGCTCTAATAGTAGAGGGAAAGAAAGTATTTTCTAAAGGTAGCCATTGTTTGTGATTTGAGGGCCGGAGCCAATCAATCACTCTAGTTAAATGTATTGCCTTCATATAAAGCTCAGGGTCGAGTAAACCTATCCCCCCTAGTTGTTTAGGTTTTGTTAAGGTAGAGAAGGAAATTCTAGGCTTTTTACCTTGCCAAATAAATTCTGGATCTGGGAGTTCAAAGACCTAAAAAAGGACCTAGGGATGGCGATTGGGAGGACCTGCAGGAGGTAAGTGAGTCTTGAAATTACCAGGGACATCACCAGGTTCTTTCTACCAAACCAAGACAAATAGGGGTAGTCCAGAGAATCAAGCTGAGCAACAATGGCCCTCAGGAGGGGGGTGTAGTTAAGCTGAAACAATTCTGAGAGATGGGAGGTTAATTTAATGCCCAAGTAGGTCAGATGCCTGTTATAGCAATTAAAAGGGGAGTTTAATTGGAGTTTAGAGATTTGGGTCGGGGGTAATCCAATATGAAGGATCTGGCACTTTTGGGGATTAATTTTGAAATTTGAGAGGAGGCCGAATCTGTTTAGGAGGGATACTATTAGGGGCATAGATTTAGTGGGGTTCGTTGTAATGATAAGCAGATCATCTGCGAAAGCCGCCAATTTAAATTCTTTTGGGCCTAATTTCAGTCCGATGATGCCTTCCTCTTGTCTCAAAGCCTGCTAAAGGGTCTCCATCACTAGGACAAATATGAGGGGGGAGAGAGGACATCCTTGACGTGTACCGTTTTTAATTGAGAAGTGGGTGGAAATGAGGTTATTTACCAGGACTGAGGCAGAGGATTTCGTGTACATTGCAAAAACAGCATTAATGTAGGAGCTGGGAATATGGAATTTGTGCAGGGTATGCCTTATGAATGACCAGTCTATTCGGTCGAATGCTTTCTCAGCATCGGTACCAAGTAAGACCAAGGGCCTTTTTTTGTGAGAGGCATAGAAGAGGGCATCAAGAACTTTAGTAGTGTTATCTTTTCCCTCCCGACCTTTCACAAATCCCATTTGATCAGTGTGGATTAGGTTGGGGAGAAAGGATTGGAGTCTAGTGGCTAACATTTTCGCCAGGATTTTTAAGTCTGTATTCAGTAAGGATATGGGACGATAATTAGCGCAGGAGGAAGGGTCCTTACCTTCTTTAGGTATTATAGTGATTAGTGCGTTGGTCATATCAACTGATAAAGGTTGGTTGCGAAGGGAAGAGTTACAGACGGGGAGGAAATAAGGGATTAAAGAGTCCTGGAAGGTGTTATAGTAAGTGGTGGGGAAGCCACCCGGGCCCGGGCATTTATCTTTTGGGGAGGCTTTAAGGGCTGCTACTAGTTCAGATGAAGTAAAGGGCTTTTCTAGGGCGGTTTGCTGACCTGGGGATAGCTTTGGAAGGTTTAGTGTATCCAGAAAGGCTTTAACTGACGATTCTCTACCCTGAGTGAATAAGTCCTCTGCAGGGGGAGGTAAATTATACAGGGTCTCGTAAAAAAGCTTAAATTGCTCCGCTATAGCCTCTGAGGAGAAGAGCTGTTGGCCTTGGGGAGTTTTGATGGAAGATACATGTCTAGCTAATTTTCTACGTTTAATACGTTGCATCATGAATTTAGAGGCCTTGTTGCCATGAGCAAAAAACGTGGGCAAATTTTTCATTTTAATCCATTTTTTCCAGTAACAAAGCAAGGGTTAACAGCCAAACAAAACTCAATATTTATTGGCCTGATTCTGTAGTTTATAGAAACACCCCATATGTGGTCGTAAACTACTGTTCGGGCACACGGCAGGGCAAGGGCAGGGCACAGAAGAAAAGGAACACCATATGGTTTCTGGAAGGCAGATTTTGCTGGACTGGTTTATTTACACCCATGTCCCATTTGAAGCCCCCCTGATGCACCCCTAGAGTAGAAACTCCAAAAAAGTGACCCCATTTTGGAAACTACAGGATAAGGTGGCAGTTTAGTTGGATCTATTTTTGGGGTATGTATGATTTTTGGTTGCTCTATATTACATTTTTGTGAGGCAAGATTACAAAAATTGAAATTCAAAAATTTCCTCTCCATTTGCCAATAGCTCTTGTGGAACACCTAAAGGGTTAAAAAAGTTTGTAAAATCGGTTTTGAATACCTTGAGGGGTGTAGTTTCTTAGATGGGGTCACTTTTATGGAGTTTCTACTCTAGGGGTGCATCAGGGGGGCTTCAAATGGGACATGGTGTCAAAAAACAGTACAGCTAAATCTGGGTTCCAAAAACCATATGGCACTCCTTTTCTTCTGCGTCCTGACATTTTACGACCAAATATGGGGTGATTCTGAAAACTACAGAATCAGGGCAATAAATATTGAGTTTGGTTTGACTGTTAACCCTTGCTTTGTTAACGGAAAAAATTGATAAAAATGTAAAATTTGGCAAAAAATAGCTGTTTTGGAACATTTTTTTTTATTTTTGACTGTGTTCATTTGATGAGTTAGGTCATGTGTTATTTTTATAGAGCAGATTCTTACGGACGCATCAATACCTAATATGTCTAGTTTTTAAAATGTATTTAGGTTTTACAGTTTTATGTGTGTTTTTTTTAGAATATTTTCTTAAGAAAGGGGCTAATTTTTTCCGGATGAGAGGACGATTTTATTGCCACTATTTTGGAATAGAGCTGGAGGAATTTCCCTGTGTTGCCAGTGCAACGGGACAGCACAAAAGAGTTGTACAAGGCAACATGTGCCAAGTAGACCGCAACTTTTTTGTACCATGCCCAGGTTTTGCGCATGGTGTTACATGGCTTGAGGACTTGATCAGAAGAATAAACTCCTCCCATATACCGATTGTAATCAACGATACAATCAGACTTGAGGACCGTTGCCGGGGTACCTCGCACAGGGACAGGGGTGATGCCGTTACCGTGAATTGTGGACAGTACAAGGACATCCCTCTTGTCCTTATATCTGACCAACAACAGGTTTCCACTGGTAAGAGCATGGGTCTCACCCCTGGGGATAGGTACCTGGAGGGGGTGGGTAGGGAGGCCGCGTTGATTTTTCCACACGGTCCCACAAGCGGACGTGGATCTGGCAGCGAGGGACTGAAACAAGGGGATACTAGTATAAAAGTTATCCACGTACAGGTGGTAACCCTTATCTAGCAGTGGGTGCATAAGGTCCCACACAAGTTTCCTGCTAGCGCCCAGAGTGGTGGGATATTCTTGGGGTTCAATATGGGAATCTCGCCCCTCGTACACACAAAACTTGCAAGGTTACCCTGAGGTACTCTCACAAAGTTTGTACAACTTCACGCCATACCTCGCCTTACCTGGCGGAAAATGAGTCTCCCCTTGAAAGCAATGAGAGACTCATCAACAGTGACCTCCCTTTCAGGTACATAGGCCTCCAAAAATTTGGCCCCGAAGTGATCGATGACCGGCCTGATTTTGGACAGGCGGTCATAGGCAGGATCACCTTGGGGTGAGAGGGGGGGGGGCATGCTGCATTATCTCAAAACGGGAGTGTATCATGGCTGTACTGTAAAGTGAGGTCTGGTAGAGGATGTCCCCACTCAAGTACAGCCTGACACTGGGTTTTATGACTAGGCACATGTGCGGCACGAGGCTCCAAAACGTCCTCATCTCGGCTGCACTGACCGGAGTCCAGCCACCGGCCCTAGCCAAGAGCGTTGAGCAATGAACTGTTGGGCATACAAGTTTGTTTGTTCACAAGGTGGTCACTGAAAAGACTAAAATAGTCATATTCAGTGAAGCCCACTGTGGGAATCTGGATTCCTGGTTGGCCAACAAAATCAGGAATCACAGGCTCAAAATCCTCTTGGGGGCTCATTATCATCACCAGATGATGAGGAGGACGCGGATGACAAGAGGAAAAGAGGAAAGTGGGGTCATCCTCACTGGGGCTCTCGGAGTCGGAGGCAAGCAGGGCGTATGCCTCCTCAGCCGAGAACGTCTAACGGGCCATAGGGGAGTATGTCTGTGTGTGCGCGTGTGTGGAAAACTTTATTTAGTGTGCGTGTGTGTGGGGGGCACGGGTGTTTGAGTACTTTTATCCCTAAACCTAACAGAAAAAAAATAAAAATAAAAAAGCCTCAAAAATGTAAAAATAAATAAATTAAAACTCGCTGATCAGCGGTGGGGTTGGCGATGCGCTAACAGTGGCCGGACGCTAAAAGTACCGTCCATAGTCAGCGCATGCACACAAAAAAAAAGTGTTTGTGCCCCAAAAAATTTGTATTTTTGGGGCACCCCTGGGGGGGTCTAGGGTCACAAATCTGAGTGTGCTGTGGACCCCAGACACCTGATCAGGTTGATACAAAAATAAAAAATTTTATTAATTTTTTTCCTGACTATCCCTACCTATCTAAGCTCTCTCTAACCTGTCCCTATTGTACCTTTTTGTTGCCAGATTGCACTATGGTGGCTCAGTGGGGCTGCTGGTCTCCAGAGCTGGACACTGCTCCTCTCACCATCACCTCACAGGGTCTAAGGATGGTGATTGGTGGTGTATTATCACACCACTGATCACCATCCTATTCTGGGTTATCGGTTCACCAAAGACCTGAATAACACGTAAACGCAGCAAACCACGGTTTGCCCGCGATCGCTGATATGGGGGGGTCACAGGACCCCCCTCCGCATTGTCCCAGGGTGCCTGCTGATTGATTTCAGCAGGCACCCAGTTCCGATCACAACCCGCATACAGGTACGCCCTGTGTCCTCAAGTACCGGGACATCAGGGCGTACCTGTACGCCCTGTGTACCCAATAGTGATGAGCGAGAGGTGCCATATTCGATTTCGCGATATATCGCGAATATTCGAGTGAATATTCGTGTTATATTCGTCGAAATCGAATATTCGTAATTATTGCAATTTTCGCGAATAATATGCGATTATTTTAATCGCGTGTTGCGATTTTTCTAGTATATTAGTATAAGGCAATGGTATTTTACGAAATTTCGTACTATTGCTCTAACTTCGTCTTTTAGAATATTACGAATATTCTAAAAGACGAAGTTAGAGCAATATTACGAAATTTCGTAAAATACACATATATATTGTAATTGAGCTAATATAGTGCTATAATCATTTTTTTTTTCTTTCATTTTTTTTCCCTCTTCTGAACTTAAGCTTTGTAAAATATGTACACTGTTAAAAAAAGTTAATATAGCAGTATATTAGCTAAATTACAATATATATGTGTATTTTACGAAATTTCGTAATATTGCTCTAACTTCGTCTTTTAGAATATTCGTAATATTCTAAAAGACGAAGTTAGAGCAACAGTACGAAATTTCGTAAAATACACATATATGGAATATAGCAGTGCGAAGCTGAAATTGCGATGCGATTAATATAACACGAAATAATCGCATGGTGATTTCTACTTAGTACTGCTATAGTCCATATTCGGCGAATATGGAATATAGCAGTACTATTCTTCGAGTTATATTCATCGCATGGCGATTTCAACTGATGGACTATAGCAGTACTAAGTAGAAATCACCATGCGATTATTTCGTGTTATATTAATCGCATCGCAATTTCAGCTTCGCACTGCTATATTCCATATATGTGTATTTTACGAAATTTCGTACTGTTGCTCTAACTTCGTCTTTTAGAATATTACGAATATTCTAAAAGACGAAGTTAGAGCAATATTACGAAATTTCGTAAAATACACATATATATTGTAATTTAGCTAATATACTGCTATATTAACTTTTTTTAACAGTGTACATATTTTACAAAGCTTAAGTTCAGAAGAGGGAAAAAAAATGAAAGAAAAAAAAAATGATTATAGCACTATATTAGCTCAATTACAATATATATGTGTATTTTACGAAATTTCGTAATATTGCTCTAACTTCGTCTTTTAGAATATTCGTAATATTCTAAAAGACGAAGTTAGAGCAATAGTACGAAATTTCGTAAAATACACATGTATGGAATATAGCAGTGCGAAGCTGAAATTGCGATGCGATTAATATAACACGAAAAAATCGCATGGTGATTTCAACGTAATTCTCTAATCCGACAGTACATTCTAGTATATGGAGCGTCCCCATGGTGATGGGGACGCTCCATGAGCACGGCAACGGGCCCTGAATGGAGCATTAAAAAAAAAAAAAAGAATATTCGATTTCGCGAATATATAGCACTATATTCTAAATATTCGCGAAATCTCGAAATCGTGATATTCGAGAAAAATATTCGCAATTCGAATATTCGCGCTCAACACTAGTACCCAACAGGTTAAAGGGATATTCTGGTTGTAGCTATTAGATCAGTGGGGATCCTATTGGTGGGACTCCCACTAACTATAAGAATTGAGACCCCATACTCTCAGGGTCCCCCGAAATAAAAAGAGGCAGGTCAAGCATTTCTATGGGAGTTCTGGAGACAATCTAGTACAGCAGAGCATTTCCAGAACTCGCACAGAGAGCAAAGGAACTCCAGTGCTCATGCCAAACCTGTCACACCATTTATTTTGCCGGGTCTGTAGAGGTATAGAGTCTCAAGTCTTGTGATCGGTTGGGGTGCTGGTAGTAGAACCCTACAACGATCTAATACTCAGAAGCTATCTTGTGGCTAGAGCAGGCATCCTCAAACTGCGGCCCTCTAGCTTTTGCAAAACTACAACTCCCAGCATGCCCGAACAGCCTACAAGTATCAGCCTACAGCAGGGCATTGTGGGAGTTGTCGTTTTACAACAGCTGGAGGGCCGCAGTTTGAGGGTGCCTGGGCTAGAGGATAACCAGAATACCCTTTAACATAATCGCTGCAGCATAGTAAACAAAGGTGGTGGGGAACAAAAGTTGTGGTGCTGGATCGCCGAGTTATTTACCAGGGGGTTAATGGGTCTTTTTATTATTTTTATGGCATCTCTTCTCCCTTCTCTTCCCCAGATATATATATATATATATATATATATATATATATATATATAGATATTTTAATGTTGGGAGGTATGTTTGAGGTTGTGCATAAAAAGTAGTGCACAGAGATAATGGTGGTACCCATAATGACCAATTGGGTACTTGCCTACATTTCCACCCCACCTTTATCAAAGAGCTTTTCCGTTGCAGTGACCTGTGACCACACAACTATTTTCTTACTTACACTTTCTTTTTACACCCAATCTCCATTGTATCATATATACAGCTTAAAATGATATTTATTGCATAGTTATTAGGATTTTGCAGAACTCCAATTCCAAAGTATAGTACCTTTTTATATACATAGACAAATCTTTCTTATTTTGTAATCCTCTTACGAATGTACAAGGCTTTATAATCTGAACTCTTTTAGTGAATTATTTTACATGCCAGTATTGTTCTTTTAAATCCACTTGTGTTTTTGCTGCCTCGGATCCTTGCTGCTTTTTTAAATCACATTTCCAGTTATGGATCGTATTCACATTTGCATCGGGAAAATTGCCAACGACAAAGTAATAGATTGCTCACTGGACAATCCTATAAAATCTTCTCCATGTTAGTCAAACCAAGTCTATATTTAGGTGTTTAATTCAATTGCAGGATTACTTGTGTTTTCCTTTTTATTGCATTTTCGCTGTTTTCCCCATCATTTTTAAAAATGGCCAAATGTATTATTATTTATTATTAAAGTGCCATACATTCCATTGTGCTGTACATATGAAAAGGGGTATACATATATTAGTTAAGGGTAAGCCAAAGGCTGTGGAAATATGAAATCACTGGCCCATGATAGACATGCTTATAATTGAGTCTTCAGCTTAGCACAGTGTTATATTAAAAGACCGTCTGTGTTTCTTTTATCTCAAAGAAGTTATGATAGCGAGAAATAATGCTTGTAAAATAATAAGAGAAGCCTGTTGCGAAATCCCACGGTTAAGTCTCAGCACAGCAGGGAATTACAGTGCATTTGCCCCCATTTCTCTTCTGCTGAAAGAAGAAATAAGTAAACGCTCGGCATACATGTCTATTGTGAGATTCCACAATTTTTCTCTGTTAGAACAATTATTAGAGCCTCAAACATGACGTTCCATGCAGCTGAATCCACCCTTAAAATAAACCCGCCAAAGTCTTCTTTTGCAGAATGCTGTGATAAGCATTCTCATTCATCCACACTGCCGGGATTTTTTCTTTTTTTTTTTCTTTACAGTATTTGAGCAAACATGCTTCTGCTTTCTTCAGCAACTCCTTCATTCCCTCCAATCTTTTTCAGCCTAGTGTTAAGACATGTCCTCATATTCCCTGCAAAAATCATCACTTAATAGCTTTCAGATGTTGAAATGTGAATACATCCTCCACACTGTGATGTAAGGTGTCACAATAACAGAGACATTATACGGCTCAATGAGTTTGCGCTGTTTTATGGCTGATTCTGAATCAAGGTCACCAGTTTGAAAGGAACTCTTGTTGTGGCTTTGGGGGAGAAAATGGTAAACTTGGAAATGCAATTAAAGGCTTACAAGGTAAAGCTGTATGTTACATTAAGTCCAAATAATGTCCTATTAACCATTTTTCCAGGTTGCTATAGCATACCATTTATTGGTTATCCTTGACCTATAGAAAGTAAAACTTAAAGAAGTCGGCAGTGCAAAAAAAAAAAAAAAGACTCCTGCCATATTTCTTTACACATAATCCTCCAAAATTGGCAGTGTATAGCTCATGAAGGAAATCCAGTGAGATAGCTTGGTGGGCATGTACGGTGTACGATCAGCTTATCCCTTATTGCTGTCAAAAGGTGCTATTCATCAGACTTGCAAAAAAAAGAATGACTATTTGATTTCTGACCAACTTTGTCAGTAAGTCTGAAACTCTGCAGTTTGTGAACTATTTGTGTGCTGCTGTGGTGAAAGTAGTGTATCGTGAGTGGACCAACAGCACCATTGCGAATAAGCGACATGGAAACTGTGGAGCACCACATGCCATTTATGTAAGAGGTTATAGTCAGCTACAAATGTGCTTGAGGGCAGACCAAAAAGTGAAAGTGGATCAGCTCTCCCACAAAATGAACTAGGGAGCTACAAGATCTGTGTGTAAAACAATGGTTCAGCGAGCCCTACTCCATACCTCTGCTAATAAAGTTCCATTGACAGAAGAATTTTTTACAGTAATACCAGAATTGGATCTCTGCTGATGGGCAAAGGGTTTCCTTCTCTTATGAGTTAAATTTTCTGCCTCATCGAATGGATAGAGAATGACATGTCAGGTGAGAAACCTCTGGGAACAAACACTCTGTAACCATTGCTGGAAGAACACAAGCTGGCAGCATTATGGTCTGGGGAATGATTCTGTGGCATTCCCTGGGACCACACATCCATGTGGAATGCACTCTCAACCAATTTGGACATAACTCCATCCTTGCACATCAGGTAAACCCATACAGGCTGATTGTCTTCCCTGGGGTGGATGAGCTCTTACATGAAGACCATGTGACATGTCACATGGCTAGAAATGTCCAACATTGGTTGGAAGAGCATGGTTAAGACTTCCAAGTACTACCCTGGCTCCCTAATTCCTCAGAATTGAACCTAACTGAGTATCTGTGGGACCACCTTGATCATCATGCTAACTCTATGGCAGCTGTAGGATGCCCTGCAGTCAGCAAGGCTCCAGATACCTGTGCAATCCTACAAAGACCATATTGAGTCACTCCCAGCCTATCTAGCTGCTGTCTGCACTACATATGGTGGTTACTCTGGATATTTGCTGGTTGTCATAATAATGTGACTCGACTGTCTATGAATATTATATAATATTTCACTATGTTTTTTGTGGCCATCATCAACAATATCATAGTGACCTCATGAGTAGAGTTGAGCGAACACCTGGATGTTCGGGTTCGAGAAGTTCGGCCGAACATCCCGGAAATGTTCGGGTTCGGGATCCGAACCCGATCCGAACTTCGTCCCGAACCCGAACCCCATTGAAGTCAATGGGGACCCGAACTTTTCGGCACTAAAAAGGCTGTAAAACAGCCCAGGAAAGAGCTAGAGGGCTGCAAAAGGCAGCAACATGTAGGTAAATCCCCTGCAAACAAATGTGGATAGGGAAATGAATTAAAATAAAAATTAAATAAATAAAAATTAACCAAAATCAATTGGAGAGAGGTTCCATAGCAGAGAATCTGGCTTCCCGTCACCCACCACTGGAACAGTCCATTCTCAGATATTTAGGCCCCGGCACCCAGGCAGAGGAGAGAGGTCCCGTAACAGAGAATCTGTCTTCATGTCAGCAGAGAATTAGTCTGCATGTCATAGCAGAGAATGAGGCTTCACGTCAGCCACCACTGCAACAGTCCATTGGCATATATTTAGGCCCAGCACCCAGGCAGAGGAGGGAGGTCCCGTAACAGAGAATCTGTCTTCATGTCAGCAGAGAATTAGTCTGCATGTCATAGCAGAGAATGAGGCTTCACGTCAGCCACCACTGCAACAGTCCATTGGCATATATTTAGGCCCAGCACACACACAGGCAGAGGAGAGAGGTCCCGTAACAGAGAATCTGGCTTCATGTCAGCAGAGAATCAGTCTGCATGTCATAGCAGAGAATGAGGCTTCACGTCAGCCACCACTGCAACAGTCCATTGGCATATATTTAGGCCCAGCACACACACAGGCAGAGGAGAGAGGTCCCGTAACAGAGAATCTGGCTTCATGTCAGCAGAGAATCAGTCTGCATGTCATAGCAGAGAATGAGGCTTCACGTCAGCCACCACTGCAACAGTCCATTGGCATATATTTAGGCCCAGCACCCAGGCAGAGGAGGGAGGTCCCGTAACAGAGAATCTGTCTTCATGTCAGCAGAGAATTAGTCTGCATGTCATAGCAGAGAATGAGGCTTCACGTCACCCACCACTGCAACAGTCCATTGGCATATATTTAGGCCTAGCACACAGGCAGAGCAGAGAGGTCCCGTAACAGACAATCTGGCTTCATGACAGCAGAGAATCAGTCTGCATGTCATAGCAGAGAATGAGGCTTCACGTCACCCACCACTGCAACAGTCCATTGGCATATATTTAGGCCTAGCACACAGGCAGAGCAGAGAGGTCCCGTAACAGACAATCTGGCTTCATGTCAGCAGAGAATCAGTCTGCATGTCATAGCAGAGAATGAGGCTTCACGTCACCCACCACTGCAACAGTCCATTGGCATATATTTAGGCCTAGCACACAGGCAGAGCAGAGAGGTCCCGTAACAGACAATCTGGCTTCATGACAGCAGAGAATCAGTCTGCATGTCATAGCAGAGAATGAGGCTTCACGTCACCCACCACTGCAACAGTCCATTGGCATATATTTAGGCCTAGCACACAGGCAGAGCAGAGAGGTCCCGTAACAGACAATCTGGCTTCATGTCAGCAGAGAATCAGTCTGCATGTCATAGCAGAGAATGAGGCTTCACGTCACCCACCACTGCAACAGTCCATTGGCATATATTTAGGCCTAGCACACAGGCAGAGCAGAGAGGTCCCGTAACAGACGATCTGGCTTCATGTCAGCAGAGAATCAGTCTGCATGTCATAGCAGAGAATCAGGCTTCACGTCAGCCACCACTGCAACAGTCCATGGTCATAAATTTAGGCCCAGCACCCAGGCAGAGGAGAGAGGTCCCGTAACAGACAATCTGGCTTCATGTCAGCAGAGAATTAGTCTGCATGTCATAGCAGAGAATCAGGCTTCATGTCAGCCACCACTGCAACAGTCCATTGGCATATATTTAGGCCTAGCACACAGGCAGAGGAGAGGTTCATTCAACTTTGGGTAGCATCGCAATATAATGGTAAAATGAAAATAAAAATAGGATTGAATGAGGAAGTGCCCTGGAGTCCAATAATATATGGTTATGGGGAGGTAGTTAATGTCTAATCTGGACAAGGGACGGACAGGTCCTGTGGGATCCATGCCTGGTTCATTTTTATGAACGTCAGCTTGTCCACATTGGCTGTAGACAGGCGGCTGCGTTTGTCTGTAATGACGCCCCCTGCCGTGCTGAATACACGTTCAGACAAAACGCTGGCTGCCGGGCAGGCCAGCACCTCCAAGGCATAAAAGGCTAGCTCTGGCCACGTGGACAATTTAGAGACCCAGAAGTTGAATGGGGCCGAACCATCAGTCAGTACGTGGAGGGGTGTGCACACGTACTGTTCCACCATGTTAGTGAAATGTTGCCTCCTGCTAACACGTTGCGTATCAGGTGGTGGTGCAGTTAGCTGTGGCGTGTTGACAAAAGTTTTCCACATCTCTGCCATGCTAACCCTGCCCTCAGAGGAGCTGGCCGTGACACAGCTGCCTTGGCGACCTCTTGCTCCTCCTCTGCCTTGGCCTTGGGCTTCCACTTGTTCCCCTGTGACATTTGGGAATGCTCTCAGTAGCGCGTCTACCAACGTGCGCTTGTACTCGCGCATCTTCCTATCACGCTCCAGTGCAGGAAGTAAGGTGGGCACATTGTCTTTGTAGCGTGGATCCAGCAGGGTGGCAACCCAGTAGTCCGCACAGGTTAAAATGTGGGCAACTCTGCTGTCGTTGCGCAGGCACTGCAGCATGTAGTCGCTCATGTGTGCCAGGCTGCCCAGGGGTAAGGACAAGCTGTCCTCTGTGGGAGGCGTATCGTCATCGTCCTGCCTTTCCCCCCAGCCACGCACCAGTGATGGACCCGAGCTGCGTTGGGTGCCACCCCGCTGTGACCATGCTTCATCCTCATCCTCCTCCACCTCCTCCTCATCCTCGTCCTCCTCGTCCTCCAGTAGTGGGCCCTGGCTGGCCACATTTGTACCTGGCCTCTGCTGTTGCAAAAAACCTCCCTCTGAGTCACTTCGAAGAGACTGGCCTGAAAGTGCTAAAAATGACCCCTCTTCCTCATCCTCCTCCTCCTCCTCCTGGGCCACCTCCTGTTCCATCATCGCCCTAAGTGTTTTCTCAAGGAGACATAGAAGTGGTATTGTAACGCTGATAACGGTGTCATCGCCACTGGCCATGTTGGTGGAGTACTCGAAACAGCGCAACAGGGCACACAGGTCTCGCATGGAGGCCCAGTCATTGGTGGTGAAGTGGTGCTGTTCTGTAGTGCGACTGACCCGTGCGTGCTGCAGCTGAAACTCCACTATGGCCTGCTGCTGCTCGCACAGTCTGTCCAGCATGTGCAAGGTGGAGTTCCACCTGGTGGGCACGTCGCATATGAGGCGGTGAGCGGGAAGGCCGAAGTTACGCTGTAGCGCAGACAGGCGAGCAGCGGCAGGATGTGAACGCCGGAAGCGCGAACAGACGGCCCGCACTTTATGCAGCAGCTCTGACATGTCGGGGTAGTTGTGAATGAACTTCTGCACCACCAAATTCAGCACATGCGCCAAGCAAGGGATGTGCGTCAAATTGGCTAGTCCCAGAGCTGCAACGAGATTTCGCCCATTATCACACACCACCAGGCCGGGCTTGAGGCTCACCGGCAGCAACCACTCGTCGGTCTGTTGTTCAATACCCCGCCACAACTCCTGTGCGGTGTGGGGCCTGTCCCCCAAACATATGAGTTTCAGAATGGCCTGCTGACGTTTACCCCGGGCTGTGCTGAAGTTGGTGGTGAAGGTGTGTGGCTGACTGGATGAGCAGGTGGAAGAAGAGGAGGAGGAAGCCGAGAAGGAGGAGGTGGCAACAGGAGGCAAAGAATGTTGCCCTGCGATCCTTGGCGGCGGCAGGACGTGCGCCAAACAGCTCTCCGCCTGGGGCCCAGCTGCCACTACATTTACCCAGTGTGCAGTTAGGGAGATATAGCGTCCCTGGCCGTGCTTACTGGTCCACGTATCTGTGGTTAGGTGGACCTTGCTACAGATGGCGTTGCGCAGTGCACACTTGATTTTATCGGATACTTGGTTGTGCAGGGAAGGCACGGCTCTCTTGGAGAAGTAGTGCCGGCTGGGAACAACATACTGTGGGACAGCAAGCGACATGAGCTGTTTGAAGCTGTCTGTGTCCACCAGCCTAAATGACAGCATTTCATAGGCCAGTAGTTTAGAAATGCTGGCATTCAGGGCCAGGGATCGAGGGTGGCTAGGTGGGAATTTACGCTTTCTATCAAATGTTTGTGAGATGGAGAGCTGAACGCTGGCGTGTGACATGGTTGAGACGCTTGGTGACGGAGGTGGTGGTGGTGGTGTTGGTGGTACATCCCCTGTTTGCTGGGCGGCAGGTGCCAACGTTCCTCCAGAGGCGGAGGAAGAGGCCGAGGCGGCAGCAGCAGAATAGGCCGAGGCGGCAGCAGCAGAAGAGGTAGCAGGGGGAGCCTGAGTGACTTCCTTGGTTTTAAGGTGTTTACTCCACTGCAGTTCATGCTTTGCATGCAGGTGCCTGGTCATGCAGGTTGTGCTCAGGTTCAGAACGTTAATGCCTCGCTTCAGGCTCTGATGGCACAGCGTGCAAACCACTCGGGTCTTGTCGTCAGCACATTGTTTGAAGAAGTGCCATGCCAGGGAACTCCTTGAAGCTGCCTTTGGGGTGCTCGGTCCCAGATGGCGGCGGTCAGTAGCAGGCGGAGTCTCTTGGCGGCGGGTGTTCTGCTTTTGCCCACTGCTCCCTCTTTTGCTACGCTGTTGGCTCGGTCTCACCACTGCCTCTTCCTCCGAACTGTGAAAGTCAGTGGCACGACCTTCATTCCATGTGGGGTCTAGGACCTCATCGTCCCCTGCATCGTCTTCCACCCAGTCTTGATCCCTGACCTCCTGTTCAGTCTGCACACTGCAGAAAGACGCAGCAGTTGGCACCTGTGTTTCGTCATCATCAGAGACATGCTGAGGTGGTATTCCCATGTCCTCATCATCAGGAAACATAAGTGGTTGTGCGTCAGTGCATTCTATGTCTTTCACCGCTGGGGAAGGGCTAGGTGGATGCCCTTGGGAAACCCTGCCAGCGGAGTCTTCAAACAGCATAAGAGACTGCTGCATAACTTGAGGCTGAGACAGTTTCCCTGGTATGCATGGGGGTGATGTGACAGACTGATGGGGTTGGTTTTCAGGCGCCATCTGTGCGCTTTCTGCAGAAGACTGGGTGGGAGATAATGTGAACGTGCTGGATCCACTGTCGGCCACCCAATTGACTAATGCCTGTACCTGCTCAGGCCTTACCATCCTTAGAACGGCATTGGGCCCCACCATATATCGCTGTAAATTCTGGCGGCTACTGGGACCTGAGGTAGTTGGTACACTAGGACGTGTGGATGTGGCAGAACGGCCACGTCCTCTCCCAGCACCAGAGGGTCCACTAACACCACCACGACCATGTCCACGTCCGCGTCCCTTACTAGATGTTTTTCTCATTGTTATGGTTCACCACAACAACAAATATATTATTTGGCCCAATGTATTGTATTCAAATTCAGCGGGATATAAATTTGAGGCCTAGTATTTAGGCGCTGGGTGACCGGTATGGATTTAGTGACAGAATTAGACTTGGAAATGCACAGAAGCGTGTGTGTGAAGTTATTCTGAATGACCCTATGTGCACCTTCAATATTATATACCCTTTTAGGGATAGATTTCAAATAGCTCTGATATAGCAGAAACCACTAAATTATGAAATTGCTAAATTGGGAATTGTACTTCAACCCAGAACAAAAAATGTGCTTTGACGGACACTAAATATCTTGCCCAGCAACAACAGTACAGCGGTGGGTAACGAGAGATTTAGAGGGATTTAAATTTGAGGCCTAGTATTTAGGCGCTGGGTCACCGGTATGGATTTAGTGACAGAATTAGACTTGGAAATGCACAGAAGCGTGTGTGTGAAGTTATTCTGAATGACCCTATGTGCACCTTCAATATTATATACCCTTTTAGGGATAGATTTCAAATAGCTCTGATATAGCAGAAACCACTAAATTATGAAATTGCTAAATTGGGAATTGTACTTCAACCCAGAACAAAAAATGTGCTTTGACGGACACTAAATATCTTGCCCAGCAACAACAGTACAGCGGTGGGTAACGAGAGATTTAGAGGGATTTAAATTTGAGGCCTAGTATTTAGGCGCTGGGTGACAGGTATGGGTTTAGTGACAGAATTAGACTTGAAAATACACAGTAGCGGGTGTGTGTGAAGTTATTCTGAATGACCCAATGTGCACCTTCAATATTATATACCCTTTTTGGGATAGATTTCAAATAGCTCTGATATAGCAGGAACCACTAAATTATGAAATTGCTAAATTGGGAATTGTACTTCAACCCAGAACAAAAAATGTGCTTTGACGGACACTAAATATCTTGCCCAGCAACAACAGTACAGCGGTGGGTAACGAGAGATTTAGAGGGATTTAAATTTGAGGCCTAGTATTTAGGCGCTGGGTCACCGGTATGGATTTAGTGACAGAATTAGACTTGGAAATGCACAGAAGCGTGTGTGTGAAGTTATTCTGAATGACCCTATGTGCACCTTCAATATTATATACCCTTTTAGGGATAGATTTCAAATAGCTCTGATATAGCAGAAACCACTAAATTATGAAATTGCTAAATTGGGAATTGTACTTCAACCCAGAACAAAAAATGTGCTTTGACGGACACTAAATATCTTGCCCAGCAACAACAGTACAGCGGTGGGTAACGAGAGATTTAGAGGGATTTAAATTTGAGGCATAGTATTTAGGCGCTGGGTCACCGGTATGGATTTAGTGACAGAATTAGACTTGGAAATGCACAGAAGCGTGTGTGTGAAGTTATTCTGAATGACCCTATGTGCACCTTCAATATTATATACCCTTTTAGGGATAGATTTCAAATAGCTCTGATATAGCAGAAACCACTAAATTATGAAATTGCTAAATTGGGAATTGTACTTCAACCCAGAACAAAAAATGTGCTTTGACGGACACTAAATATCTTGCCCAGCAACAACAGTACAGTGGTGGGTAACGAGAGATTTAGAGGGATTTAAATTTGAGGCCTAGTATTTAGGCGCTGGGTCACCGGTATGGATTTAGTGACAGAATTAGACTTGGAAATGCACAGAAGCGTGTGTGTGAAGTTATTCTGAATGACCCTATGTGCACCTTCAATATTATATACCCTTTTAGGGATAGATTTCAAATAGCTCTGATATAGCAGAAACCACTAAATTATGAAATTGCTAAATTGGGAATTGTACTTCAACCCAGAACAAAAAATGTGCTTTGACGGACACTAAATATCTTGCCCAGCAACAACAGTACACCGGTGGGTAACGAGAGATTTAGAGGGAATTAAATTTGAGGCCTAGTATTTAGGCGCTGGGTCACCGGTATGGATTTAGTGACAGAATTAGACTTGGAAATACACAGTAGCGGGTGTGTGTGAAGTTATTCTGAATGACCCTATGTGCACCTTCAATATTATATACCCTTTTTGGGATAGATTTCAAATAGCTCTGATATAGCAGGAACCACTAAATTATGAAATTGCTAAATTGGGAATTGTACTTCAACCCAGAACAAAAAATGTGCTTTGACGGGCACTAAATAACTTTCCCAGCTACAACAGGACAACGGTAACGAGAGATTTAGAGGGATTTAAATTTGAGGCCTAGTATTTAGGCGCTGGGTGACAGGTATGGGTTTAGTGACAGAATTAGACTTGGAAATACACAGTAGCGGGTGTGTGTGAAGTTATTCTGAATGACCCTATGTGCACCTTCAATATTATATACCCTTTTAGGGATAGATTTCAAATAGCTCTGATATAGCAGAAACCACTAAATTATGAAATTGCTAAATTGGGAATTGTACTTCAACCCAGAACAAAAAATGTGCTTTGACGGACACTAAATATCTTGCCCAGCAACAACAGTACACCGGTGGGTAACGAGAGATTTAGAGGGAATTAAATTTGAGGCCTAGTATTTAGGCGCTGGGTCACCGGTATGGATTTAGTGACAGAATTAGACTTGGAAATACACAGTAGCGGGTGTGTGTGAAGTTATTCTGAATGACCCTATGTGCACCTTCAATATTATATACCCTTTTAGGGATAGATTTCAAATAGCTCTGATATAGCAGAAACCACTAAATTATGAAATTGCTAAATTGGGAATTGTACTTCAACCCAGAACAAAAAATGTGCTTTGACGGACACTAAATATCTTGCCCAGCAACAACAGTACAGCGGTGGGTAACGAGAGATTTAGAGGGAATTAAATTTGAGGCCTAGTATTTAGGCGCTGGGTCACCGGTATGGATTTAGTGACAGAATTAGACTTGGAAATGCACAGAAGCGTGTGTGTGAAGTTATTCTGAATGACCCTATGTGCACCTTCAATATTATATACCCTTTTTGGGATAGATTTCAAATAGCTCTGATATAGCAGGAACCACTAAATTATGAAATTGCTAAATTGGGAATTGTACTTCAACCCAGAACAAAAAATGTGCTTTGACGGGCACTAAATAACTTTCCCAGCTACAACAGGACAACGGTAACGAGAGATTTAGAGGGATTTAAATTTGAGGCCTAGTATTTAGGCGCTGGGTGACAGGTATGGGTTTAGTGACAGAATTAGACTTGGAAATACACAGTAGCGGGTGTGTGTGAAGTTATTCTGAATGACCCTATGTGCACCTTCAATATTATATACCCTTTTAGGGATAGATTTCAAATAGCTCTGATATAGCAGAAACCACTAAATTATGAAATTGCTAAATTGGGAATTGTACTTCAACCCAGAACAAAAAATGTGCTTTGACGGACACTAAATATCTTGCCCAGCAACAACAGTACACCGGTGGGTAACGAGAGATTTAGAGGGAATTAAATTTGAGGCCTAGTATTTAGGCGCTGGGTCACCGGTATGGATTTAGTGACAGAATTAGACTTGGAAATACACAGTAGCGGGTGTGTGTGAAGTTATTCTGAATGACCCTATGTGCACCTTCAATATTATATACCCTTTTAGGGATAGATTTCAAATAGCTCTGATATAGCAGAAACCACTAAATTATGAAATTGCTAAATTGGGAATTGTACTTCAACCCAGAACAAAAAATGTGCTTTGACGGACACTAAATATCTTGCCCAGCAACAACAGTACAGCGGTGGGTAACGAGAGATTTAGAGGGAATTAAATTTGAGGCCTAGTATTTAGGCGCTGGGTCACCGGTATGGATTTAGTGACAGAATTAGACTTGGAAATACACAGTAGCGGGTGTGTGTGAAGTTACTCTGAATGACCCTATGTGCACCTTCAATATTATATACCCTTTTTGGGATAGATTTCAAAGAGCTCTGATATAGCAGGAACCACTAAATTATGAAATTGCTAAATTGGGAATTGTATTTCAACCCAGAACAAGAAATGTGCTTGAACGGACACTAAATAACTCGCCCAGCTACAGCACTAGGGACAGATTTAGCTGGATATAAATTTGAGGCCTAGTATTTAGGCGCTGGGTGACCGGTATGGATTTAGTGACAGAATTAGACTGGGATATGGCCAAAAAATGAACAGACTATTGCTGGTTAAATGCACTTGGTGTGACAGCTTCACCCTGATGTAGGCTTTAGCCAAAAAACAACCACACCATTGAGGGTTAAATGCACTTGGTGACAGGCGCAGCTTGCCCCTGATTTTGTATATGGCCAAAAAATGAACAGACTATTGCTGGTTAAATGCACTTGGTGTGACAGCTTCACCCTGATGTAGGCTTTAGCCAAAAAACAACCACACCATTGAGGGTTAAATGCACTTGGTGACAGGCGCAGCTTGCCCCTGATTTTGTATATGGCCAAAAAATGAACAGACTATTGCTGGTTAAATGCACTTGGTGTGACAGCTTCACCCTGATGTAGGCTTTAGCCAAAAAACAACCACACCATTGAGGGTTAAATGCACTTGGTGACAGGCGCAGCTTGCCCCTGATTTTGTATATGGCCAAAAAATGAACAGACTATTGCTGGTTAAATGCACTTGGTGTGACAGCTTCACCCTGATGTAGGCTTTAGCCAAAAAACAACCACACCATTGAGGGTTAAATGCACTTGGTCGCAGCTTGTGCTGGCGCACCACAAGACACAAAATGGCCGCCGATCACCCCAGAAAAATGAGACTGACAAACGGTCTGTGCAGCCTAAAAACAGTGAGCAATTGAGGATCAGCAGCTCAATGATCCACAGCTGCAGATCGATCAGTTAATCAAGTCCTTTGGAGGAGTTAATCTGCCTAATCTCGCCCTACTGTCGCAGCCGCAACCTCTCCCTACGCTAATCAGAGCAGAGTGACGGGCGGCGCTATGTGACTCCAGCTTAAATAGAGGCTGGGTCACATGGTGCTCTGGCCAATCACAGCCATGCCAATAGTAGGCATGGCTGTGATGGCCTCTTGGGGCAAGTAGTATGACGCTTGTTGATTGGCTGCTTTGCAGCCTTTCAAAAAGCGCCAAGAAAGCGTCACAAAAGCGCGAAGAAAGCGACGAACACCGAACCCGAACCCGGACTTTTACGAAAATGTCCGGGTTCGGGTCCGTGTCACGGACACCCCAAAATTCGGTACGAACCCGAACTATACAGTTCGAGTTCGCTCATCCCTACTCATGAGTTAAAGGGATTCTGCCAAGTATTTAATACTGATGGCCTATATTCATGATAGATCCACAGTATTTGATCGTGGAGGGTGCAACACTCAGCACCCCTACTAATTAACTGTTTGAAGAGGTGCTGTGGCCTCTTCCTAGGCAAGTGACATCATGTTCATTGGTCATATGGCCTATATACAGCTCATTCCCATTGAAGTGAATGGGACTGAGCTGCAATCCCATGCACAGCTGCTATCCAATGAAGGGTGCTGTGTTTAGTAAGTTGCAAGGAGGCTGCGTTGCTCACTGGAACACAGTGGCCTCTTCAAATAGATGATCAGTGGAAATGGGGTAACTATCCTGAGTATAGGTCATCTGTATTAAACACTTGGAAAACCCCTTTAAGCTGGCCATACATACTTTCCATTTGCAGATTTCAGCAGGACTGGCCAACCATCTAATGTGCATGAGGCCTCTAAACTCTCCCCCGATAGCAGATGTTGGAGGCTATAAGGATTGGGCATGTTGGATTTCATCTGTCTGATCCTTTTGTTCTCAACAGTCTAGTAGCGGCTTCCACGCCTTTTTATACCAAGAACACATGCATGCTCAACTAAGACCAACATGCATCTGTATGGAGGAATCAGAAGTCATAGCTGTCTGCCGAGCAAGCGAAAGGCTCTCTTAAGTGTATGGCCAGCCTTAGTGGCAAATCATCAATACTCAGCAGAAGCAGATGGGTGACAACACAAGACAAACAAATGTAGAGTGCTACTGCTGTATTAGTCGCTAAGTAGTACCCATAGCTGATCACTACCCAGCAAGAAGAGCACACACAAAAAAATCCTCAATACACTAATAGGGTTTACCTTTTACGACAAGTAAAAGAAAAATAGATGTATCCATTCTGGAAATCTTGGCATTATGTAAATCTTTCATTTTTCATATTTCCGTTTGCAAATAATGTTGTGAGACTCTCCCTTAGTGTGAAAGGGCAAGAGCTGGTCACCATTTTTCTGGGACTATTTCTACCATATAACATATGGGTACTTGTAGTCCAGTGTTCATTAGAAATGGAACAATTAACTAAGTAGATCACTTATTTTACTGCATGCTAAAAGTGATGAGCCACTTTTCTGACACTCTGTGTGGATCCATCATGACCTGATAACTAGTTCTTCTATCTCCAGTGTTCAGTTTTATGGAAGGAAATTGAAGGTTGGGTGTCTTAAACACTATGATTAGTGTTGATCGAGAATGCTCGGCCGAACACTAGTTCGGCTCGAGCATCGCAATGCTTGGCACATCGCGGTGTTCGGCTGAATACCACGCTTGCTTGAGCGCGATGCTCGAGTCTCCTCCGTGCACGTTTGTTGGCTGCTATGCAGCCAATAAACGTGCAGGTAAGTACTGCCACTCACTCTAATGTCGTAGTCATGTTGGTTACTGGCATTATAGTGATTGGCTGGCCGGAACATATGCTCTAAAGCACTTGATGACACGTGGTTCGGCCAGTCTTAGTCAGGGAGAGCTGTACTGTAGAAGGGACAGATAGTGTAGGGAATTGAATTTTATTTGGCAGCAATATATATATTTTAGCGCAACCTGCGCTAAATTGCATGCTATTGTAGAGACCCAAAAGTCCTTTTAAGGACTATTGTTGTATCTGGCAGCAATATTATTTTTTGTGCAACCTTGCGTGCAATTGTTTGTCCTCTGCATTACCGCTGCAACATTACCTGTGCTACATCTCTAGTATAACGTTAGTGCATCTATCAAAGTGCAAATATCAGTGACATTCAGTGTAATTTTTTGTTGCTGGTTGCAGCGACATTATCTGCGCTACATCTCCAGTATAACGTTAGCGCATCCGAAATAATAGTGACATTCTGTGTATTTTTTTTGCCGCTGGTGACAGCGACATTGCCTGTGTTACATCTCCTGTATAACGTTAGCGCATCTGAAATATCTGTGACATTCATTCAGTGCAATTCTTTATAAGGCGGTGGTGACAGTGACATTGCTTGTGCTATACCTACTGTTTAACTTGTGCACATCCTAAATATCAGTGACATTTAGGCCTCATGCACAAGACCGTTTTTTTTAAGGTCCGCAAAAACGGGGTCCGTGATCCGTGACCGTTTTTTCGTCCGTGGGTCTTCCTTGATTTTTAGAGGATCCACGGACATGAAAAAAAAGTCGTTTTGGTGTCCGCCTGGCCGTGCGGAGCCAAACGGATCCGTCCTGAATTACAATGCAAGTCAACGGGGACGGATCCATTTGACGTTGACACAATATGGTGCAATTGCAAACGGATCCGTCCCTATTGACTTTCAATGTAAAGTCAGGAGTCCCTTTTATACTATCGGATCAGAGTTTTCTCCAATCCGATGGTATATTTTAACTTGAAGCGTCCCCATCACCATGGGAACGCCTCTATGTTAGAATATACCATCGGATTTGAGTTACATCGTAAAAACTCATATCTGACAGTATATTCTAACACAGAGGCGTTCCCATAGTGATGGGGACGCTTCTAGTTAGAATATACTACGAACTGTGTACATAACTGCCCCCTGCTGCCTGGCAGCACCCAACCTCTTACAGGGGGCTGTGATCAGCACAATTAACCCCTTAGGTGCCGCACCTGAAGGGGTTAATTGTGCGTATCATATCCCCCTGTAAGAGATCAGGGGCTGCCAGGTAGAAGGGGGCAGACCCCCCTCCCTCCCCAGTTTGAATATCATTGGTGGCCAGTGCGGCCCCCCTCCCTCCCTCTATTGTATTATCATTGGTGGCCAGTGTGCGGCCCCCCCTCCCTCCCTCTATTGTTTTTATATCATTGGTGGCACAGTGTGCGGCCCCCCCTCCCTCCCTCTATTGTATTTATATCATTGGTGGCACAGTGTGTGGCCTCCCCTCCCCCCCCCCCCGATCATTGGTGGCAGCGGAGAGTTCCGATCGGAGTCCCAGTTTAATCGCCGGGGCTCCGATCGGTAACCATGGCAACCAGGACGCTACTGCAGTCCTGGTTGCCATGGTTACTTAGCAATATTAGAAGCATCATACTTACCTGCTGGCTGCTGCGCTGTCTGTGACCGGTCGGGAGCTCCTCCTACTGGTAAGTGACAGGTCTGTGCGGCGCATTGCTTAATGATCTGTCACTTACCAGTAGGAGGAGCTCCCAGCCGGTCACAGACAGCGCAGCAGCCAGCAGGTAAGTATGATGCTTCTAATATTGCTAAGTAACCATGGCAAACAGGACTGCAGTAGCGTCCTGGTTGCCATGGTTACCGATCGGAGCCCCAGCGATTAAACTGGGACTCCAATCGGAACTCTCCTCTGCCACCAATTATCGGGGGGGGGGGGGAGGCCGCACACTGTGCCACCAATGATATAAATACAATAGGGGGAGGGAGGGGGGGCCGCACACTTTGCCACCAATGATATAAATACAATAGAGGGAGGGAGGGGGGCCGCACACTGTGCCACCAATGATATAAATACAATAGAGGGAGGGAAGGGGGGCCACACTGGCCACCAATGAAATTGAAACTGGGGAGGGAGGGGGGTCTGCCCCCTGCTGCCTGGCAGCCCCGGATCTCCTACAGGGGGCTATGATACGCACAATTAACCCCTTCAGGTGCGGCACCTGAGGGGTTAATTGTACGGATCACAGCCCCCTCTAAGAGATCGGGTGCTGCCAGGCAGCAGGGGGCAGTCATGTACACAGTTCTCAGTATATTCTAACTAGAAGCGTCCCCATCACCATGGGAACGCCTCTGTGTTAGAATATACTGTCGGATCTGAGTTTTCACGAAGTGAAAACTCAGCTCTGAAAAAGCTTTTATGCAGACGGATCTTCGGATCCGTCTGTATGAAAGTAACCTACGGCCACAGATCACGGACACGGATGCCAATCTTGTGTGCATCCGTGTTTTTTCACGGACCCATTGACTTGAATGGGTCCGTGAACCGTTGTCCGTCAAAAAAATAGGACAGGTCCTATTTTTTTGACGGACAGGATACACGGATTACGAAGGCGGATGACAAACAGTGCATTTTCCGAGTTTTCAACGGACCCATTGAAAGTCAATGGATCCGCAGAAAATCACGGAAAACGGAACAACGGCCACGGGTGCACACAGCGGTCGTGTGCATGAGGCCTTAGTCTAATTTATTTGTGCATACACTTACAAAATCTGCACTACTGCAAGCATGTATACCATTTAATATGCGGAAGCCGAGCAGTAAGTGACGGGGAAGTGGCTGTGCTGCTGATGGTGCACGCAGAGGCTGTGGCCCTGTGCGCTGGGAAACTGTGCCTGCTGCCACAGCAAGGAAAGAAACACACTCATCCACAATACCTATCTTCATGTTCCAATTTTGAGGGCGGTGCAGGACACCACTCTCAATGTCACACCAGTGCGACCAGGTGGTTGGTTGGATTGAAGCAGATAATGCTTCCAGTTGGTTAAACACCACTCTGTCTTCCACAACGTCCAGTCTCAGTAGCCAAGAGTCTGGTCAACAGAATCCTCGCCCTGATCCTCCTTCCTCCCACTATGGAGAGTCTTTTGCAAAGAAGTGATCCCACACTCGGATATTCAGAGGAGCTCATTTCATCGACATTCCTTAATTTGGGCCTCTCGCCAAGGCCGCTTGAAGAGAGGCATGAGGAGATCTAGTGCCCAGGTTCCCAAACTCTTGAGCATCCACAGTCAGAAGAAGATGGCAGTGGGGAACGGCAATTAGTGTTTCACAAGGTGGATGATGATGATGAGACACAGTTGCCAATAAGTCAACTGCAATTAGTGTCTCAAGAGGTAGATAATGAGGATGAGACACAGCTGTCAATAACTGAGGTTGTTGTTAGGTCAACAAGTCAGGAGGATGACCAGAGTGAGAAATTGGAAGAGGAGGTGGTGGAGGATGAAATCACTGACCCAACCTGGGAAGATGGCAAGCCAAGCGAGGACAGCAGTACAGAGTTGGAGCGATCCGCAGCACTGCAACAGGCTGGAAGAGGCAGTGGGTGGGCAAAATGAAGAAGGCAGGCCACACCTAACAGGCCTGCAACTGTTCCCCGGAGCACCCCCTTGCGGAATTCTCCCTTGCTAAGGGGTAGGTGTTCCGCAGTCTGGTGCTTTTTTGATGAAAGTGTGGACGATAATAGAATTGTCATTTGCAACCTGTGCCGTACAAAAATGAGCAGGGGCATAAACACTAGCAACCTCACCACCACCAGCATGATCCACCACATGGCATCAAAGCACCCTAATATGTGGGCTGAATGCCTGGGTCCACAATCAGTGTGGGTTACACCACTGCCTCCTCTTCCCCTGTGTTATGAGCTGGCCAATCCCCTGCCCAAGACACAGGCCTGGATGCGTCCCGTCCTGCACCTGGACTTTCGCAAGCACCATCAGCTAGCAAATCCACTTATGTGTTCCAGCACAGCGTACAGATGTCCATACCCCAGGCCTTTGAACGAAAGCGCAAATACCCAGCCACCCACCCACAGGTCATATCACTAAATGCGCACCTTTCCAAATTGCTGGCCCTTGAAATTTTTCCATTTAGGCTTGTGGACACTGACGCTTTCCACAGCCTAATGGCAGGGGCCATCCCTCGTAACTCGCTCCCCAGCCGCCACTTTTTTCCCTGTGTGCCGTACCCTCCTTACATCAGCATGTGTCCCGTAACATCACCGGTGCCCTGACCAACGCAGTTATTGGAAAGGTCCACTTAATGACTGACACATGGACAAGTGCTTTAGGACAGAGACACTACATTTCCCTGATGGCACACTGGGAATAAGTCGTACCCTGGGATGGCACAGGTGCTACCGACGCCAAGGATTGCGGGCAATACTTCCATCAGAATTTCTGCCACCACCTACAATAGTGGATACAAACCCCCCTTCTCCTCCTCCACTTCCACCTCTAAATTGTCATCTTGCAGCACCACTCAGCCATCAGTCAGTAGCTGGAAGCAGTTTAGCACTGCAGTGGGGAAGTGGCAACAGGCTGGGCTGAAACTTATTTGCTTAGGTGACAAACAGCACACCGCCGCAGAGCTGTGGTAGGGTATAAGGGACCATATTGAGCTGTGGCCCTTGCCACTCAACTTACAACCAGGCATGATTGTGTCTGATAATGGCCATAACTTGGTGGCGGGTTTGGAGCTCGGCAAGCTCACACACATACCATGCCTAGCCCACGTGTTCAACTTAGTGGTTCAGCGGTTTCTTAAAACTTAGCCCAATTTGCCTGAGCTACTGGTAAAGGTGTGCCGTGTGTGTGCCTATTTCTGAAAGTCATCTACAGCTACCGCCGGTCTGCCAACAATTGCTTGCAATTGCCAGCTCACCGACTGTTGTGTGATGTGAGCACACGCTGGAACTCCACATTCTACATGATGGCCAGGCTTTGCGAGCAGCAGAAGTGGAATACCAGCTGCAACATGGTCGTCGCCTTTCCAGTCAGCTTCTGCTTTTCACAAGCAATCGGTTTTATGCAGCTTTGAAGAATCAACACAGATGGTGAGCGGCGATGCCGCTATTGTCAGCGTGACCATCCCACTTCTGTGTTTCTGAAACGCTCGCTGCTCACAATGAAGGTGGACGCTTTGCATGTGGAAGAGGTGGAAATGGGGAAGACAGTACACAGGGTGATAGCCAGACTACCCTCATTTCGTCTTCTCAGCGCAAATTGGATGAGGAGGAGGAGGAGCAGGAGACAGTTGCCTCTGCTACAGAGGGTAGTACTCATAGCAGGTTTATTCCATTGGTTTAGTGTGGATGCGCAGAAGAGGAGAAAGAGGATGAGAAGATTGAGAGTCATCCTCCTGATGAGGACAGCAAAATCTTGTCTGTTGCGACTCTGGCACACATGGCTGACTTTGTTATGCTGCCTTTCGTGTGACCCTCGCGTTGTATGCATTTTGGCGAACACTGATTACTGGTTGTTCACCCTTCTCGACCCCCACTACAAAGAGAACTTCTCATCTCTCATTCCTATGGTGGAGAGGACTAGCAAAATGGTGCAATACCAGAAGGTCCTTGTGGAAAAATTGCTCCTGACAATGCTGGGCCAACCGAGGAGGGGAGATGAGGGTAACACACAGCAGTTCCAACAGAGGCAGGGCAAAACTCTCCAAGGCCTGGGACAGTTTAATGACACCCCACCAGCACACTCACCTGATGTGCAGCCTACTGTCATAAGGAGGAAACAATTTTGGAACATGGTGAAGAACTACGTAGCAGAACGTGTCTGCGTTCTGAATTATCCCTCTGTGCTTTAAAACTATTGGGTGTCCAAGCTGGACACGTGGCACGATCTGGCATTCTACGCCTTAGAGGTGCTAACCTGTCCTGCCACCAGCGTTTTGTCAGAGCAGGTATTAAGTGCTGCTGGGGGCACAATTACTGATAAGCGCATCCGCCTGTCAACTGAAAATGCTGACTGGTTAAATCTTATTAAAATTATCAAGGACTGGATTGCCCCTGACTTTTCTACTCCACCAGAGGAAAGCGGCTGAACATAAAGGCACTTTAAATGTGGCTTTTATGGTGTATTGAATACACTGTATTCCCATGGACCCCTTCTACCACAAAAATGAGTATATGGCTCAATCTTCCTTTTCTCGTCCTCCTCCATCATATCAACAAGCTAATTAGGCTGCCCTCGCTCCTAATTTTTTTCGATGGTCAGATCAGAAGCAGACCCTCACCCCTAATTTTTTACATGGTCAGCTCAGCAGCAGACCCTCACCCCTAATTTTTTACATGGTCAGCTCAGCAGCAGATCCTTGCCCCTAATTTTTTAGATGGTCAGATCAGCAGCAGACCCTCACTCCTAATGTTTTAGAGGGTCACCAGCAGGCCCTTGTTTCTAATGTTTTTGAGAGTCACCAGCAGGCCATCAATCAATAATTTTTCAAGGGCATGTATGATGCCCTCTATTATGTGTAATAAACAGTGTATTGGAGTGCCGGTTCCTTGTAATTTTTGGCAGTCCTTAGTGCATAGGTTTTATGAGTGTAGGAGTTCCACTACCTGAAAAATTGTACCACAATATGAATGAGGCCCTCCTTTCTGTGATATACAGGTTGTATCGGAGTGCCTCTCCATTATAATTTTTGGCAGCACTTACACTTTATATACAAGTAAATATACAGGAAAGAATGTTTCCTAACAAGATCGATTTTAGAGGAAAAATTATCTTTTTTGTGCGTATTATTGTCAGTCTGTAAAAGTGGCATACTACTCAGACAACATCGTTCCCAGGAATGGCCTGGGAGTCCAAGATGCATCCAGACATCCTCCCTATGCTGTTCCCGAACCATTTCAGTCGTATTTCCATAAATTTCTGACCTTTTCATGTGAACCAGACACCCTCCCCTCTTCAGAGCAGGGGGTGCCTGGTTTAATGCTCAGGTCCTCACATTGACTCACTATTGTGCTTGGGTGTTCTATTCGAGCACCCGAGTACTTTTATGCTCGATCAACACTTATTATGAGATATATATTCATACATATTATTTTATTCTTTGCTGGAGTGTCCACTCCACTTTCAAATTTGCCGTAATGGTTATGCTTATTATTGCACATACAGAATATAGCTTTATTAGTAAAGTCTAATTTGTCTTTTGTGTATAAATCCATAATAGACCACTAAGGAAAGTGAATGATTCCACATTGCAGTCTAAATTTTGTTTCCTTCTGGTGGCGGCGACAAGCCATCTCGGAGGACGTGCAGCTGATGTTACAGCTAGGTGTCATCGAGGAGTCAAAAAGTGAGTGGGCCAGTCTGATAGTCTTAATACCCAAGCCGGACGGGACATTATGATTTTGTAATGACCTCCGCAAACTAAATGAGGTTTCCAAGTTTGACGCATATCCCATTCCCCGAGTGGATGAGCTTATTGAAAAGTTAGGCCAAGCCCGGTATTTTTCTGTTTTGGACCTCACCAATGTATACTGGCAGGTACCCTTGATGGAGGCTGACAAGGAGAAAACTGCTTTCATAACACCAGAGGGGCTGTATCAGTACAAGGTATTACCCTTTGGTCTACATGGCGCTCCCGCCACATTTCAAAGGCTAATGGACATTGTACTCCGTCCACATCATCGGTACACTTTGGCGTACCTGGAAGATATTGTTATCCACAGTACTGACTGGGAAAGTCGCCTACCTAAAGTACAGGCTGTAGTGGACTCCCTTAGGAAGGCTGGCTTAACCGCTAACCCAAAAGTGTGCAATAGGGTTAGAAGAGACCAAGTACCTGGGGTATGTAATTGTGCGCAGAGTTATCAAACCTCAGGTAAACAAAATTGAGGCAATTCAGAATTGGCCCCGACCTGTCACTACTCAGCAAGTAAAGTCGTTCCTGGGAATGGTGGGATACTATATGAGGATTGTCCCCCACTTTGCTACAGTGGCCGTACCATTGACAGGCCTTTTGAAGGGACGCAAGTCGGTGATGGTCCACTGAAATGAGCAGGCGGAAAAGGCTTTCTCCGCTTTGAAGTCGGCCCTGTGTGGGTCCCCAGTTTTGATGACGCCCGACTTTAAAAGGGAGTTTATAGTACAGATCGATGCCTCCGAAGTAGGTCTCAGTGCTGTACTATCTCAGGAAGTCAATGCCAAGGAGCATCCCTGCCAAAGCCGGAAAGCCGAATCCGAGACCAGGTATAGTATAGTGGAGAGAGAGTGCCTGGCTATCTATTATTTGTTGGGTAGAAAGTTTTGTCTGGTGAACGACCACTACCCTCTCAAATGGATGAGCCAGGCCAAGGAAAAAAATGCCCGTGTTACTCGGTGGTTTCTGTCTTTGCAAAATTTCAAGTTTTCGGTGAAACACAGAGCTGGCCGGTTACTAGAAAAAGGCGGATGTCTTGTACACTGTTTGATGTGTGTCCACTTCATCAGGGTTGAACAAAGGGGAGAGGTATGTAGGAAGGAACAAGGGGCCATTGTTGATGGTCGGTCGGTATGTGTCACCAAGGTTCCTGGCCTCAGTGAGGTAAGAGCCGTTTTTTCAAGTGTTATTATTGCAGATTGCAGTCTGACACTTCAGCTGTTTAGTATGGCTGTAAAGTTGATCCGGGACGGCTTTTACTGGGAGTAGTCAAAAGTGCTGGGTGGGTGGTTACTCCACTACAGACCGGGTCTTGGCAGGCTTAAAAAGCAGTCAGCACTATCAGGTGGTGGAATCTACCTCCATCTGACAGTGAAGCTGTGAAGTCCTCCAGGCCACCTGGAAACCTGCCCGTGAACTTTTCTGTGGCTAAGAATTCAGCCGGGTATGAACTGACAACTAGAATTCCAGGTGAACATTATTTTGTTTTGCTGTGTATGAAAATGCACCAAGACTGTTTTGTTTTGCCGAGTGTGAATAAAACACTGAAGTTTGATTTACAACCTGGTTCCTTGATGCTATACTGCGTCCGCTAACCTATCTACCAGAGCAAATCCCCACTATATATATACAGGGAGTGCAGAATTATTAGGCAAATGAGTATTTTGACCACATCATCCTCTTTATGCATGTTGTCTTACTCCAAGCTGTATAGGCTCGAAAGCCTTCTACCAATTAAGCATATTAGGTGATGTGCATCTCTGTAATGAGAAGGGGTGTGGTCTAATGACATCAACACCCTATATCAGGTGTGCATAATTATTATTTGCCCTTTGGCAAAATGGGTCAAAAGAAGGACTTGACAGGCTCAGAAAAGTCAAAAATGGTGAGATATCTTGCAGAGGGATGCAGCACTCTTAAAATTGCAAAGCTTCTGAAGCGTGATCATCGAACAATCAAGCGTTTCATTCAAAATAGTCAACAGGGTCGCAAGAAGCGTGTGGAAAAACCAAGGCGCAAAATAACTGCCCATGAACTGAGAAAAGTCAAGCGTGCAGCTGCCAAGATGCCACTTGCCACCAGTTTGGCCATATTTCAGAGCTGCAACATCACTGGAGTTCCCAAAAGCACAAGGTGTGCAATACTCAGAGACATGGCCAAGGTAAGAAAGGCTGAAAGATGACCACCACTGAACAAGACACACAAGCTGAAACGTCAAGACTGGACCAAGAAATATCTCAAGACTGATTTTTCTAAGGTTTTATGGACTGATGAAATGAGAGTGAGTCTTGATGGGCCAGATGGATAGGCCCGTGGCTGGATTGGTAAAGGGCAGAGAGCTCCAGTCCGACTCAGACGCCAGCAAGGTGGAGGTGGAGTACTGGTTTGGGCTGGTATCATCAAAGATGAGCTTGTGGGGCCTTTTCGGGTTGAGGATGGAGTCAAGCTCAACTCCCAGTCCTACTGCCAGTTTCTGAAAGACACCTTCTTCAAGCAGTGGTACAGGAAGAAGTCTGCATCCTTCAAGAAAAACATGATTTTCATGCAGGACAATGCTCCATCACACGCGTCCAAGTACTCCACAGCGTGGCTGGCAAGAAAGGGTATAAAAGAAGAAAATCTAATGACATGGCCTCCTTGTTCACCTGATCTGAACCCCATTGAGAACCTGTGGTCCATCATCAAATGTGAGATTTACAAGGAGTGAAAACAGTACACCTCTCTGAACAGTGTCTGGGAGGCTGTGGTTGCTGCTGCACGCAATGTTGATGGTGAACAGATCAAAACACTGACAGAATCCATGGATGGCAGGCTTTTGAGTGTCCTTGCAAAGAAAGGTGGCTATATTGGTCACTGATTTGTTTTTGTTTTGTTTTTGAATGTCAGAAATGTATATTTGTGAATGTTGAGATGTTATATTGGTTTCACTGGTAAAAATAAATAATTGAAATGGGTATATATTTGTTTTTTGTTAAGTTGTCTAATAATTATGCACAGTAATAGTCACCTGCACACACAGATATCCCCCTAAAATAGCTAAAACTAAAAACAAACTAAAAACTACTTCCAAAAATATTCAGCTTTGATATTAATGAGTTTTTTGGGTTCATTGAGAACATGGTTGTTGTTCAATAATAAAATTAATCCTCAAAAATACAACTTGCCTAATAATTCTGCACTCCCTGTATATATAAATATATATGTTGGTAAGGCTGAAGGTCAGCCTGCATTTGTGGGAGGGGCTTGAGCCTTCTTAAACCCCCACCTACCTCATCACAGTGGGCGTTCCGGTTCTTGTGTGATCCACTGGTTAGTGTTGGTGTGTTCCCTGGTACCTACGGTCGCCTCTCGCTGAGTTCGTGTCTCCTGGTGGTAAGTATGGGGCTCTTTCGCAGGGCAAGAGCTGAGGAGGTCTGGCGCCCTCCCTCCACCTCATGCGGCCGGTGCGTTCCAGCGTGGAGCGCTCGGGCTTCCGGCCAGCCCTCCCCCCCCTCCGCTCGTCTCCCTGGGTTCCTGGTATACGGCATCAGGGGACGTACCCGGCAGCCGGCCGACTCACCCGGGCCGGGGGGGGGGGGGGGTTAGGTGTGGGTGGCTCGCAGGTCTGGCCGGCATTCCTGTTCCCGGCACGGCGCACGGGGGTGGAACGCACGCACTTCCGGGGGCCGGTCCTCACCGCTCCGCTGGCTTCCGGCATTTGCTTGATCTACCGACCCAACGGTGTCTCCCCGATCGTTGGGGGGGGGAGGGCCGGTTCAGCTTACCAAGCGGCGACGCCTCAAGTCCGGCGTGGCAGCCGGTGCACACGGGCGTGCGTTCCAGGCTGGAACGCACTCCTCTTCCGTCGCCCACAATGACGTCACCCTCCCCTTCCCCGTCGCCCTGGCTGCATGGTGAGCTTGCGTTCCACGCCGGGCGTGGGATCACGGGCGGCCGGGCCGGACGGGGAGGGGAGGGAGGAGGTGCCAAGAATCAATGATCAAGATTCCATTGTCCATTAAATAAATGCATGCGCAAAAAAAAAAAAACAACCCCAAGGGGGGAATGACATTAAGGTACGTTTTGGGGTAAGCCCGCCATAGTCCGCAAAAAAAAAAAAAAAAAAAGGGAAGTTAAATGGATTCACAGACAAACCCGCCATATAGTAAAAAAAAAAAAAAAAAAAAAAAAATTTTTTGCTGAAAACCCGCCATATAAAAAAAAAAAAAAAAAAAATTAATTTGCTTGAAACCCGCCATATAGTAAAAAAAAAAAAGAAAAAAAAAAAAGAGGAAAATTAGTTTATTGGAAAACCCGCCATATAGTTAAGAAAAAAAAAAAAAAAAAAAAAAGGGAAATTAGATGTACGGAAAAACCCGCCATACAGGAAATGAATTAATATAAATTATTTTAAATTCGGGGGTCCACGTGGGGACAGGTCTGGCTCCTTCCCACTTCGGCCATCGGGTCACATCCGAGGGGTCTTGGTTCCCTGGTTCGCCCAGGCCATCATGTTTGTCAGGTCACCAAGTCGTGGTCTGCCGGTTACAGTCGGGTGGCCGGTCACGGTTGGTGGCGCCCCCTCCTTCCCTGGTACACCCAGGGCTCGGCTCACTCCTGGTATGCCCGGGTCTTCACGTTTCTTGTCTTACATACGGGTTCACGCACCTGTCCTTCGACTGCAGGTCTCCCTAGGCGGCCATCTTCGGCTTCTCCCCTGGGCATTCTTGCTGTCCGTAAATCCGAAGTTCATGGCTTACCACTGCCCTTCGCGGGCCGCTGCTACGCGCAGCCTCTATTTTCAGGGCTACGCGCCTTCTCTCCTGTCAAACCGCCTGGTTCGCCCAGGCGGCTCTCTTCGGTCAGGTGTCCAATCCGATGCGCTCGGATGGTCGCTTGGCCTTAGGGTGAGCCCCAGCCTGGCCAGTTCGCCTGGTTCCGCAGGTTGAGGGACACCCATGGCCTCTGCACTCTCAAATGTTTCGCCTGTTGCTTTATTTACAGGAGTTTTTGTTCCCAGTTCTCCGTTCCTTTTTCGGTCCTGTTCAGGCAAGTTCGTGCCGGCACCACCTCGGTCCCAATCAAATCATAACCACGCGTTAATTACCTTTGTCTGTTCGGCTAGGCCAGGTTCGTCGGAACCGTCTTGCGAATTCCGTTACCGGTACGTGTCTCTCTGTCGTGCACCAATTTAATCTCCAAGTACGTCATCACCTTCTCTTTTTCTTTTTTTTTTTTTTTTTTTTTCTCTCTTTTCTTTTTCTTTTCTCCCTTTACGTTGTCATGCCTTATATTTTTTAGCTGCTCTGCCATGTCTCGAGCCTCGGATATGGAGGACGGCCTTTCCATCTCCGGCTCGATCGCATCAAGCCAAGCGGGTCCCTCGTCCCTTCGGAGCTGGACCATCCCGAAGCTATTGGCCGAGTTAAACCGGAGGGGCATTCCACACCCGGCCACCGCTAGAAAGGCAGAGTTGTATAAACTGCTTATGACCAGCCCTAGCACCACGGCCGTGCAACCGGAGGCGTCGGCCATCCAGTTGTCCCTGGTGCAGCTGCAGGCAACCCTGAATTCCCTGGTGGACTCGGTAGCGGACGTTCGGGCTAGAGTTTCGGAGCTTGAAGGCCGGCCACCCGTGGTACCCCCGGCTCCCCTTCCACTGATGACCCCATCTACATCAGGCTGGCTGGCTACAGGTACGCCAAGACCCATTCCACAGGTGTCCCCCTCTCACTTCATCCCTGACAACCTTAAAAGAGACATCCTGGCGGGGAAAGATGTCAATTTGGCATCAATCCTCATTGCCGCTCAAGATGTGCCCGAAAACCGGGTCATCAACTGTGGTGATGTGTCGGTGGTCCTTCGGGCCAAGGATTCACGGCTCAACCGCAAGTTGTCCATCCCGGAATTTGTCCTGGCCTTCAGCCTCTTCAGGGACATCATTTGCACCGCGCAGCCAGAGAGAAGGGAGGAGCTGGACAGCTATTTGTACCTAGTCACTGACTTGGGGCACAAATACGGTGGGTCGGCCTTCTATGACTACCACCGTTCCTTTGCGGCTAAGGCGGCGGCAGCCCTGGCCCAGTTCCAGTATGTCACCAGCTGGTCCTTGATTGATACCGAGCTTTTCTGCCGTCACTTCGCTGGCCTCAGGGCTCCCAACTGTGCGACATGTCAGTCGATTTTCCACTCCTCTGAATGGTGCCCCAATACCGCGCACCCGTCTCAGGACAGGCCCATCCCGGGGACCTCTGGATCATTTCCTGCCAACCCCTCCACAGACAAGCTCGGCAGACCCATTGTCTACCTGGGGAGGAGCCAGGTCTGCAATAACTTTAATTCAGGGGGGTGCTCTTATGCCAGCTGCCGATCGCTCCATGTCTGCTCCCTGTGCTTCAGGGCCCACCCACGGTCCGCCTGCCCAAAGAAGTCTTCTAAGGGTTCCTGACTAGCGGACATCAACGTGGACTTCTTGGCGGCGCTCCTTCGCGACCACCACGATCAGAACTTCGTGGCGTTCTTGTTGGCAGGCTTCCGCAAGGGGTTCCACACAGGGCTCATCGCTCTGCCACAGGTGCCCTGGGAGGGCAAGAATCTGCTGTCCGCCACCCTGGACCCACCGGCAACCAGCGAATTGCTCCAGTCGGAGGTATCCAAGGGATTCCTCATAGGCCCATTCCCATGCATTCCATTTTCCTCATGGCGCATTAACCCCATCGGCCTGGTAGCAAAGAAAAACACCAATAAAAAAAGATTGATTTATGATCTGTCCGCCCCCCATGTGTCCGGTGTTCCAAGCCTCAATTCTCTGATCCCCTCAGAAGAATTTTCCATGCGATATTCCTCGGTGGACGACGCCATCCAGGCAATCCTGTCGCATGGTAGGGGCGCTTGGCTGGCAAAAGTTGACATTGCAGATGCATTTAAACTCCTTCCCATACTGCCGCAGTTATGGCAGTTCTACGGTATTGAGTGGGCCGGCCAGTATTTTTTCGCCAACAGGCTCACGTTTGGATCCAAGAGTAGCCCGTGGTTATTCGACCAGCTGGCCAAGGCGCTACATTGGATCCTGATCCATCACGGGGGCCTCCGGTCGGTCATTCACTACCTCGACGATTTTCTTGTTGTCGAGGAGCCACAGAGCGGGTCCGGCATACTTTCCATCCTCCTCGAATTGTTTGCCAGTCTGGCTGTTCCGGTCGCGGAGGCTAAGACTGAGGGTCCGGCCACGAGGGTATCTTTCTTGGGCATCATCCTGGATTCAGTTCTGTTGCAAGCCAGCCTACCAGAGGAGAAACTCGCTCAGTGTCGGGAGGTCATTTCCCATGCGGCAGCCACGGGATGCCTCACTAGAGTCGAGCTGCAGTCTCTTCTGGGGCGGCTCAACTTTGCCTCCAGGATTATGCCCCAGGGGAGAACCTTCGTGTCAAGGCTACTCCAGCTTCTTCCCTCGGCACCCGAACAGGACAGCGTCATCCGTTTGGACGGCCAGGCCATGGCGGACCTGGCTATGTGGAAGCTGTTCCTGTCCCGGTGGAACGGTGTCTCCTTTTTCGTGTCACCTTGGTCTTCCTCCTGCCCGACTATTTTTTCAGACGCAGCGGCATCTTGCGGCTACGCTGCCATTTGGGGTCCCCAGTGGCTAGCAGACCAGTGGCCCAGCGCCATCTTAGAGGAGGCTGAATCCATCCGCACCTCCTCTTTGTTGGAGTTATACCCCATTGTGGCAGCAGCTCAGGCTTGGGGCCACCTCTGGGCCAACTTGCCGGTGATGTTTGTGACAGATAACCAGGCCTTGGTCGACATATTGGCCAAGGGCAGGGCCAAGTCCCCCAAAATCATGGCGCTGTTGCGCCAGCTGGTTTGGCTGGCCCTGTCACATAACTTCCACGTGCATTGTAGCCACATCCCGGGGGAGAAAAATATAGCAGCCGACGCGCTGTCCAGGTTTAATTTCGAACTTTTCTTCCAGGTAATGCCGGAGGCCGAGCCACGCAGATTTCCCACCCCGCCCTTCAGTTCCCTGACAATGGACTAAGCGTACTCATCGCGTCAGCAAGGGACCTGGCGCAGCAGTCCCTTGCCCCCAACACGGCCAGGAACTACCTTTCAGGCCTAAGAACCTTCCAGGAGTTCTCACGCCTGCACCCGCAGGCTGGCCTGGAAGACATTCCCTACGTCATGGCCTTCATCGCCCATTGTCACCACCAGTTACACCTCTCCTACAACACCATTAAGTTGTACCTAGCGGGCGTGCAACACCACACCATGCTCCGCAATCCGGGGGGCGGGTCCATTCTTTCTGCACATGCGGTCAAGGCCACCTTGCGAGGGGTCCAGAAGGGCGGGCCCAATGCCCCGTCCCGCAGACAGGGCATCACGGGGGAAATGTTCCGGAAATTATCTTCAGCCCTGGATGGTGCTCCTTTTGGGCCCTTTCCCAGCTTGGTCATCAAAGCTGCCATGTACTTAGCATTTTATGGCTTCCTTAGGCCGGGCGAGTTCACGTGCGGTTCGGCGGGACAGTGCAGCCTGCACAGAGAGCAGCTGGTGAGGGGGATTGACCATTACGCGCTGAAGATAATTACCACCAAAACCAGTCAAACTGGCCCCCCGGTGGAGGTCCAGTTCTTTCCCACTAGCAATGAATGGTGTCCGATACGGGTATTTGACCGGCTCATCCTCGCCCTCCGGGAGGAGCCACCTCACAGCCCTCTGCTACCCCATCTGAAGGGAGCTCTCACCACGGCGCAATTCATCGGCCACATCCGCACGGTGGCGGCTGGCTTGGGATTAGACTCAGGAACGATATCCGGTCATTCCTTCCGCATTGGTGCCGCCTCCGCGGCTTCCCGGCGGGGGGTCCCCGCCCATGTCATCCGGAAGATGGGGAGATGGCGTTCGTCTTGCTTCGCCAGGTACATACCTAACCCGCAGGTGGAGATTTCGCTGGCTTTTCGGTCTTTGGTGTTATAAGGTAATAAAGTCTTACACCTTAACTATTGTTGTCATTTTTGCCCCCTTTTAGGCTACTCTCATACCCGGCTCCAGGCACACCCCAGCCGGTTAGGTTCCAGGCAGGCACTCTGCCCTAGTCTCGTATTTAGCCTCGACCACAAATATATATATATATATATAAAATTACATTTTACAACTGATTGAATGAATGAATGAGACACAAAATGCAATCATCAAGATAGCTGTACTTTTATTTCTGTATGTATTCGAATTGCAGTCATTAATGGAGCTAGATGTTGGCAGTCAAGCGTTAGCTGCAATGTGCCTGAAAAAATAGCCTTCCTGTTCAGTGACAAGCGGAAACATCCACTTACAGTATGGGTAAAGGATCCTCCATGAAAGGTCAGCTTGTCTATCTAAGGAGCTTGCTTGAATGGTACAGCTGGTAAGAGAGGCCTGGCCTACATTTCAAAGTGCCTAAAGTGCTGATAATTGAATTAAACCCAATATACATCTAATACAGCAATGATTGTAATATCATTTATCAGTCCACTATATTTGTGCATAATAATCATGCTTACAGATATCCTGTCCAATAGTAAATGCTTTCACTCTGCTTACAGTGGATTGAACAGGGATTTCACTAGGCACTTAGTCATAGGCACTTATGTTTGAGCAGGGCTTTTTTTCTCAGAGAAAAGGTGGTGGAACTCCCCCCCCCTCCCCTGGCCACGCCCCTACCCACCCCTAGGACCGCCCCCTAAAACCGCCCCTTTAGAGAACAGGGATGCAAGTAAAATTTGAGTGGGGTTTTAAAAGTCCAGCCCAGCAAAGAAACCCCCCAGATGGGGATGGCACAGTTAATGGGGGATCTGTGGATGGCACTGTTATGGGGGATCTGTGGATGGCATCCACAGATCCCCCATCCTATAACAGTGCCATCCACAGACCCCCCCATCCTATAACAGTGCCATCCACAGACCCCCCACCCCATAACAGTGCCATCCACAGACCCCCCCCACCCCATAACAGTGCCATCCACAGACCCCCCCCACCCCTTAACAGTGCCATCCACAGACCCCCCCCACCCCTTAACAGTGCCATCCACAGACCCCCCCCACCCCTTAACAGTGCCATCCACAGACCCCACCCCCACCCCTTAACAGTGCCATCCACAGACCCCCCCACCCCATAACAGTGCCATCCACAGACCCCCCCCACCCCATAACAGTGCCATCCACAGACCCCCCCCCCACCCCATAACAGTGCCATCCACAGACCCCCCCCACCCCTTAACAGTGCCATCCACAGACCCCCCCCCCACCCCATAACAGTGCCATCCACAGACCCCCCCCACCCCATAACAGTGCCATCCACAGACCCCCCCACCCCATAACAGTGCCATCCACAGACCCCCCCCACCCCATAACAGTGCCATCCACAGACCCCCCACCCCATAACAGTGCCATCCACAGACCCCCCCACCCCTTAACAGTGCCATCCACAGACCCCCCCCCCCCCTTAACAGTGCCATCCACAGACCCCCCATTGCCGCTCCAGTAGAGTTATAGAATGTGGAAAATGAATAATGATTCTTCAATTCATGCTGCCCCCTCTGTGTACTTTATAACATTCAATATATCCATCCGATCCTACTCACAGGGGCAGGGCTACTGTTCTCTTAATGCTGGCCGGCCGGGCAGACGAGCGGCATCGTCACTGACTGACGTCACGTGCCTGCGCCTCCTACTTTATGAAGTAGGCGGCGCAGGCACGTGACGTCAGTCAGTGACGCTGCCGCTCATCTGCCCGGCCGGCCTGCATTAAGAGAACAGTAGCCCTGCCCCTGTGAGTAGGATCGGATGGATATATTGAATGTTATAAAGTACACAGAGGGGGCAGCATGAATAGAAGAATCATTATTCATTTTCCACATTCTATAACTCTACTGGAGCTGGGGGCCGGAGCACAGTGAACGCACCGGCCCCCAGCTCCTCCTCCCAGTCCCTCCACGCTGATACATCGCAGCCTGCGATGCTGGAGCACGGCAGGCTGCGATGTCAAAAGGTGGCGGAACGCCGTTCCGGTGCGTTCCGCCAGAAAAAAAGCCCTGTGTTTGAGTATTAAGATATTAACTGTGATTTCCGGCAATTTATTATTTTATATGATTCACTCATTCATTGAGAGATCTTGTTTGATGGTAGTTAACCCCTGCGTTACAATTTCATACTTTTTGACCCTTAACAGTACAAAGAAATTATTACGTCACCCACATGATTGTGTTAAAGTCTATGGGCCAGCTTCCAAATTGTGCAACTTTTTTGGACATGATTTTTTTAGCAAGACATTACATGGGCTGCTGAATGTGCAAACCTCAGAGCTTGTCTTGGATCTGTGCTGCAAGTGCATCATATCTTGGTGTCTGCACTTTGACCCATCAAATTCTATTATGATAGCAAAGTAAATGAAAGTGTCTTCAATAAACCTCACAAAGTCCATAGTACAGTTGTCAGCACTCTATGTTGTAGATGGGTGCAAAGTGATGGATTCCAGTAAACTGTACATCAATCAATAGCATTCTTTTGGCTCAAAAAATTTAGTTGTCAACAGTGGCAGCTAATCTGGTGGAGGCGTACATGTTTTGGAGGAGATGGATTACTTTATTTGTAGTAAATATATGTATTTCCTTAATAATAATCAGATGAGAGTCTCCTCCTCCTGACCATGACTGGTCTGGCAGGTTTCTTTCCTATGCGCAAAAAGAAAAAAAGAAACCTGACAGTCTTGGTCAGGAGTCGGAGGAGGGAAGGGCCATGAGTCTTATCGGACTTATCGCCCTCACAGCGACGGTGCATGCTGTGGCGTTTGGCCTGTCAGTACTGTAAAAGTACTGAATACCAGCCCAGAAGTGACAGCCAGCTGAAATCAGTGGGTCTGTCGAAATACTATGCTGTTCTCAGTGAGGGCAGCAGAGTAGAGGTGACAGGTTCCCTTTTAGCTACCGTTCTATCTAGTGGCTTTCTCCTGCTCCGCTAGCATAACAAAAAGAAAAACCCTACAAAACCCATTAATACAGGCATTATTTCCACAATGTTTAAAAGCAATATACTGTAATTCATTATAAAGTTTTTAATGTATTTGTTTTCCTTATTGAAGTTGAAATGGGAAAACTATGGAAAATCCTTAGCAAAACAATGAGTAGGACTTGATGCAATTTTAGAAAAAAATAATAATAAAAACATAAAAGTCAAAAGAAAAAGGAAAAAGTCTGGTATCGTGTTAGCTAATAGAAAACTAGTTTAGTGCTCTCATTAAAGAGGTTGTCCGGTCCCAAAATCTGCCCTCACATGTGTATCTAATCCTATACTGTGTGATACAGCCTGCTGAGCTATGTATCTAATCCCTTCACTGACCATCCACAGGCTCTGCCCTCACCATCTCCAGAGTGTGATAAACACATCATATCCAATAATATCTGTATCTAATCCTATCCTGTGTGACACAGCCTGCAGAGCGGTGTATCTAATCCCATCACTGACATTGCTAAAATGTGTATATAATCCCATTTTGTATGATCCTGCCTGCTGAGCTGTGTATCTAAACCCTTATGCACACGACCGTATCCATTTTGCGATCCACATTTTTGCAGTCCCATTGAGTTCGATGGATTTAAGGTGCACATCTGAAAGCAGATGTAAAAAACACACTGAGGACATCCCTGTGCTTTCCACATCCGTATGTCCGTTCTGTGAAAGATTTGAACATGTCCTATTCTGGTCCTCATAATGCAGATCTAAAACCCATAGAACTCAATGGGACTGCAAAAAAATGTGAATCGCACACGGACAGTAACCACATTTAGTGGATCTGTGACTTGCAGACCACAAAACAGATACGGTTCTGTGCACGAGCCCTATCACTTATACTGAGCGCCCATAACAGTGATGTCCACAGTGCCCCCATAATGGTGACATCCACAGTGCCCCCATAACATTAACGTCCACAGATCCCCCATAACAGTGACGTTCACAGTGCATCCATAACAGTGACGTCCACAGTGCATCCATAACAGTGACGTCCACAGTGCATCCATAACAGTGTCATCCGCAGATCCCAATAACATTGTTTCATCCGCAGATCACCCATAACAGTGTGTCATCCGCAGATCTCCCATAACAGTGTGTCATCCTCAGATCCCCCCATAACAGTGACATCCACAGCGCCCCCAGAACAATGACCTCCACAGTGCCCCCAGAACAGTGACCTCCACAGTGCCCCCAGAACAGTGACCTCCACAGTGCCCCCATAACAGGGTCATCCACAGTGCCCCATAACAGTGTCATCCACAGTGCCGCCATAACAGTGTCATCCACAGCGCCGCCATAACAGCGCCCCCTTGTGCCATCCAGCACCCCTCTTGTGCCATCCAGCGCCCCTTGTGCCATCCTGTGCCCCTCTTGTGCAATCCTGTGCCCCCTTGTGCCAGCCTGCACAACAGTGTGTCATCCACAGTGCATCCATAACAGTGACGTCCACAGTGCATCCATAACAGTGTTTCATCTGCAGATCCCCCATAACAGTGTGTCATACACAGATCCCCCATAACAGTGTGTCATACACAGATCCCCCATAACAGTGTGTCATCCGCAGATCCCCCATAACAGTGTAGTATTTTCCGAAATACTGCCTGTACCACGAGCCACACAAGAAAGGCAATGGGAGATTAGGGAGATTAACAAGTGGCTCAAGAACTGGTGTAGGAAGGAGGGGGTTGGGTTTCTGGAGAACTAGGCCGACATCTCTATCGGCTACAGGCTCTATCGTAGGGACGGGCTGCACCTCAATGGGGAAGGGGCAGCTGTGCTGGGGAGAAAGATGGCTAGAAGGTTGGAAGAGTGTTTAAACTAGGGACTGGGGAGGAGGGAAATTACACTATAGGACGGGAAGATAGTGCAGATAGAGACCGGGGGCAAGGTAGTGGGACTGGGGGAGGAATGGAAGGAGGGACTAGAACAGTTCAGAAGGAAAGGTGTAGGGTAAAAAATATACATACACCTCTCAAATGTACAGTACAGACCAAAAGTTTGGACACACCTTCTCATTCAAAGAGTTTTCTTTAATTTCATGACTATGAAAATTGTAGATTCACACTGAAGGCATCAAAACTATGAATTAACATATGTGGAATTATATACATAACAAAAAAGTGTGAAACAACTGAAAATATGTCATATTCTAGGTTCTTCAAAGTAGCCACCTTTTGCTTGATTACTGCTTTGCACTCTCTTGGCATTCTCTTGATGAGATTCAAGAGGTAGTCACCAGAAATGGTTTTCACTTCACAGGTGTGCCCTGTCAGGTTTTATAAGTGGGATTTCTTGCCTTATAAATGGGGTTGGGACCATAAGTTGCATTGTAGAGAAGTCAGTTGGATACACAGCTGATAGTCTTACTGAATAGACTGTTAAAATTTGTATTATGGCAAGAAAAAAGCAGCTAAGTAAAGACTTTACTTTAAGAAATGAAGGTCAGTCAGTCCGAAAAATTGGGAAAACTTTTTTTCCCCAAGTGCAGTCACAAAAACCATCAAGCACTACAAAGAAACTGGCTCACATGCTGACCGCCCCAGGAAAGGAAGACCAAGAGTCACCTCTGCTGCGGAGGATAAGTTCATCCGAGTCACCAGCATCAGAAATCGCAGGTTAACAACAGCTCAGATTAGAGACCAGGTCAATGCCACACAGAGTTCTAGCAGCAGACACATCTCTAGAACAAATGTTAAGAGGAGACTGTGTGAATCAGGCCTTCATGGTAGAATATCTGCTAGGAAACCACTGCTAAGGACAGGCAACAAGCAGAAGAGACTTGTTTGGGCTAAAGAACACAAGGAATGGACATTAGACCAGTGGAAATCTGTGCTTTGGTTTGATGAGTCCAAATTTGAGATCTTTGGTTCCAACCACCGTGTCTTTGTGTGACGCAGAAAAGTTGAACAGATGGACAATACATGCCTGGTTCCCACCGTGAAGCATGGAGGAGGAGGTGTGATGGTGTGGGGTGCTTTGCTGGTGACACTATTGGGGATTTATTCAAAATTGAAGGCATACTGAACCAGCATGGCTACCACAGCATCTTGCAGCGGCATGCTATTCCATCCGGTTTGCGTTTATTTGGACCATCATTTATTTTTCAACAGGACAATGACCCCAAACACACCTCCAGGCTGTGTAAGGGCTATTTGACCATGAAGGAGAGTGATGGGGTGCTGCGCCAGATGACCTGGCCTCCACAGTCACCGGACCTGAACCCAATCGAGATGGTTTGGGGTGAGCTGGACCGCACAGTGAAAGCAAAAGGGCCAACAAGTGATAAGCATCTCTGGGAACTCCTTCAAGAATGTTGGAAGACCATTTCAGGTGACTACCTCTTGAAGCTCATCAAGAGAATGCCAAGAGTGTGCAAAGCAGTAATCAAAGCAAAAGGTGGCTACTTTGAAGAACCTAGAATATGACATATTTTCAGTTGTTTCACAAATTTTTGTTATGTATATAATTCCACATGTGTTAATTCATAGTTTCGATGCCTTCAGTGTGAATCTACAATTTTCATAGTCATGAAAATAAAGAAAACTATTTGAATGAGAAGGTGTGTCCAAACTTTTGGTCTGTACTGTATGTACACTAATGCCAGAAGCCTGAGTAATAAAACTGGGGAGCTGGAATTAGTGATGTGTGAGGAGAAGTATGACATAGTGGGAAAAACTGAGACATGGCTGGATGATAGCTATGACTGGGCAGTTAATGTACAAGGTTACAGTCTGTTTAAAAAGGATCGTCAAAACTGGAGAGGGGTCTGCCTTTATGTAAAGTCTTGTCTAAAGCCCATACTCCGTGAAGATATAAGTGAGGGACATGAACATGTGGAGTCACTGTGGGTAGAGATACATGGAGCTAAAAACAACAATAAATTACTAATAGGAGTTTACTATAAACCACCTAATATACCAGAGTCCACAGAAAATCTACTACTAAACGAGATAGACGAGGCGGCAAATCATAATGAGGTAGTTATTATGGGGGACTTCAACTACAGAAAGATATTGATACTTTGGAGAGAGTTCAGAGAAGAGCTACTAAACTGGTACATGGATTGCAGGATAAAACTTACCAGGAAAGATTAAAAAGGACCTTAACATGTATAGCTTGGAAGAAAGACGAGACAGAGGGGATATGATAGAAACTTTTAAATACATAAATGGAATCAACAAGGTAAAAGAGGAGAGAATATTTAAAAGAAGAAAAACTGCTACAAGAGGACATAGTTTTAAATTAGAGGGGCAAAGGTTTAAAAGTAATATCAGGAAGTATTACTTTACTGAGAGAGTAGTGGATGCATGGAATAGCCTTCCTGCAGAAGTGGTAGCTGCAAATACAGTGGAGGAGTTTAAGCATGCATGAGATAGGCATAAGGCCATCCTTCATATAAGATAGGGCCAGGGGCTATCCATAGTACTTAGTATATTGGGCAGACTAGATGGGCCAAATGGTTCTTATCTGCCGACACATTCTATGTTTCTATGTTTCTATGTTACCTAGATATAGACTGGGAAACTGAAACTTGTATATCTCATAAGGGAAACAGGTTCTTGGCAATAACCAAAGACAATTACCTCTCCCAACTGGTTCAGGACCCGACTAGAGGGACGGCCATACTGGACTTAGTATTATAGACCTGACAGAACAGCAGATGTGCAGGTTGGGGGACACCTGGGAAATAGTGACCATAAAGTAATAACCTTCCAATTATCATTCAAATAAGCATTTCTACAGGGAGGACCAAAAATACCAAACTTCAAAAAAGCTAAATTCAGCCAACTAAGAGAGGCCATAGGCCTAACTAACTGGGACAAAGTCCTAAAAAATAAAAATACAGCCACAAAATGGGAAATCTTTAAAAACATCCTAAAATCTCATTGTGAGAGGTACATTATGGGAATAAAAGGTTAAGGAACAAAAAGAAACCAATGTGGATAAATAGAACTGTAAAGAAAGCAATAAATGACAAAAAGAAAGCATATAAATCACTAAAATAGGAGGGTAGCACGGAAGCACTGAAAAACTATAAGGAAAAAAATAGAACATTCTCAATCTTCGTTATATTCTAGCAATACAACCATTAGGAACCCAGCTCTAAGTTGAATTCGTAATGCGATTAATATAACCTATATTAATCACATTGCGATTACAACTTAGGTCTGAGTTTATAATGGTTGTATTGGTCGCACCGTCACGTGGTAAAGGGGGACGGGAGGGTGACTCACTGCAGCCTGGTGAGCAGTGGGGCACCGCGGCAGCTGCCCTGCAGGAGTCTCTGGTGTCAGGAGAAGGAGGTAGGTAGAGTGGCTCTGACTTTATAGACCAAATTATTTTAATAATACCCCAATAATAATAAGTTAATTAACTAATCTCATTCATAAATTACTGTGGATTATTATAGAGACGGACCCAGGCCAGGAGACATAAGGGGTTGGGTTGAACTGTGGGCTGGGGCCACCCGGCCACATTTAATAATCTTTGCTCAGGGGGGCCCTCATAAATATAGACCCACATGGTGTGGACTGGTCATTTTTACTAAGGAATATAGTTTAAACGTTTATGTGCAAAAGAGAAAATAAGAAGTCAGCTCCAATCAGATATCTGCACATAGACCAAGACTCTGGGTCTATGCAGATATCTGATTGGAGCTGACTTAGTGACTTCTTTTTTTCCTCTTTATCTCTTTATTATGGCTTCGGGGGGGGGGGGGGGGCAAGGGTGACACCATTTTCTACCGCACCGGGTGACACCAGCCATAGCAACGCCACTGTAACCATTAGGAACCCAGCTCTAAGTTGAATTCGCAATGCGATTAATATAACCTGTATTAATCACATTGCGATTACAACTTAGTCAAATTTGTGACACTGCAGCTTCAGAATGAATCTAAGATGGATGCTGTCCCTAAGATGGATGCTGTCCTTGCTATTTGGTGGGAGGGAGGGTATGCTGATTGGCTGGAATGTGTCTGCTGACTGTGAGGTACCAGGTCAAAGTTTTCTTAATGATGGGGGGGCGGACCGAACATCGCATATGTTCGCCCGCCGTGGCGTACGCGAACAAGCTATGTTCGCCGGGAACTATTCGCCGGCGAATAGTTTGGGACATCTCTATTGCAGACTGTACTACATTTCTAAAGGAGTCAATGTACTGGTCCAAAATGGTATTGAAGCCATGGGGAGGGATCCAGTCAGACTGTTTTTGTCCACCAGTGCCAATTGTGTTTGGCTGTTTGAGAATTCTCTCTCCTGTTTGTCATGGAAGAACTCTTTTAGTCTTAATCTCCTCAAAGGAGATGTCTCTATTCTTATTGTGTGTATATATATATATATATATATATATATATATATATATACAGACGTGGACAAAATTGTTGGTACCCTTTGGTCAATGAAAGAAAAAGTCACAATGGTCACAGAAATAACTTTAATCTGACAAAAGTAATAATAAATTAAAATTCTATAAATGTTAACCAATGAAAGTCAGACATTGTTTTTCAACCATGCTTCAACAGAATTATGTAAAAAAATAAACTCATGAAACAGGCATGGACAAAAATGATGGTACCCCTAACTTAATATTTTGTTGCGCAACCTTTTGAGGCAATCACTGCAATCAAACGCTTCCTGTAACTGTCAATGAGACATCTGCACCTCTCAGCAGGTATTTTGGCCCACTCCTCATGAGCAAACTGCTCCAGTTGTGTCCGGTTTGAAGGGTGCCTTTTCCAGACTGCATGTTTCAGCTCCTTCCAAAGATGCTCAATAGGATTGAGGTCAGGACTCATAGAAGGCCACTTTAGAATAGTCCAATTTTTTCCTCTTAGCCATTCTTGGGTGTTTTTAGCGGTGTGTTTTGGGTCATTGTCCTGTTGCAAGACCCATGACCTGCGACTGAGACCAAGCTTTCTGACACTGGCTAGTACATTTCTCTCTAGAATTCCTTGATAGTCTTGAGATTTCATTGTACCCTGCACAGATTCAAGACACCCTGTGCCAGACGCAGCAAAGCAGCCCCAGAACATAACAGAGCCTCCTCCATGTTTCACAGTAGGGACAGTGTTCTTTTCTTGATATGCTTCATTTTTTCGTCTGTGAACATACAGCTGATGTGCCTTGGCAAAAACTTCGATTTTTGTCTCATCTGTCCACAGGACATTCTCCCAGAAGCTTTGTGGCTTGTCAACATGTAGTTTGGCATATTCCAGTCTTGCTTTTTTATGATTCGTTTTCAACAATGGTGTCCTCCTTGGTCGTCTCCCATGTAGTCCACTTTGGCTCAAACAACGACGGATGGTGCGATCTGACACTGATGTTCCTTGAGCATGAAGTTCACCTTGAATCTCTTTAGAAGTCTTTCTAGGCTCTTTTGTTACCATTCGGATTATCCGTCTCTTAGATTTGTCATCAATTTTCCTCCTGCGGCCACGTCCAGGGAGGTTGGCTACAGTCCCATGGATCTTAAACTTATGAATAATATGTGCAACTGTACTCACAGGAACATCTAGTTGCTTGGAGATGGTCTTATAGCCTTTACCTTTAACATGCTTGTCTATAATTTTCTTTCTGATCTCTTGAGACAGCTCTTTCCTTTGCTTCCTCTGGTCCATGTCGAGTGTGGTACACACCATATCACCAAACAACACAGTGATTACCTGGAGCCATATATATAGGCCCAATGGCTGATTACAAGGTTGTAGACACCTGTGATGCTAATTAGTGGACACACCTTGAATTAACATGTCCCTTTGGTCACATTATGTTCTGTGTTTTCTAGGGGTACCATCATTTTTGTCCATGCCTGTTTCATGAGTTTATTTTTTTACATAATTCTGTTGAAGCATGGTTGAAAAACAATGTCTGACTTTCATTGGTTAACATTTATAGAATTTTAATTTATTATTACTTTTGTCAGATTAAAGTTATTTCTGTGACCATTGTGACTTTTTCTTTCATTGACCAAAGGGTACCAACAATTTTGTCCACGTCTGTATATATATATATATATTCCTGTTTCTTCATATATTCTTGTAATATTCCTGATGAAGGGACTGGTGATGTCTCGAAAGCTCGCTATGTAACATCATTACTTCTATTTTTGTTAGCCATTAAGAGGTATCAAGCCTGCAATACTCTTATTTTGTTTCTCTTAATGAGAGCACTAAACTAAAAACATAAAAACCTGGCTCAAAAATGGGTTGTAAACTATGGCATGTGCTCAGTTTTTTCTAAACAAATAAAACTGTAATTATTGGAAAATGTAACATATTCCAAGACAATGTTACTATTTAGGCAGGTAGAGTAATATCGTTCGACTCTTGTGCTGTTACATTTTTGTCACCGTCAACCAGATCACAGTAGTCATGTTCTTATTCTAAGGGACAAAAGCCTCTTAAGTTATTTTTACTTTGTCATTGTTATGGGGTCCTTTGATTGTCAATGTATTTGGGGGGTCCTGGGGCTGTAATTGTTAACGGACCATGTGGCAACTGGTTCATGTTATCATATCAATTCATAGTGAAATCCTGTTAGAATTTTGAAGTTATGGATTTGCAGCAATTTCCCCCAGCTTGCTGTCACTGTGCAGTCATAGGCCCAGACTTGTAGATTTGTATATTGGCAATATTTTAAAAAATGTCAGAAAAATTATTGCAAATGTGGGCTGTGTATCCACAAATGAAAAAGGTAACAGCAGCACAATGCCATAAATAATAGCAATGCAAATTAATTCTCAATTAAAGGGGTTGTCCACTTTCTTGTTACTGTTGAACAATGTGTTTTTGAGGGTTATATGGCACTTACTAATATAGTGTTTGTTGAAATTCTGTGCAATTTTCTAAATTTCATGCACACTTGTTAGGAGCAGCTCATCCTGGCACAGACAGGGAACAGTACAGGGCATGAAGTACCACATAGTACTGCAGATGAGCTTCTAGACAACGAATGAATGTGTCTTACTAGTGAAATGAATAAATAGAAAATCCACAGCACTCCTCAGTTCTGGTGAACAAGCCGATTTGCTATCCATATGCTACTGTTACCAATAAAGTAACCGGCTTGTTCACCAGAACTGAGGGGTGCTGTGGATTTTCTATTTATTTGTTAACTTATGGGACCCCCAGCCAGGATCCCCATCTGCGGGCACCGACTTATCTATTTTTCTACTGGCAACTGTCCCCAGATTGGGACCTGGAGTGCTGCTTAACCCATTTTTTGTCTTACTAGTGAAATGGCCATGTCAATTGGTTGGATCGGAGACCGAGACATTGTATGTTGAGTCTAGTTTCATTGAATGTTGAAAATGATGTATCCAGAGACCATTGTATCTTGAGGGATCACTGTATTTGCATTACCACACTTGCAGTTTACTGCATATGTTATGGGCCCATTGGTTACTTGATGATACATTTGGGCTTTGAATTTTTTTTTTTCCACTCCTGCAATAAAATATGTGCTTTCTTGGCTATATTTTCCTACATCCCACACACCAAGAAAATAGGCCTTTATAAATGTTCCCCTTGAGCTGAATTACATACAAGTCTATTCCAAAATATCTAATATTATTAAAGGGGGTAACTGGGAAATGATAATGATGACCTATACTCTGGATAGGTCATTATTATCGCATCAACAAGAGTCCAAGTCCTGGAACCTTCGCCCATCAGCTTTTTCAGGGAACTGCTGTTCTCACTGGAGCTTGGGTGAGCGATGCAGACTCCTGGCAGCTTTCTAAGGACAGCGCCGTACAGTGGCAGTGCTTGGTATTTCAGCTCAGCCCCATTGATTTGAATAGGGCTGAGCTGCAACTGGGCCATGTGTTTGGTGATGTCACTGGCCTTGGTGGAGGCTGCAGGGCTAACAGTCTCTTCTAACAGCTGATCGGCAGGGGTCCTGGGTGTCGCACCTCCGCAGATCTGATAGTGATGACCTATCCTGAGGATAAGTCATAAATAGATTTACCTGGATAACCCCTTTAATCCTGGAAGACAATCAATTCTGCACATGACAACTTGATCCATATAATCTGAAAAATTTAAAGATTTGTTTATTCTTCCTGAAAAATCTTCAGACATGCCTGACATTGACTACTCTCTTTCTATAATTCTTTCTATGCAATCTGTCCAAAGTCTGACTTAAATAATTTCATTTATAACTCATGAAGCAGTACCTTGGCATTACATCTAGTACATTCAGCTATAGTATGATATAATACAATGCTTTGCCCTACCCACTACACCCCTGAACTGGAAACCCAAGGAATACTCACTGGCCTCTACCTGTACCTTCAATGCACTTAATAATAATAAAATGACGCCAATACCTGTTTACTCTACCTGTTTTCACATAGGGTTCTGACAATAGGCAGGGAAACGTATAGCACATTTCCAGGAACTACTGTAGAAGAATTCAATATCATGGAAAAATAGATTCAGCTGGGAATACCTAAATGATTACATGCATCGTGTAAGAAATAAGGAATTGCCAGTTACGATGCTACTGCATGTAGGCAATCTGACATTAAACACTAGCATAAATAACACAGTCCTTTACAGTCTCAAAAACTTAAATAGAATACTTTATATTCATTCAAGGAATTTGATCTTTCCAAGCGATAAGAAATAAGATTTAGAATATGAACGTAGAGTTTCAAATGGGATTTGGAAAATGGAAACTGGCAAAAAAATAAGGGATGAGTGTTTTGCTTATAAATGTTTTCTTTGCTCGGTATAATAATATATAGACAATATCTCCTCAGTGGCATAACTAAAAAGTCTCTTCACTCTCATGTCGGACCCTACTACCCCTCCGGACCCATTTGTGTTTTGGAACGGCGGTTGTTATGCCCTCAATTTTGATAACATTTTATTGCTCAAGAGCTGCTTCCAGAGGACCAATGGAATCCATAGATATCAATTACAGAAGAGCAAATCAATTCTGCATGAATAGAATTAGTCATGAATTTCCCAAAAGATTCTAATTTTGGATTTTGTCCCACATGAATCACTCAGAATGTCAGCCACCATTTTACAGATCAAAAGACAGAGAAGAAGGTATTTGCCGCCAGAAAGGGATAATTTTTTTGACAAATTATTAATAAATAAATAAATTGACAATGCTGCATGTTTTAAGCAAGCTATTTAATACCAACATCTACCATCCATTTACTCATTGCCATGTATGTTGCTGCCACTTTGACATTACTAGTGCTGTATTGGCATTAAAAAGCTAGAAAGGTGTTGGATACAGTCTTAGGGAATCTCATGGTGTCATTCATCACTTTTCAGGGCAATTGGGGCACTTATAGTTTGGGTTGAATTTATTCAGACCAAATCAAATCAGATGGCGGATTCGACTGAATTGGACTAGAAACTAATTTTGGCAAATTTGCTCATCTCTAATATCAGTGAAAGTTTCATTTTTACTATCAGAGCAAACCAGTTGTGGACATGCAATCTGAAATGTGGTTTGCCCAAACAGTGGTCCATAGCTTACTGACAGGCTCTAAAGGAACATGCTAGAAATTAGTTCATTGCTACTATTATGTAGTTCTCTCCTGCTGAACAAAACTATTGGTAAATGCCTCTTAAAGGGGTTATCCCATGACTAATGTAAAAAAAAAAAAAAATCAGACATCATGTAGTATCTATAGTAACATAGTGGTTTGTATGGCTGAAAAGGACATCTGTCCATCCAGTTCGGCCTGTTATTCTGCAAGTTCAAGAGGAAGGCAAATAAAAAAACAAAAAAAAACCCTGTCAGGTAGAAGCCAATTTGCCTCATTTTAGGGGAAAAAAATTCCTTCCCGACTTGGGTTGATCCAGAATACTCACTCTCCAGAAATCTAATAAATATAACCTGTAATATTACACTCCAGAAATGCATCCAGGCCCCTCTTGAACTTACCATCACCACCTTCTCAGGCAGAGAGTTCCATAGTCTCACTGCTCTTACCGTAAAGAGTCATATACAAACCTTCTTTTCTTTTCTCCAGACGCAGAGGATGTCCCCTCGTCACAGTCACAGTCCTGGTGATAAATAGATGATGGGAGAGCTCTCTGTACTGACCCCTGATATATTTATACGTGGTTATTAAATCTCCCCTCAGTCGTCTTTTTTCTAAATATGAATAACCCTAACTTTAATAATCTTTCTGGTTACTATAGTTCACCAATTCTTTCTAACAAAGCTAGAACCAGCCCTGTACCTCACATAGAGCCAGAGATCTCCCCATTCATTGTTCTGCTAGATTTATATCAAGCTGACAGGGGAGTGACTTTTCTGCTGCAGCTAAGGGGGCGTGTCCATGCTCTCCCTATCACAACTCAGGGGGCAGATGAAAGATGAAACTGAGCATGTGCGGCCTTCTTAGTGACCTGGACAAAGAAGTAAGCAAAAAAAAAATCAAACCACTGGTGGTGCTATATGGATACATTTTATTGAATAACTCAGTGACATGCAATCACAAAAGTATTTAGATCCAGGTGCTGGTTTGAAAACTGTAGAATATTTTCCATGGGACAACCCCTTTATTATGAATTCAGATGTTTCATTCAGTCCCATTGCCACAAGTGTATAAGATCCAGCCTCTAGCTATGTAGTCTACCTTTACAAACTTCTGTGAAAGAATGACTAGTTCAAAAGAGCTCACTGATTTTCAGCTTGGTACTATAATAGGATGCCACCATTACCACGCGTCAGTTTGTGAAGTTTGTACCCTCCTACATATTCCACGATCAACTCTGAGCATTGTTATCTTCCGAGAGATATAACTTTTTAATTTTTCCATCGATGTAGCTGTATGAGGGCTTGTTTTTTGCAAGTCAAGTTGTAGTTTTTAATTTGGGGCCTTTTTGGGGTACACATAATTTACTGATTAACTTTTATTAACTCTTTCTGGGAGGGAAAGGGCGAAAAAACTGCAATACTGCCATTGGGCCAGATTTATCATGACTCTGACAGCTCACTCCACTTTCACATATGGCTAAAGTCAGTTTTAGCCAAGTCAGATTTATGATCGGCCCTTTAAGACTGTAATAAATGTGGTTTGATGGTAGCAGTTTATCAGTCAGTAAGCAGCTTTACAAAAGTCGCACATCTTTACGAAAAAGTCACACGTTTTTATGAAAAAGTTGCATGTGCTATTAAAAAGTCTCATAAGATAAGCATGGTCCTCACTGGAGTGAAATTGCGACTTTTTTGTGACTTTTTAAATAGTCCCAATAGTAAATCTGTCTAGAGATTCATTTACATAAGAAAACACGCCCACTTTCAGAAAACTGGCGAGCATAGTGCAGAGCAGAAAAAAGTCGCAAATTTGTGCGCAGTTTTAGCGTTTGGGACTTTTTTGGGGACTTTTTCACTCCATTATTCTGACCTGAGCTAATGATAAATCTGGGCCATTGAGTTTTTATGCTATACATTTTTCAACGTTCACTTATAAATAAATAGCGAGATAATGTTATTCTCTGGGTCTCTAGGATTACAATTATACAAAATACATATTTTTTTAATGTTTTACTACTTTTGTGCAATAAAAAACCCTTTTTACAAAGAAAATCTTTTGCATTACAGCATCCCAAGACCCATAACTTTTATCTTTTTCTTTTCACAGAGCTGTGTTGGGGCTTGATTTTTTTTTAGGAATGATTTGTTGTTATCATTGGTATTATTTTGTGGTAAATTACACTTTTTGATCGCTTTTATTACTTTTTTAGTGGTGATTAAGTAAAAAGTGCAGAGTAATATAGTAACTGGAGGGCCCTCAAATATCAGAGAACATCAAGGCAGGATGTCAGTAATCCCAATTTATTACCTAAAATAGTGACATATAGAACTAAAGTCGTACTAACATGAATCTAAAAACATGCAACTAAAAACATGCACATATAGCAAAATCAACCGCACAATGAAATGTCCACACAATATATACTATAGGACAAAATCCGTATATAGGGCTGCAGTATCCGTATGTAACTCAGGTCAGGTGTATGACCACATATATGCAGATTCAATTTGTGTGCAAACTCGGCACGCAGTATAGGTCAAAGGTTCAACCAATATAGTCTTGTAAGCAACTTCACATAAGCCCCATAGGGCAAAGTACATTACCCCTCCTGCATCCCCTTGATCTTTCTCCAGCCACTTGGACTCACACGGCGTCCCGTATGGTCTCAGGTCTATGACGCGGCGTCCCACGTGACCTGACTGCGTCACACGTGATGTACGTAGCTGTTGTGAGGCTGATCAGTGCGCTGGGTCCTAAAGTCCGGGCCGTGTGGTTGTATCCACACTGGAGATAACTCCCTAGGGGTCCGGTGACTTTTGGAAATGTCACCTCAAAGTTCCAATGAAGAGTCCTGTGCTGTCATGAACCAAACCGAACGCGTTTCGGGGATCAAGCCCCTTCCTCAGCGGTAATGACAGCTTCCATAGACATTTTCCCCTTTCTACCTTCCTTTCTTAAGCGGAGCATTCTGGGACCTCGATCACATTGAGATCCCGGTATGGATCAGTTTATTTGGAACCGTGCTCATTTCATATACACTTGCACCTGCGATAATTGATAGATCCACCAAATACATTATTATCCTTGCCTATATAGATTATACAGCCCTTCTCTTGCATCACCACCTCTCTAGGGGTCAATCTGTATGTAAACGGTCAATAACTGGAAAAACGCATCCAATTTACGAAAAAAAACTTTTTTAATGTGTTTTTAAACCAAAGTGCGTTATTTTCACCACCATATTGTGTGTCAACAATATAAATCAATACACATGACTAAAACCTCATATTAAAACATGTCACCTAAAATAAACATTAAAATATCACTTAAAATACATTAAAAACAATCACTTGAATGGACCCATACTCTGTACTTCACGAGTTGGGTTCTCGTAGTACCAGAGGAGTGGTCAGGAGGGGAAAGGGGATCCAAGTGCTGATAAACAGCCAGACTTGTATCCCATGTCCCCTCCGGACAACGCCCCATTATTGCACTTGATCACAGGAACCCGAATAGCTCCATTTCAGCATTCAGACCTTTTGGGGACAACGTATCAAATTCAAAGATCCTCCGGGATTCTTGTCTAGACATAAGGGTCACAGAGTTGCCACCTCTTTTTGAATGATATACCTTTTCAATCGCTGTAAAACGCAAAGAGGTTGGGTCACAATTGTGGATGACCTTAAAGTGTTAGGAGAGTGAGTGCAACTCATCTCCCTTCAAGATCTTCAACACGTGCTCCCTCACTCTCTTTTTCAGGAGTCTTTTTGTTCTGCCTATAATATTGTTTACGGCATGAACATTCGAGGAGATATATGACATTCTGGGAGTCACACATTAGTGTTTCCCTAATCTCAATCTCAAACTAATTTTGGAAAGATTTGACCTTTGTAGTCCTTTTAGGAAAAGAGGTGCCTTTACAATTCAAACACCTTCCACATCTAAAAAACCCTTTTGTTGTCATCCACATAGAACCCGTTGGGGTCTTTTGTTGTTTAATAGTGGGAGCTATTCTCGATGCCAAGTTGTTAGCTTTAGTGTATGTTATTTGTGGCGATTCTGTAAGGAAAGGTCCCAGGAGTTTCTCTTCTAATAGGAAATGCCAATATTTTCGGACTACTCTCTCCACCTGTTTTATGTTGTGTGTGAAATGGTAAGATGAGTCTCAGGACTTCCTTTTGTGTAGTGGCCTCTTTTACTCTAAAGAAAGAATCCCTCTCCATACCCCTTACTTTATTGATAGTGTCCATAATAATCGTGGGTGGGTACTCTTTCTCCAAGATTGGTCCCTTAATGTTACAGCCTCCAATTCAAATCGTTCTCCTTGTGTACAATTGCGCTTTAACCTCCTAAATTGGCTGACTGGTATATTAGTCAGCCATCTAGACAGGTGGCAACTTGAGAACCTAATGTAGCTGTTCCTAGCAACCGTTTTAAAATGGGTACTACAAATAATTTGGGACCCCTCTACTGTTAAATTAATGTCCAGAAACATAGCCTCACTGATTCTTATATCTGGAGTAAATTTCAAGTTCCTGTCATTCTGATTAATATCAATTAAAAACATATTCAAAGATTCCTGATCACCCTGCCAAATAAAAAATATATCATCGATGTATCGTCACCAGAGCACCAGACTCGTCCCCAGTCTCGGACGGATGATGTCGTCTTCCCATTGGGCCAAAAAGAAAATTGGCATAACTGGGGGCAAATCTGGTGCCCATGGCGGTACCTGTCTTTTGCAAAAAGAACTGGTCCTTAAACAATAAAAAAAACTTTTTATAAAGAAAATCTTTTGCATTACAGCATCCCAAGACCCATAACTTTTATCTTTTTCTTTTCACGGAGCTGTGTTGGGGCTTGATTTTATTTTTTTGGGAATGATTTGTTGTTATCATTGGTATTATTTTGGGGCGAAAGACACTTTTTGATCGCTTTTTATTATTTTTTTAGAAAAAGCAGCAATTCTGTATTTTTTTCTTTTTTACTACATTCACCATATGGGATAATTTACATAATATTTGAGTAGTGCCGGTCGTTACGGGTGTGGTAACAACAAACAATGGAAAAAAGTGTGCTTTTTATTGGAATTTTTTATATAATTTTTTTTTTTTTACTTTTTTAACCATATTCATAGTCCAACAAGGGGACTATAACAGGCAATATTTTGATCAGTTTCTAAAATACAATGCACTATTCCTATTGTGCATTGCATTGCAAGGTCAGTGCAATACAAACATTGACCAGAAGGCTGCACCAGACAGGCGCGGCCTGCTGGGGAAAACTCAAGGCAGGCTTGGGGCCTATACGAGGTCCCAGCCTGCATACACACACATCAGCATCCCAAGATCTCATTTGCAGGGTGATGATGGGAGACAGAGGGAGTCTGCTCCCTCTGTAACCGCTTAGGGCAGACTAGATGGGCCAAATGGTTCTTATCTGCCGACACATTCTATGTTAAATATGGCGGGCGCTATTGCCCACACTATGTAAGGGGTTAAACAGCCCGGATAGGCTCTCCTGCCAGTCCAGGCTGTTAGAGCAGGCTCTCTGCAGCACAGGAGACTTGTGCAGTGCTTAAGACTGGGCTGCCGTGAAAAGGTTACCATCATAAAAAGGTGTATGGGTGGTCACTAAGGGGTTAAGAATCACAACAACGTAGCCACGCAGTAGGAGACCTTGCAAAGTTACAAAGTGGGTCACCGAGGGCTGACACACATGGGGGGAGATTTATTAAGACCGTGTGGGAAATGTAGCGTCCCTGACCACAAGAACTTGTCCTTGTGTCAGTCGTTAAGTGGACCTTCCCTATAACTGTGTTGGTCAGGGCACCGGTGATTTTACGGGACACATGCTGGTGTAAGGCAGTTGATGGCAAACTAGGAAAAATAGTGGCGGCTGAGGACTGAGTAACAAGGGATGGCCTCTGCCATCAGGCTGCGGAAAGCCTCAGTGTCTGCAAGCCTAAATGGCAACATTTCCAGGGCCAGCAATTTTGAGGTGTGCATTTAGTGCTATGGCCTGTGGGTGGGTGGCTGGGTATTTGCATTTATTCAAAAGCCTGGGGTAGGGACATCTGTATACTGCGCTGGGACACAGAATTGGATGTGCTAGCTGATGGTACTTGCGAAAGTCCAGGTGCACGGCGGGAGGCATCTTGGCCTGCGTGTTGGAAAGAGGATTGGCCAGCACGTAACACAGGGGAAGAGGAAGCAGTGGTGTGACCCACAGACACTGATTCTGGACCCAGGCATTCGGCCACCTATTAGGGTGCTTTGATGCCATATCATGCTGGTGGTGGTGAGGTTGCTTGTGTTCACTCCCCTGCTCATTTTGGTACGGCACAGGGTGCAAATGACAGTTCTTTTATCATCCGCACTTTCATCAAAAAAGCGCCAGACTGCGGAACACCTACCCCTTGGCAAGGGAGATTTCCGCAAGGGTGTGCCCCTGGGAACAGTTGAGGGCCTGTTAGGTGTGGCCTGCCTTCTCCCTTTTGACGACCCACTGCTTCTTCCAGCCTTTTGTGGTGCTGTGGATCCCTCCTCTTCTGTTTTGCTGTCCTTACTCGGCTTGCCACCTTCCCAGATTGGGTCAGTAATTTCATCATCCACCACCTCCTCTTCCACTTCCTCACTCTGGTAATGCTCCTGACTTGTTGACCTAACAACAACCTCACTTATTGACAACTGTGTCTCATCCTCATCATGAACCTCGTGAAACACTAATTGCAGTTCCCCACCGCCATCTTCTTCTGACTGTGGATGCTCAAGAGTTTAGGAATCTGGGCTTGGCGAGAGGCCCAAATTAAGGAATGATGATGAAAAGAGCTCCTCAGAATATCCGAGTGTGGGAACACTTGTTTGCAAAGACTCTCCATGGTGGGAGGAAGGAGGATCAGGGCAATGATTCTGTTGACCAGACTCTTGGCTACTGAGACTGGACTTTGTGGAAGACAGGGTGTTGCTTAACTGACTGGAAGCATTGTCTGTGGCAATCCAACTGACCACCTGCTCACACTGGTCTGACTTAGGCTTCATTCACACATCTGAAAATGAGTTTGCATCCGTTCAGCAATTTAGCGGAACGAGTGCGGACCCATTCATTCTCTATGGGGACAGAAAAGATGCGGACAGCACACAGTGTGCTGTCCACAATCGCATTTCCGTGCTGCGGCCCCGAACTTCCGGGCTTTGGCCCCGAACTTCCGGTATGTGGCCCTGCAAAAAATAGAACACGTGCGATTCTTGTCCGCAATTGCAAGTGCCAGCCGGGTGTGTTGAGGATCTGCAATACACTACGGACGTGTGAATGGACTCTAAGAGAGTGGTGTCTTTTGCCGCTCTGCAAACTGGGACATGAAGCTAGGTATCATGGATGAGTGTGTTTCTTGTGCTCTGCCAGAAGTCACAGTTTCACCGCGCCCAGGGCCACGGCCTCTGCGTGCTCCATCAGCAGCACGGCCACTTCCCGTCCCCTACTGCTCTTCTTCATCATATTAAATGGTATATATGCTTGCAAGTATGTCACACATACATTAGCACAGTTTTTTTTTTAAGTGTATGCACAAATAAATGTCACAGATATTTGAGATGCGGAAACGTTATACAGGAGAGGTACCACAGGTAATGTCGCCAGCAGCTAAGCAAAAATTACAGTCAATGTCACTGATATTTGGGATGTGGAAACGTTATAGAAGAGACGTACCACAGGTAATGGCGCTGCTGTCACCAGCGGCTAAGAAAAAATTACAGTCAATGTCACTGATATTTGGAATGCGGAAACATTATACAGGAGAGTACCACAGGTGATGGCGCTGCTGTCAAAAGCGGCTAAGAAAAAATTACAGTCAATGTCACAGATATTTGGGATGCAGAAACGTTATACACAAAACTGAGCAGCAGCATGGATTTCCATGGCTGAGCAGCTGCAAGCAAACTTTACATCAGAGCACATAATACAAAACATTGGATGGAGTGGTGTACAGCACTGGAATCTGGAGCAGTGGAAATGTGTTCTGTAGATTGATGATTCACACTTCTCTATTTTTATTATTATTATTATTTATTATTTAAGCGCCATTCATTCCATAGCGCTGTACATATGATAAGGGGTGCACATACATAATACAGACAATTGCACTAATCATAAACAAAATGAGTTACAAACTGGTACAGAAGGAGAGAGGGCCCTGCCCGTGAGGGCTTACAATCTACATGGTATGGGAGAAGGACACAGTAGGTGCGGGTTAAGTTGGTCATGGCGGTATAGAGGCAGCAGGGTCACTGGTTGTAGGCTTGTCTGAAGAGGTGGGTTTTCAGGTTTCTTTTGAAGGATTCCACTGTAGGTGAGAGTCTGATATGTTGGGGTAGCGAGTTCCAGAGTATGGGGGATGCACGGGAGAAATCCTGGAGTCGATTGTGGGAAGAGGCAATAAGAGGAGAGGAGAGAAGGAGGTCTTGTGAGGATCGGAGAGTGCGTGTGGGGGTGTATCGGGAAATTAGCTCAGAGATGTAGGGAGGGGACAGGTTATGGACGGCCTTGTATGTATTTGTAAGTACTTTGAAGTGAATTCGTTGGGCAATGGGGAGCCAGTGAAGGGATTGGCAAAGGGGAGAGGCAGAGGAATAATAGGGTGAGAGGTGGATTAGTCGGGCAGCAGAGTTGAGGATAGATTGGAGGGGTGCGAGAGTGCTAGATGGAAGGCCACAGAGGAGAATGTTGCAGTAGTCTAGGCGGGAGATAATGAGGGCATGTACAAGTATTTTCGCAGATTCGAAGTTAAGGAAAGCGCGGATGCGGGAGATGTTTTTGAGTTGGAGACGGCAGGTGGTGGAAAGGGCTTGGATGTGCGGTCGGAAGGAAAGGGCAGAATCCAAGATCACTCCAAGGCAGCGGGCTTTGTTGACTGGGGATAATGTGCAGCCATTGATCGTGATAGATAGGTCTGTTGGGGGGGTTGAACAAGATGGGGGAAAGATTATGAATTCTGTCTTATCCATGTTAAGTTTAAGAAAGCGAGAGGCGAAGAAGGATGATATAGAAGATAGACATTGTGGGATTCTAGATAGTAAGGTGGTGATGTCTGGACCAGAGAGGTAGATTTGTGTGTCATCAGCGTAGGAGTGATACTGAAAGCCATAGGACTCTATGAGCTGTCCCAGGCCAAAAGTGTAGATAGAGAAGAGCAGGGGTCCTAGGACAGAGCCTTGCGGGACACCAACAGAGAGGGAATGAGACGAGGAGGTGGTGCGGGAGTGGGAGACGCTGAATGTCCGGTCTGTGAGGTATGATGTGATCCAGGAGAGGGCCAGGTCAGTGATGCCAAGAGATGAGAGAGTTTGCAACAGAAGGGAGTGGTCAACAGTGTCGAAGGCAGAGGACAGGTCAAGGAGAAGGAGGACAGAGTATTGTTTCTTGGTTTTGGCTGTGAGTAGGTCATTGGTGACTTTGGTAAGGGCAGTCTCGGTCGAGTGGTGGAGTCGGAAGCCAGATTGTAGGCGGTCAAAGAGGGAGCAGGAGGAGAGGTGGGAGGACAGTTCTGAATGGACATGTTGTTCAAGTAGCTTTGAGGCATACGGAAGAAGTGATATGGGGCGATAACTGGAAAAGGAAGATGGGTCAAGTGAAGGTTTTTTGAGGATGGGTGTAATGGTAGCATGTTTAAAAGCAGAGGGGAAGACACCAGAGTTTAGTGATAGGTTGAAGAGATGAGTTAGGGCTGGGATAAACACTGCAGTGAGGTTAGGGATGAGGTGGGATGGGATTGGGTCAAGTGCACAGGTGGTCAGATGAGATTTGGAGAGTAGAGTGGAGAGTTTACCTTCTGTAATGGTAGAGAAGTGGGTTTTGGGAGAAGAGGACCGAGCAGTTGTGTAGAGGGTCTGTGGGGACTGTGTAGTAAAGCTTTCTCTGATGTGGACTATCTTTTGTTTGAAATATTTGGCAAAGTCCTCAGCTGAGAAGAGAGGAGAGGGTGGGGGCGCTGGGGGACGGAGAAGGGAATTAAAAGTGCTAAAAAGTTGTTTAGGGCTGTGGGACAGGGAAGATATGAGAGATGAGAAGTAAGCCTGTTTTGCATCAGCGAGTGAGGATTTGAATATGAGGAGGGATTGCTTGTATGCGGTGAAATGATCTTTAGAATGGGATTTCTTCCATTGCCGCTCAGCAGCCCTGGAAGCTTGTCTGAGTTTTTTGGTCAGGTTGGTGTGCCAGGGTTGTCTGTTGATTTTCCGGATTTTGTTGTGTGTGAGGGGGGCAACAGTGTCCAGAGCTGTACTTAATGTGGTGTTATATAGGGTGGTAGCAGCTTCTGGGTCTTGGAGGCAACAGATGGTAGAGAGTGGGAGAAGAGAGTCAGAAAGCAAGCAAAAGTCAAGCTGTTTGAGGTTCCTGCGGGGGTGTGCTAGTGTGTGGACTGGGGGAGCTGCAGAAGAGACCACTGAAGAGAAGGTGAGTAGATTGTGGTCGGATAGGGGGAGAGGCAAATTAGAAAGGTTAGATAGGGAGCAGAGGCGGGAAAAGATCAGATCCAGAGTGTGACCATCTCTGTGGGTGGGAGCTGAAGACCACTGTGATAAGCCGAAGGAGGAAGAGAGCGACAGGAGTTTAGAGGCGGCCGAGTGGCAGGTGTCAATAGGGATGTTGAAGTCACCCATGATGATAGTGGGGATGTCGGCAGAAAGAAAGTGTAGTAGCCAGGTGTTAAAGTGGTCAAGAAATATGGTGGCTGGGCCTGGGGGGCGGTAAATGACTGCTACTTGAAGGTTGGAGGGAGAGTAGATGCGAACAGAGTGTACTTCAAATGAGGTGAGCGTAATGGAGGGTGGCATTGGAGTTGGGCTGTAGGAGCAGGTGTCTGATAGGAGAAGACCAACTCCTCCACCATGTTTGCAGCCAGGGCGGGGGGTGTGAGTGAATTGAAATCCACTATAAGAGAGTGCAGCAGGGGAGGTGGTGTCTGAGGGTGTCAGCCATGTCTCTGTGAGACCCAGAAAGGAAAGGTTTTGAGAGATGAACAGTTCATGGATGTATGACAGTTTGTTACAGACGGAGCGCGCGTTCCATAATGCTCCTGCAAGAGGAACTAAAGGCACAGGGGTCAGAGGAATGGTTATTAGGTTTAAGGGGTTGTAGAAATTTGTAGACGGAGATTTGTAGTGGGACATGGAGGTGATAATGGGGATTTGCTGAGGGGGTCCTGGATTTGGAGAGATATCACCAGCAGTAAGGAGAAGCAGAGAAAGTGTTAATAGATGAGACTAGGAGAGGGCATGAGGTGTCTGTGTGTGTTTGGGAAGGAAGTGTTTTATGTTGGCAAACAGGTTTGTGCAAGCGGTCAGATGAGAAGGTAAGATGGACGAAGAGATGAATAGTTCCTTGCTGGGTGAATGGATGTGAAGGTATTTCAGGAGGTTGTGGACAAGTAGGAGGAGTACGAGGAAAAATTTAAACATTGTTTGCATTGACTATGTCTGTTAATACCTGTGGTCCCCTTCTGGTCCAATTCTGGTATAATTCAGTCTGTGCACTTAAAAAGTTGCACTTGAGAGATGTTGCATGTGGAAAGACCAAGGCAGTCTGATGGACAAGTCTTGTTTTGGCGAATGCCAGAGAACATTACCTGCCTGACTTCATTGTGCCAACTGTAAAAATTGGTTAGGAAGGAGGGAAAATGCTATAGGTTGCCTTTCAGAGGTTGGTCTAGTCTATTTAGTTCAAGTGAACGGAAATCTTAATGCTTCAGCATAGCAAGACATTTAGACAATTCCAACTGTTATAATGACCTTTCTCCTATCATACCCTCCGTGCCAGTATTAGTTGCTTGTGGGTTTGGATTTGTGCCATTGTGTTCATATATTGCCCCTGCACGTTAGTAGTTATAGTGTAAATCTTGCCAATGTGCTTGTACTCCTCAGTTTGGTATTGGTTCTAAAATTGCGCCATGTCTGTTTCTATAGTGCTTTGAACTAGTGTTAATGACCCTAGAACGTCATCTACCAAATACACAGGGACCATCCCAGGAGGTACAGGTCTGGTGAATAGCCCTCAGCAAAGTCCACATTCCTATACAGAGGTTAAAAGGTAAATACTGGGAAGGCACGAGAATAATGGCCTGTGGCCTGGACCAACTGTCAAACTGGTTTCTTGGCATAGTGGTTCCACAACCATTGTCTGTATGCACTACCATAACACCAAATTTGTAGGAACAATTTAGGAAAGGCCTTTTTTGTGCCAGCATGACTGTGCACCAGTGCACAAAGCAAGGTCCAAGCATCAAGTTTGGTATGGGAGAACTTGACTGACCTACACAGAGCTCTGACCTTAAAGGAAACCTGTCACCAAAAATGTTATCTGCCAGTTAAAATCAGATAGTAACGTGTATCCTTTTTTTCTAATCTGTTTTTATTTTCTGTTTGCATATTTCTTGTATTTTCGGAAAACGATTATAGGGGCTGCCATGTCTGAGCTGTCCTTAACAGCATTTAGAAATAATTAAGAGAATTGCTTTACGGAAGCCCCGTGGGCCATACACAATGGTCAGGAGGGGACCTCATTGACTTCTATGGGAGCGTTTTCTAGACATGCTCTGTGACCTGTGCAGAGGTCATTGTACAAGGACAGACTAGATAAGCTTTCACAATCACCTATTGTGAATGGTGGATTCTGTCTTATCTATAAACAGAGATGATACACTCCTGATCAAAAGTTTAAGACCACTTGAAAAATGGCAAAAAATCATATTTAGCATGGCTGGATCTTAATAAGGTTCCAAGTAGAGTTTCAACATGCAACAAGAAGAAATGAGAGTGAGACAAAACAATTTTTGAGCATTCAATGAATTGAAAATAATGATTACACTGAAACAGGCTGTTTTTTAGCTGATCCAAATTTTAGGACCACATGCCTTTAAAGGGCCAAATCTGTGCAAAGATGTGGTTTCATTGTCATTTTCTGTCAGGTAGTCACACGTTGTGATGGCAAAGGCAAAAAAACTCTCCCTTTTTTAACGTGGTTGGGTTGTTGAACTGCATAAGCAGGGTCTCTCACAGCGTGCCATCGCTGCTGAGGTGGGATGCAGTAAGACAGTAATTTGGAATTTATTAAATGATTCTGAGGGTTATGGAACAAAAAAGTCAAGTGGAAGACCAAAAAGAATTTCATCAGCACTGAGCCGGAGGATCCAATTGGCTGTCCGTCAAGACACTGGAAGATCCTCGACCCAAATTAAGGCACTTACTGGTGCTGACTGCAGCCCCATAACCATCAGATGGCATCTGAGACTGAAAGGCTTCAAAAACAAAAAATGTCTTCAAAGACCTTATCTCCTTGAACGCCACAGAACTGCTCGTTTGGACTTTGCAAGAGAGCACCAAACATGGGACATTCAAAGGTGGAAGAAAGTTTTATTCTCTGATGAGATTTTTTTTTACCTTTATGGTCCTGATGGTTTCCAACGTTACAAGCATGACAAGCAGATCCCACCTGAGATGTTTTCTACGTGCCACAGTGGAGGGTGCGCCATAATGGGCTGGTGTGCTTTTTCCTTCAGTGGAACAATGGAGCTTCAGGAAGTGGAGGGGCATCAAACGGCCGCTGGCTATGTCCAGATGTTGCAGAGAGCATTCCTTATGACTGAGGGCCCTCGTCTGTGTGGTAGCAACTAGGTTTTTCAACAGGACAATGCTACAGTACACAATGTCCGCAGGACAAAAGACTTCTTCAAGGTGAATAACATCACTCTTTTGGCCCATCCTGCGTGTTCCCCTGATCTAAATCCAATTGAGAACCTTTGGGGATGGATGTCAAGGGAAGTTTATAAAAATGGACAACAGTTCCAGACAGTAGATGGCCTTCGTGCGGCCGTCTTCACCACTGGGAGAAATGTTCCCACTCACCTCATGGAAATGCTTGCATCAAGCATGCCGAAACAAATTTTTGAAGTGATAAACAATAACGGCGGAGCTACTCATTACTGAGTTCATGTTTGGAAGTTGGATTTCTGTTTTGGGAGGGTTAGTTTTTTCTTGGAGGTGTGGTCCTAAACTTTTGATCCGCTGAAAAACAGCCTGTTTCAGTTTATTCATTGTTTTCATCAAATTGAATGCTCAAAAAAAAATTCGTCTCACTCCCATTTCTTCTTGTTTCATGTTGAAGCTCTACTTAGAACCTTGTTAAGATCCAGCCATGCTAAATATGATTTTTTGCCATTTTTCAAGTGGTCTTAAACTTTTGATCAGGACTGTATCATGGCAGTATTATAATTATTTAAATTGCAGTAAAGTGATCTGTATAACCAAGAAATGGAGTCAAATATTAGGCTTAGTAGCCAATGTGAAAACTGCAGGATTTTATCTTTTTGTTTAAATATATGGATACGGAATACATGAAAAATTCAAAACATCATCACATTTTTTTAAATAAATATGTTAAACATAAAGTGATTTAAACAGCAGGTCATTTTCTGATGCCACTTTCCCTTTAACCCCACTAAACAACTTCCTTGGATAAATTAGAATGGAGATAACAAAGTCCTCCTATCCAACATCAGTATCTGACCTAACAAATCCTGTTCTGGATGAAGGACCAAACATTTTCACACTCGAAAATGTTGAAAAAACCTTTCGCAGAAAACGGTGAAGTTGCTTTGGGGGGAGGGGGGGTCGAATGGCAACTCCATATTAATGCCTATTAATTTAGAATCGGATGGCATAAAGCTTTTGCAGGTATAATGTGTTGGTGTCACAAATTACTTTTGTTCATATAGTGTATATAAAGAAAAGGTAATGCACATATAAAAAAATATCAACCTATTTAAAAGAACACACTGCTCTGGAACTATTAGGAACTTTGGGTATGTTAACCGTGGCATAAAACATTTTTGTTTAGTTTATTTGTTAAGCAGAGATTTCCCTATTTGAAAAACTATGTATGTCAGTGACTATAGATGCTACCAGTCTAGTATGTCTTTAGCTGGTGTTTGCAAGAGCTGCTGGGCCTTAGCAGACCTAGATTAGCTCTGCAGTGAGGTTCAACTGTTAAGCCTGTATGGGCTGTATTCCCCCTGTAACTGGAGCTAATATATCAGCCCCCTTTGCAGGAGACATCAGCAATGCCTTCCACAGGTTATGTATGGCTTTATAGATGGCACAAAGTGTGAAAAAATAAATAAAACAAAGACAAAATAAAAAAATATATAAAAAAATAATTAAAAAAGACCACCATCTAGCCCCACCTTTAATGACCATAACCCATACATCTCCAGTACCAACACAACTATTATGAAATGGCAATATGATTTTAAAATGTACAGTATCTTACTTGCACTTTGTGGTATAGAAAGAAATAAAAAAAAATATGATAGACTAATTTTCCTTTAAAAAAATGTATTTTCCAGGTATAAAAAAAAATAGATTGAAAAATATTTTAAAAAGACATACAGTGCCTTGCAAAAGTATTCACCCCCTCAAATTCTTTCGTGTTTTGGTGCCTCACAACCTGGAATTAGCATGGATTGTTTGAGGATTTGCATAATTTAATTTACAGAACATGCCCACAACTTTTGAAGATGTTTATTTTTTAATTTTTTTATTGTGAAGCAAACAACAAATAGGACAAAATAACAGAAAAAGTCAATGTGCATCCCCCTAAAGTCAATACTTTGTAGAGCCACCGTTTGCAGCAATCACAGCTCCAAGTCGCTTTGGATAAGTCTCTATGAGCTTGCCACATCTTACCACTTGGATTTTTGCCCATTCTTCCATGCAAAACTGCTCCAGCTCCTTCAAGTTGGATGGTTTGCGCTTGTGAACAGCAAACTTTAAGTCTGACCACAGATTTTCTATTGGATTGAGATCTGGACTTTGACTAAGCCATTCCAATACATTTACATGTTTCCCCTTAAACCACTCAAGTGTGATTTGATTTGTTGGGTTGCGCCAAATTAATAGAGAGTGTTGAACAGCACTCCTCAATTGGGAAGATGTAGCTCAGTGGTAATGGTAGATTCCAGTAAATTCTGAAAACCATGGCACTCACTGGTTGCATTGTATAAACTTTTGTTTTATTGCTTTTTTTTTTTTAGCCATCCAGAAAACACTATTTTTAGCCACTGGCCAACATTTTGGTCTAACATAGCTTCACAGATATGGTATGTATCCACTGATCACCAATGCGTCCATCTATATTTTTACCTTTGTCTGTGCCACCAACTTATTATACACCATGATAACATACACCAGGCACTCCCCTCCCCACCCTATCTGTACACACCATTCTACATCTGGTATTCTATAATGCCCTGTTCTCCTACCCATCTACAAATGTGCTGACCATACAAATATATTGATTACACAAGACTTAATGACATATTACATGAAGACTTAGATTCCTTATCCCTGAAACTCACTCAATTTTGCAGCATGTCTGTTCGGTGTATAGATCTACTCTTGCAACTTATCTAACCTTGTGGTATGTCTGTTCCAAACGTCTAGGATTTCTTATCATATCCCCTACATCCAGCTCAAGATGGTCTCAAGTGGACCCCCCTGGGACACCCTATTATGATATTATTTTGTTATTATATCGTATGATTCTAATATTTCATTACATCATATACCTCTCTGTAAATCTCCCTGCCTCGTCATAAATTAGGCGCATCCTCCTGCAGTCTAATTTCTAAGACAGCTCAGAGCTGCCATAGACGTCTGCAGTGTCGGACTGGGATGCTTAGGGCCCACCAGTAAAATTCATTCTTGGGGTCCATTTTACAGTGACATGCAAATATTACCTGCTTACACAGAGGCAGGCAGCAGCAAGACATTACAAGATGATTGATTATGGGGGTCTCTGCAACAACTTTAAAAAGTGGGTCCCAAGGAAGAGAGGATACTGGCTGGCCTGCATCTATTCCTAGAGGCCATCTTAACCTTCCGATTTGTCTATAATAATAAACTGGACAGTCTACAGTATGTTTTATATTGAGGAAGGTTATTTGAGATGTTGTGCTAGTGGACTGGGGGCCCACCTTTCTCAGGGGCCCACCGGGGGATTTCCCTGTTCCCTTGTGGGCCAGTCCGAGCTTGGACTTCTGTCTTAATTTACGCCAGAAAACTGGTGTAAATTAAGATAAATTTGTTGCTTAATCTGGCCACGCCCCCTTTTATAAAAGTGGTGAGCACGGCAAAATAGTGGAGATGCAACAATTTTTTTTAAAGTCACACCTGCTACTTTTTAACGCCACTTTTAGGGCATAAAGGGAATAATACATCTACCCCATAGTGTTTTTAGTCTTAAACACACCTACTGTCTCCTTACTGGTTCAGACAACTGTTCCGTCACTCCCCTATAGCTCTGCCTCTTCCGATTGGCTACATGGAGAGATGATTTATATTATAGCATAGGCAGAATAATAAACGTTGACCATCCGATCCATGCATTGGGCGCAGCAATTTGCAGTCCCCAATGCATAGGCAACATCCGTGCGGCGCCCTGGGATGGATCGAGACCCATTTAACTTGAATTTGGTCTGTGATCTGTCCGCACTGCAAAAAAATAGAACAAGTTCTATTTTTTTGCAGTGCAGAGGCTCGAACAGAAACACCATGGAAGCACTCCGTATTGCTTCCGTGGGGTTCCAATCCATGCTTCCGTTCCGCATCTCCATAATTGCAGACCCATTCAAGTGAACGGGTCCGCATCTGTGATGGGGAGTGCACACGGGCCAGTGCCCGTGTATTGCAGACTAGCTGTATGCGGGTCACAATACGGCCATGGGCACACAACGTTCGTGTGCAAGAGACCTTAGTAAGAGTTGCTTTAAGTTATACATGTGAATAATATTTTGCTCTAGTAAACAACATATGACTAAGCCACTTGATTTAAATAATGAGGCTGGCTGCGTAGGCAAAATACTCTAAAAATAATAACAAATCCTATAAAACTGCTGATGTTCATGAATACTACAACACTGTGATGAGTTTGTACATTTTATTTGCAGAACTGATATTGAAGTGTCAGAGAAATCCTACAAATAATTTCTTGTTTCTTTATGTATATTTGTTTGTCTGTCACGTTGCATGTGATCTGCCGCAAATTATGTAATATTAACTGAACTGAGAAATCATGGCCATCATTATACAGGAGCTGAATCGTATTCACTTGTCTTGCTCTTACAGTTCATTCTGATGTGTTCTACAGATATATATGAATAAGACCTGCGCACAAGTGCTCCCTCACTTACCTGGACCTGCCCTACGTGGTTTGTCATTTAATTGCTTCCTGCCATAATATTTGTGCAGCGTGCTGGACTGCAGGGGAAAACACATGAGGTTCACGGTGGGCCAATGGGGGTATTAGTTCATGTACTCATGGTTAGCAGAGCCTTCCTGGGCCGGCAGTGCAGTGGATGGGAAGACAGTACTAAATCCTTTGCGGCACTCTATTGCAAGGAACACCAGCCAGATGGAAGTTGAGTTGCCCTTAATGGTATAGGTGTTTAAGGTGCTTTAGTGGCTGGGCCCCTGTGTTCGTGACACCAGCACCGTAAGGTGCAAATGTTGAGTGTAGTAGTAGTAATGAAGAGTCAGTTGTTGTAAAACAATTCCAACCTTTACTTGAATCAATAGTCTCAAGGCAGATGTTACAGTCCATCAATAAAGTGCATTCATATGGCATAAGGGATGGCTTAGAAATAAGTTAAATTGTATTCTACTTATCAGATTTAGGCAGTTGTCAGTTGAGGAGTTTTCTCTTTAGGGTTGACACTGTACAGGCAAGACTTCTTATAATAGTTCTAAGCTTAATCTATAGCACTCTGGTACTAAATATGTTGTGTTCTAGTTATCTTGAGCTATCCAATAAGGGTGTTCTTCCTAGTGGCAGGCATCAGTCTTCTGCTACATTATTTGCAGGATTCTATCCTAAAAAGGTTAGCATCTAGTGAATAAGGACAATTTTGCACACTAATTATCCATTTGTGTCCCGGCACTTGGAAAGTTGCTTTCAGGCACTTCTGCTGATGAGGTCCATAAGCTAGATTCAGCTGTAACCCTCACTAGGCTTACTTCATATTTAGATATAGACTCACTGTCTGGTGCTTGGCTGCTGTGTCTGTCTTCTCCAGGCTTAATCAGGGTCCAGAGGAAAGGAAAACAGCTACATGTTGATTTAGGCCTGTTTCTCTCCTCCATGAACTTGCTTCTTCTCTCTCACTCTGACTCGAGCATAACATTCTGCTCTAAGCTAGACACACCCCAATTATATATATTATGTGGCGCCAGCACCACCTAGGGGCAAATGGTTGAAATGACATTGCCAGCCTGATAATAGGAAATACCATACAATGCAAATAAATACATAAATAAGAAGATGTTTAAAGTGTCCCTTTCACACAAATGCGGTACACTGCATTTGCCCTACATGGCTGAGACATAATAGCACTAGTAGAAAGTGCAGACAACACATGTAGTGTTGGAATGGGGTAAAAGGGGAAGGTAAGTAATTTAAGGATAAGTTCCCAGAATAGGTGAAGATCATGAGCGAGAGAGCAGTTACTGCAGGAGCATAACTAGAAAAGGCTGGGCCCCACACCAAATTTATGAACAGGTTCCCCCTCCAGAGCAAATTCTCGACAACCCTCCCCTTCCCACGGATGGTCACGACCACCCACACTTGCCCAAAAAAAACTTCCCACTCAGTAGTTATACCATCTTAGTGCCCCCACACAGTAGTTATGCCCCCATAGTCATACTCACAGTGGGATAAAATAAAATAAAAATCAGTAATTCTCACTTAGTCCCATTCTCCCGATGAACAGAGCACATCCCACTCTCCCCAGCAGGAGCAATACTGCAACATATTTGCACCTGCTGGAATGCGTAGACAAGAATAGGCCTGGAGATGATCATCAGTCAGAGCGCCCTCATACTCTTGCAGGCAATGTCACTACATCCCACCTGATGGACAGAACATGGTCGGGGAATGAGGCCCAGGCTGAAATGGATGATAGACCTCCCCTGGGCGCAAACACAGTAGTGAATATTGTTCTTGAAGGATAGGTACATCTTTGTTACTGCTCTGTTCTTTCTAAAATTAATAAAATGCAAATAGTCTTGATTAAAAAAATCTGCTATTTTGTATACAGCTTGTATGCACACCTATATGACTCCATAGCTAAAGACTAAAAACAAACCCCATTTAGACTGATCCTGCACTCTATGTTATGCTAGTTAGAAGTAGGAACAAATGCAAGTTTATGAATGCAGAATAAGTATATATATATATATATATATATATATATATATATTATATAAAGCTGAGTGTATGTGTGTATGTATGTCCGCTAAAGGAATCCATACCGTCACATTTACGGCAATCACGAAATTTGGCACACAGGAACATGAGGTACTCAGCTCTCTAGGACGGACCGTTCCTGAGATATTACCAAGTAATGCATTAGCCAACAGAAGCTTGGTTACATGACCCTTATCAGCCAATAGAAGCCCGCAGGTCCTCCAGCCTCCACATACAATGTTTTACTCCAGGTTTCCATAACAACCCAGCCATTTATCTTCACTGCTGTAGGAGAGCTTTAAAGGAAATCTGTCACCAGCATTATTTCTATTGAAGCTAATAGCACTTAGTACCTTATTTCAAGATGTACCTTTGTTCCAGCAATAGAAAATTTATTTGGTATGCAAATAAGCCAGTAAGGTCCCTAGAAGGGCATCACTCTTGCAGGAAGGAGCCCAGACACGCCCCCTGTCACAATGTGTCCACCCTCAAAAGACTTAAAACCCCGCCCCAGGTCCCGCTAAGCCTTGCTCCTTATCTGGTTAGGCCACGCCCTCTCCCACTCCTGAGCCGACGGGGATTGAAAAAATGAAGGTAAAAAATCAACTTCTGTCAGCTGCAGGGGTGGGAGGGAGGGTGACTTTCTCCCTGCATCTCACACTCAGACAGCACAGTGCTGCTGTCTTAGAGTGAGCTGTTCAAAATGACATGCCCCCATCCATTTAGGCCACACACCCTCCCACTCCTCAACCGAATGAGATTAAAAAAATGAAATTAACAATCAACTTCTGGGTTGCGCTAAGCCATATCCTGATCTGGATAGGCCACACCCACTCCACTCATCAGCCGACAGGGATTGAAAAAATGAAGGTAAAAATCTATTTCTTTCAGCTGCAGAGGTGGGAGGGAGGGTGACTTTCTCGCTGCAGCTCACACTCAGACAGTTCAGTCCTGCTGTCTTAGAGTGAGCTGTTGAAAAAGACACGCCCCCGATCCAGTAACATCCACTGTTAAGAGGCGGGCTCCTGTGGAGGTCACTGTCAAGGGGGTGGTATGCAGTGAAAGTCACTGTTAAAGGGGAAGGCTGCTGTAAAGGTCAAAGTTAAGGGGGTGGGCTGCTGTGGAGGTCCAATTTTAAGGGACAGGGAACTGTGGGGGGGTTCAGTGTTAAGGGGTGGGGGGCTATGGAGGTCACTGTTTTGGTGCGGGGTGCCGTAGATGTCACTGTTATAGTGGATAGTGTTGATATCTTTTAACGACACACACAAACATTAAATGAAATAGATGAAATATACCCGAGCGAAGCCGAGTCCTTCAGCTAGTCTAATATATAAAGCTGAGTGTATGTGTGTGTCTGCTAAAGGAATCCGCACCGTCACATTTACAATCACGAAATTTGTCACACAGGTACATCAGGTGTCCGGAAAGGTTTTAGAACAGGTCTCAGCTCTCTAGGAAGTACCGTTCCTGAGATATTCCCCCAAAATGCATTAGCCAATAGAAGCTTAGTCACATGATCCTTATAAGCCAATAGAAGCTTGCAGGTCCTCCAGCCTCCACATACAGTTTTACTCCAGGTTTCCATAACAACCCAGACATTTATCTTCACTGCTGTAGGAGAGCTTTAAAGGAAATCTGTCACCAGGATAATTGCTATTGAAGTAAAGCCATGGACTAATAGCACTTAATACCTTATTTCAACATGTGCCTTTGTTCCAGCAATAGATGTTTTTATCCTCTTAAAATCCAGTTTATTTGGTATGCAAATGAGCCAGTAAAGTGCCCAGAGGGGTGTCACTCTTGCAGGAAGGAGCCCAGACACGCCCACTGCCACAGTGTATCTGCACTCAGGAACCCGTGGGAACTGCAAAATTACTGTAAAACTGCATTATCCTATTGCATGTTATTTTGTACTACAACACCTGTTGTATCCCTGTTCATAGGCTGGTCTGGTGTAATTTTTACATCCCACCACTAGATGGGGTTAGCACTTAGGTCATAATAAAATACCTAGATCAGCCCTAGTTAGACAGTTCAGTGATTAGTGCGATGGTTCTAGAGTCTGAAAGATTAGGCTAGAGTAGCAGAGTCAGTGATTACTCTGGGCTACATATCACAGATTAGTGGTGAAGCCAAATGCAGAAATGAGGTAGAGCCAAGGTATGAGGCGCAGGAGAGCGTTTTCCTCCTGTGACCTTCTTAGATCCCAGAACCTAGAACCAGAGGATAGCGTTTTCGTCCCTGGAAGAAGTTAACCAAGGTAAGGAGAGGCATCGGTGATAACAGCCACTACTAAAGGCTTAATGGGCACCTTTGCACATGGTGGAGGACAATCTAGCTACAGGCAGCCTCACCATACTTTGAAGAATACAGATTAGCTACCTGTTCAAGGGCTTGGAAGTCATAGAAACGAGAAGGACTAAGCATACCAAATAAGTATTACAGGCAACCTCATCAAATAACTCTGATTTACTAGGGACCTGAAGCAGAGTTACCTACCAGAACAACTGATACAGAACCTTCAAGCTAAGCTAAACCCAGCCAAACCTATCAACAGTGGATCAGCAGGATTCCTTGAAATTGCAAAGGACTGTATTCTGTTTGATGTACATGCTGCAACTGGAATCAACATCAGTAAAAGTTGTGAGTTGTATCCTACCACTGTCTACTTCATTCTTACCATTGGTTGTACCACCATTAACGGTACTGGCATCACGACAAATGCCATCAAGGGACTCACCCGCAACAAGCACCCTAAGCACCCCTGACATCAAGGGCACATCAACCTCTATCTTGGCTGATGCTTCCCTACCACAGAGCGTGCCCCGGAGGATTTCGTGCTGTCCACCTCAACACTGTGCTGCCAGCCCAGGGAGGCTTTCTGCTAACCGTGAGTAAACTGATGAACTGTGTTGTTATTTGGCCCCTCATCGGCCCACCGTGCACATCACGTGTTGCTCCTGCAGTACTGTCTGGCTGCATATCCACCCTTAAAAAGATTAACTTAAAACCCTGCCCCTAGGTTCCACTAAGTCACGCCCATGATTCGGTTAGGCCATGCCCCCTCCCACTCCTTTAACTGTCAGGGATTGAAAAAATAAAGTTCAAAATCTATTTCTAGGTTCTGCTAGGCCACGCCCCCAAATTCTGTTAGGCCACGCCCCATCCCACTTCTTAGCCGACAGGGATTGAAAAAATGAAGTTAAATTAACTTCTGTCAGCAGCAGGGGTGGGAGGGAGGGTGACTTTCTTCCTGCAGCATACACTCAGACAGCACAGTGCTGCTTTATGAGAGTGAGCTGTTCAAAAGGACATCCTCGTATCCATCCAGGCCCTACACCAGATGGAGGACAGGGAGCCTGAAAGCAGGACTGTCTGGCCTAAAACTGGACCTCTGGCCACCCTAGGGGCAGACTGCTGTTGAGATCACAGTTAAGGGGATGGTTCTTAATGGAGGTCAGTGTTAAGGGGCAGATTGCTGTAAAGGCCACTGTTAAGGGGACAGGCCCCTGTCATGGTCACTGTCAAGGGTGTGGTATGCTGTGAAGTCACTGTTAAAGGGGAAGGCTGCTGTAAAGGTCAAATTTAAGGGGGTGGGCTGCTGTGGAGGTCCAATTTTAAGGGACGGGGCACTGTGGGGGGGCTGTGGAGGTCACTGTTAAGGGGGCGGGGTGCTGTAAATGTCACTGTTATAGTGGATACTGTCGATATCTTTTAACGACACATACAAACATGAAATGAAATAGATTAAATTTACCCGAGCGAAGCCGGGTCCTTCAGCTAGTATTATATAAAGCTGAGAGTATGTGCTTGTGTATGTCCACTAAAGGAATCCGCACCGTCGCACTTACAATTACAAAATTTGGCAGACACGTACATCAGGTGTCCAGGAAGGTGTTAGACCGGGTCTCAGCTTTCTAGCACGTACCGTTCCTGAGGTATTTAAAAAATATATGCATTAGCCAATAGAAGCCTGGTCACATGACTCTTATCAGCCAAATAAAGCTTGAAGGCCCTTAGTCTCCACACACAGTATTACGCCAGGTTTCCATAACAACCCAGCCATTTTTGTTCACTACTGTAGGTCAGCTTTAAAGAAGCAGGGCGCTGTGGATGACACTGTTAAGGGAGCGGAGCTGTGAAGGTCACAGTTCAGGGGGCAGGTAGGGTGGCCGTTCAGGCCACTCTCAAAAGATGGACTTAAAAACCTGGCCCCCACGTCCCTCTAAGCCACGCCCTGGCTTGTTTAGTCCACACCTCCTCCCACTCCGCAGTCAACGGGTATTGGGATTGAAAAAATGAAGGTAAAAATCAACTTCTGTCAACTCCAGGGGTGGGAGAGAGGGTGAATTTCTCCTTGCAGCTCATGTTCAGACAGCACAGTGCTGCTGTCCGAGAGTGAGTTGTTCAAAAGGATATCCTTATGTCCGTCCAGGCCCTGCCCTGGTCTGAGGATAGGGAGTCTGAAAGCCGGACTGTCCGGCCTAAAACCGGACCTCTGGCCACCTTAGGTGCAAGCTGCTGTGGAGGTCACAGTTAAGGGGAATGTCCGCTATGGAGGTCAGTGTTAAGTTGCAGATTGTTGTAGAGCCCACTGTTAAAGGGATGAGGTGTTGCGGAAATTACTGTTAAGGAGATGGGGTACTGTGGAGGTTACTAATAAAGGGGCGGCCGCTGTGGAGGTCACTGTTAAAGGGGCCGGCTGCTGCAGAGGTCACTGTTAAGGGGGTGGGATGCTGTGGAGGTCGCTGTTAAAGGGGCGGGCACTGTGGAGGTCTCTGTTGAGGGTCAGGGAACGGTAGAGGTCACAGTTAAGGAGACGTTCCATCATGGAGGCCAGTGTTAAGGGGCGGGGTGCTGTAGAGGCCACTGTTAAAGGGGTGGGGTGTTGTGGAGGTCACATTTTAAGGGAACGGAGCTTTGTTAAATTCACTGTTAAGGGGGCGGCTTACTGTGGAAATCACTGTTAACGATATGCGGTACTGTGGAGGTCACTAATAAAGGGGTGGCCGCTGTAGAGGTCACTGTTAAAGGGTATTGGGGCTGTACATGCTACTGTTAAGGGGGCAGGCCGCTGTGGAGGTCACTGTTAAAAGGGCAGGATACTGTAGATGTCACTGTTATGGTGGATACTGTTGATATCTTTTAACAGCTCACACAGACATTAAATAAAATAGATGAAATATACCCATGTAAAGCCGAGTCCTTCTGCTAGTATATACAGTGGGATGCAAAAGTTTGGGCAACCTTGTTAATTGTCATGATTTTCCTGTATAAATCGTTGGTTGTTACGATAAAAAATGTCAGTTAAATATATCATATAGGAGACACACACAGTGATATTTGAGAAGTGAAATGAAGTTTATTGAATTTACAGAAAGTGTGCTATAATTGTTTAAACAAAATTAAGCAGGTGCATAAATTTGGACACCACAAAAAATAAATGAAATCAACATTTAGTAGATCCTCCTTTTGCAGAAATTACAGCCTCTAAACGCTTCCTGTAGGTTCCAATGAGAGTCTGGATTCTGGCTGAAGGTATTTTGGACCATTCCTCTTCACAAAACATCTTTAGTTCATTCAGGTTTGATGGCTTCCGAGCATGGACAGCTCTCTTTTAAGTCACACCACAGATTTTCAATTATATTCAGGTCTGGGGACTGAGATGGCCATTCCAGAACGTTGTACTAGTTCCTCTGCATAAATGCCTTAGTGGATTTTGAGCAGTGTTTAGGGTCATTGTCTTGTTGAAAGATCCAGCCCCAGCGCAGCTTCAGCTTTGTCACTGATTCCTGGACATTGGTCTCCAGAATCTGCTGATACTGAGTGGAATCCATGCGTCCCTCAACTTTGACAAGATTCCCAGTCACTGCACTGGCCTCACAGCCCCACAGCATGATGGAACCACCACCATATTTTACTGTAGGTAGCAGGTGTTTTTCTTGGAATCCGGTGTTCTTTTTCCTCCATGCATAACGCCCCTTGTTATGGCCAAATAACTCAATTTTAGTTTCATCAGTCCACAGCACCTTATTCCAAAATGAAGCTGGCTTGTCCAAATGTGCACTTTTTGTGCTGTGGGCTGAGAAAAGGCTTCCTCTGCATCACTCTCGCATACAGCATCTCCTTGTGTAAAGTGCGCCGAATGGTTGAACGATGCACAGTGACTCCGTCTGCAGCAAGATGATGTTGTAGGTCTTTGGTGCTGGTCTGTGGGTTGACTCTGACTGTTCTCACCATTCGTCGCTTCTGTCTATCCGAGATTTTTCTTGGTCTGCCACTTCGAGCCTTAACTTGAACTGAGCCTGTGGTCTTCCATTTCCTCAATATGTTCCTAACTGTGGAAACAGACAGCTGAAATCTCTGAGACAGCTTTCTGTATCCTTCCCCTAAACCATGATGATGAACAATCTTTGTCTTCAGGTCATTTGAGAGTTGTTTTGACACCCCCATGTTGCTACTCTTCAGAGAAAATAAAAAGAGGAGGGAAACTTACAATTGACCCCTTAAATACTCTTTCTCATAATTGGATTCACCTGTGTATGTAGGTCAGGGGTCACTGAGCTTACCAAGCCAATTTGAGTTTCAAGTAATTAGTTCTAAAGGTTTTGGAATCAATAAAATGACAACAGTGCCCAAATTTATGCACCTGCCTAATTTTGTTTAAACAATTATAGCACACTTTCTGTAAATCCAATAAACTTCATTTCACTTCTCAAATATCACTGTGTGTGTCTCCTATATGATATATTTAACTGACATTTTTTATCGTAACAACCAACGATTTATACAGGAAAATCATGACGATTAACAAGGTTGCCCAAACTTTTGCATCCCACTGTATATATATATATATATATATATATATATAGAGAGAGAAAGTGTGGGCAGCACCACTATCTGTAAAGTATATGCGGAGTGCCAGCGGCTGGGTAGGCGATCCACCTCCAAACGTATAAAAATAAGAAATTCCGCAGCACATCCAGGTTGTAAGAAAGTAAAAAAAGACTTTATTCACCAAGCATGTGACGTTTCAATCCTCTCAATGGGATTGGGATTGCCTGAGGAAAATCCCATTGAGAGGATTGAAACGTCGCATGCTTGGTGAATAAAGTCTTTTTTTACTTTCTTACAACCTGGATGTGCTGCGGAATTTCTTATTTTTATATATATATATATATATATATACACATAAAGAAAAAGATAACAGCAGCACTACTTTTCAAATGCCAGGTGCAAATCCTTGGAATGTCACTAATGTAGAAGATGACAAGGCAGCATTCCGGTCTCCAGTGAAACAAAGTGGATTTTTGTTACACCCAATGCCAGTGCAATGTTTCAGCTCTCTCAATGGAGCCTTTGTCAAGCAGACTATATACACTATATATTGTGCTGCTACGCAGTTAAAATCAATATAGTTTAATTCATTTAACCATTCATATGATATTCTATATTTGGTTATATGCTCCCATCTAGTGGCCGTTTTTGTCAATACACTTGTTTTTCTTGTTTGTGATATCTGTGATTCATTTCCTTTCATTGCTCCACCCCTTCCTCTGTGTACTTCACTTCCTGTATCTTCTATACTGCTTCTGCATATGTACAGGTACACATGTATTCTCAATACCGGAATCCATCTTTTCTGCTGTACTCTGTTATCTGGCTTACAGAATAAAGCAACTTACATGGATAGAATCAGTGTTGGTGAGTTCAAGCTATCTGATAAGGATTGTCCGCAGTGATTATATCTGCTTATACAGACCAGGCATAGAGGTCTCACTAGGGATAAATTGCTATTACAACAATCGGAGTCAGAATATATACTATATACTATATACACTACTCATAAAAAGTTTGAGATATTTAGCTTGTGGGTAAAATTTCAGGATGATCCTAAAATACACTTTAACTTTTATAGGTGACCTTAAAGGGAACCTGTCATCAACTTTATGCTGACCATATAAAGTAGTGACAGAAATGCTGATTTCAGTGGTGTGTCACACATCAGCTAAAAGTAAGTGGTTGCTGAGAATCAGCATCATAATCATTGCAGCCCAGGCCTTGAAAAGAGTCAAATCTACCTGAGAAGAGTCATGGTTATTCATGAATTCCGGCTCTTCCTGCCCACCTACTGATGATTGACAGTCTTCTAAATAGTTTTCTTACTTTCTCTCTAGGAGAGAACTGCCAATCATCAGCAGATGGACGGGAGTGCAGGAGATTATGAATAACCATGACTCTTATCACGTAGATTTATCTCATTTCAAGGCCTGGGCTGCAATGATTATTATGCTGGTTCTCAGCAACCACTTACTTTTAGCTGATGTGTGACACACCGCTGAAATCTGCATTTCTGTCACTACTTTATACTGCCCTCAGTACGGTGAGAATAAAGTTGATGACAGGTTGCCTTTAATGTGACCTTCTATAAACTTTTGAATGCACATGTCTAACTGTTCAATGTTTCAGTACTTTTAAGGAGCTTAATGGCAAAATTCACAACAGGTGTTTGATCCATGAATACACCTAGTACATTTCCTGGTTCAATTAGAATTGCCAATTAAACAGTCCTCCTCATCATGCTGTTCAAATTTTGACCTCATAAACCAAGACAACACTTAACAATAAACAGTACCTCACCATTGTGAGGATGTTCTCAGACAGAAGTGACCACTGAGCTTAGAGTGTTATAATCAGGTTGCAACAGCGATACAGAGAGACTGGAACAGTCACAGAAAGGCATAGAAACGGACGTGCTTTGGCCACATCCTACACTGATGTCCGCTTCATTGTGAACAATGCCCTGCAGAACCAGATGATGAATGCCACACAACTCCAGTCTGTAAATTGATGAAAGTCAATTCACTCTGAGCAGAAATGATGGCGGCCAATGATGTTGCAAATGTCAAGGAGAGCGCTAGGCATCAGCCAGATGAGCCTTTGGTGGTGGTAGTGTTACAGAGTGTGCAGGTGTGTCTTGTCAATACAGTCAATAACTGCCCTGCACTTTGTGAATGATACAGTGACAAGCTCATACTACTTGAATAAGATCATTAATCCAGACATTGTGCCCCTGCATGAACAACACAGACCTAATTTTATCTTCATGGACGACAATGCGCCGGCTCATCGAGGTCACATCATTAGGGAACGGCTGCTGGAGACTGGTGTACCTCAAATGGAGTGAACTGCACTTTCTCCAAACATCCCATCGAAAACCTATGGGATCAGCTGAGTCACTGTGTAGAGGCTCGTAACTCTGTACCCCAAAAACTCAATGACCTGAGGGCCGCCCTTCAGAAAAAGCAGCATGCCATGCTTCAGCAGACAATAAGTCGACTTGTGAACAGCATTAGACGTCGTTGTCAAGCTGTAATTGATGCCGAAGGCCACAAGACAACATTTTGAGATACTGACATTTTTTGTGGGGGTATGCCCACCACTGTTGTTGGCTTTTGTTTCAATAGGTTGTTTGAGATGAAGAAATCTTCATTGCATGCTTCAACTTAAATGCCCTACTTTCATGATATAATATCACTGTAGCATGAACTTTTTACTTTTTCCACAAATTTCACCCAAAAGCCAAATATCCCTAACTCTTTGTGAGTAGTGTATATACGGCGTACTGAATGGGACACATGAGCTGTGCTCACTCAATCAAGACAGGCCCCTGCTGTAACTGCCAGCTTTGGTGACAACTCCGACCCTGGTGGTTTAACCCCTTAGATATGGCGGTCAATACTGAGCACCCCATGTAACCAGTTTACAGATGCAGAGGGCTCACTCTCTCACCCATCGGCTACCCGATGGTTGCTATGGCAGCCCAAGGTCCTATAAAAGCCTCAAGGTCTGCTAGCTATGGAAGTCTGAGGCCCAGGGTCTCATAGGCGAACTGTCAGTGTAAAACTGAGAGTTACAATGCATTACAATACAGCATCATTGTAAAAGCTATGAGGCCCTCAAAAGTTGAAAAGTTGAAGTCTGCTAGTGAGACTAAAATAAAAATAAAATGTGTTTTATAAAAAATGTATATTTAAGTTTCAAGTGTTAAAAAGCCCCTTCCCCCTCAAGCCATTTACTTTGCAAAACAAAAAACAAAATTAGACCAGCACCTTTTAAAGGGAACCTGTCACCTAGAAAATGCATATTAAACCGCCAGCAGTACCTTATTGCAGCCTATAGCATGATTATAAAGGTGTCTGTGTCTTTTATGTGCCAATGCGCCAAAAGTAAAAAAAAAAATACTTTTATTCAACTGGCCACGCTATGTAAACGAAAGCCTTGAAGATAACGGGGCAGCAGCCTTCTCTCCTGAAGTCAAGCACACCTGCCCCTTTACCTCCACTTAGCGTTTTATTGATAGGATTTCCTTCACTACTGGACACTTGAATCTTCTCTTGTGTGTGCGCTATTCCCCTGCAATACCAGCACCTCCGCACTGTTCCATTCCGCTATGAGGTATTGTTCAAAAGCTCAATGCTCAGGCACTCGCACACGAGATCGCACACATGTGAAAGACTACATTCAAGCAACCAGCAGTGAAGGAATTGGGCATCCTATCAACGCTATGGGGAGGTAAAGGGGGCAGGGCGCGCTTGACTTCAGGAGAGAAAGCCGCTGCCCCCTTGACTTCAATATACCTACACAAAAAGCGTAGGATGGCTAGGATAGCTCAAATAAATATAAATCTTTATTAAATATATGTATGTAAAATACAAAAAAAATGGACACAAAATGTATCAGAAGAAGTGTGATATACACCTGAGGGAAGACATAGTAAAAGTTACTAGTACAGAGGGGAGTACTATAGTTATATGTCCCTTGGCCAAAAGTAAATGGTCACTGGGAAAATGTAATGTGCAAATATATCAGGACCAATGTCCTATATACCAATATATTAGGCCCCCATTCACAAAAGTAACAAACACAATGTAACACCAGTCTATTACATACCCATAGTGTATGTGTATAAATATATATATATATATATACATATATATATATATATTGAATGAAGGTACAAGGGATCATTGTGGAAGATAGATAGGTACGTCAGCAGCAGTTGCTATTTGACACCTTGATACTTAGTATGGCTGTAATAGCTGATCCGGGAAGTATGGGAGTAGTCAAAGTGCTGGGTTGATCCAGGTCGGGTTTTTCCAGGCATAAAAAACAGACAGCACTGCCAGGTGAGGACGATTACCTCTGTCTGACAGTGGAGCTCAGGAGGTCTGTGTGCTGTGATCTGAGAGCTGTGTTGGGATCCACGGCTTGAGCCGGGCTGGAGGGTTCAGACCCCTGTAAGGGCGAACAGGCCACCTAACGCTTGCCTGTGGACTTGACAAGGAAGAACCTCCAAAAGGTTGTGAAGTAACACCCAGGAGAAAAGCGACTTGACCGATCACCAAGCGACTTGCGTTTTTATTTTGCTTTCACGTGTGAATAAACACTGATGTTTTGAACCAAGAACTTGTACTTTGCCTCTGTGCTGCACCCGCTAATCCTAACTACCAGAGCGAATCCCCACAATATATATAATTATATTCAGCATCTCATCTCAAAATTTTAGTTTTTCATGGGACAACACTAAAGATATGACACTTTTATGCAAGGTAAAGTAGTCAGTGGACAGCTTGTATAACAGTGTAACTTTGGTGTGCCCTCAAAATAACCCAACACACAGACATTAATGTCTAAAACGCTGGCAACAAAAGTGGGCATGGAGTTCACTAGAGCTTCACAGGTTGCCACTGGAGTCCTCTTCTATTCCACCATGACGAAATCACGGAGCTGGTGGATGTTATAGACCTTGTGCTCCTCCACCTTTTGTCCAAGGATGCCCCACAGATGCTCAATAGGGTTTAGGTCTGGAGACGTGCTTGGCCAGTCCAGCATCTTTTCTCTCAGATTCTTTAGAAAGGCAGTGGTCATCTTGGAAGTGTGTTTGGGGTTGGTATCATGTTGGTATACTGCCAGGCAGCCCAGTTTCCAAAGGCAGGAGATCATGCTCTGCTTCAGTACGTCACAGTACATGCTGGCATTCGTGGTTCCCATAATGAACTATAGCTCCCCACAGCCGACAGCACTTGTGCAGCCCCAAACCATGACACTCCCACCACCATGCTTGTACTACTCACCTGGTTGCCGCCACACACACTTGACACAATCTGAACCAAATAAGTTCATCTTGGTCTCATTAGACCACAAGACATGGCTCCAGTAATCCATGTTCTTAGTCTGCCTGTCTTTAGCAAACTGTTTGCAGGCTTTCTTGTGCTTCATTTTTAGAAGAGGTTTCCTTCTGGGACGACAGCCATGCAGACCAATTTGATGCAGTGTGTGACGTATGAACTGAGCACTGACAGGCTGACCCTCCATCTCTCTAACCTCTGCAGCAATGCTGGCAGCACTCATATGTCTATTTATAAAAGACAACCTCTGGATATGACGCTGAGCACGTGCATTTAACTTCTTTGATCAACCATGGCGAAGCCTGCTCTGAGTGGAACATGTCTTGTTAAACCACTGTATGGTCTTGGCCACCGTGCTGCCGCTCAGTTTTAGGGTGTAGGCAATCTTCCTATAGTCTAGGCCATCTTTATGTAGAGCAACAATTCTTTTTTTCAGATCCTCAGAGAATGATTTGCCATGAGGTGCCATGTTGAACGTCCAGTGACCAGTATGAGAGAGTGTGAGAGCAATAACACCAAGTTTAACACATCTGCTCCCCATTCACACCTGATACCTTGTAACACTAACGAGTCACATGACACTAGGGAAAGAAAATGGCTAATTGGGCACAATTTGGTCATTTTCACTTAGAGGTGTACTAACTTTTGTAGCTAGTGGTTTAGACATTAATGGCTGTGTGTTGAGTTATTTTGAGGGCACACCAAATTTACACTGTTATTCAAGCTGTACACTGACTACTTTACATTGCATCAAAGTGTCAGATCTTAAGTGTTGTCCCATGAAAAGATATAATAAAATATTTACAAAAATGTGAGGGATGGACTCACTTTTATGAGATATTGTAGATTGTAAGACCTTTCGAGCAGGGCATTCATTCCTCTTATTGTAATTGTTGACTTGTTTGTTGCAATTGTAAGCATCCAAAGGGTGAAGTTATTGATGGTAAGTACAGTGGGATGCGAAAGTTTGGGCAACCTTGTTAATCGTCATAATTTTCCTGTATAAATCGTTGGTTGTTACGATAAAAAATGTCAGTTAAATATATCATATAGGAGACAGACACAGTGATATTTGAGAAGTGAAATTAAGTTTATTGGATTTACAGAAAGTGTGCTATAATTGTTTAAACAACATTAGGCAGGTGCATAAATTTGGGCACTGTTGTCATTTTATTGATTCCAAAACCTTTAGAACTAATTATTGGAACTCAAATTGGCTTGGTAAGCTCAGTGACCCCTGACCTACATACACAGGTGAATCCAATTATGAGAAAGAGTATTTAAGGGGGTCAATTGTAAGTTTCCCTCCTCTTTTAATTTTCTGAAGAGTAGCAACATTGGGGTCTCAAAACAACTCTCAAATGACCTGAAGGCAAAGATTGTTCACCATCATGGTTTAGGGGAAGGATACAGAAAGCTGTCTCAGAGATTTCAGCTGTCTGCTTCCACAGTTAGGAACATATTGAGGAAATGGAAGACCACAGGCTCAGTTCAAGTTAAGGCTCGAAGTGGCAGACCAAGAAAAATCTCAGATAGACAGAAGTGACGAATGGTGAGAACAGTCAGAGTCAACCCACAGACCAGCACCAAAGACCTACAACATCATCTTGCTGCAGATGGAGTCACTGCGCATCGTTCAACCATTCGGCGCACTTTACACAAGGAGATGCTGTATGCGAGAGTGATGCAGAGGAAGCCTTTTCTTCGCCCACTGCACAAAAAGTGCCGCTTGAGGTGGGCTAAAGCACATTTGGACAAGCCAGCTTCATTTTGGAATAAGGTGCTGTGGACTGATGAAACTAAAATTGAGTTATTTGGCCATAACAAGGGGCGTTATGCATGGAGGGAAAATAACACAGCATTCCAAGAAAAACACCTGCTACCTACAGTAAAATTTGGTGGTGGTTCCATCATGCTTTGGGGCTGTGTGGCCAGTGCAGGGACTGGGAATCTTGTCAAAGTTGAGGGACGCATGGATTCCACTCAGTATCAGCAGATTCTGGAGACCAATGTCCAGGAATCAGTAACAAAGCTGAAGCTGCGCCGGGGCTGGATCTTTTAACAAGACAACGACCCTAAACACTGCTCAAAATCCACTAAGGCATTTATGCAGAGGAACAAGTACAACGTTCGGGAATCTCAGTCCCTAGACCTAAATATAATTGAAAATCTGTGGTGTGACTTAAAGAGAGCTGTCCATGCTCGGAAGCCATCAAACCTGAATGAACTAAAGATGTTTTGTAAAGAGGAATGGTCCAAAATACCTTCAACCAGAATCCAGACTCTCATTGGAACCTACAGGAAGCATTTAGAGGCTGTAATTTCTGCAAAAGGAGGATCTACTAAATATTGATTTCATTTTTTTTTTGTGGTGCCCAAATTTATGCACCTGCCTAATTTTGTTTAAACAATTATAGCACACTTTCTGTAAATCCAATAAACTTCATTTCACTTCTCAAATATCACTGTGTGTGTCTCCTATATGATATATTTAACTGACATTTTTTATCGTAACAACCAACGATTTACAGACGTGGACAAAATTGTTGGTACCCTTTGGTCAATGAAAGAAAAAGTCACAATGGTCACAGAAATAACTTTAATCTGACAAAAGTAATAATAAATTAAAATTCTATAAATGTTAACCAATGAAAGTCAGACATTGTTTTTCAACCATGCTTCAACAGAATTATGTAAAAAAAATAAACTCATGAAACAGGCATGGACAAAAATGATGGTACCCCTAACTTAATATTTTGTTGCGCAACCTTTTGAGGCAATCACTGCAATCAAACGCTTCCTGTAACTGTCAATGAGACATCTGCACCTCTCAGCAGGTATTTTGGCCCACTCCTCATGAGCAAACTGCTCCAGTTGTGTCCGGTTTGAAGGGTGCCTTTTCCAGACTGCATGTTTCAGCTCCTTCCAAAGATGCTCAATAGGATTGAGGTCAGGGCTCATAGAAGGCCACTTTAGAATAGTCCAATTTTTTCCTCTTAGCCATTCTTGGGTGTTTTTAGCGGTGTGTTTTGGGTCATTGTCCTGTTGCAAGACCCATGACCTGCGACTGAGACCAAGCTTTCTGACACTGGCTAGTACATTTCTCTCTAGAATTCCTTGATAGTCTTGAGATTTCATTGTACCCTGCACAGATTCAAGACACCCTGTGCCAGACGCAGCAAAGCAGCCCCAGAACATAACAGAGCCTCCTCCATGTTTCACAGTAGGGACAGTGTTCTTTTCTTGATATGCTTCATTTTTTCGTCTGTGAACATACAGCTGATGTGCCTTGGCAAAAACTTCGATTTTTGTCTCATCTGTCCACAGGACATTCTCCCAGAAGCTTTGTGGCTTGTCAACATGTAGTTTGGCATATTCCAGTCTTGCTTTTTTATGATTCGTTTTCAACAATGGTGTCCTCCTTGGTCGTCTCCCATGTAGTCCACTTTGGCTCAAACAACGACGGATGGTGCGATCTGACACTGATGTTCCTTGAGCATGAAGTTCACCTTGAATCTCTTTAGAAGTCTTTCTAGGCTCTTTTGTTACCATTCGGATTATCCGTCTCTTAGATTTGTCATCAATTTTCCTCCTGCGGCCACGTCCAGGGAGGTTGGCTACAGTCCCATGGATCTTAAACTTATGAATAATATGTGCAACTGTACTCACAGGAACATCTAGTTGCTTGGAGATGGTCTTATAGCCTTTACCTTTAACATGCTTGTCTATAATTTTCTTTCTGATCTCTTGAGACAGCTCTTTCCTTTGCTTCCTCTGGTCCATGTCGAGTGTGGTACACACCATATCACCAAACAACACAGTGATTACCTGGAGCCATATATATAGGCCCAATGGCTGATTACAAGGTTGTAGACACCTGTGATGCTAATTAGTGGACACACCTTGAATTAACATGTCCCTTTGGTCACATTATGTTCTGTGTTTTCTAGGGGTACCATCATTTTTGTCCATGCCTGTTTCATGAGTTTATTTTTTTACATAATTCTGTTGAAGCATGGTTGAAAAACAATGTCTGACTTTCATTGGTTAACATTTATAGAATTTTAATTTATTATTACTTTTGTCAGATTAAAGTTATTTCTGTGACCATTGTGACTTTTTCTTTCATTGACCAAAGGGTACCAACAATTTTGTCCACGTCTGTATACAGGAAAATCATGACGATTAACAAGGTTGCCCAAACTTTCGCATCCCACTGTATGTGTCACTGATGCTGCTGCTCTCAGTGATGTAAATCCCGGAGGTAAATGGCAACCAGTGATGTTAGATTGCTGAGTTTGTGGTAGCTGGAATTTGGGTCCAGGATTTAGGAGTGACTGAAGAGTTTGGGTGGGAAGATCACTTCCATACTCCATCTCCTGTGTTACCACCTCACCCAGCTGGAAGCTAATTTAAAAGACACACTGTCAGTGTGTGGTTGGTGTTGGTCTGCAGAGGACTTGGGAGCATTCCTCTCCACAGTGTTCCTGAGAAGGGAAAAAACAAGATTCTGCACAAAGGTGACTCCTGTATTTTTGTCTGTTTAAAAATTGAACTGTTATATGACACATGAGGGCTGAAGATAAGTGCTTTATGTGACTGAACTTTGATGGGCTGAAGCCAAGCCATCCTGTTGGAACAAATTTGAGTTGTGTTTTTTTCCAATAAAACCCTTATGCTGCATCCAATCCTGCCGAATGCCTACCATTTGTACAGCTAATCTCCAAACAATGAGTGAACACTCTTATTGTTAAGTGCTATGGAATATGTTAGGGGTGCTCTATGTAAATAAAGATTATTATAAATATTATTCTTTATCCTGCTTACTAAAAAATGAAATTAAAGTGATCAAAAAGTTGTATGTACCCCAAAATACCACCAATGATAATGACAACTTATCCCAAAAATAAGCCCTCACACAACTCTATTGAGACAAAAATTATCAGGCAAAAAGACACACCTTACCATTGAGGCCTTCTGCAATTTCGCTGATAAAGATATTAAACAATATGGGTCCCAGAACAGATCCCTGAGGTACCCCACTGGTAACAAGACCTTGGTCTGAATATACTCCATTGACTACAACCCTCTGTTGCCTGTCCCTCAGCCACTGCCTAATCCATTCAACAATATGGGAGTCCAAGCCCAAAGACTGCACTTTATTAAATAAGCCTTCTATGTGAGACAGTATCAAAAGCCTTACTAAAGTCCAGATAAGCGATGTCTACTGCACCTCCTCCATCTATTATTTTAGTCACCCAATCAAAAAAATCAATAAGATTAGTTTGACATGATCTCCCTGAAGTAAACCCATGCTGTTTACTTTTGTGGCATTTCCATACCAAGTAAAAAACAACTAACAATGGAGCATGGTGTATCTCAGATGGCACCAGCTGGGAAAAACATACTGGGCACTGAAATGTCATATCTGTGTAAAATTTCCAATTTTCATTTTGCACAGTTCTCTGCTCATTAATTTCTGCAAAATACCTATGGTAAAATACTTCAGGGGTTCAGTTTCCAAAATGAGTCCACTGTATGGGTACCTCAGGGTCTCGGCACATATGATGTAACACCCAAAAACCATTCAAGCAAAATCCACACTCCACGAGTTAAATGGTGCCCCTTCCCTACTGAGCCTTTTGATTATGCTCATACAGCAGCTTATAGGCAAATGTTTGGAATTTCCGGGCCCAGTAGAACCAGCTTAACAATTTAAGTTGTGAATCTCAGATTGCATAAGCTGGGCAAAACACATTGGGCACTGAAATTCTATGTCTGTGGAAAAATTGCTATTTTCATTTTGCACGGGCTGCTGAGCATTCATTTCTGGAAAATACCTGTGGTGATCAAATCACAGAATAAATCAGTGCATTTTGCATGGTAGAACAAAAATGCAGGTGCACAGTCACAATTAAAGGAAAAGTCACAGAAGCAGGGGTGTTGTTCCGCTGATCCGCTAGTTGCCGGCTGCGCAGGCATGAGTTCAGTCACTTCGGTGCGCAATCCTGTCCTGCAGCGCGTGATAGAGACTCGCCGTGGGAGGTCACAGGATCACGTGCAGCAAGACGGGATTGTGCACCGAAGTGACTGAACTCCTGCCCAAGCAGCCCACAAGTAGCGGATCAGTGGGGGTGGGGGGGTGATCTGTGGGGTTGCCCAGGGTCCACTCCCATCAATATTAAAGGGCCCAAGCAAATATTTCTGCAGTGGTGAGAAAATGAAACATAACAGATATTGGAAAGTTACCGAATGTTGAATTAAATAATGACTGCAGTACTGCACTTCATTTGCGTAAACCAGAACACCCCTTTAAGCATGCCTTTAATGTGCCCCGGTTGTTTACAGACCCTAGCAACGCCCCTGCACAGAGGCATATCAACATTCTTCAAACTGTGTATGATCTATATGCAAACTAATACCTCACCTAATATGCAATCAGAGGTTCTTACCAGATATATTTTGCAGCAAAGTGACCTCGATACTGATGGGTATCAAACTCTAAACTTATTTCTATGCCATTCGTGGGCATCTACTTTCAAGGAGAGCTGAACCCATAAAAACACTGACTGCTACCATTATTACCTCTCAGGGTGAGCAGACAATGACCTGTTGCATCACTATGTGCCAGCAAACCTTCCATGAGTAGGAGGCACATGGTCATCTATACACTTCACCTAATTAAAAACAGCTGTGAAGGGGATGGGTTAGTGATATCACTGTACATGGAAGTCACCACATAACCTCCTCCTCCTCCTGGACTATGAACAGCAGCTTGTTGTAAGTGGTATTTGGGTAATCAACTAGATTTTCTTGCTAGCCTTTGATGTATATCATGTAAAAACCATAGGAACAACTCTTGTGGTGTTGAAGGTTTCTATATCTTCTTATCAGTTGTATGAGTGAAGGCACACGTGTTCTTGGAATGAGCAGCTATTGGAATAAAAACTGCCCTTGTGGTATCAGCAAGCATCTCAGTGATTAGCTAATGTTTTAGTAGGGCCATAAACACACCCCTTGATATATTCCAAGAGGCATATATTATGGGTACCTCAGTGTCCACCATATTAGGAGTAAATCCTGCCACTGGGTGTGCTGTGTCAGCTCTTCTCGTGATGCCTTCTCCTTGTGTGTGCTGCTGACATTGGCTTCCTAATGGCTCATGCCGGTGTTTGTCAGATACAGCTGGACAGTAAGCTGGGACATGCTGTGCTGCTTGCTGGCCAGCTGACTTTTTGACACCTCCACCTTACCTGCGGTCTTGGCTCTGCCTCTGGTTTTGCTGGTGTCTAAGTCCTGGTGTTCAAGAGAATGCCAAGAGTGTGCAAAGCAGTAATCAAAGCAAAAGGTGGCTACTTTGAAGAACCTAGAATATGACATATTTTCAGTTGTTTCACACTTTTTTGTTATGTATATAATTCCACATGTGTTAATTCATAGTTTTGATGCCTTCAGTGTGAATCTACAATTTTTTTTTTTTTTTTTTTTTTTTTTTAAATTTTATTGGGAAAACTACAAAACATTTACAATAAAAAATTTATTACAGTCTCTCAATTCTTAGTAACCCAAGTGATTATATGTGCGTATATTCCACTCATCTTTTCAAAATATTTAGAAAACCCTCCCCTCCCTCCCTCCCAGTTTGTGGTGCGTCAAAGTAGGACCCAATCTACAATTTTCATAGTCATGAAAATAAAGAAAAATCTTTGAATGAGAAGGTGTGTCCAAACTTTTGGTCTGTACTGTAGTTTGCACTTATTGTGCGCATAATACAGGTGTGGCTCACTTTGTTACATTTGTCAAGCTGCTAGAAGTTTCCTGAGACTGGAGAAAATGGTTAGCAGCAACTTTTGTGAGTGTGAGGAAGAACTCCTGATCACTGTAAGTAATTTTACATTACAGCACTGTTTTTGATTTACATTTCAAATGCATGGCAGAACAATAGCTTTATATGCAGATAGAGTGCTCCAATATATTTGCGATTGCGCAAATCGGCACTAATGTTGCAATTTTGTTTTTCCGCAATACATGAAACTTCACATTTTATCAGGTCTGAGTAGAAATTGCTGAATGGTGCACTAAGTATTGTTGTGACATCACTATGTCTGTAGAATGTATGTATGGACAGCAGAGAAACAGTAATTCCTATCACACTACCTAACACCCTGCACTGGATCAGCTACACTCTATCACTATCTAACCTACACTGAATATCTCCCACTAACTATCTGTATTATATATATATGAGCTAACTAACTATCTGATGTAATTGGATAAGGAATAGAGTCCAGATAAAAGCACAGAGCACAGTAATGTCACTGCTGTCTATCTCACAACTGCAAAAAAAAGCAGAAAATAGCTGCTGGGGATGTTCTTATATAGTAAGGGGTAGGCAACTTTCCTATTGGTTACTAGGGATGTTGCTAAGCTCTGACAAAGACATTGCAGTCTTCTCGTTGGCCCACAAGAAAGAAGGGAGGTTACTGATCTAGAATATTTGCGATTACGAATATATAGCACTATATTCTACATCTTCACAAATTCTCAAAGTGATGATATTCGCGATAAAAAGTTGCGATTAGAATATTTACAATCAACACTATTAGTCACTCACGCATTGTGCTGCTTGCAATGTAGAGGGGTAAGGGTTCTGTCTGCGGTGTGAATATCTATCTATATATATATATATATATATATATATACAGTACAGACAAAAAGTTTGGACACACCTTCTCATTCAAAGATTTTTTTTTTTTTTTCATGACTATGAAAATTGTAGATCCACACTGAAGGCATCAAAACTATGAATTAACACATGTGGAATTATATACATAACAAAAAAGTGTGAAACAACTGAAAATATGTCATATTCTAGGTTCTTCAAAGTAGCCACCTTTTGCTTTGATTACTGCTTTGCACACTCTTGGCATTCTCTTGATGAGCTTCAAAGGGTAGTCACCTGAAATGGTTTTCACTTCACAGGTGTGCCCTGTCAGGTTTAATAAGTGGGATTTCTTGCCTTATAAATGGAGTTGGGACCATCAATTGCGTTGTGGAGAAGTCAGGTGGATACACAGATGATAGTCCTACTGAATAGACTGTTAGAATTTGTATTATGGCAAGAAAAAAGCATCTAAGTAAAGAAAAACGAGTGGCCATCATTACTTTAAGAAATGAAGGTCAGTCAGTCTGAAAAATTGGGAAAACATTGAAAGTGTCCCCAAGTGCAGTCACAAAAACCATCAAGCGCTACAAAGAAACTGGCTCACATGCGGACCGCCCCAGAAAAGGAAGACCAAGAGTCACCTCTGCTGCGGAGGATAAGTTCATCCGAGTCACCAGCCTCAGAAATCGCAGGTTAACAGCAGCTCAGATTAGAGACCAGGTCAATGCCACACAGAGTTCTAGCAGCAGACACATCTCTAGAACAACTGTTAAGAGGAGACTGTGTGAATCAGGCCTTCATGGTAGAATATCTGCTAGGAAACCACTGCTAAGGACAGGCAACAAGCAGAAGAGACTTGTTTGGGCTAAAGAACACAAGGAATGGACATTAGACCAGTGAAAATCTGTGCTTTGGTTTGAGGAGTCCAAATTTGAGATCTTTGGTTCCAACCACCGTGTCTTTGTGCGACGCAGAAAAGGTGAACGGATGGACTCTACATGCCTGGTTCCCACCGTGAAGCATGGAGGAGGAGGTGTGATGTTGTGGGGGTGCTTTGCTGGTGACACTGTTGGGGATTTATTCAAAATTGAAGGCATACTGAACCAGCATGGCTACCACAGCATCTTGCAGCGGCATGCTATTCCATCCGGTTTGCGTTTAGTTGGACCATCATTTTTTTTTTCAACAGGACAATGACCCCAAACACACCTCCAGGCTGTGTAAGGGCTATTTGACCATGAAGGAGAGTGATGGGGTGCTGAGCCAGATGACCTGGCCTCCACAGTCACCGGACCTGAACCCAATCGAGATGGTTTGGGGTGAGCTGGACTGCAGAGTGAAGGCAAAAGGGCCAACAAGTGCTAAGCATCTCTGGGAACTCCTTCAAGACTGTTGGAAGACCATTTCAGATGACTACCTCTTGAAGATTATCAAGAGAATGCCAAGAGTGTGTAAAGCAGTAATCAAAGCAAAAGATGGCTACATTGAAGAACCTAGAATATGCCATATTTTCAGTTGTCTCACACTTTTTTGTTATGTATTTAATTCCACATGTGTTAATTCATAGTTTTGATGCCTTCAGTGTGAATCTACAATTTTCATAGTCATGAAAATAAAGAAAACTCTTTGAATGAGAAGGTGTGTCCAAACTTTTGGTCTGTACTGTATATATATTGGGGATTTACTCTGGAAGACAGGACAAGCAGACGCAGTATAGAGGCAAAGACCAGTTTATAACTCAAAAAAACTTCTATCTTTTATTCACACTTATGGCAACAAAACAGTACAACAGTCCATTTGCAGTTTGATGTCCATTTCTCAGGAAAAAGCAGACCTCCCAAACTCAGGCCTCCAGCCTAGCACACTGCTTAGATCCCAATCCAGCAATTGCCAGAGCTCCTCAGTGAGAGAGAGAGAGATAATCACACCCAGCTGACACTGCTGGGGGGGGGGGTTTATAGGCCAGTCAAGACCCGGCCTGGAATGTGGGGACTAGTCACCCACCAAGCACTTTGACTATACCCAGTAAGAGCCGTCCCGGATCAGCTATACAGCTATACTAAAAAGCTAGGTGTCAAACAGCAACTGCTGCTGACACATGAAAACTGGCTCTTACTCCACCGAGGACAGGAATCTAGGTGACACATACCTTCCGACCCTTGCGCCATCCTACTATATATATATATATATATATATTCACACTGCAGAGATTGTTATTATTATTTATTATTAAAGTGCCATTCATTCCATAGCGCTGTACATATGATAAGGGGTGCACATGCATAATACAGACAATTGCACTAATCATAAACAAGATGAGTTACAAACTGGTACAGAAGGAGAGAGGGCCCTGCCCATGAGGGCTTACAATCTACATGGTATGGGAGAAGGACACAGTAGGTGCGGGTGAAGCTGGTCATGGCGGTATAGAGGCAGCAGGGTCACGGGTTGTAGGCTTGTCTGAAGAGGTGAGTTTTCAGGTTTCTTTTGAAGGATTCCACTGTAGTTGAGAGTCTGATATGTTGGGGAAGCGAGTTCCAATGTATGCGGGATGCACGAGAGAAATATTGGAGTCGATTGTGGGAAGAGGCGATAAGAGGAGAGGAGAGAAGGAGGTCTTGTGAGGATCGGAGAGTGCGTGTGGGGGTGTATCAGGAAAGTAGCTCAGAGATGTAGGGAGGGGACAGGTTATGGACAGCCTTGTATGTATTTGTTAGTACTTTGAAGTGAATTCGTTGGGCAATGGGGAACCAGTGAAGGGATTGGCAGAGGGGAGAGGCAGAGGAGTAATAGGGTGAGAGGTGGATTAGTCGGGCAGCAGAGTTGAGGATAGATTGGAGGGGTGCGAGAGTGCTAGATGGAAGGCCACAGAGGAGAATGTTGCAGTAATGTAGGCGGAAGATAATGAGGGCATGTACAAGCATTTTCGCTGATTCAAAGTTAAGGAAAGCACGGATGCGGGAGATGTTTTTGAGTTGGAGGCGGAAGGTGGTGGAAAGGGCTTGGATGTGCGGTCAGAAGGAAAGGGCAGAATCCAAGATCACTCCAAGGCAGCGGGCTTTGTTGACTGGGGAGAGTGTGCAGCCATTGATCATGATAGATAGGTCTGTTGAACAAGATGGGGGAAAGATTATGAATTCTGTCTTATCCATGTTAAGTTTTAGAAAGCGAGAGGCGAAGAAGGATGATATAGAAGATAGGCATTGTGAGATTCTTGATAGTAAGGTGGTGATGTCTGGGCCAGAGAGGTAGATTTGTGTGTCGTCAGCGTAGGAGTGATACAGAGATAACCCTCACCCCTTTATATTGCAAGAAGCAATGCATTTCAGGTGGATGAATGGGCCCAGTTGAAAATAACTTTTGCATGCCTATGTATATATACAAAATAGAAAAAAGATGGGCAGCACTCCAAGAAATAAAAAATTGCAAAAAAACTTTATTTACCCCAATGGAGCATGCAACGTTTTGGCTCTAAACAGGAGCCTTCCTCAAGCAGTGTACAAAGACAAAGTTCCAAACTTATATAACAATGTGCCAATTCATATACAATTAACAAAACTTGTGCAATTAATTCATAATAAATAGCAAATCACTTAAAATACATCATATAAATACATGACAATACAATGCAATTAATATCTGTGAATAAGTTGTGACCACATTACATATATCCCCTTGATTATATGTTCATAATTACATCTCATGTTAAGAAAATTAAAAAAACATCCAGAATTAATATCAATAACATAATCAGTGCCATGTGTAATTAATGATCAAAAAGGGCCATGTGCTTACTAGAAGGTATTGCGACTGGAGGATGAAGGAGGAGTATATCGGCAAATGGCTGCCATCCAAGGCATAGCGTGCAGTCCGGCGTGCCCAGGATGCATCTGCGCATGTCCTAATGACGTACATTGAATACTTCCGGCTCTAGCCACATACGTCACTGCGCAGCTGCGCATTGCATCTTCAATACCGCGTCCGCCATATTTAGTGAGCGAATTCAGCATTCATATCGAGCGCGCACAAATTAATGTCAGTATTGTCTGTTACACACAGGTAAGGGGTATTCTTTACCTGATCCCGCACAGCCATCTGTGATATGTCAGCATTAATTAGTGTGGACATCACCTTGAACCTGTGTGTAACAGACAATGCTGACATTAATTTTTGCGCGCTCGATATGAATGCTGAATTCCCTTACTAAATATGTTATTTCCATATATATATATATATATATATATATATATATATGAAAAAAGAAAAGAAGCGGCACGCAAGAATAAGTGTGGGTGCAAATCCTCCTAAGGGACCTGAGACCAAGGCCCCTAGTGTAGATAAAAAAACAAATAAGAAGGCAGCATTCCAAGTAGTGAAAAAGTGGACGCTTTATTCACCCAACCAGCAGAAACGTTTCAGCTCTCTCTATGGAGCCTTTGTCTAGCTGAGTAACATGTGCAAAATCACATACATAAATAGTGGCAGTGATTAACAGGGTAATAACTGAATTCATAATACAATAAAGTGCAAGTACATGAGAATGCATAAAAATACAATCGCTTTGGTGATAAAATTCATCTATAATCAGATTGTAGGTCTGCTATACTATAAATACTATCATAAAAATCCATAATAAAAGTCATACAGTGTAGAGAAATCATCTAAGTTTGCATGATTAGTAATCAGTGTGAAAAGTGAACAGGTGAGATCAATACATATCCTAATAGAAAATCCAATTAAAAACCTTTGAACGGATCAATGCTGGTTGAAGAAACATGGTGGAGACTGCTGGCGTCCGGAAAGAGCAACGGTGCATGCGCCGCTCTATCTATTATCGCAAGAGTCATACTAGTTCTGAGCAGCCTGAAGACCATTGGCCGCTGTGGACACAATACATCAGGGCGCATGCGCCAACCGGCACTGCCGCCCATAGAATTGACGACACATGAAGTGTCAAAAAAGCACCGCAGTACATAGCAGAAAAGGCTGGTCCATAGATCGGGGGCCAGCGGATCAATGCCAGTCACCGAAAGGACATCTGTGTGAGCAGGGGGGTACGGCTGTCACACCACCACCACCCCGCTCCCCAGAGTGTTCAGCATAACTGCTCCGTGTCACATAACACCACAACGCAAATGGGATCCATATTAGTGAATCAACCACATACAGTGGTGGAAGGTGCACGGATACACTGCTTCGGTGCACATAGTATCAAAATTAATAGACAGACTAGACTGGAAATAGACTATCTTTCCGGACGCCAGCAATCTCCACCATGTTTCTTCAACCAGCATTGATCCGTTCAAAGGTTTTTAATTGGATTTTCTATTAAGATATGTATTGATCTCACCTGTTCACTTTTCACACTGATTACTAATCATGCAAACTTAGATGATTTCTCTACACTGTATGAATTTTATTATGGATTTTTATGATAGTATTTATAGTATAGCAGACCTACAATCTGATTATAGATGAATTTTATCACCGAAGCGATTGTATTTTTATGTATTCTCATGTACTTGCACTTTATTGAATTATGAATTCAGTTATTACCCTGTTAATCACTCCCACTATTTATGTATGTGATTTTGCACATGTTACACAGCTAGACAAAGGCTCCATAGAGAGAGCTGAAACGTTGCTGCTGGTTGGGTGAATAAACCGTCCACTTTTTCACTACTTGGAGTGCTGCCTTCTTATTTGTTTTATATATATATATATATATATATATATATGGGGTTCCTGTCTGGCTTGGAGGCTTACAATAATATCAACAGCCTACTATTAATTCAAGCCATACAGCCCCCCTCCCATAGACACAGTCCTCCCATTGACACAGCATCCCCCACAGAGATACACAGCTTCCCCCCAATGGACAAAGAATCCTCCCATTGAAACAGCATCCCCCACAGACATACAACCCACCATAGGCACAGCATCTCCCAAAAAACAATCAACCCCATAGACACTGCATCCCCCATAGATGCAGCACCCCCCCATAGACCTACAACCCTCCATAGACACAGCACCCTGCCATATACACAACACCCCTATAGACACAGAAACCATCTATAGACAAACAACCCCTCCATTAACACAGCACAAACGTTATTCAATCGCCCCATACACACAGCAGTCCCTTTAGACATACAACTCCTAATAGACATATCATCTCCTCATAGACATACATCACTGCCATTGGAACAGCATCCCCCTATAAACATACAACCCTTCCATAGACACAGGATCCCCCCACAGACATAAAGACACTCCATCCCCCCCATAGAACCCCCCATAAGTTAGACAATAAAAAACGATGTTGTTTACCCATAACATTCTGATTTGGTTAGTTGGAATTGTGTTGGTGGGGGAGTCTGTGTTTTGCAATTGGGCCTCATGATTTCTATGTACGCCTCTGCTTAGGGTCTCTTTAAATGTGTCAATGTATCTGAAAAACATTCCAGCAACATATGAACTCCTAAAGCCAAATGAGGCCCCTTCCCTTCTGAGCCCTACAGTGTGCCCATATAGCAGTTTACAACCATTTGTTAGTGTTTCTGTAAACTGCAGAATCAGGGTAATAAATATTAAAGTTTGTTTTGCTGTTAACCCTTGCTATGTTATTTCCTTTTAACCCTTGCTGTGGGTCATTTTAGGATGGTTTCAAACTTTCTATTGCATCTATTAAGTCTCTCAAATTGACTTCAGAACTTAACTGGTCCTTAAAAGGGTTTTGAAAATGTGCTTCTAAAATTAGCTTTCTAATGTCCTAAATGTACAAAATGATGTCAACATAAAGTAGACATATGGTAAATGTCTATTTATAATGTATCACTATCTGTATTAATAGCAAATAAATTATAATTTTTCTAAATTTTCAGTAAATTTTGGATTTTTTTTTATAAAAGTAAAAAGTAAATTTACCATTAAGTGCTATCACTTGCAAAATTGGGCTCAGTCAGAAAGGTTAAAACTGGCTTGCTCTGGAAGGGGTTAATATACTATAATATATATGATATTATGGCTATTATGGGTGATTATTTTACTTTACCAAGGGTGTGCTAGATAGTTATGTGTTTGCTTTTAAATCTTGAACAATAGATATGTATTATCTTGAGCTGTATGGTAGTTTTCCTTGCCCATAGTGTCATGTGGGCTATTACCAAACCGCAGTAGAAATTGACCTTTTAAAGACTGGAGCTCACTGCCCATATCAAATCTCAAAACTAGGAACCCCGAATCAGTAGATAGCGAAGGAGGAGTAGAATGTAAATGTTAAAATATAAAACATTACAAGAAAACTATTGACCTCAATTGAATTGCATTGTTTTAAATGGGTGCCTGCAGTTTTTCAGTGCAAAGCCCAGGACATAGATTTACATAATAGATTAGGTTCTGATGAGTGAACTCTCTATTATTTATAACCTGTCTGTCTACTTTAAGCAGGATATGGAAAGGCATAACCAGTTTTAGCAAGTTGATCAGATTCATATTGTGTGCAGAATTCTATTCTAATTTTAGTTTTCTATAGCCATAGCTATGAGTAGGGATGAGCGAATTGACTTCGGATGAAACATCCAAAGTCGATTTGCATAAAACTTTGTTTCAATACTGTATAGAGCGAGCGATCCGTACAGTATTAGAATGTTTTGGCTCCGATGAGCCGAAGTTATTACTTTCCAAAGTCTGGCGAGACTTTGCGTAACAACTTCATAAATTGATTTCTACTGTAAAAAAACATTTCCCGAACTCATGTTCTGTTTCAAGTGGTACCTTGGAACCGAACCCGAGTTCGGGAAATGTTTTTTTTTTTAACTAATAGATATTGTACAGTGGCTATGCTTGGTATTGTGCCAACCCCGTTCACTTCTATGGGGCTAAGCTGTTCCTAGGCCACGTGACTGAAGAGCATGACGTTCTTCATTCTTTCTGGCCTAAGAAGAGCAGACAGAAAACTAGTGTTGGGCGTGAATATTCGAATAGCGAATATTAATCGCGAATATGGGCACTTCAAGAATTCGCAAATATTTAGAATATAGTGATTAATATATATATTCTAGTTTTTTTTCCATCAATAACCTCCCCTCTTGCTTGTGGGCCAATAAGAAGGCTGCAATGTCTTTGTCTGAGCTTAGCAACATCCCTAGCAACCAATAGGAAAGTTGTCTATCCCTTACCATATAAGAACCTCCCCAGCAGCCCTTGTATGCAGTATTTTGCAGATCTGAGAGAGACAGCAGTGTTATTGCTGTGCTCTCTGTTTTCCGGTGTCATTTCAATAGATAGTTAGTTAGTGAGCTTTGGGTAAAAAAAATTCTGACAATAGGATATTAAATCTAATAGAACACGTATGGGGGGAAATTAAAAAGATATTGGAGATTAAAGGGTTTTTGAAATATACACCGATATGGAAAAAATTTTATTTAAAAGAATTAGAAACAATAAGGGACTATATAGACTGGGGGAAAAAAGGAATGATATATTTAGACCAGATCTTCGAGGAAGATAAGCTGAAGGACTTTAATACAATGGTGCTGGAATTTGGGATCCCCCATACTGACACCTATAAATATCTTCAACTCAGGAATGCATTGCGGACAGTGGTCCAGGAGGATAGGTATAGGAGGGAAAAATCAGACAGGTTGGATAAGTTTACTGCAGTAGGGGAAGGAGGAGGAACAACCGCAAGGAGATATAGGCTTTTGATGGAAGGTAAGAGAAAAACGATTACAATGCTTGCTGTAGGAAAATGGGAAAAGGATCTAGATTCCCTTACAGAAGATAATTGGAAAGATGCTCTCAAAAATTATGCGACAATCTCGGATAGGGGCTCACATAAAATCTCACAATTCTTTATAGTACACAGATTACACCGATCTCCATGGATGTTGAAAAGAATGGGAGTGAAAGCAACAGATAAGTGTCCAAAATGTTGGGAGGAGAGAGCCGACTTAATACATTGCTTTTGGAGATGTCCCAAGCTCCATAGATATTGGACAGAAATAATGGAAACCGTATCTTTGCTTTTGAAGGTTCGACTGCCCAGAGATCCAATAATTTGTATCTTAGGGGCAACTGAACATTTGAAGCTAAATAAAAAAACACGACTGGTTCTGAATAAAGTACTATTCCAGGCCAGATTACTTATACTAAGGAAATGGATAAAAGTAGACTTACCGACAGCGGGACAATGGAGAAAAATGATAGATAATTTAATTAAAGAAGAACGAGTGATGAAGAATCATAAAAAAAGGTCATTAAATCTCGACCAGGTATGGAAAAATTGGCTGCTTTAGTGTTGGAGGTGTTTAAATTTCCTTTTTTTTTTTTTTTTTTTTTTTTTTTTTTCTCGCGTCCCCACGTGGAGGGTGGGGGGGGGGGAAGGGAAGAGAAAAGGAAAAAGAATTGTAATTACTATGTTTAGAGCTAGAATAATGTGTTATCTCCATTTCTATGGATCTGCTTTGTATTCGAAATTTAAATAAAAAAATTATTTGGAGAAAAAAAAAAAAGAACATACAGTAGATATTTAAAGGCTTATAAATGCTATTCAAGATGAATATCTACTAGGCTTATTTTTAGCTCTTGTTATAGCCTCTACGGTGCTTAAAAATCCTAAATTAGAAATGTCATGGATTGCAGTGGAGAAGATTCATATTTTAATCATTTTACATAATGTTTACTTGCCATTTAACCAAATTAGTCATTGCCTTGCTAAGAGGGTATCCTTGTTAAGTGATACAGATGCATGAAGTCCCGTATGTAGTCAGATTTGTTCATGATCTGCCTTCTGCCCCAGTTGCATTATTCAGGTTGAAAAGATTAGGTTCAAGTGAGAAGCTACACTGCCATCTAACACCTGATCTAACACTACTAGTGATGAGCAATCGATCCAAATTTTAAGATAAATTTGATTTGCAATGAAGCCGAATTACCTCGTTCATGGTAGCAAATCGATTTAACCTGAAATACTGTGAAAAAAACAACAATAATACTTACCTGATCTATTTGCTCATGACAGGTCGGCCGCCTCCATCTTGCTTGAAGATTATTCTGCCACAGATGGTACATTAGAGAAGTCTCTGACTGGTTGTGAGTGGAAATCTCTTTACAAGCAATGGTAGATAGCTGAACGCACTAATATCCCTAGGTAGTGGTACCATTTGTACGTGAAAATCCAGTGATGAGAATACAATGGAGATGCTTTGGTAATTTATTGAGTTTACCTTGAGCAAAACACATAAAGGAAACTAGAGGATCCTAGAGGACATTAGAGGTCAAAACGAAATGCTCTCACCAGCTCTGAGTCTGCAGCAGGAAAGGAAAACACTGGAACAGAGCACAGGATGTGATGTCACAGAAAGGGAGGAGTAGAACAGAGAGCAAAGGCAATATAATTTACATAATACATTATACATTAGGAAACCTATAACAAGAATGACCACAGGGTGCAAGCATTACATAACATGGTAATGATATAATAACACAAATATAGCCATCTATCTAAATGGAAGAAATAAATGCTGGGACAGCACTCTCCCCATCTGAAATCGTAGGATTTCACACTATATGCAAAACACGAATGTCCATATGATGTGCAATGAAAATACTGGAGCTTGAAAGACAAAATGCAATTAATAAAACACAGTAAACTAGAATGGGTGGACAGGAACTGCTCCTCTTATTCCACATGTTATGTGTCTTTTATTTGTTCTGCCTTGTATGGTGGTTCATATATTTTCTGCTTGAAAATACCCTGGCTGGTAGCTATTATCTGTCACAAAATTACCTGTACGGGCTCCAGCGGCAAGATCTCCAGCTTTGCGCTACTGTACTGGAAGAGACATGCTGCTAAGCCATGCCACCTGGTGATGCGACAGCATTATTAGCAACAGGATGCAATGCTCTTTCTCCCCACAGTGGGAATTTTCTGGAGGAGACTAGAAGTAGGCTGATTGCTTAGCTGATCTATTTCTGTGTGCTGGTGTTCTGACTAATGGAGTGCCGATTCATGGCCTATCAGGTTCTGATCCTGGTACTCGGTGCTCTATTTAATCCCCTTCCTAGCGTCATAACAGTACCAGTGATAGTCATTGACTCCCTAGATGTCCTCCTGGTTCTGGTTCTCTGCATGTTTGGATTGCTTCTAAATTTGACCTCAGCTTGCCTTTGACCATTCTGCCTGCCTGTTTTAGTACTGTGTTTCATATCTGGTTCTGACTTTGGCTTGGCTATTTGACTACCCCCTGTCTTGCGATTTGGTGCTGTATTGTCCTCTTGGTTCCAACCCATTTCCCTACAAAACCGTTGAGTAGGGAATGTCGACCAGTTGTGGGCTTGCCGCCTAGGACTTGCACTGCAAGTAGGGAGGGAAAGCAGGCAGGGTTCCAGTTAGGTGAACAATGTATTCATGCTTACTGTGGCTATCTATCAAAAAATCCATACATTTCTACTAGAAATAACAGAAAAGTGACACAATGCACACTTCTAAGAAAAGATCCAGAATTGATATAGAATGAGAAATACAATTTACTAATACAGACATCTTAGGTATCATACATATTTGTGAATACAATAAAATATTTCAATATTATTATAGCATCAGATTTTTATTACAATATTTGTGAGATGTATGTATATCATCATTAATAGTTGAGCTCTTAACACTTCCTTGCTTTAATGGGATGTATTTCACCCCTGCTCTCTGGCACATTAAAACACTTCATTGTGAACAGAACATTTTCTGGGTGAGTAGCCTTTTTATTGCATCTGGTAAGCTAATGTGACACAACAATCACACACTCCAATTCACCATTGATTTTAAATATTTACTTAAATCGTGTTCCCATCCTCTACCGACCCATTCATGGAGAGGTATGTAAACATACTATTATGTGTCTAGAAATGATGGCTTATATAAGAGGCAGATAGGAATGCTGGTAATAATTTAAACAGATTCTTTAGTATTAAAAAATATGATTTTTCATTGGTGATGAGTCATTGGGATTTATATTAAATTGAGTATCAATATACGCATGACTTATATAGACTATGTGATATGGGAGGTTATGTGTAAATCAAAGCAGACCTATAGCTGTGGTCCTATAGTTCAGGATGCAAACTCCTTTCTGATGAATATGCATTATTATACACTGACCAAAAATATAAACGCAACACTTTCGGTTTTGCTCCCATTTTGCATGAGCTGAACTCAAAGATCTGAAACATTTTCTACATACACAAAAGAGCCATTACTCTCAAATATTGTTCACAAATCTGTCTAAATCTGTGTTAGTGAGCACTTCTCCTTTGCCAAGACAATCCATCCCAGCTCACAGGTGTGGCATATCAAGGTGCTGATTAGACAGCATGAATATTGCACAGCTGTGTTTTAGACTGCCCACAATAAAAGACAATTTTGAAATGTGCAGTTTGATCACACAGATCAATGCCAGATATGTTGTAATGTTTGAGGGAGCATGCAATTGGTATGCTGACTGTAGGAATGTTTACGAGAGCTGTTGCCCATGCAATGAATGTTCATTTCTTTACCATAAGCCGTCTCCAAAGGCGTTTCAGAGAACTTGGCAGTACATCCAACCGGCCTCACCACCCCAGACCAAGTGTAACCACATCAGCCCAGGACCTTCACATCCAGCATGTTCACCTCCATGATCATCTGAGACCAGCCACCCAGACAGCTGCAGCAACAATCGGTTTGCATAACCAAAGAATTTCTGCACAAACTGTCAGAAAACGTCTCAGGGAAGCTCATCTGCATGCTTGTCATCCTCATCGGGGTCTGGACCTGACTCCAGTTCGTCGTGGATGCCATTCATCCACGACCATCACCTCATGTTGCAGCATGATGATGCACGGCCCTATATTGCAAGGATCTGTACACAATTTCTGAAAGCTAAAAACATCCGAGTTCTGGCATGCCCAGCATACTCACCGGACGTGTCACCCATTGAGCATGTTTGGGATGCTCTGGATCGGCATATAAGACAGCGTGTTCCAGTTCCTGCCAATTATCTGCAACTTCGCACAGCTATAGAAGAGGAGTGGTCCAACATTCCACAGGCCACAATCAACAACCTAATCAACTCTATGCGACAGAGATGTGTTGCACTGTGTGACGTAAATGGTGGCCACACCAGATACTGACATCCCCCCAGTAAGGCAAAACTGTGCAAATTTCAGAGTGGACTTTTATTGTGGGAAGTCTAAGGCACACCCGTGCAATATTCATGCTGTCTAATCAGCACCTTGATATGCCACACCTGTGAGGTGGGATGGATTATCTCAACAAAGGAGAAGTGCTCACTAACACAGATTTAGACAGATTTGGGAACAATATTTGTGTCTGTAGAAAATGTTTCAGATCTTTGAATTCAGCTCATGCAAAATGGGAGCATTTATATTTTTGGTCAGTGTAAAAGTCATCAGGCTCCACCACTCATTAGCATGCTACATTATTTAAAAACAATAATAAATTAAATACTGCCTGGAGCTAATCTAAATCAAAACATCCATTACACAAAACCTCAAACAATCTGTCAGAATATTTGGATAATGGGCACAATTATGTATTTTTTTTTTTTATCCTGTGGAATATCCAATGCCTCTTAGCAATTGTCTGCAATTTTATAACAATGCAATCACTTTCCCGTCAGATCTACTACATTTTCTGATGCTTCCTCTACCCAGTGGTTAATGACTTCCTGAATAGGTGACTACACAGTCTTTGTATGTTTTCATTAACATGGGCCATTTGTCTATATTGTGTTTTTCTAGCAGTAGGAACTATAAAGAAAATGGTAGTGACAGTGACAGTGATCCTGCTGGAGCTGCTGAATCATCCCTGTCTAGTGTCTATCTTCTCCCACTTGCTTTAGTTCCTCGTGAAATAATCTTTGTCAGGAAGGTGGAACAAATGATTCAGTTCACTTGGACGATCAGTTCATTTTAAACTGATTGTTCACAATCTACCCATCACTAGTCCTGTGAGCTGAGTATAGGGAGATACATGGTAAGGGCTCATGCGCTAGGGAAAGGGTTGCTGAAAATGATTAATAGAAGAATATTGGAGAGGGAGAGTGTAGGGAGAATGTATGGAGAGTATAGGGAGAGTGCAGAGAGATTGTAGGGAGAGTGCAGGGAACCTATTCTCCATCAGGTTTATTTATTTATTCCTATATTTACTTATGCCTACATTGGCTGTAAACTAAGATATGTAATTTAATACCAATAAGTTGGAAACCTTTATTATTCCAATGCCCAGTGTGCCAACCAATACCATCCAGTCTGCCAGGTCTTAATGATGACCATCCTCATCTTTTTATGGCTTTAATTCTTCCAGGCAGGCCAGAACATCAATAATTTGCATATTGTGCCCCCATCTAACCATCAAAACTCCATAACAGCAACAGCCCCATTTAAAGGTGTATTAAAGGTGCTGGGTGGCCATTAACAATGAAGACACTATACAGTGCGGTCTTCATTATTAAATGGCGTGGCCACGTATTGTACCTATACCCTAAGGCAGAATGGCATGGGTATATATTATTTATAGTGATTTGTGACAAATTAATTCTAATCTAATTTTTTGGCGAACTTCGCAAAGTTTCCTAATCAAATTTTTCAAAATGTTGCTCATCTCTAATAATAACCTGAACAATTTAATTATCAGGTTATTCTGTGTAAAACATGAACAGTGCAAAAAAAAAAAGTCAAAAATTGTTTTTATCCTTCTGTAGCTCAGACAATGCCCCCTTTTCCCCAAAAAAATAAAATAAAATAAATAAACATTTTTACCTCCATAAACCATGCTGACAGTGAACAAATTAAAAGTACTGGCTTCTGAACTGCAGAGAGGAAAAAATTGAAAAAGTTTGTTCATTAAGGGTTAATGTGAAATAACCCGCAGTTACAGAAAATGTGTTTATCAAACATGTTTTATCGAAATATATTAAAAGTAAAGACCAAAATAAACTTGCTGAATGGAATGATGTTTCTGAAGATAAGAAACTCTTACTTTTGCAAAAAGAGAGTTTCTAGCATGCTGACAACTGCCGGCAGCATCTGGGAGGGAGAAGATGTCTCACTGACCATGGGCATTCTGAACTGTAGCATGGAGAGTTGTCTAGGAAACATCAACAACATAACTGCACTGCTTGTCCTTCTAGCAGCCTGAGAACATAGTGAAAGGCCAAGGTGAATCAAGTATAATTATTCATAACCTACAAAAGTAAGAAAAGTAAACAATACTGGTCATTATACTTTTGGTTTTAGTACGCTGACCTGTGTAGGGATTAGACCTGGAACTTGCAATTATGTGTTATTTCTTTTAGCTTTTGTCTAGCAAGCTCCTCACACATTCATAGGAACCAACAAAGAGTACACTTCTTAAAAAAATTTTTTTTGTCCAATTCAACGAATTTAAAAAGATAATTTATTTGTATCCAAATAATTCATCAGGAATCAAAGTTGCTCCAGATGCCCTAAATATTGTTCTATAGCAGTGTTTCCCAACCAGTGTGCCTCCAGCTGTTGCAAAACTACAACTCCCAGCATGCCTGCCAGCCTTTGGCTGTGCGGGCATGCTGGGAGTTGTAGTTTTGCAACAGCTGGAGGCACACTGGTTGGGAAACACTGTTCTATAGCACTCTCTCTTTTATCTCTTTTAGTTATTTTTTTACCAAATTTTGCTCTCTCTCTCCTCCGCACCTCCCCCAAGCAATGGGTAAACAGCTATGGGTAAACACGTTTGTTAAAAAAACAAAACACTGCATCTTTACATTTGTTATGTTTTTTTATATTACAAAGATCAACAATTTGTTCCCTATCCAGGCAGATGGTGTTTAACCACACACAGTGTTATGGAAGAAAAGCAGTGGCTGGTTGAGACCAAGAATCCAAACATTATGCCAATTGGGGGAAGAGGCCAGTCTGTATTTAGACACGTACAAATGTTCATTTTCAGAAGAAGAAAGAAGAAAGAATGGCTTGTTATGCACAACCATCCAAAAATTTGCCATTAACGGAGGCAGAATGCCTAGCTGTATTTATACATGTCACACACAAGTGTTCATTGTCAAAAGAGTGGCTTGTTCTGAACAAGTGTCCAAAATGTAGGCCTTAATGGGGGTGGAATGCCTACCATACATAGCACGCATAAGTGTTAATTGTCAGAAGAGTGGTTTGACATATATAAGCATCCAAAAATTATGCATTAAGAGGGGGAAAATACCCTGTCCATATTTTTATATGCAAATTTTCAAAAACAGCAGTTTTAATTGTCAGAAGAAAGAGTGGCTTGTCCTATACAAGCCTGATTTTATTTTTCCTTTTAACTAGGAGCAGCAGCCGTACAGTGTGTATGTGGAAGAATAGAGTAATTATGGCATGCAGCCTCAATAGTAGCAGCAGCAGTAGCAGCATAGTATGTAGCAGGCAAGGCAGTAGATGCGTGCAGCAGTATATATGTGTAGTAGTGTTGGCTGTGTAAGGGTAGTGGTACTGGCAGTAGAGGAAAATAGAAGTGTCAGTAGAGGATTAGCAACAGGAAATTGCAGCTGCAGCAGTGACTACAGCAGCAGCAGCAGCCATACGGTACAAAACATGATGGTAGACAGGCAGACAGCACATTGGCATAATGGGGTACTCTCAGCAAAGGTACAACCACATATCACATTCATGTTGTGGTCATGGTGCGGTTAGGTAATGCATGTGGCCGACCACTTGCTCTTACTGCATGTATAATAATGCTTTTCGGGTACGGTTTTTATCCGTGAATATTTGTGAACAGTTTTTTGAACAGTTGTGAATTTTTGTGGTTCTTTAGCTATCTGATTAAAATGTAATAATATATATAGTAAAATATATTAAACATATCCTGCAAGCCAAAAGTGGGTAGGCATGTTTTACATGTAGCAGGTGCAGCCGTCACAATTTGGAAAGTACCAGGTCTGTCTTGGAAACCTATTTCTCCATAGACAGCATCATAACATCACGACCATGCCATGTGGTGGTACCCTAAGAATGCATTTTTTGCAGTAAAAGTTATGCCTTTACTTACATGGATATAATAATGCAATATTTGCAGTGAAATGTCTGTGAATTGCACAGTATTTTGCAGTAATACAATGCTTTTTTGCAGTAAAAATAAAATGTGTTAAATTACATGTGTATAAAAATGGCATTATTGTAGTACTGCATTTGTTGTAAGTACCAGTGATCTTGCAGTAATATGTAATACTTTTAAAAACACAAGTGTAAAAATTGAATTATTAAAGTATTGTGTTTACTGTAACTACCCAATATCTTGCAGTAATATGCAATGCATTCAGCAGCACAAGTATATAAATGGTGTTATTGCAGTATTGCTTTTGTTGTAACTACCCATTATATTGCACTAATATACAACACATTTATTTACATAGGTATAAAAATGGTATTATTGCAGTTCTGATTTTGCTGTTCAGTGACATGGGTATAATGCACTGACATTCCCATTTAGAAATCAGATTTTAGTTCAGTTTCAAGTGCTTTGACAAATCTTGAAAAGAAATCTCCAACATGTATATGACATATTTAATCATACTGTGAAAAACTTGTTTGGGGCTATAAAACATTTTGAGCTCATTTATGATCAGAAATGTGCCTATATTAAGTGTATTTCTGGCTCAGATTTGCGTGCATCGGTTGGTTGCTCCGTAATCTTCTACTTTTCCCCTCTCACACCAGGTCTAAAAAAAGTGGGTATGGTGTGGGCAGAGAAGGGGACGCGCCGGCAAGCCCATTTCATTTATCCTTTTCTACACCTGTTTTCGGCCTCTTCATAACTTCGGCTGATCCACCACCAGATATAGGGGTTATTAAGACCCAGCATCTAAAACCCCTTTGTCTATATACAAAGCAGTGTTGAGTCATTTAGAGTTTTGATTGAAAGGGTTAATAGACCATGTAGGGCTGGTGACTGGGAAAAAAGGTTTAGTGAAGCATAATGGATTGTGACCCTAAATACTAGATATCCTTTAGGCATGAATTATAGGAGCAGCTTATAATATTTATACTGACAAAGAAGATATGCTGTTAACATTTTAGATCAGTATATGTAGGGTTAAGGAGGAGGTAGCACCTGGGTATATTGTGGAGTTGATACTTAAATGGTTTCTGTCACCACAATTATCCTTATTAAACAGGCTGACATTATACATGTGTATATCTGTAAAGAATAAATCAAGGCAACTGGACGTACTGTAGATTTCTTGAAAACGTTTCACTCGTTCTTCCAACGAGCTTTCTCAATTCTGAGTGATTGTACAAAAAATTCTGGGAATAAATATGTAACTGAATCCACATCTGGTAATTAGACCCAGCATTGGGTCAAAGGCCAATGCTGGGTCTAATTACCAGATGTGGATTCAGTTGCATATTTATTCCCAGAATTTTTTGTACAATCACTCAGAATTGAGAAAGCTAGTTGGAAGAACGAGTGAAACGTTTTCAAGAAATCTACATTACGTCCAGTTGCCTTGATTTATTCTTTACGGATATATACCATGACCTGGATAAATGAGAACCTTCACAGACATTATACATGTGCAAATGTCTGCTGACATTGTGCAATTTAACATTTTAGTATATGCAAATTTGCCTCTAGGAGCAGGGGGGCCCAATACGGAACGGGACGGCGCAGGTGCGAGATTTCCCCAGCGCACAGGGCTGGCAGGAGGAGGTGAACGCTGCCTGGTCCTGTCAATAAAAGATGGCAGGGCGGGATATGAGGTGAGAGAACAGAGCCTCTAGGAGAAGGAGCAACACCTCTCCCCTGCTCCTAGAGGCTAATTTGCATATAATAAAACGTTAAATTACACAAAAACAGGGGCATACCTAAGAAAAAGAATAGCACAGTTAAATTCAGCTTACATTTGCACATGTATAATGTCAGCCTGTTTAATAGGGATAATTGTGGTGACAGAAACCCTTTAAGATGGCTATGTAGTTTTATATTTTTATACCATGACAAGAACCAGTGCACAAGAGTTCGAAATGCATAGGTTGCATTTTTTTTTATTTTTTATTATCAATGGATTGTATCATATATTTTTAGATTTGAATAATAATGGACTGATTTTACGGAAGTGCAGTTCAAATTAGACATTTTTTTCAAGATTGTCAGGTCCCTTTTACACTACATTAGTGGCTTGTGTCTGTAATAGCCTTTTGGTAGACTCTGCCACAAGACGCCCTTCCAGGTCACAAGCTGAACACAGAATGCACAGCATAAGCACCTTCCTGACTTATGCCCCCTGATTGGCCTTCCTTTCCCTCCAACTTCCTCCCAGTGTCATGTCATTACCATCTATCTTTTTCCATCATCGTGGTTTTCCCCACCAATTTTCATTGTCAGAAGCGAATCACAAAAGGTTGCAATTTATTTGGGTGGACTCATTTTTGTGAAATTCGTAAAAAATCCAAATCTTTTAGGCTACTTTCACACTTGCGTTCGGGGATCCGCTTGTGAGTTCCGTTTGAAGGCTCTCACAAGCGGCCCCGAACGGATCCGTCCAGCCCTAATGCATTCTGAGTGGATGCGGATCCGCTCAGAATGCATCAGTTTGGCACCGTTTGGCCTCCGCTTCGCTCAGCAGGCGGACACCCGAACGCAGCTTGCAGCGTTTTCGTGTCCGCCTGGCCGTGCGGAGCCAAACGGATCCGTCCAGACTTACAATGCAAGTCAATGGGGACGGATCCGTTTGACGTTGATACAATATGGTGCAATTTCAAACGGATCCGTCCCCCATTGACTTTCAATGTAAAGTCAGGAGTCCCTATTAATATACCATCAGATCAGAGTTTTCTCCGATCCGATGGTATATTTTAACTTGAAGCGTCCCCATCACCATGGGAACGCCTCTATGTTAGAATATACCATCGTATTTGAGTTACATCGTTAAACTCAGATCCGACAGTATATTCTAACACAGAGGCGTTCCCATGGTGATGGGGACGCTTCATGTTAGAATATACTGAGAACTGTGTACATGACTGCCCCCTGCTGCCTGGCAGATGCTGCCAGGCAGCAGGGGGCAGACCCCCCTCCTCCTGTAATTAACTTATTGGTGGCCAGTGCGGCCCCCCTCCCTCCCCAGTATTAATTGTAGCCAGTGCGGCCCCCCTCCCTCTATATTAATCAGTGGCCAGTGCGGATTCCCAGTATTAAATATGACCAGCGCGGCCTCCTCCTCCCTCCCCAGTATTAAATATGACCAGTGCGGCCTCCCCCTCCCTCTATATTTATTGGTGGCCAGTGCGGATTCCAAGTATTATGACCAGTGCGGCCTCCCCTCTCCCCCCCCTAATTAAAATCACCGCCCCCCCCCCGCCCCCCCATCATTGGTGGCAGCGGAGAGTACCGATCGGAGTCCCAGTTTAAATCACTGGGGCTCCGATCGGTTACCATGGCAACCAAGACGCTATTGCAGTCTTGGCTGCCATGGTTACTTAGCAATAAATACAAGCATTATACTTACCTGAAGAGCTGCGATGTCTGACCGGCCGGGCGCTCCTCCTACTGGTAAGTGACAGGTCTGTGCTATGGGCAATGCGCCGCACAGACCTTTCAATTACCAGTAGAAGGAGCTCCCGGCCGGACACAGACATCGCAGCTCTTCAGGTAAGTATAATGCTTGTATTTATTGCCAAGTAACCATGGCAGCCAAGACTGCAATAGCGTCTTGGCTGCCATGGTAACCGATCGGAGCCCCAGCGTTTTAAACTGGGACTCCGATCGGTACTCTCCGCTGCCACCAATGATGGGGGGGGGTGATTTTAATTAGGGGGGGGAGAGGGGAGGCCGCACTGGTCATAATACTTGGAATCCGCACTGGCCGGCCACCAATGAATATAGAGGGAGGGGGAGGCCGCACTGGTCATATTTAATACTGGGAATCCGCACTGGCCACCGATGAATATAGAGAGAGGGGGGCCGCACTGGTTACAATTAATACTGGGGAGGGAGGGGGGGGGCCGCACTGGCCACTAATAAGTTAAATACAGGAGGGGGGGTCTGCCCCCTGCTGCCTGGCAACATCTGCCAGGCAGCAGGGGGCAGTCATGTACACAGTTCTCATTATATTCTAACTTGAAGCGTCCCCATCACCATGGGAACGCTTCTGTGTTTAGAATATACTGTCGGATCTGAGTTTTCCGAAGTGAAAAATCAGATCTGAAATAAACAGTTATGCAAACGGATCCGTTCTGAACGGATGCAAGCGTTTGCATTATAGGAGCGGATCCGTCTGTGCAGACACCAGATGGATCCGCTCCTAACGCAAGTGTGAAAGTAGCCTAAGAAACGATTCATTCATCTCCAGCTTGCACCTATTGCAAAGACCACATAATTACATAGTTAATACGGTTGAAAAATACATAAGTCCATCAAGTTCAACCAATGGAAAGGTGGGGACACGAATCCCAGAAGGAAATGAAACTAAGATTTCTATACATTTTCATAAAAATTAAGCCTCATTCAGATGTCATTGTTTTGGTTAGTGATTTCCATCAGTGATTGTGAGCCAAAACCAGGATTGGAGCCTCCACAGACATAGGGTATAAGGGAAAGATCTGGACCTGCTCTGTGTTTAGAGCTACACCTGGTTTTGGCTCACAATCACTGATGGAAATCACTGACCAAAACTCTGACGTGTGAATGAGGCATTAATGTTGTTTACTTTTAAGAGTTCATTGAAACCCTTTTTAAAACTGTCCACTGTTCCTGCTGTGACCACGTCCTGAGGAATCTATTCCACAGATTCACAGTTCTTACAGTAAAGAAGCTTTGACGCTTCTGGAGACTGGACTTTCTCTTCTCCAGTCGGAGACAGTTTTTCACCGTATTTTTTGTATAGGTTAATCATGTCCCCTCTCAGACGTCTCTTCTTAAGACTAAATAAATTCAATTATTTTAATCTTTTTTCATAACCAAGACCCTCCATGCCTCTTATCAGTTTAGTCGTTCTCCTATGTATTTTTTCAAGGCCACACCAACGTATTGCTAAGTAGTAATATTACATCTTTGCCCCGCGAGTCCATGCCTCGTTTAATACATGACAATATCCTGGTGGCCTGTTATTCAATCTATGATCTACAAGGACACACAAATCATTCTCTATAAGTGACTCCCCCAGTGTTACATCCCTTAGGACATATGAAGCACAGAGATTATTACTACCAAGATGCATAACTTTACATTTATCCACATTGAACCTCATTTGCCAAGTTGATGCCCAATCACTCAGAGTGTTCAAGTCAGCTTGTAGTTTATAGACATCTTCCATAGACTGTACAGTACTACACAGCTTAGTGTAATCTTCAAAAATAGAAATGGTGCTATTAATCCTGTCCTCAATATCATTAATAAATAAATTAAAGGGTAACTGTTATATATATATATATATATATATATATATATATAATTATTATTAAGTAATTGGCTTGGTCTCACTAAGTACACCTTATTTCCCTTGTCAATACTTTTCAATAGGTATTGAATTACCTAGTAATTGCAGCTTTCTCTTTGCTCCCCTAGGCATATCAGTGGTGTGGCTAAAACAGTGTTGCTAGGTGTCCTCCGTCTCCTATCTTGTATATACAGAAGACAGAGGACATAGCAGTGGGCAGTCCTGAACACTGTGTGCGCGCTCCCATTCAACCGCTGAAGTGACTTGCTTCTAGAGCGATGTCATTTCTGCTCTAGGGACTAATAAAGCGCCAAGAGCTCTCAGGAGGAAGAGGGCGTGTTTAACTGTTGGAAAAGCCGTTTTTGGGGTGAGGCTGTGCGTTCCCGAGATGATCCTAAGTAATTCGTAGTTAGGGAGGGCGGTCTTAGCCTCAGGGTAAGGGAATCAGCGGCCATCTTTAGAAGATTATCAGAAAGAAGTCTTGTGAGGAGCGGTTGCTATGGACGGAATCATATTAAATAAGTTGTATGTGAACACAATAATTAGAGATTATGGAATATCACCACAGCAGCAAGAACATATTTGAAAATTATATATATTTTTTTTATTAAAAGTTTTTTATTTTCAATTTAAGAAAACACAACAAGGTACATGTTTGACAATTAAGTGTCTAACATGACGCCTTCATTAGTACGTATACAATACATTACAAGAGCAAAGGAGTTCCAAGTAGTTAGTAGTACAAGAGGAAGTCCACATCTTTAAGGATATAGTGTAATGTCAATTCCTAAGGAGCTATGTCAAAAGCATATTCATTGTATTATTAAGGCGAAATGCAGTATACAATATAAAAACATTGTAAAAATGTTATGAAGGGAGAGAAACCTTATCAAGTGCGTGGGGTGGAAGCTGAGGAGTGAGTAGTCAAGCGATACAATCTAATCTATACTATCATGGGGTCATGTAGGAAGAGGTTGATTGCTCGTAAACCTGAATTCCCGCCACAGTGGCCATTGTTTGGCGAATTTCTGGGGATTTCTAGCCTCCCACGCGGATAGTTCCTCGAAGCAGTAAAGCTGGTCCACTTTCAGTTTCCACTGTTCTATAGTTGGTAACGTGGTAGAAAGCCAGTGTTTTGGGACCAGTAGACGTGCTGCAATAAGCAATTGTCTAAATAGGAAGGGGGGGGGGGGTTGGGAATGCCTTGTCCCTTTTGTATCGTAAAAACTAAGTAATGCCATTAGAGGAGATATAGGGATCGAGGTACGGCACATTTTGTTGCTCAAATGAAATATTCCCTTCCACCAATTATTAACAATGGGGCATTCCCACCAGATATGGTAAAAAGATCCTCTTTCGCTCAGGCATCTTCAACTGTCAGATAAGGAGTCAGAAAAAAGGCTAACAATATCTGGGGTTTTATACCATCTGGATAATAATTTATATCCATTTTCTTGTATACAAACACATCTGGACGCAGTATGAGGGGCTAAAAGGAGATCCGGTATACTAGAGAAGGGAAGGTCCAGCCCTAAGTCTCTTTCCCACAGTTTTATATATGCCGGTTTAGTGAGTATAGGAGGCAAGTTAAGTCTGTGGAACAATTGGGATATAAGCTTTTTTGTTGAATTGGGATCGTTAATGAGGGCCTCTATCCACACTAACGGTCTAAGGAGATCACTTCTAGAGATGTGTTGGGTCAAGTAAGAATGGAGGTACAAAATTGGAGAGATATAATGGTGATGAGGAGCAAGCATTTTTCGACGCTCTGATATAGGTAATATTTGACCCTCTGAATTGAAGAAGGACGAAATAGGTACGTCTGAGTCTCTCAGAGATCTAGGGGTACAGTCTATTACCTGAGGAATAGCTGTATTTATAATGTCTCTCATAGAAAGGAGGGGAGATGGGAAGGGTATGGAACAGTGGGAAGCCTGGAATCATTTCCATACCTTCAATGTTGCTTGTATGATTGGGTATGGTGAGGACGGTATGTTAAGGTATCTGCCATTCCCTAATAATAAAGATCGGAATGGTTTCCCTAAAAGCTCTTGTTCCATTGCCACCCACGGCTTCATGTTTGGGCTCCTGAGCCATTCCACCACCCTGGACATCAGGACAGCTTTTCCATAGAGTTCAGGGTCTGGGAGGGCCATTTCCCCCAAACGTTTGGGGCGGGAGAGTGTATTATACGCTAACCTGGGTCTCTTCCCTTTCCAAAGGAACTTGCAAAACATTTTCCTAAGAGATTCGTAGTAGGATTTAGGTATGTGTAGTGGTAGTACTTGCTGCAGGTAGGTGAGACGTGGGATAATTAAGGACATAAGAAGGTTCTTCCTTCCAAACCATGAGAGTATGTGTGTATCTAGCTTATCCAAACTGGAAGATATGGATTGCAAAAGAGGGGAGTAGTTAAGAGTGAAAAGATCCGCTAAATTAGAGCTTATCTTAACTCCAAGGTACGTGAGATGTGGAGATGACCATTCAAATGCCGAGTTAATTTTTAATCGGGCTTGTGTTTTTAGGGGAATACCAAAACAAATAATAAGTGACTTTTGTTTATTTATTTTAAAGTTGGATATGGCACTGTATTTATCTAAGTGAAGTTGAATCGCTGGGAGTGATATTTCTGGGTTCGAAGTCATGATCATAATGTCGTCCGCGAAGGCGGCCAATTTATGCTCCTGACCCCCTAGAACTGTGCCTTTGATTGCTGGATCTGTCTTTAAGCAGGTTAGAAGAGGTTCGAGGGCTAATACAAAAAGTAATGGTGATAAGATAAGGGGCAGCCTTGACGGGTACCATTCCGTATACGAAAAGGGTCTGATAGATCTCCATTGACTAAGACCGAGGCTGAGGCCTGATGATACATGGCGAAGATGGATTGCACAAGGGGACTAGGTATGCCAAATCCTTTCAGGACTAAATTCAAGTAGGACCAGTTGATTCTATTGAATGCTTTTTCCGCATCCGTACTGAGTAGTAATAGAGGTTTGGATCTGAGGGAGGCGTGATGCGCAATATTGAGGACTCTGGTCGTGTTGTCCCTTCCCTCTCTACCTCGGACAAAGCCCACCTGGTCCCCGTTTACCAGAGACGGAAGAGTCGCAGATAAGCGATTCGCCAACATCTTCGCCAGCAATTTGAGATCTATGTTAAGAAGAGATATGGGTCTGTAGTTAGCGCATTGGTTAGGGTTTTTACCTTCTTTTGGGATTAGCAAAATATGAGCTGATGTCATGTCTTTTGAAAGCTGGTGTCCATGCAATGTTGAGTTGCATACTGAAAGCAAGTGGGGAAGGAGAAGGTGTTGGAACGTTTTATAGTATGAGACAGTTAATCCGTCTGGGCCTGGGCTTTTGTTAGATGGCGCTTGCTTTAAAGCTAGAGTAAGTTCAGATAAGGTGAATGGAGAGGACAATTGCTGTTGGACGTCCGAGGGGAGAGATGGAAGGTCGAGCGTGTCTAGAAAGGAGGAGGTTAATGTGGAGTGAGAATCTGGAGTTAATGGGGGTGAGATATTATATAAGGATTCGTAAAAATCTTTAAAACGGGAAGCGATCAACTTGGAGGAGTATAGTGGGGTACCCTGGGGGGAGTCTATTTGGTGTATATAATTGGCTGCTTTCCTATTTTTTATTCTATGTATAGTGAATTTTGAGGCCTTATCCCCGTGGGCATAGAACTTGTGCTGTGAGTTCAAATCTTTTTTTTTTTGCTGTGGATTGGTGAAGGAGGGCTTTTATTTCCGCCCTAAGATTAGAAAGTTCCTGTAAGTGTGAGTCAGATAAGGAGCGCTTGTGTAGGGATTCTAGGGATTTAATTTTTTGGCATAAGGTGTCTAACTGTTTACCCCTTTCTTTTTTAAGGAATGCACTCAAGCTAATAAAGTGCCCTCTAATAAATGGTTTATGGGCATCCCATAATAATTAGTCAGATGTATCTGGGTTGGTGTTGAGTTTAAAGTATTCTTTCAAAAACTCAGATATCTTGTCACTGATCTTTTTATCCCCTAAAAGGGATTCATTCAAGCGCCATCTGAATTTATTTGTGGTCGGGGCTGGGGCTGACACTTTAAGGAAGATGGGAGCGTGATCGGATAGGTGAATAGAGCCCAGTTTAGCTTCTTGGCATAGCTGCAGGTGTGTCTTGGATATAAATAAATAGTCGAGTCTTTGGTAAGACCCGTGGACATGAGAATAAAAGCTATAGTCCCTCAGATTTGGGTTTAGCGTACGCCAGACATCAATAAGATGTAGGTTCCAAAGCCCCTCCCTTATTCCACGCAGTGCATTAGCTGTTAGAGCAGATCTCTGGGTGGATGAGTCGAGTTGGGGAGTCAAGGCTGAATTTAAGTCCCCACCCAAACCCACTAATCCTTCTGCAAATTTCTCTATAATTGGGAAGATGGTGATGAACCATCTGGATTGGTGTCACGTACCGGCAGGACAGGTAGTGGATCCTCTGGACCAGAGAGGCGATGGCGCAGGTTGTACTAAAGGACCGGTTCTAAGCAGTTACTGGTCTTCACCAGAGCCCGCCGCAAGGCGGGATGGATTTGCTGCGGCGGTAACTACCAGGTCGTGTCCCCTAGTTACAACTCAACCTCTCTGGCAGCTGATAAGGCGTGGTACACAGGGAGAAGGCAAGAGCGTAGTCGGACGTAGCAGAGGTCAGGGCAGGCGGCAAAGGTTCTAAGGCGAGTAGACGGTAGCAACAGGTTCGGCAACAGGCAAGGCAAACAAACACTGTGGAACGCTTTCTCTGAGGCACAAGGCACAAAGATCCGGCAGGAAGCTGTGGGAGGAGAAGGTATAAATGGGCAGTGCACAGGTGCAGCCTAATTAAGTCAGCACTGCCTCTCACAAACCTTAACCCTTAACCACCTCAGGACCGCCGTACGCAGGATTGCGTCCTGCCGGCGGTCCTGCTCTTCTGGGTGGACGCATATACGCGTCCTCCCGCGAGAGCCGAGATTTCCTGTGAACGCGCGCACACAGGCGCGCGCGCTCACAGGAATGGAAGGTAAGCGAGTGGATCTCCAGCCTGCCAGCGGCGATCGCTCGCTGGCAGGCTGGAGATCCGAATTTTTTAACCCCTAACAGGTATATTAGACGCTGTTTTCATAACAGCGTCTAATATACCTCCTACCTGGTCCTCTGGTGGTCCCTTTTGTTAGGATCGACCACCAGAGGACTCAGGTAGCTCAGTACAGTCGCACCAAACACCACACTACACTACACCCCCCCCCCCGTCACTTATTAACCCCTTATAAACCCCTGATCACCCATGATCACACCATATAAACTCCCTGATCACCCCCCTGTCATTGATCACCGCCCTGTCAGGCTCCGTTCAGACGTCCGTATGATTTTTACGGATCCACGGATACATTGATCGGATCCGCAAAAAGCATACGGACGTCTGAATGGAGCCTTACAGGGGGGTGATCAATGACAGGCGGGTGATCACCCATATACACTCCCTGATCACCCCCTGTCATTGATCACCCCCCTGTCATTGATCACCCCCCTGTAAGGCTCCATTCAGACGTCCGCATGATTTTTACGGATACATGGATACATGGATCGGATCCGCAAAACACATGCGGACGTCTGAATGGAGCCTTACAGGGGGTGATCAATGACAGGCGGGTGATCACCCATATACACTCCCTGATCACCCCCCTGTCATTGATAACCCCCCTGTAAGGCTCCATTCAGACGTCCGCATGTGTTTTGTGGATCCGATCCATGTATCCATGGATCCGTAAAAATCATGCGGACGTCTGAATGGAGCCTTACAGGGGGGTGATCAATGACAGGCGGGTGATCACCCATATACACTCCCTGATCACCCCCTGTCATTGATCACCCCCTGCAAGGCTCCATTCAGACGTCCGCATGATTTTTACGGATCCATGGATACATGGATCGGATCCGCAAAACACATGCGGACGTCTGAATGGAGCCTTACAGGGGGTGATCAATGACAGGCGGGTGATCACCCATATACACTCCCTGATCACCCCCCTGTCATTGATAACCCCCCTGTAAGGCTCTATTCAGACGTCCGCATGTGTTTTGTGGATCCGATCCATGTATCCATGGATCCGTAAAAATCATACGGACGTCTGAATGGAGCCTTACAGGGGGGTGATCAATGACAGGCGGGTGATCACCCATATACACTCCCTGATCACCCCCTGTCATTGATCACCCCCCTGTCATTGATCACCCCCCTGTAAGGCTCCATTCAGACGTCCGCATGATTTTTACGGATCCATGGATACATGGATCGGATCCGCAAAACACATGCGGACGTCTGAATGGAGCCTTACAGGGGGTGATCAATGACAGGAGGGTGATCACCCATATACACTCCCTGATCACCCCCTGTCATTGATAACCCCCCTGTAAGGCTCCATTCAGACGTCCGCATGTGTTTTGTGGATCCGATCCATGTATCCATGGATCCGTAAAAAATCATGCGGATGTCTGAATGGAGCCTTACAGGGGGGGTGATCAGTGACAGGGGGGTGATCACCCTGATCACCCCCTGTCATTGATAACCCCCCTGTAAGGCTCCATTCAGACGTCCGCATGTGTTTTGTGGATCCGATCCATGTATCCATGGATCCGTAAAAAATCATGCGGATGTCTGAATGGAGCCTTACAGGGGGGGTGATCATTGACAGGGGGGTGATCACCCTGATCACCCCCTGTCATTGATAACCCCCCTGTAAGGCTCCATTCAGACATCCGCATGTGTTTTGTGGATCCGATCCATGGATCCGTAAAAAATCATGCGGATGTCTGAATGGAGCCTTACAGGGGGGGTGATCAGTGACAGGGGGGTGATCACCCTGATCACCCCCTGTCATTGATAACCCCCCTGTAAGGCTCCATTCAGACGTCCGCATGTGTTTTGTGGATCCGATCCATGTATCCATGGATCCGTAAAAAATCATGCGGACGTCTGAATGGAGCCTTACAGGGGGGGTGATCAGTGACAGGGGGGTGATCACCCTGATCACCCCCTGTCATTGATAACCCCCCTGTAAGGCTCCATTCAGACATCCGCATGTGTTTTGTGGATCCGATCCATGGATACGTAAAAAATAATGCGGATGTCTGAATGGAGCCTTACAGGGGGGGTGATCAGTGACAGGGGGGTGATCACCCTGATCACCCCCTGTCATTGATAACCCCCCTGTAAGGCTCCATTCAGACGTCCGCATGTGTTTTGCGGATCCGATCCATGGATCCGTAAAAATTATACGGACGTCTGAATGGAGCCTTACAGGGGGGTGATCAATGACAGGGGGGTGATCAGGGAGTCTATATGGGTGATCACCCCCCTGTCATTGATCACCCCCCTGTCATTGATCACCCCCCTGTCATTGATCACTCCCCCTGTAAGGCTCCATTCAGACATTTTTTTGGGCACAAGTTAGCGGAAATTTTTTGTTTGTTTTTGTTTTTTCTTACAAAGTCTCATATTCTACTAACTTGTGTCAAAAAATAAAATCTCACATGGACGCACCATACCCCTCACGGAATCCAAATGCGTAAACATTTTTAGACATTTATATTCCAGACTTCTTCTCACGCTTTAGGGCCCCTAAAAAGCCAGGGCAGTATAAATACCCCACATGTGACCCCATTTCGGAAAGAAGACACCCCAAGGTATTCCGTGAGGGGCATATTGAGTCCATGAAAGATTGAAATTTTTGTCCTAAGTTAGCGGAAAGTGAGACTTTGTGAGAAAAAAACAAAAAAAAATCAATATCCGCTAACTTATGCAAAAAAAAAAAAATTCTAGGAACTCGCCATGCCCCTCATTGAATACCTTGGGGTGTCTTCTTTCCAAAGTGGGGTCACATGTGGGGTATTTATACTGCCCTGGCTTTTTAGGGGCCCGAAAGTGTGAGAAGAAGTCTGGGATCCAAATGTCTAAAAATGCCCTCCTAAAAGGAATTTGGGCCCCTTTGCGCATCTAGGCTGCAAAAAAGTGTCACACATGTGGTATCGCCGTACTCAGGAGAAGTTGGGGAATGTGTTTTGGGGTGTCATTTTAAATATACCCATGCTGGGTGAGAAAAATATCTTGGTCAAATGCCAACTTTGTATAAAAAAATGGGAAAAGTTGTCTTTTGCCAAGATATTTCTCTCACCCAGCATGGGTATATGTAAAATGACCCCCCAAAACACATTGCCCAACTTCTCCTGAGTACGGCGATACCACATGTGTGACACTTTTTTGCAGCCAAGGTGGGCAAAGGGGCACATATTCCAAAGTGCACCTTTCGGTTTTCGCAGGCCATTTTTTACACATTTTGATTGCAAGGTACTTCTCACACATTTGGGCCCCTAAATTGCCAGGGCAGTATAACTACGCCACAAGTGACCCCATTTTGGAAAGAAGACACCCCCAAGGTATTCCGTGAGGGGCATGGCGAGTTCCTAGAATTTTTTATTTTTTGTCGCAAGTTAGTGGAATATGAGACTTTGTAAGGAAAAAAGAGAAAAAAAAAAAATCATCATTTTCCGCTAACTTGTGACAAAAAATAAAACGTTCTAGGAACTCGCCATGCCCCTCACGGAATACCTTGGGGTGTCTTCTTTCCAAAATGGGGTCACTTGTGGCGTAGTTATACTGCCCTGGCAATTTAGGGGCCCAAATGTGTGAGAAGTACCTTGCAATAAAAATGTGTAAAAAATGGCCTGCAAAATCTGAAAGGTGCACTTTGGAATATGTGCCCCTTTGCCCACCTTGGCAGCAAAAAAGTGTGACACATCTGGTATCGCCGTACTCAGGAGAAGTTGGGGAATGTGTTTTGGGGTGTCATTTTACATATACCCATGCTGGATGAGAGAAATATCTTGGCAAAAGACAACTTTTCCCATTTTTTTATACAAAGTTGGCATTTGACCAAGATATTTTTCTCACCCAGCATGGGTATATGTAAAATGACACCCCAAAACACATTCCCCAACTTCTCCTGAGTACGGCGATACCAGATGTGTCACACTTTTTTGCTGCCAAGGTGGGCAAAGGGGCACATATTCCAAAGTGCACCTTTTGGATTTCACCGGTCATTTTTTACACATTTTGATTGCAAAGTTCTTCTCACACATTTGGGCCCCTAAATTGCCAGGGCAGTATAACTACCCCACAAGTGACCCCATTTTGGAAAGAAGACACCCCAAGGTATTCTGTGAGGGGCATGGTGAGTTCCTAGAATTTTTTATTTTTTGTCGCAAGTTAGTGGAATATGAGACTTTGTAAGAAAAAAAATAAATAAAAAATCATCATCATTTTCCGCTAACTTGTGACAAAAAGTAAAAAGTTCTATGAACTCACTATGCCCATCAGCGAATACCTTAGGGTGTCTACTTTCCGAAATGGGGTCATTTGTGGGGGTTTTCTACTGTTTGGGCATTGTAGAACCTCAGGAATCATGACAGGTGCTCAGAAAGTCAGAGCTGTTTCAAAAAGCGGAAATTCACATTTTTGTACCATAGTTTGTAAATGCTATAACTTTTACCCAAACCATTTTTTTTTTTGCCCAAACATTTTTTTTTATCAAAGACATGTAGAACAATAAATTTGGCAAAAAATTTATATATGAATGTCGTTTTTTTTGCAAAATTTTACAGCTGAAAATGAAAAATGTCATTTTTTGGCAAAAAAATCGTTACATTTTGATTAATAACAAAAAAAGTAAAAATGTCAGCAGCAATAAAATACCACCAAATGAAAGCTCCATTAGTGAGAAGAAAAGGAGGTAAAATTCATTTGGGTGGTAAGTTGCATGACCGAGCGATAAACGGTGAAAGGAGTGTAGTGCCGAAGTGTAAAAAGTGCTCTGGTCATGAAGGGGGTTTCACCTAGCGGGGCTGAAGTGGTTAATATCCCTTTTGGACCAGGCACCAATCACTGGTGCACTGGCCCTTTGAATCTAAGAGTCCCGGCGCACGCGCGCCCTAGAGAGCGAGGACGCACACGCCGAGACACTGGAGTGCTGCCTGGGGGCATACGCTGTGAGCGCTCCGCGGCCAGCAGGGGACCCGGAGCGCTCAGCGTAACAGTACCCCCCCCCCTTTGGTCTCCCTCTCTTTTTGGTACCGAAGAACTTGCGGATGAGACTGCGGTCCAGGATGTTCTCCTCCGGCTCCCATGACCTCTCCTCAGGTCCGCAGCCCTCCCAGTCGACCAAAAAAAATCTTTTTCCCCGGGAGATCTTGGTCGCCAAGATCTCCTTGACAGAGAATATATCGGAGGTACCGGCGACAGGGGTGGGAGAAACAAGCTTGGGAGAAAAACGGTTAAAGACAGCAGGTTTAAGAAGGGAGACATGGAAGGAGTTATGGATTCGGAGGGAGGGAGGAAGATGGAGCTGATAAGAAACTTGATTGATACGACTCTTGATTTTATAGGGTCCCAAGAAACGAGGGCCCAACTTGTAACTTGGGACCCTAAATCGGATGTACCTAGAGGAGAGCCACACCTTGTCACCCGGGCGAAATTCCGGAGGAGATCTGCGTCTCTTGTCAGCTTGAACCTTCATACGGGCGGAAGCCTTGAGGAGAGCAGCGTGGGTTTCTCGCCAGATGGAGGAAAAATCCTGTACAAGACTGTCCACGGCAGGTACAGAAGAAGGAGTGGGAGACTGCGGCAGAGGTGGAAGAGGATGACGGCCAAAAACGACAAAGAAAGGAGACTTGTTAGAGGCAGAGGATTGTTTGTAGTTGTAGGAGAACTCCGCCCAGGGAAGTAGATCAGCCCAGTCGTCATGGCGTGAGGATACAAAGTGACGCAGATAGTCACCCAAAATTTGGTTCACCCGTTCTACTTGGCCATTAGACTGAGGATGGTACGAAGAAGAAAAGTCCAATTTGATCCCAAGCTGAGCACATAGAGCCCTCCAGAATTTGGAGACGAATTGTACCCCACGATCCGAGACAATATGTTTGGGAAGGCCATGGAGACGGAAGATGTGTTGGAAAAATTGTTTGGCCAACATGGGTGCAGAGGGTAGACCGGGCAGGGGTACAAAGTGAGCCATCTTGGAAAAGCGATCCACCACGACCCAAATAACGGACTTGCCATGGGAGGAGGGAAGATCTGTAATAAAGTCCATGGCGATGTGAGACCAGGGAACTTCAGGAATGGGTAGAGGCAAGAGGAGACCTGCTGGTTTCTGGCGAGGCGATTTATCCCGGGCGCAAATCATACAGGCCTGGACGAAGTCCGAGACATCTTTCTCTAGAGAAGACCACCAGTACCTTTGGGAGATTAGTTGGAGAGACTTTTGCACCCCTGGATGACCGGCAAAAGGGGAGGCGTGGCCCCACTTGAGAATTCGCAGCCGCTGACGTGGGGGTACGTAGGATTTGCCAGGAGGAAGAAGGCGCAGGTCCACGGGAGCGACTGTTATAAGGCGTTCTGGAGGGATAATATATCGAGGTGTTAACTCGTCGCCCACCACATCAGAGGAGCGAGACAGAGCATCTGCCCTAATGTTCTTACAAGCTGGACGGAAATGGATCTCAAAATTAAAGCGGGCGAAGAACAGAGACCAACGAGCCTGACGGGGATTTAATCTCTGAGCAGACTGGAGATAAGCCAGGTTCTTGTGGTCCGTGAAGATGTACACAGGATGTGTGGTGCCCTCGAGTAAATGTCTCCATTCTTCCAGTGCCAATTTAATAGCCAGCAGTTCCCTGTCCCCAATGGAGTAATTTCTCTCTGCGGAAGAGAATGTTTTAGAAAAGAAGCCACAAGTAGAAGTCTTGCCCCGGGAAGACTTCTGGGTGAGGACAGCTCCGGCTCCCACCGAGGAGGCATCCACTTCAAGAGAGAAAGGCTTGGTGGAATCTGGTCTAGAGAGAACGGGTGCAGAGGCAAAGGCGCATTTCAGGGACTGGAAGGCTTCCTCGACTTGGGAAGGCCAGGATTTGGGGTTAGCTCCTTTTCTTGTGAGGGCCACGATAGGAGCTACCAGAGTGGAATAGTGAGGGATGAATTGCCTGTAGTAATTCGCAAAGCCCAGAAATCTTTGTATGGCTCGGAGACCAGAGGGGCGTGGCCAATCCAGAACCGCCGAGAGCTTGGCTGGGTCCATTTGAAGTCCTTGGGCTGAGATAATGTATCCCAGGAAAGGCAGGGAGGTCCGTTCAAAAAGACATTTTTCAAGTTTAGCGTACAGGCGATTTCTCCTAAGACGAGTAAGAACTTGTTGCACATGGACCCTGTGTTGATCCAAATTGGAGGAAAAGATCAGGATATCATCCAGGTATACGACCACGCAGGTGTAAAGTAAGTCCCTGAAAATATCATTGACGAATTCCTGGAAGACAGCAGGTGCGTTGCAGAGGCCGAAGGGCATCACCAAATACTCAAAATGGCCATCCCTTGTGTTAAAGGTGGTCTTCCATTCGTCTCCTTCCCGGATACGGATTAGATTATAGGCCCCTCGAAGGTCCAATTTTGTGAAGATCTTAGCCCCTCGGAGACGATCAAAAAGCTCAGAGATTAGAGGCAGAGGGTAACGGTTCTTGATGGTAATTTTATTAAGACCTCTGTAGTCAATGCAGGGGCGGAGGGAGCCGTCTTTTTTTGTCACGAAGAAAAAACCGGCCCCAGCAGGAGAAGAAGATTTTCTTATGAATCCTCTCTGTAGGGTCTCACGTATATAGTCGGACATGGCAAGAGTCTCAGGAGGTGAGAGAGGATAAATTCTGCCCCGAGGTGGAGTAGAACCGGGTATCAGGTCGATCGGGCAATCATAGGATCGGTGAGGAGGAAGGACCTCAGCTTGTTTCTTGCAGAAGACATCCGCGAAGGAATGGTATGGCTTGGGCAGCCCAGAAGGCGGAGAAACTTGCGGGTTCTGTTTGACCAGAGCAGGCTTAAGACAGCGGTCCGAACAGGAGGAACCCCAACGCAGGATCTCACCGGTGGACCAATTCAGGACAGGACTATGACGTTGAAGCCACGGCAGACCCAGGAGGAGTTCGGAGGAACAGAAGGGAAGGACAAAGAACTCTATAGTCTCGGTATGAAATATTCCGATGTCCATCTGCAGAGGCTGGGTACGGAACTGTACGGTGGCAGAGAGTCTCTCACCGTTAACAGTAGAGATGAAAAACGGCTTGGGTAGACGGATTACTGGAATACGGTACTTATCAACCAAGGAGGCGTGAATGAAGTTGCCAGCTGAACTGGAATCCAAGAAGGCGGCTGCGGAGAAAGAGGACTTGGAAGAGATGATCAACTGCACGGGTATGATGAGACGTGGAGAGGAAGAATCCACACCTAGCAACGCCTCTCCCACGTTTACTAGGTGCGAGCGTTTCCCGAACGCGGTGGACGGAGAGGACAATCTCTAAGGAAGTGCTCGGTACTGGCACAGTACCGACACAGGTTCTCGTTTCTGCGGCGGCTTCGTTCTTGCGGAGTCAGGCGTGACCGATCCACCTGCATGGCTTCCACAGCGGAAAGCCCAGTAGCGGGTTGAGGTGGACGCAGAAAAACGGGAGCCAGACGAGGAAAGCGTCTAGGACGAGCTTTTTCCTTTTCAAGGAGGAGTTCCTCTTGTCTTTCGGCGAAACGTTTGTCTATCCTAGTGGCCAGCAAGATGAGGTCACTAAGAGTGGAAGGAAGCTCATGTGCAGCCAGAACGTCCTTTACTTCACTATTAAGTCCCTTCTTGAAGGTGGCGCAAAGGGCTTCATTGTTCCAGTTCAGCTCGGAGGCCAGGGTGCGGAACTGAATGGCATAGTCACCCACGGAAGAACCTCCTTGGGTCAAATTTAGTAAGGCAGTCTCTGCGGAGGTAACCCGGGCAGGCTCCTCAAAAACATTCCGGAACTCTAGGCAGAAGCTCTGGACGGAAGCGGTGGCAGGATCTGCGCGGTCCCATAGTGGTGTAGCCCAGGCCAGGGCCTTCCCGGACAGCAAACTGAGAATAAAGGCTACCTTGGCTCGCTCAGAAGGAAACTGGTCGGACAGAAGCTCGAGGTGGAGAGAGCACTGCGACAAGAACCCACGGCACTGCTTAGGATCTCCGTCATATTTGTCTGGTACCAGTGGCAACTGCAGGCGGAGGTGACGCAGCAGGAGCAGACGGAGGAGCTGGCTGTTGCTGAGAATACAGTAGTGAGCCAAGTAAGGGGACTGGTGGGTAGAGATACCCTTCAGATCTCGCCTATTTGGAATATACCCTTTTGAGCGCCAATAGTGGTTGATTGTTACTGATTGGTATTTGGGCTTTGTGTTGGTATGAGGAGCAAGTTTTTTTGGATGTAGGGGTGTGTATATATGTCTCGAGCTGTGAGATAAAAGCACATATATGTTTATGCATATATAAACGCGTATAAAAATCTGCAAAAAAGGTCAAAAGATTGTATCTATATAAAAGTCTAAAACATTTTCACATGGGTAGGATTACTGCAAACTGTCTCAGGTGCCTAAGAGACTGTGCTCTGCAGCATCGTGCGCTGTATGGTATGGTACAGTACGTAAATCAATGGGTTAAAAATCTGTGTCCAAGGGTACCATTATACATATATTTAAAATAACATATATATATATAATATAAAAATAAAATTAAATAAAATAAAAAATAATATTTTTCAAAATATTTTTAAAAATAATGTAGTAACGTGGGTTCAGTTACTCACTTCACGAGGGGGGCGGTTTACCAGGATAAGCATAAAACACCTGTAAACCAAGTACCCCCCCAGCCTGGATCGCTTCTAGAGTATTAACGGATGAAGGCAGCAAATCACACGGGTGCTTCTCTTCAAAGGTCTTTATTTGCATATGTAAGTAAATCCGGCTCAACGCGTTTCGGGACAGGCACGTCCCTTCATCAGGAGCAATATTGTCCATGTCTATATTCCTGGGTATATATACCCTCAATGTCTTGTTAATTGTTTGTTAAAATGGCCCCTAATTGGCAAAAGGGCGCCAAAAGACGAAAAGTGGTGCCAAAATATCTTTGGGGGACCGCCCATGTGTGGGAGAAGGCATTTTTCAGCCTATCCGTGCGATCGGCCGAAAGTAAGGGTAACCGGCTGCGCTTTTGCGCATGACCGGAAGTAGGTGCGTTCCACGCTGGAGCGCATCGTAACGTCCGGTCTAGTCAGTGGTTTTCTTCTTCCTCTATTTCGTGCGCTGCGCATGTCCGGAAGTTCGGCCTTGCGTTCCAAGCTGGAACGCATGTTCTGCTTCCGGTATTTGCGATCCTTCTGGTCTCAAGTCTTTTGCTGTTAAGGCTACATGGGAGCGTTAGTTTTTAAGAGGATACCTGTGATGATTTAGTGTATTTGGTGGGGTGGACTTATACCTGGGGTGAATCGGTTGGACTTTTGGGTTAAAATTCGTGTGGGGGTTGAATTAAAAAAGGAGAAGAGAGGTCTTTTCTAATGGCAAAGAGTGGTGTGCCAAGTGTAAAAGTCCTATAAAATCTGTCTTCCTTAGTTCTGGCTCTTTTTATGGGGTTTAGGGTGGAAGCATTGTATGGTGAGTGTCAGTGGTACTGAAGAGGGGAAGGGGGGGGGGTTAATATTTATTAGGGTGTATAATAATTTATAGATATGTAGGGCAGGTTCTATTCAGATGGGGGTAAGTGGGATTAGATGTTATTATCTCAAATAAATAGTAAAAAATATGTAAAATACATAACATATATTATATGAAAATAATAATGCATAATAGATAATAAACCATTAGAAATATGTAAGATGAGGAAAAAATATATAAGATATAAGATGAGGAAAGGGTGTTGTATCACTTGAAGATGGTACTGATGGTGGGATTATATCTCTTGGGGCAAGGGGGGGGGGGTGGGTTCGGGTTAGGCGGTCAAAGACATATGTATTAAAATGTGGTAATACAATAAATACAATAAATAAATGTGGAATTAGTATGTTCTGTTTGTGTCATTGTTTCCTTGATTCTTGTGTGTGCATATACATATACACACGTGCACATATATACACATACACATATATATACACACACACGCGCATGGACACGCACGCATCCTCTCCATGTTGCTGAGAAGGCAGGAGCTGCTGCAACATGGCGGTCAGCTGGGCCAGCTGTTGACCCTGCTGGGCCACAATAGTGGTGAGGTCCGCTAGGCTTGGCAGGGGAACATCAGCGGGATCCATGGCCGGATCTTACTGTCACGTACCGGCAGGACAGGTAGTGGATCCTCTGGACCAGAGAGGCGATGGCGCGGGTTGTACTAAAGGACCGGTTCTAAGCAGTTACTGGTCTTCACCAGAGCCCGCCGCAAGGTGGGATGGATTTGCTGCGGCGGTAACTACCAGGTCGTGTCCCCTAGTAACAACTCGACCTCTCTGGCAGCTGATAAGGCGTGGTACACAGGGAGAAGGCAAGAGCGTAGTCGGACGTAGCAGAGGTCAGGGCAGGCGGCAAAGGTTCTAAGGCGAGTAGACGGTAGCAACGGGTTCGGCAACAGGCAAGGCAAACAAACACTGTGGAACGCTTTCTCTGAGGCACAAGGCACAAAGATCCGGCAGGAAGCTGTGGGAGGAGAAGGTATAAATGGGCAGTGCACAGGTGCAGCCTAATTAAGTCAGCACTGCCTCTCACAAACCTTAACCCTTAATATCCCTTTTGGACCAGGCACCAATCACTGGTGCACTGGCCCTTTGAATCTAAGAGTCGCGGCGCACGCGCGCCCTAGAGAGCGAGGACGCACACGCCGAGACACTGGAGTGCTGCCTGGGGGCATACGCTGTGAGCGCTCCGCGACAAGCAGGGGACCCGGAGCGCTCAGCGTAACAGTTGGCCAGTGTTAGGGGCATAAAGATTGATGATGGTATATGTATAAGGACCAATGTTACCTTTGACCATAATATATCTCCCTTCTGTGTCCTGCAGATGTGAGATATATTTAAACGGGACATTCCTCTGGAATCCAATGATCACTCCCCCAGAAGCAGAGGAATTACCGCCACAATGATACCATTGGGAGTAGTATGCAAAAGACAAGTTGGGGTGTGTCTCCTGTAGAAGCAGGACATTGGCCCCTGATTTACATAACAATGTGAAAATCTGGCTCCTCTTCGAAGGGGAATTGAAGCCTCTCACATTGTAGGATGAAAATGTCAAATCAGCCATAGCAACTAAAATAAAAATTGTAGTCTAGCCGTGGTGTATCTCCAGGAGACACACTTCTTCCATATAAATTCTGACCTTTCAAGTTGAGTGGAGAGGATGGCAGAGGAATCCCAGGAAATCTTTGCTCTTCAAGGGTATATAGGACATGTACCTTAAACGAAACATAAACAAGAACATGTAAAACAAAAATAAACCCACAAAAGAAGGTTATAGCATAAAATAGGATGAGAGTCGTAAGGGAGGAAATGGTTAATCAACCCAGTTACGATCCCCATTGCACCAAATGGGACCTCACAGAGGAGGTTATCAGACAGACCAAAAAGAGATGGCCAGAACGGCCCATTTATAAGTAGGTGAATTAGTTAGGAAGAGAAGAAAAGGGGCGATAAGGAATAGAAAAGATGAGCAGAGTAACATATATGGAAGGCAGCATTCCTGCCAGAACTTATGACTAAGGGATAGTTTAACATCCGCATAGGACTAAGCACTTAGTGAATAAAGAAGTAACACCGAACCCGATCCTATGGAGTGAACTGAATATTTCTCTGTTTAGCCTTTAGTAATTTCGGAGTGCGAGGTTGTTCAAAAGGCACGATCACGGGGAGCTCCGGCAGCTCCAGGATATCTTGGTATAACTGCCAGTTCTTGATTGCCATGGGTGGAATCTGGAGGTGATCGTATATTCCAGCTAAATCAGCAAATGAAGAAATAGTGGGGTGGCGGCCCTCATGGGTGGAGGTTAGTCCGAACGGAAAGTTCCATCGGTATAAGATTTTATTCGATCAAAGCCAATCAGTCAGCGGTTTCAAAGCACGGCGTTTTCTTAAAGTTGAAGAAGCCAAGTCCTGGAAAATCGCAACAAGCGAACCATTACATAGTAGATTATCTTTCTGGCCGCCTCCAGTACTGCTGCTTTGGTCTGGAAGTTAAGGAAATGGCATATAACGTCCCTGTGGGGTTCAGCTGGTTTCGGCTTAGGCCTTAGTGCTCTATGAGCACGTTCAATGGTAATATCAGTCTGTTGTTCCTGGCCTAGTAAGGTTTTGCAAAGCTCCATTACGGTATTGGTTAAATCGGATGCAGGGATTGTTTCGGGTATCCCCCTAAACCAAAGATTATTTCTACATCCTCGGTTCTCTTGGTCCTCCAGAGCGCTGTGGAGGTCGTTTAGATGGGTACAGCACTTTTGTAGAGAGGACGCAGTGGCCGTTTGGTGAGCCAGGATTGAGGTCTGGTGAGTTTCCAGTGACACCACTCTGTCTCCGATATGAAAAAAAATTTGTCGGAGCGCAGTAAGTTCAGTCAGTATAGGCTCCATAGCTTTGCTTAATGTTTGTTTCAGGAACTTGCGAGTGATTGGGAGCGCTGATCTGTTGTGAGAATCTTCGGCTTCTGACTCTCCTTCCGAGATATCTGTAGCGCGCTCACTGACCTTAAGTGAAGGTGTCGGCGCCATCTTGGGCTCACGTGCTGCGACAGTAGCGGACGCTTTTCGGATGAATTTATCCATTTCTCCGCCCGGATTAGCTGTTTTACTGGAGCTAGATGAATCTCCATACTTAGCTTGGCCTATCTTGACCATCTCTCCGGTTGTCGGCTAGTGTAGGCTGGTGCTTTATGGGATCAGTCACGCAGAGCTCCTGACTATGCTGCCATCACAGTCTGGCGCTAGCTCCGCCCCCCTAAAATTTTTGAGTGAAAATATCACAGTTACCCTTTAAATAGTAGAGGACCCAGCACTGAACCTTGGGGTACACGACTTATAACCTCGGACCATTCTGAATAAGAATCATTGACCATAACTCTCTGGACATGGTCCTTCAGCCAGTTTTCAATCCAATTACTATACGTTCCGAGCTTATAGACCTTACTTTACATATTAAACGTCTATGTGGGACAGTATCAAAAGCCTTTGCAAAATCCAGAAACACTACATCCACAGCCGCCCCTCTGTCCAGGCTACTACTTACCTCCTCATAAAAACAAATCAGGTTAGTGTTCTGTCCTTGTTAAACCCATGTTGGTTATCACTTATAATATTATTTATAGTCACATACTCCTGTATATAGACCCTTAGAAGTCCTTCAAACATTTTTCCCACAACAGAAGTTAAACTAACTGGTCTATAATTACCTGTGGAGGTCCTAGATAATTTTTTGAATATGAGCACCACATTTGGTTTGCACCAATCACTTGGCATTGTACCAGTAACTAGAGAATTATAAATTATAAACAGGCGTACAGCAATGACTGAACTGAGCTCTTTAAGCACTCTTGGGTGTAACCCATCTGGACCCGGAGCCTTGTTCACATTTACCTTATTTAACTTATCTTGGACCATATCTACAGTTAGCCAATTCACTATATTACTGGATGTACTAACAGCCCCAGCACCACAGATATCAGCTCATTTCTCTTCTTTTGTATAAACAGAGCTAAACCTCAGATCACGTATTTTTTAGCATTTACATATTTAAATAATTTTTGGAGATTTGTTTTGCTCTCTTTTGCCACCTGCTGTTCATTTAGCATTTTTGCTAATTTTATCTCCTTTTTACAGATTTTATTGAGCCCTTTGTCATTTTCAAATGCTACAGCTGACCCCTCAGATTAGTATTTTTTAAATGCCCTTTTTTTGTCTTTTATGGCCCTTTTTACTGTAGCTGTAAGCCATGGGGGGTTTAATTTTAGCCTTTTATACTTGTTAGCTAAAGGAATACATTTTTTTGTGCAATTACTCAATGTGGATTTAACCCCTTAAGGCCCGGGCTAATTTTTACCTTAAGGACCAGGTCATTTGTTTGCAAATCTGACCAGTGTCACTTTATTTGTGAATAACTTTAAAACGCTTTTACTTATCCAGGCCATTCTGAGATTGTTTTTTCGTCACATATTGTACTTCATGACACTAGTAAAATGGAGTAAAAAAAAAACATTTTTATTTATAAAAAAATACCAAATTTACCAAAAATTTTGAAAAGTTAGTAAATTTCCAAATTTCAATTTCTCTACTTCTATAATACATAGTAATACTGCCAAACAAACATAGTTACTACTTTACATTCCCTATATGTCTACTGTATGTTTGGATCATTTTGGGAAAGACATTTTATTTAGAAGCAAATCTTTTTCTGAAATTTTCAAAAACCCACTTTTTAAGGACCAGTTCAGTTCTGAAGACACTTTGTGAGGCTTACATAATAGAAACCACCCCAAAATGACCCTATTCTAGAAACTACACCCCTCAATGTATTCAAAATTGGTTTTACTAACTTTGTTAACCCTTTAGGTGTTCCACAAGAGTTATTGGCAAATGGAGATGAAATTTGAGAATTTAATTTCTTTTTTGCAAATTTTCCATTTTAATCTATTTTTTCCAGTAACAAAGCAAAGGTTAACAGAAAAACAAAACTCTATATTTATTGCCCCAATTCTGTAGTTTGCAGAAACACCCCATATGTGGCCGTAAACTACTGTAGGGGCAGACGGTAGGGTGTAGAGGGGAAAGATGCGCCATGTGGTTTTTGTAAGGCAGATTTTGCTGGATGGTTTATTTACACCATGTCCCATTTGAAGCCCCCCTGATGCACCCCTACAGTAGAAACTCCAAATAGTGACCCAATTTTAGAAACTACGTGATAGGTTGGCAGTTTTGTTAGTACTATTTTAGGGTACATATGATTTTTGGTTGCTCTATATTACACTTTTTGTGAGGCAAGGTGACAAGAAATAGCTGTTTTGGCACCGAAAATCATGTTTTAGTGTCTCCATAGTCTGAGAGCCATAGTTTTTCCAATTTTTGGGCGATTATCTTAGGTAAGGTCTCATTTTTTGCGGGATGAGATGACGGTTTGATTGATTGATTTTGGGGTGCGTATGACTTTTTTATCGCTTGCTTATTACACTTTTTGTGATTTAAGGTGACAAAAAATAGCTTTTTTTACACCGTTTTTATTTTTTACAGTATTCACTTAGGTCATGTGATATTTCTATAGAACAGGTTATTATGGACGTGGCGATACCTAATATATATCCTTTTTTTTTATTTATGTAAGTTTTACACAATGATTTCATTTTTGAAACAAAATAGAATCATGTTTTAGTGTCTCCATAGTCTGAGAGCCATAGTTTTTTTCAGTTTTTGGGCGATTATCTTAATTAGGGTCTCATTTTTTGCGGGATGAGATGAAGGTATGATTGGAACTATTTTAGGGTGCTTATGACTTTTTGATCGCTTGTATTACACTTTTTGTGATGTAAGGTGACAAAAAATTGCTTTTTTTACACCGTCTTTTTTACAGTATTCACCTTAGGGGTTAGGTCATGTGACATTTTTATAGAGCAGGTTAATACGGACGCGGCGATACATAAATAAAAAAAGTATATATATATATATATTAGGTAAGTTTTACACACTAATATCATTTTTGAAAAAAATAATATCATGTTTTAGTGTCTCCATATTTTGAGAGCCATCGTTTTTACAATTTATGGGCGATTGTCCTATGTATGGGCTCATTTATTGCGGGCTGAGGTGACTGTTAGATTGGTACTATTTTTGGGGGCATATGCCTTTTTGATCACTTGGTGTTGCACTTTTAGTGATGTACGTTGACAAAAATGTCTTTATTTTTTTATGGTGTCTATCGGATGGGTTGGATCATGTGATATATTTATAGAGCCGTTCCGTTTTTCTTTTTTTTTTTTTTTTTTATTAGAAAATCAGGGGAATGGGGCGTGTTTTTTTTTGTTTTTTTTTAACTTGAAACTATTTTATTAACTTTATTTTTGTCCCACTCTTTTGGGGGTCTGATCCATTCTGCAATGCATTACAATACATCTGTATTGTAATGCATTGCCTGTTAGTGTATGACACTGAGTCATACACTAACAAGTTGCCTAGGAGACCCAGCCTGAGGCTGGATCTCCTCGACTCCCGTAGAAGGCAGTACCCGATGCAGTGCAGGGCATTGGGCAGCCTCTGCACGGCATCTGGCAGTGCGGGGACTCAATGCGATTACTCACCTGCCACAAACCACTTCTGTTTCGCGGTCAGCGCGGACCGTGGCATAGAAGGGGTAAATCCACCGGCATCGCTGTAAACAGCGATGCAGGCGGATACAGCAGGAGCCCGGCTACCAGGGACTGCCGGACCCCTGCCGTGATCGGACGCGCACCGCTCCGTTGCCCGCCCGATCATCCCGCTGTGCATGTACAGCGGAATACATTCTGGCAATGCATCCCCCGCCGTACATGTACGGCCGTTCTGCGCTAAGGGGTTAAAGCTCTCCCATTTATCCTCAGTAATATTATGTGACAGTAGCTTCTCCTAGTCTATGCCCTTAAATGCTGCCCTCAATCCAGGGAAATTAGCCTTTTTAATATTCAGTGTCTTTGCTCTGCCTCGCAGAGTTTGATTCTTATAGTTTACGGGGAATATTTTGTGGTCACTATTATCTAGTGTTTCTCAAACAGTAACATTTCCAACAATCTCTGCATCATTATAAATTACCAGATCCAACAGAGCATTGCTCTAATGGGAGCTTCTACAAACTGGCCCATAAAGAAGATTATTTATATCATTACTACTACATAAATGTATACTGGTAGTACAGATGAGCAAATCTTTTCTAAGCAGATCCATTAAAAATTTCACAAAAATTTTACTGCCAAACCAATTTAAAGTTCTGGCCACTTCCTTTTGTCGAGTTGCACAAAACAGCGCCTGCACTTTTTACTTTGAAAATTGGAGGGAAAAAGAGCAGGGAGGATGAAGGTGGAGGATCACATGACCCTGGGAGGGAGGGGGGCTTGCCCTGATTGGCTCAGAGCAGGGGCGGATTGGTCATAGACCTTACAGGTGAAATTTCCCGGTGGGCCAAAACCCAAGGGGCCACCTGAGCTCTCCTCACAGCCGCCAGTGGAAGTTTTTGGGGATATATTTAGTGCTGACAGTATTTTATGATGGACTGTAGTATTTGGCTCTGTTGGGGTGGTATAATGTGCCACAATATGGTATTGCTTGCCCCGACTACTTGTGTTGGCCCTGCCTTCCATTAATTTGGACCCGACTACAAAACTGGGCCATTTTTCTATTTTCCCTGAAAAACAGCATGTGAGCCAATCAGAGTGCAGGATTTTGTCATGATCTTAAGTCTCCAGCCTTTCTCAGAAGCCACAGACACCTCTGAACTTAGCTTGTAATGGGAAAGGGCTTGTGTTAGATGTGTCTGTCAGAAAGCAATTATAAACACAAGTCAGCAATCCTAGGGTGTTATTATATTATAGTGTTGGGTTATAATTAGGGATGAGTAAAGGTACCACTTGTAACCGAACCAGAGTCCGGTAAACATTTTTTTACAGTACAAGTTAATTTATGAAGTCAATGTGCTAAGTCTCGCGAGACTTTGCGAAACAATAACTTTGGCTCATCGGAGCCAATACATTCTATTAATGTACGGAGCTCCTGCTCCGTACAGTATTAGAACTAAGTTTTATGCAAATCGACTACAGATATTTCATCCGAAGTCGATTCGCTCATCCCTTGTTATAATACCAGTTTAATGCATTATACCATTGTGTTAATGTATCAGTTAAATTCAATGCATGGGACTATTGCATTAATAAAGTAGTTCAACACATTATATAACATATTGTGTTAATATACTAGTTTACCAAGAACAGCGCCGTATGTTTGATATCAGCTGTGCTTGGTATCTCAGCTTGGCCCCATTCACTTGAAAGGGTCAGAGCTGCATCTAGGTCATGAGACAGATGAACATGACATCAAATGGCCTAGGAAGAGGCCTAAACAGTCACAGAGCGCCGCATTCTGACCGGCAGGGATCCCGGCACTCAGACTCCCACCGATCTGATATTGATGACCTATATTAAGGACAGGCCATCAATATGTAAATCCCAGAAAACCATCAGCATGTTGCAGATGTCACGACCATGTCTATGGCCGTGACTCCTTGGGAGCCGCATACAGTTGCCCGCGGTTTGGGTTGTTGTGTCAACCGCAGCTGGAGGCATTTTGCTGTTTGCCTCAGGTGCGGTTGCCGCGGACAACAGGTATGTGTGCGGTTGCCTTAGAGTTGTGTGCGTGTATGTATGCACTGTTGTATGTCTGGTGTGCACTCTGTTTTATGTTTGGTGTGCACTGACATCTTCCCTTCACTGTGGTTGCCCGTGGCAACGTTTGGTTGTATGTGTACATGTGGTGGCAGTGTCCCGGCCTTCGGGCTGACTCCCAGTGGTTGCCACCCATGTCGTTGCCTGCGGCAACAGCCACAGTGTGTTCTTGGTTTGGACACTTCCCCTTTTAGTTGTGTTTTCCCTTCTTTGGTATTGGAAGGGTTAACTCCCTTTCTGTGTGTGTGAGGCACGGGGTGTGTCTGACTGTTGGGTGTGGCTTCTTGGCCCTATAAAGCCTCAGTTGTAGGCAGTAGTCAGAGAGGGTGCTTCAGCCATGCTTGCTGGAGACATCCTCCTGGTTATTTACCAACTGCCAGTGGGGGCCTCCCTTCTGGTCATAAAATAATGTCGTTTGGTGTTTAGAAGATGTGTTTGTCTTTATGCTTCTTTATTGCAGCTTATGGATCTGGGTTCCTGTGCGTGGATGTGTGGTTGCTGGGTTCATCTCAGGTTGTGTGGACATCAGCTTGCCAGCACAGGGATCCAGTCAGCAAGGCTGTGGCAGGTAGGTGGAACTAGTTCAGGTTCACCTGCCATATCCGTAAGACTGTTTGTGTTTCCCCTTTTCCCTGCAGCTTGGCCAGTGAGACCCCTGTTCCTCCGTGTCCAGAAGGAACAGGCCGTCTTACTCTGACTCCTAGTCCAGGGACCGGACGGAGGGTGAGTTAGGGATCCGAGGTTCCTGAGCATGGGTCCTCCTACCTTAAAGGTCGTCCCATGCAGCTAGGAGTTAGGGTCAGGTTAGGGACGCGATAGGATTAGGGAGCAGGTCACCTCCTGTTGTCGTGGTCGAGCAGCGACCATTTTCCGCCATCGCGCGGCTGAGGATTTTCCCCATCCTCAGCCGTGACAGCAGATTATGATTGCTGGGTGCATCAATTCAGATCAGACATTGTGAAGTAACAGGAACTGTCTTTATTGGAACATGCGTGCAATAACAGAAGGTCACCTTACATGGTGAATGTCACAGACAGGAAAAAGAAATCAGTGAGTTCACCTCAATGTACAGAAAATACAACACATCATAGAAATGCATAGAGAGACTACAAGTGAGCATTAGTAACAATGACATCTAGTGTTATAATTGTGAACTGCAGTCAATCCAGCAATAGACTAAGATGTAAGTTGTTGTATCTCCAACACCCATTCTCAACAGGTAAGGCTTAGTCTGTTAAACCCATCTTCTTTGTAAGCCTTGAGTGTCTTTCAGCGGTCAGGGGCTTTGTAAAGATATCTGCTGTCATATCCTTAGTTGGGCAATAAAGTAACTCTAGAAGTCCCTGTTCTTGAAGATCCCTAAGAAAGTGGAACTTCACATCAATGTGCTTGGTTCTTGAGTTAACTCTTTCCATCTGCGCAAGTAAAAGGCATCCTTGATTGTCCTCAAAGATTTTTGCTGGTCCCAATTGTAGTTAAATCCAAGTCTGTTAACAGTTGTCTCAACCATATAACTTCTTGACTTGCCTGCGCTGCTGCAAAATACTCTGCTTCAGTAGAAGATAGTGTAACAGAGAGCTGCTTTCTGCTAGTCCAACTGATAGCACCTCCTGAGAAAAGAAAAAAGTAGCCACTGGTAGATATTCTTTTGCTGGGGTCTCAGGCCCAGTCAGCAACCACATATCCTGTTAGGGTGCTTTCATCACTCGCTAGTAACTTTAGCTTGTAGTGCAAAGTCCCTTTAAGGTAGCGATGAAACTGAGCCAAACGGATCCATCCTGCCACAAAATGTAAGTCAATGGGGACGGATCCGTTGTCACTGGCACAATAGAAAATGGATCTGTCCTCCATTGACTTTCAATGGTGTTCAAGATGGATCAGTCTTGGCTATGTTAAAGATAATACAAACGATAATACAAAGCGAGTAACTGTGAAAGTAGCCTTAATTGTATCCTGCTTTATCAGGGCATACAAGGGTTCCATGCCCATATCCTTCTGCATGTATTTTACTTCCATCTGCAAGGTAAATAGTTTATTTGTTATTCAGATCAAGTTCTGTGAAAAAACTCCTATCACTCGTCCTGTGACTGGTTGACCCCGAGTCGATGCACCAGCCTTGCCATTTATGGTTGCCTGTCGCTTTAAATGTGGCATTCCAGTTTTCTTCCCATGGATCAGAGAATGTGGCTTTGACCTTTTGTTTAGTATAAGAGGGACGCTGTCTCATTTGCTCTGCTTTCCATATAGTACAGTCTTTCTTTATGTGTCCCTGTTTGTGGCATCTAAAACACACCCTGGTCTCCTTCCTGTGTAACCTTGCGTCTGTAGCTTTAAGAGCGGTTCTGGTGTAGGTTTCTGTGGAACTAAATGCACTAAATCCTTTCTCTGATACTCATCTATGAGCCTGGTTTTTACAAATGCTAGTGTCAGATCTGTGTCAGGCCGTGTCTCCAGCGCAATTGATCAGTGCAGTATATGTATCGGGTAAACTGCACAACAACATGGCTGCAGCGTAACTGTCTGTTATATTCTCCCCACATTTAATCTGAGTTGTGCAATCACTTCCAGCATGACGTTTATATGCCCCTGCGTGTCCTGTTCTCTGCTAAGCCTCATTTTGTAAAGTTTCCGCAGTAGAAACAACTTGCTGTTTAGACTGGATGCAGTCTTTTCAGTACATCCCAGATGCCTTTCGCTGTGCCCTCATGTCTTATGTGAATGAGCTGATCATCCTCCACTAGTAAGCTTTTGGTGGCCCGTGCCTGTCTGTTTTTCTTGTCCCAGTCCTGATCGTTGTGCTGTGGCCTCTGTGGTGGTGACCTCCCACAAGTCATCTCTGGATAATAGCATTTCCAGACAAAATAACAAAATATTGTGGTCACAAAAGGCAGAAAGATGCTCAAAACCCCATATGCTGTTGCACATATATAATCAGGGGAGCAAATCCTGCACATGTGATCCGTTGCTAACAGCAATCCCCAGCAATAATGCATACAATGGAGGATGCCGGCAGCGGACCACGTGTACCACAGAAGCATCCTAAAAAGGGGAGCCAAATGTGTGGATGTAATTGGCTATATAAAACAATCATTTACAAATAAAAAATGGTGCACTACAATGGAAAATGCAATTGACAATATGAAAATGAGACTTTTCGCCAATATATTCTTATATCAAGAACATACTGGAGCCCGCGCACCCCGTCAAGGTATCTCAAAGTGGCACGGGACCTAACGCTAACCTACCTGTGCCGTATGGGCAATTACAATATATGAACAGTCTTACTTGACTAGAGGAGATGTAATTGGAAAGGTTCCTTATGTCGATCTCCACATCAGCCACACTGTCTCCTGTTCGGGGCTTTGTTCTGCCTGGGCCATACCTGGTCACTGAGCTTTATCCAGTCACTGGGCCCATAACCTGGAGAAGAGTATGATTGCTGGGTGCAGCGGAGTCAATTCAGATCAGACATTGTGGAGCAAAAAGAACTGGCATTATTGGAACATGCAATAACAGAAGGTCACCTTACATGGTGAATGTCACAGACAGGAAAAATAAATCAGTATCTGAAGTGGACTTCAACCTGAATTTAATGAAAAATTTAATTTGCTGTAAAGATGAATTTCCTCGTGCTTCATGGTAATGAATCAATTCTCCCTCAAATGGTGGTAAAAAAAACAAAAACATACTCATCTCATCCATTCAAACACTTGTAGAGACTGCCACGACCATCTTGATTGAAGATCCCGTGCAAATTCTCATGCGCCGTGATTTATGACATCACCACGCCGTCCAGCGTGATGACATCATCAAGCACCTTGCGAGATTTCTCATGGTGTCCTCAATCTTTATGCTGAAATGGTGGAAAAGGTGATTATATATATATATATATATATATATATTATTATTTTTTTAACCAGATTAACCCCTGAAAGTCCTTACTATTATTCGTAGATGTCACACTCAGTGATGAATGCAGCATCTGAGGGTTTCAATGACGGGGGCTGCGCCATCGCTACTTGCAAAAAATTTGAGAAATTCGGCAAAGCAGGCGAACACTAATTATGACCTCCAGCTAATATCCAGAAAGTAACTGCTATGTGCATCATTGAAACAGCTAGACGAGCTGGGAGTGACTCAATAAGGTCCTGGTAGGTTGTCACAGGTATCTGGAGCCATGCTGACTGCATTGCATCCCACAGCTGCCGGACATTGAGTGAACACGAAAATCGAGGTGGTCCCACAGAGGCTCAATTGGGTTCAAGGCTGTAGAATTAGGGGCCCAGGCTAGTAGTCGGAAGTCGTGACTACTATGCTTTACCAACCAACGTTGGACACATTTCTAGCCATGTGACATATCACATTGTCTTGCTGGAAGATCCCATCTGCCCCAGGGAAAACAATGAGTATTATATGGAAGTATGTGATCTGTAAGCATGGATTCGTACGCAAATCGGTTGAGAGTGCCTTCCAGAGTGGGCCCAGAAAATGCCACAAAAGCATTCCCCTGATCTAAACGCTGCCACCACCAGCTTGTGTTCTTCCAACAATGGTTGCCGGGTGTTTGTCAATGTTTCTTGCTTAGCATGCCAATGTCCATCTGTTTGATGAAGCAGAAAACCTGACTCATTAGAGAAGGAAACCCTTTGCTAATCAGCGGAGGTCCAACTTTGACACTGCCACAAAAATTAAAGCCTTTTCCGCTAATGTAACTTAGGCTACTTTCACACTCACGATTTGTGCAGATCAGTCATGATCCGTTCAGATAATACTTCAGTTTGCATCCATTCAGAACGGATCTGTTTGTATTATCTTTAACATAGCCAAGACGGATCCGTCTTGAACACTATTGAAAATCAATGGAGGACGGAACCGTTTTCTATTGTGCCAGATTGTGTCAGTGAAAACGGATCCGTCCCTATTGACTTACATTGTGTGCCAGGACGGATCCGTTTGGCTCAGTTTCATCAGACGGACACCAAAACGCTGCAAGAGGTGTTTTGGTGTCCTCCTCCAAAGCGGAATGGAGACTGAACTGATGCAAACTGATGCATTCTGAGCGGATCCTTTTCCATTCAGAATGCATTGAATGCAAACTGATCCGTTTTGGACCGCTTGTGAGAGCCCTGAACGAATCTCACAAAACAGAAAGACAAAACGCGAATGTGAAAGTAGACTTAGTTAGAAGTGCAGAGACCATACATCTGATTGTTGTTTTAGACAGACTTTAGGTAGCTCCCTAGTTCATTTTGGTATCGGGCTGCTCCACTGTAGTGTGTCGGTCTGCCCTTGTGCACCTTCCTAGCCATAGTACCTTCACAGTTTCCATGTTGCTTATTCTCAATGGTGTCATTTGTCCACTCACGATACACTTTCAGCAACACCTGAACAGTTCACAATCTGCGCAGTTTCAGAAATACTGCCATCCTTGGGCCAAAAGCCAAACTTTTTGCAAGTGATATATTGCCCGTTTTACCCATGACAGTAACAAGTGATATATTGGCAGACAGTCTTTAGCACACATAATAAACCCACCCAGCCAGCTCATGACATGTGACTTCATGAGCCACGCGCTGTAGACGTAAAAAGTAGGAAGCGGTCATAATAATTTGACTTAACTATGTAAACACCACTGCGCTAATTTACCTGTTAAATTCAACATATTAAACTGTTGAATTTATATACCAATAGTGCTAAAATAGTAAATGGGCAGGCACTCTTACATATCGAGTCACGGGAGAGATATTTCTTGTCAAAACCTCTATTTAATATGATTAAAATTTACAAGATAAATAGACACTAAGGTAATAATACAATCCCTGACAAAAGTCTTGTTGCTTGTGTACAAATTGACCTGAAGTGCCGTTAAAATATATTTCTAATCAAGATTTTGTTACAAGAAATGGGTCATTTTAATCCCAACAGCTTTTGTAATAATGTTTCAGTGCAAAATGAAACTGACAAAAAGTATTCTAATATTCACAGCTTGGTAAAGCCCATTGAGTCAATTTTTGCCAAGACGTAAGTGTTGTCGCCTTGTCATATGAGCTTCACCTGTGACTAATAATGGATCAATTAGGTCTCAGGCGTGTATAAAAAGAACCCCAGTACACTAGACCTTCACATCAACTGCAACTAGACCTCTGCAAATATGCCTAAGATTCAATCGGAGACTATAGTGTTGATGATCAAGAGGCCTAAGACCAGATCCACTGCTGATGTGGCAGACACCTTCAATGTGTCTCAGCATCAAGTTCAGAGGATAAAAAAAAAGATTTGAAGAGACTGGATACGTTTTGGAAAAGGCCAGGTCAGGCCCACCCCGCAAGACAACTGCTCAAGAGGACCGTTTGTTGGCTCAAAAATCCAAGGCCAGCCCATTTTCCACTGCAGCAGAACTCCACGAGGCCTGGTCACCTGAAGTCCCTGTGTCAACCAGAACAGTTTGTCGGATTCTGTCTTGAAATGGCCTCCATGGTCGATTCAGTGCCCATAAGCCAGCACTAAACAAAAGACAATTGAAAAACCGTGTGGCATTTGCCAAGGCCCACAGCCTGCTAAAAGGATGGACGTTGGAAAAGTGGCAGAAGGATTTTTCAGATTAAAATTCTGTTGAATTACACCACAGTCGCCGCAAATATTGCAGGAGACCTACTGGAACCCGCATGGAGCCGAGATTTAGCCAGAAAACAGTGAAGTTTGGTGGAGGCAAAATTATAGTCTGGGGTTAGATCCAGTATGGGTGTGTGCGAGGGATCTGCAGGGTGAAAGGCAACACCAATAGTCTAAAATATCAAGAAATCTTAGCTACCTCTTATATTCCCAACTATAAAAAAAAGGCCAAACTCTGCAGCAGGATGGTGCTCCATCGCATACTTCCATCTCCACATCAAAGTTCCTTAAGGCGAAGAAGATCAAGATGCTCCAGAATTGGCCAGCCCAGTCACCAGACATGAACATCTTTGAGCATATGTGGTGTAGGATGAAAGAGGAAGCATGGAAGACAAAACCAAAGAATATTGATGAACTCTGGGAGGCATGCAAGACTGTTTTCTTTGCTATTCCTGATGAATCCTTGCCAAACCGCATGGATGCTGTCCTTCAAGCTCATGGAAGTCATACAAGATATTAAATTTGGATCTCACAGCACCACTACTTAATTTGCTGACATATTTTTGGATTTGCAGTAAAGTTGTTCAATCTCTGTATAGGCGACAAAACTTGATTAACTGATAAATCTTTTTTCAGTGAAACTAATTTATTTCAGTGCATCATTTGGGAGGGCTTTAGCTTTTCATATTAGCTATTTCTAACACCAATTGATTAATTAAAAGTCAGGTTAATAGTAGAGGTTTCTACAAAATAGAGAAGCGACAAGACTTTTGTCAGGGACTGTACAAGTATAAACTAAAATCGATAATGTAATGATAAAAAATGATAAAATATAAGACAAAAGACCAAAAGCATAAAAAATATCCAAATGACACTGCGGTACAGTTATTAGTGCCGTACATTTGTTACACCCAGCTTCTCATTAGTATATATACACGATAGACGTAAATTGTCTTATTTAGACATAAGCAGGGACTGTCCCTTTTAAATAGATGCAGGAGTGGTCCTTATAAGTCACAGTAATAGCTATATTCCAATTTGTCCGGATTGTATAGTAACTTAGGCAAATAAATAGCTTAAGAGATCACAAATGAGTGAGTGGATCCTCTTGAAGTAATCAGATTGTTATCTCAGTATTTAGGACCATTCAAGTGTAACATGACAGAGCAGATATATATTTCTCTGTTTCCACACTCCTCAGTCATCCCATTCACGAGACCGTTATGACATTTACAGGGCTCTTAAAGATAGTTTAAGTATACCATTCTTATGATTTACTCACGGTGTTAAGGTGTGCAGGGTCTTTTTCTGTGATGGCCCAAATTAGGGGCGCTTACCTGTCACAACCAGACAGCTGAGAAGCTCTGACAGAGGCCTTTCAGAACCTCCTCCTTGAGTTCTCTTTGTTGTGCTGTTTAGTTCCTCATCTCGTTAGCCTCTCTCAGCTGTCATGTGGTTGGACTGATTGCATCCCTTTAAATTCCGCCCCATAATGCATTACTGGGCGGCTTATACTACTTCCTGGAGTGTGTGTGCATGCTGATCTTGTTTTCCAGTCTGCTACAAAGTTAAGTGCTGAACATTTATCTGTTATTTTCTGTTTGCTGGATCCCAGGTGACCCTGACTCCCTCAGTGTCTGGTGTAGGGAGCCGGTGGTCGTGTCCCCTCACTATTGTAGGGTGTTCAGGGGTTATATGGTCGAGGTACGTGGATATGCAACCTTCCACCTTTCGGATCTTTGCATAGGCTGAGCAGCCAGGGAAAGTCTCAGGTCTTGTGCAGGGGTCTCCCTTTTGGTTCCTTAGCTTTGGATCCACTCAGTCATATATGCATGTTGCTTTGTCTTGTTTCCTGTACACCGTTCGTGACATTATAAGCCACCAAAAGCATCTCAAGCATGGATCCGGTTTCACTTTTGGCTGAACGCCTTCAGGGTCTTTCATTGGAGGTAGCTGATCTCCGTAAGACTTTTTCTCAGCTTCAAGTGACCGGTTCAGCTTGCGTTCATGGAGTTTGTTCTGAGCCTAAGATCTCGCTCCCGGATATGTTCTCCGGGGGTAGTGAGAATTTTGTGCGTTTTAGAGAGGCTTGCAAACTCCATTTTCGCTTTCTTCCCCATTCCTCTGGTGATGAGGAACGGAGGGTGGGGATCATTATATCGCTGCTCAGGGGTAACGCTCAGTCCTGGGCCTTTTCGCTGCCGGGGGGGGGGCACGGCCTCTCCGTTCAGTGGATGAATTCTTTTTAGCCCTGGGTCAGATATATGATGATCCGGATCGTATTGCTCTGGCTGAGTCTAGACTACGTCTATTATGCCAGGGTAAACAATCCGCAGAAATATACTGCTCAGAATTTCGGAGATGGGCAGTTGATACTGGTTGGAATGATGCTGCACTCCGAAGTCAATTTTGCCATGGTCTTTCAGAGGGATTGAAAGATGCATTTGCCTTTCATGAGAGGCCTATTTCTTTGGACTCTGCTATGTCTCAGGCCGTTTGTATTGACAGGCGTCTTAGAGAGAGAGGAGAGATGTCCCCTTCCTGTCATACTCAGTCCCAGGACAGTGCAGCGGTCCCATTCTGTGCGCAGGGGTCTCAGTCGCTGTCAGCCCCTTCTGAGCAGGAGCCCATGCAGCTGGGGTTGATTGCTTCTGACAATAGAAGATTCAGCTCGCATGGGAGGGTTAGTTTTTGTTGTGGAGGAAATCATTTGGCAAATATTTGTCCCTCTAGGAGATTCAGGCAGTTTTCTGGGAGTAATAAAGAAACAAACAGGAAAAAATCTTTTAAAAATGTTCCATCTGTTACTATTGGCAGGGTTGAGGCGGAAATTGAAGGTTTTCAGTTTGCTTGTAGTTCCCGTTTTGTCCTGCCGGCTAGGGTGGCGCTAGAGAGCAAGAACATTTTTTGTGAGATTTTTGTGGATAGTGGAGCAGCGGTCAATCTCATTGATAATCAATTTGCAATAACTCATGGTTTCCAGGTGCGCACTTTGGGAAAGGATATTCCTGTTTTTGCTATTGATTCCGCTCCACTTTCTCAGAAATCATTAAAGGGCATAGTTCACAATATCCGTTTAATTGTGAGTGATGCTCATGTTGAGGATGTGTTATGTTTCGTCCTTAGCGGTTTGCCTACTCCTCTAGTGTTGGGGCTACCCTGGCTCACTAAACATAACCCCACCATTGATTGGCAAGCAAGGCAAATAAATGGTTGGAGTGACTTTTGCAGAGAGAATTGCCTCACGACATCTGTTTCTGAGGTTGCTACTAAGACTGTACCATCTTTTCTCTCAGAATTTTCGGATGTCTTCTCTGAGAGTGGAGTTCAGGATTTGCCCCCGCACAGGGAGTACGATTGCCCTATTAATCTCATCCCAGGCGCCAAACTGCCTAAATCTCGTTTATACAATCTTTCCCAACCTGAGAGGATCGCTATGCGTGCTTATATCTCTGAGAGTCTGAGAAAAGGACACATACGACCCTCGAAGTCACCTGTTGCCGCTGGTTTTTTCTTTGTTAGGAAAAAAGATGGTTCTTTAAGACCTTGTCTGGATTTCAGGGAGCTGAACAGTATCACTATTCGTGACCTTTATCCGCTTCCTTTGATCCCGGACCTGTTTAACCAGGTTGTTGGGGCTAAAGTATTTTCCAAATTAGATCTAAGAGGGGCATACAACCTGGTCAGAGAAGGAGACGAATGGAAGACGGCCTTCAATACCCCTGAGGGCCATTTTGAGAATTTGGTTATGCCTTTTGGTTTGATGAATGCCCCAGCCGTTTTTCAACATTTCGTGAACAGCATTTTTTATCATTTGATGGGAAAATTTGTATTAGTGTATTTGGATGACATTTTGATTTTTTTCTCCTGATTTCAAAACTCATAAGGAACATTTACGTCAAGTCTTGCTCATCCTGCGGGAGAATAAATTATATGCGAAACTGGAAAAATGTGTGTTTGCGGTTCCAGAAATTCAATTTCTGGGGTTTCTTCTCTCCGCTTCTGGTTTTCGCATGGACCCCGAGAAGGTCCGCACTGTGCTTGAGTGGGAGCTTCCTGAGAATCAGAAGGCGCTGATGCAGTTTTTGGGCTTTGCCAATTATTACAGGAAGTTTATTTTGAATTATTCCTCTATTGTTAAACCACTCACTGATATTACCAGAAAGGGGGTAGATTTTTCTTCTTGGTCAGTAGAGGCGCGTAAGGCTTTTTCTAATATCAAGGAGAGTTTTGCTTCCGCTCCCATCTTGGTGCAACCTGATATTTCTTTACCCTTCATAGTTGAGGTTGATGCTTCTGAGGTGGGTGTGGGGGCGGTCTTGTCTCAGGGTTCCTCTCCTGCCAAATGGCGACCGTGTGCCTTTTTCTCGAAAAAACTCTCCTCCGCAGAGAGAAATTACGATGTGGGAGACAGGGAATTGTTGGCCATCAAGTTGGCTTTTGAGGAATGGCGCCATTGGCTAGAGGGAGCCAGACACCCTATTACCGTATTTACTGACCATAAAAATCTGGCCTACTTGGAGTCAGCCAAGTGTCTGAACCCGAGACAGGCCAGATGGTTTTTGTTCTTTTCTAGGTTTAATTTTGTGGTCACGTTCCGCCCTAGAGTTAAGAATGTGAAGGCAGATGCCCTGTCACGTTGTTTTCCGGGAGGCGGGAATTTTGAAGACCCGGGTCCCATTTTGGCTGAAGGTGTGGTGGTCTCTGCTCTCTTTTCTGAATTGGAGGCAGAGGTGCAGGCAGCCCAGTCAGAGGCTCCTGATCTTTGTCCTCCTGGGAGGTTGTTTGTGCCTCTCGCTTTAAGACACAAGATTTTTAATGAACACCACGATACGGTCCTTGCTGGGCACCCGGGGGCAAGAGCCACACTGGATCTCATCGCTCGGAGATTCTGGTGGCCTGCACTTCGTAAGTCGGTTGAGGGTTTTGTGGCAGCCTGCGAGACTCGCGCTCGTGCCAAAGTCCCTCATTCACGGCCATCAGGTCCTCTCCTTCCCTTACCCATTCCTTCCCGTCCTTGGACACATCTGTCCATGGACTTTATAACGGACCTGCCTCGTTCCTCGGGGAAGACTGTGATTCTGGTGGTGGTGGACCGTTTTAGCAAAATGGTGCATTTCATCCCTTTTCCTGGTTGGCCCAATGCCAAGACGCTGGCGCAGGCATTTATTGATCACATTGTCAAATTGCACGGTATTCCTTCAGACATAGTCTCTGATAGGGGCACGCAGTTTGTTTCCAGATTCTGGAAGGCTTTCTATTCTCGCTTGGGGGTTTGGTTGTCATTCTCTTCTGCTTTCCACCCGCAGTCGAATGGCCAGACAGAGCGCGTCAATCAGAATCTGGAGACATATCTGCGCTGTTTTGTGGCAGAGAATCAAGAGGATTGGTGTTCTTTTTTGTACCTTGCTGAGTTTGCTTTAAATAACCGTCGTCAGGAGTCCTCTGATAAGTCACCATTTTTTGTTGCATATGGGTTTCATCCGCAGTTTGGGACTTTCTCGGGAGAGGGGTCTTCTGGTTTACCTGATGAGGACAGATTCTCCTCGTCTTTGTCATCTATTTGGCAAAAGATTCAGGATAATCTAAAGAGCATGAGTGAGAGATATAAGCGTGTGGCAGATAAGAGACGTGTGCCTGGTCCGGACCTGAATGTTGGTGATCTGGTGTGGTTGTCTACCAAGAATATCAAATTGAAGGTTCCCTCCTGGAAGTTGGGTCCTAGGTTTAGTGGGCCTTACAAAATCCTGTCTGTCATCAATCCTGTTGCCTACCGTCTTGATCTTCCTCAGACTTGGAAGATCCATAATGTTTTTCATAAGTCCTTATTGAAACCTTATGTTCAACCCATTGTACCCTCGCCTTTGCCTCCTCCTCCGATTATGGTTGATGGGAATCTTGAATTTCAGGTCTCTAGGATTGTGGATTCTCGGCTTGTCCGCGGTTCTCTCCAGTACCTTGTTCATTGGGAGGGTTATGGTCCTGAGGAGAGGATGTGGGTCCCAGTGACGGACATTAAGGCCTCTCGTCTCATCAGGGCTTTCCATAGGTCCCATCCTGAGAAGGTGGGCTCTGAGTGTCCGGAGTCCACTCGTAGAGGGAGGGGTACTGTCACAACCAGACAGCTGAGAAGCTCTGACAGAAGCCTTTCAGAACCTCCTCCTTGAGTTTCTTTGTTGTGATGTTCAGTTCCTCATCTCGTTAGCCTCTCTCAGCTGTCATGTGGTTGGACTGATTGCATCCCTTTAAATTCCGCCCCATAATGCATTACTGGGCGGCTTATACTACTTCCTGGAGTGTGTGTGCATGCTGATCTTGTTTTCCAGTCTGCTACAAAGTTAAGTGCTGAACATGTATCTGTTATTTTCTGTTTGCTGGATCCCAGGTGACCCTGACTCCCTCCGTGTCTGGTGTAGGGAGCCGGTGGTTGTGTCCCCTCACTATTGTAGGGTGTTCAGGGGTTATATAGTCGAGGTACGTGGATATGCAACCATCCACCTCTGGGATCGTTGCATAGGCTGAGCAGCCAGGGAAAGTCTCAGGTCTTGTGCAGGGGTCTCCCTTATGGTTCCTTAGCTTTGGATCCAGTGAGTCATATATGCATGTTGCTTTGTCTTGTTTCCTGTACACTGTCCGTGACATCAGCACAAAATACATCCTCAAAAACTTCCACTTGCCAGCCTTGAGGAGGGGCCTTCTCCCTAGACATCTGCCCACCAGGAAATTTCCCTGTAAGGTCTATGGCCAATCCGCCCCTGGTTTTAGGTGTCTGTTGCATGTGACATGTGACATCATCAAGTGATGAATTCAGGGAGGACCATTATTTGGAAAGTTGTGCATGTGCTCTTTTTGCCCTATGGTTAAAAAACCCTGAACACTGGTAGTCAATAATCTGACTAACATGACTTTCACCTACAATGTCACCACACATAAAGGAAAGTGAAGTGATATTGTCTTTACTTCTTGCATGCAGCATGAAGCAGACTTTTTATTTTATCAGAGTGGCAGTTATTTTTATAAGCTATCTTCTGCCTGCGGTTCTTTTGAGTTCTAGCTCCAGCAACAAAGTTTTCCTGAAACTTGGTTTCAAACACGATCTCCGATGCAGTATTGTCACAGATTTTGTCGGCCTCCTTGAAACAATGAAATTGGTTAAGGAATTGTAAGTATGTCACTTGTGACAAACATTTAGATAAGCCACTCTGCATATCCCAAAGTTATTGTTAGTGGTTCTGAACAGAAGACAAGAGGAACTGCTTAAAATAATGTATTTTACTTTGTAATTGCTGTGGGAAGCGTGCGCTCACAGTATATCGTGCCTGCCATTCATGAAATAGGGGCTTATTTAAATGGACTTTGCAAAATTTGGGATGAACCATAGCAGCACCATTGTGTTTCTTGTCAATGTCTTCATTCTTTACCATCCGTCTTTTGACTTTTATTTATGCCCTTTATAATCATTTGTGAGAAGGTTCATCAAATTTAAAAATGAGCCTAGACTCTTAAGAGACATCATGCTGATAACAGTTTAATTGCAGAGAACTAAATATTCTCTTTGATTACACTGACTCAGGTCAAGCCAGTAATGTGCTATCAGTCAGAAATCTATAGTAAAGTCATCATACTATCAGAGTTAAATTGAATATATTATTGTCTTGCATAACAGAATAGATCAGAATACATTACTGTAAATATATATATCTTAAGAAAGTAACAAGGCAACGCTCCAATGTGAATAAAAAGGTTATGGACCCACTTTATTTCCCCAAGGTTTCAACACTTCATTGCTATGTTTCGGCCCAGCTCAATGGGACCTTTATCAAGCAATGTGACCTGTGTCAAAGTGAGGTATATAAACCAGTGAGATGATACCAAACATGATGAGCAATAAATTAATTAATAACAGTGAAAATTGCAATACAATAATGTGACACAAAATGAATCTCATGTGGCTTATGTTCACTGAAAACCAACTCGGTGTCAGTCATCATCTATATAAATCTATATATAGAGAAGGTGAAGAGATTCGGTGGCACCAGTCAGGGCTCAGGTGCAAGGTCCAAGGGAATTAGCTTCTCACCCTTAATATACGTATGAAATTGGACAGCACTCCAAGACTTGAAAAAACTTGATGTCTTTATTCGCCCATGTGGAACAATTGCAATGTTTCAGCTCACAACTGAGCCTTTCTCAAGCCTAGGAAAGGCTTGAGAAAGGCTCAGTTGTGAGCTGAAACGGTGCAATTGTTCCACATGGGTGAATAAAGACATCACGTTTTTTCAAGTCTTGGAGTGCTGTCCAATTTCATACGTAAATCTATATATAGATATATATTGTTAGGGATCACTCTCTCTCAGGAGGTCGCAATCACAGACTTCTCCTCTGACAACGGGGTTCAAGTCCAAAAGGTGCTTTATTTTGGCACTTCAGCACCATCACACACATAAACATAAAAAATAAACACATGCCTGTCTGGGCTCTACCTAATACACGTGTTGTCTCTACCTCACCTATAGAGCGCCGTTCACAAACAGGATCAGATCTGGCTTCCTCAGCTATATATGGTCCAGCAGCCTCCAGGCTGTGACCACACCAGCACCCTTGGGGGGAGATGGTCCAGAAGTCCTCCTGACTTTGACCGTGGGACCCTTTTCCGTAGGTGTCTCTGGGCCCCCCAAACTTCAGGCTTTACAAAGCCTCGTGGCCCCTCAGCCCTCCTGGCTGAGACCACACAGAGCCTCTCAGGTTCCCCATCTCTCTCAGGCTTCCTCAGTCGTTCTCCCCCCAAGTCATACACAGAGGGTTGTTTATCCCTCTGTGATTCCAGCAGCAGGCCTCACCTGCGATCACATCCGGTAAAAGACAATACATGCAGTGGAAGGGTGTGGACTGGCAGATCCCAGTACCAAACCTATGCCCCAGTCCACATGAAATCCAGCCCAGAACAACATATAGACAAAACTGTCTCAGCAAACTACACTTTGCTTAAACCATTGCAGCTTTCTGGATTTCAGTTATCTCACCCAGCTGAAGTATCTGGGTGGGATATACACGCCTCCCAGCACTTATATTATACACATCACCACTATATATATATATATATATATATATACAGGTCCTTCTAAAAAAAATTGCATATTGTGATAAAGTTCATTATTTTCTGTAATGTACTGATAAACATTAGACTTTCATATATTTTAGATTCATTACACACCAACTGAAGTAGTTGAAGCCTTTTATTGTTTTAATATTGATGATTTTGGCATACAGCTCATGAAAACCCCAAATTCCTATCTAAAAAAATTAGCATATCATGAAAAGGTTCTCTAAACGAGCTATTAACCTAATCATCTGAATCAACTAATTAACTCTAAACACCTGCAAAAGATTCCTGAGGCTTTTAAAAACTCCCAGCATGGTTCATTACTCAAAACCGCAATCATGGGTAAGACTGCCGACCTGACTGCTGTCCAGAAGGCCATCATTGACACCCTCAAGCAAGAGGGTAAGACACAGAAAGAAATTTCTGAACGAATAGGCTGTTCCCAGAGTGCTGTATCAAGGCACCTCAGTGGGAAGTCTGTGGGAAGTCTGTGGGAAGGAAAAAGTGTGGCAGAAAACGGTGCACAACGAGAAGAGGTGACCTGGACCCTGAGGAAGATTGTGGAGAAGGACCTATTCCAGACCTTGGGGGACCTGCGGAAGCAGTGGACTGAGTCTGGAGTAGAAACATTCAGAGCCACCGTGTACAGGCGTGTGCAGGAAATGGGCTACAGGTGCCGCATTCCCCAGGTCAAGCCACTTTTGAACCAGAAACAGCGGCAGAAGCGCCTGACCTGGGCTACAGAGAAGCAGCACTGGACTGTTGCTCAGTGCTCCAAAGTACTTTTTTCGGATGAAAGCAAATTTTGCATGTCATTCGGAAATCAAGGTGCCAGAGTCTGGAGGAAGACTGGGGAGAGGGAAATGCCAAAATGCCTGAAGTCCAGTGTCAAGTACCCACAGTCAGTGATGGTCTGGGGTGCCATGTCAGCTGCTGGTGTTGGTCCACTGTGTTTTATCAAGGGCAGGGTCAATGCAGCTAGCTATCAAGAGATTTTGGAGCACTTCATGCTTCCATCTGCTGAAAAGCTTTATGGAGATGAAGATTTCATTTTTCAGCACGACCTGGCACCTGCTCACAGTGCCAAAACCACTGGTAAATGGTTTACTGACCATGGTATTACTGTGCTCAATTGGCCTGCCAACTCTCCTGACCTGAACCCCATAGAGAATCTGTGGGATATTGGGAAGAGAAAGTTGAGAGACGCAAGACCCAACACTCTGGATGAGCTTAAGGCCGCTATTGAAGCATCCTGGGCCTCCATAACACCTCAGCAGTGCCACAGGCTGATTGCCTCCATGCCACGCCGCATTGAAGCAGTCATTTCTGCAAAAGGATTCCCGACCAAGTATTGAGTGCATAACTGAACATAATTATTTGAAGGTTGACTTTTTTTGTATTAAAAACACTTTTCTTTTATTGGTCGGATGAAATATGCTAATTTTTTGAGATAGGAAATTTGGGTTTTCATGAGCTGTATGCCAAAATCATCAATATTAAAACAATAAAAGGCTTGAACTACTTCAGTTGATGTGTAATGAATCTAAAATATATGAAAGTCTAATGTTTATCAGTACATTACAGAAAATAATGAACTTTATCACAATATGCTAATTTTTTTTAGAAGGACCTGTATATATACAGTCCTGATCAAAGGTTTAAGAAAAATGGCAAAAAATCTTATTTTACATTGTTGGATCTTAACAAGGTTCTAAGTAGAGCTTCAACATGCAACAAGAAGAAATGAGAGCGAGACAAAACATTTTTTGAGCAATCAATTCATTGAAATTAACAATTAAACTGAAACAGGCTGTTTTTCAGCTGATCCAAATTTTAGGACCACATGCCTTTAAAAGGCCAAATCTGTGCAAAGATGTGGATTCAGTGTCATTTCTGTCAGGTAATCACACGTTGTGATGGCGAAGGCAAAAAAATTCTCCCTTTTTGAATGTGGTCGGGTTGTTGAACTGCATAAGCAGGGTCTCTCAGTAAGAATTTCTTAAATGATCCTGAGGGTTATGGAACAAAAATGTCAAGTGGAAGACCCCAAAAAAATCATAAGCACTGAGCCGGAGGATCCAATTTTCTGTCTGTCAAGACACTGGACAATCCTCGACCCAAATTAAGAACCTTACTGGTGCTGACTGCAGCCCCATAACCATCAGACGGCATCTGAGACTGAAGGGCTTCAAAAACAAAAAAAAGTCTTCAAAGACCTTGTCTCCTTAAATGCCACAGAACTGCTCAATTGGACTTTGCAAGAGAGCACCAAACATGGGACATTCAATGGTGGAAGAAAGTTTTATTCTCTGATGAGAATTTTTTTTACCTTGATGGTCCTGATGGTTTCCAACATTACTGGCATGACAAGCAGATCCCACCTGAGATGTTTTCTACGCACCGCAGTGGAGGGGGCGCCATAATGGTCTGGGGTGCTTTTTCCTTCAGTGGAACAATGGAGCTTCAGGAAGTGCAGGGGCGTCAAACGTTGCTGCCTATGTCCAGATGTTGCAGAGAGCATTCCTCATGACTGAGGGCCCTCGTCTGTGTGGTAACAACTGGGTCTTTCAACAGGACAACACTACAGTACACAATGCCCGCAGGACACGGGACTTCTTCCAGGAGAATAACATCACTCTTTTGGCCCATCCTGTGTGTTCCCCTGATCTAAATCCAATTGAGAACCTTTGGGGATGGATGGCAAGGGGGGTTTACAAAAATGGACAACAGTTCCAGACAGTAGATGGTCTTCGTGCGGCCGTCTTCACCACTTGGAGAAATGTTCCCTCATGGAAACGCTTGCATCAAGCATGCCGAAACAAATTTTGGAAGTGATAAACAATAGCGGCGGAGCTACTCATTACTGAGTTCATGTTTGGAAATTGGATTTCTGTTTTGGGGGGGTTTAGAGTTTTTTTGGAGGTGTGGTCCTAAACTTTTGATCAGCTGAAAAACAGCCTGTTTCAATTTATTTGTTGTTTTCATTAAATTGAATGCTCAAAAAATTGTTTTGTCTCACTCCCATTTCTTCTTGTTGCATGTTGAAGCTTTACTTGGAACCTTGTTAAGATCCAGCCATGCTAAATATGATTTTTTCAAGTGGTCTTAAACTTTTGATCAGGACTGTATATGGATGTCTGGTGTGAATCGCTTACTTGAGGTCATGCCACAGCATCTCAATCGGGTTGAGGTCAGGTCTCTGACTGGGCCACTCCAGAAGGCATATTTTCTTCTGTTTAAGCCATTCTGTTGTTGATTTACTTCTATGCTTTGGGTTGTTGTCCTGTTGCAACACACATCTTCTGTTGAGCTTCAGCTGGTGGCCAGACGACCTTAGGTTCTCCTGCAAAATGTCTTGATAAACTTGGGAATTCATTTTTCCTTCGATGATAGCAATCTGTCCAGGCTGTGACACAGCAAAGCAGCCCCAAACCATGATGCCCTACCACCATTTCTGCACAAATTGGTCATAAAATGTGATCTGATCTTTATCTAAGTCAGAACAATAGACAATCACAGTCTGCTTAATCTAATAACACACAAAGAATTAAATGTTACCATGTTTTTATTGAACACACCTTGTAAACATTCACAGTGCAGGTGGAAAAAGTATGTGAACCCTTGGATTTAATAACTGGTTGAACCTCCTTTGGCAGCAATAACTTCAACCAAAGGTTTCTTGTAGTTGCAGATCAGACGTGCACAACGGTCAGGAGTAATTCTTGACCATTCCTCTTTACAGAACTGTTTCCGTTTAGAAATATATTTTTGGGATGTCTGGTGTGAATCGCTTTCTTGAGGTTATACCACAGCATCTCAATAGGGTTGAGGTCAGGACTCTGACTGGGACACTCCAGAAGGCGTATTTTCTTCTGTTAAAGCCATTCTTTACAGATTTACTTCTATGCTTTGGGTCGTTATTCTATTGCAACACCCATCTTCTGTTGAGCTTCAGCTGGTGGACAGTTGGCCTTACGTTCTCCTGCAAAATGTATTAATAAACTTGGGAATTCATTTTTCCTTCGATGATAGCAATCCGTCCAGGCCCTGCAAAGCAGCCCCAAACCATGATGCCCCCACCACCATACTTCACAGTTGGGAGGAGGTTTTGATGTTGGTGTGCTGTGCCTCTTTTTCTCCACACATAGTGTTGTGTGTTTGTTCCAAACAACTCAACTTTGGTTTCATCTGTCCACAGAATATTTTGCCAGTACTGCTGTGGAACATCCAGGTGCTCTTGTGCAAACTGTAAACTTGCAGCAATGTTTTATTTGGACAGCAGTGGCTTCCTATGTGGTATCCTCCCATGAAATCCATTCTTGTTTAGTGTTTTATGTATCATAGATTTGCTAACAGGGATGTTAGCATATGCCAGAGACTTTTGTACGTTTTTAGCTGACACTCTAGGATTCTTCTTCACCTCATTGAGCAGTCTGCGCTGTGCTCTTGCAGTCTTCTTTACAGGACGGCCACTTCTAGGGAGAGTAGCAGCAGTGCTGAACTTTCTCCATGTATAGACAATTTGTCTTACTGTGGACTGATGAACAGCAAGGCTTTTAGAGATACTTTTCCAGCTTTATGCAAGTCAAAAATTCTTAATCATAAGTTTTCTAAGAGCTCTTTTGTGCGAGGCATCATTCACATCAGGCAATGCTTCTTGTGAAAAGCCAACCCAGAACTGGTGTGTGTTTTTTATAGTGCAGGGCAGCTGTAACCAACACCTCCAATCTCATCTCATTGATTGGACTCCAGTTGGCTGACACCTTATTCCAATTAGCTCTTGGAGATGTCATTAGTCTAGGGGTTCACATACTTTTTCCACCTGCAATGTGAATGTTTACTTCGTGTGTTCAATAAAAACATGGCAACATTTAATTATTTGTGTGTTATTAGTTTAAGCAGACTGTGATGGTCTATTGTTGTGACTTAGATGAAGATCAGATCACATTTTATGACCAATTTGTGCAGAAATCCATATCATTCCAAAGGGTTCACATACTTTTTCTTGCAACTGTATGTATGTGTGTTTATATATATATATATATATATATATACATATATATATATATATATATATATATATATATACACTGAGCAAAAATAATATAAACGCAGCACTTTTGGCTGAGTTGAACTCAAAGATCTTAAACAATTTCTACATACACAAAAGACCCATTACTTTCAAATATTGTTCACAAATCTGTCTAAATCTGTGTTAGTGAGCACTTCTCCTTTGCCAAGATAATCCATCCCACCTCACAGGTGTGGAATATGCAAGATGCTGATTAGACAGCATGAATATTGCACAGGTGATCACACAGCACAATGCCACAGATGTCGCAACGTTTGAGGGAGCGTGCAATTGGCATGGTGACTGCAGGAATGTCTACCAGAGCTGTTTCCCATGCAATGAATGTTCATTTCTCTACCATAAGCCGTCTCCAAAGGCGTTTGAGAGAATTTGGCAGTACATCCAACCGGCCTCACAACCTTAGACCACATGTAAACACACCAGCCCAGGACCTCTACATCCAGCATGTTCACCTCCATGATTGTTTGAGGCCAGCCACCCGGACAGCTGCAGCAACAATCGGTTTGCATAACCAAAAAATATCTGCACAAACTGTCAGAAACCATCTCAGGGAACCTCATTTGCATGCTTGTCGTCATCATTGGGGTCTGGACCTGACTGCAGTTCGTCGTCGTAAACCGACTTGAATGGGCAAATGCTCACATTCGATGGCATCTGGCACGTTGGAGAGGTGTTCTGTTCACGGATGAGTTCTAGTTTTCACTGTTGAGGGCAGATGGCAGACAGCGTGTGTGTCGTTGTGTGGGTGAGCGGTTTGCTGACGTCCACATTGTGGATCGAGTGGCCCATGGTGGCAGTGGGATTATGGTATGGGCAGGCATATGCTATGGACAACGAACACGGGTGCATTTTATTGATGGCATTTGGAATGCACAGAGATGCTGTGACAATATCCTGAGGCCCATTGTTGTGCATTCATCCACGACCATCACCTCATGTTGCAGCATGATGATGCACAGACCCATATTGCAAGGATCTGTACACAATTCCTGAAAGCTAAAAACATCCCACTTCTTGCATGGCCAGCATACTAACCAGACATGTCACCCATTGAGCATGTTTGGGATGCTCTGGATCAGCGTATACGACAGCGTGTTCCAGTACCTGCCAATGTTCTGCAACTCCGCACAGCTATTTAAGAGGAGTGGACCAACATTCCACAGGCCATAATCAACAACCTGATCAACTCTATGCGACGGAGATGTGTTGCACTGCGTGAGGCAAATAGTGGCCACACCAGATACTGACTGGTTTTCTGCCCCCAGTAAGGCAATGCTGTGAACATTTCAGAGTGTCCTTTTATTGTGGGCAGTCTAAGGCACACCTGTGCAATATTTATGCTGTTTAATCAGCACCTTGATATGCCACACCTGTGAGGTGGGATGGATTATCTAGGCACAGGAGAAGTGCTCACTAACACAGATTTAGACATCTTTGTGAACAATATTTGAGAGTAATGGGTCTTTTGTGTATGTAGAAAATGTTTCAGATCTTTGAGTTCAGCTCATGCAAATTGGGAGCAAAACCGAAAGTGTTGCGTTTATATTTTTGTTCAGTGTATATACACTATAATCCATGTATGAAAAAGTCTTAGGCGGGTGCAGACTTGAAGTGTTAATAGTTTATTTTTATCAATTAACAAAATGCTAAGTGAATGAACAAAAGAAAAACCTAAATAAAATCAATATTTGGTGTGACCACCGTTTGCGTTCGAAACAGTATCCATTTTTCTAGGTTCACCTGCACACAGTTTTTAAAGGAACTTGTCAGGTAGGTTGTAGAACTAACCACAAATATTTTGGGGAGGCCTGCTCACATCCATTTGTGTCTTCATGTAATCCCAGACTGACTGAATAATGTTGAGATCAGGGCTCTCTTGGGCCATGTTATCACTTCCAGGATTCCTTGTTCTTAACAAAATTGGCTGTATGTTTGGGATCATTGTCCTGAAGCAGAATACATTTGAAACCAATCAGATGCTTCCCTTATGGTAATGCATGATAGATAAGTATCTGCCTGTATTTCTCAGCATTGAGGACACTAGTGTTGACCGAGCATGCTCAACCGAACACCTGTCATTGTATTTAAAGGGAGTCTGTCACCAGATTGTGACCTTATAGACCGCTTACATAGCACTCTAGCATAGCAGTCTATGATTCTAATGGTACCTTTTATGTTTGCTTGTGAAGTTCCCCCAAGGCAAAAACTGACTTTTATTCAAGGGATCGCAAGTGCCCAGGGAGGGGTTCACCTTGTTGGAGCCCAGGCTGTTCTGCCTCTTTTCGCCATATCCCCGCCCCAGCCTCTTCCTCTGCCCACCTCGCTCTTCCTTTGCGTCGTTCTTCTCTGCAGCGAGATCCCGCGCCTGCGCTATCCATTGCTTGGCCGGGGCATGCGCACTGCGATGCCTATTGTGGGTGTCTCTGGTCCGCCTCCCTGCCGCTGTTTCTCACCGTTGGCCGGCGCATGCGTAGTAGCTACTGCGATGCCGTGCCCACAATGGGCATCGCAGTGTGCATGCCCCGGCCAAGCAATGGATAGTGCAGGCGCGGCATCTTGCTGCAGAAAAGGAGGACGTAAAGGAAGGGCGGGGTGGGCAGAGGAAGAGGCTGGGGCGGGGATATGGTGAAAAGAGGCAGAACAGCCTGGGCTCCAACGAGGTGAACCCCTCCCTGGGCACTTGCGATGCCTTGAATAAAAGTCCGTTTTTGCCTTGGGGGAACTTCACAAACAAACATCAAAGGTACCATTAGAATCATAGACTGCTATGCTAAAGCGCTATGTAAGCGGTCTATAAGGTCACAATCTGGTGACAGACTCCCTTTAAATCCAATTTAGCCTCTATTTCTGAAAAGTTTCTGCCGGGATTTGAACTACCAACCTTCTACATTAGATGCAAGGACTTTAACCACTCAGCTATAAAGCTGTATGGTAAACTGTGTTAGAAAAACCTAATAGTAGTTTGTCATGTAGTAAATATTCCTATACAGCAGAAGTATCATTTCATATTTCACTACAGGTTAACATGTAGCTTAGTGGTTACGGTTCCTTTCTCTTGGCTCTATAGACGGTTGTCAGTTCAAATCCCAGCAGAAACTTTTCAGAAATAGAGGCTAACTTGAATTTATATATATATATCAGAAGTATGATTAATATATATATATATATATATATATATATATATATCTATAGAGATATATATATATATATATCCAGGTGAAACTCAAAAAAATGTTATATTGTACAAAGTTAATTTTTTTCAGTAATGCAACTTAAAAGGTGAAACTAACATATGAGATAGACTCATTACATGCAAAGCGAGATATTTCAAGCCTTTATTTGTTATAATTTGGATGATTATGGTTTACAGCTTATGAAACCCCAAAGTCACAATTTGAGGTATCCTTTGCTCAGGGGGTACCGATTAATTAGCTGACTAGAGTGTGACACTTTGAGCTTAGAATATTGAACCTTTTCAAAAAATTCTAATTTTAAGCTGCATTAATGCAATTCCTTTTAATCTGCATTACTGAAATAATCAACTTTTGCTCGATATTCAAATTTTTTGAGTTTCACCTGTGTGTGTATATATAAATAAAAAAAAATATATATTTTTTTGTAATTACACATTTATTTTGTGCCATAGATTTTTTACAATTACTAAAAAATATATCAATTTAGCCTCTATATCTAAAACATTTCTGCCGGGATTTGAACTTACAATCTTCTACATTAGAGCCAAGAACTTTAACCACTACACTATACAGCTACATATTAACCTGCACTGGAATATAAAATGATACTTCTGCTGTATAGGAATACTTACTACATGACAAACCTATGAGGTTTTTCTGAGATAGTTTGTCCTTCAGCTTTATAGCTGAGTGGTTAAAGTTCTTGCCTCTAATGTAGAAGGTTGTGCGTTCAAATCCCAGAAACCTTTCAGAAATAGAGGCTAAATTATATTTAAATACACTGGGTGTCCCCAAACACTGACTCCATATATGGACATAGCTATTAGTGTTGATCACGAATATTCGAATTGCGAATATAGGTACTTAGAAAATTTGTGAATATTTAGAATATAGTGATATATATTTGTAATTTTGAATATTCAAGATTTTTTTATTGCAAATTTTCGTAATGTGACTTTTTATGGCGAATTTTTCAATTGCTGAGTAAAAACATGATTCCTCCCTGCTTCTTCCTTGTGGGCCAGTCTCATTGGCCCACAAGCAAGAAGCAGGGAGGAATCATGACTTGAAATGGTAAAAAAAAAGTCTAAAAAGTCTAAAAAACTAATATATAGCACTTAATCGAATATATTTGCTTTTTCGAAAGTTCGTAATATTCTAAAACAAGAATATATCGCAATATAGCGAATATTAGAAAAGAATATAGAGAAATTTAGCTAATATAGTGTTATAATCTTCTTTGTCTAATAGTTGTAATTTTTTTCTCATCTGAAGTTCAGATTGGAAAAAAATTACAACTATTAAAAAAAAGATTATAGCACTATATTAGCTAAATTGCTCTACATTCGTTTTTTTTGAATATTCGCTGTATTGCGAATATTCTTGTTTTAGAATATTACGAATATTCGAAAAAACTAATATATTCAATATAGTGCTATGACTCATTGGCCCACAAGCAAGAAGCAGGTAGGAATCATGTTTTTGCTCGGCAATTGAAAAATTTGCGATAAAAATTTGCATTATGAAAATTCTTATATTACGCGATCATTACCTTGACGATTTTTCGAGTTAAAAAAAATTGTTGAATATAATTAATATTCAAATTCGCTAATATTCTACAAAATATTCACGAAATATAGCGAATTCGAATATGACCCCTGCCGCTCATCACTAATAGCTATATATAGAGTCAGAGCAGGGACTCCTAAGCCCCAGACTCACACTGGGGGATTCCCTCACTGTACAACAATCTTCTGCATAGACCTCAGTGGGACCCGGCACCCTCCCCTCTTTAGAGCAGGGGGTGTCTGGTTTAATGCTCGGTTTCTCCCATTGATTTCCATTGTCCTCTGGTGATCTGTAGAGCACCCGAGCATCGCAAAGTGTTCTACCAGAGTACTTTAGTGCTCGATCAACACTAGAGGACACCATTAATCCTCACCACCAGGAACTCCATTTGCTGAAATGCAGCCCCAAATTTGCAAGGAACCTCTACCATGCTTCATTGTTGCCTGCAGGCCCTTCAGTTGTTGTTTTCTGTTACAGCTACATATTTAAAAGTTTGACTCATTAGTCTAGAGCACCTGATTCCATTTTTCTACAACCCAGTTTTTATGCATAGTTGAGTTGTTTGGCCTTGTTTCAACAATGAATAGTGCAATTCTGGAATGAAGACCACTTCTGGACAGATTTCACTGAACAGTAGGTGGGTGTGCCTGGGTCAGATGGGTTTCTGCTGGTTTTGACATGCTGGACATCTTCCAATTTCAAAAGCAAGTAAGCATGATGTGTCTTTGATCTGCTGACTACTGTATCTACGATCTGAAACATTGCCCGTTTCTTTGTGCTTCATCAAAAGAGCTTAAACAGCACATCTTGAAACCCCAGTCTGCTTTGAAATCTTTGCCTGGGAGAGATGTTGCTGAGTACCTTTTTGTTTTATTTATGTGCTTAGTTTTAAAATGGTGTATGACCTGTGACATGAAAATGTCTTCCACAACCTCACCTTTGTATCAGAGTTTGGTTGTTATTTTCCCAGTTTTAAGACGCAAGTTGTGGAGTTGTGAAGTCTGGTTGCTTCCTGTAGATTTATTGTGAATATAGGCAGGACAATGTGTATTGTCTAACAGAGGCTGACCCAGTGCAATGATTGATCTCTGTACTACAGAGTCTTTTACCTTTATTGCTCCAATCTTCCATTTTGGGCTGTGGTCACATGATAATGTCTATGTAGATTTTTCTTATTTCCTGTGATGTTATGTCCATGCAGGGTCATAGATGGGCAAGTGTCTGTTTAATTAGCTGGGTGGTAGAAGCTATAAACTAGCTGGGCACTGTTATGGGCGGTGCTAGAGAGCTGGCAGAGAAAGGAGGAGTGCATCATGGGTTTGCTTGGATACAGGTATAGGAAGGGCTAGATACAGGATGTAAACCAAAGTGATTAGTTTACAAGGTGAAAACAGGTCAGAAGGTTCCAAATTCGAAAAAAAAATGGTGTAAATCTACATGAGTAGAGTTGACAGAAGCGAGCTTCGGATGCTTCATCCAAAGTCACTTTGTTCAAAACTTCTGAATAAAACAGTACAGAGATTTGTCTCCGTACAGTATTAGAATGTATGGGCTCCAATGAGCTGAAGTTAGTTAGACAAATCTCCATACAGTATTATTCTGAAGTTTTAAACAAAGCGACTTCGGATGAAGCAACCGAAGCTTGCTTAGCTCAACTCTATACATGAGGTAAGCAATTGCATAAGCATATCTGTTAAATACCATAGTAATTCCAGATAGCCCCCTTAATTCATTTAATATCTTTGACATTTTCAATTGAGCTGATGATGTTTGGAAGCATGGGGCCCATTTTTTCTACATACATACAGTAAGCATGCTTTGGCCTGAGATTATCAGACAAGGTATATTACAAACTGTTCCACTCTTATCTGTGGCCTGTGTCTGGTATTGCAGCCTGCCCCAATTAAAATATATGGGATGGAACTTCAAAACCAGATGCTTCCCATGGAGATGAGTGGCACAGTCTCCTAATCACATTAGGACGAGCAGGGAATAAAGAATTTGGAAAGGCAATTGCTTGACGGGGTATTGGTTATTACCCGCTCACCCCTCATGATCAGTCACATACTAACCCTTAACTCACCTACCACCAGCCCTAACCCTCTAAACTGGCCTTGTCAGAACCTCAATAAGACACGGACACCAAGTTGGATTATATCGGCCACAGCAGCCGTTTATTGAAAACACATACATGAATAAATAACCTTTTATTTCCCACAAAACATCCCCATAAGATATAACCAACTTATTCATATCCCTGAGTAACACGGGGAGGTCCTGGAAGCCCCAAACCTCAGAATTTTGCCAGTATCATTTCTGAGCCGACTTGCCCCCAGCCGTTAAGCACCACTGATGGCTCGCCCAAATTCCGCAACAACCGACCACCAGCCATAGGAGTCCAGCCCCAACCGTGGAGCCCTCCCATCCTCGTCACCTGAATCTCTCCAACTTCAAGGACCTCCCACCGCCACGAACGCACATGCTTGACACCTTAAAGGGGTTGTCCAGGTTCAGAGCTGAACCTGGACAGCCCTCCATTTTCACCCAGGCAGCCCCCCTGACATTTTCACCCAGGCAGTCCATGCTCCTGACATGCTCTCCTTTGCCCTGCGCTAAATTGCACAGGGAAAAGGCATTTTTCTGAGTTCCGGTGACGTACCGGGGCTCTCTATGGGGCTGACAGGAACCCCGGTGATGTCACCGGCACTGATGGGCGGGATTTGGCTCTACCCTAGCCAGTAAATCGGCTAGGGCAGAGCTAAAGCCCGCCCCTCAGAGCCGGTGATGTCACCGAACACACTGCCGGGCGGAAGTTACCGCCCGGCAGTGTGTTATTGAAAACAAAAGAGCCAGTGCCCTCCGCGATCTAGCACAGGGCACTGGAGCGCATTGGAGCATGAGATGCTCCGATGCTAGCCTCAGAGTGGCTGCCGGGGTGAAAATAAGGGTATGTCCGGGTTCAGCTCTGAACCCGGACAACCCCTTTAAGCCTGTGCGTCCCTCCACATTCGCAAAGCTGTCTCAATGCCCTCCTGTATCGCCAGACACCACATGTCAATCCCCACTGTGTTCAAGTGAACACCGTCATACCAGCCAAAAAGCCCCGGCCCCTTTCTCCGGTTCGGTATGCCGTACTACCACTGCACCATTCCTAGCAATGAACCGCCCTATGGCCCGGTTAGCTTTTATCCTAGCCTTATTTATCCCTTCCACCGACCGCGCTCCCCTCCACACTTTGCGGGGAACAATGTCCGACCAAACGGAAATAAGACTGGGGAAGAGCGCCCACAACCGGAGTAGGTCGAATTTAACATCCTTTACCAACTCCCGCAATGGCCACGCCCCCAAATCGTTGCCCCCCACGTGCAACACCAACACATCCGGCGCCCTATCCAACCTAACAAACTTGTGGACCTCAGGTAACACGCCCCCCCCACACCATTCCCCTACGCCCCAACCATCTTACCACCGCTACCGACCGGTCAATCCCCAACTGTTGTCCATCCGGCCGAACCGCTGCCCGGATGGCTCCCCAGAAAACATAAGAGTGACCCATTATCCAGATTAGCGCTGGGTCCGAACCTGTAACGAAATAATGAGAACAAAAGCATACCATACGGGATGAGACAAAATACAATACAATATCACAAACGATCCAGGCGAATATAAGATCTAAAACGAATCGATTCCCACCTTCCTATTCGCATGATCACGTCCTGCCCTAGCCCACCTCTGGCCGCCTCTGTCGCGGCCCCGATTCTAAAAGAGTGGCTAGAGTAACCCCCAAGTGCTACGCCCAACTGCCCTAGACACCGCCTAAAGACCGCCGTGAATTGGAAACGGGAAAGGAAAGACCCAGTCCGCATGCACTAGGAGAGGGGAATTCGCCCCCACCACCGCAACCCCGTACTCCCTCAAGCAGCATACCGGACACATTGTGCAACCCGGGACAGCAAACAAAACAACCTTCCGACCCCTTCCTTCCCTATCAGTTTTTGATCGTCCACCCTGTCCTGAAAAAGGTCCACGTCGTCCCTGAACAAGCCACCCTGTCTGTTAACCGACGGAGAAACCAACTCGCCCAAACGCAATGCCCCAAAAAATGCCAGCGAAAAAGCCAACCGAAACAAACGCAACTCCCACGATGAGGCACAGACGTCGACTAGTTGATCCCCCAACCTCAACAACAAAGCAAAAGACACCGGCCTACGGTCATCCTGCCCTGACTGAGAACGCCGCCAACCCTTTAAAGCCCTCACCACCAGAAAAGACTTGGTGACGTCCGGCAGGTTCCTAAGACGAAAACCGAAAGCCAATCCCGAAACACAACTATTAATCCTAGAGACAGACCACCCCTCCTCTCTACAATGCCCAATGAACAACAGCCAACCTGGTCTTCCAATCTTCCCAGCATTGCCATGCCCTATTGTATGTCTCCCACGTACTGGGTACAAGTGAAGCCCGTATGAGACCCACTACGGTGTCTCCAGAAGTTCTCACAGACAACTCGCGTTCCTCTGCCCCCGGGGCCAGCTGACGGAAACGCTCCCACTGTGAATGAGAGAGAGCATCAGCGATACAGTTATCAACTCCTGGCACATGCACTGCTACCACCCAAGCATTGAGTGACAAACACTCCAACACTAGCCTCTGCAATAGACGCACCACTAGCGGAGAAGAAGCCGACAACTCGTTAATCGCTTGCACCACCCCCAAGTTGTCACAGTGGAAACGAACCTTCTTGTTCCTAAACTCCTTCCCCCATAACATCACTGCCATCACAATGGGGAACAGCTCCAGCAACGCTAAATTCTTCACCCAGCCTCTCTCCACCCAGGTATCAGGCCAACCCCCCCGCACACCACTGCCCCCCACAATAGACCCCGAAACCGCCTTCCCCCGCAGCATCAGAGAAAAGGTCAAAATCAAAGGAGTCTACCGCATCGCCCATAAACAGACCTCTGCCATTATAACGCTCCAGAAACAATGCCCCAACTTGCAAATCCGCCCTAAGCTCTTTCCCCAGTCTAATAAAATGGTGCAGCGCCGCCACCCCTGCCTTTGCCGCTGCCAAACGCCTACTAAATACTCTACCCATGGGGATAATCCTACAGGCGAAATTCAGCTTCCCCAGGAGTGACTGTAGGCTCCGCAATTGTATTTTCCGCAGTCGCCGCGCCCTATCGACCTCCATTTTTAGATCCTCAACCTTGTATAAGGGCAGCCTACATTCCATCTTCACTGAGTCAATCACTATGCCTAGGAAGCTCAATTCCGTGGTCGGCCCGACCGTCTTCCCTGCCGCTAAGGGAACCCCGAAGGAATCAAACAAAGCCTCCATCGTGTGCAACAGTAAAGAGCACACCCTGGATCCTGGGGGGCCAATACATAAGAAATCGTCCAGATAGTGAAAAAGTTATTCACATCCGGAGGAATCCACTACCGCCCATTCTAGAAAAGAGCTGAACGTCTCAAAATACGCGCAGGACAACGAACACCCCATTGGCAAACAACGATCAACAAAAAACGCACCCTCCCAAAAGCAACCCTACAAATGCAGGCTCTCTGGGTGCAACGGCAACAATCTAAATGCTGACTCAATATCCGTTTTCGCCATCAATGCACCCCTCCCGAACTTCCTAACCCACTTCACTGCCGCATCAAACGAGGTATAGACTACCGAGCACAATGTCGGGTCAATACCGTCGGTGACCGACGATCCCTTAGGAAAGGATAGATGTTGAATCAGGCGAAAAGTATTCGCCTCCTTCTTTGGGACCACCCCCAGAGGCGAAACACGCAAGTTCTGCAAAGGTGGTTCCAACTTTTTAGTCACCACCCCAGGGTGCTCCCTTGCCGACTGCAAATTCCTCTTAAGCAACACGGGCCCCGATGGAAAAAAAATGAATTTTTAACCCCCCCGAAAAACCTTCCTGCAACAATTGCGCAGCCCCCCTATCTGGATATCTAGCGAGAAACCGGTCCATCTGTTCCAGACGCACCGGTGTCTCCCCCTTTTCCAGAACTCTCGCCCCCCTTCTGTTTTGCCCCTCTAAAGCAGCGCGCGGCTCCATGAGACCCGCCACAGGTGGAACATTCGTGCTTGAATTTGCACTTGGCTCCAAATTTACACCCCCCCTCATTGAATAAAAAACACAACCCCTTTGCAGATGCTGCCGCGAATCCGGATTGTCCCCCCGCCCCTGATTCGTTCCGAAAGGGCTGGCCAGACCGAACCAGCGCCGTCACTTTTAGCCACAAAGCGATATCCTGGTGATCCCATTTGTTGCTAGGGCGTACCGCCTTCCGCTGCCTAAACTGCTCGTCATAACGCAGCCATGCCATACCCCCATACACACGGTAAGCTTCCCCAATAGCATCCAGGTAACAAAAAAGCGCGGAGCAGCACTCCGGCGCCTTCTCCCCTATCACACTGGCCAATATCGCGAACGCCTACAACCAGTTAGGGAACGTCCGCGGTATCAGTCGGTGCCTACGCTTCTCCTCGTCCTCCCTCTTACCCTCATCCTTACGCGCCCTATCCAAATTGAACCTGTCCAAAGGGAGTAAGGAAAATACATCCACATACTCCCCTTTCCAAATGCGCTCCCTAACCTCCTGCTTCAAATGTGCCCCCAACGGGCCCTCGAAACAAACATAAACTTCACCCTTCGCCCTATCATCTAACCGCATCACCTCCTCCTGATCAGACCCACCTACCTGCGTCTGAACGGACGCCGAAGTACCACATGAAACCACCGTGGGTGTACCCGAAGCTGGCGGCCCCCCCGCGGCCGCACCCACACCCCACGCCGGCAATGGCCCGGACGCTACCAACCCGCCGATGCCACCCCCCAGGCCCCCCAACGGTAACGCGGGATTCCCTGCCGCCCCCAAATTCGCTAACAACCCCACCAAACCCCCCAAGAGCTGGCCCAGCCCCTTACTCAAATCCGACTGAGACCCCCCAGCCCCCCCAGACACTAACTGACATAAAGGTCACCATGGTGCCTCACCTGGCTGCATGGGTGCTGTGACCCCATCAGCCGAGGGTCCTGATTCCTGACGCTTGGTCCTCTGAGAGGGTCCTGGCACAGCGAGCTCCCACGGATGTCCCCTGGCTGGGCTGGGGCCAGGGACGCAATCTTCCGGATCCTCCCTGGATACTACATGCACGCCGACACCTTCCTCCCCGACTTGCCTGGCTGACGAGGGCCTGCTGCCAAGGTCCGCAGCAGCTCCGTGCCCTCTGGAACACTGCTCTAGCTGAGGGGCCTCATCCACATCAGGATCCTGGAGAGTGCCCACCGTTCCTGGTCCCGACCACAAGGTGGCGCTGCTGCGCTGCTGAAAAGGCCTGCTGAGGCCTGAACGAGGGCCGACCTGAGATCCGCCAAAATGGAATCCACGTCCATGGTTAGTGCAGGTGGGACAAGTGGGTGCAGGTGCATGCAGCTCGGTTTTACCATAAAATGGCCTCCTTCCCCCCAGACCCTCGTTCTTTTAACCCCTCGCTCCCCCCCTCCCCCTTACTTGAACTGGCCAATCTCCTCCCAGGGGCTCCCTCAAACCAGCCCCCTGTCATGGTCGCCTCCCCCTAAGGCTGCGCCCCCAGTCCGGCTCTATCTGTCTGTTCTGCTATGGTCGCTACAGAACTGCCTACAGAATAAAAATAGAGTCACCATTTTCCCATTCAGTTTCTTACAGGTCCAGTTTATTGACATAAAAAACTGCAGATGTGAGAAGTGAGATTAAACTGCTGAACACCAAGTCAAAAGTTAGCAGTGAGAGACAACACATATATAGATGTTAAGATGTGTGTATTGTACATAGAGATCTCACACTATGGAATGCTTATTGTGGAGGCATGACCAAAGCTCTGCTAGGAGTTCTGGTGGATGGAAGGGATCAACATTGGTCTGCGCACCCTCCACTTCAATTGCAGTGAAGTATTTTTCCACCATATACTATGGGAATGTTTTACCTTTTAGGAAGCAGGCTGAAGGAGTTAAGAAACCCAAGATGCACAGAGACTAGTGCTGCAGTTCATTACAAAGGGAGGCTTTTTGGCATTAGGCTTTAGGGATTAAAAATTATGGACACCCCCTTTAAGAATGCAACCATTGTTTATTACAATCCCACTATTTGTGAAAATAGTGACATCCTCATTAAGTAGTTGTATATTGCCTAATGGCACTTTAGTGTGCAGAAAACGTAACCTCACTGACTGACAAAAGCTTTGCCTCAAATGAGAATAACAGCCTTAGGCCTCTTGGACACGACCATATGTATTTTGCGGTCTGCAGAAAACAGATCCGCAAAACATACGGATGCCATCCGTGTGCATTCCGTATTTTGTGGAACGGAACAGCTGGCCCCTAATAGAACAGTACTATCCTTGTCCGTAAGGCGGACAAGAATAGGACATGTTCTATTTTTTTTGCAGAACGGAAATAGAGAAACAGAATGCACACGGAGTACCTTCCGTTTTTTTTTTTGCGGACCTATTGAAATGAATTGTTCCGCATACGGTCGACAAAAAAAAGAAAAACTGAAAGGACACGGAAAGAAAATAAGTTAATGTGCAAGAGGCCTTATCTTTGTGGTCATGTCCTGTTTTTTAATATAAGTAATTAACTACCTAGAGGAGATTCTGTTACTTGGCTCCTGCTGACATCGTTCTCCTGCCCTGCAGTTCATCAGTATGAGATAGTTTAACATGATGATAACTGAGAAATAAGCAAGCATCCATTCTTCTAATTCCACCAGATTATACTGCATACCCAGTTAAAACCTTAGTGTGCACTGCTGCCATACAGATCCAGGTATGGACGGATTCATAGACGTCTATGGACCTATGTCAGGGGGCAGCAACCTTCAGCACTACAGCTGGTGTGAAGCTACAACTCCCAGCCTGCACATTAGCTTGGCTGTTCTTGTAATTTCCTAGAAATGAATGGAGCATTCTGGAAGTTGTAGTTTCAGCTGGAAGTTGCTGATCCCTGATTTATGATGTACTTTAATGCCTCTAATTGTAGACATATCACATAGTGTTTTTGTCAGATATATCTGTGACAAAAATTGCAAAAATGTGTTCCAGCAAATGTGCGGCCACATGGAGGTATTTCTCACCAAATTGCTTGTAAGGGAGAATACAGGGCTGCACAGAGACACCATACAGGGGCACGTAGGGTACTGTAGCTAGTGCTCCACAAGGCAGTACTATAGGGATTCTGTTAACAACTGTATGTTTATACTCTTGGTATATTGTTTTGCTGTATGAACAATGATTTGCACTGAATCACTCAATGAACTGCTCATTTCCAGTTATAACTTCCAGCTCAGTTGAAATACAAGAATGGACAAATGCCAGCTGGCTAAAACTCAAGTTCTCTTGGTCAAAGGTCAGCGCCTAACCGCACCTCTATCCCTTCATAACTCCGTCAAAGCTTAGACCGTGTATGCACTTTGGGTGTTGTTATCAATGAGCAAAGTATCTCTCAGGGACCAGGTATCTGCTATTATTAACTTGTCCTACTTTTACCTGAGCATTACCTCACCACTGCAAGAATGAAACACCTCCTCCCATCAAAAGATCTGTCCACACTGAGACACACCATTATAATGTCAGGCCTGGGCTACTGTAATGTCCTATACATATGTCTCAAAGGACAAGTGATGCACTGACTTCATTTACTTCCAAATGGACACATTTTCATCATGACTAAAAATGCACCAGTTCAGTTTGGTGTCTGAGTGCACATTATAAAAAACGTATCCGTTTATTCCTGACCTGCGGTTTCAGGCCCTTGTGATAATAGTGCATTACAAATGTTTCTTGCTATTTTCAATACAAATTCTGATTGATATATAAATAAAGAAAAAAAGAAAAACAAAAAGTATTCACTAATTATCTTTACAGAAACTAATACAGGGGCGGACATACCGCATGGGCAGCAGGTTCAGCTGCACAGGGGCCCAGTAAGGAAGGGGGACCTGCAGTCACCTCTCTCTTCCAGCTGACATGGAGCACAGCAAGATCTTCAGTGCTTGGGGAGAAAGGTCCTGCGCTGTACTGAGAGGAGATGAGAACTCCAGTACAGCTTAAGGACCTTTGATGATGTAATCAATGGGAGGAGCCATGGCAGGTAGACTGTACAGCCAGCACTTGTGTAGGGAGATGTGAGTTTTTACTAAACATGCTAATTGTGTGTAGCAGAGCTGTATATATGTAACTGAACTGTGAAGGTAGTAGAGCTGTATGTCTGTATAGTAGAGCTATGTGTGTAGCAGAGCTGTATCTGTGTATGGCAGTGCTATGCTGTCCTCTCATACCCCCCTACCTGAAATATCCTCTAAGATCACATAATACCTGCCTGGACATGCTAGGAGTTATAATCCTCTCCTCTTATACCCCTCGCTTAAGTGCCCTCTGATATCTTATAGTAAAGACCTGGAAATGATGGTATTTGTAGTTCTCGTCTCCTCAACCTGATTCTTGTAATATCTTCTGATATCATATAACGGCCTGAACATGCTGAGAATTGTAGTCCTCTCCTCTTCTACCCCTTCACTGTAACGTCTTATGATATCACATTATATCAGCCTCTTATACCCTCTCTCTTCCTCTGATATCCCATAGTAACAACCTGGACATTCTAGGAGTTGTAGTCCTCTCCTTTTCTACCTCCTCCCTGTAATCTACTATCAAATTATATCAGCCTCAACATGCAGAGAGTTGTAGTCCTCTCATTATAGACCTTCTTCCTGAAACATCCTCTGATATCCCATAATAACGACCTGGGCATGCTGGCAGTTGTAGTCCTCTCCTCTTATACCTCCCTGTAACCTCTCTTGACGCTGGTATATAGATTATGCTTTCCATTCTGTGTGTTGTATCGTCACCCTCTGTCCCGGGTATGGTGAAAGCGGTCACTCTAAGCTATTGCCCCCGCCCACTGCACCTTGACGAAATTTGGAGGTTCTAGCAGGTGGGAGGAAAGGGACACCCGCTTAGCCAACCAGATCAGCCCGACTGCTGCACCCCTTCCCCTACTATTTATGTGGCAGCCACATAGTGGTATTACCCTCTGAGCCCAGGGGAAGGGCAGCCCTCCAGCCATGGTTCCCAGAGGTTTCCTCCACAGGGGGTTTTCCTCTCCTGAATGCTAGAGGGTGACTCTTCGTGAGTCGGGGGTTTGCCATTTTTTAAATAAATAATTTGGACTTTTATTCCCCAGTTAATGTGTTCTGCATCTTTATTCTGTGTTCTTTGGTCAAAGATGTACGCTAGTGTTGATCGCGAATATTCTAAATGCAAATTTTTATTGTGAATATCGGCACTTTGAGAATTTGCGATGATGTAGAATATAGTGCTATATATTCGTAATCGCGAATATTCAACTTTTTTTTTTCATCAGTAACCTCCCTTCTTGCTTGTGGGCCAATGAGAAGGCTGCATCATTTTTGTCAGAGCTTAGCAACATTCCTAGCAACCAATAGGAAAGTTGCCTACCGCTTACTATATAAACAACTCCCCAGCAGCCATTTTCTGCAGTTTTTCTTTTTGCAGTTCTGAGAGAGAGAGAGAGAGCAGTGACATTACTGTGCTCTGTGCTTTCATCTGGATCCTATTCCTTATCCAATTACATTAGATAGTTAGACAGCTCATATATATAATACAGATAGTTAGTGGGAGATAGTCAGTGTAGGTTACATTGTGATATAGCGTAGCTGATAGGTTCCAGCGCAGAGACTAGACGCTGACGCAAGCTGGTCACAGACAATCTCTTTGTTATTACAATGAGTAAAGCCGTTTTACTTCTTCAGGGGGGGGGGGGGGTGTCCCCCTCTGAGGCTCATGCCATTATTTCATTGGCTAAGAAGGAAAAAGAGATAAGAAGAAAGGAGATAACACTTGGAGTCTACGCATTGTGCACTCTCTTGGTATACAAGCTTAATGTAAACATCTGTGCACAGATGCCATCTTATAATGGAGTCTTACTGACATTAACACTGCTTACGTCATATATGACACTTCAAGGAGGTCCTTTTTTATAGGCACTGAATATATATGTGAATCATCTGGCTCAGGGGTGCTCAACTACTTTTTGTAAAGGTCTACATAATTAAATCTGCTGTGAGGTGAAGGTCCAGATCAAACACCAAGATTGGTGTTGTTGGTGGTTGGTACAATGGTCAGCAGAGGTCACAGTAAGGGTTACAAAAGCTGACCAAAACTATCCCCCCCACACACAAACACACTCTACACCCTATAGTTACTGACCTTGACCACTACACTTTCGTGAAATACCAGTAAACCAGATTACCTTAAAGGATGACCGAGAAAGCATTTTTTCAGATTTTCTGTTGTTTAACCCTGAGGTGCGCCTTATAGCCTGGTGCATCTTATAAAGTAAATATACAGTAGATGTACTTTGTGTGGCCGTTACCACAATTCAGTGACGTAGCTATAAGGGTCACAGCGATCAGTTGCGATCGTCCCCTAAGCCAGGGGCCCATAGGGCCAAGCTTGCCAGTAGCGCACATCTAATTACCATATATTTCACTTTATAAGTGCATCTTATAAAGTAAATACTAGTGAGCTCACTAGTCGGCAGGATGCGGGGTAGCTGTATTCACCCCTACTCCCTGGTCCCCTCCAGGCCGCACTGCACTGCCCAGACTGCGAACAGTGCCAGGACATACAGTGCGCAATATGAAATGACATTGTACACAGTCAGGTGACAGTGCAGCGCTGGACATGTTTAGCCGCGGCAGAGCAGGAGAGGTAAGTTTATTTATTTTGAGTTTGATCTGAGGTCTGATGGGGGTCTGAGCATTGATAAGGGGGCCTGAGCATCTGATATTGTGGTCTGAGCATCAATATGGGTGCCTGAGCATCTGATATCAGGGGTCTGACCATCTGATATGGGGGTCTGAGGATCTATTATGGGGGTCTGAGGATCCAATAAGGGGGTCTGTGGATCTGATATGAGGATCTGAGGCCCTGATACGAGGGTCTGAGGATCTGATCTGATAGTTTGATTTGAGGATCTGATTTGATGTCTGATATAGGGGTCTGATCGGAAAGGATCACACATTATTGGGGGTATTTTTGTACTGGTGCACATTATAAGGGGACATTTTTCTTCTGTCACTCATTGGAGAATTATTACTACTGGGGGACTATGGGGAACTTGATTACTAGCATGGGCACTATGGGGGCATTATTACTATTGGGGCACAATAGGGACATTATTACTATTGGAGGAACTGTTAACACTGAGTGCACGCTGGCAGATAATTATTTCTATTGGTGGGACTTTGGGGAGCGCTATTACTGTGGGGGCACCCTGGCACAGTATCAGCTTAGCGTAATTAATTTTGGGGGACATTATGGATACACTGTTAGTCAGACAAACTATTTCCTAGACACAGCTATTTTTATTTTGTTAGGTAGCTTGTTATTTAATGTATTTATCATATTTTCGTTAAACTCTGCAGAGACATGAGATGGCTGAAAAAAGTCATCAAGGCGGTTTGGTCTGAATGGAGAAGATAATGAAAGAGAATATGTCAGAATGTCAAAGGATTCTCCTGTATGTTTGTAGCGCTGTATGTAATGGTTTTCAAGTATGTCTTTAACAGTAGGGGTGGAGGAAAGGGGTTAGGTTAAAAATATGTCTGTTTCCACCCCTGAACTAATACATGGATTAAAAAATGCTAATATTTTTGCAGTATAAACATCTACGTGCACTGGGATCAAATTCCAATCAAAATAAAAACATTCAGTCCTCGGTGAACTTGTTCTCAGAATATTCACTATATCATACTGCCAAGTTATGCTTCTAACTTGGAATATACCCTGGCTCAGGTCCCATTGGGAAGACTGAGGTAACATGAGTCTATTCACACTCACATAGCAGATGTAATTCCAGAGCTTTTATAATACAAGACCACAATGCAATGTGTACAAGCCTCCTGATACATAAACAGTCTGTGCACCCACAGATGTTCTCATTATATGTTATCATTCATTTTACTTTACTTCTTAAACATGTTCATGCACCATACAACCACATCAATGTACCTTTAGGGTCCGGCCGCACAATCAAGTTTCCAGATGCAGTTTTGGAAGCCAAAATCAGGAGTGCATGATAAAAGGAAAGAAAGAATTCCAAAACTGCATCTGAAAGCTTGAACTTGCGGTCATCCCTATATCTATAAATAGAACGCATACAAAAAGGAGCAGCACTGTGCAAAAAGAAAGTGCAAGGAGTGCCAGCGGCTATGGATCCGACCAGTTTATCAGGTAAGTAGAAAACAAATTCCACGACACCAAAAAAAAGTCCCAGCAAGAGGACTGAAACGTTGTATGTGTGAATAAAGGACACATTTTTTTCACCATATGGAGGTGGCATGGAATTATTTTTTAATAAAAAAAAAATTATATATATATATATATATATATATATATATACACACACAGGGGCGTAACTACCATAACGGCACACCATGCGACTGCTATAGGGCCCAGGGCAAGAGGAGGCCCAGTCTTAGTTGGGATTATCTCCTCTTCTACTGAAGGTTAGAACTTGGTCAGGACTCTACCCTCTAAAGGAACAACTTTTAGCAAATAAGGCAGTGGAAAAATGGCCCAAGGGTCATTGAAAAGGGTTTAGGCGGAAACTTTTCTGTCCTGTGTGGGGGTTCTGGTTTGATTCTTGCTATGGGGCCCTTACTTCTCTATGTACGCTACTGTATGTATATATATATATATATATATATATATATAGGTTAAAGATTAACAAAGTTATCAAAAATGTTATTTGGCTGCTTTGACAAAAGTTCACAAAGAAATTTGATTTGTTATGAATTACTTTGTCACGAATCACATTCCATTGTATGTAGCGGGTGCAATGACTGGGAACAGCAATTGTGCCACCCCTCGTCCTTGAACCCCTCAGATTCCGCATTCAACGCTGATCCTGGCATCTGACAGTCACATTGAGGTTAAAAATTAAAAAAATACATACTCACCTCCTCCATTTGCTCACGGAGAAGCTGTTGCGGTCATCTTGATGAAAGAAAATGCAGCAAATCTTGTGCAATGATGAGATGACATCATGCTGGGTGCGCTTTCTTCAATCAAGATAGATGAGATTAGTATGTTTTGGTTTTTTTAACAGCCATTTCAGGAAGAATTGATTCGATACCATGAAGCGCCAGGAAATTCGGCTTTGTGGCGAATCAAATTGTACTTGAAATTCAGATTGAAGTCAATTTGTTTATCTTCGATTCTCTCAACACTAATAGTGATATACCAAAATTATTATTTTTTTTACTATTTTTGTCATATATTTTCTATTTCCCACAGCCTGATCTCTCAGTTTCAAGTCTTTCTTTAGTTTTTACTAACTTCATTTGTGTTACTTTGTTTCCTCCACTTCCTCCTGCTAAAGCGGTGTGCACGGTAGTTATTAGAAATGCGATGTAATGATATACAAAAGAATGATAATATTATAAAGTATGACTACATCATTTTCTCTTGTGTGAATCTGTGTAGAAGTGCTCTTACTACTCCCTAAACTATGTAGTATCTGTTACCCTAATAACGAAGGAGTGACGCAGGTAGTGAAAGCAAGGCAACATGGGTTATTCTCCATATGCCTGCCCCTTCTGGTGCCATTAGCAGAAAATAATTCCCTTTTTACAGCAATCTGGATTCCTTAAATGAAATACAGGGAATAAAGGAATTACAGATAATAAAATTATCTAATACAATGTCTTTCACTTAATTCTGTTTCTTTATAGCAGATTTATTATCTATGTATTTAATACTTATATATAATTTTTCTTGTCTACAGCAACAATACAAAAGTTTTGCACACATAAAAGGGAACCTGTCAAACAGGTCCGGCTGCGCTATGTTGGTGACAGCAATGTATAGAGCAGAAGTAGCTAAGCAGAATAATATATTGCTTTACAGGAAAAGATTCACTCGTTTATGATCCAGATCCCTGCTCTTTCTGGGTGTATGAATCCAGTAGTTTGGATGGCTTGATGATCAACAGCTCCACCTCCACCCCTCCCCTGTATGTATACACATAGAGGGAAAGCTGTCAATTAATACATCAGTAGGACAGCACACGTGACTCATAAGGATACAAATTATGTATAATCATTATTAATACTTACATTTCATCAAATTCAGATCTTACACCATTAATATATACAGGTAAGGATCAGGGTTTTAACTATCTCAGCCTAAAGCTGTAGTTTTATATTTTTACAGTCCATTTTATTGTACATTATCTGTTATTGTGCATTATCTAAATTATAACACACATGGCTTACCCACCTCAAGAACATACAAAAAGCTCTGTGCCCCGTCCCTAGTCTATAAACTGTACATAAAGCTTTTATGGATTTATCCTCAATGTTCACTTGAGATGGATCATCCACATTTCAATGCTTAGTATAATCTCTTCTTTGTTTTTTTTATTTTTTTTATTAAAAGCAAACTATAAAAAGATGAATATTTTAGTTTGAGTTATTTTCTAAATATATAACCTAATTATCATTTCTTTTCACGCAGTAAATAATCATCAGGAGTCTTGAGGGTATATACTAAATCAGGCGAGGACAATTAATTAAACTTCAAATGCAATAATTGTAAAGTTCAAGTGCAGAGCAATTGCTACAATACATACTAGTTTCAATTTTCCAGAGCTCTCACATGGGATATGTTATAGAAAACCAGACATTCTTTTTGTGGTGCTAGATGCTTTGCTTAATTCTGATCCAATAAAGTCATCAAAACTGTATTACGAGTAGATTACACCTACCTGATCTGTTTGGCTATTTTTGAATAGCATAATAAACTATTGCCACTATGCATATTTTTGTAAATCTGTATTACCATTATCAGGAGTTTTTGGAAGGAGTGAACCTTTCATATTGTCGCAGAATTTTTTCCTGTAATCATTGTCATGTATACAATTTGTCCACAATTATATATTTATACATTTTTAACTTATAAAGATTGAATTTAATATAATATATGTGTGTGGTTATGTATTTGGTGGTCTAGTTGCTTATATCCCATATAAATATTTTTCCCTAAGTTAAAAAGCTGCTTGGCTAATGCTCTCCTGGTATTCTTGATCTGGTCTTATAGTAACTTGACTTTGACCCTTCTTTTTTGCTTCTGGATTATTGTATTCTAGACTTTTGTGATAGAGCTCAATTCTGTACTTATAAAATAAAAATAAAAAACGGGATTAAGTAAAATATAAAGTTGTAGACACTGTCAAAGTTTCAAGCCAACACAATAAAAGGACAAACATCACACAATACTGTATTGCTAAATTAATATATACAGTTTATTGAAGGGGTTATCCCATGAGTAATGTAAAAAATGAAAACGATGCATCATGTAGTACACAGCAGTCTCTTTTGAACCAAGTTGGAATCAGCCCTGTACCTCGCATGGATCCAAAGATCTTCCCATTCATTGCTACAATTGCTCTACTAGAATTATTTCAGCTCAGAGGACGTGTCCTTTCTCAGGGTGCGGGTCCTTTCTGCTACAGCTGGTGACAGTTGAAGGATGGAACTGAGCAGGTGCTTCCATTTTAGTGAGCAGACAGAGAAATTAGAAAAAGAGCAAGCAGCAGGTGACACTATACAAATAGGTTTCAGTGAATAACTCAGTGGCCATACAAAATATTTAATTACATGCAATTACAAACATATTCAGATCCAGGTGTTTGTTTGAAAAGTAGACTATTTTTCATGGCATTACCCCTTTAAAAAAAAAAGTCCCAACACTATCTCCAAAATACAATTAAAAGCAATAAAATGCATAGCATCATAAGATAGAGGCAAGTACCGCACCATGAAGGAGTTTTTGGAATGGACTGACGCTTTATGTGTGTGAATGTAATAAATATATATGTAAGTAATTATAGAATTAGAGTGAAAGAATATGTTTATTGTGGAAATTGTACAACTGAAAGCATGCTCTAATATCCTGTTGGGCCATCTCTAGCCTGGATACAAGATGAGATACAATTGAGCATGGAGGCATGCAGGTTCCGTTCCACAAATGTTGCATGTGGCATCCGAGCTGGTCCCATTGTACTGGAGAGGTGCAGATAGAAGGAATGGTAGTTGTGGCTTTGAGGGTGGTAGTAATCTCCACTCTAGTGCTCCCTAGGGCATTGCAATGCAGGTAGGGCACACCCTTTCTTCCCATGGGGCAGTGGCATTAGAGCTCCTGCCTGAGAGTAGTTGGGGTGCCTTTGATGGTAGATGTTTGACAGGGTGCAAGGCAGGAGCGACGATGCAGAAGCTGACAGAAAGATGATATAGTCAATAACCAGAACCTTTGGTTGCAATAAATACATTCTATTTCTTTACTGAATTGATTGTAGGATCAGTTGTACATATAGCAGCAGATAGCACACTTCCAAGGTATGTATCAATATAATCCTCCCCTAATAGTAGCGTATGGATGGCAACAAATGCTGGTAGTTGTAGTACTCACTGTCTCTCTTTAAGGACATTTTGCATTCTTTTAGCAGAACCACAGGGATGCAAATATGTTCTTATTAATTACATCTGCAGTTTCCAGACTGAAGGGTGATACTGGTGGGCTGTCTTAAAGTGTGGTAGAATGCTTCTACAATATTACCTTCCACAGCAGCAACGTATTTCTGCCATAAACAAACATAATACCTTGCTATGTGTGTGCAGTGCGAGTCCTTGTGGGTTCTAGACTTTTTCTGAAGTCTGATTTCTGTCCTTCAGGGGAACTTTCGGTTGTAGATTTGCTTCCTTGGAAGCTGGACATTCAGAGACAATGGTTCTCTGAGCTAAAGCCTAGTTTCTGCAGGAACTTTCTCACACATGTCCTTCCAGTAGTTTACCCTTACACTTGACTCCTTTACTAACTAGCCAGGGAGTGGATCTGGTCCATCACTCTGGCAACCCAACATAATTTGCCAAGTTGTAGGTTATGCATTTAGTGCCATAAAGGGCACATAACACAACAAATCACAACATTCAACTCAATAATATCGAATTAGCTTAATCGTCATTTAACCCTTTGCAGTAGTCCTTCTGGGGTACTTCACCATAAATTTTTGGTTGGCAATTAAGTTGGCGACCAGGCAAGCCAAGGAAGTGTTGTATTCTGGCATTAATCTGACCCCAAACAGAACCTGCATTTATCTGTAAAGATGATACAGTTCCAGTCCGCAGCAATCCAGGTTTCTTATTCACAACACCACTGCAAACACTGATGATGGTGGCTGGCTGTCAATGGCAGGACACAAGTGCATTGTAGAGAGATGTCTAGCAGTCAATGATCTTTAATCAAGAAGTACACTACTCAAAAGTAGCCTTTGGGAGTCTTTTTAAAGGATATTGGGGGAAGCATTTTTATGCCCTCTTGTGGCAAGATCCAGTGTCTAATGGGACCACACATGTACTCATTTACATATCTGCCCGAAACATAACTGCTTGCCATTTATACAGCAATATATGTCTATCTGGGTGTATTTTTCAATGAGTGTATACAATATTTTATATACAATATGTATATAAAAATTATATAAAAACATTTTCACAAAAAATTTATATGTAACTACTGAAAAATTAATTTGAATGTATGTAAATCCTCTTAAAAATAAATCAAAAGGCAAATTCATAAATATTTGGGCACTAAATTATAAACCTATTGCCAGTTGTCCCAAAATTTTAATATGAAAAATTACCCTGAAAATGAAAATTAACCTTTTTTAAACTGAGCCATTTTACCCCCTTCATGACCGGGCACATTTTTGTTAGTACATGCAGGTTCGAAAACTTTTTTTTTTTTTTAAATAATTTGTGTCCTCTTTTTTTGTGATATATGGGACTTTATTTTTATTTAATTTTTATATTAGTTTTCTTTCTATTTTATTTTTATACCTGGGGAAAATGTGAAAAGTTTGTCATTACCATTTTTTAAAGGCTCTAAAGCACAAAGGCTACTAAATTTCTGTTACTTCTGGGTTTAGGCCACCTTGGAGATGGATAAAAGCTACAGGGTGAGTTATTAGTGACTTTATTTTTTTTAGTTTGTGCTTGTCTTTATATGTATATGTTTAATTTTTTTTCTGATCTCCTCTCTAACTGAGACTGACATACAGTGCCTTGCAAAAGTATTCACCCCCTTGACTTGTTTCGTATTTTGTTACATTATAGCCTTAAATTCAATGTTTTGTTAATCTGAATTGTATGTGATGGATCAGAACACAGTAGTCTAAGTTGGTGAAGTGAAATGAGAAAAATATATAAATAAAACTATTGTTCAGAAATAGAAAACAGAAAATTGGCATGTGTGTATGTATTCACCCCCTTTGCTAGGAAGCACATAAAAAGCTCTGGTGCAACCAATTACCTTCAGAAGTCACATAATTAGTGAAATGATGTCCACCTGTGTGCAATATAAGTGTCACATGATCTGTCATTACCTATACACACCTTTTTTGAAAGGCCCCAGGGGCTGCAACACCTAAGCAAGAGGCATCACTAACCAAACACTGCCATGAAGACCAAGGAACTCTCAAAACAAGTAAGGGAAAATGTTGTTGAGAAGTACAAGTCAAGGTTGGGTTATAAAAAAAATATCCAAATCTTTAATGATCCGCAGGAGCACCATCAAATCTATCATAACCAAATGGAAAGAACATGGCACAACAGCAAACCTGCCAAGAGACGGCCGCCCACCAAAACTCATGGATCGGGCAAGGACGGCATTAATCAGAGAGGCAGCACAGAGACCTAAGGTAACCCTGGAGGAGCTGCAGAGTTCCACAGCAGAGACTGGAGTATCTGTACATAGGTCGACAATAATCCGTACGCTCCATAGGGTTGAGCTTTATGGCAGAGTGGCCAGAAGAAAGCCATTACTTTCAGCTAAAAACAAAAAGGCACGTTGTGAGTTTGCGAAAAGGCATGTTGGAGACTCCCAAAATTTATGGAGGAAGGTGCTCTGGTCTAATGAGACTAAAATGTAACTTATCGGCCATTAAAGAAAACACTATGTCAGCACAAACCTAACACATCACATCATCCAAAGAACACCATCCTCACATTGAAACGTGGTGGTGGCAGAATCATGCTGTGGGAATGTTTTTCAGCAGCCAGGACTGGGAAACTGGTCAGAGTTGAGGGAAAGATGAATGGTGCTAAATACAGGGATATTCTTGAGCAAAACCTCTACCACTTTGTGCTTGATTTGAGGCTAGGGCGTAGTTTCACCTTCCAGCAGGACAATGACCCCAAACACACTGCTAAAGCAACACTTGAGTGGTTTAAGGGGAAAAATGTAAATGTGTTGGAGTGGCCTAGTTAAAGCCCAGATCTCAATCCAATAGAAAATCTGTGGTCAGACTTAAAGATTGCTGTTCACAAGCGCAAACCATCCAACTTGAAGGAGCTGGAACAGTTTTGCAAGGAGGAATGGGCAAACATCCCAGTGGTAAGAAGTGAAAAGCTCATAGAGACTTATCCAAAGTGACTTGGAGCTTTGATTGCCACAAAAGGTAGCTCTACAAAGTATTGACTTTAGGGGGGTGAATAGTTATGCACATTGACTTTTTCAGTTTTTTTGTCCTATTTGTTGTTTGCTTCACAATAAAAAAAATACAAACATCTTCAAAGTTGTGGGCATGTTCTATAAATTAAATTATGCAAATCCTCAAACAATCCATGTTAATTCCAGGTTGTGAGGCACCAAAATATGAAAAAAGTCAAGGTGGGTGAATACTTTTGCAAGGCACTGTAGTAGCCCTAGTTACAGGCTGAACAGCCTCTGAGGCCTCACTGCAGAATTGATTGCATTCTGCAGATGAACTTTCACTTTAAATGTATTTAGACAAGGATCAATACATTATTTTACTTCTAAAATGCCAAACTCCGTTTGGCCCCACTCTCCCAATTTTACAAATATTAGTATACTACATATGTGGTAAAAGTAGCTTAACTATTATTCCCTGTTTTAATCTATGGAAACCATAATGCAGCTAAGCTCCTCTTCATTCCACTAAAATAGTTTCTGGATTGAAAAATACAAATTTCTTAGTTAAACACAAAAAGAAGGAGTCCACAGTATATTAAAGGAGTTTCTACAGAAGGAAATACCCTATAAGGATTAGAGAAGCTTGACCTAGATTACCCCGAGGACAGTTCTATAGCTGCCAGTATCGTCAGCCAATGAGACTAAGAATCAAGATGCTAATCATACAGTCAAATGTTCTTCTGATTATGATACATTGCACAGCTTGGCATCTGGATGCAGCCTCCAAACAGTGAATATACAAGGCTCTGTGCTTGTTTATTCTGTTTATCTGAAACAACTAATACATAAGGGAGAGAGAAAATTCAGCTTGCTGACAGTAGTTCCAAATTGTAGGTTTTCATATCGGTAACGTTCAACCGTCTACCTATACCTATATTAGTAGCGTAAATTCAGTGGCAGGAATCTGTCCTCACCAACCCTGAAATCTGTAATTACTACAAAAGATGTATACTCTTGCCAGTTCCGTTTATAAAAGAATCTGCCAGAACAATGAAATAATCATTATGATAGATAACTTCAAAGATGTTGTAAGGGAGAGATGGAAAAGAGAGGACGTGATGAGTAGTGAAACCAAACCCTCAGGTCATTTACCTTCAAAATCCACTACTGTATGTACAATGTTTTTTTTCCAATATACACCTATGCATTATGTGAATCTCCAAATGTTTGTGTGATCTTCCAGCATAACATATTATTTTAGTGAATTTTCTTCATCCTAATATCTAATACAGCAACAAGAGCTTTGTCTAACAGCTTATGTCAAGATGGATGGTACAAATGTGATCATTAGAGGAAGAGGCAATGGCACCACAGTGAGCCTGGGACTATTGAGAAATGGGGTGCATTTCAAGAATTGCTTTTGGACATGATACAAATGGCTGTGGTTTCTTGAAGTATCTAACCTGAAGTAGAGCCTGGAAAATGTGCTAAATAAAATAATAAACCCAATGATGTAATATTAACAGTAGTAAATATAATTACTGATGAGCAAAGTTTTCAGAAATTCGATTCGGGTGTTTCGCCAAATGTTTTCAAGAAATACGCTTTGTTCCAAATTAGTTTGTCACAAGGCATGTTAAATCACCTATATACTGTACCAGCCTGCAGGGAGATTGTATATTGGTGTACATCACTGTGCATTGCTTCAACATGCATAGCGAATCCTTTCTGGTAGTGAAACAGTTACTGTAGACCACTTATTCACCCCAGTTTCAGAATCAAGGCCTAATAGAATTGCTTATCTAATAAACAAGGTGGACAACCCAATGACAGTAAAAGCAGATAGATTATTCACCCTAATTTGAGAATTATGTTTTACTTAATTTTTTTATTGATTAAACAATGTGGACACCCCACTAACAGTAGAAGTAGACAGATTATTCACCTCAATTTGAGACTTAAGGCCTAATGAATTGCTATTAGACAAGGTCGACGAACCAATAAGGGTAAAATTAGATGGCTTATTCATCCCAATTTGAGTATCAAGGCCTAATAGAATTGCTTTTCTTTTAAACAAGGTGGACACCCCAAAAACAGTAAAATTAAAAAAAGGTATTCACCCAAATATGAGAATTAAAGCGCAATAGAATTGTTTATCTATTAAACAAGGTGGACACCCCAATAACAGTAGAACTTTACAGTATACAGAACAGTAGACAGCTTATTCATCCCATATTGAGAATCAAGGCATAATAGAATTGCTTATATATTAAACAAAGATGACACTGTTCAATTAGATAGCTCTGTGCCCTACACAGGGATTGAGGCAAACTGTGCTGTCTCCTATGGATCCCTTCAGCTTCAGATTACAGTCCCTGCACTGCCCCTGCAGTCTCCCTATGGTCTTCCTACAGTGTGTAAAAACTCTCCCTATGGTCTCCCTACACTACCCCTGCCTTGTTCCTGAACTCTACCTATCCAATATTCCACAATTAAAGGTTTTTAGCAACATTGTCCCTAGCGCTTGTCACGTCTCTCCCTATGTTCAGCTCACAGTGAAATGACCACATGGGATGAGACTTTTAAAGGGTTCTAACATCACAGGGGCTGGTTGGCTGCTGATTTACTTTCTGCACAGCATTAGGGGTGACCTCGTGTTCCTGGACATCTTACTTTCACTTTGTAACACGTGTAGCTGAATTTTTAGGAAAAAAACTATTCATTATCACAAAGCACGTGGAAATTTGGATTTGTTGCAAATCAAATTTTTCCTGAACTTCAGATCGAATTCCACTTTGGATGCTTTGATTCGCTTTATTTTGGCTATTGCCATTGAGTCCATATGAATATATATCGCTGATGATCCAAAGATGTTAAAAATGAGAATGAACAGGGAAAAAATAAATAGCAGGGAAACCACTTTAAGAATACAGAAGGTATATTCCATCTTGACATAGGAAAAGGCTGCAAATAGCCTCTAAGTCAATCGCTGGCCACAATGATGATTTACCTCAGCCAATCTCACTGATTGGCAAGCCCCTTTCTGCCTCTCTGCTTAATGTCAGGAGCAAAAATAGGTGAGCTTGTCACAACTCTCAGGCTATGTCTTCTCCTACCTCTTAGTCTGCCTTCTGGAGCAGATATTGTTACACTACATCTGCTAGGAACCAGAGGACAACAATGTGCACACTTCCTCCACAAGTTTAAATTCTAGCTCCTGGACCCCAAAGAAACTTTTTTAATAGTGGTTCCCCACCTACCAAGTGTACCATAAAATCTAGTGTTTTTTATGTTGAACAAGGTCCTTCGGTCTTCCTTAGTCACTAGGTATCTGGAGTGACTGCTACCCCTGCAGCCTGAATTGCTAAACCTCTGGCCCCTGTCATAACATATGAACATTGGTATTTTAAAATAACCCTATTTTCACTCACCCACTTAATGAGGCCAATAATTTGGTGCAGCAATATATGGAACACCACCTCTACAGCCAGTATGTCACTGGCAGAAGCTCCAGGAAGACGACAGAGTGTCAGCACTGGATCAGAGGGAGAGCACGAAGGTCTGTTTAAAACAACTTTTCTTCCTTGGAGCATTATGAACCTAATGTGTGCCAGATAAAAAAAAAACATTCACCTGTACATGGTACTACTGTGCCCTGTTCCCAGCTGCTTTAAGTCTTCACAGAACATCTTGCTTGGATGGTATTGCTGAAACAGATGTGGCCACTGAGGCCTGTGATTGGGTACAGTGGTAACAGGACTAAACTATTCCCTGGTCCTCCAGGGACCAGAAGTGCCCAGGAATGGGGCAGCAACGTGGGCCCAACAGGGCCATGAACTGCAAGGGTGTGGACCTTTAAGTGTTTTTATTATTTTTTACCAGGCTCTTGATACTTAAAAAAAAAACATGGAGAACTCTTTAACATACCTGGTGCCGTCCTTCTCTATGTTGCTGCCATGATTCATCCCCTTTCCAGCCCCCTCATGCTGTAATTTTACATGCATGAAGCTTCATTAGTCTGATACTCCCCCTGCTCCTGAAGGGACCAGCAATGACTACATCAGCACTGTGTCTATACCACATCTTGTCTTGCAGCTTCCTTGCCCCAAGAACAGGGGAAGTGTCTCAGATTATCAATGTACACTGTGCATAAAAAAGTCGTAACATCTGGTGGCCACTTTACACACATGAAACTTTTACTGTGATCCCGAGGGTCGAATCAAATGAAAATACCAGATTTTGTGAGGTAAAACTATTTTTTTTATTTCTCATGAAAATGGCTCTTAGAATAGGAAGATCTACAGTCGTGGCCAAAAGTTTTGAGAATTACACAAATATTAGTTTTCACAAAGTTTGCTGCTGAACTGCTTTTAGATCTTTGTTTTAGTTGTTTCTGTGATGTAGTGAAATATAATTACACGCACTTCATACGTTTCAAAGGCTTTTATCGACAATTACATGACATTTATGCAAAGAGTCAGTATTTGCAGTGTTGGCCCTTCTTTTTCAGGACCTCTGTAATTCAACTGGGCATGCTCTCAATCAACTTCTGGGCCAATTCCTGACTGATAACAACCCATTCTTTCATAATCACTTCTTGGAGTTTGTCAGAATTAGTGGGTTTTTGTTTGTCCACCCGCCTCTTGAGGATTGACCACAAGTTCTCAATGGGATTAAGATCTGGGGATTTTCCAGGTCATGGACCCAAAATGTCAACGTTTTAGTCCCCGAGCCACTTAGTTATCACTTTTGCCTTATGGCACGGTGCTCCATCGTGCTGGAAAAATGCATTGTTCTTCACCAAACTGTTGTTGGATTGTTGGAAGAAGTTGCTGTTGGAGGGTGTTTTGGTACCATTCTTTATTCATGGCTGTGTTTTGGGGCAAAATTGTGAGTGAGCCCACTGACTTGGATGAGAAGCAACCCCACACATGAATGGTCTCAGGATGCTTTACTGTTGGCATGACACAGGACTGATGGTAGAGCTCACCTTTTCTTCTCCGGACAAGCCTTTTTCCTGATACCCCAAACAATCAGAAAGAGGCTTCATCGGAGAATATGACTTTGCACCAGTCCTCAGCAGTCCATTCACCATATTTTCTGCATAGAATCAATCTGTCCCTGATGTTTTTTTTTGGAGAGAAGTGGCTTCTTTGCTGCCCTTCTTGAAACTAGGCCATCTTCCAAAAGTCTTCGCCTCACTGTGCGTGCAGATGCGCTCACACCCGCCTGCTGCCATTCCTGAGCAAGCTCTGCACTGGTGGCCCTCCGATCCCGCAGCTGAATCCTCTTTAGGAGATGATCCTGGCGCTTGCTGGACTTTCTTGGACGCTATGAAGCCTTCTTAACAAGAATTGAACCGCTTTCCTTGAAGTTCTTGATGATCCTATAAATTGTTGATTGAGGTGCAATCTTAGTAGCCAAAATATCTTTGCCTGTGAAGCCATTTTTATGCAACGCAATGATGGCTGCACGCGTTTCTTTGTAGGTCACCATGGTTAACAATGGAAGAACAATGATTTCAAGCATCACCCTCCTTTTAACAGGTCAAGTCTGCCATTTTACCCCAATCAGTCTGACATAAAGATCTCCAGCCTTGTGCTCGTCAACATTCTCACCTGAGTCAACAAGACGATTACTAAAATGATCTCAGCAGGTCCTTTAATGACAGCAATGAAATGCAGTGGAAAGTTTTTTTTTAGGATTAAGTACATTTTCATGGCAAAGAAGGACTGCAATTCATCTAAACACTCTTCATAACATTCTGGAGTATATGCAAATTGCTATTATAAAAACTTAAGCAGCAACTTTTCCAATTTCCAATATTTATGTAATTCTCAAAACTTTTGGCCATGACTGTACATTAGAGATGAGCAAACTTTTTAAGATTCGGTTCATTTTAGGTTCGGCAATTGTTTTCAAACGTTTTGTCATGAAATGATTCAGCGAGAGAGAGGAGTTCAATCAGTGCTTTTTCATAATAAGATTTTTTTTTATCTATTGCTGTGCTTGTATCCCCACATAATGCTATATAAAGATACTCCCTTTTCTAAAAGTATAGGAGTGTCTCATACCATTTAAAAGAATTGAGCAAAGAAAATTTGCTTGGCTGCCTGAGAGGTCTTGGTTGGGGTACTATTTCTCCTTTTGGAGGGTGCCAAGAATGCATGAGGAGTATCGTAAACCAGTCAACATTCCTCTGGGTTTCTGGGGAAAATATATGGAAATTAGTATATCTTTCATATGCTGGCATCAGATAGGCTTAGGAAAGCTATAATTTCCATTTCTTTCCCAGAAATCCTAAGGGGCATTGCCTGGCCTACAATACTCTGCGCCCATACTACACATACTAGGTGTCTACAGTAATGAGAAAGAGTAACCCCCGAGACAATGCATATATTGCCTAAAAACCCAGAGTACGATACTGGGCTCCCTCTCTCGAAAGAAATCCCCCAAAAATTTAATTTTCCAACTAATAGAATTGATTTGCTCATCCTTAATCTGCATGATTCTAAATGTCATGCAAAACAACTCAGCTTTTATTAGAGTATTTCATATATTGTAGTCACCATCACCAGTCTTTCCATTATACAGCTTTTACATTCTGTTTCAGCTCTGACTAGTCCACCGTCAGAAGGTCAGATAGATGCAAATAGTGGAGTAAAGAAAATAGATATCACAGAAACCACCACTAAAACATAACTTTTTAATATTACTTGCTAAAACCACTTGGTATCACCTCCTATCACTCAATGTTATATAGGAGAGATAGAAAAATATATCCCTAATCCTTTCCCTATTTCTATTAATTCCCTGCCTAAGACCGGACTAGCCACCCGATAGGGGCGTTCCCGCGTCAGGAACCTCCTAATCACCCTAATTGGTCCATAACACAGAAAAGGGTCCCATCACCATAGTGCCAAAAAGAATAACTCATGAATGTTCAATAGTCAAGTCAAGGTCATAGGTTTGTTCACACCTTGCTAAGTTACAAACAAAAGGAAAAATAATATAACAAAACAAAAAAAAATTTTGATGAAATTACTATGATGGATATTATATAAATGCATCAATTAGATCCCACTAAGTCCCAACGTGTTTCACTGTGCTCCTTGGGCACTAGCTCACCAGGGGGCAGCAAGAAAATGGAATTATGTCCATATAAATAAATAAATATATATATATATATATATATATATATATATATTAGAAAAAAAAGAATAACCAAAATAACAGTAAAGTGCAATATAACCTCTAATGATTTATCAGGTACATATGATGGCAGCCTGAACTTCCCTGATCTGCCACTCTAAATATAATCAAGGGCCCCTCCAAAAATATCAGATAGTCAATAAATAAACCCTAAAAGTGCAAATCAATACATCGCTTGCTTGACCACTAGGATCCGATACTTACGCTTATGTCGCATGCCCATATAGAAATTCCTTTGATAGATTCATAGTGCCTATGTATTTATCTGGGAGTTCCAGTGGCTTAACAGGGTTCTTGCGCCGTAGATAATACATGCGCCGGTCCTCGGTATGGAGCGGCGTCTCATAAAATAGAGCGCTTTTTAAAGGAGGATGGAGGTAACGCATCGCAAAATTACGTCAGCACGTTAAATCGTGCGGCTTAACGCCAAGAAGCACAGCGATGCGTTCCACCACTAAGCCATCGTTGATATGTTGTATAGAAAATCACAATTTTATTTAAACTGACAATAGTGTTTTTTTTTCACTCAAATGAATGCCTAAACAGTCAGCTTCCATTCTTAAGAAGCAAACCTTTCAAACCTTGGACCCACATTGACATTGTATCCGATAAATGAAGCCCCTAGTATTACAATTCAGAAAGTTTCGAGCTTGATAGACTTTTGTACCCAAACTATCCCTGAAGGCATCACCAATCCTAACAAATGGACAGGGCTTACAGTGCCCACATTTGAAAGTACAAATTTTATGGTTTTGAAGCCTGGTCTCTTTTCTTTTTGATTCAAAATGGCTATGTACAAGGGTATCACCAATATTTCGACCCCTGCAAAATGTGATAGAGGGAGTATCAGATACAGACGTGGACAAAATTGTTGGTACCCTTTGGTCAATGAAAGAAAAAGTCACAATGGTCACAGAAATAACTTTAATCTGACAAAAGTAATAATAAATTAAAATTCTATAAATGTTAACCAATGAAAGTCAGACATTGTTTTTCAACCATGCTTCAACAGAATTATGTAAAAAAATAAACTCATGAAACAGGCATGGACAAAAATGATGGTACCCCTAGAAAACACAGAACATAATGTGACCAAAGGGACATGTTAATTCAAGGTGTGTCCACTAATTAGCATCACAGGTGTCTACAACCTTGTAATCAGCCATTGGGCCTATATATATGGCTCCAGGTACTCCAGGTGTGTTGTTTGGTGATATGGTGTGTACCACACTCGACATGGACCAGAGGAAGCAAAGGAAAGAGCTGTCTCAAGAGATCAGAAAGAAAATTATAGACAAGCATGTTAAAGGTAAAGGCTATAAGACCATCTCCAAGCAACTAGATGTTCCTGTGAGTACAGTTGCACATATTATTCATAAGTTTAAGATCCATGGGACTGTAGCCAACCTCCCTGGACGTGGCCGCAGGAGGAAAATTGATGACAAATCTAAGAGACGGATAATCCGAATGGTAACAAAAGAGCCTAGAAAGACTTCTAAAGAGATTCAAGGTGAACTTCATGCTCAAGGAACATCAGTGTCAGATCGCACCATCCGTCGTTGTTTGAGCCAAAGTGGACTACATGGGAGACGACCAAGGAGGACACCATTGTTGAAAACGAATCATAAAAAAGCAAGACTGGAATATGCCAAACTACATGTTGACAAGCCACAAAGCTTCTGGGAGAATGTCCTGTGGACAGATGAGACAAAAATCGAAGTTTTTGCCAAGGCACATCAGCTGTATGTTCACAGACGAAAAAATGAAGCATATCAAGAAAAGAACACTGTCCCTACTGTGAAACATGGAGGAGGCTCTGTTATGTTCTGGGGCTGCTTTGCTGCGTCTGGCACAGGGTGTCTTGAATCTGTGCAGGGTACAATGAAATCTCAAGACTATCAAGGAATTCTAGAGAGAAATGTACTAGCCAGTGTCAGAAAGCTTGGTCTCAGTCGCAGGTCATGGGTCTTGCAACAGGACAATGACCCAAAACACACCGCTAAAAACACCCAAGAATGGCTAAGAGGAAAAAATTGGACTATTCTAAAGTGGCCTTCTATGAGCCCTGACCTCAATCCTATTGAGCATCTTTGGAAGGAGCTGAAACATGCAGTCTGGAAAAGGCACCCTTCAAACCGGACACAACTGGAGCAGTTTGCTCATGAGGAGTGGGCCAAAATACCTGCTGAGAGGTGCAGATGTCTCATTGACAGTTACAGGAAGCGTTTGATTGCAGTGATTGCCTCAAAAGGTTGCGCAACAAAATATTAAGTTAGGGGTACCATCATTTTTGTCCATGCCTGTTTCATGAGTTTATTTTTTTACATAATTCTGTTGAAGCATGGTTGAAAAACAATGTCTGACTTTCATTGGTTAACATTTATAGAATTTTAATTTATTATTACTTTTGTCAGATTAAAGTTATTTCTGTGACCATTGTGACTTTTTCTTTCATTGACCAAAGGGTACCAACAATTTTGTCCACGTCTGTAAATAATCCTTAAGGTCAGGATTAGTGATGAGCGAGCATGCTTTGCCGAATACGTGTTCGGCTCGAGTATCGCTATGCTCGGCACAAGGCGGTACTCGGCCGAGTACCACATGTGCTCGAGCGCCATGCTCAAGTCTCCTCCCCGCACCTTTCGCGGCTGCTAAGCAGCCAATAAACGTGCAGGTAAGTACTGCCTTCACTGTAATGCCAGAAGCCATGTTCAAGGTATCACCAATATTTTGACCCCTGTGAAATGTGAAAGAGGGAGTATCAGATAAGTAATCCTTAAAGGGGTTATCTGAGTTATGAAAAAAATAATATAGCACTGAAAATCTGTTGGGCAGCAATATATAACTAAGCTAAGCAAGTTTTATGCAAAGAAAATATATATATTTCCTCATTTCCCTGGTTCTCTTCTGGCTCTTTGTTTACATGCAATAAAAAAATATCTGCCCCTCCCCCTGCTCTGCAAAGGGAATGGCTAGAAGAGCTGCCCTGAGTGACATGTCTGCCTGCTGGGAGACTCAGCAGCATGTTGTATGTGTAGGACTACAAGTCCCAGCTGTATAATAAAACTGCTAAGGGAGTGGATACAAGAGCTGCCCTGAGTGATATGTCTGCCTGCTGAGAGAATCAACAGCAACTTGTAAGTGTAAAACTACAAGTCCCACTTGTATAATGACACTGCTTCCCCCTACCTTCTTGTGCAATGCTCTCTCTAGTATGTCAGCTCTAGTGCCCAGCATTGTCTCCTCACTGCTGTGCAGCTGACGGGGTTAAGGATCCTAGCAGAGAGTACACGGCAGTGAAGGGGTGCGTGGCCAGCACAGTGACGTCTCGTTTACAGGCTTGTAAACGACCTTTATCAGAGCAGGGAGAGAAGCTGACATCACAGGTCATGTGACCCTCAGTGAAATCTGAGAAACCAGCCACCGGAGATAAAGTGAGTTAATTGGAAAGCTGTTACATTTGCCTAGTTAGCAACGTAGAAAGAACAAAAAAATAACTTGGATAACCCCTTTAAGGTCAGGATCTGTTTTTAAAAGGGACCAATAGCGATTCAAAATGTCCTTAACTTGATTCTGCCCAGAATCAAAACTCCCAATTATGCGCAATAAGTTATCCTCCTTTCTTACCCGTGGTTGGAAGATTGCTGCACGATTACTTTTACGTGCATTTTTCCAAGCCTTTTTTAGGCACTGATCTGGATAACCTCTTCGTTTAAATCTGTGAAATAATTGTGACGCTTCATGCTCAAATTCCTCCAAAGTGGAGCAATTTTGCCTGATTATCAAAAATTTTCTTTTGGAATCCCCCTTCTCAGGGGTTTCGGATGGAAGCTTTCCCACCTCAATAGGCTATTGGTTGCTGTTTGTTTACGTTAAAGCATAGTCTTTAATTGTTGGTGTTCTCCCTTAATCATTCTTATATCAAAAAATGAGATTGAGGTGCTATTTAGTGCAGATGTGAAATGTAAGCCAATGTGGTTTACATTGAGCTTAGCCATAAATTGTTCAAATATATTGACAGATCCCGTCCAAAACAATATTATATCGTCGATGAAACAGGCCCACAGTGGAATAAACTGGGTCCATGGTGACATCTCCTCCGTAAAAACGTCTGTATCCTCCCACTAGCCCAGGAGCAAATTTGCATAAGTCTGCGCACAGGGGCTCCCCATAGCGGTGCCCCTGAGCTGGTGGTAGAATTTTGAGTCAAACAGAAAATTATTGTGTGTAAGTATATAGCTGAGAAGACACAATACAAAGTTATTTTGATTACTTAACTCATTGCTCCTAGAATCAAGGTAATTTTTTACCGCAGCCAAGCCTTTTGTGTGGGGTATAGATGTATACAAAGCTTCAACATCTATTGATGCTAAAAAGTGTTAGCCTCAATACTAATACCCTAAAGTCTTTTCAATAAATCAGTTGTATCACGAAGGTACAATGGTTATGTAAAGAGAAAAGGGCGTAATATATAGTCAATGTATGTCCCTGTGTGTTGGGTGAGATTACCAATTCCCAAAACAATGGGGTGACCCTTTAAAAGGTCAAGGCCTTTTTGGATCTTGGGTAAACAGTAAAATGTGCAGCGGTAGGAAATATTCCCTCTCCGATTTGATCAGCTTATCTTCCAATGCCTCCTGTAATATTATATGTAGTTCTGATTTATACTGCTTCATTGGATCATGTTTTAATACCTCATAGTTTGTCTGATCTGATAGAAGAGCCATGCACATATACTTAGTTGTTAAGTATAATAGTATAACCCCCCCCCCCCCCCCTTATTGGAGGGTTTAATTATCACATTCTTTTTACCACCTAGATTTTTCAGGCCTTCCATTTCCTCATATGTATAGTTTTTGTGCATGGGTATCTTTGTCAGATTACAGAGATCTCTAATAACTGAGTTCAAAAATAGATCTATATGTAAATCTCCACCCTTAGGTGGGTTCTTGGTACTCTTTTATAGCTGAGGTTTGTAAATAGTTCCTCCCACCTTGGTTTATCATTATCATTATCATTAAGGAGCTCCATAAGATCATCAAAGCCTGGAAGGTACATCCGATCTAATCCCATTTCAGCACATCTCTATTTATCGGTCTGTACGAATATCTTTGCACCACTTTACTTTTCGCACAAAAAGATGGATATCTTTAATCCACTAAAAACAGTTAAACCGGTTTGTGGGAACAAATGTCAAACCCTTAGAAATAATAGATAATTCTGCCTCTGATAATCTTGACCCTGAAATATTCAGGACCAAAGATTGATCAGTTGGTGCATCAGTGGGGTAGCTAAAATTGACTGGGCCGCACAGCAAATTTTTGAATGGGGCTCTATCCCACAGTAATTTTTTAGCAACCCCTTCCTTTCATGCCGCCCTCATTCCTGTGGCTAGTAAAGATCGCTCTCTCAGACCAGGGCCGGCAGCTGTTCCATCAGTTTTATATACTGTCTATACTGTCACTGTATATAATTTCATTGTCTAATACTGTTGAGGGGGGCCCTGACCAAATCCTTTAGTCCTCCTCCTCCTGGATGGGCCCCTTCTGGGTCAGGGCCCCAAATCTACAGCTTTTCCTGCTTCCCCTATAGTTATGGCCCTGGTCTGCATTAATCTGCATCTTTCTAAACAATCTGTGGCCTCAGTCTTTTATCCAGACTCAGTCATTGTGGCCTCCTCATGCTGCCATCTCCACACCATGTCACCTTGCCACTCATTTATATCACCATGCTGCTGCTGATGCAGCTCAAAAGGGCTTAAAATGATCACCAGGCCCACAATCTAATTAAGGTTTTACACACAAAAACAAAGTAAAAAATCGATTTTATAGGAAAAATTTATTGAAAACATTCTTTCTTGTATATTTGCTTGTATATAAAGTGCAAGTCCTGCCAAAAATTACAAGAGGCATTCCGATACAACTTGTATATCACAAAAAGGAGGGCCTCATTCACATTGAGTTGCGGGCCTGCAGCTGAGCTGACCCTGTAAAAGATTTGATTTGCGGGCCTGCAGGTGAGCTGACCAAGTAAAAGATGTTAGGTGCAGGCCTGCTGGTGAGCTGACCCTGTAAAACATTATATTTGAGGGCCTGCTGCTGAGCTGACCCTCAAAAACATTAGGGGAGAAGTCCTGCTGGTGAGCTGACCCTCTAAAACATTAGGGGCAAGGGCCTGCTGCTGAACTGACCCTCTAAAACATTATGGGTGAAGGCCTGCTGCTAAGCTGACCCTCTAAAACATTAGGGGCGAGGGCCTGCTGCCAAGCTGACCTTCTAAAACATTAGGGTCGAGGGCCTGCTGGTGAGCTGACGCTCTAAAACATTATATGCGAGGTCCTGCTGCTGAGCCGACCCTTTAAATCATTAGGGGAGAAGTCCTGCTGGTGAGCTGACCCTCTAAAACATTAGGGGCGAGGACCTGCTGCTGAACTGACCCTCTAAAACATTAGGGGCGAGGGCCTGCTGCTGAACTGACCCTCTAAAACATTAGGGGCGAGGGCCTGCTGCTGAACTGACCCTCTTAAACATTAGGGGCAAAGGCCTGCTGCTGAGCTGACTCTCTAAAACATTAGGGGTGAGGACCCTCTCGTGAGCTGACCCTATAAAAAATGTGAGTTGAGGGCCTGCAGTTGAGCTGACCCTATTAAAAAAATTAGAGTGGAGGGAATATATACAATCTGGATGAGGAGGAGGAGGATGAGAAAACAAGATTCAACCATATACTCTTTTGTGGTGGAAAAGGTGCATGGGAATACACTACAGTAGATTGAGTACATTATAAATGAAAGATTGAAATTGCCTTTATGTTCATCATCAGCTCAGCTCTCCTCTGGTGGAGTTGAGAAGTCAGGGACAATGCAGGCCTTGTTCATTTTTATCTGAGTCAACCTGTCAGCTTTGCCAGTGGACAAGCGGATACGCTTATCTGTTATAATGCCACCAGTAGCACTAAATACAGACAAAATGCTGGTGGCAGGGCAGGCCAGCACCTTCAAGACGTAGAGCGCAAGTTCGTGCCACGTGTCCAGCTTGGACACCCAGTAGTTGTAAGGCACTGAGGGATCATTTAGGATGCTGACATGGACTGCTATGGTTTCCTTCACCATCTTCCAAAACTTTTCCCTCCTTGTACCACTAGGCCGCACTACAGGGTGAGGTTGCTGGTGGGTTGTCATGAAAGTGTCCCATGCCTTGGAGAGTGTCGCCCTGCCTTTGTTGGAACTGCTGTGTGTTCCCCTTGTCTCCCTTCCTCGGTTGCCTAAGGAAGTACAGACTCTGCCGCCAGAGTAGTCAGATTGAAAATTTGGGTTCAATTTTCCAACAAGGATCTTCTGGTATTGCACCATTTTGCTCGTCCTCTCCACCAGAGGAATGAGAGATGAGAAGTTCTCTTTGTAGCGGGGGTCGAGAAGGGTGAATACCCAGCAATCTGTGTTATTGAAAATGCGTAGAACGCTAGGGCCGCTGGAAAGGCAGCCTAACACGAAGTCAGTCATGTGTGCCAGAGTACCAACATGCAAGACGTCAATGTCGACATCAGGATGACTCTCCATATCCTCCTCCTCTTCCTCCCCTTCTGCACATCCATGCTGAACAGATGGAATTAAAGGGTACTACCCTCTGTAGCATAGGCAACTGTCTCTAGCTACTCCTCCTCTTCATGGTCCAATTCGCGCTGAGAAGACGAACTGAGAGTGGGCTGGCTATCACCCTGTGTAATGTACTCCCTCATTTCCTCATCTGCCACATTCAGAGCGTTGGCCTTAATTGTGAGCAGCGATCGTTTGAGTAGACACAGCAGCGGGATGGTTAGGCTGATAATAGCGTTATCGCCACTAACCATCTCTGTGGATTCACCAAAGTTTTTTGAAACCTCACAGAGGTCTGACATCAATGCCCTCTCCTCGCTTGTGAATAGTAGCAGTTGACTCAAAAGGTGACGACCATTTTGCAGCTGATATTCCACAACTGCCCTCTGCTGCTCACAAAGCCTGGCCAACATGTGGATCGTAGAGTTCCAGTGCGTGCTCACGTTGCACAACAGTCGGTGAGCTGGAAGCCGCAAGTGCTGCTGCAGCGTTGACAGACCGGCTGAAGCCGTTGATGACTTGCGGAAATGGGCACACACACGGCGCACCTTCACTAGTAGCTCTGGCAAATTGTGGTAGGTTTTGATAAACCTCTGAAACACTAAGTTTAAGACATGGACTAGGCATGGGATGTGTGTCAGGTTGCCGAGCTCCAAAGCTGCCACCAAGTTACGGCCATTGTCAGACACAACCATGCCTAGTTGTAGGTTGAGTGGCGGGAGCCACAGCTCGGTTTCATCCCTTATACCCTGCCACAGCTCTGCGGCGTTGTTCTGTTTGTCCCCTAAACAGATCTACTTCAGCATGGCCTGTTGATGCTTACCCACAGCAGTGCTACACTGCTTCCAGCTAGCGACTGATGGCTGACTGCTGCTGGAGGTGGAAGTGGAGGAGGAGGTGGCGGAGAAGTGGGGGTTGGAGCCAGTAATATAGCTTCTGGCGGAGACCCTGATGGATGTAGGGCCCACAATCCTGGGGTGGATAGCACCTGTGCCATCCCAGGGTACGACTCACTCCCGGCCTCCACAACATTCACCCAGTGTGCGGTCAGGGAAATTAAGCGTCTCTGGCCACCAGCACTTGTCCACGTGTCCGTGGTTAAGTGGAACTTCCCAGTAACTGCGTTGGTCAGGGCACGGGTGATGTTCTGGGACACAAGCTGGTGTAAAGCGGGCATGGCACACCGTGCAAAATAGTGGCGGCTGGGGACTGCGTACCGAGGGATGGCCGCCAACATCAGGTTGTGGAAGGCATCAGTGTCCACAAGCCTAAATGGCAACATTTCCAGGGCCAGTAATTTCGAAAGTTGCGCATTTAGTACTATGGCCTGTGGGTGGGTGGGTGGGTGGATATTTGCACTTGCGTTTAAATGACTGTGCTATGGACATTTGGACGCTGCGCTGGGACAGGGAAGTGGATGTTGTTGCTGATGGTTCATGCAAAGCTGCAGGTGCAGGGTGAGGGGCATCCGGGCATGCTTCTTCGACAGGGGATTGGCCAGCAGTGCGTAACACAGGGGAAGAGGAGGCAGTAGGGTGACCCACAGACCCAGATTGTGGACCCAGGCGTTCGGCCCACTTGTGAGGCCCCTTTCACACGAGCGTGACGGATTGGCTCCGGATGCGTTCAGGGTGCGTTCAGTGAAACTCGCACCATTTTACACATTTTGTCTGCGATTGCGTGCAGTTGTTCAGTTTTTTCCGCGCGGGTGCAATGCGTTTTGATGCGTTTTTCACGCGTGTGATAAAAAACTGAAGGTTTACAAACAACATCTCTTAGCAACCATCAGTGAAAAACGCATCGCACCCGCACTTGCTTGCGGATGCGATGCGTTTTTCACGCAGCCCCATTCACTTCTATGGGGCCAGGGCTGTGTGAAAAACACAGAATATACAACATGCTGTGTGAAAAACAACGCTCATGTACACAGCCCCATTGAAATGAACGGGTCAGGATTCAGTGCGGGTGCAATGCGTTCACGTCACGCATTGCACCCGCACGGAAAACTTGCTCCTGTGAAAGGGACCTTAGGGTGCTTGGATGCATTGTGGCGGATCATGCTGGTGGTGGTGAGGTTGCTAGTGTTCACGCCCCGACTCATTTTGGTATTGCACAGGTTGCAAACTACTACTCTTTTGTCGTCTGCGCTTTCCTCAAAAATGCACACTATACGGCGGAACGCCTCCCACTTGGCAACAGTGGCGTACCATCAATATAGGCAGACCACGTACTGGCTATGGGGCCCGTGAGGTTAAGGGGCCCGGCCAGGCTGCATGGCTCTGCCCCCTTTCTGACCTGAATACACACTGCAACAGTGTACAGTGTAGACACGTAAAAACCTTTTAACAAATCACAGCGCTCCTCACCACGCTCCCCCATAACTTAGCAACTATCCCAAAGTTTCCCGAATGCTCCTGTGAAAGGGACCTTAGGGTGCTTGGATGCATTGTGGCGGATCATGCTGGTGGTGGTGAGGTTGCTAGTGTTCACGCCCCGGCTCATTTTGGTATTGCACAGGTTGCAAACTACTACTCTTTCGTCGTCTGCGCTTTCCTCAAAAATGCACACTATACGGCGGAACGCCTCCCACTTGGCAACAGTGGCGTACCATCAATATAGGCAGACCACATACTGGCTATGGGGCCCGTGAGGTTAAGGGGCCTGGCCAGGCTGCATGGCTCTGCCCCCTTTCTGACCTGAATACAAACTGCAACAGTGTACAGTGTAAACACGTAAAAACCTTTTAACAAATCACAGCGCTCCTCACCACGCTCCCCCATCACTTAGCAACTATCCCAAAGTTTCCCGAATGCTCCCTGCAGAAGCTGCCAATAACAAAGCTGCATTACACACAGCCCGACTGGGAATATTTGGGAGCTTTCTAGTCAAAAGCTTCACCAATAGCAGCGGCGGCTGTTAGTGATGTCACTGAGCAGAGAGAATTTTCGCGGCGGCGCTGTCATTCAGAGAACTTCTCAGCCAATCAGCGCGATGAAGCGGCGGTGCGTGTGAGACATTTCCAGAAGAGTCTGGAAAATGCCTGGAGACTGACAGTGAGCAGGCGATTATCATTGATGAGAACGTTCTCGGTTGTTCTCATCCCGTCTGCTGTGTGTGAGGGGAGGATGCTGAGATAAGTGTATGAGGAATGTACAAGGTTGGAATGACGTGTTTATAGATATAGATATTGCAGTTTTTTCCTAACTGGTATGAAATATTGGAAGACATCCCTGGGGGTCTACAGCAGTGAGGGGGTTAATGTGCCCCTTCTAAGGGTGATGGGGTCAGACTGGATGAGGAAACTATTGGGCGCCAGTTATCTCCTACTGATATTGTAAAGATCGGCCTCCAATGTCTGTCCTGAAAAACCTCTTAAAGGGATGGTCCAGCAAATACCAATTACCTTTAAATCAGCTCACATAGGAGGACCAAAAAAAAACAAACATACTTGCCTCACTGACCCCCAGCACTCCTGATCAGACTCAGGACAGTGCACCGCCCCATCATTGATCGCAGCACTTGTGAGTGAAGGCAGAGGAATGCGGTTCTCTCTAATAAAAATATAAAAAAATGATTTATCCGTAATGGTTTCAAAAGGTTATTTATACATTGTATTTTGTTATTTATTAGCAAATGGGTGTCGCCTTCTTCATATTAATGGTATTGTCACTAGATGTGGCGCAAATTGTTTTACAGTCCGCTAAAGACACTGTTTTCTGTTGCAGGACAGTATATGTCACAGAAACACACAGAATATGGACACTAGATTAGGCCCAGATTTCTGGAATTTGCCCTAAAGAAACAGTTTTTGGATGCAGGACAGTATATGTCACAGAAACACACAGAATATGGACACAGATTAGGCCCAGATTTTTGGAATTTGCCCTAAAGAAACTGTTTTTGGATACAGGACAGTATATGTCACAGAAACACACAGCATATGGACACTAGATTAGGCCCTGATTTTTGGAATTTGCCCTAAAGAAACAGTTTTTGGATGCAGGACAGTATATGTCACAGAAACACACAGAATAGGGACACAGATTAGGCCCAGATTTTTGGAATTTGCCCTAAAGAAACTGTTTTTGGATACAGGACAGTATATGTCACAGAAACACACAGCATATGGACACTATTTTAGGCCCAGATTATTGGAATCTGCGGTACAGACACTGTTTTCTGATGTAGTTTATATTTATATTTTTCCCTATATCTGTGCCTGACAACCACACAATGTATTGAAGCGCAGATCACACAATTCACGGATTGCACTGTTGACAGCAAAAATGTGGATAGATTATGGGGAAAAAAATAGTGTTTTCTGTATTATAATTTTTTCCCTATATCTGTGCCTGACAATCACACAATGTATTGAAGTGCAGAACACACAATTCACGGATTACACCGTTGACAGCAAAAATATGGATTATTGGATTTTTTTTTATTAATTTCACTAATATTCTTCCTATCTCTGCCCCAAACACACAAAAGGTATTGCTGCACAGATGTCACAAGTCACTGCAGACACCCTCTATATATAGCTAAATAATTGCTATTTTGAAAAGTATAAATAAAAAATTTGAGTACAACTTTGAACAATTCAATTTCTGCCACCACACACAATAGTCCTTAAAAGGACTTTTGTGTCTTTGAAACATTTTTAAATGGAATAAATTGCAATCACAAACTCCCTACACTATCTGTCCCTTCCTATGCGCAGCTCTCCCTGACTCGCAATGAGCCAAACCCGCGTCCTGATGACGCGTTCCAGCCAGCCAGGACAAGGAACTTCTTCCAGGAGAATAACATCACTCTTTTGCCCCTGGTGTGTGTTCCCCTGATCTAAATCTAATTGAGAACCTTTGGGGATGGATGGCAAGGGAAGTTTACAAAAATGGACAACAGTTCCAGACAGTAAATGGCCTTTGTGCGGCCGTCTTCACCACTTGGAGAAATGTTCCCACTCACCTCATGGAAACGCTTGCATCAAGCATGCCGAAACAAATTTTTGAAGTGATAAACAACAGCGGAGCTACTCATTACTGAGTTCATGTTTGGACGTTGGAGTTCTGTTTTGGGGGGGTTTAGTTTTTTTTTGAGGTGTGGTCCTAAACTTTTGATCAGCTGAAAAACAGCCTGTTTCAGTTTATTTGTTGTTTTCATTAAATTGAATGCTCATAAAATGATTTGTCTCACTCCCATTTCTTCTTGTTGCATGTTGAAGCTCTACTTGGAACCTTGTTAAGACCCAGCCATGCTAAATATGATTTTTTGCCATTTTTCAAGTGGTCTTAAACTTTTGATCAGGACTGTATCAATATTTTCTTAGCGGTTGAACGCATCACTGTGCGTCTTGACGTCGAGCCACACGATTTTACTCGCTGACATAATTTTGCGATGCGTTTCCTCCATCCTCTTTTAAAAAGCGTGCTATTTTATGAGACGCCGCTGCATACCGAGCACCAGCGCATGTATTATCTACAATGCAAGAACCCCTGTTAAGCCACTGGAACCCCCGGAGGAATACATAGGCATAGGAATTTCTATATGGGCACGCAACATAAGTGCAAGTATCGGACAGTAGTGGTCAAGCAAGAGATGTATTTGATTTGTATTTTTAGTGTCTATTTATTGACTATCTGATATTTTTGGAGGGGCCCCTGATTATATTTAGAGTGGCAGATCGGGAAAGTTCAAATCATTAGAGGTTATATTGCACCTTACTGTTATTTTGGTTATTCTTTTTTTTTTTTCTAATATATATTTATTTATTTATATGGACATAATTCCTTCTTCTTGCTGTTCCCTGATGAGCTAGTGCCGAAGGAGTACAGTGAAACGCCCTGGGACTTAGTGGGATCTAATTGATGCATTTATATAATATCTATCATAGTAATTTTGTTTTGTTATATTATTTTTCCTTTTGTTTGTATATATTGTAACTTAGCAAGGTGTGAACAAACCTATGACCTTGACTTGACTATTGGACATTAGTGAGTTTTTCTCCTTTTTGGCACTATGGTGATGGTGACCTTTTTCTGTGTTAGGGACCAATTAGGGTGATTAGGAGGTTCCTGACAAAGGATCGACCATATCGGGGTGGCTGGTCCGTTCTTAGGCAGGGAATTAATAGAAATAGAGAAAGGATTAGGGATATATTTTTCTATCTCCCCTATATGACATGGAGTGATAGGAGGTGATACCAAGCAGTTTTAACAAGTAATATTAAAAGTTATGTTTTAGTGGTGGTTTCTGTGATACCTACAGTGCTGTAACATCAGATGATAAAAGCTTGGTTCTCAGTACAATAGATAGTGTAAGCATACTAATGAGTCCTGATATTCACGAGCTCTGGTTTTCTCCACCCATTGCCACTGGTTGACAGTTTTTTCCCAAAATGAATTAGCAGTGTGTGTGTGGTGGGGGAAGGGTGGAGAAAGCCAGGAACTCCTGAATATTCAGGACTCATTGGCATGCACTTTAGCTGCCTAATATAAGACTGGCTCAATTAAAGAAAGTGACTCAGCATTTTGCTAAGGGGATCTGCCGTTAGTTTATGTTGCCCTTAGTTAGGATTAAACTGGTGATAGATTCCCTTTCAGCCTGCCATACACATCATATCTATGTTTACAAACCTGACAATTCTACCAGATGGCAGAAGACAGAAGGAATCAGGTGGCTTGGATTGAAATTACAATATCTTTTTGTTCTGAGTGAGATTCCCTCTGTCGATGAGGACACGTTTTCTCTACCTTCTGCCATGACCACTCGTGGATAAGACCCTCCACTTGCCCGTGGCCTCCGTTTCCTGCAGTGCTTAACTTCATCATGATCCGGCCCTACACAGGATCACTCATTACTTACTGGCATACTCCCTCTCCTCTTTGTAAGACTGATTGCTTCAGCCACGTGAGAAGCTTGGCCTCATTACGTCTATGCATTCCCACGCTTTCCAAGTTCTACTACATGTATCACTCACTACCAATCATGGTGCCTGGGGCTGTGCTTCCCTGTTGCATCTCAGACTGTGCAGAGGGTGAACCACAACCCAAAACCTGTACAGCAAGAATATGAGCAGCCATACTATACACAATAAAAACAATAACAGTCACTTGCCTTCCAGTTCAAACCTGTGGCTGGCCAGGAAAATAAGCTATGCACAGTTTAACATGCAATGAACCATGCAAACTCAGTCTCTGCAGGAACAGGTGGCAACAGTCCTGAATATGCCTGAAGGGGGTCATTTCACCAACTTACACTCGCTCAAGCATTGCTTTAAGAATGAGAGCAGAGAAAGGTATGCTTCGCTGTTGGAATTTTTTCTGCTGTGACAGTGTATCTATATATATATTTTAGATATTTATTTCTTTATTTTTTGTTTTATTTTTTATTACACTTCATTGTTATCACCAAACCAAACACAGAGAGTGTAACAGTGCAGATCATAGCATTCAATGTGTGTTTTTGCAAAAAGGGTGAGTTTTTTATTTTTATTGTGCACATTTTTTTTTTTTACAATGTTTGCTCTAAAGAAAAAGAAGTATATAATCTAAAGGAGAAAGACATCAAACGCCCTTCTGAAAGATATTCAGGACAGCTTTAATACTGAAAATATTATTACAGGAAATTACACCGATTATTTAGAGGAAAGAAAAACATGGTTTGCTAAAATTAAGACAACGCTCAATTGAACTGTGAATTGAAACGTTATAGTTAGCCGCACGCTGTAATGTGGTTAATTTTATAAATGAGTTCCTTACTTCCTTGTGAGCTGCATTGTTTTCTTATGGCAGGGAGCCCATTAATGACTGATAAGCATTTGGTAAGGTGTGTTTTTATTCTAGATCACTTTTATTATGGCAGGTCAGTAAGAGTCGGGAAGCAGCTAGTAAAAAGAAATCCTTAATGACATCGCACAAAATGGAAGAACTTTGCAGCGAGATCATTATCGGACTGGAAACCTACAGACTCCGAAGCTGTCACTCAATATTCTGCTGTAGCAGTGCAGTGCTTTGAAGTGCAGCATTTTACTTTGCACTCTTATAGCTATGTTTAAATTGAGAGATATATTAAAGCAATATATTTCTATACATTTTTTTTTCACTTTGCTATGAAATCATTTTTCTTTGGAACATCTATATATTAAACCGGTGATGTTCAGTTTCCTATTATAGTTACTAACTCAGAATTTTAAAAGAGTCTCTATAGAAACATAAAATAATGAGAGCAGAAAAAGAGCACGAGATCTATCTAGTCTGCCTATTTCTAATCTCTAACATATACAGATATATATATATATATATATATATATATATGAATAATAAAACAAATGACATTAAAAGGTTTTGTCTGGCCTTGAAGCAACCCCTATGGTCTTTGTCTGTCACCTTGAACATAAAAAAAACACACTTAACTGTTCGTGGACCCACTGCTGCTCCGTGGCTGCCTGTTTCAGGTCCCTGTAGGACCAGTAAGCAGCTTAGTTCCATGCCTACTGGAGCCAATCACAGGCCTCAGCAGTCACAGTGACTTGAATGGTACATCAATGCCTGATGATTGACAGGGGTGAACATCTTGCCCGGCCATGACAATCTTGTGCCTGTAAGTGCAAAGGTGATGCTTCCGCTACTAAAGTTCAGCCTCCTACTCAGAGAAGCTGCCCAGGTACAAGAGCGTCAGGGCCGGGCAAGCTGTCCGCATCAAGCTACTCTTGCCATCAAAACGACAGTAAGGGTCTACCGACTTGACATTTCTCGTACAATGAATCAAGCACACCACTACAGCTCCATTACATATGAAAGCCAAAGCACAGTCCAGAACATGACCATACATAGAGATGTTTAAAGATACTGGGGCAAATTTACTAATCCTGTAGAAGGCATAAACGTTGCCTGTGGTATAATTTTGGTGCAAAATGTTGCATTTAGGCCAAGTCCATTCCCTTTAAGCCATACCCCTTTTCCATTAAGCCACACTCCATTGCTGAATGGCACTGGAAATGTGCCAAACTGAGCCACATTTTGACACAATTTATGACAAATCCTAGATCAACTCACATAAATAAATATGGGAAGCTGACTAGAGGTTTACTGGAAACATTCTGTTTGTGTTGGAAGCTGAAGCATTGGAATCACCCCTGTGACTTTTGCAAATGTACTCCTGGGCACAATTGACCCCTGGCACTACCTTTTATGCACTGGTTAAAAAACCGAGAACTAACGAAGGCATTGATCAACCCCCGTACATCAGAAAACTGGCACAAAAAGTTGCAAAGTTAGGCCTCTATCACACTTGCGTTGTCCGGATCCGGCGTGTACTCCACTTGCCGGAATTACACGCCGGATCCGGAAAAACGCAAATGTACTGTAAGCATTTGAAGACGGATCCGTCTTCAAAATGCGTTCAGTGTTACTAAGGCAGCCAGGATGCTATTAAAGTCCTGGTTGCCATAGTAGTATTGGGGAGAGGGGGAGCAGTATACTTACCATCCATGCGGCTCCCGGGGTGCTCCAGAATGACGTCAGAGCGCCCCATGCGCATGGATGACGTGCCATGCGATCACGTCATCCATGCGCCTGGGGCGCCCTGAAGTCACTCTGGAGCGCCCCGGGAGCCGCACGGATGGTAAGTATGCTGCTCCCCCGCTCCCCACTACACTTTACCATGGCTGCCAGGACTTTAGCGTCCCAGCAGCCATGGTAACCACTCTAAAAAAGCTAAACGTCGTATCCGGCAATGCTCCGAAACGACGTTTAGCTTAAGGCCGGATCCGGATCAATGCCTTTCAATGGGCATTAATCGCGGATCCGGCCTTGCGGAAAGTCTTCAGTTTTTTGGGCCGGAGCAAAAAGCGCAGCATGCTGCGGTATTTTCTCCGGCCAAAAAACGTTCCGTTCCGGAACTGAAGACATCCTGATGCATCCTGAACGGATTTCACTCCATTCAGAATGCATTAGGATAATCCCGATCAGGATTCTTCCGGCATAGAGCCCCGACGACGGAACTCTATGCCGGAAGACAAGAACACAGGTGTGAAAGAGCCCTAAGGCGCACACACCACCTGCAAACGTTTGTAACTTTTCAGAGGCTTTGCTGCTACGTTTGCAAAAAATGGGTGGCATGGCATAGCATATTTATTGTAATCTATGCCAGCACAAACTGTCTAACTATATGTTATGCAGTTAGCTAAAAAGTAAGAGCTGGGACCTCTCTGTTCCTGGGACTCCAATGTCTCCAATTTAAACAAGGAAATATTTTTAGGATGCAAAGATCACTCTGCTCATATACAGGGGCGGACTGACAGGGGCCCGGCCTGTAAGGGTGCCCTTGATTTATTTTGCCCAGGGGCCTTGAGGGTTCTCAGTCCGCCCCTGCTCATATAGTTTACTAAAAGCTACTACTTTTAGAGCCAGCAATGAATGTAGGTAAGCTTTCGTTTTCCAAGTAGGTGTGATAGTCATTATCATGTGAAATATGTATTAGGCAAACAGATAATATTTAACTATGTATTAAAGTACAGTCAGGCACTTAGTGAGCTACATCATCTAAACTCTGCAAATGTCAAAACAAGTATTTATGCTAGTATATCATTTTCTACTACATCATATAATATAAAAATCAACTGAAATTGTGCTGCGCTCTACATGATTATAAAATTATATCAGCAACTGTATTTATCATCATGCTGCAATCACATATCCATTGCTTGTTATGTGTGCCCATGTGGAGCACGGAGGAGAGCTCAAGGTCATGCATTGTGCCTGTAATTCATCACTCCGGCTATAAATAGCAAAGATAGCTCCTTAATAACATGTGCCACCCAGTGCCACCGGTTTAATTAATACCAGTTCATCAATAAAAAAATGGTAGCATTACTGGTCGTAAAATTCACATTTCAAGGAGTAAATAGCATAAGAACTGATATTGCTGTTTCTCTAACAATTTACTATGCGGTTCAGTTAGTATGCTTATTTTATATTAGTTTTGTTAAATGTTATGCATTGAACTATGTTGCTTCTTATATTGAAGCTGGATTGTCACTATATCGCCTGCATGACTGGTGTCAGTATGAGTAATGTCCTGTCATTCTTTCAGGCTGGCCTTTATATTATTTCTTTTTCTTTAGAGTACCTAATCTATTGAACATCTATAGTGTCAATTCATTTCTTAAAGGGCTTGTCCAGACAATTATTATTTCTTTTTTTTAAAGCTCACAATAGTGTAAAATAAAAAAATAAAAGTCGTACCTTATCCCCATATCTGCTATTTTAAAACTTTTAGGTCTTCTGCCATCTACTTTCTAATTTCTAGCCCTCTGACGCATAAGAAATGATGACCATGTAACCAATCGATGGTCAAGATGGGTCTCCCATTTTGCTATGCTGCCCTTTTATAGCATACGGAATAATGCAAGTCACCCGTACATACTAAATGATAAAACAGTCGGTAACACTGACATGGAAAAGGATCTAGGAATTTTAATAAACAGCAAACTAAGCTGCAAAAACCAGTGTCAGGCAGCTGCTGCCAAGGCCAATAAGATAATGGGTTGCATCAAAAGGGGCATAGATGCCCGTGATGAGAACATAGTCCTACCACTTTACAAATCACTAGTCAGATCACACATGGAGTACTGTGTACAGTTCTGGGCTCCTGTGAACAAGGCAGACATAGCAGAGCTGGAGAGGGTCCAGAGGAGGGCAACTAAAGTAATAACTGGAATGGGGCAACTAAAGTACCCTGAAAGATTATCAAAATTAGGGTTATTCACTTTAGAAAAAAGACGACTGAGGGAAGATCTAATAACTATGTATAAATATATCAGTGGTCAGTACAGAGATCTATCCCATCATCTATTTATCCCCAGGACTGTGACTGTGACAAGGGGACATCCTCTGCATCTGGAGGAAAGAAGGTCTGTACACAAACATAGAAAAGGATTCTTTACGGTAAGAGCAGTGAGACTATGGAACTCTCTGCCTGAGGAGGTGGTGATGGTGAGTACAATAAAGGAATTCAAGAGGGGCCTGGACGTATTTCTGGAGTGTAATAATATTACAGGCTATAGCTACTAGAGAGGGGTCGTTGATCCAGGGAGTTATTCTGATTGCCTGATTGGAGTCGGGAAGGAATTTTTTATTCCCCTAAAGTGGGGAAAATTGGCTTCTACCTCACAGATTTTTTTTTGCCTTCCTCTGGATCAACTTGCAGGATGACAGGCTGAACTAGATGGCCAAATGTCTTTTTTCGGCCTTATGTACTATGTTACTATGTTACTAGTATAGCATGTCTGACAGATCAACTGTAAAGAGGAATTAGTGATGGCATGGGAAGTAGGCTTCTATCAAAGCAAATAAAACATTTATAGAAATTATTTACGTTACTCATAGCCTGTGAGAAAATGTGCCAAAAAGTCAAAATGTCTCAATGGTTATGTAAAATTTTGCAACGATTTTGAGCTGTGCTTGACACTTTACTAAAAAGTGGGTAGAGCGGGGCAGGAAGTGCTTGGGGCAGGGGCGCTAAAGTCAACCCTGCATATTTATTATAATCTATGCCAGGAAAGTGGCATTGATTATAGCGGAAATCTACACCAGCACCCATGCTGATGTAGATCACTGTTTTGGTGCATGGACTTGCACAGATGCACCTGATCGGTGGGGAATTAAGACCGGTGTGTAATGAGATGATCTTAATACATTTCCACCTGCAGTATGTGCACATTTCACCTCAATTTAACTGCCCATCACCTGTACCCCTGTGATTGCACTAAACCAGGGCTGGCCATCCTGCGGCTCTCCAGCTGTTGCAAAACTACAACTCCCAGCATGCCCAGACAGCCTACAACTATCAGCCTACAGCAGGGCATGGTGGGAATTGTAGTTTTACAACAGCTGGAGAGCCGCAGGTTGGCCAGCCCTGCACTAAACAGAAATATGTAGCTCTATGATGGAATCCAACCAAATAGTCATTTAAAATTTCTTAAAATAGGTTACATTTTGACTTATTATTCAAAAATACAGAGATAGCATAGTGACCCTCTTTTCCACTGGCGTAGCATCACAGATTGTACTTTTTTTTTCTTCAGTAAACCCAAATTAATTAAGTTAAAATATACAATGTTGTGTCCATGTTACATAGTTGCTATTACTATTTCCTGTTTAAAAGAAAGGTTGTTTAAATATTAACATTTTTCTTCAAGGGCAAATAAAATAAAGGACTGACTCTCTGTTTGTCCATTACAAAAGATAATGAATCACGCTGTCTGTCTCTTGACCCTTTTATCTGAAAGAGAGCTGAATTTTTTGAGCTATGGCGAACATTTGTCCTTGTCATTTTCAGAATACTTTTCTTGTTATCTCATTTACCACACTGACTGCAGTTACAAATGGTGACAACTACTTGGCTACCAGGTGGCAATCCCAACATGCAAAGCCAATGTATAAATTAAATTTATCAGATTATAAAATTGGTGATTTCTATGAAGTGTTTTTTATTTTATATATGCACTGCATAATCCTAAATCATGTTCCTGGTTTGTTCACATAGGCAATGTCATTAAAGCGATTGTGCAGTGCTAACATTTTAGTGATCTATCCTCAGGATAGGTCAACAATATCAGATCCGTGGGGTCCGACTCCCAGCACCCGTGCCAATCAGCTGTTTGAAGAGGTAGCTGCACACATGTGAGCATTGCCATCTCATTTACAGCAGTAGCACAGTGTGATTACAACTGCTTATCTCATTCACTTGAATGGGAGGGAGTAGCTGTAATCACACTGCACCACCTCTACAAAGGAGAAGATGCACAATTGCAGTGCCCAGAGAAACACTGCAAAGGGTTAATTATTGCTAAAAGGGTTAATTTAATGTTACTGAGTTAAGTGTTGTGACTTACTGTTAAAGCACTCATTTCTTTGCACACTGTGTATCTCTAATGCAATGCATGGGCAATTTACAGTTAACACTGGCAGACTTTGTTACGTTACCAGTGTGATGGACTTAGACCACCTCCTAGTGAGTTTTAGCTGAGAGAAGCTACAGGCAAGACATGTGTATAAGAGCTCCTGCAAAGAAAATCGCCCTGAGGGAAATAGAACAGACAACCGTAGAAGGTCTAGAGCTACCAAGACCATTCAGTGGATTCAGGCAGTACGGTACTGCTCATTTATGGCATTGAAGACTTTACTGCAGTAGAAAGAGTTAATTGCTTCCTACGTATGCCACACTTTGAAATGGACTGACCATCCAGATCTAAGATCAGCAACCCTTCAGAAGACGTTAATAAGTAGAGAATAGCATGCCTGTGGTTATCTTAGAAAGATTGCAGAGTGTTTATAGACTTCTAACAGGTCCCCAAGGTACTTTTATAGTACTGGAGCCTTGATATATGGAAGACGGGTCTTTGGACCCACAGGCCAAGATGTGACTGCTACTTCTTTATTCCTGACCCCAAACAACCTCATTCAGATCTATAGAATGAATTTTCAGTCGCAGAAATTTTTGTATCAAATCTGCCATGTTTAAAAATAGCTTTCTAAAAATGGATGGAAAGCAGAGTGTGGGGTAAATGGCATTTTTCTTACGAGGGAGTCCATTGCAGGAATCACACGCCATGTGTAAGCGTGATCCTCTTTTTCGGACTTACAGGAACACACAGCATTATTGTGCATTATGATACAGTATCATAGTGATCGCTTTATGTCAGTATCATTCTGTAGAATTAAGGTTAAGCAGAGGCACATAGCATTATAAATCAGTATAATGCAGTGAGCTCCTGCAAGTCCAGAACGGAGGATCACTCTCGCACACGGAGTGTGACTCCTGCAATGGACTCACTTGTGTGAAACAGCCCTTACACTACCAGTTTTAATTCTTCCATCAGATACCAAAGCAGCTTTATTTCCATTCTGGAAGTGTTGGTGCAGACAGTACATTGGTATGTTTATATAGTATTGTCAAAATACTAGAACAGTTGTTTTGGAACCAAAAGCAAAGTTTGTAAAAAATATGGAGGCAGAAGTAGCAGTCACACCTGGGACAGACCCAAATGTTTCTCTACCACATTAGAAGACACCATGCCACATGGTAGCTGGAAAGCTATTAGAAATATTGTACTAGGACCCCAGGGTCTATCTTTATTTCTGTCACTGATTACTGCGTCACAAGTCAATTCAAAAGAAGAATGGAGAATCTGTCATCTGAGAGTGACTTTCTTCTCAAAGATTATGATGCACGACTTTGGTAGAGGATGGAGTTAAATGAGAATATTAAAATGACTAAATCTTTGCTTCCTCTACTCCCATCCTCCCCAATTCTACTAGGCTTTCACTTGAGAAGTGAGAAACAGGAAGGACATTAAGTGAATCATTAAATCTTGAGATGACCGAAATTCTGAAAAATTCAATTCAGCTGCTTTGCCTAATTTCAAAAATAAATTTAATTTGTAATGAATTACATCGGCACAAATCAAATTTCTTTGTATGTAGCGGGCACAATGACGGGGAATGGCGATTGCACCACTGCCTGTCATTGAACCCCTCAGATGCTGCATTCAGGGGCTAATCCAGTTAAAAAAATAAAACAAAACATACCTTTTCCATTTGATCGGGGACATGCCGTCACGGCCATTTTGATTGTGCTATGATGACGTCATCACGCTGGCTGGGCGCAGTGACGCACAAGTCACCCTGCGCAACATTTTGCACGGTTCTACAATCAAGATGGCTGCATTGGCCTCTCTGCACGCAAATGGATGATGTGAGTTTGTATATTTTTTATTTTTACTGCCATTTCAGGAAAAATTGATTTGTTACCACAAAGCACAAGAAAATTTGGCTTAGCGGCAAATTAAATTTTTTCCTGAAATCCAGTTTGAAGTCGACTTCATTAACTTCGATTCGGTCAACACTAAAAATTATACATAATCTTCAAAATTGTTAGTAAATAAAAATCAGGAAAGTGTGGCGTGTATTCCCTGAGCCAATACTTTGTAGGACCACCTTTAGCTGCAATTACAGCTGCAAGTCTTTTGGGGTATGTCTCTACCAGATTTACACGTCTAGAGGCTGACATTTTTGCCCATTCTTCTTTGCAAAATAGCTCAAGCTGAGTCAGATTGGATGAAAAGCGTGTGTGCAATTTTCAAGTCTTGCACCAGATTCTCAATGGGAATTAGGCCTGGACTTTGACTGGGCCATTCTAACACATGAATATGCTTTGATCTAAACAATTCTTTTAAAGCTCTGGCTGTATGTTTAGGGTTGTTGTCCTGCTATATGGTGAACCTCCGCCCCAGTATTTTGCAGCCTCTACCCAGTTTCCTCCAGGATTGCCCTGTATTTAACTGCATCCATCTTCCCATCAACTCTGACCATCTTTCCCTGCATAAGAAAAGAATCACAACAGCAAGATGCAGCCACCACCAAAAGTGTGTCACCAAAATTTTATCTGCCAGTTAAAATCAGATAGTGACATATATCCTTTTTTTCTAATCTGTTTTTGTCTTATAATTGTAGATTATTATTTTTTTAACATGATTATGGGGGCGGCCATCTTGCTAGAGATGTTCTTAACAGCATCTACAAAGCATTAAAAAAAATTGCTTTATGGCAGCCCCATGGGCCATAGACACAATGGTCTGGAGGGGACCCTATTGACTTACATGGGAAAGTTTTGTGCATGCTCTGTGACCTGTGCAGAGGACATTGTACGAAGAAAGAATAGATAAGGTCTGTCAATCACCTATTGTGAATGGTGGATCCTGTCTTATCTATACACAGATATGATATAATTACAGGCAGGCTTAGAATGAGTTAACTGCACAAACTAACTGTACAAACCAAGCAGTAGCGCCAATTATTAAACATAGTGGCCATTCAAAAAACTGTAGGATTTTTAGTTTTAGTTTAAATATAAAAAAATTAAAAATAATATTGTCAAAAATTATTTAAAAATATGTTAAACAGAAAAAAAATGTTTAAACAGCAGGTCATTTTCTGATGACACATTCCTTTTAACGGTGGGGATAGTGCATTCAGGGTGATGTGCAGTGTTAATTTTACACTAGACATAGCGTTTTGCATTTACGAGAAAAGGTTTAACTTTGATTTTATCTGACCAGAGCTCCTTCTTCAACATGTTTGCCGTGTTCCCTGCATGGTTTGTGGAAAACTGAAAATGGGACTTATTATGGCTTGCCATTCTTCCATAAAGGCCAGATGTGTGGAGTACATGACTAATAGTTGTACTGTGGTCTGACACAATCTCCGGCCTAAGCTGTGGATCTTGGCAGCTCCTCCAGAGTGACCGTGGGCCTCTTGGCTGCTTCTCTAATTAGTGCTCTCCTTGCCTAGGCTGTCAGTTTAGGTGGACAGCCATGTCTTTGTAGGTTTGTAGTTGTGCCACACTCCTTCCATTTTTGGATTGAACAGTGCTCCAGGAGATGTCCAGAGCTTGGAATTTTTTTTAGAACCTAAGCTTGCTTTACAGTTCTCCACAACTTTATCCTTGACCTGTCTGGTGTGTTCCTTGGTTTTCATGATGCTGTTTGATCACTAATGTTCACTAACAAACCTCTGAGGCCTTCGCAGCTGTAGTTATACTTAGAATACATTACAAATGGGTGGACTCCATGTACTAATTAAGTGTCTTCTGAAGGCAAGTGGACACGCTGGATTTTATTTAGGGGTATCAGAGTACAGGGGGCTGAATACAAATGCATGCCACACTTTTCAGATTTGTATTAATTTTAATTTTTGAAAACCATGTATCATTTTCTTCTGACTTCACACATACTTGCTACTTTGTGTTAGTCTATCATAGTGGTGGTGAACCTATGGCGCGGGTGCCAGAGGCAGCACTCAGACCCCTCTCTGTGGGCAACCGCACACTGGAAAAAGTCTATGGTGTACCAATATGTCTTAGACTTTTCCTGCCATTCATCAGCACAGGGCACGCTATGAACAGCACAGGTAGTGCATTAAATGTAGGCAGTCTATTATAGCTACATGATAAAGTACATGTAAGATATACTATATTGGACTGTAATATTCATGTTAAATTGCCGTGTTGACACTTTGTGATAAATAAGTGGGTTTTGGGTTGCAGTTTGGGCACTCAGTCTCTAAACAGTTCGCCACCACTGGTCTATCACATAAAATTCCCCAAAAATACATTCAAGTTTGTGGGTGTAACAGGAAAAAATTTGGAAAAGTTCAAGGGGTATGAATACCTTTTCAAGGCACTGTATAATTCCAGGCATTGTCCATAATGGCACCAATTGGTCTATGTATGAAGCAGCACATTTATTATTAATGTCTTTTTTCTGCAGATATCTTATTGCACAGTAGACTTTGGCATAGCAGCAGTTGTTAGTTTTGCCCATTTTAAAGAATGTTTAACAATCCTGAAGGGGATTTAAAGATAAGTACCACAGCAAATAGGCTTTGAAAGGATCACACTAAACTGCAATCTGTGATTTGCCTATGTGCCTTTATATTATGGTTCAACATGCAGCACGCTGCTCAGTGAGCTGGAAAGGTCATTTATGGTGCTGCATCTCAGTCACAAATATCCAATGTGATATGTCATACGTGTCACTGCGTATCCAGATATGAGGAGGAAAATGTCTACACACAAATTTTCATAATTGATTATATAAAGTGCATTTTCTGTTTCTACTCATATTTCTGAAAAGTAACATTGAAGAAAAAGCTGTTGTAGATTCTTGTGTATGTACCGTTTTCAGACAATCATAATGCAGTCGTATCCGTATTATGGCCGTAAGACCCTGGATCCCCCATGGTCCTATTAAAATGATATATTCACCTTAGAACCCTATAATCGGCTAAGTTTGGATTTGTAAAACTGTGAGGGCTCCACATGTTGTGGTCATGATGCAAATGATAAAATGCTATTGTATTATGTATGTCAGCTTCAGGTTCTAAACAGATAGCCTGTCTATGAAAATGTTGACTCTCCTTATACTGAAAATTGATAGAAAAGTAATTTTCCCTAATAAAACATTTACGGTATATTGTACAACTTGAACGGTTGTGACCCAGCTTTCCTGACTACTCTTTTAGATTCTGTACTGTACCACATCTTTGATCTGCTTGATCATTATTTCCAGACCCTTGGCTCATCTAATCTTACATCTGTCCAGCGCTGCCACATACGGCTTTACACTTGCATACAACTACGTCCCACTAGCAGTAGTTCATTCAACCTCTTAAGCCTAGAGAGGGTGGAGAGAGAGAAATTTCCCTAAGTGGAATGAAAACCTCTAAAACCCACCCAACCCCCTTTTTTAAAATGTAACTTAATTTTATGGAGAATAAAATGTATAACTAATGGATAAAGGGACTGTCCCATCTGGCACATGTATGGCATATCAATAGGATTTGCCATAAGTATCCAGTGATGCAAGTCTCACCTCTGGGAGCTGCTTCTATCTCAAGAACGGGGCCCAGTTAAGCAGATGTGATAGCATCACTGCATTGCATCTGCAGTTGGGTAGAGCAGAAACAAATAGAGCATGGAGCAGATGGCTCCCTGCTTCACCATAGCATTCATCTATATCTACGTCATCAGGACCCAATCGGAACATACTCGCTGCCAAGGTAAATTTGACGCCCCAGGCAGATTAGACAACTTATGCCCCCTTTGAAGAATTAATTTAAAACTTCCTTACTTGCTAATAAAATTAACTTTCAAACATATTAAAAAGTGCAGATACGGCTCAGTGCCCAAAAAAGTGCCCATACGGCTCAGGTAGGAGAGCGTTAGGTCCCGGGCTACTTGAGAAACCTTGGCGTGGTGCCCGGGCTTAGACATGTTCTACACCGTAGGACATGTTGACTAATCTCTCAATTTTAAAATCTGTTTGAGGGTTTAGTGAGACTGCAGAGGGCAACTGTATTTGTTATTGTTTTGTTATATTGTTATATTGATTATGACATCCGCACTTGTTACCATGTGTGAGATGTCTATTGTGATACTTGTGGTTCGCCGCGGGCATCCTCCACTGTATGCATTTTGCTGGGGATTGCCATTAGCAACGGGCCACAAGTGCAGGATTTGCTCCCCTGTATATATGCACCACTGCATGTGGGTTTGAGCACCTCCTGCTAATGCCACCCTGTCTTTTTAGTTTGTACAGAATAATTAAGCATTTAATTCAGTCACTCACAACTGATGTTCCTAAGACTGAAGTTGTTCATTTTTTTTTTCTTTTCCATTCACCCCAGACCACCATGAAAAGTTTTCTCAGTGGCAAATATCAAGGCTAATTGCAAAAAAAAGGGGGCCAGTCAGAACATCCCAAGAAAAAAAGACAATGCAACAGCACTTTGCAAACACAAATAAAGTACAATAATGCCATAATTAAAAAAAAAAACATTCTGGTGCTAATGCTACACTTATTTTGCAAATTTGAGATTCTTGGCAAATACATTTAGTAAAAAATTATTTGAGTCCATCTGCCAAACGTTAAGGCGATCTCTATTAGACGGGAACCTGACACTAAATACTACCTGTTATGTGCCATAATAGCCACCATAAAATTCAGGGAGGGCAGGTTCCACATGCATCTTGGGTCCACTCTTCTTTTTACCATTTTTGGTGCCATAATGGCCTCCATTAGATCAAGGGGTGCAGGTACCAACATGCAGGCTGAGCCCACTATATACTTCTCCTGGTGCCAAATGGCTACAGCAGGTTACAGCTTTATACTAACTCTAATTAAAATCAGCCTATGGGGCAGACAGGCTAGTCAGGGGGGCAAGACCATCTGGAGTTAGCCACACCTCCAGCTTCAGTATAACTGCAAAAAAAGGGGGGTCAGTCAGCACACCCCAATGTGCAGGTGCACGCTGCTATGGCTAGAAACACACATACAAAAAAGACAATGCAACAGTACTCGGCAACTCAAATAAAGTACAATAATGCCATAATTATAGAAAACATTCTGGAGCTAATGCTACGCTTATTTTGCAAATTTGCAAAATAAGCTCAGCATTAGCACCAGAATGTTTTCTATAATTATGGCATTATTGTACTTTATTTGTGTTTGCAGAGTGCTGTTTCATTGTCTTTTTTTCTTTAAATATCAAGGCTAGAGAAGAGAGAAGTTCTTGAAAATTCGATTTGGGTGCTTTGCTGAATTTCGCAAAACAAAATTCGCTTTGTGACAACTTACTTTGTCACGAATCCCATCTCTTTGTAAGTAGTGGGTGCAATGATTGCGCCACTCCCTGTCATTGTACCCCTCAGATGCTGCGTTCATCGCTGATCGCGGCATCTAACAATATTAGTCTATAATAAAAATAATAAAAAAAAATCACACTTACGGTACCTCATTCATATGATCGCAAAGAGCCAAATCTCTTGATTGAAGATGCAGGGCTCAATCTCGCATGGCGCGTGATGACGTCATCACATTGGCTAGCGTGGTTACGTCATATGTCACCCTGCTCAAGATTTCACGTGGGATCTACAATCAAGATGGCAGTGGCGTGCTCTTCGCGCTCAAATGGATGAGGTGAGCATAATGGGAGATCACATGTCTGGCTGTTTATCAGCACTGTGATGTCCCCTTCGTGCAGGGCCCCCACTCCCCCACCTCACATCTCTATCAAGATACACGTATGCATATAAAGATTTGTGATGTTTTGTGATTTTATCAGTGATTATAACTCTATTTTACTCTATATGTTATGAGTTTTTAGGTGCATTTCATGTTCCGAACTTATTAACACAAAATAATCAATAAGACATATATTATGCAGTAAGGGAAAACTGCAGATTAAAAAAATGCATAAAAATAGAATTCCTCCTTTAAATGCATGAAAAACGCAATATGGAGACATATGATCGAAAAATCCACTCCTGAGTTTCGATTTTACATTTTTACCTGAGGACATTGGGTATAAAAACATGAGATATGCCATTGAGAGTGAACCCACTGAGGAAGAAGTAGTGATTACTTCGAAACGCGTCTGGGAAAGCTGAGAAACATTTCGTCTGGGAAAGCTGAGAAACATTCGCTCACAAAAGTCCTTGTAGCATGGCCATGCGATTTATACGAAAATTTAAATAAGGACTTTTACATTTAAATGTCCTCTGTAAAGATCATCTTTATGATACTTGGAGTATATAGCACAACAGATGCGGACTGATACAAAGTCCAGATCAACTCCATCGCAAAATTTAAACCACCGAAAATCCGTAAAATCAAAAGAAATCTCATAGCCGACAAATCATTTGGAGCACAGAGCACTTACACATAGGACGCCACAGTAACAAAAGCCAACTCGAAACAGTGAGTAACCATCTAATACACTGCATCATGTGTCGGAACACTACAGAGAGACTATTGATATGCCTTAATACCACTCTATGCGCTATAACACAATCTCATGCGCTTTTATTACCATCTATGCGTTTTAATCCATGCGCTTTTTTCATCCTTTTTCATCATTGTATGATTGAATAAAAGCCACACCATACCAAAAGCTACCTTAGGAGGATATTAATAGTTAATACTTGGATTTATAATCCCATCCAGTATATCTTTATTTTACTTAGAGATTTTTTTATGTTTTATGTATCTATGTATTGCAATTTTATTGAATCGTATGCTTTAAATGTTATTAAATAGTGTTAACCTTATTTTAGTCCCCTCACATTACTCCCATTGTAAGAGTGCCGGTCGTTTTCTCTTTTTATAATTTTAATTTTTACCCGATTTCTGGGAAAGTCGATTTGTTACCATGAAGCATGAGGAAATTCAGCTTTGCAGTGAATTTAATTTTCCTTGAAATTCAGATCAAAGTCCACACTTCGATTTGCTCAACACTATTCAAGGCACCAGTATTATTATAGTACTTAGGGGCAGCTTCATGACAAGGGGGAGGTGAGGGAGTGGTCTTTCCCAGGTGCCCACTGTCAGGGAGGTGCCAAAAGTAATGAGCGCTTCCATCAATACAGATGGAAGCGCTCATTGCTGGAGCGCTGGGAGCTGCAGTCCTGTCACTCATTGACAGATCAGCTCCCCGCTCCTTCTTTTCTTCAGACAAGCGCTCTAAATGTTGAAGCAGGGAGCCTTTTGCTCCCTGCTTCACAATTCAGCCTGCAGGCACAGATTGCGCTGTCGGCCTGTGTGGGAGGAGTCTACAGAATTTGGCTGTGCTGCAGAGTGATCTGTGTCTGCAGGGGAGAGCTGGATGTGAGCTTCAGGAACTGGACAAGGTGAGTAGTTGCAGTTTTTTTTTTTTTTTATTAGCACAGAGGGCATTACTATTACGAAGGGGGCACAGAGGGCATTACTATTACATGGGGGGCACAGAGGGTAATGCTACTACAAAAGGGGCACAGAGGGCTTTACTACTACAAAGAGGCACAGAGGGCATTACTACTATTAAAGGGAACCTGTAACCTCTTCTACAGTTGCAAGATAAAGTATGTGAACCCTTTGGAATGATATGGATTTCTGCACAAATTGGTCATAAAATGTGATCTGATCTTCATCTAAGTCACAACAATAGACAATCACAGTCTGCTTAAACTAATAACACACAGAGAATTACATGTTACCATGTTTTTATTGAACACACCATATAAACATTCACAGTGCAGATGGAAAAAGTATGTGAACCCCTAGACTAATGACAACTCCAAGAGCTAATTGAAGTGAGGTGTCAGCCAACTGGAGTCCAATCAATGAGATGAGATTGGAGGTGTTGGTTACAGCTGCCATGCCCTATAAAAAACACACAAGTTCTGGGTTTGCTTTTCACAAGAAGTATTGCCTGATGTGAATGATGCCTCGCACAAAAGAGCTCTCAGAAGACCTACGATTAAGAATTGGTGACTTGCATAAAGTTGGAAGGGTTATAAAAGTATCTCCAAAAGCCTTGCTGTTCATCAGTCCACGGTAAGACAAATTGTCTATAAATGGAGAAAGTTCAGCACTGCTGCTACTCTCCCTAGGAGTGGCCGTCCTGTAAAGATGACTGCAAGAGCACAGCGCAGACTGCTCAATGAGGTGAAGAAGAATCCTAGAGCGTCAGCTAAAGACTTACAAAAGTCTCTGGCATATGCTAACATCCCTGTTAGCGAATCTACAATAAGTAAAACACTAAACAAGAATGGATTTGATGGGAGGATACCACAGAGAAAGCCACTGCTGTCCAAAAAAAAACACATTGCTGCACGTTTACAGTTTGCACAAGAGCACCTGAATGTTCCACAGCAGTACTGGCAAAATATTCTGTGGACAGATGAAACCAAAGTTGAGTTGTTTGGAAGAAACACACAACACTATGTGTGGAGAAAAAGAGACACAGCACACCACACACCAACATCAAAACCTCATCCCAACTGTGAAGTATGGTGGTGGGGGCATCATGGTTTGGGGCTGCTTTGCAGGGCCTGGACGGATTGCTATCATCGAAGGAAAAATGAATTCCCAAGTTTATTAATACATTTTGCAGGAGAACGTAAGGCCAACTGTCCACCAGCTGAAGCTCAACAGAAGATGGGTGTTGCAATAGAATAACGACCCAAAGCATAGAAGTAAATCTGTAAAGAATGGCTTTAACAGAAGAAAATACGCCTTCTGGAGTGTCCCAGTCAGAGTCCTGACCTCAACCCTATTGAGATGCTGTGGTATAACCTCAAGAAAGCGATTCACACCAGACATCCCAAAAATATATTTCTAAACGGAAACAGTTCTGTAAAGAGGAATGGTCAAGAATTACTCCTGACCGTTGTGCACGTCTGATCTGCAACTACAAGAAACCTTTGGTTGAAGTTATTGCTGCCAAAGGAGGTTCAACCAGTTATTAAATCCAAGGGTTCACATACTTTTTCCACCTGCACTGTGAATGTTTACAAGGTGTGTTCAATAAAAACATGGTAACATTTAATTCTTTGTGTGTTATTAGATTAAGCAGACTGTGATTGTCTATTGTTCTGACTTAGATAAAGATCAGATCACATTTTATGACCAATTTGTGCAGAAATCCATATCATTCCAAAGGGTTCACATACTTTATCTTGCAACTGTATGCTACCCTCACTGAGTGTTTCTAAATGTTCATTGTGTTACCATAAACATATAAATTAATCTTTTAATTTCATTTGCAGACAAATTCAATAAATATTATGCATTTTTTTACTTCCCGCCTTTTATGCAAATTAACATAACAGAGTCATATCTTACTTGTGTGACCAGAGAAGAGTCATATTTTCAAGCTCTGACTCATCTCAGGTTAATTTGCATATGTATCAAATCATTTTTTTTTTATACACAATTAAAGCACACAGAGCTATGAGGACAGGGTATTGCGGATGTGCTAGTGGCCATCTAGCAACCCATGTCCTCAGCTCTGTACCCCAAATGCAGGTGACAGCTTCCCTTTAAGGGGCCACAATGGGTATTATTACTGCGAAGGGGGCACAAAGGGCATTACTACTGTGAGGGGACTCAGAGGACATTGCTACTATGAAGGGACAAAATCAGCACTATTACTATGAAGGGGGCACAATGGGCACTATTACTATGAAGCGACACAATGACTGAATAACTACTGTGAAGGGGGCACACAGAGCGCATTACTACTGTGAAGGGGGCACAGAGAGGACATTAGTACTGTGAAGAGGGCACAGAGGACATTACTACTGTGAAGGGGCATAACTGTTTTGGGGACACAGTGAGGGCATAACTACTCTGAAAGGGCATAGAGAGGGAATAATTACTAGTACTTTAAGTACTTTAAGATGGGCATAATGGGGGGCATAAATACTGTGAATGTTGTACAATGAGGGCATAAATACCGTGAGGGGGCACAATGTGGGCATAAATACCATGAGGGGGCACAATATGGGCATAAATACTGTGAAGGGGCACAATGTGCATATTATTAGGGGCACATATCTGTACATAAGCACTATGAAGGTTGCACAATGATGGCAATGCTACTGTGAGGTGCCACAATTTTTTAAAATATTGGGGGGTGCCAAACACCTTGGGCACATCACTGCGTTTGGGATCTGTTAGAGATTTTTAATTAGGGCAAAAGAGCTGCTGCAGAACTTCATAACACACAACTCAGCTGCTGCAGAATTTCATAACACACAACTGCAGCTGCTACAGAACCTCATAATACACACCTCAGCTTCTGCGGAACCTCATAATACACACCTCAGCTGATGCCAAACATAATATTACACACCTCAGCTGGTACAGATAATGATAATTTGCTGCTACACATCTCATCATAGTTAGCGGAATCTGTCAGGTATATAGGTGGTGTGCCAGATCTCTAGAGCAGAACAGCAAAAGTCACTAGTGCAGATGTGAAATAAGCCTAATACACACTTCAGATGCCACACAACATCATAATAGAGAACTATAAATCTCATCATGACCAAATTGTTATTATTGAAAATTAAGAGGAGTGGTTAAAGGAGACAGGGTTAAAAGAGGAAAGAACTACAATACCCTGCATGTCTAGGCTAATATATATATATATATATATATATATATATATATATATTACAGTGAGGAACAGAAGTATTTGAACACCCTGCGATTTTGCAAGTTCTCCCACTTAGAAATCATGGAGGGGTCTGAAATTCACATTGTAGGTGCATTCCCACAATTAAAGAAAATTTAGGAAATCACATTGTATGATTTTTAAAGAATGTATTTGTCTTGCACTGCTGAACATAAGTATTTGAACACCTGAGAAAATCAGTGTTAGTATTTGGTACAGAATCCTTTGTTTGCAATTACAGAGGTCAAACCTTTCCTGTAGTTCTTGACCAGGTTTGCACACTTCAACAGGGATTTTGGCCCATTCCTCCACACAGATCTCCTCTAGATCAGTCAGGTTTCAGGGCTGTCGCTGAGCAACACAGAGTTTCAGCTCCCTCCAAAGATGTTCTATTGGATTAAGGTCTGGAGACTGGCTGGGCCCCTCCAGAACCTTGACACGCTTCTTACGGAGCCACTCCTTGGTTATCTTGGCTGTGTGCTTTGGGTTGTTGTCATGTTGGAAGACCCAGCCACGACCCATCTTCAATGCTCTGACTGAAGGAAGGAGGTTGTTGCTCAAAATCTCACAATAAATGGCCCCATTCATTCTCTCCTTAATACAGTGCAGTCGCCCTGTCCCCTTTGCAGAAAAGCACCCCCAAAGCATGATGTTACCACCCCAATGCTTCACAGTAGGGACGGTGTTCTCGGGGTGCAACTCATCCTTTTTCCTCCAAACACGACGAGTGAAGTTTAGACCAAAAAGTTCTACTCTGGTCTCATCTGACCCCATGACTTTCTCCCATGCCTCCTCTGGATCATCCAGATGGTCATTGGCAAACTTCAGACGGTCCTGGACATGTGATGACTGGAGCAGGGGAACCTTCCATGCAATGCATGATTTGAAACCATCACGGCGTAGTGTTCTACCAACAGTGACCTTTTCAACTGTGGTCCCAGCTCTCTTCATGTCATTGACCAGCTCCTCCATTGTAGTTCTGGGCTGATTCCTCACCTTTCTTATCATCAGTGATACCCCACTAGGTGAGATCTTGCATGGAGCCCAAGTCCGAGGGAGACTGACAGTTGTCTTTAGCCTCCTCCATTTTCTAACAATTTCTCCCACAGTTGATCTATTTTCACCAAGCTGCTTATATAAAGGACAAACAATACAGGTCCACAATGACCATATTACCATTTAGGCCCCCACTTAGGTGATGTCTCCTCTGACTAGAGCTTTACTTTTTTTTCTCACTTCTGCACAGATCACTTGATGTCTTCTCTGACCACGACTTGTTTCTGCATAATTTGACATACAGAACACAACTACATGTATTTAGTAATAATGCCTTCTTTTATGTCTCCACTTAGTAGTCATCACCATTTAGGTCTCAGTCCCACTCAGTAGTAATTTCCGTTTAGGCGCCCATAGTTAAATTGTCCCACGTAGTTCCCCCCTTAGATATAATACCCCCTGTAGTGCCATATGCATACATAATGCCTCCCTTTAGTGCCCTCAGTACATATAATATCCCTGTGGTGCCCTATGTACATATAAGCCCCCCTCAGTAGTGCCCCCTGCCCCAACACTCCAAAGACATACAGATAGGGAACTCAGATTGTTAGCTCCATTGGAGACAGCAAGTGAAAGTTGTTTTTCTGTATATCCAACTCAATGCCATCATTATCATGATCAGCAACAATTCTACTAGTGTTAGAAGCTGATTACTAGAGCCAATAAAAATGATTAGCTTAAAATTGTCACTGCAGACTAACAAGTGGCAGGGCTTATCAGAAAAGGTGTGTAGCTTCAGGAAAGGGACATGACCTAATATGCAACTTTTTGCACCAAAGTTACACCAACATTCTGAAGTCGAATTCTGTCTCATAGTAAGCCAACCAATAGTTGGTTTAGAGTTAGGCTACTTTCACATTAGCGTTTTTTACGGATCCGTCATGGATCTTCAAAAATGCTTTTGTTACCATAATACATCCGCATGCATCCATCAAGAACGGATCCGGTTGTATTATGTCCTCTATAACTGAATGGGGGACGGATCAGTTTTCTATTGTGTCAGAGAAAACGGATCTGTCCCCATTGACTTACATTATGTGCCAGGATGGATCTGTCTTGCTCCGCACCACATCGTGGACAGAAAAAAAACTTCAGGCAGAGTTTTGGTGTCCGCCTCCAGAGCGGAATGGAGACCCGGAGGCAAACTGATGCATTCTGAGCTGATTATTTTCCATTCAGAATGTGTTAGGGCAAAACTGATCTTTTTTGGACCGCTTGTGAGAGCCCATGACGGATCTCAGAAACGGCAAGCCAAAACGCTAGTGTGAAAGTAGCCTTAGACAAAATGGTCTATCCCTACACCACATTTGTCATCCAACCTGAGTAACTGTGACAAGTATGGTACAGGTTTAGATAGCCTTCTATAGTTTAGTAAATCTGCCCACTTTATGTTTAACCACCCTAATCAGACAATTTTATATTATTGATTGGTCTTGGTTATAGTCATATAGCTGTGAGTCATTTAAATGCAGTGCTGGATTTCCTAGGGTTTTTTAGTGAATTTTAGGTTCAGAAAAATAAATAAGATTTATAGTAAGCCCTCCATGGTTCTCTGTGGGATCACTATAAAGTATAAGACATCCAGACATAATAATACCTCATTTACATTCAGTCTGACTATAAACGAGAAAGATACAGTACCTGAGTTTATCTGCTCTGTGTTTCCAGCCACAGGCAATATGCATGCTATAAGAATAGTAAATATCTGTATTATATGGACAGTTGGCCGAAGAACAAATAAAACCTCATGTGGATTTAAAATATTTTTATTTTTAATGAAGGCTTCAATAATAAATAAGTCATATTTAATGTGTACAGTTGAACTGTAGAAAACTATTTGGCACACTTTTTTTTTTTTTTAACCCCTTCCTGCTTGACAGCAATTGTTGGCCAGCTATACACATGGGATCAGAAGACTGGGAGTTGCCCTCCTGTACTAATGGAGGAAATTAAAGTTAACTCCACTCCCAGCCATTTAACCCTTTCAGGGGCTCCTTTTGTCATTTGCTAGTCGCACATTCATAATGTTTCTAACGACGGTCCGGGGTGTAAAAAATGTCCTTTAACCAGGGGCATAGCTAGAACTGACTGGGCCCCATAGCAAATTTTTTTATAGCCCCCCCCCCCCCCCTTGGATCTCCCACCCCAACATACCTCTAGGACCTCGCTGCCACATCCGCAGCTCCTCATGCACTTACGACTGTTACACGTAGGACTAAGCACAGACAGTTGGTCACTGGAAACGCATTTGTGCCAGTGTAGGAAATGTATGAATCTAAATGTCTGTGCATAAGGGTCCATTCACACGTCCGCAATTTCGTTCCGCATTTTGCGGAACGGAATTGCGGACCCATCAATTTCTATGGGGCAGCACCATGTGCCGCCCGGACACGGAATTGTGGACCCGCACTTCCGGGTCTGCAATTCCGTTCCCTGAAAAAAATAGAACATGTCCTATTCTTGTCCACAATTGCGGACAAGTATAGGCATATTCTATAAGTGCTGCAATGTGAGGTCCGCAAAATGCGGAACGCACATTGCTGCTGTCCGTGTTTTTCGGATCTGCGGATCCGCAAAACACGTTGCAGACGTGTAAATTGACCCTTAAAGAAGATTGTTAGATTGTACAGGGGTCTGTAACACAAGAAGGTGAAAGATCATATCGTGGGGTGTTTATGTGTATTAGACAGAAGGTAGGGATATGTATCTTGTGTAATTTGGGTATTAGGGAGAGTAAGGGGTATATATCTAGTGCTGATACACGTGTAGGTGAAGAGCCCCTCTGACATAATTTGTCTCTTTCATATTATAATCTCCCCTTAGGTATAATTTACTTACAGTTCTGAAGAGTCAAGGGTGCTGACAGGCTTGGCCTCAGGGGTGCTGGCTGGCTTGGCCAGGCAGAAGGAGTGTGGGAGACTGTAAGGCCTTTTTTCTCCAAGCTGCTCCGGAAAAAAATTAATTAATTACACCTCAGGTCAGACCACCAATCAGACCCCCAATGTTAATCAGACCTCAGCTAACAGCCCCAATAAGATCCCCAATGTTAATAAGACCTCAGATCACACCTCAGCTCAGACCCCAATATAAATGACCCCCAATCAGACCTCAGATAAGAGCCCCATGCCTCATAGCAGACCCCAGTAGCCTCATAGCAGACCCTAATAGTCTCAAAGCAGACACCAGTAGCCTCATAGCAGCCCTCAGTAGATTCATAGCAGCCCCCGGTGCCTCTGACCAGCCCCCAGTGCCTCTTCATCAGCCCCAATGCCTCTCCATCAGCCCCCAGAGCACCGGTATTAAAATCATTGGTAGGCAGTGTGCCCTCCCCTCCTCCCCAGTATTAAAATCATTGGTGTGCAATGTGCCCCCCCCCCAGTATTAAAATCATTGGTGGGCAGTGTGCCCTCTGGCCCCCCAGTATTAAAATCATTGGTGGGCAGTGTGCCCTCCCTTCCCCCCGTATTAAAATCATTGGTAGGCAGTGTGCCCTCCCCCCCAGTATTAAAATCATTGGTGGGCAGTGGGACCTCCACCCCCCCCCCCAGTATTAAAAATCATTGGTGGGGAGTGCACACTCCGCCCCCCCAGTATTAAAATCATTAGTGGGCAGTGTGCCCTCCCTTCCCCCCGTATTAAAATCATTGGTGAGAAGTATGCCCCCCCAGTATTAAAATCATTGGTGGGCAGTGCGCCCCTCCCCCCCATCATTGGTGGCAGCGACAGTTTCGATCGGAGTCCCAGCAGTGTAATGCTGGGGCTCCGATCGCTTACCATGGCAGCCAGGACGCTACTGAAGTCCTGGCTGCCATGGCCAGTTACTCTGCAGCATACTACATGTGCTGTGGCCGCCTAGCACTCCTTCCTCTTGTAACTAACAGGTCTGTGCAACGCATTGCTTAAGGAGGAGCGCCCGGCGGCCACAGCGCATGTAAGTCTTGCAACTTTTTTACGTCAAAAACTGGTGGAAAAATGTTTGTAAATTAATATGCGTCAAGGGGTCATCCCATATGGGCATTTATGGGATAGTGATAGGATATGACATAAATGTCCAATAAGTGCTTGGACCCACTCAGGGCCCCATAGTGAATGGAGAAGATGCTGTGCACATGCGTATTTCTCCCTTCACTGCAATGGAACTTCCAAAAATAGCTGAGCACTGGCATGTGTGGTGTCCTTTCCATTCACTGCAGGCAGTGGGGGATTACCATATGGGTGGTTTGGCTGCCCAAAACACCCGCTGTCTGCAAATAGAAGTGGCCATCCTGCCAGTCTACACATTTAGGGGGAAACTTATCATTTGTGGTGGTTTTAGTGTGAGTTTTAAGTCTGTCTTTGCTTTGTGAGGTTGCACCAAATTTATAAAAATGTGCACAGTAATACTGTAATATATTTGGCGAAAGTACTATGTGGTGTACGCTTATGTCTGCGGTACACCACTGGGTTGCCTGGTGTGGAGATGCAACTTTTTTTGCAACTTCTTAAAAAGTTGCATATCGTAAATTTTGCAGCCATTACTTGTCCTGGAGATGATTGCTAGACTACCAGAATCTGGTATCAACCACCCTCAGCAATAACTGCAAGTAAACATTTACAGTAATTGTTGATTAGTCTTGGACATCGGCTTGTAGGAATTTTAGCCCATTCATGCATACAAAACTGCTTCAACTCCTTTTTGTTGGTAGGTTTCCTCCAATGAACTGCTCACTTCAGGTACTTCCACAGCATTTCTATTAGATTAAGATCGGGACTTTGACTCGTCATTCCAAAACTTTATTCTCTACCATTCTTTGGTAGAAAGACTTGTATGCTTAGCGCCATTGTCTTGTTTCATGACATGGACTGAAGACCTTACACTTCCTTTAGAATTTTCTGGTATAATTCAGGTTTCATTCATCCTGCCTCAGAAGCTACACAACGGACCTAAACCATGATACTCAGTTAAGATACTCAATTAAGGTTCTCGGTTAAGCCAAAGAGATAAATTTTGGTTTTATGTGTCCACAAAATATTGTGCTTGTCCAGGTAATCTTTAGCAAACTACAGAAGGGCATTAAAGTTATTTTTGGATAGCAGCAACTTTCTCCTTGCAATTCTGCCATGCATACCATTGTTGTTCAAGGGTCCACCTCATGGTGACGTCATGAGCATTAACATTACCTAATCTGATAATGGACTTTAGCTGCCTACAGCATACTTGGGACTCCTTGGTGACCTAGCGGACTATGTACCTTGCTCTTGACTTTATCTTTGTTGGTGAACCACTTCTGTGAAGGATAATAAAGTTCTTGAATTTCCTCCATTTATACAATCTGTCTGACTGTGAGCTGGTGGAGTCCAAACTTTTTTTTAGATGGTTTTGATTTATTTTCCTGCCTGATGATTGTCAACAACTCTTCTTCTGAGGTCCTCACAAATCTATTTAGTTTGTGCCATGATAAACTTTCACAAACATGTGTTGTAAAGATCAGACTTTGATAGCTCCCTGTGATCAGTGGCATAGCTGCGGTTGCTTACTCCTGGGGCAAGCCAAGTATTGCATCCACTAACCTATTGTCACGAGGGTGTCAAGAGCCACGTCTGACTCCGTTATACCCGGGCTCAGGAAGTCGCAGCGGGTGGCTGCGCGCTCTATGTCTAAAGATAGTGCTGTTACTTAATGGTAGCTTTCTGGGTTTGCCTTGCAATCCTTTTTGTCTCACTCAGGGATCCGAAGCTTCTTCTCCTCAGCTGTTTCTTGTCCAGCACGCCCCCACCTCCTTATATTCCCCTCTCCCACTTCTCTGGTTGCCAGATATAGAGCTTCCTGCCTGGACTTCTATACTGACCCACTGGAGCTGAGTTGCTGTTATCCCTGGTTGTCATACCAGAGCATTACCCTCCGGATCCCTGTTGGTTGTTTGTTGTCGCCCACCTGGGACTATATGTTTTGTCAGTATTGTCTGTCTTCTCTCTAGTGTTTCCCTCTTGTGTTAGTACTGCGGACTAGTGTTCCCACCGCCCTATTCACTACGTAGGGCTTATCTTAGGGAAAGCCAGGGTTTAGGAACGTGATCGGTGTACGGGTGAGAAACCTGTCTAGGGAAGTCAGGGCAGTCAGGTGCCTGCCTCAAGGTGAATAAGGGGTCACCATCTTTCCCTCTCCCTTGGACAGGGCCTTCCTTTTCCCTCCCTTTGCGTCACGTATGTGATCGGCACGCCGGTCGTGATACCTATGGATATGTTCCATTAAAAAAAAACAAGCCCCACAGTATACCAAGACCAACATTACCATTAATATAACTATATAAAGGACAAATAATACAGGTCCCCCATGACCATAATACCATTTAGGTCCCCTACTTAGGTGAAGTTACTCCATGTGTATTCCGTTTCCATATGTCTGTATTTCCGTTCTGCAAAAAAATAGATGATGTCCTATTATTGTCCGCATTACGGACAAGGATGGTACTGTTCTATTAGGGGCCAGCTGTTTTGTACCGGAAAATATAGAATGCACACGGAAGTCATCCGTATTTTTTGCAGATCCATTTTTTGTGAACCGCAAAATACATAGGGTTGTGTGCATGATCCCTTACAGATCACAGAGATCAAGGTGTGTGTGAAGAAAGACTGGCCCGGGGACGGTTCTAAGAGTGAGACCCAAGCATGTATCACTCTGTTCTTGTGTTATGGACTGACTACCTGACCCGACTGCGATCCAGCTGCACTGCAACGTAAGTTGGCTTGAACTATCAATAAACCAGATTGAAGTGACTTTGTTGTGCCTTTTTTTCAACACTGGTCGTAGGAGGTTACGGCTTTATAATATTTCCTGGCTGCAGAGAGCCTTTATAGTGGTGTAGAACACTGTGCCTTGTAATAACACGCATAGAGAGTCTGCTGTGGTAGCGAAATAATACTATGAGTCAGCATGACATGCAGATGACAGGCATCGCTCTTAGAATCACTGCACACTTCACTTATTTGGGCGGTCACGGGGCCAAAACTGACCAAATAACTCAAGTATGAACTCAGAAGAAGCACACTCCTTTTACACTGTCCCCCAGCTGATTCCACATAGATGTCTACAGAACCTGTTCTATTAAACACTTATACAAGTAGAGCCCCAGAGTGGAGAGGGTGTCAGCAGTAAGTTTCTGTTGACGTCACTGATTATTTTGCCATTCCTCTGATCCTTTAAAACAATAACCCCCAATAAGCAGATCCTGTCTGTTGAGCATCCGCCTTCACTCGGTCAGCATTTGGTCAGTAATCCATCAGTATTGCTAATGCCCCAAAAAACTGGTGTGGATTCAAAACAGAGATGACTGAGTCAACCATTCAAGAACTGCTGGGTTGCTGATCAATGCACGAACGCTAGATGACACCGAGAGCTCAGGCCTCTCGCTGCATCTCCTGCTGCCACACCCCCTTACTCTGCTGCGACCTGTGCCAGAAACATTTAGGCCTCTGACACTCTATTGTGCGGGGCCTGGGACTTCTCTGTTTGACATATTGTTAGATCAGAAAAGTCAGTATTTTCTCACTTCATCACACAATGGCTAATAAGCCCTTTTTATCCACTAATACACGCCAAAAAGGGCTGTAATTTTCTCACTTCACACACAACAAACACATTTTTTTGTGACACTAATATACGCAAAAAAGGGCTTTAGAACATATAACTGCACCGCTGAACGGCAAATAGGCCCTTATTTTTTTCCACTTATAAAGTCCACAAAAAGCTTTAGAACATATAACTGCACTGCTGAATGGCAAATATATTTTTATTTTGCTACTAATACACGCCACAAAAGGCTTTAGAACATATAATTGCACCGCTGAAGGCAAATATATTTTTGTTTTGCCACTTATACACGACAAAAAGGGCTTTAGAACATATAACTGCACCGCTGAACGGCAAATATATTTTTGTTTTGCCACTTATACACAACAAACAGGGCTTTAGAACATAGAACTGCACCGCTGAATGTCATCAGGGGATTATGGGTTGGCTGTCTACAACTGGTATGTAGAGTGCCAACCACAATTAAGAGTAGATAAAAAGGATGGTGCCTAATGTAGAAATACTAGATTAAATGGACCTATAGATAGACTATGTAGAGACCAAGAGGGGTTAATTGGGGCATATGGCTCCCTAAAATATTCCCACCAGTGGCTCCAGATGCAGTCCCCATGACATCATCGGAGTTTCACTGGCAGAGTTGGGGAAAGCGCTTTAGGGGGCGTGGCTTCAGCGATCTACAGGAAGCGCTGTATTCCTAGCGCTTAGAACTGCACATCAATGTAATATTAGATAGTTACTCAACTTAGAGTGTCATAATCTATTAAGTATGGCAAACTGGGGACATTTAAGGCTACTGTATCCCCAAATGGCAAAACAACGGGTTGACAGTTAGGGTCCATTCACACGTCCGAAATTTCGTTCCGCATTTTGCGGAATCGCTGACCCATTCATTTTTATGGGGCAGCACGGAAGCATGCGGATCTGCACTTCCATATCCGCAATTCCGATCTCGAAAAAAATAGAACATGTCCTATTCTTGTCCGCAATTGCGGACAAGAATAGGCATTTTCTATTAAGTACTGGTGATGTGCTGTCCGCAAAATGCGGAACGCACATGGCCGATGTTCGTGTTTTGTGGATCCGAAAACACACACGGACGTGTGAATGGACCCTTAGGCTATGAAAATAATAGGTGAGGTATAAATTGGAGGCATTTGTTACAAAAGATGTAATATAGTAATAGAAAACACAAGCCTCAGTCTGTGTTGAAACAATGAGTCAATCAATCACACTTTGGTGATGCTAAGAGATGAGACGGAAGCCAGACAGGGCTATGTATAAATGTGGGGTAATATTAAATTAGTATAACCTCAAATGATGGATTAAAATGTATTAATGTGGTATGCATTCACCACAAAAAGAAAAGGACAGAGAGGGTGGGAATAGATGAATGAATATGATGACAGCTGTCATGTATGTTGTTATAACAATCAAAAGACAGAGTGAATATCCACAGTGCTCAAATAAAACAGGCAAAGTTCAGCTGTTCATTTAGTCCATTAGGACTAGGTGTATTCAATTTATAGATCCACCAGGTTTCCCTCTGTAGGATACGTCTATCCCAATCACCTCCTCTGGGTGACCTGGTGACGAGTTCAATTCCTTTAAATTTAAGCACATTCACGTGACTCTGATGGCATTCCTTTAGGTGTCTTGCAACTGATGTGTCCCTCTTGTTTCGTACATTGTTGACATGTTCACCAATACGACGGTGGAACTCTCTCTGTGTTTTACCGAGGTATTGTGATCCACATTCACAGGTAATCAAATAAATGACTCCTGTGGTGCGACAATTGATGAAGCTAAATATGTAATAGGTGAACCTTTTCTCTCTGTTAGTAAAAGTTTTATCTGTCTGTACACGGTCACAAAAGCTGCAATAGCCGCACTTGTAACACCCTTTTAATGGGTTATCAAGCCATGTTCTTGGGTTCTGTACAGTTGTAAAATGGCTATGCACCAAACGATCCCTAAGGTCCCTGCCCCGCCTATAAGTGATAGCTGAGAAACCTATCACTCTAATGGTGTCTGAGGTTCCTCTCCTGTGGGGGTTGGTGGAATGTAATAGGTTTTTACGTTCCTGACGAAGTGCCGTGCGGAGGACCCTGTCCGGGTATCCTCGTTCGTGGAACCTATTATGTAGATCACCTGCCTGATGAATAAATTCTCTCTCTTCCGAGCAATTACATCTAAGTCGCAGGTATTGCCCAGTGGGAATGGTTACTTTCCCATCTCAGCAGGGAATTGGTTGATGTTGGCTTGCGATAGATACTAGTTTATATGTGTCCTGTTGTTCCTTTTTGAATATAAATGTCTAAGAAGGGTAGACAATCCCTCTCAATCACTGCTGTAAATCTCAGATTCACTGTATTTATGTTAAAACATTCCACAGACTCTGTGAATTCACTCTCTGTACCACTCCAGATGACAAAAATGTAATCAGTAAAGCATGACCATAATACAACATTAGTGAGACCTTGTGTAGGGGAGGTCACCAAAGACAATGCTCTCCTCCTACCAGCCCAGGAGCAGATTTGCGTAGGATGGCGCACACGAACTGCCCATCGTGGTGCCCCTGAGCTGGTGGAAGAAGTGACTATCAAACAAGAAACAATTCCCTGTGAGTACAAACTGCAGTAGTTCAATGATGAAATCATTATGGCTCAAAAACTGTTGGCCCCTGCCTCTCAGAAAGTGTTAAACTGCAAAAATGACCGCCTTATGTGGTATTGATGAGTAAAGGGCCTCTACATCCACTGATGCCAGAAACCAGTCTTTTTCAATTAGTATGCCCTCCAACTTAGTCAATAGGTCCCCGGTATCCCTAATGTAGGAGGGAAGGCTTTCAACAAAAGATTGTAATATTCGGTCAATGTAAATCCCACAATTTTGTTAGAGGCTGCCTACCCCTGATACAATCGGGCAACCTTTCAGAGGTGTAGTCCCCTTGTGTACCTTGGGTAGGCAGTAAAATGTTGCCATTATCGGGTGTAAAGGATAAAGAAAGTCATATTCCTCTGTACTAATGAAGTGATTAGACCTAGCTCTTGATAGAATATCAGAGTTCAAGTCGGTATTGCATAGTTGGGTCTGAGGATACCCTCTCATAGTTATCTTTGTCCCTTATAATGGAAAGACACATTGTACGATACTGTGAGGTGTCCATTACTATCATATTACCCCCTTTATGTGAGGGTTTTACAGTGATGGATTTGTCCTTCTCTAGATCACCTATGGCCTTCCATTCATCATGACTACAGTTATGTCTGTAAGGAATCGATTCAATCCTGGTTAGGTCAGCAATAGTATGTTTCAAGAACACATCAATGCAAGAAATATCCCCTTGTGGCGGCATTTTACAGCTTTTATTTCTTTTATTTCTCAAATAAGTGAAATGACCTACCCCTCTTAAGTTGGGTGGTTCTAACTCCAAATTATAGAGGGTTTTAACATCCTTAAGAATCTCCATTGGTATGCCCAATTTGCGGCTTTCTTTTTTATGTTGAATTTTGAAATATTTGTGCGTCCTCAATTTGCGCGCAAACAAGTGGAGGGCCTTAATCCAATTGAAGATTTCAAAGTTGGAAGTGGGGACAAATGACAGACCACGGCTAAGTATTGTAACTTCAGCAGTGGTAAGGGGATTTAGAGGATAGATTGATCATCTGATTATTAGTTGCAGATGTTATTGTGCTGGTGGCCCTTGTGTATTCCTATTGCAGAGGGGGTAATGGGTTCCCTGCTCCAAAAAAACCTTGTTGGGTAGACTGATTATGTGTATATTGTCCTTCTCTCCCTCGGGATCTGTAGCCAACGTTATGTTTTAATAGATAACTACCTCCAGTCTTTTCAATTTGAATTAGTTGTGGTAGTTGAGGAGATATTCTCATCAATTTTCTTCCTTTTTGTTTATTTCTAGTTTTGGAGGGACATGGTCTGAGTAGATATTACTGATTGGTGCACTATGTATTGTTGTGACATCACAGCACTGTGTCTGTAGCATGTCTGTATGGACAGCAGAACCTATCACACTACCTAACACCCTGCACTGCAACAGATACACTATATCATGAACTAACCTACACCAACTATCTTCCACTAACTATTAGTGATGAGCGGTGGGTGCCATATTCGATTTCGCGATATTTCGCAAATATTCAATTGTATATTCGTCTTATATTAGTAGAAATTGAATATTCGTCATTATTCCATTTATCGCGATTTATGGCTATGGCTATGCTAATATGTGTATTTTAAGAATATTCGTAATATTGCTCTAACTTCGTCTTTTTGAATATTTGTAATATTCTAAATGACGAAGTTAGAGCAATATTAAGAATATTCGTAAAATACACATAACTATCTGTAATTAGACCTCATGCACACAAATTTTTTTCTTCCGTTTACGCTCCTTTTTTTGCGTTCTGTATATGGACAGTATACGGAACCTTTCAATTCAATGGGTCCGCAAAAAAAAATGAAGGTACTCTATATGCCTTCCATTTCTGTATTTCCGTTCAAATTTTCTGTTACTGTCCGCATAACAGACAAGGATAGTATTGTTCTATCAGGGGCCATTCTGCAAAAAAAAACTGAATGCACACGGACGTCATCCGTATTTTTTGAGGATCCGTTTTTTGCGGACCGCAAAATACTGAAAAAGCCATCCGGTCGTGTGCAAGAGGCCTTATATATATATGCCGTATTTTTCGCCCCATAAAACACACTTTTTCCCCCCAAAAGTGGGGGGAAATGCCCCTGCGTCTTATGGGGCGAATGCTGCCATTTTACATCGCAGTCTGCGATGCTGCAGCTGGACGGGGGAGGAGGGGCATGTGTCATGCAAATGCGGTGGGGCGGTGCAGTCACTGTACTCCAGCCCCGCCGCTCACTCACTTAATGCCTAAACATTTTATAATAATAGCTTTCATTGAATTTCCGATCAGATCCCCAGCCCCATCTGTACTACTTACTAAATGTCCTGTAGCAGGAAGAGCAGGGCGGCCAGCCGTAACTCACTGATGTCACGTGCCTGCGCCGCCTACTTTATTCTTAAAGTAGGCAGCACAGGCACGTGACATCAGTGAGTTCCGGCCGGCCGCCCCCGCCCTGCTCTGCCTGCTACAGGACATTTAGTAAGGTACAGATGGGGCTGGGGATCGTAACTTCAATGAAAGCTATTATTATAAAATGTTTAGGCAATAAACCAGTGAGTGAGCGGTTGGGCCGGAGTACAGTGACCGCACCGTCCCCGCCGCATTTGCATGCCACCGGCCCCTCCCACAGGTATATTAGGGCATATGTGGATGGCACTATTATGGGGTGGGGGATATGTGGATGGTACTGTTATGGGGGGGAGAACTGTGGATGGCACTGTTATGGGGGGGTGATCTGTGGATGGCACTGTTATGGGGTGGGGGATCTGTGGGTGACACATATATAGCAGTGCCATCCACAGATCCACCCCCCATAACAGTGCCATCCACAGATCCCCCTCCATAACAGTGCCATCCACAGATCATCCCCATAACAGTGCCATCCACAGATCACCCCCCATACCAGTGCCATCCACAGATCTCTCCCCCATAACAGTGCCATCCACAGATCACCCCCATAACAGTGCCATCCACAGATCAACCCCCCATAACAGTGCCATCCACAGATTCCCCCCATAACAGTGCCCCCCTCATATCCCCCCCATAACAGTGCCATCCACAGATCCCCCCATAACAGTGCCATCCAGAGATCCCCCATAGTAGTGTCATGCACAGACCACCATTAGTTCAAAACCCACCAAAAGCACACCTTTTGGGCGAAAAATATGTTATATATATATATATATATATATATATATATATATATATTATCTAACTATCTATCCAATGTAATAAGTGAAAAGCACAGAGCACAGCAATAACACTGCTCTCTCAGAACTCCATAAAACTACAGAAAATGGCTGCTGGGGAGGTTCTTATATAGTAAGAGGTAGGCAACTTTCCTATTGGTTGCTAGGGATGTTGCTAAGCTCAGACAAAGACATTGCAGCCTTCTCATTGGTCCACAAGCAATAAGCAGGGAGGGATCATGGGTTCAGATGAAACAAAATCTTGAATATTCAAAAATACGAATATATTGCACTATATTCTAAATATTCGCAAATTCTCGAGGGGCAGATATTCATGATTAATATTTGCGATTCAAATATTTGCGCCCAACACTATTGAGTATCCCTAAAATGCACTGTTCTTGCCATGCTGAGATTTTACCAATAAAGAAGAGTGTTTCACAATTTGCCCGGTCGATGCCAGTGTCTTTTACGCCGAGCAGTTATCTTCCTAGACATATGTCCATATAAAAATTGGGTAGATTATTTAACAGTTTATTTTTATAGATGTTTTAGGTGCTGAGATGACTTCTATACACCGGGGCAGGCCAGCGAGTATCCTGTTTAACTAGGCATCTAGCTTCTTGAAGTCACTGCAGGGACCCCTATAGTTAATCACCTTGTAGTGTCTTGCTGTGGTCTGCCACCGTGTGAACGAGTAATACTTGCATGCATCTGTGTAGTAAACCGCCAGAATAAATGTTACTGGTGGGCCCTAGGCACTCCAGTCCAACACCGATTGTAGTCCTCTCATACCTCGTCTCTGAAATATCCTCTGACATCTCATAATACCTGCCTGGACATGATACCAGTCATAATCCTTTCTTCTTATACCCCTCGCTGAAATGGCCTCGGATATCCTATAATAAAGACCTAGACATTATGGGATTTGTAGTTCTTTTCTCTTCAACCTCATTCTTGTAATATCCTCTGCTATCAGCCTGGACATAGTGGGAGTTGTGGTCCTCTCCTCTTGTACCCCCTCCCTGTAATGTCTTCTGATATGACATTATATCAGCCTCAAGATGCTGGGAGCTGTAGTTCTCTCTGCTTATACGCACTCTCTTCCTCTGATATCCCATAATAACAGCCTGGACAAGCTGGGAGTTGAAGCTCTCTCCTCTTCTACCTCCTCCCTGTAATGTGCTCTACTATCAAATTATACCAGCCTCAACATGCTGGGAGTTGTACTCCTCTCATTATAGACGTCCTTCCTAAAACCTTTGATTTTCCATAATAACAACATGGGTATGCTGGGAGTTGTAGTCCTCTCCTCTTATACCTCCCTGTAACCTCTCTTGATGCTGGTATATAGATGATGCTTTCTATTCTGTGTGTTGTATCGTCACCCACTGTCCTTGGTATGGCGAAAGCTGTCATCCTAAGCTATTATATAATGGATGAATTACATGTAGGGTTGCCACTTTTCCCAGCAGATTACCGGTAATACCGACTGGGCCAGTGGTTTACCAGGCAGGTGGCAACCCTAGTGGAGACCCAGCACCCCACTGATTAGCTGTTTTCAGCAGACTGGATTCAAAACAGTGGATGGAGCCAAAAGCAAAAGGTTCCATCCACTGTGCAGTGGCCTTGAAGTTGCCCCCATACTACAGCTTGTAACGGGGTGTGCTGTCCCTTTAAATTATATCATCTGTGCTTTCAGCGTAAGAGCCAGTGTCCCTGAGAGTGCAGAGGGAGCCCAGCAGTCATGTATGATGTCTGTCCTCTTGTGTCTGATGTCTAGTCAAGGAGAGAAGACAGCAAGAGGCAGTTGAGAGGAAGATGACAGTTGGGAGGAGGGAAGGGAGTATCTAATGGTCTCCATAGCATGGCCCTGACAAGACATCCCTGATCTACGTGCCTCGCCACATCTTATTAGTGGGAGTTGTCAGAAACTGCAACCGAGTGCTCTCAGGGCGAGATTTGTAGCTATAGGGCCGTGTGCCTCTGTGAAAGACTGACACCATCAAGCTGTTTACCTGATACTGTTCAGTTGCCCATAGCAACCACCAAGCTTATAATAACAATGCAACCCTCAAGCTTTGTGCCCAATGGTGACTGTAGCCGCTAAACACTGCACCTCCTGCTTGGGTAAAAGTCAAGATGCAAGTGTCTGTTTCATGGCTGCGCCATACACAAGTGCGGTCCCAGAATAGGGTCACATGTAAAACAGACAGGACCATGCTGTTAGTCTGTTCATTTACATGGTGCGGCTTGGAAGGGATTAAGTGTAAGAGCCAATGGTCTGGATACTGGTTTCGGCACCTGGACCAGTGGCTGTCAGTAACAGAACAAACATGTTCCCCTGAAGGAGGAAACCCTGCGATCGTTGGCGGAAGTATATTGACAAAGTGTGGTCAGGAAGGGGTTAAGAGCCTCAGCAGTAAGGCACATTGACAGTTACTAAAGAGTTAACCCTCCGAACACTGCCACCAACATTAGTCATAGAAACCTGTGACATCACAAGCAAGTGTGTCATAAGGGAAGAACTCTTGTAAAAAGCAGGTGAGCGGCCATATTTGGTGCCGTACTTGATGGCCTGAGGACCTTGAGCTTGACTACCCCCGCCCACCGCACCTTGAAATTTGGAGGTTCTAGCAGGAAGCCCATCGCCCAATGGGAGGAAAAGGACATCCGCCTAGCCAATCAGATCAGCCTGGCTGCTACATCCCTCCCCCTTACTATTTATGTGGCAGCCACATAGTGGTATTACCCTCTATGCCCAAGGGAAGGGCAGCCCTTCAGCCATGGTTCCCTAGAGGTTTCCTCCACAGGGGGTTTTCCTCTCCTGAGTGCTGGAGGGTGACTCTCCGTGAGTCGGGGGTTTGCCATTTTTAATATTTTAAATAAACGATTTGGCCATTTATTCCCCAATTAATGTGTTCTGTGTCTTTATTCTGTGTTCTTTGGTTTCAGGGGTGTACGCATTATTTTCCCAGGGAGGAGGTTAAAGGGGTATTCCCATCTGGGACATATATGGTATATATTGTTAGGATGTGCCATAAATGTCTGATAGGTACGAGTCCCATCTTGGAGACCTGTTCATATGTTCATAACGGGGTTCCAAAGTAAAAGGATAGCACATTGCGCATGTGTGGTGTCCTCTCTTTCATTGCTATGGGAGTTCCAAAAATAGCGAGTGTGCTCGCCTGTTTTCGGACGTTTCATAGCAGCAAATGGAGAACAAGCAGCACAAGCACAGCAACCTCTCCATTCACCACTATGTGACTCCTGATAATAGCCAAACAAGCACTCAGCTATTTTCTGAAGTTACACAGCAGTGAATGAAGGGTGGCCGCGCATATGTGACTTTCTGTCTGTATACTATGGATATAATATGTCATAAATGTCCCAAATGGAAATACCCCTTAAAATGAAATTAATTATGAAATAACCAAGATAGCAGAGGAGAGCACCGTTGCACCGAATGAGACCAGTCGCTGCTGACGCCGAAGGTCAACAACTGTTTATTAGGTGAACGCTGTGGGGTGAATGGATCAATCTTCTACACTAGATTTATGGCGTTGAAAAGTTGCAAAGTTTGCCACATGTCCCATTTTGTACCTACATTGGAACAATGCCTGACCTAAGTATATAAATGCAAATTATATATGTAATATTAGGGGATTACATGCAATAAATAATAACATAGGCGCACCTCACCCTTGAGGAATGAGTTCTCATTCACCAAAACAATCTACCAGTAAGACTGTCTTCATTGCCCATAGCAACCAATCAGAAAGCAGCTTTCATTTTTCCAGAACAAGAAATGAAAGCCGATCTCTGATTGGTTGCTACGGGCAGCAAAGACAGTCCTTGTTAACCACTTCAGCCCCGCTAGGTGAAACCCCCTTCATGACCAGAGCACTTTTTACACTTCGGCACTACACTCCTTTCACCGTTTATCGCTCGGTCATGCAACTTACCACCCAAATGAATTTTACCTCCTTTTCTTCTCACTAATGGAGCTTTCATTTGGTGGTATTTTATTGCTGCTGACATTTTTACTTTTTTTGTTATTAATCAAAATGTAACGATTTTTTTGCAAAAAAATGACATTTTTCACTTTCAGCTGTAAAATTTTGCAAAAAAAAACGACATCCATATATAAATTTTTCGCCAAATTTATTGTTCTACATGTCTTTGATAAAAAAAAAATGTTTGGGCAAAAAAAAAAAAAATGGTTTGGGTAAAAGTTATAGCATTTACAAACTATGGTACAAAAATGTGAATTTCCGCTTTTTGAAACAGCTCTGACTTTCTGAGCACCTGTCATGATTCCTGAGGTTCTACAATGCCCAAACAGTATAACTACCCCACAAATGACCCAATTTCGGAAAGTAGACACCCTAAGGTATTCGCTGATGGGCAAAGTGAGTTCATAGAACTTTTTATTTTTTGTCACAAGTTAGCGGAAAATAATGATGATTTTTTTTTTTTTTTTTCTTACAAAGTCTCATATTCCACTAACTTGCGACAAAAAATAAAAAATTCTAGGAACTCGCCATGCCCCTCACGGAATACCTTGGGGTGTCTTCTTTCCAAAATGGGGTCACTTGTGGGGTAGTTATACTGCCCTGGCAATTTAGGGGCCCAAATGTGTGAGAAGAACTTTGCAATCAAAATGTGTAAAAAATGACCGGTGAAATCCAAAAGGTGCACTTTGGAATATGTGCCCCTTTGCCCACCTTGGCAGCAAAAAAGTGTCACACATGTGGTATCGCCGTACTCAGGAGAAGTTGGGGAATGTGTTTTGGGGTGTCATTTTACATATACCCATGCTGGGTGAGAAAAATATCTTGGTCAAATGCCAACTTTGTATAAAAAAATGGGAAAAGTTGTCTTTTGCCAAGATATTTCTCTCATCCAGCATGGTTATATGTAAAATGGCACCCCAAAACACATTCCCCAACTTCTCCTGAGTACGGCGATACCAGATGTGTCACACTTTTTTGCTGCCAAGGTGGGCAAAGGGGCACATATTCCAAAGTGCACCTTTCAGATTTTGCAGGCCATTTTTTACACATTTTGATTGCAAGGTACTTCTCACACATTTGGGCCCCTAAATTGCCAGGGCAGTATAACTACGCCACAAGTGACCCCATTTTGGAAAGAAGACACCCCAAGGTATTCCGTGAGGGGCATGGCGAGTTCCTAGAATTTTTTATTTTTTGTCACAAGTTAGCGGAAAATGATGATTTTTTTTTCTCTTTTTTCCTTACAAAGTCTCATATTCCACTAACTTGCGACAAAAAATAAAAAATTCTAGGAACTCGCCATGCCCCTCACGGAATACCTTGGGGTGTCTTCTTTCCAAAATGGGGTCACTTGTGGCGTAGTTATACTGCCCTGGCAATTTAGGGGCCCAAATGTGTGAGAAGTACTTTGCAATCAAAATCTGTAAAAAAATGACCAGTGAAATCCGAAAGGTGCACTTTGGAATATGTGCCCCTTTGCCCACCTTGGCATCAAAAAAGTGTCACACATCTGGTATCGCCGTACTCAGGAGAAGTTGGGGAATGTGTTTTGGGGTGTCATTTTACATATACCCATGCTGGGTGAGAGAAATATCTTGGCAAAAGACAACTTTTCCCATTTTTTTATACAAAGTTGGCATTTGACCAAGATATTTTTCTCACCCAGCATGGGTATATGTAAAATGACACCCCAAAACACATTCCCCAACTTCTCCTGAGTACGGCGATACCAGATGTGTCACACTTTTTTGCTGCCAAGGTGGGCAAAGGGGCACATATTCCAAAGTGCACCTTTCGGATTTTGCAGGGCATTTTTTACACATTTTGATTGCAAAGTTCTTCTCACACATTTGGGCCCCTAAATTGCCAGGGCAGTATAACTACGCCACAAGTGACCCCATTTTGGAAAGAAGACACCCCAAGGTATTCCGTGAGGGGCATGGCGAGTTCCTAGAATTTTTTATTTTTTGTTGCAAGTTAGTGGAATATGAGACTTTGTAAGGAAAAAAGAAAAAAAAAGAAAAATCATCATTTTCCGCTAACTTGTGACAAAAAAAAAAAAATTCTAGGAACTCGCCGTGCCCCTCACGGAATACCTTGGGGTGTCTTCTTTCCAAAATGGGGTCACTTGTGGCGTAGTTATACTGCCCTGGCAATTTAGGGGCCCAAATGTGTAAGAAGTACCTTGCAATCAAAATGTGTAAAAAATGGCCTGCGAAATCCGAAAGGTGCACTTTGGAATATGTGCCACTTTGCCCACCTTGGCTGCAAAAAAGTGTCACACATCTGGTATCGCCGTACTCAAGAGAAGTTGGGCAATGTGTTTTGGGGTGTCATTTTACATATACCCATGGTGGGTGAGAGAAATATCTTGGCAAAAGACAACTTTTCCCATTTTTTTATACAAAGTTGGCATTTGACCAAGATATTTTTCTCACCTAGCATGGGTATATGTAAAATGACACCCCAAAACACATTCCCCAACTTCTCCTGAGTACGGCGATACCACATGTGTGACACTTTTTTGCAGCCTAGATGTGCAAAGGGGCCCAAATTCCTTCTAGGAGGGCATTTTTAGACATTTGGATCCCAGACTTCTTCTCACACTTTCGGGCCCCTAAAAAGCCAGGGCAGTATAAATACCCCACATGTGACCCCACTTTGGAAAGAAGACACCCCAAGATATTCAATGAGGGGCATGGCGAGTTCCTAGAATTTTTTTTTTTTTTGCATAAGTTAGCGGATATTGATTTTTTTTTGTTTTTTTCTCACAAAGTCTCACTTTCCGCTAACTTAGGACAAAAATTTCAATCTTTCATGGACTCAATATGCCCCTCACGGAATACCTTGGGGTGTCTTCTTTCCGAAATGGGGTCACATGTGGGGTATTTATACTGCCCTGGCTTTTTAGGGGCCCTAAAGCGTGAGAAGAAGTCTGGAATATAAATGTCTAAAAATGTGGATTTGGATTCCGTGAGGGGTATGGTGAGTTCATGTGAGATTTTATTTTTTGACACAAGTTAGTGGAATATGAGACTTTGTAAGAAAAAACAAAAACAAAAACAAACAAAAAATTTCCGCTAACTTGTGCCAAAAAAAATGTCTGAATGGAGCCTTACCGGGGGGGGGGGGGGGGGTGATCAATGACAGGGGGGTGATCAATGACAGGGGGGTGATCACCCATATAGACTCTCTGATCACCCCCCTGTCATTGATCACCCCCCCCTGTAAGGCTCCATTCAGACATCCGCATGATTTTTTACGGATCCATGGATACATGGATCGGATCCACAAAACACATGCGGACGTCTGAATGGAGCCTTACAGGGGGGTTATCAATGACAGGGGGTGATCAGGGTAATCAGGGTGATCACCCCCCTGTCACTGATCACCCCCCCCTGTAAGGCTCCATTCAGACATCCGCATGATTTTTTACGGATCCATGGATACATGTATCGGATCCACAGAACGCATGCGGACGTCTGAATGGAGCCTTACAGGGGGGTTATCAATGACAGGGAGTGATCAGGGTAATCAGGGTGATCACCCCCCTGTCACTGATCACCCCCCCTGTAAGGCTCCATTCAGACATCCGCATGATTTTTTACGGATCCATGGATACATGTATCGGATCCACAGAACGCATGCGGACGTCTGAATGGAGCCTTACAGGGGGGTTATCAATGACAGGGGGTGATCAGGGTAATCAGGGTGATCACCCCCCTGTCACTGATCACCCCCCCTGTAAGGCTCCATTCAGACATCCGCATGATTTTTTACGGATCCATGGATCGGATCCACAAAACGCATGCGGACGTCTGAATGGAGCCTTACAGGGGGGTTATCAATGACAGGGGGGTGATCAGGGAGTGTATATGGGTGATCACCCGCCTGTCATTGATCACCCCCTGTAAGGCTCCATTCAGACGTCCGCATGTGTTTTGCGGATCCGATCCATGTATCCATGGATCCGCAAAAATCATGCGGACGTCTGAATGGAGCCTTACAGGGGAGTGATCAATGACAGGGGGTGATCAGGGAGTGTATATGGGTGATCACCCGCCTGTCATTGATCACCCCCCTGTAAGGCTCCATTCAGACGTCCGTATGCTTTTTGCGGATCCGATCCATGTATCCGTGGATCCGTAAAAATCATACGGACGTCTGAACGGAGCCTGACAGGGGGGTGATCAATGACAGGGCGGTGATCAATGACAGGGGGGTGATCAGGGAGTTTATATGGGGTGATCATGGGTGATCAGGGGTTTATAAGGGGTTAATAAGTGACGGGGGGGGTGTAGTGTAGTGTAGTGTGGTGTTTGGTGCGACTGTACTGACCTACCTGAGTCCTCTGGTGGTCGATCCTAACAAAAGGGACCACCAGAGGACCAGGTAGGAGGTATATTAGACGCTGTTATGAAAACAGCGTCTAATATACCTGTTAGGGGTTAAAAAATTTGGATCTCCAGCCTGCCAGCGAACAATCGCCGCTGGCATGCTGGAGATCCACTCGCTTACCTTCCGTTCCTGTGAGCGCGCGCGCCTGTGTGCGCGCGTTCACAGGAAATCTCGCGTCTCGCGAGATGACGCATATATGCGTGACTGTGCGCCAGCCTGCCACCTCCGGAACGCACATGTGCGTTAGGCGGTCCGGAGGTGGTTAAATGATGCTTAAGATGTACATTGGATCAGATTTTTCACATGTCTGTATCATCAGAGTACAGCAATAACATCACAAGTCGCAGTCCCAGTGCCCTCATTGTGCCCCTTTACCATAAGTACCAGACTGAGCCCTCATATATTTAGTCAAGTGTCTGGGATTTTCCTCATAACTGCTAACCATAGTTAGTGCCAGCCACATCACTCCTACAGATCTTACATTTGTGGCCCCTTGTGCTACCCACAGTGTCCCCATTAGAGATAGTGAGCGACAACACCACATAAGTGCCAACCAATGACCCCATAGGTTTTCATTCAGCCACTGTAAGTACATAATTGAAAGCCACTGTGCCCCCAAAATGCATGCAACTGAGTCTCCAGAAGTGAAATCCACACTGCCCCTACCACCCAGCAATATTGCTAACATAGGACAACCATGGTGCCCCTACAAATGCCATTCACATAAGTACTAGCCACTATGCCCATCTAACAGAGCAACCACAGTGTTACTATAAGAGACAGACACTGACAGTGCCATATTAGTGCCAGTCAATGCCCCAAAACATTTCATCCACTGCCTCAATAACTAGTGTTGATCATGAATATTCAAAGTGCGAATTTTATTCGCGAATATCAGCACTTCAAGAATTTGCTAATGTTTAGAATATTGCAAAATATATTCGTAATCGCGAATATTCAGTTTTTTTAAAATACTAGTTTATGCAAATTTTCGCAATCAAGAAAATAATTCCTGGAGATCGCGAATTCTCGAATATATGGAGAATATTCGGCCAAATAATCGCGAAATATCGCAAATTCGAATATTGCCCTTGCCGCTTATCACTATCCATAACTGCTTGCCATCGTTTCGTTGTTCCTCCACAAATGTCAGCCACCCTTCAGTACAAATGCAAATCACAGCTCCCCCATAACAGATAAATGTCCTATAAATCTCAGTCAAAACCCTCTACAAGTTTCCACCATATCCATAGTGGTGCCAGAATAGACAGCCACAGTGTCCACACAAGTGCCATAGCCTCCTCCAGAACAGTCTTTAACTTCCGCGTGACCATTTGTCCTCTTTTTTTTTTCCAGACATGTACTCTTTCTGGGACCTAAAATAATTGCTCAGCCGGAATTTATAAATTACCAAAAATGCCTGGGATTCTCAAGGGGGAAAGGGGTGGGAGTGCGGCTCATGGCAGGACGAGTACGATAATCTGCTACAGTGCAAGAGCTGAAGGGCCTGTGATGATGTCACCTTTATGTGATCATTGCAGGAGTTGCTGAAGCTCGGCAGTGGAGGGGAGAAGCGGAAAGGACCTGTGATGATATCACCTTCATGTGATCAGTGCTGGAGGGGACAGAGCTCAGCAGTGGAGAGGAGAAGTGGGAAGGACCTGTGATGATATCACCATCATGTCATCAGTGCTAGTGATGAGCGTCAGGGGCAATATTCAAATTTGTGATATTTCGCAAATAATTTGTAGAATATTCGTCATATATTCATGAATTCGCAAATTCGAGATTATATTCGTGATTGTAAAAATCAGCAATGTATTATTTGCGTAATGCGCGCAAAATATCAGTGTGGGGTAGGCAACTTTTCTATTGGTTGCTAGGCGGGGGGGTAAATAAAAATCACTGGGCCTCATAACAAGAATCTAAATTGTGCCCCCATTTACCTTTTATAGCCCCTCCCACTACCCATTCCAGGCTTCTCCCTTTGTTCCATGAAGTATTCTTGCTGCTGCATTTTATAATTTATGCCATCAGGGCAGGATTGGGATTACAAAACAGCCCTGGCACACAAAAGAGCTATAATAAATGCAGTGTGTACAGATATATAGTATATACAGCAGTGTACTGACATGTGAGGTACAAGGTATAATAAATGCAGTGTGTACAGATATATAGTATATACAGCAGTGTACTGACATGTGAGGTACAAGGTATAATAGATGCTGTGTGTACAGATATATAGTATATACAGCAGTGTACAGTTATGTGAGGTACAGGGTATAATATATGCAGTGTGTACAGGTATATAGTATATACAGCAGTGTACTAATGTGTGAGGTAAGGGGTATAATATATTCAGTGTGTACAGGTATATAGTATATACAGTAGTGTAATATGTGAGGTACGATGTATAATAGATGCAGTGTGTACAGGTATATAGTAAATACAGTAGTGTATTGACGGCTCGCACCTCACATATCAGAACACCGCTGTATATAAAATATATCTGTACACACTTCATCTATTATACCTTGTACCTCACATATCAGTATACTGCTGTATATACAATATATCTGTACACACATCATCTATTACACCTCATACCTAACATATCAGTGCACTGCTGTATATACTATATATCTGTACACACTGCATCTATTATACATCATACCTCACATATCAGTACACTGCTGTATATACTATATATCTGTACACACAGCATCTATTATACCTCACATGTCAGTGCACTGCTGTATATACTATATATCTGTACACACTGCATCTATTATACCCCATACCTCACATATAAGTACACTGCTCTATATACTATATATCTGTACATATTGCATTTATCACAGGTCCTGGCAGATGTACCTTTCAAACCTAGGAACTACACAATTTTTGCAGATTCTGCAGGACGTGTGATGTTGAAGATGATGTCATCACAGGTCCTGGCAGATGCACTGTTCTAACCTGGGAACTACACTTTACACTGTGCAGTTCCCTTACAGGACCTGTGATGACATCATAAAAGGTCCTTTAGCTTTAGAAAAATATACAGGAGCAATTAGGGGGTGGGGCCTCTCCTCCAATTCGGGCCCCTCTTTCTCATGGGCCCCATAGCAGCTGCGTGGTCTGCCTATATGGTAGGTACGCCACTGTTGCTAGGGATATTGGTAAGCTGTGACAAAACCTTCTCATCTATTAAAACATAACGTTTATTACGGTAAATTCAGAGTTAAGAGAGTACAATCAAAAAATATAGTGCTAGGTATATGCACACCACAAAACTGTGCAACAAAAATCACCAACATAAAACAGACAATATTACCATGGCTGCCCAGAGTTAACAGCACCAACCACAAGGCAAAGTTACAAAACTTCCCAATCAGGTATGAATTCCACAATATGTAAGGAACGGTCTTACCGGTAAATGGGCGTAGTCTGGATACCGTCTTGAAGTTCCAGTGGTCAATCTTTCAGCAAGGGCAGGGTCCTAATAAAAACCTCTGTCCCTGGAATGCCCTGCCAGGTCTAGAAGTCCCTGATGACCTCCTAATACAGAGTTATCGCCCTGACAACCTCTCCCTAAAATATTACAGGCCCTGGACATCCCTGCCTCAGGATACTAATAAGTAAAGGACCCCTAAAAGCAGAATTAATTCCTATGCCTTTCGTCTACAATATTACTAGGCCTAGACTCATCAGGGGATTAGGGGCTGAGAAAGGGTTGGCTGTCTACAACTGGTATGTAGAGTGCCAACCACAATTAAGGGTAGATAAAAAGGATGGTGCCTAATGTAGAAATACTAGATTAAATGGACCTATAGATAGACTATGTAGAGACCAAGAGGGGTTAATTGGGGCATATAGCTCCCTAAAATATTCCCACCAGTGGCTCCACATGCAGTCTTCTATCAGCTGGAGAACAGCGTATGGCCTGCCCTCTGCACGTGTAGTGTGTTCCGGCGCGTCTAGCCGCTCAGCCTGTAAAAGCGCACAAGGAAAGCGTGACCCTCTCCTCCCCACCGGAGTCCCCCATGACGTCATTGGAGTTTCACAGGCAGAGCCGTAGAAATCGCTTAAGGAGGCGCGGCTTCAGCAATCTGCAAGGAGCGCTGTATTCCTAGCGCTTAGAACTGCACATCAATTAAACAATTCTGGAGTATCCAGCATCCGAAAAAATGAACGTCGTCTTTATTTTAATTCTGATTAAAAGTACATGGATAAGACTTCACCACCCTCCACCACAGGTTAACATAATCATATGCAAGCAAGTGCGGATGCAATGTGATTTTCACGCATGGTTGCTACGAGATGAAGTTAGTAAATTGATTATTTTTACTGTATTATTTTCCCTTATAACATGGTTATAAAAGAAAATAATAGCATTCTTAATACAGAATGCTTAGTAAAATGGTGCTTTAGGGGTTACATTTTTTTTTTTTAAATTGCTCACCTCATCCACTTGATCGCGCAGCCGGCATCGTCTTTTTTCTTCTTCTTTGAGGACCTGCAAAAGGACCTTTTGATGATGTAATCGCGCTCATGAAGTGGTGAGCGTGGTGATGCCAGCGCAGGTCCTGCTGAATGAAAATAGAAGGATCACTTGGTGAGCGTGATTAAGTCATCAAAGGACCTTTTGCAGGCCCTTAAAGAAAAATATAGAAGACGATGCCGGCTGCGCGATTAAGTGGATAAGGTGAGTAATTTTTTTTATATTTTTTAACCCCTCAAGCAACATTTTACTAAGCATTCTGTATTAAGAATTATTAATACCATGTTCCAAGGGAAAATAATAACATCTACACAACACCGAACCCAAACCCGAACTTCAGTTAAGAAGTTCGGTTCTGGGTACCACATGCAATTTTTGTGCAAAACGCATTGCCCCCACGCGATAAAAACTGAACAACGCAACGCAATCAAAGTCAAAACTTACTGAAATTGTGTGCGCACTTGAGCGGGTTTTCCCGCAATGCACCATCTGAAAGAGGCATTAGTTGCACCTCTATCTGCGACTTCTCTCTACTCACTCCGGTTCTAAAATTCTCAATTTTCAACTCCTGTTTTAGGCCTAAAAAATTGTCTAAATATAAGACAGCTTGGAAGCAGTCTTATATTTAGAACCGGTCGCTGAAGTTATGGAGAGGCCTGCACCTCTTCATACCTCTGGCAGATCCACCGCCAGCTATAGAGCTTTATTAAGACCTGCATCTAAAATGTTATAGTTAAATTACATTAAATAAGCCAGTACTCTCTGCTCTGCACTGATGAGGGTCAATCACCCTGAAACAGCTGTCTGCAGATGAGGTGCTGGCTTGTTTAATATCCGAGTCATGTCTTAAGGCCTATTATAGGGTCGAATGTTAATTTATAGGATAGCTGTCTTACATCTGGTGGCATTAGACATTTGCATTCCTTTCTTTCCAGAATTCCAGAGAAGCATGTACGGCCCATAAATCTCCTCATGCCGACTAAGGCGCTGTCTCCCCAAGGAGAGACATTTCCCCCTAAATCCTGCCATCTACATGCACATCACGGCTGCTAGCCAATTGATGGCCTCAGGGGTGATGTGTGCAGGCACAGCACGTTACTATCGTCAACTGCTGAGGCCACTGATTGGCTGGCAATGGTGACACGCACACTCTAAATGTGACCTAATGTCTCCTACTTCCTTCCCTTAGATCTATAAGCAGTGTTTTGCCACCAGGGTTCTCTCCCCCTCTAACGGATTATCACTCAGTCAGTTCATGCTTATTATTTGCCTTTGCTTTATTTTATGTGTGTAAACCACTTTATGTAGAGCATCCTGAAACTAATGGCACTTTACATTAATAAGTCTCTACTAATATTCATGTTGCACATTTGTGAACCGAAATACCAACAATGGACTTTCCTTTGAGGCAGTGTACCCCTATGCTGGAAGTAATGTGTCATGGATGTGTACGATTTATTATCCCATTTGCTCACAATTTCTTATGACATATAAAAAGTTCTTTCCAATCCCCTCCTTATATATGTTACTGGTTTTCCCATAGCTAACCTCACAATCAGAAGGTTTAGTCTGTAAATGATTTTCTTGAGCTTGAAGGTCTATTTGCTCCTGTTAATCCTCTTCACTTTTCTCTTGTTGACAGATGGGATTTGTGTCACCACAAGTACCAAGTCTTCAATTTCAGTACTGCTGTCTCATGTAAATGTTATCATAACAGCACATACCACCCGAAGCACAACCTATGTGTTTATCTGTGTGTCCCACATGAACCTACTGATCAGACTACACCATGGAGTGATTAACTGCTCCTCCACTTATTAACAGTTTTCCAAAAAGCTTGTCATGGCGGGTGTGTTGCAAAAATAACCTCGCCACTGGGTTTTGGAGGGGCCTGTTTGCCAGCCTCTTGCCTCAGGATTATGCCCCATATACTAAGTTTGAAGTAGAAGATAGACCGGCTGCACAGCCTAAATCTGTGGAACTGTTTTGGGCAGGAAAGCCATGCCTGCAGTCGGTCAAATGAGGATATGTGGGGTTTTGAGGTGTTTTCTGTGTTTTGGAAAAAAATATGTATTTTTCTGCTTGTCAGTGATTAAATGAGCCCATTATGTTTGGTAATTGTATCACAAGCAGAGCCCATTGTGTTTGGTAATTGTATCACAGGCAGAGACCATTGTATTTTGTTGATTGTGTCACGGGCAATGCCCATTGTACTTTGTTAATTGTATCGCAGGCAGAAGGGGGATTGTGTACAATTGCTGGGAGTGTTTCAATACTGTAAATGTATGTGATTGGCTATTGTATAAACTGTCACAGTCTTTCACAAGGTCCCCAGGGGGAGTGTCCCTTGCTGGAAGACCTGCATAAAAGGCTGACATTTAGCCTCATTAAAGAGTTCCTGCTTGACTCTCATTACAGAGCCTCCTCTCGTACTTGGGGGGTGGGATAATTCGTATGATTCCTGTTCGGCACCTAGGAGTGTTCGGTAGCTGACTTCATATTTGAGAAAAAGAACAGCTTTGGTTGCGTTAACCCCTTTACTTACTCAGGGTGCCGTAACAACTGGTGGCAGCAGTGGGATGGTGTCCTAGTGCGAGGAGAAGCAGCTCAGAGACACCATTCTTGGATTTACAAAATTGAGGGCAACGCTTGTCCCCGTACAGCGCCCCTGGCTACAGCAGTATGGTACCAGATTGTAACCAAACAGTGTCACTAGACGAGGAGGAGGAACTGATCGATCAGATACAGTCCGGAAAGGGTATGAGGCCCTGGAGGGCATACAGCGTCGGCAGGGTGAGAGATTCCCCAGCAAGGACCAGTGATGGCAGACGCGACTGGCACTACGGATGCCCCTCCTGGGAGAGCAACCCCTGGAGGAGTGGGTGAAGGAGCTCGAGCTCTGGGTGCTACAGAAGCTGTGGCTAGAGGCTGCCTACTAGGCGCTTTGGTGGTATATACAGCTCGGCATACACCCTGGAAGGCTGAGCACAACAACCCGGAGGGAGGGGTATGATTACGATGCCCCTGGCCTGTTGTGGGAGGATTTTCACAGAACCGGAGTTCGGGAGCACTGTGGAGAACTGATTTTGGGACATCTACGACTTCAGGCAGGGTATGCAAGACTGGGCAGTCCCAGAATTAAAGCCCTGCGGCGGGGAAGATCCGGCTGAGGTAACCCCTATTTCACTACCAGCTACAGCGGTAGGGGACCTTATAGTCGGTTTCTGGAGGAAACTCTATATGGCAGGTGGAGATGGGACCAAGGTCTCTCCATCGGCCCTACAGGGATGCTGGGTGGTCGGCCCAGATCCCCAACGGCAGCCGGAGTTTCAGGGAGTAGGGACAGTCGGTCCTGCTCCCCAGCTGTGGTGTGTTTTGCAGGAAGAGGAGACAACCGGTCTCTCTCCCCAACCACAGGGGGACAGCACCCCTAACTCCAATCGTGCAGATGGAACCGCGGTCTCTGCACCAGACCTACAGGGATGCTGTTCGGCCTGTACAGATCCCCAACCAACCCCGCAGGAATGCCAGGAGGAGGAGGTAAGTGATCCCTCCTCTCCACAGCAGATCCGCAACCAGGTCCTAGGGGTAGAATTCCCTGACCCCATCCGAGTGGAAGAGCTGGCATCTGGGCAGAGCGCAGTTGGCCTCTGCCCTCCCCTATCCTCTTGTCCAGAGCATGACTCCCCACAGACTACCCCAGCGGAAGAGCTGGCATATGGGCAGAGTGCAGTCGGCCTCTGCCCTCCCTTATCCTCTTGTCCAGAGCCTGACTCCCCCCAGGCTACCCCAGCAGAAGAGCTGGCATCTTGGCAGAGTCCAGTCGGTCTCTGCTCTCCCCCTATTCTCTTGTATAGAGACTGACTCCCCACAGGCTACCCCAGTGGAAGAGCTGGCATCTGGGCAGAGTGCAATTGGCCTCTGCCCTCCCCCCCCCCCCCATACAGGACAGATGGGTTTTGGTTTCTGCCTAAACCCCTTTCAATGACCCTTGGGCCATTATTCCACTGCTTTATTTGCTAAAAGTTGTTCCTTTAGAGGGTAGAGTCCCGACCAAGTTTTCACCTCCAGTAGAAGAGGATATAATCCCAACTGAAACTGGGCCCCTTCTTGCCCTGGGCCTCATAGCAGTCGCATGGTTTGCCTCAGATCTCGCAAGACTATGGGCGCATAGTGGGATGGGTTAGACCTGTGACTGAGTGGAATCTTGTTGAAGGCTGCACGGCTATAGAGAGAAGAAGGGTATAGTATGAATAGTGAAAGGAAAGGGAAAAGAAGGTTGCTAGAATGAGTGTGGTGATGTGGACAATGGTAAATGTATAAGTGGCAGAAGCGAAAGAAAAGAATGAGTGGAAGAAAGAAAGAGGAAGGGGAGTATCAGGAAAAGGGGAAAGTGGAGAGGAAGAAAGTAAAATAGGAAAAAAGGGAGAGGGGAATGAGAAAATAATGAAATTTAAATAAAAATACAAAATAATAAAAATTTCAAAAAATGAAATAAAAGTAAAAAATAATAAAATAATATAAAAATAATAGATAAAAATAAAGTGAAATAAATAGAAAAAAAGCAAAGAAATTATGTAAAAATATGAAATAAAGTACAGTGAAAGATGTGTGTGTTATGTGGTGCATGTGATGTGTGGGTAACAGGAGAAGAGGCCGGTCTGGGGTTCATACTACCTTAGGGGTCCATCGAAGGGTCAATGGGTCTGGAAAGTAAAATGTAGATTAGTAACAGTAAACAAATTAGACAGGCTTGTCATGTGTTAATGTAACTGCCTGCCCTGTGAGAGATTTGAGAATAGATAGACTTGCAGAACGGGAGTCTATCTGACAGGTCTTTCTGTGTTTCCTTTCTGTTTGTTGTTGTGGGCTGGATCCCACCCCTCCACAGGTTCTGCTCGCTATCTGTTTAGAGGCTCTATTTAAGTCCGCCTCTTACTGCTGACTTTGCGGTTGAGTTCTATACTGGTTGTTTGTGGATCCTCTACTTCCCGCTTGTCTCAAGCTAAGTCCTCCTGTTTTCTCCTTTGTGAGTGTGTTGCTTCTAGGTCTCAGGGAGACGCTCGTCCCTTCACAGTGGAAGGTACCGGCTGTCTCATTCCCTGCTCCCTAAGTTAGGGTTTTCAACAGTGTCAGCAGGGCTTAGATTCCAGCATATGAGTTTGTTCACCATCAGGACTTGCTCATACTGTTAGCAGTCAGGGAGAGGCTCAGGGATTGTTAGGAGGTTACCAATCCCTCCTCCCTAGCTTTAGGTCCTAATCTGTTTACCTGTTGCTGTTTGTTTACTTGGTGTTTCTCTTATCCCTACTTGCCGTGACAGTTAATAAGCATTAAATATATGGATTAAAGTCCAGTTTAAGACCTTTGGGGTGTAGGTTCTGTAGTGTGTAGCTCCAGTAAGCTTTGTGTTCTTTCAGCAAGTGTATGTGGTTCCCACCCCGCCGTGGGTGTTGGACTTTTTCGATTATCTGAAACTTGATTTGGGCAATACTGTGGGGGGCTTTGTTAAAATGATCAGGGATTGGCAACCAGTTATTTTTGCAATAGTGGATTTGTGGCTTGTCATACGATCCCGTATAGGTTGCATGGTTTCACCCACATAGAGGAGTCCGCATGGGCATTTGATAAGATAAATGACAAATGTCGAATCGCATGTGAATAAATCTTTAATTGCAAAGTATCTGCCTATATGTGGATGTGTGATATGATCGCCCTTTATTATATTGGAGCAGCAACTGCATGTGTAAGCAAGGAAAGGTGCCATGGCGTTGAGTCTTGAGGAAAGTTTGTCTTGGTTGGAGTATTTGGCTCCCTATGTCAGCTTTAATAAGTTTGTCTCTGAGGTTGGTAAGTCTGTTCAGGCACATTAAAGGTGGGGTTTGGAAGTATTGTATCGTGGGGTAGGCATTTTTTAAGAGGGGCCAATGGTTTCGGATTACATGTTGAATTTTAGGCATGAGGGGATGATAAGTATGGACAAAAGGAAACCATTGAGGGGTTTCTTTGGCTGGTTTTACGGAGGTAAGTATGTAAGACATTTCTTTATCAAGTAATTTTTTGGGGTAACCTTTTTCAGTGAATTTAGAGGCAATGGTTTGGAGTTGTGCCTATCTAGAGACAATGCAAATAACAAGCTGAAACTTTGGTCATGGAAGAAAGTTTTTTTGTTGTGGGTGGAAGGGTGGCAACTAGCATAGTGTAAGAGACCATTGCGATCGGTCTGTTTTGTATAGAGGTCAGTATTGATGTTGCCCATGTCGTCCTTTAACATTCTTTTGTCGAGGAAGCTTATGGAGTGGGAATCGTAATTCAAGGTGAATTGTAATTGTGGTCTAGGACTGTTGAGTAAACGTGAACTCTGATAAGGAGGTCTGAGAGCCATTCCATATGCAAAAAATATAATTGATGAATCTGAACTAACATTTGACATGTTGTTTGAAAACATCAAGGAAATATATGTAAGATTCTTCAAAGTGGGCCATATAGCCATTAGAGTAGGGCGAAGCCACGTTCGCACCCATGGCGGTCCCGCAGTCTGCAAGTAGACGGTGTCAGCGTAAAGGAAGAAATTGTCCCTTAGGACAATGTTGAGTTTTTCAAGTACCAATTGAATGATATTGGGGTCATGGGTGGACTGTTCTAGTAGGGATTTTATGGATAGGATACCTTTGTCATGTTCTATGCTGGTGTAGAGGCTATTTACATCAAAGGTGACCAGAATACTGTCTGGTGCAATCGATTTGAGGTCTAGGGCGACCTAGTGGTTTGTGTAGTGACTTGTGTATTTTAGGTATAATGTATATAACAGGGGTTATAGGTTAATGGTTGGTGAGAAAGTCAGCAGTTTTTTTGTCAATGGTGTCACATGCAAGGTGTTTACCAACGATGGCCTGTATTTTTGAACGACTACTTGGTGTGGGGTCAGTTGTCAATATGGTGTATGTTTTCATGTCGGCTAACTGGCGTTCTAATTCATCTTTGTAGTCTCTTGTGTTTAAGATGACAATTGCCCCACTCTTGTCCGCCGGTTTTATAGTATTTCTGCGATTCCGTTGGAGACTCATTATAGTCAGTTTTTTTTCTGCTGTGAGGTTGTTCCTTGTGGGATAGCAGCCGTGTTTGTAATCTGTGACAATTTTATTAATGTCTTTATGTATGAGCTTAATTGTAGTTTACGCTGTATGGTAGGTTTTAGGGGAATTGAAGTTACTCGGTTTACGGTGCCCCAACTGTTCAATAGAAATGGAGGCTTGGGTATATGCACCTGTGTCCATAGTTGAGGAATTAATGAGCGGGATCTCCGGATTACCGAAATGGGTTTTCAGTCTTATTGTGCGAAATAAGCTTTGGAGTTCCTGTTACAACTGTCATTAAGTTGTGGTGTGGGACAAAAGGTGAGACCCTTCTGTAATATATCAAGCTCAGTGGGTGTTAGAGGGCACAAAGAAATATTGATCGCTAGATTACAAGTCCTACCTGTGAGCGGGTCTGGATCTGAGATTCCGGGTTGGTGTCTTGATTTCTTGCGGCTCCTCCTCGTTGGTTTGGTTGGCGGCCAAGTTGTCCTAAAAAACGCTGGTTTGGACGTGTGTAGGAAGTATCACTATCAGAGCTATTAGAGCTGCGGTGGTAGTACTGTCTGCGTGTAGAGTTCTAGTATCGGTTGGTGCTGTCTTGCCATCTATAGAAGTGATCATTGGTAAAGTCTTCTGTGTCTCTCAGGAACTTGTCTCGTTTTCTTTTTTTTGTCTTTTTCCGGAGATTCATCAACAATTTATCAAGCTTAGTTTTGGATTCAAGCCACTCGGTGCCTGGGAGAATAGATGTTAGTTGATGCTCTATTGCATTGGTCTTGGCTTTCAGATAATTAGTTGATTTCTGTAGGAATTCAATAGTTAGTATCAGGAGATCAAGCGAACATTTGTTCAATATGTTCTGGAACTTGTTGCAATATTCTGGATCATTGTGAAACAAAGTGGGTCTGAGGTTGCTTTTGAGACCACGTGGTTTGCGGTTAAGTCTGTGGTATTCAGCTACAATATATACCCTATATTTTACACTATAGGTACAACATATATCATTACATTATGTGTCCTTTCAGCCCAGGTTCAACACTATTGTTCTAATTTATATGGCCATTTTTAAAACATCCATATTGTCTTTGACCCATATTTCTTAAACTTTGCTATATATGGGTTTACTCTCCATTTAGCCGTTTAGCTAGCTTACTATGTAACATCATTTTTTTTTACTCTTAACTAATAGATTTCTGTTCCCTTTTTTCATTAGTGACTTATGTGACCAAGGTCTGAAATTACTGAAACGTCAAGATTTGGAGTAACAAAAATAGGCATTCTTCCTTATCTACCTATGTATTCATTGGAGAATATGTCACAATAAAATAATTTTACTTGCGTGTTTACCTCGAGTGTGCAGTGGTATTTCTCTTCCCAAAATAAAGGGTTCACCACACTGGTTGTGTGATCATTGACCAAGCATCATTAGTAGTTCATACTTTGTCAATCTCAGCTCAATTGCATTAAGTTTTCCAGGTGTTCTTTTTTCATTTTCCACTAGCATATGTGTAATTTTATACTTTATACTGTCTTCAGCGCATAGATGTCTTACCATGCCACATACACTATTTGAAGATGTATGAAGACCATGCTCAAGGAGCCATGTAATTAATAGGAGGTTAACAATTTTTTTCACAACAGTTGTATTGAATTTTTATTTTATGCCTGAAAGAAAATGCAAATTCTATAAATCTGGGACTGCACCAGTGCTAAGTATGCTAAATCATTAAAAGTTAATTTCACGTTGTATTAAATCTGTATCCTGTATATATTGCAAAAATCAGGCAGTTTGTTCGATCAGAGCTTACAATCTGCATTCTAGGGTCATCATTTTTATGTTGGAAAACAATAGATGTCTAAAAGACCGAAGAGAGGAATTATTTGCACTCTGATCAAATCTGAACAGGTTTTCTGGTTTCACGTAAAAAAAAAATCTCAATTTCTATTCACTTTGTGTCAGTTCCTCATCAATTTATGCTTACCACCACTGAATAGCAACATCTTGAAGTGGGAAACTTTGGCTTGCCCTGGTTTGTATTGCTCACTAAGGCTGGGATTCCACGTTCAGGATTTCTGCTGCAGTTTTGGAAGCCAAAACCAAACGTGGACCCTAAAGGGAGAGTAAGTATAAAGGACAGACACTATGTAACCTTTTTTATCCACTTCTGGTTTTGGCTTAAAAAATGACATCAGAAAACCTGAACATGAAGCCAAACCCTAGGTATACAGCTTGTATATAGTATGCAACAACTCGTTCTTGTAACGTGTCCTGCAACCTGTAGATGTACACAGAAATGTTACTATTCACTCACAGCAAGCATAGATTGTGAAGTTAAAGAGGAATTGGTCTAACGAAGAAGTTAGTTATAGTGGTTGGATGAGGACAGGCGGGGCGGTTATAATGTATTTTGTTACATTTTAGGCATATTCACTAAAGCCGGGGGTATACATTTCTAATGCCAGTATAAGCAAACACTTAGCATCTCAGACTGGGCTGTAATAAAATCCCATTGCTTCTATAATTAGTTTATGATTTCACTAAATGTTCTATTTGTATCTTGCCGCCTATGCCAATTCCTATGCTAAGGTTACAGAGAGCCATTCCCCTTTCTCTGTCTGTCATTATTTAACCCTCTTTTTGATGAAAGCTTATTAATGCTTCTCTGATACTGATGCAGTTTAATAATTTAGGAAAGATGATGAGGAAGAGCTTTCATCTTCCAAATTTGATATAGGATGCCGCATCAGAGCTCTTACTACTCTTTGCAAAAAAGTATTGAAATTATTACCATTACCGTCATGTCACATATAGTTTCATAATGGATCTGAAGTACTGGGATAGATGGCACCTTAATAAAGCCATGAACATGGACTGCAGGATAATGGCGTCTATTACTGTCTGGGAAAGTTTTGCAGTCCCTGTACTCACAGCAGTAGAATAAATAGACAAAGACCTTTGCTCTGCATACAATACAACTAGCTCATTTGCACAGGCATTCCACTTCAAGCCACAGTTCAGCAGCAGTGATACATATCTCTTCAGCTGTGGCATCCAGGCAGAGATCTTAGGCATCACATAATTAGGTGCCACAAGCTTATGGAATGACCTTGGCAGGCCGACTTGTATTAACCACTCGGTTGCTGTTCAAGGATGACTTTCTGTCACAGCAGCAATTATACTTAAAGAGGTTCTCCGGGCTACAGATATTGATGACCTATCCTCCGATCAGTTGAGAAAGGCAGGACGGGCCGAAACGCGTTCTGAAAAGTTTGATTTATATGCTGGACTAAAGGCAGTCTCGGGATGCTGGGAGTTGTAGTTTTGCAACAGCTGGAGAGCCTCAGGTTGGCCATCCCTGGTCTATAGGTATGCCAGATCTATCAGCCATCATTATCTATGTAATACTTTAGTTTAGGACTGTCTATTGTCTAAGTTTACACTGTCTTACTTTTAAAGAATACTTTTAGTAAATGTGGGCTATCATGTCATGAACACAACATTCAGATGCATATATTTGGCTAATCCAGGGGCAAACTGGGAACGTAAAGTGCCCTGGAAAAAAAAAATTAACTGCCTCAATGTTGTAGACGGGTCCAAATTGACAAAAGATGGGCAAACACAGGTAGGAGGGGCTAACATAAGTCAGCGGAGTCAGGAATACCACCGTGCAGCAGAAAATACAGACCCAGCAGAGCCAAATAGCAGCAAAAAATACTGTCCCAGAAAAACTAAATACTACCGTGCAGCACAAAATACTGCTCCAGCAGAACCAAATAGAAGCAGAAAAATTCTGAACCAGCAAAACTAAATACCATTGTGCAGCACAAAATACTACCCCAACAGAACCAAATAGTAGCAAAAAATACTTCCCTAGAAGTCTCTGTAGTGTCCAGCTGCCACTTTCTGTCATCCTCCTCTAGTTGTCCCTAATTATGATATGGAGGAGGGGGCTGAGGAGGTATGATGTGGGCCACAACACAAAGACAGTAATATCTTCGGCATGCTACCTGGTCTTTCAGTGCTACAAAACATACAGGAGACTACAGCACTACATACCTATTATTTCCAGTGATGTCTCCTGTGGTGTAGATGTTCAGACCAGACCACCATGATGACTTCTCTCAACCAGGTTTCATCTCTGCAAACGTTTTCACACAGAAATCTTGTATTCTTCACTTTTCCATCTTCCTCGCCATCTTTTCTACACAATCCTGGTGCCCCAACTGTGTCTTCCTGCTGCCTCCTTAATACTGTGCTCGCTGTGTCTCATTAAAAGGTGTTTTTTTTTTAATTAGAAGAACAGTCTGTAGTTATTGTAATTAATTAATGAATAGTGATGAAATTGTTGCTGATGATGTATGCAAAATGCTGTTGAACATTATTTGTATGAGGTAGATGATGTATTGGGTAGTGGTACTAACATGTTGATAATTTCCTCAGTTAGGGGCTGAGGAAACAATAGATGGCTGTCTCAGACATAGCAGGCTAAAGAAGAGAGAGAGAGAGTACTGTCCCAAGTTGCCTCATCTATGTACCTGGCACTGGTGAGTGTTTTAACCCTTTAAGGACCCATTACGTAGCTGTACGTCATGGGTCCGATCCCCAAACATGCATGTGCAAGCGGGCGCCTTAGCCGCAGGGTTTCTGCTGATCGCATACATCTTACCCTTCAGATGCCGTGGTCAAATGTGACCACATCATCTGAGCAGACCGGAACCGGAAGTCGCACGCTTCCGGTCCGGTAACAGCTTTCCCCGGCTGAGATCGGCAGCCTTCTATTGATATAGTGCAAATGAACTCTTCAATGATGGCTATTTAGCCATCACTGAATACTGTGGGCAATCGAATAATTGACAGTTATTGTCACCCAAGGTGACTTAAAAAAAAGTTTAAAAAGTTTTTACAAATAAATAAAATGAAAAACCCAAATGTTCAAATCCCCCTCCTTTCCTTAAAAAAATAATAATACTTAACTAATAAAAAATAAACATCATGGGCATTACTGCATGTGAAAATGCCCATACTATTAAAATATAACAATATTAATGGCATACGGCAAATGGCGTAGCGGGAAAAAAATGAAAACAGCCAATTTGCCATTTTTTGTCACTTCAACTACCCAATATTTTTTTTATAAAAAGTGATCGAAAAGTCACACACATTTAAAATTGGTATCACTGAAAAGAACAGATTGTCCTGCAAAAAATGAGCCCTCACACAGCCCTGTACACATAGCTATATGGTTGTAAAAAAAAAAAATCCTCAAAGCTTTTAATTTTGTTTTCAAGAAAAATTGTACAAGTGTGGTACCGTTGGAACCGTACTGACCTGGAGAATGAAGATAACAGGTCAATTTTACCGCATAGTGTACAGTGTAAAAAATAAATAAAAACCTATATCAGAATTTAGTTTTTTCCCAATTTTACCCCATTTGGAATTTGTTCCCGCTCCCTAGTACATAGTATGCAGCCGTAAATGGTGCCATTAGAAGGTACAACTTGTGCTGCAAAAAGTAAACCCTCATAAAACTATGTGAATGGAAAAATAAAAAAGTAAGGACTATGGGAAAGCGGGGAGTGAAAAACTAAAACGCAAAAATGGAAAATCCCAGGGTCCTTAAGGGGTTAAAGATGAAGATGGAGGAGCCTTCTCTGAGAGCCGTCAGTTCTTTAGGGCCCCTATTTCTGGCTGTGACATTGTTCAGGGGCCAGCAGAGGAGACAGGAAGAAAGAGCTGCTTGGTTTAACTCCTGATTAGTGGTTAAGATTGAGACAAAAGGTGAGAAGCTACATGGGGATGGAGAGTTAGTTTCCTTTTCTGCCAAAAGGCAGATGAAGAGAGTGAAGGACACGCTCCAGAACTCTAACCCTAAGTTCACACCTGAGCGTTTTACAGCGCTGTAAAACGTTCAACACGTGAAAACCAATGCTTCCCTATGGCCCTGGTTCACACTTGAGCGTTTTACAGCGCGTTTGAACGCGCTGTAAAACGCCCGACGCATAAACAAGTTCTTGAGCTTTTTTTTGGGCGTTTGTCGCGCGTTTTGGCCATAGACTCATTGGACAACACTGCAGTCAATCACACAAACGCGTGTCAAACGCGCGTTTACTATTGCAAAAAAACGCGCATAAAAACGTGCGACAAATACGCACGTCTCAGAAACGCTCAGGTGTGAACCCAGGGTTAATGTTTAATAACATTAGCACCTGAAAAAAATAAGTAGTTAGCTAAAAAGGATAGACCAGTGACTGAGAGTTAAGAAGTCAGACAAGTAAATAAAATACATTAAGCAGTACATGATCTTTACAGCAAAGTTTATGCAAATATATTAAAATTACATTTGTTCTAATATTTATAACCAAATCTAACATTGGATCAAAGTTCCTAATACCACAAAGTTGCTCCGCTTTAATAAGAATTCCAGGTTTACATTTATCCTTACATGTATTTACATTCCCCACTGCCCTGAAATGCTATACAACAGAATAATATTGCCATGCAGATAGTCCCCCTAAAAGTACTAGAACCACACAAAATAACCATAGTAATCAGAGTGCCTTTAGCAGCTATGGTGCTCCCTTATAATGCCCCCAGTGTAAATAAAGCCCCCTATAGTGCCCTTTTAGCAATAAAACTCCCTGTAGTGTGCAATGAGCAGGACACCGGTACAGTGGGTCAGCTAATGCAGTGGGTCAGTATATATGTGTAATAGTTCGTGACGCCAATTGCAGCTTGCACAGGTACTGTAGCAGGGCCCTTTAAGATGTTACAACTCACGTACCAGGTGAGGAATGCCAGAGGGGGATAATGTCTCTGTATAGCATTGTAGGTATAGTGTCAACGGTGTCTCCTACCTTGGTACGGCTGGACGCCTGGCTCACTTGAAATAAAATGAGTGTTGTTAGTAGGAGTTATAGTGGAATGATTGAGATCCGGACAGGAGATATAATCCAACTTGTCCTTACTGAATGGCAGCTTTAAATCCATACAAGTTACAGCAATAGTCTTGGGTCCCAGCAGGTATTGGCAATATGTGGCAGGAATGTATATCTATTCTGCTTCTTGTCATATGCCTAAAGAGTCTGGCAGGTATTAGTCTTCTGCTCTGTCTGTCTTCTGCTTGTAATGGGCCTGACTTGCTGAGGAGGAATTTGGCTTCTCCTGGACTTTGGATATCTACTCACAGCTTGGTTCACAGGGGATGCTTCTTCCTGGAGGCTGGAGGTGGCTGCTCTTCTTGTCAACCAGCTGAGGCTAATGGCTCTGGCTGGGAAGATGGATCCTTGCCTCAGCCAAGGCTGATCAAGGTGTAATTAGAAAAGCTAATTCAGTAACGAACAATCCTTTGTGGTGTACCGTGAAGCCTGATGGTTCATACCGAATGTTATTGGACCTAAGACTGCTGAATAAGTATACCCCAAATGTGGCACCCATTGTTGCAAATACTCATGACATGATGGCACGACTGAATGCTAAGGCAAAGTTTTTCTCTGTTTTAGACATCAGTAATGTTTTTTTTAGCATTCCTCTAGCAAAAAGTTGTCAATACAAGTTTGCATTTTCTTATATGGATGAGCAATATGTATTTTGCAGATTGCCTCAAGGAGCGCATTTATCACCTAGCATATTTCATCAGGCAGTTGCAAAAGTATTGTCCAAATTTTCAAGACTCGATTGTCTGTTGCAATATGTTGATGATATTCTTTTAGCCACTGAGGATAGGGAGTTGCATTTATCTCTCTTAGCAGAATTGTTTTCATTGTTGCATGAAGCAGGTTTGAAATTGAATACCCAAAAAGTCAAATTATTACGGAATAAAGTGAGATATCTTGGAGTGTTAATCAGTCCAGGAAAGAGACAGCCTCTTCAAGAAAGGATTGAAGCAATTGCTTTTCTTCCCATTCCAACATCACACAAGGCTCTAAGACATTTATTGGGTCTGGTAAACTTTTCCAGAGAATTCATAGAAGGGTTTGCAGAAAAAGCTAAGCCTCTTTATGATCTCTTGAAAAATAATGATGATGACTCTTTTGGACCATGGGAAGAGGAACAACAGAAGGCATTTGAACTTTTAAAGCGAAATATGCAAACCTCTCCAGCATTATCAACGGTTATGCCTCTGGCACCATTTGCTTTGCAGGTTCATACCTCAGACACGGCTGTGTCAGCTGTACTCTTGCAGTTGCAAGGGGGAGAATGGCGGATTTTGGGCTATTTCTCCAAGCTTCTCACACCTGTGGAAAAAGGGTTTGAAACTTGTGCAAAACATTTGGTGGGTGTTCATTTTGCTGTCAAGGCAATAGAACACATAGTTGGATTTAACAAAATCATTCTGCAGACTCCTCACTCCACATTAAAACTTCTCCTTGAGAAAAACATCCCGGGTGTGTCACATCAAAGATTTGCACATTGGTTGTTGTCTTTATCATCAAAGCAAATTGAGATTGATCACAAAGCCAAGTATGTACTTCCTCAATTAATGCAGTATGAAGGGAAAGTGCATGAGTGCTTAGAGACATTTTGTGAACCAAATTTATCTCTTTTTAGAAGAGATGCAGAGAACGTTGATGAACCAGTGTTCGTAGACGGCTCCAGATTTTGGTCAGAGGGAAAATACTATTCAGGTTATGCTCTCTGGTATCCTGAGAGGGGTTATGCGGTTCAGCATAGGCTACCAGGACACTATTCAGCTCAGAGAGCAGAGTTAGAAGCTGTCAAGACAGTACTGACAATTGATGAGAAAGAAAACAAGAGTCCCTTGGTTATTTATAGTGACAGCTCATATGTCGTGAGATCACTGACAGACTATTTACCAGTGTGGGAGAAGAGAGGTTTTGTAGATTCCTCTAACAAGGTCCTGATTCATAGTGATACACTCAAGGAAGTATTCAAGTTAGCTACTAAAAATCCAAATGGGTATGCTATAGTCAAAGTTCCCGCACATAAAAAAGGCAAACATGAGCTAGTTATTGGAAACAATACAGTAGATGCATTGGCTAAGGAAGCAGCTAAGACAGGAAAGTTGGAGGGAGAAACTGAATCTTTGAAAGCTTTACCAGTTAGGAAACAGACACGCATTTGCCTTCTTTTGCAGAAGAACAAGCAAAGGATTCGTCCATTGCTACTTCTCAGGTTGATCCAAAACCTCCCTTTGTTTGTGAAAACGGGGTTTTGTGTCATGACTGTAAGGGGGAATTGCGTCCTGTTGTCCCAAAACACTTACAGATTGAATTCACCAAATACAATCATGAGAGTTTAGGTCATTTGGGTCAGGAAAAATTGTTAGGAATTCTCAAAGAGAAATTTTACAGGGACAAAATGGAGAAAACTGTCCAAGATGTTGTTCAGTCATGTCTCATTTGTGCTCAAGTCAACCCGCGACCTAAAGGACAAAAGCCTCCACTTTTACGAATTGCACCTGCAGATGGTCCTTGGTCTACATTACAGATAGACTACATAGGTCCTCTACCTTCAGGTAAACATGGACTGAGGTATGCATTAGTTGTGGTGGATGTATTTTCAAAATGGGTAGAGATCTTACCTGTCAGGAAGGATGATGCTCTGTCTACAGCAAGGGCATTGATGAATCATGTGTTTTGTACTTGGGGGATCCCAAGAATGATTACATCTGACAGAGGAAGTCATTTTACAGGTAAAATCATGCAAACAGTTTGTGCTATTCTAGGCGTAAAACAACAGTTCCATGTATCATATCACCCACAATCTGCAGGCATTGTGGAAAGAATGAACAGAACTATTAAGACAAGGATTGCAAAAATGTTATTAGACAAAGGGAATACATGGGTTGATGCAGTACCCTTTGTACTAATGAGTATAAGAGGAACTGTTTCCTCTACGACACAATATACTCCATTTGAATTGATGACGGGAAGAATAATGCCATTAATTTTCCCAAACGAACCATTCTTGTCTACTCCTCAAAAAGATGCAGTAGCAAGGTCCAGGTGGTTACAGTTATTACAAGAGAATTTAAGTACAATTCTTCCATATGCTGCATCTAAAATGCAACGCATGATACCACCTCACTCTTCTAAATTTGTGAAAGGTGCTTTTGTAATGATTAAGACCTTCAGGAATAGTGGACCTTGGGAAAGTAATGGGGAAGGTCCCTTTGAAATCATTGATACTATGGGACAAGTAATGATTTTGGTTCAAAGAGCACCGAATGCTTTAAAGAATACTCGTAGACAACATAAATTGTGGGTACATGTTGATCAATGTAAATTGTATGTACCAAAATAATGATACTGCTTTTCTTCATTAGGGAATGAAATTCTTCATGGAATATGCATTCTACAACGGAAAAAGATGTCTTCAGAAAAATTGTTTCACGATGAGAATGTCATTGTTGATGATGATGTTCACAACTACGTTCGCAGAATTATTTTATGATAAAAAGAGTGACCATGATACAGAGACTTCAATCCTTACATGAAGGAAAAGAGGATTCATCTTGAGGATTTTCTGGAAGAACAAATTCAAGATAACTCCAGAGACATTTCCAGAAGTCTTTGCATGGGTTATGGTGTTAACTGTTGTATTGAAGTACACTTCAGACATGATACACACATTACATTACATGGAACATTCACACATAACAATAGAACAGGTACATGGGAGTATACATCGATAGATGTATTATATTGGAGTATCGTGATAAAAGGAAATGAGTCAGCTACATGGTCTGGAGACCTCACAAATGATAAGATATCATTTGGAAGAATGGGAAAATCTCGAGAGGAAATTTGGTTTCAAACCCAGAATTATGTAAAAATAATGGATTGATAAATTTTTCCCATAACAGGAAAATTTGATGAAGATTGGGTGGAAAATTGGAGACAGTATGAGACATATAGATTTATAAGTAAATAAGTGGTTAGGATGTAATGAGAACACATGTACAGCGACCTCATTGATTCCAGTAACTGGAAGAGAACAAATGGTCGTTCCAATAATTGTTTTAGGAATTCCTGTGAGTGAAACACAGTTGATTTATTATCAATTGCAATATACAGAATTTGCATATGATGGTTCTCATATAGAACAATTGGATCTTTCTTCATGTCTACACTTTGTTTCTAAAATAATCTGTCTACCGGAGCAAGATAAGGCGATTTATCATTCTTGTTTCCATGATCAAACTTTTTGCCATGCACGGATTGAGAATGTATACTCAATTCATGATTTGGTAACTCAAGTTGGTTTAAACAAAGTTTGTGTACAAGTGATGTCTGAGAAAGAAAAGGTTGTAGCATTCTTTTCTTCTTGTATACATTACGAGAATTTGACAAGAGGTCTATATTGTTTGGAAGGAGATTTGAGAGCTATTTCTATGAATTTAGGAAGACTTAATATTTCTTCCATAAATACAAATCAATTAAAAACCCTTCCAATACAATTTAATCTCGCTCAAATTGATAAATTTCCGTGGGATAAGTGGACAGAAGAAATTAAAAAGGATAAAGGTCTTTTAAAAATATTAAACGAACAAGTAAAAGAAGCTGAAATTGCATTTAATCATCATCAAGGACAATTATCAGAATTAGAACCTGAATGGAATACTATGTCTGGAACATCTTGGTGGGGAAAATTTAAGAAATCTGTAAATATGTGGACAAAATCTTCTGCACAAACAGCAGTTGGGAATACTTTGTCCCATCCTATTATTATTATTATATTTATTGTGATATCTTTGTGTGTTATCTATCAAATTTTTATTATGTATAAGATTAGGAAAACTCATAGGAATATAAAGGAAGAAATTAATAAGGGAGACAACATTTTAAAAGAAATGTTAAAAAGAACTCAGTATTCCAATTCTATATTGAATACTGAACCAAAAATTGATCAATCAACCAAGTGCTATAACATAGTCAATGAATGAATGTGATATGAATGTAATACGAATGGTGAATAATTGCGTTAAATTAGAAGGTTATGATTGAAAAATTAGATTTAAAATCATAATCAGGGGGAAATGTAAAATAACATATTAACACTTTTTAGTAGGATAGGGTATTTTAAGGACCATGAAAGGTCAGCACTTGTGTGACGTGTCAATTTTGACAGTTCTTCAGACGACAATAGTATTTAGAAAGGTTAGGAATCCTCCTAACTCAGCATATTATTATTAGCTTTACAAATAAGGAATACTTAGAAAACCATGATATAAGGAGTTTTACTTGTTAACCATATATGTCTGTTATAATGGTAAATTTAGGATACAATGTAACTCTATGGAGAGTCAACCTATAAAAAGGCTTTGTCTCATGACATTGGGGGAGCATTCTTTGACAAGACACCTGTTGCTCTCTACACACACATACATTCACACATACACGTTACTTTAAGGGAATCACTTTTTCTTCACTCATTCTAAATTGGTTTATTATATGCTTGTTATCTTTTGAGATTCTTCTGCTGTACTTTATATTTTTCTCTTCCTAAACTTTGTAACTGTTTCTTTTTATGCGAATTAAACCCTTTTAACTTTTATCTTTCATCAAGAACTCTCCATATTTTGTTGGCTCCTTCTGAAGCATCTCTTACAAAATTAAGAAATGCTGGGCGATATTTAACACACTCCAATACACCCTTTGTTACACAAAGGAGGGCATCATACACCCTTGAAAATGATGATTGATGGCCTGCTGGTGACCCTCAAAAACATTAGGAGCAAGGACTTGCTGGTGACTCTCTAAAATATTAGGGGTGAGGGCCTGCTGCTGATCTGACCATCTAAAACATTAGGGGTGAGGGTCTGCTGCTGAGCTGACCCTCTAAAACATTAGGAGTGAGGGCCTGCTGCTGATCTGACCATCTAAAACATTAGGAGTGAGGGCCTGCTGCTGATCTGACCATCTAAAACATTAGAGGTGAGGGTCTGCTGCTGAGCTGACCCTCTAAAACATTTGTGGCGAGGGCCTGCTGCTAATATGACCATCTAAACCATTAGAGGTGAGCATCTGCTGCTGAGCTGACCCTCTAAAACATTAGGAGCGAGGGCAGCCTAAGGGTACTTTCACACTTGCCTACCGGATCCGTCAAAACGCATACAAGCTGATGGCATTTGTCAGACGGATCAGGATCCTGATCTGTATGACAAATGCATTGAAATGCCTGATCCGTCTCTCCGGTGTCATCTGGAAAAACCAATCCGCCATTTATATTTTTCAAATTTTTTGCGGTCTGAGCATGCGCAGACCGCAATGCCGAATCCGGCATTAATGCATGTCAATGGGAAAAAATGCCGGCAAGTGTTCCGGAATTTTGGATGGAGATAAAACCACAGCATGCTGCAGTATTATCTCCGTCCTGAAAAGTCAAAAAGACTGAACTGTAGACATTCTGATGCATCCTGAATGGATTGCTCTCCATTCAGAATGCATTAGGATAAAACTGATCAGTTCTTTTTTCAGTATTGAGCCCTTAGGATGGAACTCAATGCCGGAAAAGAATAACGCTAGTGGGAAAGTATCCTAATAAGCATGTTAATATGTTGGAGGTGGAAGATGAGAAAAGGAAGATTGAACCATATACCCTTTTTTGTGGTGGAAGGGGTGCATGGGAATACGGTATATACAATACACCATAAAAGCCACATTTTAAGTGCCTTTATGTTCAGCCGCTTTCCTCTGGTGGAGTAGCACTAAATACCCACTCTGACAAAACGCTGGCATCAGGGCAGGCCAGCACCTCCAAGGCGTAGAGCCAGTTCGTGCCATGTGTCCAGCTTGGACACCAAATAGTTGTCAGGCACAGAGGGATCACTGAGGACGCTGACACGGTCTGCTACGTACTCCTTCACCATCTTCCAAAACTTTTCCCTCCTTGTGATACTAGGCCGCACATAAGGGTGAGGGTGCTGGTGGGGTGTCATGAAACTGTTCCAGGCCTTGGAGAGTGTTGCCCTGCCTCTGTTGGAACTGCTGTTCCCCTTGTCTCCCCTACTCGGTTGCCCAAAGAACCACGTACTCTGCCTCCAGTGTTGTCAGCTATAAATTTTTGGAGCAATTTTTCCACAAGGACCTTCTGGTATTGCACCATTTTAATCTTCCTCCTTTTCTACCCATCCACGCTGAACAGATAGAATAAACCTGCTAAGGGTACTACCCTCTGTAGCAGAGGCAACTGTCTCCTGCTCCTCCTGATCATCATCATTCAATTCACCCTGAGAAGACGAACTGAGGATGCTCTGGCTATCACCCTGTGTACTGCCTTCCCCCATTTCCACCTCTTCCATATGCAAAGCGTCCGCCTTAATTGTGAGCAGTGAGCGTTTGAGGAGACACAGGAGTGGGATGGTTATGCTGATAATAGTGGCATCGCAGCTCACATCTTTGTTGATTCCTCAAAGTTGCATAAAACCTCACAGAGGTCAGACATCCATGCCTACTCGCCACTTGTGAAGAGCGGAACTTGACTGGAAAGGCGACAACCATGTTGCAGCTGGTATTCCACTACTGCCCTGCCCTCTGCTGCTCACAAAGCCTGGCCAACTTGTGGAACGTGGAGTTCCAGCACGTGCTCACGTTGCACGAACAGTCGGTGAGCTGGCAATTGAAAGCGCTACTGCAGCGTTGCCAGACTGGCGGCAGCTGTAGATGACTTTCGGAAATGGGCACACATGCAGCACACCTTCACCAGTAGCTCAAGCAAATTGGGGTACGTTTTGAGATACCACTGAACCACTAAGTTGAACATGTGGGCTAGGCATGGTTATGTGTGTAAGCTTGCCGAGCTCCAAAGCCGCAACCAAATATTGGACATTATCAGACACAACCATGCCTGGGTGTAGGTTGAGTGGCGAGAGCCACTGCTCAGTCTGGTCCCTTATACAATGCCACAGCTCTGCGGTGGTGTTCTGTTTGTCAGCTAAGCAAATTAGTTTCAGCGCAGCCTGTTCCGCTTCCCCACTGCAGTGCTACACTGCTTCCAGCTGCTGACTGGTACTGCAGGATGAGAATTCAGAGGTGGAAGTGGAGGAGGAGGTGGAGGAGGAGAAGGGGGGGTTGCAGACACTAATGTAGGTTGTGGCGGAAATCCTGATGGAAGTAGGGCCCTCAATCCTTGGCGTTGGTAGCACCTGTGCCATCCCAAGGTATGACTCGCTCCCAGCCTTCACAACGTTCACCCAGTGTGCCATCAGGGAAATGTAGCTTCCCTGGTCAAAAGCACTTGTGCATGTGTCAGTCGTTAAGTGGACCTTCCCAATAACTGCGTTGGTCAGTGAGTGTCATCCCACACTACATAAACTGCAGGGGGGGAGAAGACAATAAACATGCATAAATCCAGCAAAATATGTTTCTTACTGACACTGGTCTGGAATAGCCGCCCGACGATCGTTTCGCTCAAGCTTCCTCTTGGGGCAAAATTGTAAACTTGTTGTAAATATATTTATTTAGGTGGCAATTTGCATATGTTTCTCTCTTTTTCATATATGTATTAAGGCAGATTGCCTGGATTTGTGGGAGGGGCTGAGGTCCGCCTCCAGCCTATTTAGGGCACTCCCCTTACCTGGCTCCTGCATCATTGAGGTCTGAGCTTTTGAGAGAGGAGGTCGCTTGTGGAGTGTCTGGAGAGTTGCCTGCGAGTCGCTGAATTTCTTGGAGTTTTCCGTTGCCATCAGTTCTGGATTTGGAGCATTTCGGTTCTATTTTTCCGGCTTTACTCAGGTTCACTGGGGGTCACGTTTTTGCCTGTTAAATTGCGAGTCATCCATACGGTGCAGCCGGGGCCTCACGGTTGTCCCCTGTACCGGTTCAATTCATTTCACCAAATGCTGCACCATGTCACTGTTTTCTCATACAAGTCACCAGTATTTCATTTCTGTCACCCCTTGTTCATGCACAATTTGTCTACACCGTACCACTATTCCGGTCAGCACCCCTGCGGCAGCATGCAGTCGTTTCCTGGGCATCCCCCATTTCTGTTAATTTCATTTCACCAAACGCTGCACTAATGTCACAGCTTTCTCGCCCAGGTCACCAGCATTTCATTTCTGTCATGTCTTGTTCATGTATAAATTTACCTACACCGTATCACCACTCCGGACAACACCCCTGCGGCTGCGGGCAGTAGTTCTGAGTCATCCATACGGTACAGCCGGGGCCTCACGGTTGCCCCTGTACCGGTTCATTTCATTTCATCATACGCTGCACCCATGTCACGGTTTTCTCATACAAGTCACCAGTATTCATTTCTGTCACGCCTTGTTCATGCGCAATTTGTCCACACCGTACTACCATTCCGGTCAACACCTCTGCAGCATGCGGCATGGTTTCTGGCCTAATCCCCCATTTCTGTTTATTTCATTTCATAGACGCTGCGGAATATCACGCCTTTCTCACAGTCACCAGCATCTCATTTTGTCATGTCTCATTCAAGCAATCTTCCCACAGGCAACACTGCGGTCAGCACCCCTATGGTTTCCAGGCTCGTTCCCCATTTCCTTTTCAGTCCATATCACCCCACAATCATCCACATTTATGCCCCCCCCCCCTCCTCCTCCTCATGTTCATGTGCACGGCTGCAGGGGCACAAATGCGTATGAGTTATTTCGTACGGGTCAGCAGGGCCTCACGGTTGCCCCAGTACTGGTTCAGCTCTTTTCATCATGGCGCACCAATGTCACGGTTTCAATACAAGTCACTAAACATTTCTGTCACACCTGGGCATGCATTCTCTTTCACATCTGCACCACCTCCGGCCTTACACTCTGACGGCATGCGGCAGGGTCCCCCCTTTTCTGTTGGTCTCACACACGCTGCACCCAGGTCACGGCTTCTCGCAGCAGTCACCACCAGCTCGTTCTCAGGCATTTCTCACGTCTCCCCAGCAGATTCCGGTCAGCCCCTGTCGGTCCCAGCCCCATTCCCTGGTGGGATCACCCCCCAACATCCATCATTCAGGCCCCCCCCTTCCTCCCCCGTTCATGTCCACTCCACCCATGCGGATGGCAGAATCCTGCATAGAAGACAAATCACCAAGGTAAACAACAGCCAAACTTTCCTTTGCTTGTTGCGGCCTCCTCTCCACTCGTTGTCTCACTCACGTGGGAAGACTCTCACCTCCTGACCCGCAGCCTCCTGCCTGTTGCCGCTCCGCTTGCACGCGGCCATTGGCGCCCAGCCGCGTCCTGGGGCCGGTTCTGCGCGTGCGCAGCGATTTTTCTGCACATGCGCAGCGATTTCTCGGCGCATGCGCGGTATCCCGGCGCCCGCGGGCGGACTCCGGGCGCATGGGTTCGCCGCCAGGGGGTAGTCACCGATGTCGCTCCATGCGGCCACCATCAGTCAGGCCCCCCCTCCCCCCCGCTCATGTCATCATCAGGCTGGCGCTCCCCGCCGCCTCCTGCGCGCACCACACCCGCACACACTCATCCCCCCCCCCCGGTCATTTACGGGCGGCTCATTTCACCTTCACAGGGCTCACCGCGGCCCTGTCGTCCCCTCCCCGCTACCTCCTGCTGGATCACCACTCCTCCCGCCGCGCGGCCGGTGGCGCCCGCCCGCGTCCTGGTGCCTGGTCTGCGCATGCGCGGCCGGGATTCGGCGCATGCGCGGCGATTCCGTCGCCGCGTGCGCGGTGTCCCGGCGGCCGTGCGAGCCGCATCTGGTGCGGGGTGCACGCCGGCGGACGGCGGGGGAGCCTCCCAGCGCGCCCCATCATCACACTCCGCCGGCAGCCCCCCTGTTCTCCATCATGGGCACTACCATCATATCATGAAGCTAGTAATTGGCGTGTATTCACAATCATCCTCCTTATCTGTGTTCACCATGGATTCATCATGTCCCATGGATTGCAATGGATTTCAGTGCCAAATGTGAATCTCATCAGTTGAATCGGCAGTGTGATGCATATTTATTCCCCTTTTTTGATAATCAGATTAATCAGGGGACACATGAAAAAAGAAAAAAAAAAAAAAAAAGTTACATTTTTCTCATCGCTGCTTCACACACAAATGGACAGGTGGAATGGCAGGGGCACGGTCCCAATGCGCCATCCAATTGCAGACACGCACTTTCACCTGGGCATGGCCACACGCCACGCACCGGCCCCCCTTGCATACCAGGCGCAAGCGGTCATTTCACGGATAACCGCCATGATCCTCCTGGTCATGCACATGTACCACATGCTTACACATTTTCTCACACTTTGTCATGTCTACCCCCCCCCCCCTTGTGTTTTAGGCGGTTAACCTATACTGTTTACACTACCGTGTAGCCGGAGAATTTTTTCTTGGTACCAGGTACGTTCACCTGCTCATTTACCTAAATCTTCCTCACATTTCGGACGGTCCCATTAGGGTCAGCGTGCTGGCTTTAGGGCCACCATCATCCCACTAGGTACCCCCCCCCTTCTTTGGCTTCGCCTGTAGTTAGTGGTCCCGCGAGGCCGACACCCCGCCTCAAACGTACGGAGGCACCTGCCCAATGCGCCATCTCGTTAGTAAGCCGCCTCGCATGTCGCATAGAGAGGGCCTCACCTGTCACTCCCTTCCCCTAGTCCTGTCTTACAGTCACCGAGAGGCCAACGATCCTGCCACTACCTCGAGTGGCCTCATTATCCCCTCGCGCCAAATCATAGGTAGAGCCTCTCAAAGCCGCTTGGCAACTAGCAGGGCCTCATCTGTCACCATGCAAGTATAATTGTTCGCCATCCGGCCTAGCTAGCCTGCCAGCACGATCCTGTGTTTCCCCAAGCTAATCAACTGTTTTGTTTTACCATGTCTCTGGAAGGGATAGAGAACTTCTCCCTACCTGGCACCCCTGCTAGATCCGTCACTGCTACCCAGGGAGACGGTCTAGCCAGTCCAGCACCCATCAGATCCTGGACAAACCCGCGCATAACGACAGAGTTAAGGTGACTGCATGTTCCCTTCCCTGCCACGGCGAGGGAAGCAGAGCTTTTCCGGCTGCTGCACACGCCAATCGATAAACAGGGAGGCAGGGGAAGGACCTAGCCAGTCCAGCACAGGGGATATACATACCATGCTGTCCTCCCTAAATGTCATCCATGTCTAAAGTCAATGCCAGGTTGGAGAGGCTGGAATCAGTCACCGCGACCCTCTCCTTGGCAGGGCCACCACCGGCAGCATCACCGGCGCCGGCCGGATTGCCAGTGATCACGTCGACCGTTAGCCTGGAGGACCAAGAAGTCAGCCCGGCGCACATAATACCGGAGGAGGAACCTGGGGTACCCATCGCCACCAAGAAGACAGAAGGGCCAGACACGGTCATCACTTTTCCTGGGTACCCAGTTGGATTCAGCCTCAATGCAAGCCAGTTTGCCATCCGGGAAGATCCAGGACATTCTCGCCCACATAGTCAACTACCTTCAACTCAGCACCGGCAACCGCAAAGAACTGCAGTCCCTGTTGGGCTCCCTGATCTTTGCCATGCGCATCCACCTCGGGGTCGCTCATTTATATCACGGCTCCTGCACCTCTCCCCTTTCTCCTACACGACTCGCACGGGGTGTCCCTGGATGCCCACGCTGCAGGCAGCTCTGGGCATGTGGGGGAGATTTCTGTCCACCTGGAGTGGCGGGGGCTTGTTTCTCCCTCAGCCGTCGGACTCTTCCCCCTCTATCTGGTCAGATGTGGCATCTGCCACAGGCTTCGCGGCCATTTTTGGGAACGATTGGCTGTGGGGCAGCTGGCCTCCTGCGGTCCAGGGTGTGGAGGGATTCTCCGCTGCCTCAGCGCTTTTCAAGTTCTACCCCGTCGGGGCGGCTGCCGTAGCGTGGGGTCATTCAGGGGCAAACATGTCGGTCCGGTGCTAGCCAGACAACCATACGACCTGCCAGTTCATCAACAGGATCGTTCCAAATCTCTCACAATCGTGAGGTTTCTGCGGAGACTTCCTTGGTTGGCCGCTTGCAATAATAATTTCTTCTCACATTTTTTCCATGTCCCGGGGGTGGGCAATACGGCAGCTGTCAGTCTGTCTCGCGTCAAATTTCAGGCATTTCATCAAGCTCTCCCATCAGCGTCACCCACGGCCTCCATCACTCCATCATTCAAACAGCTCATTCTGGATCAGAAGGCATCATGCGGCATAGCCAGTCTTTGTCCCGCTCAGCACTATCAGACGATACACATAGAACACACGACAGAGCGTTCACACTATTCAACAGGTCCTGTTGGAACACAACATCCCGCACCCCTTTTTATCATGAAGTCTCTTCCGGGGGTTGGCTTCTTTTTGCCACCTCAAAATCATGTCATACAACACCATCAAACTATATCTCACTGGCATTTCAACATCATATGCTAATCACACACCCCAATAATATCAGCTTCATGTCCTCGCACCAGATCAAATCCATACACAGAGATATTCAGGAAACGGAACCCGCACGTCCAGCCCAGAGGCTACCCATAGTCAATCGTATCTTCAAAGCATTATCCGACTTACTGGACGCCACGCCTCTTGAAACAGATACCAACTCCATCATCAAAACAGCAATTTACTTGACCATCTACGGATTCCTGAGTTCCTGGAAATTCACTACAGCCTCCACGACCCGAACCTCACCTTGTCTTCTTGTCTCCCACTTGTCAAAACACATGGTTCCCTACATCCTGTCCTTACCTCACTCCAAGAATAGTCAGCACTTACCCGTCAACATTTCATTACCCCACGCACAACAGTTCCAGTCAGGGTCCTGGATGCTCACAATCAGCGTCACAAGTTCTACCCTCTCAACCGCTACTTCAACTACATGGTTCGGTACTCACCACCACCACCTTCATGACCCATGCCGGGTCATCCCTCACACAACTAGGCCTCAACGCAGCCAACTACTCAGGGCACTCCTGTCGCATTGGAGCCACGTCCACGGCCTCCAGTGCCAACATCCTCACTCATGTCATCAGGGGATTGGGGCGCTGGGAGTCATCCGCTTACGCGCAATACATTCCCAATCCAACACAAGAGTCAAGAGTGGCTTTCCAAAACATGTCGGGTTAAGCCATTGATACATCAATTGGTTACAATAAACTGGTTATTTCCATTTTTGCCCTCTTCTTTCTCAGGCCTACCTCATCCTCGGTTTCGGCACACCACAACCGACTGCACTCATTCCCTGCTTTCCCAGGGCTCTTCACTGTACTACCGTAAGCCCCTTACACAAGTATTAAGGCAGATTGCCTGGATTTGTGGGAGGGGCTGAGGTCCGCCTCCAGCCTATTTAGGGCACTCCCCTTACCTGGCTCCTGCATCATTGAGGTCTGAGCTTTTGACCCTCCCACCACTCCACTCATTTACAACTCATTTCTTCCATATCTTTTCCTTGGGTAGGCCCTCTTCTTTCTCAGGCCTACCTCATCCTCGGTTTCGGCACACCACAACCGACTGCACTCATTCCCTGCTTTCCCAGGGCTCTTCACTGTACTACCGTAAGCCCCTTACACAAATATATATATATATATATATATATATATAAATGTTTTTATTTTTTTTACACAGTATTCCCCTAATAAAACAAAAAAAATCTGCAAAAACATATTAATAAGAAGCCTTATATGTCAGATGCATAAGGTTAAAAAATTATTTTGGTAGTCAAACAAATTAGGAAATTAGGGCTTTTAAACCATCAGATGCACAAAAAGTGTATGATCATTAAAGTCTCTTATGCCTAGCCATTAAGGGGATAATGTTTACCACCCCAATATACATCACATAATTCACAACCACCGACACAAATCTTTTAGAATATTAATCCTGCACATAGTTTTTACAGTATGTTCACCTTGTATTTGTGTGATTTTCGTTTTGGTATTCTAGTCCCCTCCACTCTAGAAACCTACTGATCAGTTAATTGGCTTCCTATGGTTTTTGACCCTGGTGTTCATATGCCTGAGATAAGGAGATTAGATTGTGAGCACTACTGGGGATGGGGGATGTTAATCTCTGTACAGCACAGTGCAGTATGTGGGTGATATTATAAGAAAGAGGAAATAAACGACACCACTAACAAACACAAGACAGCAGCGTCTTCCCCATTTTAGTATCCATTTCAATGATATTCCTGGAATTTCTTTTGTAAGTGACTGATGAAAGTGCAGGATTGGCACATTCTGTGTATTTCCTGTCTTGTGACATCTGTATATGACAGTTAATATTTATGCAGTGTTATCTATCTTTTAATCTATATATAGTCTGGCCTCTCACCCATGCCATTTCATACGTATGGTATATAGTAATTAGAGATGAACAAAGTTTTGGAAAATTCGATACGACTATTGCTTCGTCACGAAGCGCACTTTTTTGTAAGTAGCGGGTGCAATGACAGTGAGCTGCAAAAGCGCTGCTCCACATCATTGTACCCCTCAGATGTTGTGTTCATACATACAAGGAAATTCTGCTTCACGGCGAATCAAATTTATCGCTCTTCTCTAATAGCAATGCATCTTACTCATAATTATTTTGTATGTGTCTTCCTTTTTAACTAACACATCTTGTATCATCTGATGTCTCTTTCTTTCTGAAGCTTCAGCTCATAATTGTATTAATGTTACGGCTAACAAGCACACACTTCGTGAGGTTTTACAGAGATGATGAGAGGACTTTTGTAACCAGTCACAAGTAAATCAGTGTAGAGTATTATTAAATAATAAGCTATTCCTAATTAAACTCTCCATAATGCATTGATTTATTAGTCTGTCTTCTAATTGTGAAGATTAATATCTGTGATTAATAAAGCAGGCATTGCTAGTCGACGTGTCAGAACTCCGAACTAAAGAGCAGAGAGCGCCATTGAAATTTACAGAAAAGACTTCTGTCACCAAACTTTACATACCGCACACATAATTACCGAGCTTTGTGCAACACAGAATTGATATTAATTTTCTGCCTTTGAAAAACAGGTCTAGCAGTAAAATATTTCAAGCAGAGCTATAATTTTAAACCACAGTCTAATTTGTAAGACTGTTCTTTAAATAATGCCAAAAGAGGAATGTACTAATTTTACAGGGCTATGCTCACTCTTGACATAAAATGTTGTCTTTTATTACTACAGCTCAGTGGCATAACTTTTTTACTTTAAGAAAAGTCCTGGATAAGAAAAACACATACCGGTATGTTTTTTTTTAGAAATAGTGCTATACTTGTCCATAGGTTGTCTGGTAGTGCAGCTAATTTCCACTGAAGTTAATGAGCTAAAAATTTCTGCCTTACCACATACAACCTATGGGATTTACTTCTCCTGTACTACGGTTCTCTTAGGCCTAGTTCACACGAATGTTTTTTTTGCGAGTGTACGGGCCGTTTTTTTGTGTTCCGTATACGGTCCATATACGGAATCATTCATTTCAATGGTTCCGCAAAAAAAAAAACGGAATGCACTCCGTATGCATTCTGTTTCCGTATTTCCGTTTTTCCGTTCCGTTGAAAGATAGAACATGTCCTATTATTGCACGCAAATCACATTCCGTGGCTCCATTCAAGTCAATGGGTCCACACAAAAAAATGGAACACATACGGAAATGCATCCGTTTCCGTTCAGTTTTTTCTGAACCATCTATTGAAAATGTTATGCCCATGCCCAATTTTTTCTATGTAATTACTGTATACTGTACATGGCATACGGAAAAACGGAACGGAAAGGAAACGGAAACACGAAGGAACTTAAAAACGGAACAACGGATCCGTGAAGAACGGACCGCAAAAAACAATAAAAGCCATACGTTCGTGTGAACTAGGCCTTAGTAAAAGAGCCACAGACAAATTTTGGACCAAAATAGCCAAATCTATCCTCACCGAAAAGAGGACCTATAACCTCTAATGACATATCTATTTACTAGTTACTACTTGCATTTTCCATGTAATAACCATTCGGGAGTGATTATTCTTATAACTCTATTAAAAAAAAAATCCTTACTAGCAGTTTATGAATGAATTTCCAGCAGTTTGCTTTGAAGGTCCAGATGGGTGTTACCAGTTGGGGGGACACTTCCCAGCTGGACATAATAGAGTGATAAGAATAGATTATAAACTACGTTATCATGGGGGGGGGGGTTGCAAGTAGTCACTAAAACAGACATTCCATGAGAGGTTACAAATTCTCTTTAATGTTTGCTGCAAGGCTAATCACTAGAGGTGGCCTTGCGGTTTGCCCGGCGGTCGTTTAATGGCAAACTTTGCTCGTTCACGATTCGCTGAACATGCGAATATATGGCGGGGTTCACATGCGCCATATTCTTTTGCATTGCGCCAAACTTTGACCCATGACACATCCATCAGGTGGGATAGGACAACCAATTGAGACATTTCAGCACATGGACACACCCCCACACTATAACAGAACCCGATCTGGCAGCCATTTTACATTCTGTGTTTTGCCAGGGAGAGGTTGCTTTGTGGAGCAGGAACAGACTGCTTGGGACACAAATCGCTAGCTAATAGGGCCACAAAAGTCATTTTAAGGACTGGTATAGATGTGCTATTGATAGGTGTGATATAATGAGGGGTGTGATATACTTATAATATACTTTCTAACAAAGAAAGTATATTATAGTGCATTTGTATTGTGCAGCAGTTGTGTGCGGTTCTGGTGAGATACCGCAGCTACATAGAGGGATAAAAGTTATTGGAATAACTAATTGCAACTGGTGTGATATACCTATTACCCCCCAAAAAAAAACTGATTGAGGGGTGTGATGTACCTATAATTTACTTTCTAACATAGAAAGTATATAGTGCATTTGTATTGTGCAGCAGTTGTGTGTGGTTCTGCTGCGATACCGCAGGTATATAGAGGGACAAGCGCTATTGGAACAACTATTTGCAATGGGTGTGATATACCTGTTGCCCCAAAACTGACTGACAGGTGCAATATACCTGCTTCCACAAAATACTGATTATGGGGTGGGATATACCTGCTTCAACCAAATATTGATTAAGGGGTTCTATATACCTGCTTCCACAAAATACAGATTGAGGGGTGTGATATACCTACCTGCTTCCACCAAATGATGATTGTGGCCTGCAATACACCTGCTTCCATAAAATACTGATTAAATGGTTTAATAAACCTGCACCCACAAAATACTGTTTTTGGGGGGGGGGCGATATACTTGCTTCCACAAAATACTGATTAAGGGGTTTAATATACCTGCTTCCACAAAATACAGATTGAGGGGTGCGATATACCTTCTTCCACCAAATATTGATTAAGTGGTTCTATATACCTACTTCCACAAAATACTGATTGAGGGGTGCGATATACCTGCTTCCACAAAATACTGATTAAGGGGATTGATATACCTGCTTCCACCAAATATTGATTGATGCCTGAGATATACCTGCTTCCGCAAAATACCGATTAAGGGGTTTGAGATATCTGCTTCCACAAGATACAGATTGAGGGGTACGATATACCTGCTTCCACCAAATACTGAATAAGGGGTTCTATATACCTGCTTCTGCAAAATACTGATTAAGGGGATTGATATACCTGCTTTCACCAAATATTGATTGAGGGCTGCGATACACCTGCTTCCACAAAATACGGATTAAGGGGTTTGATATACCTGCTTCCACCAAATATTGATTGATGCCTGCAATATACCTGCTTTGGCAAAATACTGAATAAGGGGTTTGATATATCTGCTTCCACAAGATACAGATTGAGGGGTGCGATATACTTGCTTTCACTAAAAATTGATTAAGGGTTCTATATACCTGATTGCTGATTGAGGGGTGCGATATACCTGCTTCCACAAAATACTGATTGAGGGGTTTGACATACCTGCTTTCACAAAATACTGATTGAGGGATGCAATATACCTGCTTCCACAAAATACTGAATAAGAGGTTTGATATACAGAACCTGCTTCCACAAAATACAGATTGAGGGTTGCAATATACCTGCTTCCACTATTTATTAATTAAGGGGTTCTATATACCTGCTTTAACAAAATACTAATTAAGGGGTTTGATATACCTGCTTCCACCAAACACTGATTGAGGCCTGCGATACACCTGCTTCCACAAAATACTGATTGAGGCCTGTGATACACCTGCTTCCACATGTCACGGCCCTGGTGTCTCGGCTTTTCTTGTGTGCACCATGACACGGTTGCCACGCATGTTTTTGCCTACGGCAACGAGTTGTTGTTGTAGCATGCGGGGGCAGTATCGCGGCCTATGTTGTGTGTGCCATGACACGGTTGCCAAACATGCTGTTGCCTCCGGCAAAATGTTGTTGCATGTGTGTGCACTTTCCCTTTAAGGCTTTTCCTTCCTTCCTGGTGTGCTCAGGGTTAAGGTGTGTGCTTGGGTAAGCTGGGTGTGGTCTCTTGTCTTCTTGCTCCTAGCTCTTTGTCATCTGAGGGCAATCCTAGTTGGCATCAATGTCATCCTGGTGTACCCTTCCCTTCCTATACTTATTTGTTTGGAGTGGGTTATGTTCAGGGTGTTTGTATGTCTAGTTTGGTGTTATATGTCTGGTGATGTTTGGTGTCCAGCATGTTTGCTAGACATTCCCTTTTTTTACGTTGTATCCTCCAGAAGGGGGTCTCTGGTTTCCCGGAGAGGGCACCAATTGTCCATACGCAGCTATGTGTATCCTGGATACCTGTGTGGTTGTTGTATGTGCTTTGTCCTTAATGTGTGTGGACATCAGCACTTGTGCACGGGTTCCAGTCGGTGTGTTGTATTTTCTGCTTACCTGCCAATTCCATATGCTGTATACGGTCTCCTTTTTTGTGCAGCTCGGCCGGTGGAGACTCCTGTTCATCCGTGTTTTGGAGGAACAGATTGTCTTTACCCTGTTCCTAGTCCTGGGATTTCTTGAGGGTTAGTAGGGCCCCGAGGTTCCGGAGTATGAGCCCTCCTACCATCTGGGTTGGCTCATACAGTTAGGAGTCAGGGGATGCTGTAGGAGGTGACCTGCTCCCTTATTTCTCCTCCTGGCCTTGTTGCTTCAAAGTTGACTCCTTATTATATGGTTGGGAGTTTCCCCCACTCCACACCGTGACACCACAAAATACTGATTAAGGGGTTTGATATGCCAGCTTCCACAAAATACTGATTGAGGTCTGCGATATACCTGCTTCCACAAATACTGCTCTTTTCAAGGGAGTTTGGCACAGGGTCATTTGGAAAATGACAGGCAAATGAAAGAGGCATGCCGTTCCACAGGGGTGGTAGGGGTCTGGCATGTGCACTAGGCCGGAGCCTAAGTGGAAAGTTGGAGAAGGTGTGTGCGATTATATCAAAGGACGCACCAGAGTTGCACCCTCCTCATCCTCTGTATCTGCGCCCTCCTCACTCACCACCACCACCATAACCCCTCCACTTGAGTCAGAGGAATTATTTTCCCATCCATTCCCAGACCTTACCAATGCGCAGCCATTCTTGGAATCGGATGAGGAAGAGGAGGTAACAACGGCCGCCACCCAGCGGTCTGATGACACAGATCAGCCCAAGGAGGGTGGTCCCTGCTGTTGCTGCCTACTCCGAGATCTCTAATGTCAGTGGTGGTGAAGGTAACGATGATGACGTGTCGATGGACGTCACGTGGGTGCCCACAAGAGAGGAAGAGGAGGGGAGTTCAGATGGAGAGACGGACGGGTTCACTCTTATCAGGGTGGGTGGTCTGTGGTTAGGCTATTAAGGCCAGAATAGCACCCCCCTGTAGGGCAAAATCAGGGACAGTTCTTTACCCACCCTGTCCTTCAATACCACATCATCATCTAGCCCAGGGATGGATGTTTTTTTGCTTTCCCTCCAGGATTCATCGATGTGCACTGGAACCCCCCGGATTGTGGTAGGACATATGATTTCTGATTTGGTGCCAGAATGTGCTGTCCGTATCCGCATTTGCGGATCCGCATTTGTGAATCTGCACTTCCGCATCTGTGCTTCCGTTTCCGCAAAAAAATAAAACATGTCCTATTCTTGTCCGCAATTGCAGACAAGATTAGGCATTTTCTAATATAGTGCCGGCGATGTGCAGTCCACAAATTGCGGAATGCACATTGCCGGTGTCCGTGTTTGGTGGATCCGCAAAACACTTACGGACGTGTGAATGGACCCTCATAGTAAATTTTTTTAAGGTTTTATCTTCATGTATATTCTAATGGATTGCCTTCCTTGTACAATGTTATAATATACTTTCTATGTTATAAAGTATATTATAGTGCATTTGTATTTTGCGGCAGTTGTGTGCGGTTCTGTTGCGATACTGCAGGTATAAAGAGGGACAAGCGTTATTGGAACAAATAATTTCTACTGGTGGGATATACCAGTCATCCCCCCAAAAAAACTGATTGAAGCGGGGTGTTATACACCAATATACGTACGTGAAAGCTATATTGCCGATATTTTGCATTGAAAAAAAAATTCATGGAGATCGCAAATTCAAATAATACATCTGGTATGTCACTGTCCATGTTGTGGGACTATTTGTGAACTTCTAGTAATTATTTCTTGGCTGCAAATATGAGCTGAAGGTTTTTCATGTTTGCCTGCCATTAAAAGGAATGGGACCCGCCGCGAACTTGTGGTTCGTGAACATTTGATCTCATTCAAGTGATCGCGTTCGCGAACCATCCTGGCAGATGTTCGTCCATCACTGCTTCTGCGGCCATTTGATGAGATTACCAAACTGGTCAGTCGCAGCCAGGGCACCTACAGTGACATCGTACCTTACACCTTCTTTCTGGAGCGTGCATTGTGTTGTGTCATTAATCAAGCCGTCGAGGAGCAGAAGCTGGAAGATGAGGAAGTCGCAATGCTGAGGAAGATGAGGAAGTGGCAAATTAATTCCCAGGTTGCTAATTAATTCTTAGGGGGTGCTACTCCATCTGAGACAAGTCAGCAGGAGTCTGAAGAGGAGTCAGAGGAGGATGGTGGCTGGTGGGAGGAGGAACAAGAAGAGCAGGCTTTGAGGGGGATTTTAAACTTTTCGGGGATCTCTGGTGTTGTCCGTGGCTGGGGGGGAGGTGACCGAGGACAACATTCTACTGGGCGATGAGCAGGAGCAAGGGTACTCCACCGCTTCCAATTTAGTGCAAATGGGGGCCTTTATGCTCCAGTGTTTGAAGAGGGACTCCCGTATAAAAAGCATAAAGGGCAAGGCCCAGTATTGGGTGGCAACGTACTTAGACCCCCGGTACAAACACAAAGTGGCAGACATGTTACCAGCATCACAGAGGGCTATCAGAATGCAAAATTCCAGGCCTTGCTGCGAGAGATGCTGCATTCTGCTGTTGCGGGTGCTGGCAGAGGAATTTCCACCCACAACGAGGCAGGTTCGGGTACCAATCCTACTGCCCCTGCAAGAAGAGGGCGGTTTGTTGATGTGTTGGTCACTTCAGATATGAGATCATTCTTGCAGCCAACCCATCGACAGCTGCCCTCCGGATCAGCCTCAGGGAATGCCTAGACTGACAGGTGTCTGACTACATCAGGTTAACGGCCGATCTGGATGCTCTGAGAAGCGAGAAACCCCTGGACCACTGGTTGTACAGGCTTGACCTGTGGCCAGAGATGGCACAGTTTGCCATGGAACTCTTGGCTTGCCCCTCATCGAGTATCCTGTCCGAAAGGATGTTAAGCGCAGCAGGAGGGATTTTGACTGATAAGCGCACTCGCCTAGCTCACGACAGTGTGGACTACCTCACATTTCTAAAAATGAATGAGGCATGGATCTCTGAGGAATTCAACACCTCTGACAACCACATGAAATTGAATTTCCTCATGCCAGCCCACATATATCAGCCACCACCCAGAACAAATAATGGTCCTTGTCTTATGTATATACAGCAGCATAAAAGGCCTTTTCTGTCTGGTAAATGTCTAATTTTGGGGGCCTCCACTCCAGTGGCCTAAAATTGTTATTCAGTGACTGCCTAATGTACCTCTAGCCACATAATCACTTGTTCTTTTCTGTCAGGTGAATGCCTAATTTTTGGGGCCTGTACTGGCCTACAGTAAAATAGTTATCCAGTGACCGTCTAATATACCTCCAGCCACATAATCACTTGTTCTTTTCTGTCAGGTGAATGCCTAATTTTTTGGGCCTATACTCCACTGGCCTACAGTTAAATTGTTATTTAGTGACCGCCTAATGTACCTCCAGCCACATAATCACTTGTTCTTTTCTGTCAGGTGAATACCTAATTTTTGGGGCCTGTACTGGCCCACAGTAAAATAGTTATCCAGTGACCGTCTAATATACCTCCAGCCACATAATCACTTGTTCTTTTCTGTCAGCTAAATGCCAAATTTTTGTGGCCTGTACTGGCCTACAGTAAAATAGTTATCCAGTGACTGTCTAATATACCTCCAGCCACATAATCACTTGTTCTTTTCTGTCAGGTGAATGCCTAATTTTTGGGGCCTTTAAAATGGCCCCTGATTAAAATACATATTTTTTGTGGGAATTTTTGACATTGACATCTGGTATGCCACTGTCCATTTTGTGGGACTAAAAACTGTATTACCAACTGAGTGTGTTGTGTTCACGAAAAGCAATGCTAATGCTCTCTGCCTATGTCAGTGATGATTAAAGTCCTGGAATGTATCTGCCTTGCATCCTGGGTCTCCTGTTAGATATACTAAACACTAATAGAGTCTGCTTCATCATACTGACACTCACTAGCTGAGGTTAATTTGATAATAATAAATGAAAAAAGAAAAAAACTTCTTATTTTCCGTTTTTATTCAATTCTCATCACATACAAAAAAAGCTATGTTTAGGCTTATCGCAACTTCCTCAGGCTTTCGATAAGCTGAAACATTGCTTTTTTGTATGTGACGGGAATCAAATAATCACTAAACATACGAAGATGCTGGTGGTTGTTTTTTTTTTTTTGTTTTTTTTTTTCTTTTTTTATCTAAAGAAGTTTCGTGGGATGATCCTTGCCACTGGGAGCCAAGTGCATCATGTGATAATGTGACAGACATTGGTGCTGTCTTTATTTGTCTTGTATTTAGCTGTCTTGTATTTAGCTGCCTTTGGGATTCTCCATGTTGAACATGGCATCATGACAACACTTCTGACCAAGGTTTCATAGCTGTATTTTTTGTGAACATATACGCCATATCAGCATGGCTTCGTGAGGGATCGGTCAAGCCAAACTAATTTAATCAGTTTCTATGAGGAGGTAAGTTCTAGACTTGACAGCGGCGAATCAATGGATGTCGTATATCTGGACTTCTCCAAAGCATTTGACACTGTACCACATAAAAGGTTAGTATATAAAATGAGAATGCTTGGACTCGGAGAAAACGTCTGTATGTGGGTAAGTAACTGGCTCAATGATAGAAAACAGAGGGTGGTTATTAAAGGTACACACTCAGATTGGGTCACTGTCACTAGTGGGGTACCTCAGGGGTCAGTATTGGGCCCTATTCTCTTCAATATATTTATTAATGATCTTGTAGAAGGCTTGCATAGTAAAGTATACATTTTCGCAGATGACACTAAACTGTGTAAAGTAATTTACACTGAAGAGGACAGCATACTACTACAGAGGGATCTGGATAGATTGGAGGCTTGGGCAGATAAGTGGCAGATGAGGTTTAACACTGATAAATGTAAAGTTATGCACATGGGAAGGAATAATGCAAGTCACCCATACATACTAAATGGTAAAACACTTGGTAACACTGACATGGAAAAGGATCTAGGAATTTTAATAAACAGCAAACTAAGCTGCAAAAACCAGTGTCAGGCAGCTGCTGCCAAGGCCAATAAGATAATGGGTTGCATCAGAAGGGGCATAGATGCCCGTGATGAGAACATAGTCCTACCACTTTACAAATCGCTAGTCAGACCACACATGGAGTACTGTGTACAGTTCTGGGCTCCTGTGAACAAGGCAGACATAGCAGAGCTGGAGAAGGTCCAGAGGAGGGCAACTAAAGTTATAACTGGAATGGGGCAACTACAGTACCCTGAAAGATTATTAAAATTAGGGCTATTCACTTTATAAAAAAGACGACTGAGGGGAGATCTAATTAATATGTATAAATATATCAGGGGTCAGTACAGAGATCTATCCCATCATCTATTTGTCCCCAGGACTGTGACGAGGGGACATCCTCTGCGTCTGGAGAAAAGAAGGTTTGTACACAAACATAGAAGAGGATTCTTTACGGTAAGAGCAGTGAGACTATGGAACTCTCTGCCTGAGGAGGTGGTGATGGTGAGTACAATAAAGGAATTCAAGAGGGGCCTGGATGTATTTCTGGAGCGTAATAATATTACAGGCTATAGCTACTAGAGAGGGGTCGTTGATCCAGGGAGTTATTCTGATTGCCTGATTGAAGTCGGGAAGGAATTTTTTATTCCCCTAAAGTGGGGAAAATTGGCTTCCACCTCACAGTTTTTTTTTTGCCTTCCTCTGGATCAACTTGCAGGATAACAGGCCGAACTGGATGGACAAATGTCTATTTTCGGCCTTATGTACTATGTTACCATATTACTATGAATTTGTAATTTGTTTTGGGGCTAACCTGTATATTCTTCAGCAAATAAGCTATATACATTCTCTGGCCTGAAGGAGGTGTTTGTGACATGGATGTTGATTATTACAATTACTTGAAACACAGCACACATCAGAGTGTTGTTCCATTCATGAAAGTGGTGTTCCAGGATTTTGATACTGATGGCATATCCTCAGGATAGGTCATCAATATTAGATTGTCAGGGTCTGACACCCGAGACCCCACCAACCAGCTCTTTGAAGAGGCACTTCCTAGGCCAGTGACATCACATCTCTAACATTGCCTAGACGCAGCTTAGCTTTGTTCAAGTGAATAGGGCTGTGCTGCAATACCAAGCTATCCAATCAGGGCCACGACAACGGATAGGTGCCTGCAAATGGCACCAACTCATTTCCCATAAGGGGAGCACAATCATCCCGCATCTAAAGCCTTTCAGTCATATAGATCCGAGGGCGTTTGTCAGTAGAGGTCACAATGACATCACAGTGATATTCTGCGCCAGGTCTTGCATGAGCAACTTAGACCACAGACTTGTGGCCGGCATTGCATACAGGAGCAGGGAATGGGAGTGAGATAAGAATTGTTGTGTTTTGTTTTTTCTTTTCAAACACTAAAGGTCAGCACTACTGGTTTTTAACGGCACATGCGTGATTAAACCACCTAAGCCGGCACTGAACGGAGCAGATGGCCGATGCAAACATAGAGGGAGGACTGCACCGCAACCAGAGCTGTGAGTTATAATCCCCAGAACTAGTGCCAGCATCTATATAAGGAGCTATACACTGGGCATCTAATATTGGGACAATTACAGGTAGACTGTATAAAAGCGGGAGTACATCAGTACTACAAGTCTGACCATAAGCGGAGGAACTCTCACAAATCAAATACAATCAGGACTTGATAAAAACAAAACAAGGGTTAACCCTGGTATATATCAAATATTGGAATAATACAAATATAAAGCGCATTCAAGCAAGATCTGAATTGTACCATAAGCCCCAATATAAGCGCGGAAGCGCTAACAAACTGGATTTCATCCAGACCTTATAAATAACAGATACCTCCACATGTAGAAAAATATATAAAGGGACTGAGTGTATATATTGTAATCTGATTGTATTTTTATAGTTGTTTTAATTGATACATTGTTTTGTAATAGTCTAATTAATTTAGTAAAAATACCATATACAAATCAACTGTGAGCTAGCCATATTTTCTATAATAAAATAAATAAATAGAACTAATTATGTGAAATTTAGACGTATATTTACATTTAGCATAATCTGGGCTGTCCTAAAGTCAGAAAATCACATCTAGATTGGTGCCAAAATTTGCAGTATTTTATGACTTTAGTATTAAAGGGGTTATCCTGACAAAGATAGGTCATCATTATAATATCAGTGAGGGTCCAAGTCCTGGCATCCCCACTGATCAGCTGTTCAGGGAGCCGTCAAACAACTCAGGCTCCCGGCAGCTTTCTAAGAACAGCACTGTACATTATATAGTGGCAGTGCTTGGTATTGCAGCTCAGCCCCATTGACTTGAATGGGGATGAGCTGCAACTAGGCCATATGATTGATGTATCTCTGGTCTAGGAAGAGGCTGCTGCATTTAAGGCCTCTAACAGCTGATCGTGAGGGTCCCTGGTGTCACCCCCCCCCCCTCCCCCCCCCAGCAGATCTGATACTGATGACTTATTCTGAGAATAAGTCATAAACATCTTTTTCTGGATAACCCCTTTAATAAATATGTCTAAAAGTGTTTGAGGCTACTGCCCCTCCCGGTAACCTATGTTCACTTTTTCAAATGTGAAACTTTTGTCCAATTTGAGACTGTGAATTTTTGTGTAAATGTGACTTTTTAAAGCAGAAAAACTGATAAGTTTCCCTGGATCCCGATCCTTCCTAGTATTTATATGGGCCCCATCCTGTACTATGTGTCACAGATCAGGCAAAGGATGAAAAATTGCTTCTATTAGCAACCATCATTTATTTTTATTTTTTGACATCTTCTATTAGCAACTGACTAACCATGTTAAACAGGCAGTAGTGACGTGTTCAGCGATGGCTGTATGTGGTGGCTTATTTTAACTATTACAAATAACATTTTGGGTGAGTTCATCAGTTGATTTATGCTAATTTTCTAGTTGATATAGAAAAATATGTCAAACATGATGAAAGCCATATTTATGGAGCTCTTGCAACACTTTTAGGACATATACGAATGGCCTCCTGCAGATTCATCCACAGGACACACAGTCATGGAGAGAGTAATGCACCATTCATATGGTGTGGCATTGCTAATAAATCTCCTCCATTGTGTGATATATTGATGACCTTGCATTTATGTGAGTTAAGATAAGAACAAGATAGATTGGAAAAACTACAGTTTCTTGGGTCAGAGAACACATCTTCAATACATTAGGCATATACTTTTTGTATATCACTAGCTTTTTTTTTTTTTTACTTCATTGCACCTAGTAATACACTCAAACACAGACTTGGCCTGATTTGCCAAACTTCATAAAACTTTCAGCTTCACGAAACTTGCTCTGGAATAGAGTGAACCTGTGTGCCCCCTGTGGGACATCCAGTCAAAGTAACGTGAATTTCGTAGATTTTTGTTATGCGGAAAGCAACTTCTTTTTTTTTTTTACTTGAATGTCAGCTTTTGTGGATGAGATTTTTGCCCAGCACAGCATTATCTAATAGGAATGTGCTTAGAGTTTACTTTGACTCAATCCATACATGAGTCAACAATATACGCTTTTACTCAAGTATTCAGAGAATACAGAAAACCAATTGTAAACCAGGATTATGAATGGGACTGATGTCTTTTAGAACTATCAATGCTGAAGGCTACAACATAATAAAGTAGTATATTCACTAGGGTCGTAACTGGAAAAGGCCAAGCCCGCTAATCCCCTCACACGGCTATTCATGACAGCCCACACTTAAAACTATTGCCCCTAACTTAACACTGGATGCACCAAGGGGGCATAACAGTGGTTATACCTCCTTAGTACCTCCACACAGTAGTTATGGCCCCTTAGTGCTCCCACATAGTAGTTATGCCCTCTAAATCCCCTCATACTAGAGCTTCCCCTTAAAGACTCACACATAGAAGTGCTCCCCTTACATTAGTGAAGCCCCTGTAAAAACAGTAATTCTCACCTAGCCCTGTTCCCCTGATGAACAGAGCACATCCTGCTTCCCCCAGCAGAAGGCACCATGTAGTGATATCATTGCACCTGCTCGGCTGAGTAGGAGAGTGCACAGGCTGAGAACAGACCAAGGGATGATCCTTGGACCATGCATTCTTCTACTCAGCTCAGGAGGAGCAATGATATTATGGCTTCACGCCTGCTGGGGAAAACACAGGTCTGGGAATGCAGCTATGTCTGCTAAGGCAGTAGTTCCACCCCTGATATTCACCAAGAGTGGTTGAGTTAGTTTGGAGGCCATGTCATTCCCAGTGTGGTTTATATGATTTTTTTGTGTTTATTGCACTTCTTCTAGTAGTAGAGACCCAAAATCCAGAGTTCTCATTCTTCTCAGTGTTGAAGAAGTTATCCAGGTTGTCTGTTGTGTTTTTTGCATGTGAATTTATTTTTGTAAATGAATGTATTTCTCCTTGAAAATGCCTGGTAAATACACTTGATCCATTGCCTTGAACTTGTTGTTGTGAATCTGTTATAACTGACTTGAATGTTTTTATTTCTTTACTAGCTAAAAAAATAGCATGCTATACTATAAAACTGCAAAAATCTGACTAGAGCCTAAATTGTGCAATCTAGTAAATGTCAAAAATATATTGCTTAAAAGAAGACTTTTATATTTTAAAAAATATGAAACGTGTAACATTTTATAGAAACTTTTTGCAGTAAAAGGTCAATGTATTTAAAGGAAAATCACTGGTCTGGATTTCTTCAAAGAAAAATTTCAATTTTGCAGAAATACAAAGTTTGTTGTGCTTGACAGACTTGACTCCAGAGGGGTTTATATGAGACCCACAGTCTCAAAGTAGTTACTGCCCTTAATTGAGACTTAATAATCTTGCCTCAATTTGTGGAATTAATGCACAGTGTTCGAATGTTGAAGATGAAGAATTCTCTTGGTTAAATTAGCTTCTTAAATGATTTCTGAAATGACTTTTTTCTTATCACCTTCCTCCATGCAGCTGACTTTCAAGATTACAGATCCATCTTTAAGGCAATAAAGAAGGGAAATAGTGGCATTTGCCACAAGGGATTCTCTAATCTATTTAGACAAGTGAGTGATCCCAGACTGTGTAAAAAAGGCATATTTTATTTCCTTCTTGCTTTACAGATAGTCTAGATAAAAGTTCTCATTTTTAAATTAGCATAGTGGTCCCTAAGTACTAATTGCAAACTCTACAGTAGTAGCAAATAGGTACATTTTTCCATTTCATCTCCATAATCTAAGAGTCTATTCATGCTGTGTGTGCAGTGCATATAGAACATATACATCCGGAGGACTTTCTAATGACATTTGTTACTGTATAGGCATACTGCATGTTTTTCATAGGCCCCTATGTTAAAAAAAAAAAAACCATATACTGCAGTAATTTTTTATTTTATATTTTTTATTTTCTTTATGGAATAGCCCAGCACACAACACTACCCATACAGTTGAAAACCGTAAACTGATGTATAACAGCCTGACAAAGGTAAAAGGGAATTTTTTTTTTGAGCCACAACCCGGCAAATATGCTCAGAATCGGCTGGCAGAAAACCACTGCACACAGACAGAAGACAGAAAACAGATAGAAGACAGAAAGCAGACACATTTTTTTTTACTTCAATGACAGATCAGTTTATAGCTGCTGCCCAAAGAAGTCTATGGAGAGGCGGGGGAAGGAGAGACCAGCTGCAGAAAGAAAGAGGCAGAGAGACAGACACAGATGGTGCTGCTTCTAACAAGTGTTCTACTATCTCCCCCAGTGCTGGTTTCACAGATACACAGTTCATTACTGCTGTAAAATATCCTACATACTGTTGCTGCTTCTGTGTGTGTGTATGTGTGTAAGCATTAGGGAGTAGGATTTCCTCTTCTCTATGAATGCTTTGTGTTATCAACTAGTCTCTACCCAATCCAAGCTAAGTACAGGGACAACTGACAATTAGATTGGAGTTATTTACAGTACGTTCAAAACTAGGCAGCTTATGGGCAGTCTAATCACTATACACAAATATAAGAAAGGCAATTATAGACCTTGGAAATGAACTATAAGCCTAGTCGAACCATGTTGCCATTTTACATTTTGATCAAAAATTCATAGGATTCTGAAAACTAAATACTATGCAGTCATGTTTTTCTTTATCATCCTCAATGGCTGGTTGTTACAGCCCCGCCATGCATCTACTGGACTATATATCATTTGACCTCTTAAAGGGAGTTTGTCATGTAAAGTTCACTAATATCACTACCAGTAAAGGCCATCAAAACGTTGTAAAACCATTACAACCATACCGTTATATCATGTATGGTGTTTATTCTATGGTCAAGAAAAGCATTTTTATTTATATGAAAAATGGCTCACAAGCACCCAGCTGGCCAAGCTTTCCTTTTCAAAGTGCCCAAGCCCGCTGCCCTTCCCCACTATCTGCTCCTCCCCTAATCTGCCAAGGCTTCTTACCCTGCTTTGCCATAACATCAGGGGAAGGTCCTGAAAGCCTTGGGAGGTTAGGGAAGAAGCAGACAGCAGGGAAGGGCTGCAGGCTTGGGCACTTTGAAAAGGAAAGCCTGGCGAGCCATTTTTCATAGGAATAAAACTTCTTTAAAGGGAACCTGTCATGTGGATATTTGATTATAATCTAACTAATTATATACAATCATTAACTACTAAAAAGTACCTTAGATGTATTCACCTACTGGTCTGACAGATGGTTACCCCATATTATCCACACAAAGATGCCGCATGCCACATGCTAATGAGTCCAGCGTGATGTCATTGAGTCCAGCGTATATTTAATTCAGAGCTATAGCCACTCCCCTGCCCACCTGCTGCTGATTCATATGGAAAATAACTGTAATTCAGCAGCAGGTGGGCGGGGAGAGTCAGGAGCTCATGAATATTCATGACTCATCATTATCAGCTGGAGCTTTTCAATACAAGATGTTGGCAGATTGACTGGGTCAATTAAAGAAAGTGACCCAGCATTTTGCTAAGCGAATCAGTCACTTATTTATGTTGCCCTTAGTTAGGACACCATAAAACTGGTGACAGGTTCCCTTTAAGGACAAGGATTTAATGCTTTTACAATATTCTGATGGACATCTCTGGTAGTTAGTATAGTGGTAGTTAGTTAGTATTAGTAAAATCTACATCAGACACCATTCAATTATATTTATTATATTCACCCATTTATATTTTTCCAAAATACTTTTCCTTTATAGACCAAACCCTTCATTTACTTGCATATTGATTTTTACTTTTCTGTAGCTCCCCAGCAAGGGTCCGGTCGCATGGCATTTTTTCCAGCAGAATTTTAGCGCAGACACCAAGCTGAAATTAGACCGGCAGTTGAATCATTTCTGCCTCCTATTTTGAAAATAATGGGAGGCAGAAAGGACACAGCTGCCGGATGAGATTCACTGTGGTGTCTGCACCAAAATCCCACTGTGTGAACGGCACCTTACATACCACAACTGTTGTGCATACCTCTGTGGTGACCAGCCTCTCCAAGATAAATCCTAGTTGAGGATGCAAAATGCACAAAGACAATGTTTTATTATCTGTCACTTTCCACATCAATGACGTGGACAAGATTTATTTTAAATTTTTATAAACTATCGCAATCATTAGAATTTTTTTACGAATCCAGTAGTCAATAGTAAGACTCTAGGACTACTACTCAATAGATAAGACATTAGTATGTTAAAATCACGGCACGAACTTGTACAGACACTTGAGCCATTTTTCATTATCGAGAAAAAAACTATAATAATGTAAGTATCTTGGCAATGATTGATATGCTTGTATGGCACACTTCTGTCACCATATCTCAACAACAGGGGACGTTAAACATTAATATTTCAAATGATATGATGAGAAAAGATTTACCACCGTGATTATCTGTAGCAAGTTGTACACAAGGAAAACAATTTTACTACACCCCTCATGTCTGAAGGTGTTTCACAGCTCAGAAAACATTCGGTATGTGAAAACTGATGGGTCCATTCTGCAAGGCATCTGTTGTGACTGTTCAGACTTCCTTCAATTGACTGTCCTTGTGTTATCCAGAAATAACTCACATTTTCTGTGTTGCTTCTGTTAAGCACTGTTGCTAGGCTTTATCAACAGCGTATCAAAGCTGTTTTCAGACAGAGACAGATTAACTGGCATAAATATGAATATGATATATCTATGATGGTTAGATTACTTAGGCTACGTTCATGTGCTGAGAATTCTTTCAGGATTTAGGTAGTGATTCTATGCCTAAATCCTGACTGTAACGGAACTGGATGTGAATTCTCTGTGCCATTGAACAGATTTGAGTTGGGGCTGCTCAAAAGACCATTGTCATGGTAGCCTCCTAGACTTTGCTCTATAACCCCTATCTTGACTCTGCTGCAGGGCAACCACCAGGCTGCTACCTCTTGGAGAAACCTTTGTTAAGTGACTGATGATCCATGGGGGGGACAGGTAAAACTATAGTCAGAGACAGGCCAAGACCAGGGCAGGCACAGTTCATACAATCGAGTAACAGACCACAGTTCAAGGGAAGATTAAAGTGCATGCGTACAGACCTTTAAGAGCCACAGCAGATGCACATGCATGACCTACAGACAGAGTGAAGCACTGCATACATGAAGCAGGCCTCAGGCTAAGTGTAGTGGATGGAGAAGTGTTACTCTGTGCTGTTGGGAATCAGCAAGGAGATGTCAGGCAACTAGGAACACCGAGCAGGAGTAAAAGTGCAGTGACCAGGTTTAATGCTAAAAGGTTAATACTGTCATTTATGTTAGAGAGTTAATATTTAGGTTTGCCACTTCGTAATGTTTACTGTTGTAATGATTTATACATGGTGAAACCCAAAAGGTAATCTATTGGGGGAATATCGTTAATATGCCAGTCTTAGTGTAGTTGCCAGGAGACAGGCTGGATCTACCCCACTGGCTAGAGTGTGCATAGAATCTGCTGCTGAACAGGCAACAGAGAAGATCTGCTTTGGTGAGCTCTGCCAAGCAGATCCTAAAGATAAGCCTTATCCAGGAAAACACCATTCCTGAGAGTGGAAACCTGCCAGGAAGCAACTTTATTAAGAATTGCTCCCAGAGGGAAAGAAAGCATTGTGTATACATACAGAAGGTTGAGAACCATTTTCAAGGCAGTGGTTGGTGAAACAGTAGAGTAAATGCATGTTTATGGCAAGAGCGTTTGCTGCTTGTGGTATGGGTTGCTGCTAGCTTATGGCACCCACCACACTTCTGAGTCGGACTAACCATCTGGATCTAAACACTGCTCTCTGCAGACTGGGAATTGCAGAAAATATATTAGACGTTTGCATGCCTCCCTTCATTGCTCCCTCCTATATGCAGCCTTTGGTTGAATCCTGCTGTGTTATATTCCTCAGAACTGTACATACTGCTTGTGTATGTACTACAACTTCCATCATCTACTCAGTAAAGAGAGACTGTATTTGCTATAACTGAATGGGCCTAGTCATTGCCTCCATCATTCGTCAGCCCCTCTGTCTGCCCTCCTTCTTTGAATCTAACTACCTAACATCAAGGGCAACCCAGCCTCCACCAGGCAGGAGCCCCCAAATGCCCAGTTGTGCCCCAAGGGAAGAAGGGGTGCACCATCCCATCACTGAACGGCCATGGTTATTTTTGACTATGGCAAATCTATAGGAAATGTATTTAACATATTAACTTCATTTTCATTATTGGTATAATAAATAGATATGTAATCAATGTTAAAAGTGGAAAAGCTTTTTATCCATGTTTTCTGATTGTTTTTAAGCTATGTGAACTTTGAAAATAGCTCCCGTTTTTGGGCCATGGCCACAATGTAACATGAATTCTTGAAAAAAAAGGCTTTGTTCACATGTTCAGAATCTGATGAACACTGGGCATGGATTGTACACCTAAATCATCATCGCATCTGCTGACATTCTGCACCCAATACAGAAACACTTAATCCAGCTCACCTTCCTGGTCAGTAGATAGTCCCGACTCCAGAAACCCTAGGGGTGTGTCCCCGTTGCAGGCTGCAAGTAACTTTAGAAAGGAAAGGTCTCGAATGCAATGGAGATCCTCTAAAAACTTCTTCTTTATTAATCATGAATAAACAGCGGACACAGCCACTTGGTACACGGAATACAAACGTTGACGCGTTTCGGGTACTGGACCCTTAATCGTAACAATTTTTACGATTAAGGGTCCAGTACCCGAAACGCGTCAACGTTTGTATTCCATGTACCAAGTGGCTGTGTCCGCTGTTTATTCATGATTAATAAAGAAGAAGTTTTTAGAGGATCTCCATTGCATCCGAGACCTTTCCTTTCTAAAGTTACTTGCATTCTGCACCCAATGCAAGTGAATAAGGTGTGTCATACCCAATTTAGATGCAGAGGATATCATCATGGAATTCGCAGCATGCACATCCATGGACACACATGGATTTCTGTTGTGGGTTCATTTGCAAAATACATGTCTGAATTAAGGCTCATGCACACGACCATATGTATTTTGCAAAAAATACGGATGATGTCCATGTGCATTCCGGATTTTGAGGAATGGAACAGCTGGCCCCTAATAGAACAGTCCTATCCTTGTCCTGAATGCGGACAATAATAGGCCGCGTTCTATTTTTTTGCGGAACGGAAATACAGACAAACGGAAACGGAATGTACACAGAGTAACTTCAGTTTTTTTGCAGACCCATTGAAATGAATGGTTTCCGTATCCGCAAAAAGAAAACGGAACGGACATGTAAAGAAAATACGTTTGTGTGCATAAGCCATTAATCAGAGATGTTCACTCCTGTTTTTGGTTCCCAAAAGTGCATCAGGAGACCCCGTGGTTGTAACCTTACGCTGGTTTACTCTTAATTCAGGTCTTGCCGCAGTTTATTAAGGGTACTTTCACACTTGTGTTTTTCTTTTCCGGCATAGAGTTCCGTCATGAATAAACAGCGGACACAGCCACTTGGTACACGGAATACAAACGTTGACGCGTTTCGGGTACTGGACCCTTAATCGTAACAATTTTTACGATTAAGGGTCCAGTACCCGAAACGCGTCAACGTTTGTATTCCATGTACCAAGTGGCTGTGTCCGCTGTTTATTCATGATTAATAAAGAAGAAGTTTTTAGAGGATCTCCATTGCATCCGAGACCTTTCCTTTCTAAAGTTACTTGCATTCTGCACCCAATGCAAGTGAATAAGGTGTGTCATACCCAATTTAGATGCAGAGGATATCATCATGGAATTCGCAGCATGCACATCCATGGACACACATGGATTTCTGTTGTGGGTTCATTTGCAAAATACATGTCTGAATTAAGGCTCATGCACACGACCATATGTATTTTGCAAAAAATACGGATGATGTCCATGTGCATTCCGGATTTTGAGGAATGGAACAGCTGGCCCCTAATAGAACAGTCCTATCCTTGTCCTGAATGCGGACAATAATAGGCCGCGTTCTATTTTTTTGCGGAACGGAAATACAGACAAACGGAAACGGAATGTACACAGAGTAACTTCAGTTTTTTTGCAGACCCATTGAAATGAATGGTTTCCGTATCCGCAAAAAGAAAACGGAACGGACATGTAAAGAAAATACGTTTGTGTGCATAAGCCATTAATCAGAGATGTTCACTCCTGTTTTTGGTTCCCAAAAGTGCATCAGGAGACCCCGTGGTTGTAACCTTACGCTGGTTTACTCTTAATTCAGGTCTTGCCGCAGTTTATTAAGGGTACTTTCACACTTGTGTTTTTCTTTTCCGGCATAGAGTTCCGTCACAGGGGCTCTATACCGGAAAAAAACTGATCAGTTTTATCCCCATGCATTCTGAATGGAGAGTAATCCGTTCAGTTTGCATCAGGATGTCTTCAGTTCAGTCGTTTTGACTGATCAGGCAAAAGAGAAAACCGCAGCATGCTACGGTTTTCTCTCCGGCCAAAAAAACTGAATACATGCCTCAACACCGGATCCGGCATTTTTTCCCATAGGAATGTATTAGCGCCGGATCCGGCATTCAGAATACCGGAATGCCGGATCCGTCGTTCCGGCATGCGCATGCGCAGATCGGCAAAAATGTGAAAAAATGTACAAGACGGATCCGTCTGTCCGCATGACAAGCGGAGAGACGGATCCGTCCTTGCAATGCATTTGTGAGACGGATCCGCATCCGGATCCGTCTCACAAATGCTTTCAGTCAGCGGCAGATCGGCGGATCCGGCGGCCAGTTCCGACGACGGAACTGCCCGCCGGATCACACTGCCGCAAGTGTGAAAGTTTTCAATGTTTATTTTTTTTAGCTGCAACTGGGAGACATAAAAAAAAGACAAGTTATACCTTTAGGGCTCTTTCACAAGAGCAGATGCCGTGGGGAGCTAAGACAAGTTCTGGACAACAGAGACACGGGGCATTAACATGATTGATAATGTTCCGTGCCTCTCTGTGATCTTTTTACTACAAAATCACAGAGAGATAAAGTTGTCACTGTGATTTTGTAGTAAAAAGGTCACAGAAAGATGTTTCTGCTGTCTGGAACCGGGTTTGGCACTCTTTCACGCAGTGGATTACACGCACAGGATCCACTTGTGTGAAAGAGCCCTTAGACTGCTTCTCTGTAACATTTAGAAAAAAAACTGAATACTGGAAACACATTAAAAAAGACTGTAAATAGCTTTTCATTCAGGATGACTGGGACCCACCTACAAATGTCATAAAAGATAATGATTCAGGCACAGAGATATTGTGCAAAATCTGAATAATTTACAATTAATGGCCAGGCAGTCATTAAAAGGGGTTGTAGAGAATTAAAAAAACATGGCTGCTTTTTTCCAAAGATAGAGACACACCTGTCACAGGTTGGGTGTGGTATTGCAGCTCTAGCTAATGTACTTCAGTAGAGTTGAGCTGCAATACCAGCCACAAACCATCGAGGGAGAGGTGGGTAGTGCTGTTTTTGACAGAAAAATCTGCCATGTTTTTTCCAATAGTGTATAACATCTTTAACTATAGAATCATACAGGCACTCTCTCATCCAAGAATGTATCAAGGAAATTGTAAAAAAATAGAGAACTTTATTCACAAATTTTTCAAATCATACATAATTCATCAATAAAAACATTAAAATTGGGGGTCATGCTAACGGGGTTGCAATTCTCCACCCGGCTCAGAGACACAATAATGTAGTCCGGGGCAGGTGAAGGCTAACACCACCGTATGCAAGCCACTCAAAGGGTCCTAGCTGAGTACATATAACACAAATCCCAGCCTAAAAATATGAAGCCCACCCTAAAATAAATAGATAATTATAAATAACTGCAAGAAGTGTGTATTAGTAGATTGTGCAAATAGCATGATTGAGTGGTCAATTTGGATCCATAATTGTTGTTAATTCTTGAATTCATAAATTGTCCACAGTGTTATTCAATGTATCAGTTCAGATATTGCTATTAAATGTCAGTATTGCGTTATATATCCCAAATATAAAGGTTGCAGATGAGGTCAGCAAAATGATCAGAGCTGATGCTCATAGGCCGTTCAGTAGCACAACATGTACCGCAATGGTCTCAGTCTCCAGGACTCTGCCTCCTGACTCTCCCTGCTGCTGCCGGCGTGCGCTGCTCCTTGGCGTCTCACATGATCGGACTCTCCCTTGAAGGTTGGTTGAGGAGCTCTTGTATCGCTTAGAATAGTCCAAGTTTCCTCAACATAATTATTTCTGTATTCGCCAGTCATCCAGTGCTGCTCAGTCTGGGGTCTTTTGGGGCTGCTTATAGTATCAAACGCGTTTCGGAGCAACAAGCACTTTCCTCAGTGGCTCCTATTCGCAGTCCCCGCTACCTGCTTTTTAAACCCAAAATATAGTTGGGCCAACATATTCAAAAGGTCTCACGAAACAGTGAGATGGATTCCTGGATGGATATATATGCTTAACATAATAAATAGCATAAGTTCATATAGTATATAGATTTCCTTAATACCCTTTTAGATATAATCATATTGAGCAATATCCATTTAAGATCATAAATGTACAAACAAGAAAACGCATCTGATCATAAAAAACTCATATGCGTTTCTGATGTGACTTAGGTGCGATTTCAATGTGTTATCCATAATAGCCATATATCTATCACTGTATGTCTTTCAAATATATTACTACTCCATGGATATCATGTCAATTCTGTACTACTACCATCGGAAATATTACATAGAATCTAGAAAAATAGATGTTCTGGGGAAAATAAATAACTATGTTGCAAAGATGGTGTGGGGCAGGGGCCCATCACTGAGGCAAAATCGGGGCGCTGATAAACAGCTAAACCACAAGGTCGCGTCCGTAAAAGGCACCCATCCCATTTCTACAAGAATCCAAAGAGTTCCATTTCCGCATTCAACCCATTGGGAATTAAGGTGTCAAACTCAAAGATTCTCCTAGACTCCCTTCTTGACATAAATGCCAAATGATCTCCTCCCCTCCACAACGCTACAGAGGTTGGTGATGATGGATCTTTTTTATGGATCTCTTTGACAAAGTGTTGTTCTAAACCTTTTTTGATGTTATTGATGTGTTCTGCAATTCTCCTCTTAAATGTGCGCTTAGTTCTACCAATATATTGTTTCCTACAGGGCCACTGAACCATGTATATTACATCTTTGAACTGCATGTTAAATGGTCCTGAATTTGTAAACAGAAGGAATTCCTAGTGGAACAAACTTCCACAGTTCTCTTTGAGATTTTAGTCACCTTACAATTAATACATATCACACATCTAAAAAGGCCCTTCAATTCAAGCCAGTTCAGTGTACTTCTTGCCTTAATATTTATATATGTGGGCGCTATTTTCAGTCCCAAATTGGGTCTCGTGTATAGGCTATCTTGGAGGTAGGAGTTAAAAGTGGACCTATGATTTTATCTTCTAGGACATGATGCCAATATTTATTTATTATTTTGTCAATCCCTTTATATTAGCTATTAAAAAGGTAAAATTATCCTTAGATGATACTCCTGATTATTCTCTTTTACTCCCCCTTTAAAAAAATATTTTAAAGGATAATCCTTTATTAAAAATTGTTCACTCAATTGTTGTGCCTCCATCTCAAACTGTTCTTCAGTAGTACAATTTCATTTAAGTCTCCTGACTTGGCTAGTGGATATGTTAATTAACCATCTTGGTAAATGGCAGCTGGTAAAGAGAATATAACAATTTTTACTAGTTGGTTTTGACCCCCAGCTATGCAAACCTCTTCATGGCCCATTGGGAGAAGGAGGTTATTGGCCCTAGGCTGGGGGACGACCTGGTGCTCTGGCGGCACTACATAGATAATATTATTTTTATTTGGAAAAAAACAGAGGAGGAATTACAGTCCTTTATTCGGGATATAAACACCAATAAGAGAAATTTACTATTTACTGCTAATGTTAGTAGAGAAAAGAGACTTTCTAGATATCACTATTAAAAAAACAAGATAAACACTTGGTATGTAAAACTTATCAAAAAACAATATATTGGTAGAACTAAGCACACATTTAAGAGGAGAATTGCAGAACACATCAATACCATAATAAAAGGTTTAGAACAACACTCTCTGTCAAAGCACTATAAAGAGGTCCATAATAAAGATCCATCATCACTTACCTTTGTAGCGTTTGAGAAAATAAGAAAACAGTGCAGGGGAGGAGATCATTTGGCATCTATGTCAAGAAGGGAATCTAGGAGAAACTTCGAGTTTGACACCTGAATTCCCAATGGGTTGAATGCGGAAATGGAACTCTTTGGATTCTTGTAGCAATGGGATGGGTGCCTTTTACGGACACTACGTCGTAGTTTAGCTGTTTATCAGCGCCCCCATTTGCCGCTGTGATGGATCCCCGCCCCACACCTTCTTTGCAAAATAGTTATTTATTTTCTCCAGAACATCTATTTTTCCAGAATAGCAACCTATGTAATATTGCCTATGGTAATAGTACAGAATTGACATGATATGCGTTTTCTTGTTTGTACATTTATGATCTTAAATGGATATTGCTCAATATAATTATATCTAAGAGGGTATTAAGGAAATCTATATACTATATGAACTTTTGCTATTTATTATGTTAAGCATATATATCCATCCAGGAATCCATCTCATTGTTTCGTAAGACCTTTGGAATATGTTGGCTCACCCATATTTTGGGTTTAAAAAGCAGGAAGTGGGGACTGCGAATAGGAGCCACTGAGGAAGGAGCTTGTCACTCCGAAACGCGTTTGGTACTGTAAGCAGCCCCAAAAGACCCCGGACTGAGCTGCACTGGCTGGCGAATACAGAAATAATTCTGTTGAGGAAACTTGGACTATTCTAAGCGATACAAGAGCTTCTCCACCAACCTTCAAGGGAGAGTCCGATCACGTGGGTTGCCAAGGAGCAGTGCACACCGGCAGCAGCAGGGAGAGTCAGGAGGCCGAGTCCTGGAGACTGAGACCATCGCGGTACATGTTGTGCTACTGAACGACCTATGAGCATCAGCTCTGATCATTTTGCTGACCTTTATATTTGGGATATATAATGCAATACTGACATTTAATAGCAATATCTGAACTGATACATTGAATAACACTGTGGACAATTTATGAATTCAAGAATTAACAACAATTATGGATCTAAATTGACTACACAATCATGCTATTTGCACAATCTACTAATACAAACTTTTTGTAGTTATTTATAATGATCTATTTATTTTAGGATGGGCTTCATATTTTTAGGGTGGGATTTATATTATATGTACTCAGCTAGGACCCTTTGAGTGGCTTGCATACGGTGGTAGTCTTTACCTGCCCCGGACTACATTATTGTGTCTCTGAGCAGGGTGGAGAATTGCACCCTCTTGTGCATGACCCCCAATTTTATTATTTATTATTGATGAATTATGTATGATTTGATCAATTTGTGAATAAAGTCCTTTATTTTTTTTACAATTTCCTTGATACATTCTTGGATGTGAGAGTGCCTGTATTATTCTATATTTACTCCCGTTTTGATTACAGACTGGGGGGCAGTCTGCATACAGTGCACCTATTTCTATAGACCAATAAGGGTGAGCCGCCATTTATAGAGAAATTATTACATCTTTAACTATACCGCTCTACTAAAAGGTTGAATTAGTCATACAAATTTTTTCTTGCAAATTCAGTAAAACATTTCTCCTCATCAGACTGCTTGCATTCACTTTCTCAAAACTGACCTAAAATCAGGAATAAAACACTAAAAAAGTATTATTTTCTTACCAACTGCCTAGTCCTTTCTGCTTTATTTACTGGATATACCCTTGGCACATTACACATTCCTGATGCCATATGCTGCATCTCTCTCGTACTCGCTCCTAGGAACAGTCAGTTTAATGTTTGGCTTGCATCGTTTTCCTTTGTGAAATGTATGAGAATCTCTGGACCTTCTCTCCTTAGCCCAAAACAAAACACTGTGCCAGCAGGATATATTCATATCAAATGCATTTCTTGGTGAAGCTTTCTTGTCTGCCAAAAAAAGGATAATGTCTTTCACCCTCTCCACTACAATGAGCTGTGACCTATTTACTTTCTCATCTGCGTTCTTAACCGATTGCCAACCACCCATTGACTATATAGATCCGGGAGGTCGGCATGTATCTCTGAAAGGATGTTTCTGAATGTCTTTGCAGAGATGGCAGCTGGATGCTAATCGAGCAGCTGTAAGAGCAGGGAGCCCATTGTCAGTGAAAGCAGTGCTCCCCATAGAGAAGGCAGCAACTGTTTGTCTAACCAGTTTTCTTGCAGTGCACAGCACTCAAAGAGCGCTGTTTATAGAGTTTGAGAAGCTGCAATTCTGCGTACCTCTCCAGTCCTAGTGATCATGTGATCGTTAGGGAACAGTTATCTGCAAGAGCTGCTGGGTCTTAGCAGACCAAGATCATCTCTGCAGTGCAGCTGTACAGCATTGAACAATCTTTATGAGGGATCTATTCTCCCTTTTTGACGGCTAATAAATATGTCAGTACTAGCTACAGGAGCAATAAAAAAAATGAAATGTTAAATGTCCGCCAATTATCTTGTATGCTCTTAGGCGGGCAAAAAGTGTAAACAAAAATTAAAACATGTCCCTACATGCCACAATGCTGCTTCTAGCCTGGCCTCTGGCAACCATAACCTGTACAAAAATTATTGTTATGGAAAGGGGCCATAATGTAAAATAGTTATTTTATTAACAAAAAAAAAAAGAAAAAAGTGAAAACAAATAAAGTCCCATATATCACCAAAAAAGACACAAAAATTACTTACCGGCATATAATGGAACTGAAAACCATTCCAAGCATCTACGTCATGAAGTTGATTGAGAGAATGCCAAGTATGTGCAAAGCTGTCATCAAAGCAAAAGGGGTCGACTTTGAAGAATCCAAAATATAAAACATACAGACGTGGACAAAATTGTTGGTACCCTTTGGTCAATGAAAGAAAAAGTCACAATGGTCACAGAAATAACTTTAATCTGACAAAAGTAATAATAAATTAAAATTCTATAAATGTTAACCAATGAAAGTCAGACATTGTTTTTCAACCATGCTTCAACAGAATTATGTAAAAAAATAAACTCATGAAACAGGCATGGACAAAAATGATGGTACCCCTAACTTAATATTTTGTTGCGCAACCTTTTGAGGCAATCACTGCAATCAAACGCTTCCTGTAACTGTCAATGAGACATCTGCACCTCTCAGCAGGTATTTTGGCCCACTCCTCATGAGCAAACTGCTCCAGTTGTGTCCGGTTTGAAGGGTGCCTTTTCCAGACTGCATGTTTCAGCTCCTTCCAAAGATGCTCAATAGGATTGAGGTCAGGGCTCATAGAAGGCCACTTTAGAATAGTCCAATTTTTTCCTCTTAGCCATTCTTGGGTGTTTTTAGCGGTGTGTTTTGGGTCATTGTCCTGTTGCAAGACCCATGACCTGCGACTGAGACCAAGCTTTCTGACACTGGCTAGTACATTTCTCTCTAGAATTCCTTGATAGTCTTGAGATTTCATTGTACCCTGCACAGATTCAAGACACCCTGTGCCAGACGCAGCAAAGCAGCCCCAGAACATAACAGAGCCTCCTCCATGTTTCACAGTAGGGACAGTGTTCTTTTCTTGATATGCTTCATTTTTTCGTCTGTGAACATACAGCTGATGTGCCTTGGCAAAAACTTCGATTTTTGTCTCATCTGTCCACAGGACATTCTCCCAGAAGCTTTGTGGCTTGTCAACATGTAGTTTGGCATATTCCAGTCTTGCTTTTTTATGATTCGTTTTCAACAATGGTGTCCTCCTTGGTCGTCTCCCATGTAGTCCACTTTGGCTCAAACAACGACGGATGGTGCGATCTGACACTGATGTTCCTTGAGCATGAAGTTCACCTTGAATCTCTTTAGAAGTCTTTCTAGGCTCTTTTGTTACCATTCGGATTATCCGTCTCTTAGATTTGTCATCAATTTTCCTCCTGCGGCCACGTCCAGGGAGGTTGGCTACAGTCCCATGGATCTTAAACTTATGAATAATATGTGCAACTGTACTCACAGGAACATCTAGTTGCTTGGAGATGGTCTTATAGCCTTTACCTTTAACATGCTTGTCTATAATTTTCTTTCTGATCTCTTGAGACAGCTCTTTCCTTTGCTTCCTCTGGTCCATGTCGAGTGTGGTACACACCATATCACCAAACAACACAGTGATTACCTGGAGCCATATATATAGGCCCAATGGCTGATTACAAGGTTGTAGACACCTGTGATGCTAATTAGTGGACACACCTTGAATTAACATGTCCCTTTGGTCACATTATGTTCTGTGTTTTCTAGGGGTACCATCATTTTTGTCCATGCCTGTTTCATGAGTTTATTTTTTTACATAATTCTGTTGAAGCATGGTTGAAAAACAATGTCTGACTTTCATTGGTTAACATTTATAGAATTTTAATTTATTATTACTTTTGTCAGATTAAAGTTATTTCTGTGACCATTGTGACTTTTTCTTTCATTGACCAAAGGGTACCAACAATTTTGTCCACGTCTGTATTCTGGTTGTTCACTACTTAATTACATATGTGTTCCTTCATCACTTACATGTATTCAATATTGCTTTACAATGTAGAAAATGAAAAAATAAATAAAAACATAGAATCAAATGATGTGTCCAAACTTTTGACTGGTACTATAGATACTGTATATATCTTAAAACCAAGTGGATCAGATACAAATAGTTGACATAATTTGAAATGTACATGAAAATCATAATCAGGCATATGTTGATGTCTCCAGGCAGCCTAATAAATGATAAGTTCTTCTGAGCTAGTTGGAAGGAAATCTTATTGACCAGGTACTGAGATATTTCATAACTTTCCCACCTCATTGATTCCAGCGTTAATGTTTTATTAACATGGTTCATTTCCTGCTGTTCACATTTTTTGTAAAGATAGGATAGGAGAAAGATAACAAACTGATATCTTATTTTCCTGGCACTGCCACAAAATTAGACTTTACCAGATAAAAGCTTCATATTCAGAAAAGTGGATTAAAACAGGATTATTAATAATTTACTAGGGAGACAAAGCAAAGTAATGCACTGCAGCAGATTGGAATGTGAAGACCTTGCAGAATTCAATAGAATGATAGATGCATTGCAACAAATACCTTTCTTGTTCTAAGGTAGCAGCATACCCTGCAAAGGTTCAGATGAGTGAAGCTTCATATACAAGTAACTTTACAGATTTATTAAGACTGGTGTCTAAAGCCCTGCACTGGCGGTGGATCCGCCGCAGTCAATCTGTGCCAGAAATATGCCTAATTTAGACATATAACTTTTTAATAAATGACCCCCTTAGTAATTAGTATAATGATGAAATAGCATTGATTGTGACAGAAATAGTATCTGTTAAAGAGGTATAATAAATATAGAAACTCCAGTTGAGTTGCAAGAAAATGATTTTTTAATTGGTATTGCGGCTGAGTACAATGTGACGTTTCGGCCACACATTGGCCTTCATCAGACTTATGCCGCTTGTTTAAATGGATGTCCAGGATGTGGGCATCAGGGTAAGAGTGCATTAGCACTGACTGGAAAGCTCTTACCCTGACTCTCGCATCCTGGACATCCATTTAAACAAGCGGCATAAGTCTGATGAAGGCCAATGTGTGGCCGAAACGTCACATTGTACACAGCCGCAATACCAATTAAAAAATATTTTTCTTGCAACTCAATTGCTGGAGTTTCTATATTTATTATAAGACGGGGTGGGAACCCGACTTCCAGTGGAAAACGGACGGCAGAGTGCCCCAAAGTTTTGCTTATATGTTAAAGAGGTATACCAGTTATAAAACATTATCCCAAATCCACAAGATTGAGGAAAACTATTAGATTGGTAGCTTAGGGGTCCTACTGCTAAGACCCACCCAGTACCCTGAAATAAATGGACTGGCAGGTTGAGCATGTTTTGCTTTACTCCATTCATTCTCTATGGGACTGACAAAGATAGCAGAGTACAGGTATTTACAGCAGTCCCATAGAGAATGGGGGGCCAAATCACTATATTATGATTGTTTGTTGCCATATATTCTACACTTGCTTGTGGTGGCCACATCTGCCTTATTGAAGAGCTTAAAGAGATTATCCAGTTTGGCCAATTCTGTACACATAAATGGTCCCACCCCAAAAATTTGGTGATGCAGCAAACCCACAAACAGCTCCCAGCCCCCACAATCAGTTTTTATTACCAGGGGAAATAGTTGAAGCATGACTGTGTTCTCTGTACTATATGCTTTTACAAAGTAAATATGCTGAGCTTTGTGCTTTTCAAACGTAATCACCATAAAATGTTATTGTCGGTTTTATAATTATTACAGGCCACGTTATGTACTGTAGGAAGTAACACAAAAAAAGGCATGGAAATTTTTACATTATAAAAAGTCACGAAATAATTTTCCGAGCCTTATATTTATGTGAAATTACCTCCAAAGGTGAAAAAAGAAATCACTGGTTTATACCAAATGGGTAACAGTGAGAATGCAGAAGAGTTTTACAAAATCTTTATTATACTAATTATGTTAGATGGCTATGGTGTATCAATAGGCTTTAGCATCAGTAGATAGTCGGTGGGGGTATGTGTTTCAAATTTGTTAAGGTTCTCACAATGGATGGACAGAAGCAGAAAGATGCAGGAAAAACTGTAAAGAAAATGCCTTACTGAACTTAAAGGGATTATCCAGGTAAAGATAATAATGAATGTGGGTTATCACTATCTCATCTGAGTCCCGCCACCCCACCAATCAGCGCCTTACATAGTATAATGGCTGTGCTTGGTATTACAGCTCAGGCCCATTGACTTCAATGAGGTTGAGCTACAACTAGGCCATGTGACCGATGCAAAGTGACTTCACATGCCCTAGGGAGAGGCGACAATGAACACTGAGCGGCGGCCTCTTCTCATTAATGCGATTATCTAATCAACCAATCACATGGCAGTTGCTTCAATGCATGTAGGGTTGTGGTCCTGGTCAAGACAATCTCCTGAACTCCAAACTGAATGTCAGAATGGGAAAGAAAGGTGGGCTACAACAGCACAAGACCCCACTGGGTACCACTCATCTCCACTTCAAAAAGGAAAAAGAGGCTACAATTTGCACGAGCTCATAAAAATTGGACTGTTGAAGACTGGAAAAATGTTGCCTGGTCTGATGAGTCTTGATTTCTGTTGAGACATTCAAATGGTAGAGTCTGAATTTGGCGTAAACAGAATGAGAACATGTGTCCATCATGCCTTGTTACCACTGTGCAGGCTGGTGGTGGTGGTGTAATGGTGTGGGGGATGTTTTCTGGGCACACTTTAGGCCCCTTAGTGCCAATTGGCCAGCGTTTAAATGCCACGGGCTAGCTGAGCATTGTTTCTGACCATGTCCATCCCTTCATGACCACCATGTACCCATCCTCTGATGGCTACTTCCAGCAGGATAATGCACCATGTCACAAAGCTCGAATCATTTCAAATTGGTTTCTTGAACATGACAATGAGTTCACTGTACTAAAATGGCCCCCACAGTCACCAGATCTCAACCCAATAGAGCATCTTTGGGATGTGGTGGAACGGGAGCTTCGTGCCCTGGATGTGCATCCCTCAAATCTCCATCAACTGCAAGATGCTATCCTATCAATATGGGCCAACATTTCTAAAGAATGCTATCAGCACCTTGTTGAATCAATGCTACGTAGAATTAAGGCAGTTCTGAAGGCAAAAGGGGGTCCAACACCGTATTAGTATGGTGTTCCTAATAATTCTTTAGGTGAGTTTTTATATATATATATATATATATATATATATATATATATAGGCAATATATACTGATGTGGAAAATATGTTACCTTTAAGAGTAGTCACAATTATAGTAGTAGGTATAGAATTGGGAGAACACAATAACAGTTGTATTGTTCTCTTGATAGGCTTAGATAAAGATGCCTACAGAAGAGCATTGTTGTCAGTGTAATGTATGATGCTCTATTTCAGTGTTTCTCAACTCCTTTCCTCAGGACCTACCTGTTGTTCATAATTTGTGAATATACCATATAATGGATACCTGTAGTAAGTTCTGCTGTATTGATAATAACAATATCAGACTGATCTTTGCAATCGCCTTGGTGATCAATTGCTGGCAAAACATGTGACGAGGAATTAAGAGTAGCATCAAGAGCTGTAGACGAAGGGAAAGAACAACAGCTCCCTTCTGCTGAGGTTGAGGAGCCTTGACTGCTGGAGAAGGTGTGCAGGTTGCTACGTCATAACAAATTTTGCTACTGTTATGAATTGTAATGTAAATATCTGATATGCAGGATGTATGCCAGTCTATTACAAGGTGTTAGGTAGTTCTGTAATTGGCACTGTGTTGTGGGGGATCTGTGGATGGCGCTGTGTTGTGGGGGATCTGTGGAGGGCGCTGTGTTGTGGGGGATCTGTGGAGGGCGCTGTGTTGTGGGGGATCTGTGGAGGGTGCTGTGTTGTGGGGGATCTGTGGAGGACGCTGTTATGGGGGATCTGTGGAGGACGCTGTTATGGGGGATCTGTGGAGGACGCTCTTATGGGGGATCTGTGGAGGACGCTCTTATGGGGGATCTGTGGAGGACGCTCTTATGGGGGATCTGTGGAGGACGCTCTTATGGGGGATCTGTGGAGGACGCTGTTATGGGGTATCTGTGGAGGACAGTGTTATGGGGAATCTGTGGAGGACACTTATGGGGGACCTGTGGATGGCACTGTTATGGGGTGGATCTGTGGAGTACGCTGTTATAGGGGATGTGTGCTATGACACATAGGGCCATGAGGGGGGCCAGCATAAGACATATAGCATCTTATGCTGGTCCCCCTCATGGCCCTATGTGTCCCCTCATGTGTCCTAAACTGCGCACATAACTGTCTTTGCGTGTAAAGTATGTTACTCCTGTGTGAAACAATCTCTTTCCTATTTGTAGCGTTATACTACCCTACCTTGTGAGATTTCCCTACCTCCTGACTTCCTGTCGCACTGCTAATGACGTGAGGAGGCGTTCCTGAGTTTTGAAGGATCTGTGCATGCGCAAACCGACAGTTTATGGAAAATCTCAGCGGAGTTCAGCTTTACACCAGGACACTGCGCATGCGTAGGAGAGCCTTAGTAGGGAAATATTACGGCCCAGTGCGCAAGCTCGGCTAACTCCGGCCGGCGCATGCGCAGTGTCCCGGTGTGAAGCTGAACTCCACTGAGATTTTCCATAAACTGTCGGTTTGCGCATGCGCAGATCGTCAAAACTCAGGAACGCCTCCTCACGTCATTAGCAGTGCGACAGGAAGTCAGGACGTAGGGAAATCTCACGAAGTAGGGTAATGTAACGCTACAATCGTGCAGCCCTAATAGGAAGCCTCAGACGACCCCCCCGGAAAGGGCCGATCGACCCCCAAAGGGGTCACGACCCCTAGGTTGAGAACCGCTGCTCTAGTGACTTGATAAAAAATTCCCACACTGCCAAGTATGGCATTTTACCCCCAACACTCTGTGATGACTGCCTGCTGCTACCTTTATGAACCACTGCACAGCTAGTTGTTTCCTGAGAGATAGACTCCTCAATAGCAGACGGTCTACCCTAGGCTTATTTGGCTCCAGATCTCCCACTGCTTCCGCCCTACTGGCTCATTGGAACACTGCTACCCTGCTGCTGTCTCATGGACCTGCTTCCACCCTCCCCCTCTGATGATGTTGCTCCGTCTTCACCTGGCTCCCATATGCGATCGGCTACATCATCATCCACCAATGTCTGTTTGTCATTTATTTCACTTTCACGTCTAATGGCCATGCCCCTTACCACTCACAAAACGTGCTCCTACCCAATTGTCATCATCAGTAGTGGCAAATCTAAGGGCGGATGCTGCTGACCTCTCCTCCAAGTGCTGGCCTGTAACTGCTGACTGTCCTGTCTAAGTTTGTCCTCACTTAAAAGCGGAGCAGAGCCAGCAGCATGCATAACTTCCCGAGCAGAAGGAGCAACAAAAGAAAGAGGCAGTTGCAGGACGTGTGAGTACACAGAGGTTGTTCCTGGGCCATGCCAACTAAGTGTGGTGTCAGAGAAACCCACAGATTCTGCTGCTGACCTCTCCTCCATGTGCTGGCCTGTAACTGCTGACTGTCCTGTCTAAGTTTGTCCTCACTTAAAAGCGGAGCAGAGCCAGCAGCATGCATAACTTCCCGAGCAGAAGGAGCAACAAAAGAAAGAGGCAGTTGCAGGACGTGTGAGTACACAGAGGTTGTTCCTGGGCCATGCCAACTAAGTGTGGTGTCAGAGAAACCCACAGATTCCTGGCTGTGTGTATCTGTTGTCACCTGAAATGATGTTGAAGAGCAAGTCAACTATTCCAGTACAGCTGGATTGTTGGTCAAAACAAGACCGGTGGATGACAGTGGCAGCTCTGGCCTGTCGCTGCAGCTGCTGCTACTACCAACCCTTCTTCTGCTGCTACTTGTGCCAGCTACTGCAACATTTTTGCCACTGCCCGTTACTTCTGAGGGCCTAGGCAACTGTCTGTTGACCATAGTGTACAGTAACTGAATCAGTAATGTAACAGATGAAGTATGAAAAACGCATACTATATATTACAGCACCTGTTGACAATAAGTCTCATGCACCGTATGTCTATGTATAATTGAACAGATGAATTATTAATGGCGCAGCAGAATAACTAGATACACACCTACTGTATATATTAGACCAGCTGTTGAGACTAAGTCTGATGCACAGTCAGTGTATGTATAACAGAAAAGATTAAGAATGACACAGCAGTGTAACAAGATGCACAGAGCAATTACATAGAGCCTGCACTGTCCCTGCAGTCTCCCTATGATCTCCTTATTCTCTCCCTACAGTGTCTGAAAACTCTTCCTACAATCTCCTTACACTGTCCCTACCCAATATTCTACATTTAAAATATTGCTAAAACACTGTCCCTAGCACTTGCCACGTCTCTCCCTATGCTCAGCTTACAGTAAAATGTTGGCAACTCAGCGGGATTAGGATTTTTATAGGGATGTCTATCTGCTGAATGGCTGGCTGCATGGCATTATGGCTCATATCTCATTCCCAGGCTTCTTACTTTCACTTTTTAACACATGTAGCCGCCATTTTAGGAAACAAATAATTTGATACCACGAAGCGCGAGAAAATTAATATTCATGGCGAATCGAAGTTTTTCTGAAATTCGGATTGAATTCTATTTGTTTTACTTCGATACATCAACACTATTTATCACTACTATTTTTGGAAAACGTTTACATGGGTTACATTGGTTATGTGAAATTCTCTTTGCATGTATACCCTGATAAAAAGAAAATAGCAGAAATGACTGTTCCTGGTCTGAGAAAAATCTTTTATTCCATGCCTAATTTTAAGCCTGGGGTTTTTCTTTGTTATCATTCTATATTATTATTTCACTTTTATGTATTTAAACCTAAAGGATATACATTGAAGCCAGTCACTGCAAGCCCTCCATGAGTCATTCATTCAGTTACTGCTTGACCATCACCCATTACATTAACAATTTATATCAAAGCTCTCAGGGATTTTTGCCTTCCTCCTTTGGGTCAAATAATTGAATATTTGAGGCTAATAACGATTTCAAGGCATTCTACCCTGGTAATATTGTCTCAATTTTGCATTCGGCACTCTCAGTGACCCTTCAGCAGTACATCTGAGAAAATGAGATTGCATTCTGAAACAATAGCCCTATTTAAACGTTGACCTACTGTGTCATAGCATGAATAATAAAAGACTTAGTAAATTTCCTAGAATGTTTCCAATTTCGAGCTCCAGAAACACGTCTGATATCTTATGTATTTGAAAAGTGGAAGCCGTTCTATTCTATATGCCCCCTAACAAGGAATAATGTTGAGCCAAAGCAATGAGCTAAAATAAGGAGAGCCTCGAGGGATTCAATAAAAAAAAAATGATTGTCAGCTTTTTACAAAGTGTTTTTTTCATCCTTCACAAGCAGCAGATATAGGAAAATCCTTTAACTGTCACATAAAATGCTGTAGCTGGGCCAGTGCATGATCTCCTATAGAGCTCATTGTTCCCTGTGTGAGTCTTGCAGTCATTTCAAATTTTGTAACATTTAAAAATGGTGACCGGCTTGGCAGCGTGCCCTCTGCTCACACTGATGTGTCTGTTAATGGCTCTAATGAAATGCACTGCAGCTATGTGACGCATCAAAGGACCAAACCACAAACGACTTGACAGTGCATTACTTCATTTCATTCCTGATGTATGTTCCTCGAAGCCGGCTGACCATCTGACCTATCGCTCAAGTCACAGATCTGGGCTACCCTCTACACAAGGCTGTTAAAGGGCACTGACCTGAGTTAGTTACAATCATATAGGAAGGACACTATAGATTGTTCATGCTGCCTGATTTATTAATGCTGCGCAGCGCAATTTCACAAAATGATTATTTTATGTAAATTCTAAAGTAAAACAGCACTAAGGGAGGCGCTGCTGCAGATTTCTAGACATGCAAACTTTGTATATCATTAAAAACATAAGTGATAGGCAAGTGGATTGCTATGCGTCATGTAGAAAATGATGTTTGGAAGTTATTGCACTGGAGATGGTTGCAGAGCAATAGCTAAAATCCCTCATGAATGCACATCACAACATTAATAATAAATTGTGGATATATTTCTTTCAGGCTACATGCACACGACCGTCCACAAATTGCGTATGCCATCTTTTTTTTTTTTTTGTGGATCTATTTTTTTTTTGGCGGGGCTACGAAACGGACATACTGATGCGGACAGCACACGGGTTCATCGAAATGAACGGGTCCGCATCCTATCAGCAAAAAAAAACAAAAACGGAATGGACACGAAAACAAACAACGGTCGTGTGCATGTAGCCTCAAGATTAGAAAATGGGTCTGAAGTGAGAGAGGGATAGTTTATGTTTAAAACAGAACAGAAAGTTAGGTAAATGTCACTACTGCTGTAAAGAAATATTCATGAATGACACTTGTCAGGAAACTGAGAGACTGTTTCCTGGGGCCAGGCTACTTAGAAGATACTCCTCATTATGTAGACTATACAGTGGCAGATTATAAAGTGACATCTTGATGACCTAGTTATTGACATTCATAAAACCTTAGTGAGAAAGACACAATGGTGGGCCTTCAAACATTTTCCTCTCAGTTGATTGAAATGTGAACCTGATTAATTGATTTTACCCATCATAGTTTGGTCCATGGTAAAGAGCACGTTGAGAACAAATATACAAGCCCTACACATTCAATCATTGCTTGTGTGGCTGACAGCTATATCTCCTTTATATAAATGCACAATCATTTCGGAAGAGCGTGTATGTATTTTCACTGGGGAGAACGGAGAAAACTGCTGCCAGAAATTTCTGTCAGTGATATAGCTTCAGGGAGAACAAAATAACTAGTCTTTAAAATCAAAGTGGCTGATCCTTCTTTCCCCTGATATTATCTGTCGAGAAAGAGTTGGAAGCTCCCCATACACATTAGATTCTTAGATGGTCCTGCCAAGAAGAGCTTGGGCCGACAATAGTCTAATGTACGGATGCCCAACCTGCAGCCCTCCAGCTGTTGTTAAAGTACAAATCCCAGCATGTTTGACAGCCTACCGCCATAAGGACACACTGGGAGTTTTACAACAGCTGGAGGGCCACAGGTTGAGCATCCCTGGTCTAATGTGTATGGGGGATTAAGTTATTACGCAAAGTCATAACACAGGCATTTTACACAATTATCACATCCAACTTTGTGCCAACAGCTTGTGGAAGGCCCTTTAATGTTTTAGCATAAGGGCTCTTTCAGATGAGTGTGTGATCCTCTGTTCTGGACACTGCTCGTCTTACAGGAGCGCACAGCATTATACTGATCTATAATGCTATGTGCCTCTGCATGACGTTACTTCTACAGGATCATACTGACATAAATCTGTCACTATGGTTCTGTAGCAATAAGGTCATACAGAGGCACATAGCATTATAAATCAGTATCATGCCATGCGCTCCTGCAAGATGAGCAGTGTCCAGAACAGAGCATGATTTCCTGACTGCACACGCTCTTGTGAAACAGCACTAACTGCGCATCGGTGAGCAAAGTTAGCCCAATAAAGACACTGGACAGATTTACTAATGCTATATCATTTTTTAACATTGTAAACAGACAGTCTAAAATGTGCTAGATATATGCTATGCGATCCTAGATTATCTAAATGAAAATAAGTGCATAATGCTTTTATATCAGCATGAGTTTATGAGTGATTGATCCTGTCAAAATAATCTAATTAGGAGGTAAGTTTTAGACTGGAATGAAGTGGGTTAATGGATGTCATATATCTGGACTTCTCCAAAGCATTTGATGTGGGTAAGTAACTGGCTCAGTAATAGAAGGTGGTTATTAACAGTACATACTCAGATTGGGTCACCATTAGAGTTGAGCGGACACCTGGATGTTTGGGTTCGGCAGGTTCGTCCGAACTTGAAAAAAAAGTTCGGTTTCGGGCCCGAACTTGACCCCGAACCCGAACCCCATTGAAGTCAATGGGGACCCGAACTTTTGGGCACTAAAATGGCTCTAAAATAGTCCTGGAAAAAGCTAGAGGGCTGCAAAAGGCATCAAAATGTGCTTAAGAGCATGACAAATGTTCTGCAAACAAATGTGGATAGGGAAATGAATTAAAATAACATAAAATAGAGAAAAATGTAAAATAATCTGGATCTAGGAGTAGGAGATTGAGGAGGCGGTGGATAGGTGTATGTGGCGGTATAGGTTGACGTGGCGGTGTAGGTGGAAGCGGCAGTGAAGGAGGAATAGGTAGCCAACACAGATGTGTGTTATTTTTTTTTTTTTAATTGGGGTATCCCCCAAAATATTGGGATATATAACAAAATAAAACAAAGAATAAGTGCACTTGAGTACAAGAATGGATGGTTGAGGCTGGTATAAATGTCTATTCTGCTCAAGGTACGGACAAGTCCTGTGGGATCCATGCCTGGTTCATTTTAATAAACGTTAGCTTGTCCACATTGGCTGCGGCCTGTGATAATGCTCTCTGCCGTGCTAAACACACGTTCACACTATACACTGGCTGCAGGGCAGGTCAGCACCTCCAAGGCTGGCAAAGCTTTTCCACATTTTGCCCATGCTAACCCTTCCTTCTCAGGTGCTGGTGGTGACCCAGCTGCATTGGCGACCTCTTCCTCCTCCTCTGCCTTCGCCTTGTACTTCCACTGTTCCCCAGCTGTCAGGTGGGAATGCCATCAGCAGCATGCGCTTGTAGTCGCGCATCTTCCGATCAGTAACAGATGTTTTCACTAAATTTAGTTCCCTGTCAGCAATGCAGAGCAGGGGTTCATTCATGGCAAAAGGGGGTTCATGTCACCCAGCAATAGAACAGAGGATTTTGAGAGATTTAGGCCCCAGTCACCCAGGCACAGCAGGGGTTCATTCACGGCAAAAGGGGGTTCATGTCACCCAGCAATAGAACAGAGGATTTTGAGAGATTTAGGCCCCTGTCACCCAGGCAAAGCAGGGGTTCATTCACGGCAAAAGGGGAATCATGTCACCCAGCAATACAACAGAGGATTTTGAAAGATTTAGGCCCCTGTCACCCAGGCAAAGCAGGGGTTCATTCACGGCAAAAGGGGGATCATGTCACCCAGCAATACAACAGAGGATTTTGAGAGATTTAGGCCCCTGTCAGCAATGCAGAGCAGGGGTTAATTCACGGCAAAAGGGGGATCATGTCACCCAGCAATACAACAGAGCATTTTGAAAGATTTAGGCCCCTGTCACCCAGGCTCAGCAGGGGTTCATTCACGGCAAAAGGGGGTTCATGTCACCCAGCAATACAACAGAGGATTTTGAGAGATTTAGGCCCCTGTCAGCAATGCAGAGCAGGGGTTCATTCCTGGCAAAAGGGGGTTCATGTCACCCAGCAATACAACAGAGGATTTTGAAAGATTTAGGCCCCTGTCACCCAGGCACAGCAGGGGTTCATTCACGGCAAAAGGGGGATCATGTCACCCAGCAATAGAACAGAGGATTTTGAAAAATTTAGGCCCCTGTCAGCAATGCAGAGCAGGGGTTCATTCACGGCAAAAGGGGGTTCATGTGTAACATCCTGAAGTATGTCACTAAAACTACTGTCACCCAGCTACATGATGTTAAGTGTATATGTGTTATCATCCTGTGTAATCTTACATTGCATTTTCCATTATCTGGATTTTCTATGTCTGTTTTATATAAATTGCTGCAATTCTCCATGTACACCAATAGGTGGCGGCAATGTGTAGGCAGTCTATAGAATAGTTTAGTATATCTAGACTGGATTAGTCCATTCCAGTCTAGGCTCCCCTGTATGAGCAGAAGTGGGATGTTCCCATGTCCTGTATCATGAGGAGGAGAAGGAAGTCTTGTAGTGTACCAGCCACCCCCAGTTGGGGTAGGTTGTGTTGATAGGAGCTCCCAGAACTAGGGATCCCAACCCTGGATCCCGCCTCGGCTGAGGCCAGGATCCATCTGCCCAGCCTGTTATCTACCTCAGCTGGTTGACCAGAGAAGCAGCCATCTCCAGCCTCCAGGAAGAAGCATACCCTGTGAGCCAAGCTGTGAGTACATTTCTCAAGTCCAGGAGAGGCCAAATTCCTCCTCAGCTAGTCAGACCCATTATAAAGCAGACTACAGACAAAGCAGAAGACAGATACCTGCCAGATCTACTAGGCATATGATAAGAAGCAGAATACATATAAATTCCTGCCACATATTGCCAAAACCTGCTGGGACCCAAGACTAAAAGCTGTAACTTGTATGGATTTGAAGCTGCCATTCAGTAAAGACGAGTTGGACGATATCTCCTGTCTGGATCTCAATTATTCCATCAAAACTCCTATTAACAGCACTCAATTTTATTGCAAGTGAGCCGGGATTCAGGAGTCCAGCCGTACCAAGGTAGGAGACACCGTTGACACTACACAGAGACATTATCCCCCTCTGGCATTCCTCACCTGGTATATGTGCTATTACATCTTAAAGGGCCCTGCAATATAGTACCTGCGCAAGCTGCAATTGGCGTCACAAACTATTACACCTATATACTGACCCACTGCATAGCAACCCCACTGACCCAGTGTCCTGCTCATTGCACATGTTACCCAGCAATACAACAGAGGATTTTGAGAGATTTAGGCCCCTGTCAGCAATGCAGAGCAGGGGTTCATTCACGCTAAAAGGGGATCATGTCACCCAGCAATAGAACAGAGGATTTTGAGAGATTTAGGCCCCTGTCAGCAATGCAGAGCAGGGGTTTGTATACGACAAAAATTGTAAAATGTTACCCGACAATTGAAAATAAGATTTTTTTCAATTTAGGGCACTAAAATTGGTACTTTTTTTTAAATTGAAATGGCTCTAAAATTGTCCTTGAAAAGGCTAAAGGGATGTAAAAGGCAGTAAAATCTGCTTAAGAGCATGGCAAATTACAAATTATTAACCTGCAACTCAGAGAAGGAGGTGGATATGGAGTTTGAGGAGGCGGCAAATGTGGTGTTGTATGTGGAGGCAGCAATGGAGGAGGAACAGGTAGCCAAGCAATGTTTTTTTTTTTTTTTTATTGGGGTAGGTAGCTTCCAAAATATTGGGACAAAAAAAAAAAAAAAATAAAAAAAAGAATCATTGCACTTAACTTGAGTACAAGAATGTATGTTTGATGGTGGAATAAATATCTATTCTGCACAAGGTACAGGCAAGTCTGGTGGGATCCAAGCCTGGCTCATTTTAATGAACATGAGCTTGTCCACATTGGCTGGGGACAGGCGGATGCGTCTGTCTTTAATGACACCTCCCACCGTGCTAAATACACGTTCAGAGAGTACACTGGCTGCAGGGCAGGCCAGCACCTCCAAGGCATACAGGGCAAGCTCTGGCCATGTGGACAATTTGGAGGTCCAGAAGTTGAATGGGGCAGAACCATCAGTCAGAACGTGTAGTCGTGTGCACAGGTACTGTTCCACCATGTTGTTCAAATGCTGCCTCCTGCTAACATGCTCCATATCAGCAGTTGGGGCCGGTTGTTGCGGCGAGGTGACAAAGCTTTTCCACATGTCGGCCATGCTAACCCTGCCTTCTAAGGTACTGGCGCTGACACAGCTGGGTTGGCGACCTCTTCCTCCTCCCCTGCCTTCACCTTGTGCTTCCACTTGTCCCCGGCGTCAGTCGGGAATTCTCTCAGGAGCGCGTCTACAGGCGTGCACCTGTAGTCGCGCATCTTCCGATCATGCTCCAGTGAGAGAATTAATGACGGCACATTGTCCTTGTAACGGGGATCCAGCAGGGTGGCCACCCAGTAATCAGCACACGTTAAAATGTGGGCAACTCTGCAGTCGTTGCACAGGCACTGCAGCATGTAGTCGTTCATGTGTGCCAGGCTGCCCAGAGGTAAGGACAAACAGTTCTCTGTGGGAGGCGTATCAGTCTGCGTCCTCCGCCCCTCCTTCTCATCCTCCTCCTTCTCATCCTCCAGTAGTGGGCCCTGGCTGGCCAAATTTGTACCTGGCCTCTGCTGTTGCAAAAATCCTCTTTCTGAGCCACTTCTAAAAGACTGGCCTGAAAGTGTTAGAGATGACCCCTCTTCCTCCTCCTCGTCCTAGGCACATCTGCAGCATACGGGTAGGCTACCCGACACTGCTAGATTGAAATGTGTATTTCCCTTTAAGCCAGTCAGGCCGGTTACCGGCAATCCTTGTCACAGCCAGCAGAGGGAGCCCCCAGTTCAGTATAAATAGGCTAGGGCCTAGCTCAGGAAGGCAGAAGTTTCTAGACTCAGTGCTGAGAGGGTAGAGTGAGCCCTGTAACCGGATTCCAGATCCGAGGAGAAGGTTCCCCTCCTGAGTCCGTATTCGTAGAAGCAAGAAGGGCATAGTTAGACAGCCTGAAGACCCAGAATTAAACAGAAGGCGAGTCTAATCAGCAAGAGGTACTCAAGGTAACAGAGGAGGTACTTGATAAAGACAGATTCAAGGATACGCCAGAGCTAGGGCATCAGACCTTGGAGAATAAGTCACATGTTTCAGGATCAGTCAGGAATAGAGTGCAAGCCTCCTGTACTACAAGTCCTGTGTTTAACCCTCTGAAAATCACCTTGCTATTTCCGGCCTGTCTGTAACTTATGCAAACCCACTGTCTTCATATGCAAATCAACTGTCTTCAATGGAACTGCGTTTCCACCTATGTCCATGCATGATTACTACTGAAAACCAGTAAAGTTCCAGTTATGGTTGGCTATCACGTGGTTACTCCATTATTCCACATAACATTACACGGCGTGTCACCGTTCAATTGACACTGGCGTCACGAACATTTATGAACTGCCTGTTCCAGTCGCTGCCCAGATTGAAGACGACAGTGAATCCCAGGTTAGTGGGTTGCCCTGCACTACAAAGCCCAGCATATCTAAGGCTACACTACTGACCCCCTGGGATACTGCATCGCTCTTTTTGGCGTCACGAACAGGATCCGCATACTTCTGAAGTGCAGAGAAGTGTGAACTGTGTGCTTTAACTATTCCACCACCGTATTGCAAGGACTGTACCCTTTATTTCCAAGTCGGTGGATTACAATTGTGCCTGGGAGAAATCGGAGGCGCTGTGCTGTGTTGCGCTACCCCCAGGAAAAGAAAATCGTGGTTGTGGATTATAATTCATTAACTCCTCAACAACCCTGCTTGCTGTCAGGGAATGGTGATCAAGATGGCCACCGGCCGCCTGGAGTAAAGTTTCCCGCTCTGCTAAGGACCTTCGTGGGCGGATCCCTTCAAAGACATCGAAAAGCCCGCCCCTCTTCATCATCGCACCGCCGCGGCCCTGTTTCCTCTACGTCACCGCGGTCGCAGGAAGTCCGGAGTCTCTCGAGATTTGGCCTGCTTCACACCCGGCGATACCGGTAAGAACTTGTATCCGGAGGGAAGGGGATTGTTCCGGCCCTTTTAGTCGCCAGCGGCCGCATCTTATTAAACTAACATGTCAGATCCGGGAGTTGCCGAGCGGCCGGACCCGGGAGAGCTTGCGGCTCCTAATCATCCTATAGCCCCCAGCGTGATGCCCTTTACCATGCCTTACTATTTTGGGGCCCCATGGTTTCCCCGCTATAACGGAGAGGCCCATACCCTAAGAGACTTTAAACAGAAGTTGCTGGCCTTATTCAAACTGTACCCCATAAATGCCGATCAGCAAATGGAAATCTTGCTAGCGCAACTGGAGGGGGCTGCCCGCAGAGAGGTATTATCCTGGCCTGCTGCAGAACGGAGTACTCTAGAGCAGATATTCACCCGCCTCAGGGCCACTTTTGAAACGAGGACTGCCTCAGAGATAAAGATGCACTTCTTTGGCAAGAAACAGAAGTCCGGTGAGTCCCTCCGTGACTATGCCCTATCACTTCAGGAGGCTTTGGGGGCTGTAATCCAGATAGATCCCAAGGAAGCTGATAACCAGGATCAGACCCTGAGGGAACAATTTATTACCGGAGTGTCTAGTGAGCAAATAAGGACCCAATTAAAGATGCTGTCCGCCCAACACCCTAACAGTACCTTTCTGGACTTTAAAGAACTGGCTATAAAAATTCTGGGGTCAGCAGTATCTACAGAGTTGAGCACACCACCTGAGTTATCAGCCTGCAGGTCAAAACCGCTTATCATTAACCGAGCTGAGGCCGGTCAAGCTGTTCAAGCTACAGCTACCGATACTATCGCCATGCTGACAGAGCAAGTAAATCACCTCACTAAAAGCCTAGAGAGAGTGTGCAGAAAAATGGAGGAATGGGAAAAACCCATGATGTCAGAAGAAGAGTTCCTGTCACCTCCTAGGCCGTTCCCACCTCCATACCAAGAGACTCACCCCAGGGATCCTGGGAGGCGCAATAGGGATCGCAAGCGGCCCGTGTGTACATACTGCAGAAAGGTGGGACACACAGAATCCACGTGCTGGCAGTTAAACGGGCAACCCCTGAGGCTGAGGACCACCCCTCGGGAGGTAGAACACTAGGTCCAAAGGATCCAAATTGGATGCCACAGTATGTAGGATCCCATCCTAAAATGTAGAGATTAACGGGGTCCCCTTTGAAGCCCTATTAGATACTGGGTCTCAGGTCACTACTATTCAGCTGCCCGCCTTTGAAAGATTCTGGGACACCAACCAATTGACCCAGCCGCCTGAATCCTGGGTAGAGATTATCGCCAGCAATGGCAAACCGGTAAAGATTCATGGATACTGGGAACCCACCCTGCAGGTGGGAGAAGTAACCTTGCCTCAACAGGGGGTGATAGTAGTACAGGCCGGCGACAGAGGAGGACATCCTGTCATTCTAGGCACCAATGTCTTCAAAAACTGTTATGCAGAAATACTTGCCGTATTACACCAGACTCTGCCCACTGCTTCCTCTGCATCCAAGAGGGTGATTCAAAAGACTATCACTGTGTTAAATGCCCAGCAGATGTTTGCTAACGGGAAAGGAGAAATTTGTACTGCCAGGATTCGTGATAATAAGCCTGTGACTTTGCCTCCTAATTCCCAAACTCTGTTATGGTGTCGTGCTGTCCTGGGAGTCCAAGGCCGAGATTATCCGGCCCTGGTGGAACCAATCCAGATGGAGAATTACCCTTATGTGAGAGCTGCCAAGTGCCTGGTGAATGTCTCCCAAGGTAAAGTACCTGTCCGTCTGATTAACCTGAGTGATCATCCTGTTGCGCTTACTAAGCACTGCCCTGTTGCCCAGCTTTCTCAGGTGTTCTTCCAAGACATCATCCGTCTTCCAGTGACAGAAAAGCCGCCAGCTGCAGTCAGCGGATGTCCGCCGGTGCCCCAGTCACAAGTACCCTGGTGGGAAGAGCTACATGTCGGGGACGAGACTACCCCCCAACGTCAACAAGAAGGGATACTACAGCTTGTCAAAGAGCACCACCAGGCCTTCAGTAAACATGCTACTGATTATGGAGAGGTTAGTGCCATACAACACACCATACCTACTGGCTCTCATCCTCCTATCAAGGAGAGATACAGACCCTTACCGCCTACTTCATATCAGACTATCAAGAAATGATCCAAGAGATGAAAGACTCTAATGTAATCCGGGACAGTCGTAGCCCGTGGGCAGCACCCCTGGTCCTTGTAAAGAAGAAGGATGGTGGTATCCGTTTCTGCGTGGACTATAGGAAAATTAATCAAATAACCCACAAAGATGCATACCCACTGCCCCGCATTGAGGAGTCACTAACTGCTCTGGGCTCCGCTGCCTATTTCTCCACATTGGACTTGACCAGTGGCTACTGGCAAGTACCCATGGCCCCGGCAGATAGGGAAAAGACTGCTTTCACCACTCCCATGGGCCTGTTCGAATTCAATTGTATGCCGTTCGGGTTATGTAATGCCCCAGGAACTTTCCAGAGACTAATGGAGCGGTGTTTGGGTCACAAAAACTTCGAAACAGTGCTGCTGTATCTAGATGACGTCATTGTGTACTCAAAAACATATGAAGACCATCTGAAACACTTAGCAGAGGTCTTTGAAATCCTTATCAAATATGGCCTGAAGGTAAAGCCATCCAAGTGCCACTTGCTCAAACCTGCGGTAAAATACCTGGGGCATGTGGTAAGCGGAGAAGGCGTACAACCTGACCCTGATAAGTTAGCGGCTGTCCGTAACTGGCCGGTCCCCACTACCGTCAAAGAGGTGAGGGGTTTCCTTGGTTTTGCCGGCTACTATAGACGTTTTATCCCCCATTTTGCTCAAATAGCCGATCCTATCCAGGAACTCTTGAGGGGGCAGCCCAAGAAAAGTCCTAGAACTCCAGTGCCCATTGAGTGGAATGAAGAAAGAGAGATAGCGTTCCAGTTGTTAAAAAAGAAACTGACCAAGCCTCCCGTGTTAGGTTATCCAGACTACAGCAAGCCCTTCCATCTGTATACTGATGCTAGCAAGCGAGGCCTGGGGGCTGTGTTAGCCCAGATTCAAGAGGGAAAAGAAAGAGTGATAGCTTATGCAAGCCGCTCCCTGAAAGGAGCTGAGAAAAATGACCAGAATTATAGTTCCTTCAAACTAGAGTTCCTGGCATTAGTGTGGGCAGTGACGGAGAAATTCAAAGATTATCTAGCCGCTACCCCATTCATTGCATTCACTGATAATAACCCTCTGGCACATCTAAATACAGCTAAATTGGGGGCTTTGGAGCAAAGATGGGCCTCTCGCCTCGCCAACTATGATTTCTCTGTAAAATATCGTGCTGGACGTACTAATGACAATGCTGATGCTTTATCCAGGCTTCCCACAGAGACAGCTCCTGATGATGTGCGAGATGCTTGGGAAGATGTAGAAATGCCGGCCTTCTACCATAAATTTGCTCAACAGGATCAGGCTCGGGCTACCAGTGACAGAGCTGCAGTTCCTTCACCCTCCAGTAGGCCTGAACTCAAAGAAGAAAGGTGGGTGAAACTACAGTCTGAAAGTAGAGTGCTGGGTGAATTGTTGGACTTCATTACCAGTGGCAGAGCCCCTGAGAGGATTCGGCGTAAGAGTACAGATCCTGAGCTCATCAAACTGTGGAGACAGCGCCATCAGCTCTTCATACAAAAGGGCCTGTTGCTACGGAGAAGCCTAGACCCAGTGTCCAACGAAAGAGTGCATCAGATTCTCATACCCCGACGAGATGCAGGTATGGTGTTGGAGATGTACCACAATCAATCCGGTCACTTTGGGGTCCAAAAGACTGAGGCAAATATCCGCCAGCGGTTTTACTGGGTGGGCATGAGAGAAGACATGGAGAAGTGGTGTCGGGAGTGTGTAGCCTGTGCCTTGAAACGAGGTGAACACCATGATCAGAGGGCACCACTGAGACCCATTGTAAGTACTCGTCCTCTTGAACTTGTCGCCATCGACCATGTGAAACTGGAGCCTAGTCGCTCAGGGTATGTGTACGCTATGACTATTATTGACCATTTCACTAAGTTTGTTGTAGCGGTGCCTGTGAGAGACCAGACGGCCAAGACTACAGCCGAACTGTTCTGGAAACACTTCCTCCTGCCCTACGGTTGTCCAGAAAAGATCCTCACCGATCAAGGTCCTGCTTTTGAGTCCCATCTGTTCCATGAACTGTGCCGCCTGCACAACTGTAAGAAGATCCGGACGACGGCCTACCATCCGCAAGGTAATGGATTATGTGAAAAAATGAATCAGACCTTGATAGAGATGCTGAGGACCGTGCCTCCTGAAACCAGGGGAGATTGGCCTAATCTGTTGCCACAGCTCATGTTCACGTACAATCATACCATACACTGTTCCACCGGGTATACCCCCTTTTATTTGATGTTTGGGCGCCAAGGGTTATTGCCTGCTGATCACTCCTTGGACGTACTCGTACCTGATTGCATCAACCCATTACCTAATACCGACTGGGTTGCTGAACACCAAAGGCGATTGAATACGGCCCAAGCTATTGTTCAGGAACGTATGGACTATGCTAGAGACCGGCAGCAGAGAGACTATGACCAAGCAGCCCATGCAGAACCCTTGACAATAGGGGCTGTGGTATGGTTAAAAAATAACCGCCGTACCAGTAAACTGGACAGTAAATGGGAGCAAAGTCCCTATGTTGTCACTGCAATCCCAAATGTTGGAACTCACACTTATGAGATCACCCGGGAAGGCAGGGGATCCCAAATTGTACACCGAAACCGGTTAAAGCTCTGCCTGACACCAGAACCCAGTGCCGAGAGTTCTATATCTGAACCCCCTGTGTCAGAGTCATCAATACAGCCCGAGGATCCTATGCAGGCTGTCCGTAATCTAAGGTATGACGCTGATCCCATGCATTGGCTTCTGACACCATGGTTGAACTTGTTGGTGCCCGCTCCGGCACCTACAGTACCTTTACTTCCAGAAGAGCCGGTTCAAGATGCCCCGGATCCAGTTCCCCCTCTAGTGGATCCTGTTGTTCCTGTTGTTCCTGTTGTTCCTGACCAAGGTCTCACGGATGGAGATCCTCCTGTTGCTACTCTCTCTTCTACCTCGGTGCTAAGGGAAGAGGAAACCCCTGTGTTGAGAAGGTCCACCCGGATGACCAGGGGACGTCCGCCAGTCCATTTAGGAGACTTTGACTATGCTGGTGGTGTCTCCTCCCGAACAGTTGTTACTAGAAATAGCCTGCTTGACGTGTGTGCGCAAGAATGGACTCCTCCACGTGAGCCCTTGCCTGTTCTACACCCGCAGGAAAATCCTGTGTAGTTCTTTATTATACTTCAGTCAAGGAAAAAAATAGACTAACCTGGTTCACCTTAAGTCCGCTGTGCCAGGTCAGCGGCCGTGCCTAAGAAGAAAGAAGACGCCCCTTTTTCTTGCGTCATTTGTTCATCAAGTCGCAAATGTTATATTTTTGTGTGAAATAGTTGTTTATCATATTTATAATGTAATGTTTAAATTATGCATCAGCTTATGTTGGTTCAGGCATGTGTGTGAGTACGAGGCCTTACTCACGTTAAAGTCTGGGGGTGTGCAGCATACGGGTAGGCTACCCGACACTGCTAGATTGGAATGTGTATTTCCCTTTAAGCCAGTCAGGCCGGTTACCGGCAATCCTTGTCACAGCCAGCAGAGGGAGCCCCCAGTTCAGTATAAATAGGCTAGGGCCTAGCTCAGGAAGGCAGAAGTTTCTAGACTCAGTGCTGAGAGGGTAGAGTAAGCCCTGTAACCGGATTCCAGATCCGAGGAGAAGGTTCCCCTCCTGAGTCCGTATTCGTAGAAGCAAGAAGGGCATAATTAGACAGCCTGAAGACCCAGAATAAACAGAAGGCGAGTCTAATCAGCAAGAGGTACTCAAGGTAACAGAGGAGGTACTTGATAAAGACAGATTCAAGGATACGCCAGAGCTAGGGCATCAGACCTTGGAGAATAAGTCACATGTTTCAGGATCAGTCAGGAATAGAGTGCAAGCCTCCTGTACTACAAGTCCTGTGTTTAACCCTCTGAAAATCACCTTACTATTTCCGGCCTGTCTGTAACTTATGCAAACCCACTGTCTTCATATGCAAATCAACAGTCTTCAATGGAACTGCGTTTCCACCTATGTCCATGCATGATTACTACTGAAAACCAGTAAAGTTCCAGTTATGGTTGGCTATCACGTGGTTACTCCATTATTCCACATAACATTACACGGCGTGTCACCGTTCAATTGACACTGGCGTCACGAACATTTATGAACTGCCTGTTCCAGTCGCTGCCCAGATTGAAGACGACAGTGAATCCCAGGTTAGTGGATTGCCCTGCACTACAAAGCCCAGCATATCTAAGGCTACACTACTGACCCCCTGGGACACTGCACATCCTCTTACATCATCGCCCTAAGTGTTTTCTAAAGGAAACATAGAAGTGGTATTGTAACGCTGATAACGGCATCATCGCCACTGGCCATGTTGGTGGAGTACTCTAAACAGCGCAACAGGGCACACAGGTCTCGCATGGAAGCCCAGTCATTGGTGTTGAAGTGGTGCTGCTCCGCAGTGCGACTCACCCGTGCGTGCTGCAGCTGAAACTCCCCTATGGCCTGCTGCTGCTCGCACAGTCTCTCCAGCATGTGCAAGGTGGAGTTCCACCTGGTGGGCACGTTGCATATGAGGTGGTGAGCGGGAAGGCCGAAGTTATGCTGTGGAGCAGACAGCCTAGCAGCGGCAGGATGGGAACGCCAGAAGCGCGCACAGACGGCCCGCACTTTATGCAGCAGCTCTGACATGTCGGGGTAGTTGTGAATGAATTTCTGCACCACCAAATTCAGTACATGCGCCAGGCAAGGGATGTGCGTCAAACCGGATAGTCCCAGAGCTGCAACGAGATTTCGCCCATTATCGCACACCACCAGGCCAGGATTGAGGCTCACTGGCAGCAACCACTCGTCGGTCTGTTATTCTATACCCTGCCGCAACTCCTACGCGGTGTGGGGCCTGTCCCCCAAACACATCAGTTTCAGAATGACCTGCTGATGTTTACCCCTGGCTGTGCTGAAGTTGGTGGTGAAGGTGACCGGATGAGGAGGTGGTAGAAGAGGAGGAGGAAGCCGAGTAGGAAGAGGAGGCTACAGAAGGCAAAAAATGATGCCCTGCGATCCATGGCGGTGGAAGGACGTGTGCCAAACAGCTCTCCGTCTGGGGCCTAGCCGCCACTACATTTACCCAGTGTGCAGTTAGGGAGATATAGCGTCCCTGGCTTTGCTTACTGGTCCACGTATCTGTGGTTAGGTGGACCTTGCCACAGATGGCGTTGCACAGTGCACACTTGATTTTATCCGATACTTGGTTGTGCAGGGAGGACATGGCTCTCCTGGAAAAGTAGTGGCTGCTGGGAGCGACGTACTGTGGGACAGCAAGCGACATGAGCTGTTTGAAGCTGTCCATCTCCACCAGCCTGAATGACAGCATTTTAAAGGCCAGTAGTTTAGAAATGCTGGCATTCAGGGCCAGGGATCAAGGGTGGCTAGGTGGGAATTTATGCTTTCTCTCCAAGGTTTGTGAGATGGAGAGCTGAACGCTTCCGTGTGACATGGTGGAGATGCTTGGTGACGGAGGTGGTGTTGTTGGTGGCACATCCTCTGTTTGCTGGGTGGAAGGTGCCAACGTTCCTCCAAAGGCGGAGGAAGAGGCCAAGACAGCAGCAGAAGAGGGAGCAGGAGGGGCCTGAGCCCTTTCTTTGTTTTGAAGGTGCTTACTCCACTGCAGCCAGTGTCTCGCATGTAGATGCCTGGTCATGCAGGTTGTGCTAAGGTTCAGAACGTTAATGCTTCGCTTCAGGCTCTGATGGCACAGCGTGCAAACCACTCGGGTCTTGTCGTCAGCACATTGTATGAAGAAGTGCCATGCCAGGGAACTCCTTGAAGCTACCTTTGGTGTGCTCAGTCCCTGTTGACGGTGGCCAGTACCAAATATCGCTGCAGATTCTGGCGGCTACTGGGACCTGAGGTAGTAGGTTCAGTAGGACATTTAGCTGTGGCAGAACGGCCATGTCCTCTCCCTGCACCAGAGGCTCCACCAACACCACCACTACGACCATGACCGCGTCCCTTATTAGATGTTTGCCTCATAGTTAGCGTTCACAAAGCAAAGTAAAAAGTTGTTAAGTATGCTAAAAATAATTAACCGCCAATATAAACTCTGATGTAGGGTATTGCACTTTATTTATTTAAAACTCTATATCACAGCTGTATTTGTGGCCTAAATGTGATACTCACTTATGCACGTCTTATCCCATATGTGCAGTATATCAGAGGGTTTTTTCACCCCAGTAACAAAAATACGTATTTATGGCCTAAATGTAACAGTCACTGATGTGCAGTATATCAGAGGTTTTTTTCACCCTAGTATGCCAAAGCCGTATTTTTTCGCCTAAATGTGACAGTGACTTATGCACGTGTAATCCCAGATGTGCAGTATATTAGAGGCTTTTTGACCTTAACCAAAAAGCTGTATTTCTGTCCTAAATGTGATAGTGACTTATGCACGTGTTATCCCAGATGTGCGGTATATGAGAGGCTTTTTTCACCCCAGTATGCCAAAGCCATATTTATGGCCTAAATGTGACAGTGACTTATGCACATGTAATCACAGATGTGCAGTATATTAGAGGCTTTTTTTCACCCCAGTATGCAAAAGCCATATTTATGGCCTAAATGTGACAGTGACTTATGCACGTGTAATCACAGATGTGCAGTATATAAGAGGGTGTTTTCACTTTAACCAAAAAGCTGTATTTCTGTCCTAAATGTGACAGTGAGTTATGCATGTGTAATCCCAGATGTGCAGTATATGAGAGGCTTTTTTCACCCCAGTATGCCAAAGCCGTATTTATGGCCTAAATGTGACAGTGACTTATGCACGTGTAATCACAAATGTGCAGTATATTAGAGGGTTTTTTCACCCTAACCAAAAAGCTGTATTTCTGTCCTAAATGTGACAGTCACTTATGCACGTGTAATCCCAGATATGCAGTATATGAGAGGCTTTTTTCACCCCAGTATGCAAAAGCCATATTTATGGCCTAAATGTGACAGTGACTTATGCACGTGTAATCACAAATGTGCAGTATATTAGAGGGTTTTTTCACTTTAACCAAAAAGCTGTATTTCTGTCCTAAATGTGACAGTGACTTATGCACATGTAATCACAGATGTGCAGTATATTAGAGGGTTTTTTCACCCTAACCAAAAAGCTGTATTTCTGTCCTAAATGTGACAGTGATTTATGCACATGTAATCCCAGATGTGCAGTATATTAGAGGGTTTTTTCACCCTAACCAAAAAGCTGTATTTCTGTCCTAAATGTGACAGTGACTTATGCACGTGTAATCACAGATGTGCAGTATATTAGAGGCTTTTTTGACCTTAACCAAAAACCTGTATTTCTGTCCACAATGTGACAGTGACTTATGCACGTGTTATCTCAGATGTGCAGTATATGAGAGGCTTTTTTCACCCCAGTATGCCAAAGCCGTATTTATGGCCTAAATGTGACAGTGACTTATGCACTTGTAATCACAGTTGTGCAGTATATTAGAGTTTTTTTTTTTCACCCTAACCAAAAAGCTGTATTTCTGTCCTAAATGTGATAGTCACTGATGCTTGTCTAATCCCAGATGTGCAATATATGAGAGGCCTTTTTCACCCCCGTATGCCAAAGCCGTATGTATGGCCTAAATGTGACAGTGACTTATGCACGTGTAATCACAGATGTGCAGTATATTAGAGGGTTTTTTCACCCTAACCAAAAAGCTGTATTTCTATCCTAAATGTGACAGTGACTTATGCACGTGTAATGTCAGATGTGCAGTATATTAGAGGGTTTTTTCACCCTAACCAAAATTTCTGTCCTAAATGTGACAGTCACTTATGCATGTCTAATCCCAGATGTGCAGTATATTAGAGGGTTTTTTCACCCTAACCAAAAAGCTGTATTTCTGTCCTAAATGTGACAGTGACTTATGCAGGTATAATCCCAGATGTGCAGTATATGAGAGGCTTTTTTCACCCCAGTATGCCAAAGCCATAGGGCAGGCTTAAAGAAATTGTGCACTGCACCCACAAAACAGCTTAAAGAGGACCTTTCACCTAAAAAAAAAATTTAAACTAAGACTATAGCTTTACTTACATGCCCCCATGAATTCTTGATCGTTATTTCTTTTTTCAAACTGTGCCCCCGTTTGTCCGCTATGCCCCCCGGAATAATTCCCGCCGTCTATGCTAATGAGCCAGCCTCAAATGGGCTGGCTTTAAAAGTTCTCCTCGGCGTGCCTTCTATCTTCTCCCTGGCACGGAGCGCATCCAATCAGCGCGCTCCGCTTTTAGCCAGGGAGAAGACGCTCCAGTTCTCGCGAGACTTCAGAGAACTGGAGCGATTTCGTCAATCCGGCTAAGAGCGGAGCGCGCTGATTGGATGCGCTCCGTGCCAGGGAGAAGATGGAAGGCACGCCGAGGAGAACTTTTAAAGCCAGCCCATTTGAGGCTGGCTCATTAGCATAGACGGCGGGAATTATTCCGGGGGGCATAGCGGACAAACGGGGGCACAGTTTGAAAAAAGAAATAACGATCAAGAATTCATGGGGGCATGCAAGTAAAGCTATGGTCTTAGTTTAAAAAATTTTTTTAGGTGAAAGGTCCTCTTTAAATAGAAGCTGGGTCACATGCTGCAGTTGGCCAATCACAGCCATGCCAATAGTAGGCATGGCTGTGATGGCCTTTTGGGGCAAGTAGTATGACGCTTGTTGATTGGCTGCTTTGTAGCCTTTCAAAAAGCGCCATAAAAATCGCCAAACACCGAACCTGAAACCAAACTTTTTTATGTAAATGTTCGGGTTCGGGTCCGGGTGCCGAAAACCCTAAAGTTCGGTACGAACCCGAACTTTACAGTTCGGGTTCCCTCAACTCTAGTCACCATCACTAGTTGGGTCCCATAGGGATCAGTATTGGGTCCTATTATCTTCAATATATAATCTTCAATAAACTGTATAAAGTAATTAACACATAAGTGGACAGTATACTGCTAAAGATGGATCTGGATGGATTGGAGGCTTAGGCAAAGAAATGGAAAATGTTTAATACTGATAAATGTACGTTATGCACATGGGAAGGAATAATGGAAGTCACCCGTACATACTAAATGGTAAAACACTGGGTAACAGTGGAAAAGGTCCTAGGAATTTTTGTAAACAGTAAACATAACTGTAGAAACCAGTGTCAGGCAGCTGCTGCCAAGGCCAATAGGATAATGGGTTGCATCAAAAGGGGCATAGATGGCCGTGATGAGAACATAGTCCTACCACTTTACAAATCACTAATCAGACCACACATGGAGTACTGTGCACAGTTCTGGGCTCCTGTGCACCAGAAAGAAATAGCAAAGCTGGAGAGGGTTCAGAGGAGGGCAACTAAAGCAATATCTGCAATTGGTGAACTACAGTACCCAGAAAGATTATTAAAATTAGGGTTATTTAGTTTAGAAAAATAGATGACTGAGGGGAGATCCAATAACTATGTATAACTATATTAGGGGTCAGTATAGAGATCTATCCCATCATCCATTTATCATAAGTACTGTGACTGTGACAAAGGGACATCCGCTGTATCTACGTCAACATAGAAGAGGATTCTTGACTGTAAGAGCAGTGAAACTCTGGGACTGTCTGCCAGAAGTTGTGATGATGAACTCACTAAAAGAGTTCAAGAGGGGCCGGGATGCATTTCTGGAGTGATTAGAGTTTTTTCCCCTAAAATGAAGAAAATTGCTTCTACCTCATAAGTTTTTTTTATAACAGGCTGAACTGGATGGACAGATGTCTTTTTTCAGCCTTACAAGCTATGGTACAATGGATGATAAGTCTTATGCGCCTTTAGACTAGTATCCAAAGTAGAAGAGGAATTTACAGAGGAGGTCATTCCTCTTCAACTTTAAATACTTTCCTACACTTGACAGCCAGTAATAGTCCGTGCTTAATACCTCAGATAGCAGCCCTATCCAGGAGAATATACAGACTTTAGGCAGAAGGGTGAGTTGCACACATTTGACTGCTATTTTCATGTTTATACCGTTAGACTGTCTAGTCTACGTTTACATCGCCTATTATCTGGCTTTCTTTCTTTTTGTCCATTTTTTGGAGCACAATGTTGCATCTTAAGTAGAGTTGAGCGAACACCTGGATGTTCGGGTTCGAGAAGTTCGGCCGAACATCCCGGAAATGTTCGGGTTCGGGATCCGAACCCGATCCGAACTTCGTCCCGAACCCGAACCCCATTGAAGTCAATGGGGACCCGAACTTTTCGGCACTAAAACGGCCGTAAAACAGCCCAGGAAAGGGCTAGAGGGCTGCAAAAGGCAGCAACATGTAGGTAAATCCCCTGCAAACAAATGTGGATAGGGAAATTAATTAAAATAAAAATTAAATAAATAAAAATTAACCAAAATCAATTGGAGAGAGGTTCCATAGCAGAGAATCTGGCTTCCCGTCACCCACCACTGGAACAGTCCATTCTCAGATATTTAGGCCCCGGCACCCAGGCAGAGGAGAGAGGTCCCGTAACAGAGAATCTGTCTTCATGTCAGCAGAGAATCAGTCTGCATGTCATAGCAGAGAATGAGGCTTCACGTCAGCCACCACTGCAACAGTCCATTGGCATATATTTAGGCCTAGCACACAGGCAGAGCAGAGAGGTCCCGTAACAGACGATCTGGCTTCATGTCAGCAGAGAATCAGTCTGCATGTCATAGCAGAGAATCAGGCTTCACGTCAGCCACCACTGCAACAGTCCATTGTCATAAATTTAGGCCCAGCACCCAGGCAGAGGAGAGAGGTCCCGTAACAGACAATCTGGCTTCATGTCAGCAGAGAATTAGTCTGCATGTCATAGCAGAGAATCAGGCTTCATGTCAGCCACCACTGCAACAGTCCATTGGCATATATTTAGGCCTAGCACACAGGCAGAGGAGAGGTTCATTCAACTTTGGGTAGCATCGCAATATAATGGTAAAATGAAAATAAAAATAGGATTGAATGAGGAAGTGCCCTGGAGTCCAATAATATATGGTTATGGGGAGGTAGTTAATGTCTAATCTGGACAAGGGACGGACAGGTCCTGTGGGATCCATGCCTGGTTCATTTTTATGAACGTCAGCTTGTCCACATTGGCTGTAGACAGGCGGCTGCGTTTGTCTGTAATGACGCCCCCTGCCGTGCTGAATACACGTTCAGACAAAACGCTGGCTGCCGGGCAGGCCAGCACCTCCAAGGCATAAAAGGCTAGCTCTGGCCACGTGGACAATTTAGAGACCCAGAAGTTGAATGGGGCCGAACCATCAGTCAGTACGTGGAGGGGTGTGCACACGTACTGTTCCACCATGTTAGTGAAATGTTGCCTCCTGCTAACACGTTGCGTATCAGGTGGTGGTGCAGTTAGCTGTGGCGTGTTGACAAAAGTTTTCCACATCTCTGCCATGCTAACCCTGCCCTCAGAGGAGCTGGCCGTGACACAGCTGCCTTGGCGACCTCTTGCTCCTCCTCTGCCTTGGCCTTGGGCTTCCACTTGTTCCCCTGTGACATTTGGGAATGCTCTCAGTAGCGCGTCTACCAACGTGCGCTTGTACTCGCGCATCTTCCTATCACGCTCCAGTGCAGGAAGTAAGGTGGGCACATTGTCTTTGTAGCGTGGATCCAGCAGGGTGGCAACCCAGTAGTCCGCACAGGTTAAAATGTGGGCAACTCTGCTGTCGTTGCGCAGGCACTGCAGCATGTAGTCGCTCATGTGTGCCAGGCTGCCCAGGGGTAAGGACAAGCTGTCCTCTGTGGGAGGCGTATCGTCATCGTCCTGCCTTTCCCCCCAGCCACGCACCAGTGATGGACCCGAGCTGCGTTGGGTGCCACCCCGCTGTGACCATGCTTCATCCTCATCCTCCTCCACCTCCTCCTCATCCTCGTCCTCCTCGTCCTCCAGTAGTGGGCCCTGGCTGGCCACATTTGTACCTGGCCTCTGCTGTTGCAAAAAACCTCCCTCTGAGTCACTTCGAAGAGACTGGCCTGAAAGTGCTAAAAATGACCCCTCTTCCTCATCCTCCTCCTCCTCCTCCTGGGCCACCTCCTGTTCCATCATCGCCCTAAGTGTTTTCTCAAGGAGACATAGAAGTGGTATTGTAACGCTGATAACGGTGTCATCGCCACTGGCCATGTTGGTGGAGTACTCGAAACAGCGCAACAGGGCACACAGGTCTCGCATGGAGGCCCAGTCATTGGTGGTGAAGTGGTGCTGTTCTGTAGTGCGACTGACCCGTGCGTGCTGCAGCTGAAACTCCACTATGGCCTGCTGCTGCTCGCACAGTCTGTCCAGCATGTGCAAGGTGGAGTTCCACCTGGTGGGCACGTCGCATATGAGGCGGTGAGCGGGAAGGCCGAAGTTACGCTGTAGCGCAGACAGGCGAGCAGCGGCAGGATGTGAACGCCGGAAGCGCGAACAGACGGCCCGCACTTTATGCAGCAGCTCTGACATGTCGGGGTAGTTGTGAATGAACTTCTGCACCACCAAATTCAGCACATGCGCCAAGCAAGGGATGTGCGTCAAATTGGCTAGTCCCAGAGCTGCAACGAGATTTCGCCCATTATCACACACCACCAGGCCGGGCTTGAGGCTCACCGGCAGCAACCACTCGTCGGTCTGTTGTTCAATACCCCGCCACAACTCCTGTGCGGTGTGGGGCCTGTCCCCCAAACATATGAGTTTCAGAATGGCCTGCTGACGTTTACCCCGGGCTGTGCTGAAGTTGGTGGTGAAGGTGTGTGGCTGACTGGATGAGCAGGTGGAAGAAGAGGAGGAGGAAGCCGAGAAGGAGGAGGTGGCAACAGGAGGCAAAGAATGTTGCCCTGCGATCCTTGGCGGCGGCAGGACGTGCGCCAAACAGCTCTCCGCCTGGGGCCCAGCTGCCACTACATTTACCCAGTGTGCAGTTAGGGAGATATAGCGTCCCTGGCCGTGCTTACTGGTCCACGTGTCTGTGGTTAGGTGGACCTTGCTACAGATGGCGTTGCGCAGTGCACACTTGATTTTATCGGATACTTGGTTGTGCAGGGAAGGCACGGCTCTCTTGGAGAAGTAGTGCCGGCTGGGAACAACATACTGTGGGACAGCAAGCGACATGAGCTGTTTGAAGCTGTCTGTGTCCACCAGCCTAAATGACAGCATTTCATAGGCCAGTAGTTTAGAAATGCTGGCATTCAGGGCCAGGGATCGAGGGTGGCTAGGTGGGAATTTACGCTTTCTATCAAATGTTTGTGAGATGGAGAGCTGAACGCTGGCGTGTGACATGGTTGAGACGCTTGGTGACGGAGGTGGTGGTGGTGGTGTTGGTGGTACATCCCCTGTTTGCTGGGCGGCAGGTGCCAACGTTCCTCCAGAGGCGGAGGAAGAGGCCGAGGCGGCAGCAGCAGAATAGGCCGAGGCGGCAGCAGCAGAAGAGGTAGCAGGGGGAGCCTGAGTGACTTCCTTGGTTTTAAGGTGTTTACTCCACTGCAGTTCATGCTTTGCATGCAGGTGCCTGGTCATGCAGGTTGTGCTCAGGTTCAGAACGTTAATGCCTCGCTTCAGGCTCTGATGGCACAGCGTGCAAACCACTCGGGTCTTGTCGTCAGCACATTGTTTGAAGAAGTGCCATGCCAGGGAACTCCTTGAAGCTGCCTTTGGGGTGCTCGGTCCCAGATGGCGGCGGTCAGTAGCAGGCGGAGTCTCTTGGCGGCGGGTGTTCTGCTTTTGCCCACTGCTCCCTCTTTTGCTACGCTGTTGGCTCGGTCTCACCACTGCCTCTTCCTCCGAACTGTGAAAGTCAGTGGCACGACCTTCATTCCATGTGGGGTCTAGGACCTCATCGTCCCCTGCATCGTCTTCCACCCAGTCTTGATCCCTGACCTCCTGTTCAGTCTGCACACTGCAGAAAGACGCAGCAGTTGGCACCTGTGTTTCGTCATCATCAGAGACATGCTGAGGTGGTATTCCCATGTCCTCATCATCAGGAAACATAAGTGGTTGTGCGTCAGTGCATTCTATGTCTTTCACCGCTGGGGAAGGGCTAGGTGGATGCCCTTGGGAAACCCTGCCAGCGGAGTCTTCAAACAGCATAAGAGACTGCTGCATAACTTGAGGCTGAGACAGTTTCCCTGGTATGCATGGGGGTGATGTGACAGACTGATGGGGTTGGTTTTCAGGCGCCATCTGTGCGCTTTCTGCAGAAGACTGGGTGGGAGATAATGTGAACGTGCTGGATCCACTGTCGGCCACCCAATTGACTAATGCCTGTACCTGCTCAGGCCTTACCATCCTTAGAACGGCATTGGGCCCCACCATATATCGCTGTAAATTCTGGCGGCTACTGGGACCTGAGGTAGTTGGTACACTAGGACGTGTGGATGTGGCAGAACGGCCACGTCCTCTCCCAGCACCAGAGGGTCCACTAACACCACCACGACCATGTCCACGTCCGCGTCCCTTACTAGATGTTTTTCTCATTGTTATGGTTCACCACAACAACAAATATATTATTTGGCCCAATGTATTGTATTCAAATTCAGCGGGATATAAATTTGAGGCCTAGTATTTAGGCGCTGGGTGACCGGTATGGATTTAGTGACAGAATTAGACTTGGAAATGCACAGAAGCGTGTGTGTGAAGTTATTCTGAATGACCCAATGTGCACCTTGAATATTATATACCCTTTTTGGGATAGATTTCAAATAGCTCTGATATAGCAGGAACCACTAAATTATGAAATTGCTAAATTGGGAATTGTACTTCAACCCAGAACAAAAAATGTGCTTTGACGGGCACTAAATAACTTTCCCAGCTACAACAGTACAGCGGTAACGAGAGATTTAGAGGGATTTAAATTTGAGGCCTAGTATTTAGGCGCTGGGTGACAGGTATGGGTTTAGTGACAGAATTAGACTTGGAAATACACAGTAGCGGGTGTGTGTGAAGTTATTCTGAATGACCCAATGTGCACCTTCAATATTATATACCCTTTTTGGGATAGATTTCAAATAGCTCTGATATAGCAGGAACCACTAAATTATGAAATTGCTAAATTGGGAATTGTACTTCAACCCAGAACAAAAAATGTGCTTTGACGGACACTAAATATCTTGCCCAGCAACAACAGTACAGCGGTGGGTAACGAGAGATTTAGAGGGATTTAAATTTGAGGCCTAGTATTTAGGCGCTGGGTCACCGGTATGGATTTAGTGACAGAATTAGACTTGGAAATGCACAGAAGCGTGTGTGTGAAGTTATTCTGAATGACCCTATGTGCACCTTCAATATTATATACCCTTTTAGGGATAGATTTCAAATAGCTCTGATATAGCAGAAACCACTAAATTATGAAATTGCTAAATTGGGAATTGTACTTCAACCCAGAACAAAAAATGTGCTTTGACGGACACTAAATATCTTGCCCAGCAACAACAGTACAGCGGTGGGTAACGAGAGATTTAGAGGGATTTAAATTTGAGGCCTAGTATTTAGGCGCTGGGTCACCGGTATGGATTTAGTGACAGAATTAGACTTGGAAATGCACAGAAGCGTGTGTGTGAAGTTATTCTGAATGACCCTATGTGCACCTTCAATATTATATACCCTTTTAGGGATAGATTTCAAATAGCTCTGATATAGCAGAAACCACTAAATTATGAAATTGCTAAATTGGGAATTGTACTTCAACCCAGAACAAAAAATGTGCTTTGACGGACACTAAATATCTTGCCCAGCAACAACAGTACAGCGGTGGGTAACGAGAGATTTAGAGGGATTTAAATTTGAGGCCTAGTATTTAGGCGCTGGGTGACAGGTATGGGTTTAGTGACAGAATTAGACTTGGAAATACACAGTAGCGGGTGTGTGTGAAGTTATTCTGAATGACCCAATGTGCACCTTCAATATTATATACCCTTTTTGGGATAGATTTCAAATAGCTCTGATATAGCAGGAACCACTAAATTATGAAATTGCTAAATTGGGAATTGTACTTCAACCCAGAACAAAAAATGTGCTTTGACGGACACTAAATATCTTGCCCAGCAACAACAGTACAGCGGTGGGTAACGAGAGATTTAGAGGGATTTAAATTTGAGGCCTAGTATTTAGGCGCTGGGTCACCGGTATGGATTTAGTGACAGAATTAGACTTGGAAATGCACAGAAGCGTGTGTGTGAAGTTATTCTGAATGACCCTATGTGCACCTTCAATATTATATACCCTTTTAGGGATAGATTTCAAATAGCTCTGATATAGCAGAAACCACTAAATTATGAAATTGCTAAATTGGGAATTGTACTTCAACCCAGAACAAAAAATGTGCTTTGACGGACACTAAATATCTTGCCCAGCAACAACAGTACAGTGGTGGGTAACGAGAGATTTAGAGGGATTTAAATTTGAGGCCTAGTATTTAGGCGCTGGGTCACCGGTATGGATTTAGTGACAGAATTAGACTTGGAAATGCACAGAAGCGTGTGTGTGAAGTTATTCTGAATGACCCTATGTGCACCTTCAATATTATATACCCTTTTAGGGATAGATTTCAAATAGCTCTGATATAGCAGAAACCACTAAATTATGAAATTGCTAAATTGGGAATTGTACTTCAACCCAGAACAAAAAATGTGCTTTGACGGACACTAAATATCTTGCCCAGCAACAACAGTACAGCGGTGGGTAACGAGAGATTTAGAGGGATTTAAATTTGAGGCCTAGTATTTAGGCGCTGGGTGACAGGTATGGGTTTAGTGACAGAATTAGACTTGGAAATACACAGTAGCGGGTGTGTGTGAAGTTATTCTGAATGACCCAATGTGCACCTTCAATATTATATACCCTTTTTGGGATAGATTTCAAATAGCTCTGATATAGCAGGAACCACTAAATTATGAAATTGCTAAATTGGGAATTGTATTTCAACCCAGAACAAGAAATGTGCTTGAACGGACACTAAATAACTCGCCCAGCTACAGCACTAGGGACAGATTTAGCTGGATATAAATTTGAGGCCTAGTATTTAGGCGCTGGGTGACCGGTATGGATTTAGTGACAGAATTAGACTGGGATATGGCCAAAAAATGAACAGACTATTGCTGGTTAAATGCACTTGGTGTGACAGCTTCACCCTGATGTAGGCTTTAGCCAAAAAACAACCACACCATTGAGGGTTAAATGCACTTGGTGACAGGCGCAGCTTGCCCCTGATTTTGTATATGGCCAAAAATGAACAGACTATTGCTGGTTAAATGCACTTGGTGTGACAGCTTCACCCTGATGTAGGCTTTAGCCAAAAAACAACCACACCATTGAGGGTTAAATGCACTTGGTGACAGGCGCAGCTTGCCCCTGATTTTGTATATGGCCAAAAAATGAACAGACTATTGCTGGTTAAATGCACTTGGTGTGACAGCTTCACCCTGATGTAGGCTTTAGCCAAAAAACAACCACACCATTGAGGGTTAAATGCACTTGGTGACAGGCGCAGCTTGCCCCTGATTTTGTATATGGCCAAAAAATGAACAGACTATTGCTGGTTAAATGCACTTGGTGTGACAGCTTCACCCTGATGTAGGCTTTAGCCAAAAAACAACCACACCATTGAGGGTTAAATGCACTTGGTCGCAGCTTGTGCTGGCGCACCACAAGACACAAAATGGCCGCCGATCACCCCAGAAAAATGAGACTGACAAACGGTCTGTGCAGCCTAAAAACAGTGAGCAATTGAGGATCAGCAGCTCAATGATCCACAGCTGCAGATCGATCAGTTAATCAAGTCCTTTGGAGGAGTTAATCTGCCTAATCTCGCCCTACTGTCGCAGCCGCAACCTCTCCCTACGCTAATCAGAGCAGAGTGACGGGCGGCGCTATGTGACTCCAGCTTAAATAGAGGCTGGGTCACATGGTGCTCTGGCCAATCACAGCCATGCCAATAGTAGGCATGGCTGTGATGGCCTCTTGGGGCAAGTAGTATGACGCTTGTTGATTGGCTGCTTTGCAGCCTTTCAAAAAGCGCCAAGAAAGCGTCACAAAAGCGCGAAGAAAGCGACGAACACCGAACCCGAACCCGGACTTTTACGAAAATGTCCGGGTTCGGGTCCGTGTCACGGACACCCCAAAATTCGGTACGAACCCGAACTATACAGTTCGAGTTCGCTCATCCCTAATCTTAAGTCATGCCCCTTTCTGGATGAGCACTACGTGCCTCAACACTCAGTGACCCCACTCTGTAACTTTACATGGTCTCCACTTTGTGGCTGACTTGCTGTGGTTCCTGAACGGTTCCACTTTACAATTATTCCAGTCATAGTTAATCACAGAATATCTAGGAGGGAAGGACTTTCACGAAGTGACTTGTTGCAATGGTGACATTCTTTTACAGGACCATGCTGGAATTCAGGGAGCTCTTTACAAGGACCCATTCTTTCACAGATGTTTGTAAAGGCAGACTGCATGGATGGGTGCTTGATTTTATACAGCTGTAGCAATGGGGCTGAATGAAACACCTGAGTTCACTGATTAAGAGGTGTGTCTCAATGCTTTTTTCCATGTAGTGTGCATGTTTAACAAATATCATAATAGCCTTTGGTTGATGGACACCACTGTATGACATATTTTACAGGCTTCCATTTAGTGTATGAGTTGGGAAGCTTCAGTGATATCACTGTCCAAATATGGCCTGTTTTACTAAAACTGAGGTTGGTCAGGAAGTGTGTGTTGAGCATCATGTCTTTCTGTGCAGCATGCATTCTTATTTAACCTCCCCTATTGTACCATCTTTTTGTGGTGCTCAGGTCAACATAGTCCACTGTATGCCTGTGTAGTGATAGAGAGATCCAGATATAAAAATTATTGTTAGGAGTAGGCAACCCCTCCCTTTGCATTCCTGTAGTGGGTCATCACCTCTTCCATGTCCATCCAGGCCGGAGATTGTAGCAATAAAAATCAGTAAGATGGAACAACTTCACAGAAACCAGAGCCCTATTATAAAATGTGAAGATGTCATGTACCAGCCTTATACAGACCAGAACCGGTAAAGGGGTCAGGAAAAGGCTAGTGTCCTTTCCAGCCGAGGTCACACATGAAAACCCTATCTTGCGATATACACGGAAGAAATAAGTGGACAAATCCATATTTGAGCCACGTGCTTCCTTCTGATAACTCAGGCCATGTATGTGCAACTATGGTATAAAAGTCAAATCGATCCCAGCTCAGTAACAGGAAGCAATTAGATAACTACATCTACCCTGCTGTTACCTCTGCCAAGTTTAGTACGCACGTTTGCGGGACATTGAGACGGAGTGGATGGAGGTAATATGAAATTGCTAAGGTGAATACCCTAAAAGATATTTCAATACCAAGATTTTGAGGCAGACTTGGTTTTCAGCATGTGGTTGCTAAAACTGTCATAGAAGGGCATTAACATACTCGCTGTCCTCCTCTGACATCACAGATGGGGGGGTGATGGGGTGGATGATACTGACCTTTTTTAACTAGTGTTGAGCAAACCCGAACTGTAAAGTTCGGGTCCGTACCGAATTTTGAGTTTGGGTACCCGGACCTGAACCTGAACTTTGCCGGAAAAGTTTGGGTTCGAGTTCGGTGTTCGGGCATTTAATAAAGCTTTTGAAAGGCTTTTAAGCTGTGGGCACTTAGAAGCCATCACAGCAATGCATAGTAATGGAATGACTTTAATTGGCCGGTGCATCATGTGACCCAGCCTCTATAAAAGCTGGATCACGTGTAGCACCGCCCATCAGCTCTGAGTAGTGCAGGGACAGGAAGCAGGCAGCTGAAATGAGGGACAGTGTTAGGAATCTGGCTATTTGTTTTGTGGGTGACCTATAATGATTTTTTGTGGGTTAAATACACCAGCTTTGCACCCCTGACACATAAATATAATAGTAAAATTGGCTGTTAATTCTGTGGGTGACCTAGAGGTTTTTTGTGGGAGCAATGCACCATCTTTGTACTCCTGACACAGAAATATAATAGTTAATCTGGCTGTTAATTCTGTGGGTGACCTATAGTGATTTTTGTGGGTGCAATGCACCTTTTTTGTACCCCTGACACAAAAATATAATAGTTAATTTGTCTGTTAGTTCAGTGGGTGACCTCAAAGAATGAGAAGTTAGTTAATCTGACTGCTAGTTTGGCCGGTGACATATACACATTTTTGGTGTGAGATACACGTGCACTGCATACGTGACAGGGAAAGTAATATAGTTAATCTGTCTGTTAGTTCAGTGGGTGACCTTAAAGAATGAGAAGGGCATCAAATAAGGGACATGGCCCTGGTCGTGGAGCTGCTGGGGTTGGTGGAGTTCCTGTTGCAGGGAGAGGACGTGGTCGATCTGTGCCAGCTACACGCCCAAATGGAACACCTTCCTCAGGTGCACGTAGGTGACAGAATGTTCAGCGCTATTTTGCAGGCCCGAATACCGGTGTACGAATGGTGAGGCCAGAGCAAGTAGAGGCGATAGTAGATTGGGTGGCTGACAGTGCCTCCAGTTCCTTCACATTGTCTCCCACCCAGTCTCCTGCTGAAACTGCAGAGTTGGCACCTGCAGCCCATGGCCATCAGTCTTTCGCCTCCTTGCAAATCAGCCAAGCAGTCTGAGCCCCAAGTCACGCAGCAGTCTCTTATGATTTTTGATGACTCTGCTAGCAGGGTTTCCAAGGGCCGTCCACATAGCCCTGCCCCAGAAGAGGAAAAGATTGCGTGCACTGATGCTTAACCACTTATGTTTCAGGATGTGGACATGGGAGGACCACTGCAGCACGCCTCTGATGATAATGACAAAACACAGGTGCCAAGCACTGCGGTTTCTGCCATGTGCAGACTGGCAAGGAGGGCAGTGGTAAAGAGTGGGTGGAAGATGATAAGGTCCTAGACCCCACATGGAATCAAAGTCATGTGAGTGACGTGTGCAGTTCAGAGGAACAGGTGGTGGTCACACAGCGCCATCCGCACAGCAAAAGAGGGAGCAGGGTGCAAAAGCAGAGTGTCTGTCCCCTAGTCAATACACCTGCTACTGCCCCCCGCACCAAGGGACTGAGCACACCAAAGCCAGCTCCAAGGAGTTCCCTGGCGTTGCCAAGTGCAGCATGCCAGACCTGCAGGGTATTGCGAAGTGAGGTCACGGTTATGGGCAAACGAGGGTTACTCACTGTTTGTAGGAGAACCCTGGGCAGGCATGCGGCAGTGAAGGAGAGGCTGACACAAAATTCCTCTGGGGCACACTCTGTATGTATGGACCAGACCAGATGGTGGATGAGGTGCCCTGGGTGTTTTGAGTGCCTGGGGCAAGGTCCCTTTAAGGATCGTGACGCCAGTGCCTGTACCGTGGCACACCGGTTTCTAGCAGTAATAAGTGAGGAACACAAGTTGCGGTGAACCAAACTTTGCTTTACTTGGAACAGTCCAACTTTATACAATAAGGTGGTAAATACAGTCCCTTGCATCAAAGGCTTCACAAGCAGGCTTAATTTCAATACTGGCAGGTATAATCTTGGCAAGATACTCGGAGGGTAATATATCCACACTTCCCAGCCCAGGCTGCACTATTTCACAGTTATACTGGCTGGCTGTATTCCAAGGCTCGTCTGCCTAAATGCTGGCTTTTATCCTTGGCAAATAATCTCCCTCCCGTATTTATCCTTGCACTGTATTTATAGTCCTTCTGCCCTTCAGCTTACTTGTGTCTAACTGGATACACTGGTGCTGCTTGGCTTAAGGGTACTGCAGGTTTCTCCCAGGAGGCAAGCTCTTCTACTGGGGTGTCTCTTCTGAGCTAAACATAGACTCAGGAACTTCAGGCTGACTAGGCTTCACTTCTAGCCACCTGGACTGCACTAACTCTTCCCTGTCTGGGCCTACCTATATATACTCAGGGCTCTCTAGCTCCCTCTAACGTCTAGGAGGCTGAACTACACCCTAACAGGCCTTATACCCAGATAACACAGGGAAAATGAACATACAACATCACATTAATGCAATAGACATGTTAACCCTTGTGTAGTGCCCACCTTTACCTAGTGGGACACTACATACCCCCGCGCTATGACGTTGCCCGTCCTCGGCGCAACATAAAGGGGTCCGCCCAGCTGGAAACTGCAACCTGAAAGACAAAACGACAAACAGGCATATACAGCAATTACCACTTTAGCAGCATAAACATATCAAGCAGTTCCACTGGAAAATGCGGTGAATAGGGGCGTTGTTCTCTTCTCTCAGGATAGTATAAGGGAACAGGGGACGCTGACCTGGCACAGCGGATCAAGGATAACCAGGATAGTCCATAATAATAGTCCATATAAAATGCAAATATAACATAAGCCCCTGGAGGCTCAAAGAATAAAAATGAGTCCGTACCCAGGCTTGTAGAAGATTAAACAGGGGTTTCCCGTGAGGGGCTACCTGGGCCCATAATGTAGTCCCCAAATCTCACAGGTGGGTGCCCCTTAGTAGACCGCGTGGATCTCCTTACTGGCAGAGGTTCTTCCTGCCTTGGCTCAGGAAGGTCAGAGGAGCCCACAGGCTCTGGGGCTACTTCAGGTGCTCTCTGGGACAAGTTGTCCTGTGGAGAAGGAACCGGAGCTGGTACCACCAAGTTTAACCAGGGCGTGAGAAACCAATGAAGTGGATCTTTATCATGTATCAAGTTCTCAACAGCCTGCATAGGATCAACAGGTGGAGCTGGCAATTTGGGCTCAGGAAGCTCCGGCTCAATGTCCTCTGTTGCAGGTTCTCCTTCTGTACAAGGCTTTAAACGGTTTCTATGTACAACTTGGGAGCCTTTACCTTCTCTGGAGATTTGGTAAATGTGAGCCTCAGCATTAGGAATGGCAGAAATGACATAGGGAATCCTTTCCCACTTACTTTCCAATATACTGGTTCGATGGTTGTTCTTCAACCACACCATGTATCCTAGAGCTAGAGGTTCCGCATGAGCAGCCAGGTCATAGTCTCTTTTCTGTCGTTCCCGGGCATTCTCCATGCGCTCCAGGCCTGAACAATCTCCTTAGCATTGAGGAGGCGTCTTTGATGCTCCACCACCCTCTGGTCATGGCGTTCACTTCGCCCCACAGCACAGGCAGTGCATTCTCGGCACCATTTCTCAATGTCTTCTCCCATCCCGATCCAATAGAATCTTCTGCGAATGGTGGCCTCAGTCTTCTGCACGCCGAAGTGTCCGGACTGGTGGTGATACATCTCTAACACCAGACTGGCATCTCAACGTGGTATGAGGATCTGATATATCCTATCACAGGACACTGGATCCAGGCTCCTCCTAAGCAACAGGCCCTTTTGGAGGAAAAGTTGGTGGCGATGTCTCCACAGTCTCACTAGTTCTGAGTCTGCACTCTTCCTGCGGAATCTCTCAGGAGTTCTCCCACTGGTAAGGAAGTCGAGCAGTTTACCGAGGACTCTACTTTCGGACTGGAGCTTAATCCACCTTTCTTGGTCGCCCCTGGACTCAGGAATATCTAATGAGGAAGGATCAGCAGTGGAGAGGTTTTCAGTAGGGATGAGCGAACTCGAACTGTATAGTTCGGGTTCGTACCGAATTTTAGGGTGTCCGTGACACGGACCCGAACCCGGACATTTTCGTAAAAGTCCGGGTTCGGGTTCGGTGTTCGTCGCTTTCTTGGCGCTTTTGTGACGCTTTCTTGGCGCTTTTTGAAAGGCTGCAAAGCAGCCAATCAACAAGCGTCATACTACTTGCCCCAAGAGGCCATCACAGCCATGCCTACTATTGGCATGGCTGTGATTGGCCAGAGTACCATGTGACCCAGCCTCTAATTTAAGCTGGAGTCACATAGCGCCGCCCGTCACTCTGCTCTGATTAACGTAGGGAGAGGTTGCGGCTGCGACAGTAGGGCGAGATTAGGCAGATTAACTCCTCCAAAGGACTTGATTATTGATCGATCTGCAGCTGTGGGTCATTGAGCTGCTGATACTCAATTGCTCACTGTTTTTAGGCTGCCCAGACCTTTTGTCAGTCACATTTTTCTGGGGTGATCGGCGGCCATTTTGTGTCTTGTGGTGCGCCAGCACAAGCTGCGACCAAGTGCATTTAACCCTCAATGGTGTGGTTGTTTTTTGGCTAAAGCCTACATCAGGGTGAAGCTGTCACACCAAGTGCATTTAACCAGCAATAGTCTGTTTATTTTTTGGCCATATACTACATCAGGGGCAAGCTGCGCCTGTCACCAAGTGCATTTAACCCTCAATGGTGTGGTTGTTTTTTGGCTAAAGCCTACATCAGGGTGAAGCTGTCACACCAAGTGCATTTAACCAGCAATAGTCTGTTTATTTTTTGGCCATATACTACATCAGGGGCAAGCTGCACCCGTCACCAAGTGCATTTAACCCTCAGTAGTGTGGTTGGTCAAGCTATCACACCAAGTGCATTTAACCAGCAATAGTCTGTTCATTTTTTGGCCATATACTAAATCAGGGGCAAGCTGCGCCCGTCAACCCTAAGTGCATTTAACCAGCAATAGTCTGTTCATTTTTTGGCCATATACTACATCAGGGGCAAGCTGCGCCCGTCACCAAGTGCATTTAACCCTCAGTAGTGTGGTTGGTCAAGCTGTCACACCAAGTGCATTTAACCAGCAATAGTCTGTTCATTTTTTGGCCATATACTAAATCAGGGGCAAGCTGCGCCCGTCACCAAGTGCATTTAACCAGCAATAGTCTGTTCATTTTTGGCCATATACTACATCAGGGGCAAGCTGCGCCCGTCACCAAGTGCATTTAACCCTCAGTAGTGTGGTTGGTCAAGCTGTGACATCAAGTGCAATTAACCAGCAATAGTCTGTTCATTTTTTGGCCATATACTACATCAGGGGCAAGCTGCGCCCGTCACCAAGTGCATTTAACCAGCAATAGTGTGGTTATTTTTTGGCCATATCCCAGTCTAATTCTGTCACTAAATCCATACCGGTCACCCAGCGCCTAAATACTAGGCCTCAAATTTATATCCCGCTAAATCTGTCGTTACCGCTGTACTGTTGTGGCTGGGCAAGTTATTTAGTGTCCGTCAAAGCACATTTTTTGTTCAGGGTTGAAATACAATTCCCAATTTAGCAATTTCATAATTTAGTGGTTTCTGCTATATCAGAGCTATTTGAAATCTATCCCTAAAAGGGTATATAATATTCAAGGTGCACATAGGGTCATTCAGAATAACTTCACACACACGCTACTGTGCATTTCCAAGTCTAATTCTGTCACTAAATCCATACCGGTCACCCAGCGCCTAAATACTAGGCCTCAAATTTATATCCCGCTGAATTTGAATACAATACATTGGGCCAAATAATATTTTTGTTGTTGTGGTGAACCATAACAATGAGGAAAACATCTAGTAAGGGACGCGGACGTGGACATGGTCGTGGTGGTGTTAGTGGACCCTCTGGTGCTGGGAGAGGACGTGGCCGTTCTGCCACATCCACACGTCCTAGTGTACCAACTACCTCAGGTCCCAGTAGCCGCCAGAATTTACAGCGATATATGGTGGGGCCCAATGCCGTTCTAAGGATGGTAAGGCCTGAGCAGGTACAGGCATTAGTCAATTGGGTGGCCGACAGTGGATCCAGCACGTTCACATTATCTCCCACCCAGTCTTCTGCAGAAAGCGCACAGATGGCGCCTGAAAACCAACCCCATCAGTCTGTCACATCACCCCCATGCATACCAGGGAAACTGTCTCAGCCTCAAGTTATGCAGCAGTCTCTTATGCTGTTTGAAGACTCCGCTGGCAGGGTTTCCCAAGGGCATCCACCTAGCCCTTCCCCAGCGGTGGAAGACATAGACTGCACTGACGCACAACCACTTATGTTTCCTGATGATGAGGACATGGGAATACCACCTCAGCATGTCTCTGATGATGACGAAACACAGGTGCCAACTGCTGCGTCTTTCTGCAGTGTGCAGACTGAACAGGAGGTCAGGGATCAAGACTGGGTGGAAGACGATGCAGGGGACGATGAGGTCCTAGACCCCACATGGAATGAAGGTCGTGCCACTGACTTTCACAGTTCGGAGGAAGAGGCAGTGGTGAGACCGAGCCAACAGCGTAGCAAAAGAGGGAGCAGTGGGCAAAAGCAGAACACCCTGCCGCCAGAGAGACTCCGCCTGCTACTGACCGCCGCCATCTGGGACCGAGCACCCCAAAGGCAGCTTCAAGGAGTTCCCTGGCATGGCACTTCTTCAAACAATGTGCTGACGACAAGACCCGAGTGGTTTGCACGCTGTTCCATCAGAGCCTGAAGCGAGGCATTAACGTTCTGAACCTTAGCACAACCTGCATGACCAGGCACCTGCATGCAAAGCATGAACTGCAGTGGAGTAAACACCTTAAAACCAAGGAAGTCACTCAGGCTCCCCCTGCTACCTCTTCTGCTGCTGCCGCCTCGGCCTCTTCCTCTGGAGGAACGTTGGCACCTGCCGCCCAGCAAACAGGGGATGTACCACCAACACCACCACCACCTCCGTCACCAAGCGTCTCAACCATGTCACACGGCAGCGTTCAGCTCTCCATCTCACAAACATTTGAGAGAAAGCATAAATTCCCACCTAGCCACCCTCGATCCCTGGCCCTGAATGCCAGCATTTCTAAACTACTGGCCTATGAAATGCTGTCATTTAGGCTGGTGGACACAGACAGCTTCAAACAGCTCATGTCGCTTGCTGTCCCACAGTATGTTGTTCCCAGCCGCCACTACTTCTCCAAGAGAGCCGTGCCTTCCCTGCACAACCAAGTATCCGATAAAATCAAGTGTACACTGCGCAACGCCATCTGTAGCAAGGTCCACCTAACCACAGATATGTGGACCAGTAAGCACGGCCAGGGACGCTATATCTCCCTAACTGCACACTGGGTAAATGTAGTGGCAGCTGGGCCCCAGGCGGATAGCTGTTTAGCGCACGTCCTTCCGCCGCCTATGATCGCAGGGCAACATTCTTTGCCTCCTGTTGCCACCTCCACCTTCTCGGCTTCCTCCTCCTCTTCTTCCACCTGCTCATCCAGTCAGCCACACACCTTCACCACCAACTTCAGCACAGCCCGGGGTAAACGTCAGCAGGCCATTCTGAAACTCATATGTTTGGGGGACAGGCCCCACACCGCACAGGAGTTGTGGCGGGGTATAGAACAACAGACCGACGAGTGGTTGCTGCCGGTGAGCCTCAAGCCCGGCCTGGTGGTGTGTGATAATGGGCGAAATCTCATTGCAGCTCTGGGACTAGCCAATTTGACGCACATCCCTTGCTTGGCGCATGTGCTGAATTTGGTGGTGCAGAAGTTCATTCACAACTACCCCGACATGTCAGAGCTGCTGCATAAAGTGCGGGCCGTCTGTTCGCGCTTCCGGCGTTCACATCCTGCTGCTGCTCGTCTGTCTGCGCTACAGCGTAACTTCGGCCTTCCTGCTCACCGCCTCATATGCGACGTGCCCACCAGTTGGAACTCCACCTTGCACATGCTGGACAGACTGTGCGAGCAGCAGCAGGCCATAGTGGAGTTTCAGCTGCAGCACGCACGGGTCAGTCGCACTACAGAACAGCACCACTTCACCACCAATGACTGGGCCTCCATGCGAGACCTGTGTGCCCTGTTGCGCTGTTTCGAGTACTCCACCAACATGGCTAGTGGCGATGACGCCGTTATCAGCGTTACAATACCACTTCTATGTCTCCTTGAGAAAACACTTAGGGCGATGATGGAAGAGGAGGTGGCCCAGGAGGAGGAGGAGGAGGAGGAAGAGGGGTCATTTTTAGCACTTTCAGGCCAGTCTCTTCGAAGTGACTCAGAGGGAGGTTTTTGGCAACAGCAGAGGCCAGGTACAAATGTGGCCAGCCAGGGCCCACTACTGGAGGACGAGGAGGACGAGGATGAGGAGGAGGTGGAGGAGGATGAGGATGAAGCATGGTCACAGCGGGGTGGCACCCAACGCAGCTCGGGTCCATCACTGGTGCGTGGCTGGGGGGAAAGGCAGGACGATGACGATACGCCTCCCACAGAGGACAGCTTGTCCTTACCCCTGGACAGCCTGGCACACATGAGCGACTACATGCTGCAGTGCCTGCGCAACGACAGCAGAGTTGCCCACATTTTAACCTGTGCGGACTACTGGGTTGCCACCCTGCTGGATCCACGCTACAAAGACAATGTGCCCACCTTACTTCCTGCACTGGAGCGTGATAGGAAGATGCGCGAGTACAAGCGCACGTTGGTAGACCCGCTACTGAGAGCATTCCCAAATGTCACAGGGGAACAAGTAGAAGGCCAAGGCAGAGGAGGAGCAAGAGGTCGCCAAGGCAGCTGTGTCACGGCCAGCTCCTCTGAGGGCAGGGTTAGCATGGCAGAGATGTGGAAAACTTTTGTCAACACGCCACAGCTAACTGCACCACCACCTGATACGCAACGTGTTAGCAGGAGGCAACATTTCACTAACATGGTGGAACAGTACATGTGCACACCCCTCCACGTACTGACTGATGGTTCGGCCCCATTCAACTTCTGGGTCTCTAAATTGTCCACGTGGCCAGAGCTAGCCTTTTATGCCTTGGAGGTGCTGGCCTGCCCGGCGGCCAGCGTTTTGTCTGAACGTGTATTCAGCACGGCAGGGGGCGTCATTACAGACAAACGCAGCCGCCTGTCTACAGCCAATGTGGACAAGCTGACGTTCATAAAAATGAACCAGGCATGGATCCCACAGGATCTATCCGTCCCTTGTCCAGATTAGACATTAACTACCTCCCCTTAACCATATATTATTGGACTCCAGGGCACTTCCTCATTCAATCCTATTTTTATTTTCATTTTACCATTATATTGCGAAGCTACCCAAAGTTGAATGAACCTCTCCTCTGTCTGGGTGCCGGGGCCTAAATATATGCCAATGGACTGTTCCAATGTTGGGTGACGTGAAGCCTGATTCTCTGCTATGACATGCAGACTGATTCTCTGCTGACATGAAGCCAGATCCTCTGTTACGGGACCTCTCTCCTCTGCCTGGGTGCTGGGCCCAAATTTATGACAATGGACTGTTGCAGTGGTGGGTGACGTGAAGCCTGATTCTCTGCTATGACATGAAGACTGATTCTCTGCTGACATGAAGCCAGATTGTCTGTTACGGGACCTCTCTCCTCTGCCTGGGTGCTGGGCCTAAATATATGCCAATGGACTGTTGCAGTGGTGGCTGACGTGAAGCCTCGTTCTCTGCTATGACATGCAGACTAATTCTCTGCTGACATGAAGCCAGATTGTCTGTTACGGGACCTCTCTCCTCTGCCTGGGTGCTGGGCCTAAATTTATGACAATGGACTGTTGCAGTGGTGGGTGACGTGAAGCCTGATTCTCTGCTATGACATGCAGACTGATTCTCTGCTGACATGAAGCCAGCCAGATCCTCTGTTACGGGACCTCTCTCCTCTGCCTGGGTGCTGGGCCTAAATTTATGAAAATGGACTCTTACAGTGGTGGGTGACGTGAAGCCTGATTCTCTGCTATGACATGAAGACTGATTCTCTGCTGACATGAAGCCAGATTGTCTGTTACGGGACCTCTCTCCTCTGCCTGGGTGCTGGGCCTAAATATATGCCAATGGACTGTTGCAGTGGTGGCTGACGAGAAGCCTCATTCTCTGCTATGACATGCAGACTAATTCTCTGCTGACATGAAGCCAGATCCTCTGTTACGGGACCTCTCTCCTCTGCCTGTGTGCTGGGCCTAAATATATGCCAATGGACTGTTGCACTGGTGGCTGACGTGAAGCCTGATTCTCTGCTATGATATGAAGACTGATTCTCTGCTGACATGAAGCCAGATTGTCTGTTACTGGACCTCTCTCCTCTGCCTGGGTGCTGGGCCTAAATTTATGACAATGGACTGTTGCAGTGGTGGCTGACGTGAAGCCTGATTCTCTGGCATGACATGCAGACTGATTCTCTGCTGACATGAAGCCAGATTCTCTGTTACGGGACCTCTCTCCTCTGCCTGTGTGCCGGGGCCTAAATATCTGAGAATGGACTGTTCCAGTGGTGGGTGACGGGAAGCCAGATTCTCTGCTATGGAACCTCTCTCCAATTGATTTTGGTTAATTTTTATTTATTTAATTTTTATTTTAATTCATTTCCCTATCCACATTTGTTTGCAGGGGATTTACCTACATGTTGCTGCCTTTTGCAGCCCTCTAGCCCTTTCCTGGGCTGTTTTACAGCCGTTTTAGTGCCGAAAAGTTCGGGTCCCCATTGACTTCAATGGGGTTCGGGTTCGGGACGAAGTTCGGATCGGGTTCGGATCCCGAACCCGAACATTTCCGGGAAGTTCGGCCGAACTTCTCGAACCCGAACATCCAGGTGTTCGCTCAACTCTAGTTGTAAGGTGAATATATTTAATTTTTTTTAACTAAAGTGACATAGTAATAAATAACGGATAAATAATATAGTAAATCAAAATGTATTAATTTTTTTGCAGTAAAAAGACTAAAAACAAAATGAATTTCATGTCGTGATCAGTTTCGCCGTGAGTTCAATGCCAACAAAGGTCATAGCGGCGATGGGAAACAAAAAAAAACAACCATATCTATACACCAAGGATTTACAGTTTCTTTTACCTATAATGGACCTGCGACCGTAAGTATTGTTTTTTTTTTCAAAAATGTATAATAGTTTTTTTTTCTACTATAATTTTTTTCTTTAATTAGTACTGTGGATAATCTGGAGGCTGAAGGTGACTCTTCAACTGATATAGATAATCTGACACCACCACCATCATGTTCAACAGCTGCTGTAGAAATGGAGGATGTTCCAAGACCAGATGAGGAAAGTCATCAGGAAACTTCTCCTCAACAGCCTACTCAGCGTCAAAGCAAAAGGAGGGGAGGCAGTAATCAACAAGCTCCCTCTGAGATGGCCAGAAGAGACTATATTGACTCTCAAGTTTTTGAGTACTTAAACAAAAACAAATCTGATACACAAGAGGAAAAAATGTTACGTTCACTGTCAGTTGGTTTATCTCGAATACCAGAAGACCGCCATATGATGGTACTAAATGTTATGTCCTCTGTACTGTATATATTTGAGGGGGATAACATGCCCCTCGACATGATCCAGTATGTTGATCAGGAAAAAATGCGACAGGCACAGATTCGATCGCAAACAAGATCCAATATACCGTCTGCAACAAGTATGTCACAGATTCCTATGCCTGCTCAAACAATGCAAAGCAGTTCTACATTTGCTTCAATAGTTCGCAGGGGAAGTGGTCCATACACCCGTGAACTTTTTGATTTGTGATTAAAAAAAAATTATTTATAGTTTTATAAAAAGTTTTTCCAAATCAATTAAATTGTGTCAGTCTTTATTAACCGCTACAGGACCGTCGTACGCAGGATCGCATCCTGGCGGCAGCCCTGTTATTCCTCCTGGATCGGAAGGTAAGCGAATGGATCTACAGCCTGCCAGCGGCGATCGTTCGCTGGCAGGCTGTAGAAGCTTTTTTTTTAACCCCTAACAGGTATATTAGACGCTGTTTTGATAACTGCATCTAATATACCTGCTACCTGGTCCTCTGGTGGTCCCTTTTGCTTGGATAGACCACCAGAGGACACAGGCAGCTCTGTAATAAGTAGCACCAAGCACCACACTACACTACACCCCCCCCCCCCCCCCGGTCACTTATTAACCCCTTATTACTCCCTGATCACCCCCCTGTCATTGATCACCCCCCTGTAAGACTTCATTCAGACATTTTTTGCCACAAGTTAGTGGAATATGAGACTTTGTAAGGAAAAAAAAAAATCATCATTTTCCGCTAACTTGTGACAAAAAATAAAAAGTTTTACGAACTCACTATCCAAGTGTCAGGTCCAATTGCATTCAAGTGTAATATTAGGAATAGTTATTATATACAAAGGAGCTTGTCTTTAAAATCCCCCCAAAAAAATAATTTTAGAAAAAACATTATTAAAATATAAGTTGAATGTGATATTAGAGGGTATTTTTTTAATTTTGCCAAATTAAAACTCTGAAAATTAGAGTAAATTTATATTAAAATATTTCATGGTCTATTTTTATTTTATTTTAAAAATTGCATATAGGCCATGAAAAGTTTTAATACATTTTTAAATTTTAATTTTTTTAAATAATACCCCAGCTCGCAAGCCCACGTCAAGGGTCCACATTACCTTGCGAGTCCCTAAACTATCACTAAAAATAAAAAAAGGAACTAACTAACTAAAAAAATTGTTTAAATTTTTCAAATTTGATCCCAGAGACCAGATGAAATTAACGACCGCCACGGATGGCATCCATCTGCCACGACAATGCTCCCTCTGGACTGCAAAAGTAGTCCGCATAGCGTTCCCGGACAGCTAGTCCAGCTGTTCCAGGTCTTCCATGTCGGACTTGTTCAAAATTGACTGGTGTGGTAGTCAAGTTTTGAAGCAGTTCAGCATCCATGGTCACATCGTGGATCCTGGTGAAATTGTGTAAAACTACACAAGCTTGGATCACCAGGGTGACATTTTCCAGATCCATTTGTATTGACGACATAAATACTCTCCACTTAGCAGAAAGTATACCAAATGCGCACTCAACAAACCGACGGGCACGAGTCAGTCGGTAGTTGAATATGCGCTTTTGGTTGTCTAAATCGCGCCTGGGGACGGGCCGCATCATATTGGGTAATAATGCAAACCCTTCATCAGCCACGATTACAAATGGAACAGGGGGACCTGCTGATCCGGGTAGTGTTCTGGGCTCTGGTAGGGCTAACTGATTGGCGCGAAGTCGCTCACCCATTCTGGAGGCACAAAAGATGCAGGAGTCTGATGTACTTCCATAGGCCCCGATATCGACAATTACAAACCTGTAATTACTGTCAGCCAAGGCTAACAGCACCACAGAAAAGTACTGTTGGTAATTAAAGTACCGGGACCCTGAGTGAGCAGGCTTCTTAACACGTATGTGTTTGCCATCAAGTGCCCCAAGGCAGTTTGGAAACTGCGCAGAATCTTGAAAACCCTCGGCAATACGTAGCCAATCTACCACCTTGGGGGTGGGCATCACCGCTTCCCTGAGATGTTGCCATATGATTTGACACGTTTGGCTGACTATCCCAGAGATAGTAGAGACTCCCAGCAGGAACTTGAAGTGCAGCGAAGCAAAGGAGTTTTCAGTTGCCAGGAATCTGTAAGATATAAAAAAAAAAAGTAAAATACTGTGTGATAAAGTATTAAGGGCTATTCTCATCTCATAGTATGATAGGTTACGGTTCCCACCTCTTGAAACCACACTTAAAGGTCAGCCACCAGGCGCTTATCCACATCTTTCTCATAAAACTGAATTGGAGCGTGTGACCCATGTTCCTTTAAATTTTTATGAGGCTGATGGAAATAGCTGAGCTGGGCTTGGCTATATTTGTCTTAACAATTTAAAATAATGGATGGTGGCTGCACATGCGCTGTGCACCCTCCTTCACTTTGTGTGCTATGTTCTCAATATAATTGTTGGTCCAAGCTGTGGGATCCACACCCACCAGACAATGGGGGCATATCCTAGCTATATGCCCACATTGTCTGAGATGTGAAAACCCCATTACTAAAGAAAGGCATTGTTAAAGACTACACATTCAGGCTACATAACATCATAATTTAAATTTATGTGACCCCTGCAAGTGGCAGATGCCACATTAAAAACAAACCACAATGACAGATCTGGCATGTGTTAAAAAAATTAGGTAGACTGATCTATCTGTCCACATGAGAAGCGGAGAGACGGGTCCGCATTTGCTATACATTTGTGAGATGAATCCATATCCGGATCCGTCTACAAATGCTTTATGTCTGCAAGCTGTTTGCGGGATCCAGCAGCCAGTTCCAGCAAATGAACTGCTTGCTGGATCACTCTGCCTCAAGTGTGAAAGTACACTAAATGCACGGTTCTACATAACATGACATTGACAAGTAAAAATTACTCTCTAGGAGTTTGCAAGCATTAAGATAGTGGCGATCGTCTTCCACTTTGTAACAAGTGTGGCAGCGCAGTATTAATATAAAGCAAGCGGTGAAGACTTCAGCCGGGGACGTGTCTACAGGTCCCCAATGGAAACAAATCCACTCCCACAACGCGTCATCTCCAGAATGCAGAGCGATCGGGGGGCAGGTCAGGATAGCTGAGCGATGTATTCCCGGACCTCCCCCGCTCGCCTAGGATTGGTGAATGCTGCTTGAGGGGGGTATGATTTAAAGATAGAGACAGCCAAAGTGCTAAAAACCAGACCTCCCCCACTGCTCTAGGATTTGCTAAATTCTAATTGTGGGGGTGAGGTCTGGGGAATATAAAAGGGGGCAATTTCAAACCAAAGGTTGCCACTGCCTTTATAAAGACTGAAGCGCTGCCACTACACAGACGCTCTGTGTAGCACAAAATCTCCCGGATGAGCCATTATACATGGCAAAATGCGTCGGATGGTGCTCTTAGACAATAGGGAAGAGGGGGACTTCTAGTTTAGGCCGGAGGTTCCAGCAGCTGGGGGTTGCCCTTTTCAGGGCGAGTGCTCCGACTAAAGCCTGTTAGCCTTTCCCCACTATAGACCAATTGTTGGGGGTCAGCAAGCCATGTGACTTAGGCTGAGGTTTGGGAAGCACTCCAATGAAATAGAGTCCTGTGAGGTGATCCCCCGCAAATACAGGAGAACTCAATAGGGCCAACTATGATATAGTCCCTTCTCCTTCTCTTCCATGAAGGAAGTGTGTGCATTAATTTTTACTCACTTATTTTAATAAGAGAAAAATAAAAGTTACATCTTATTTTTCATACAAGGTACACTCTGTTTCATATTTAATAAAGCCTAATACATACCTCAGCTCCTGCATTATAATAGCAGGAGAATTACAAGTCTCGTCACCACTAATATTTGAATTAGAATTTTTTAGAATATTTGTTATATATTTGCGAATTTTAAGAATTCGAGATTATTTTATTGAATGCGAAAAATCGGCAATGTAAAAATCGCATAATGCAAATTCATAACGCGAAATACAGGCGTGTGTTATTTTGGCTACATTTTTCAAGCTGGTATAGGTTTCCTGAGACTGTAGAAAATGGTTGGCATGGCAGAACATTAGAATAACATTATATACAGAGAGTCAAGTGCTCCAATATATTCATGATTGCGTTAATCGGCAGTAATTTGAATATTTTTTCGCCCTACGTGCAACCTTACATTTTAGCAGGTCTGACTACAGATTACTGATTGGTGCACTAAGTATTGTTGTGAACTTGACATTGCTTCCATCTCATTGGCCCACAAGCAAGAAGCAGAGAGGAATCGTGTTCAGATGGAAAAAAAATCGGAATATTCGATATAACGAATATATAGCACTATATTCTAAATATTCACAAATTCTCGTAGTGGCGATATTAGCAATAAAAATTTGCTATTCTAATATTCGTGCTCAACACTAATCATCACCAGATTGTTATTATTGGAAATTAGGGGGCAACACAGGGAGAGGTAAAATTTTGAGAACTACAACTCCCAGCATGTCCAGGCTATTATTGGATACAAGTGGGTATTACACAGTATAAGGCCGGCTTCACATTGCTGTTTATTTTTCCATATTTCTGATCCATCAGAAGAACAGAAAATAAAGAAAAAAATAGATCCTGTATTTCAAGCATTAGTTATGCACATTTGGCATCCGTTTGAGCCATTTCCGTCTGAGATCCATTATTTTACACGGAAAAAAGCCCTGCACAAAAAACAGAAAACTAAACGGTGATGAGAACCCAGCCTAAGAAGAGAGAACTACAACTCCCAGCATGTCCAGATTATTATAGGACATAATCCAGTTATACTAGGTGATAGCTTTAAAAGGAAATAACTACAGTATAACCCCCAGTATGACCAGACTTATTATAGGGCATCAGTATACATTACAGAGAGGCCACAGGGCCAGGAAGCCCGGAAAGTCTCTCCCTATTAGTTCATAAGGTAAAGTGGTGGCAACGGCCACCTCGTGGGTCCACTTGCCGCCTCCCGTGGATAGAGGCACCAAGGCGTTGGACTAATCCTTTAAATCTCCATGTATGCACACAACCCCGATTTTTCGGCCAGTATATTCGCCGGGCCGCACCAGGGTAGCTCTTACCAGGGACACCAGACTCACTGAGTCCAACAAAGCCACCGCCAGAGTGTCTCTCACGTCTACCTGGCACAGGTGGTTATTGTCTATCAAATAATAGTAAAAGTCCAGCTCACCTGCATCAACAGTTTTAAGAGTGCACGGATGGGATGAGACCCAAGCATATAAACTTGAACGGAAAGGAAGAAAGATCCAGCACCTTGTTTTTCTTGCTTGACGTTTATTCCACAAACCAAATGTACAGCGGTGATAGAAACCTCCAAAAATAAGCCCCAGTACGGTCTACATGTTTCGAACCAGATGGTTCTTAATCATGACCTCCACAGTAAATTTCCAACACAGTGTATATATAGAGAGGTGAACACAGAAATCCCTCCCCCATTAACTAGCAGGGCGGTGCTGGTCATCTCAGGTGTTGTAATTAAAAGTGCTAACAGAAATTTAAGTGCACAAAAACACATTCAGAATTAAAAATTAAAATCCAAAATGAGCCATTATGAACAAACATTCTATAATATTATTGCATCCAGCAGGTAGGGAGGAGAGAAATAAGAGTGCAGTCACGAGATATAAAAAATGAACAGATATATGAAAAAATCTGAAAAAGCTCTGTCTGAACACTCCTCTGCATCTAAAGAAGCTCTGTCTGAACACTCCTCTGCATCTGAAAACGCTCTGGCTGAACACTCCTCTGCATCTGGAAACGCCCTGTCTGAACACTCCTCTGTATCTGCTGGGTGCAATCCATTTTAGTTCAATTAGGCTATACAATAATATCCTTCAAAGTTGCAACATGGTGTAGTTGTTAATGCTATCAGTAAATATACATAAGTTCCTTTCTCTGGTTTAGTCCTGCAGGGCTTCTGGAATTTAGTTTTAAAATCCAGAAAGCTTCTCTTTGATATACAAGCTTTTTGAAATCTCCGCCTCTTGTGGGCAAAAACACTCTTTCTATAGCATAGGCTGTAAATGAAGATAGACTTCTATTATGAGCCGTGATAAAGTGTTTTGCCGCACTTGAGATATTAACATATGCAGGATTTAATATATAATTAATATGCTCCAACAGCCTCACTTTAAATTTTCTGGTTGAACAACCCACATATATTAGCCGGCATTCCTCACATTCAATAATGTATATAATCCCTGATGTATTACAGTTAATGTAAGTTTTAATATGATATTTATTGGTACCTTCAGAATCTTGGAATTGTTTTTTTGGGGTAACATAATTGCAAGCTCTGCATGGGGAGCTGCCACATCGTGAAAAGCCTGTATATCGCAACCAGCATGTCCGTGATTTTCCCACTGATTTTAAACTGAAACAAGAAGGAGACAGTGAGGCAGCCAAAGACGCAGGTCTCTTGGATACTACTCTGTGTCCTCCCCTTAGTATTTTATATAATTGTGGATCCTCATACAAGATGGGAATGCACTTGGAGACCGCTTTTTCTATTATAGAGAATTGGTTGCTGAAGGTTAGTACAAGTGTTGGGATATTGGTGGAATCTGGTTTGATTCCGTTTTCTCTCTCCTGTCTATTTTCAGCAGTTTTTTCTCTATTACATTCTTTTCTGTTAGATTTTTTGTGATTTAAGGGGGATCCAAATAACAAATTTTGCAGTTTTTTTCCCTTGGCTATATTAGATGCCCTTTCGGTCATCCACAGTGGATAACCTCTATCCTGTAGTCTGTTGGCAATTGTTTGTATCTCCTCATAGAAGTCAGAGTCCCTGCTGCAATTGCGCCTGGCTCTGATCATCTCCCCTACTGGAATGGCTTTTATTGTGTGGAGAGGATGATGGCTGTCAGCTCGCAGTACTGTATTTCCCGCTATGGGTTTACGGTATGTTCGGGTGCATATTGTCTGTCCCGGAATACCCGTCAGAGTTACATCCAGGAAATTAATTTTGCAGCCATCATGTGCTCCAACAAACCGCAAGCCATAAAGATTACCATTGAGATATTGCAGGAAAGAGGGTATGGCAGATACATCGGCAGACCAAATGAATAACAGGTCATCGATGTATCTGCCATACCACTCTATACAATCACCAAAGGGATTATCGGTGTCATATATATAGCGCTCCTCCCAGTACGCCATGGTGACGTTTGCAAGTGACGGGGAAAACTTCGCTCCCATACTCACACCCTGTATTTGTAAATAAAATTTGTTATCAAAACTAAAATAATTATGTGTGAGTAGAAAATCAGTTATCTTTAGTACATAGTCAATGAAAACGTCACCATGCACACTGTAGCGATGTAAGTGGTATTCTAACGCTAGGAGCGCTATATGATGGGGGATGGAAGGATAGAGGCTGACTACATCTGTTGTCAACCATGTATAATTTTGGGACCATTTTTTATCATAGAACCCTCTCAGTATATCTCCTGTGTCCTTTATATACCCCGGTGTTCTTTTAACTAAAGGTTGTAAGATTGTATCTAGCCAAAGAGAAGCTTTCTGGATTTTAAAACTAAATTCCAGAAGCCCTGCAGGACTAAACCAGAGAAAGGAACTTATGTATATTTACTGATAGCATTAACAACTACACCATGTTGCAACTTTGAAGGATATTATTGTATAGCCTAATTGAACTAAAATGGATTGCACCCAGCAGATACAGAGGAGTGTTCAGACAGGGCGTTTCCAGATGCAGAGGAGTGTTCAGCCAGAGCGTTTTCAGATGCAGAGGAGTGTTCAGACAGAGCTTCTTTAGATGCAGAGGAGTGTTCAGACAGAGCTTTTTCAGATTTTTTCATATATCTGTTCATTTTTTATATCTCGTGACTGCACTCTTATTTCTCTCCTCCCTACCTGCTGGATGCAATAATATTATAGAATGTTTGTTCATAATGGCTCATTTTGGATTTTAATTTTTAATTCTGAATGTGTTTTTGTGCACTTAAATTTCTGTTAGCACTTTTAATTACAACACCTGAGATGACCAGCACCGCCCTGCTAGTTTAATGGGGGAGGGATTTCTGTGTTCACCTCTCTATATATACACTGTGTTGGAAATTTACTGTGGAGGTCATGATTAAGAACCATCTGGTTCGAAACATGTAGACCGTACTGGGGCTTATTTTTGGAGGTTTCTATCACCGCTGTACATTTGGTTTGTGGAATAAACGTCAAGCAAGAAAAACAAGGTGCTGGATCTTTCTTCCTTTCCGTTCAAGGTTATTGTCTATAGTCTCTGGGATACCTGATGCACACAGCTTCCTGGCGTACAATGAGTTGCGGTATCCATAGCTAGTCTCCATTGGTTCGCTCCGATGGGGACAGTCAGCCCTTGCGTGGCCAGGCTCTTGACACCGCCAGCATACTATCGGAGCCAGGTCTACGGGGGGTACACCCCGGGCGGGCTTGGTTGGCACAAGTCTCTAGGTCTGGGATGGAGATTGCTGGGGCTTGACTGTGCCCCTCCCAAACAAACCCCCTTTCAAATTCCTGGTAGTCTCATAGTGTTCCACCAGGTCCACCATTTCAAGGTCATTACCAGGAGACACCTGGCCGATCCAGTGCTGGAGGGGGTACGGCAAAGCCCTCCAGAACACATCAGCCAACAGACGGTCCAACATAGCAGTGGGACTCAGCACGTCAGGTTGCAGCAATTTTTGCAACAGGTGTAATAGGGTATAATACTGGGGCCCCGTGTGCTCAGCCGGATTAAATTCCCACTAATGTTTCACTGGGCTTGGACTAATACATTCAGCCCCAGTCTCGCCAAGATCTCACCCTTTACTGTCGGGTAATCAGCCGCTTGAGCATTCGGTAAGTCAAAATACACCTGCTGAGGTCCAGATGCCAGGAACGGAGCGTCAACCTCAGCCCATTGCTCCCGGGGTAGCTTCTCTCTCACAGCTAACTCCTCGAAGATCGCTAAATAGGTCTCAACGTTGTCTGCGGGAGTCATCTTGGGGATCACCGCATGGACCGTTTTCCAGGCTTTGTGGAAGCTCTAGGATGCTCCTGCCACCTGTAAAGCCATCAAATGTTGTAACAGCAGCTGGTTTGTTTCCTGCTGTTGCTTATTGGCCTCCCGCTGTTGCAGGTTAGCTTCCACGAGGGCTTTCATCACAGCTTCCATTTTGTCAAAGGACACGGGTTGTATTCTCGCTGGTTTGATGTAAGACATACAACCGTGCCCGGAAAAACTAAAATATTTTGGCCTTCACGCCAGCCTCACTGAAATGCACGCCTCCTCCACCAATTGTGGGGATTTGCTCTGGTAGTTGGGATAAGCGGGTGCAGTACAGAGGCAAAGTACAAGTTCGTAATTCAAATGTCCGTGTTTATTCACACATAAGGTAAAACAAAAACACTCTTTGCAAGGTTGGTGTTTGTTCACACCGAGTAGAAAGTTTGTGCATAACAAAAATGTCACCTTGTCGGCGGTTCTGCCTCCAGCAGTCCAAATGCATGCTTTAGGTGGCCTGCCCTCCCAACACACATAGAGCTCAGTTCCCACACCAGCGATTTCCAGAGTTCCTCTGTCAGAGAGAGGTAATCACTCCCAGCTCACACTGCCGGCTGGGTTTTTTATAGGCCAGTCTAGACCCGGCCTGGAACGTGGGGAGTAGTCACCCACCCAGCACTTTTGACTACTCCCAGTAAGAGCTGTCCCGGATCAGCTATACAGCCATACTAAAATAGAAAAGTGTCAATCAGCATTAGCTGCCGCTGACACCTGAAAATACTGGCTCTTACTTCACCAAGGCCAGGAACCTCGGTGACACATATTGTACCTTCCATCAACGATGGACCCTTGCACCTTCCTACAGTGCAAACAGTTTGGCCCTTTTCCCCTCTCTGTTTTTATTTTTTTATTTGGAAAGCACCTGTTAAGATGGCAGATGCATATCGGAGTCAAAAGAAAGCTGAGCTACTCAGCCAATGTAAGCTCAGAGGGCTTGACGGAGCAAGCAGCACGAAAGAGGAGCTGATCCAAGAACTGGTGGAAGATTATGCCCAGCAACAGCGGTCTGTGGTAACCACACCACCATTGGATTCAGCAGAGAGTCCTGTTCTGGAACTGACTGGACATGGAAGTACAGGTAGCAGCAGTTCCTAGAATGGTATGGAGTCTCCTCTATCATTGATTCTCCAACAGATGGGCGGAGGTGATCCTAACATGCGAATGGAGTTCGTATTAAAAGAACGCCAGACCAAACGAGAATTTTCCGAGTGGCAGGTGGCAACCGAGCTTGCAGAGCAGCGGGCCAAACGTGCAGAGTGGCAGGTGGCAGCTGAGAGAGAGCGTGCAGAGTACCAGGCCGAGCTAGAATACCTGCTGGCGCTAGCGCAAATTCAGTTCCACACCACCGAACCGTGAGTCCAGTGAGACGGTGCCCTTCAAACCCTATTTGGATCACTTCTGGTAATGGAGAAGGATGGGGACCTGGACATCTTTCTCAGAGGATTTGAGAAAATTTGCAGGCAGTACCAGCTTCCTGGTGAGCAATGGGCATGGTACGTAACACCCGGGTTAAGAGGCAAAGCCCTGGAAGTGTTTGCAGCTCTTTCCTGAGATGGGGATTACGAGGCCATTAAACAAGCCTTAATCCAGAAATATACCCTCACCCCAGAGCTGTATTGCAAAAGATTCCGGACTCTGCAACATAGACCGCTTGACAGCTACTCTGATGTTTTAGATGCACTGAGTACATCTTTCCAGCAGTACGACAGTTTATCCTGGATCGGGAGCCCAAAGATGCAGCACAAGAAGCAAAGCTGGCGGACACCTATACTGCCATACGTGCACCAGAATTAAGAAAGCCTGTAGTAGCCAACTGGAAAGGGGGTAAGCAGACAACAACACATCTGTCCCTGCCAACTGAACACCTGGGGGTTCTGCCCATGTGCGCCCCTCCAGACGAGCGTGTGATACCTGCAAGTGCTTTGTGTGCAACACGGTGGGACATATTAGCACTACCTGCCCTAAGAGAAAGAAATCTACTGCTTTGCCAAAATCACCTGTTTCCTCATCTACAGCTTTATATGTGGGTGGACGGGCCAGAAAGCCCAGTGATAACCTGCAGTCGGTAGGATTGCGAGATACTGGGGGGAGATGACCCTGGTCCAACCAGAACTGGTGAGTGATGCAGACTTAATTCCAGGAAAAACCCAGACTGTTACTGGGATTGGAGGAGTGAGCCCGGCCTTGCCTATGGCCCCGGTATATCTTGACTGGAAAGCAGGGAGTGGAGTAATGGAGGTGAGAGTGACTGATAATATGCAAACCAATGTTTTATTAGACACTAATCTAGGTCGCTTAGTCTCCCAATATGTACCTTCTAATGTTTTGGACGATTCTGGCATGTCTACAACTCCTAGTGAAGCAACCCAGGTAGTATGTAATAAGTCTAAATATCGCAATGCTCCAGACCGTCATAATTCTGTATCCAGTGATGCAATAGAGTTATGTACTAACCCTGTATCCAGCGATATGATATAGCTATGTATTAACCCTGTATCAAGTGATGTAAGTGAGTTATGAACTAACCCTGTATCCAGTGATGTGATTAAGTTATGTGATGCACATAAGACTGAGTGTACAGGTATTGAATCTGTATCCCACACACTTGTCCAGAAGAACATAAGTGGTAGGGATTCTGCTTACATTGCTGCAGTGACATGTAACCAGAGGACCCACCACTCTGAGCCATTGAGTGTTCGCACCCTTGCTGTGTGCACTCCAGAAGGAGGGGGGTCAACAGCAGCCTACATTCCCCAGCTAACACCAGAGATCAGACCTGAGGGTGTTTTATCAGCCAACTGTGGCAGACTGGACAAGGTTCCAGGCAGCTATGCAGACCAATGGCACTTTGCAGAAGCTGAGGGAGATGGCTGATAAATCAAAGAATCTTGGGAGGGAGAATTGGTTACACCCAAGGTCTCGGTCATTGACTATGTCCTCAAGTTTAGGGACCGGATGCAAACCCTGGCTGGCCTCATCCATGAGAACTTGTCCCAGGCTCAAGCTAGTCATAAGAGATGGTACGACCAGAATGCCGGGGAGAGTGAAAGCCTACTGGACATTGTGGCTATAGCACAGGAGTAAAAGCAGATGCCAAATTCAACCCCCCAGCTATCTAAGACTCTGTAATCCCAGCTGTTGAAGGTATTTAACCCTTTCTTAGCCACCTTCACAGGGAAAACCAGCTCCCCTTCCACCATGTGGACAGGAGATCACCACCCAATACGTTAATCAGCCTATCTAGTCTCCTTAGAGGAGAAGAGGGAGATAGAGGAGATGTTAGGCCTGGGTGTGATCTAGAAGTCACATAATGCATGGGCCTCACCTGTAGTCCACATCCTCAAGAAAGATCAGATTACCGTTTTTGTGGGGACTACAGAAATTTGAATGCCATCACTGTGTTTGAAGCTTACCCGATGCCTCGCATAGATGAGTTACTGGATCAGCTCGCCAGTGTCAAGTACATCACAATTATGGACTTGAGTAGGGGATATTGGCAAATCCTCATGTCCAAAGAAGACCAGAAGAGGTCCGCCTTTATGAATCCTTTTGTGCTCTATGAATACATAGTCATGTCCTTTGTCATGAAAAATGCACCTGCCACTTTCCAGCTCTTGGTTAACCATCTGTTCGAGGAGTTTGAAGGGTTTGCCATAACTTATCTGGATGACATCCCTGTGTTCAGTCACAACTGGGAGGATCAGCTGACCCACCTGTCACAGGTGCCCCGGCGAATCAAAACCGCAGGTCTGACAATCAAGCCTGGGAAGTGTCAGATAGCCATGACAGAGATACAGTACCTCAGACACCGAGTAGGTGGAGGGACTCTGAGACCCGAAACAGGAAAGGTAGATGCCATTGTCGCCTGGCCCACTCCCAAAACCAAAATTGATATTATTTTTAGGGACTGCAGGGTACTATAGAAAGTTCATTCCTAACTATAGAACTTTTGCCAAACCACTAACAAGCCTCATGAAGAAGAAATTGCCGCAAATAGTCAATTGGACTCCAGCCTGTGCACAGTCTCTGGCAGCCCTAAAAAATGCCCTTGCAAGCTCGCCAGTCTTGCAAAGCTCGGAATTTACCCGCCAATTTGTGGTACAGTCTGACACCAGCGCGTATGGCTTAGGTCCAGTATTACCCTGCAGGCTCCCCTCCTGAATCTAAGTCCCTGATCCTGACAGCCTGCACAATGGGATATGTTTCATCCCTTAACCAGAGTCCCCCAGATGTATACCTCTGACGTAAGGTGAAAATCACAATGTGAACAGATCTAAAGCAAATTGTACGTTGGTTTAGTGAAAGAAGTCAGGTGTGTCACTGACCACATAGCAGACCTACTTTCATAGTCTCTTGTGACAGGGCCTCTGTCAAAGGAGAAGAAACGAAGAGCAGGTGTAGAGTGAACGGTGGTGAATGTGCTGGATATGTATTATGTGGGCAGATCAACCCAGTTTCCACAGGTTCATCTGGCATTTCCCAGCAATGCATGATGGCCGGTCCAGCTGTGCCTGCAGATGTAAGGAGCAAAGTCACATCACAATGGCTACTGAGCATATCAATCAACAGTAAATATGAAGAATTTATGTGTTTTAAAACTCTAGGACCATCTTAGGTCTTGGGCTTAAGGTCAAGTCAGAAGCAAAGATGACTAAATAGTAATGTCAATGTGAATCTTCACCAGATTAGGTCAGTAATTATAGAGCATTGCTGGCATTGTTGGTCAATGGACCTCATTATATGTTTTGTGCTGATAAATCAAACGGATTGAATCAATCGATTCCAGTTACCACTAGTTTAAATAGCCTTGAAGATTGCAACGTTTCAAACAGAGAAGAGCATGAAGGCTTGACAGCTCCTGTCTGTACAGGCAATATGAAATGCAAAAGCTGCTAAAGAAATGATGACTATATGCTTTTTATGGTGCCCTATGAAACACATCTACAACCAATTTTGTGAGGGGATCTGTATTACATATTGAATATGAGGCAGACTACACAACAGGCTTAGCCTATGTAACATGCATAACATTTTAGTGGTACTTGTAGTTTGCAATAAAGAGACTGTGGGAATAGTCAATAACTAACAGGCAGTACAACCCCCACTGACTAGGAAATGACAGCATTTCATAGTGCTGCTTGTGCTTTAAAAAAAATTATGTTTAAGTGTTGTAAGCAGCACAGAGCATTAAACCCCTACATACATAATCATGTACATGTATGTGATGATGCTTAACGAAACATAGTGCCAGGCCCAACTATACCAGTTTAGGGCCAGTATGCCCAGGTTTGGGCCCATTTAATTTTTTGTCGAAGTGTCTGACTTGCAAGTTTTTCAAAACTTTTAGCTTTCCCTACCAGATTTTTTCACTCTTGGAAGTCAGGTTGAAGATTTGAGACCCATTTTCTTGCTATAACCACTCTAGCTAGCAACACAGTTTTAAGCCAGAAAATGTCCACCTTACTGGACGTCTGCTGTGAGTTGGGGAAAAAAAAACTGAACAAACATAGACACATTAAAGGGGGGTCTAGTGGCAGATCTTAGGGCAAGTTCCTCATACACCCGGTTCCTTACATTTCCAACACCTGTGGTCTTTTTTATATATCCTAGATAGGGTCACAGGGGTGTAATACAGGTGAAGGAGTATGTTAAACTTAATTAGTCTATGGTTACTGGATAGAGAAGCTCTTTTTACATTGGTATATATATTCTGCCAGTTTAGTACCTTATTCGTCCCAATATCTTGTTCCCATTTTAACTCGCTATTAAACTTGATTACATTACTTAAACCCTTTTTAATTTTTTTGTAGATCTGTGATATAGAGACTTGCTTGTCCTTAAAATAATAACAAAAATCTTTGAATTTGTGTGTTTGAACTACAAAGTAACTTTTGTTCTGAGTGTGTGAAAATGAGTGTTTTAATTGAGCATACCTAAAATTCGCCATTAACCCTTGTTTATCCGAACCCAGCCATCTACTGTATTTGCTGTGACCAGCTCCTGTGGCAGGCTGCTCCAGAGATTCACAGCACTTACTGTAAAAAATGCATGTCGCCTCTTTCGACTAAATCTTTTTTTTCTCCAGGCGTAGGGAGTGGCCCCTTGTTTTTTGAGAGGATTTAACACAGAATAGTTTCTCTTAATATTTTTGTATGGTCTGTTTATATATTTGTACAGGTTAATCATGCCCCCCCTCCCCCCTTAGATGCCTTTTTTCAAGGCTAAACTAATTCAGTTCATTTAATCTTTGCTTATAGTCAAGATCTTACAGGCCTTTTATGAGTTTAGTTGCTATCCTTTGCACTTTTTCTAACCCCAGGGAATCCTTTTTATTAACTGGTGCCCAGAACTGAACCATGTATTCCAGGTCAGGCCATACCAACACCTGTATAGTGTATAGTGTCAATATTACAACCCTGTCCCGTGAGTCCATACCTCTTTTAATCCAAGACAAAATTATGTTGGCCTTAGAGGCAGCTGACTGGCATTGCATGCTGTTATTTAGTCTATGATCAACTAATACACCTTAAGTTCCCTCAGTGGTGGTCTGTAAAGGTTGTTCTCATTCCACATTGATGTAATTTTGTGCAGATAAATAGAAGAGTGGGAAGCTTCATGTTGCTAGAAATAGCCTCACATGAGGTTTCTCGCACAGAGGGTATATAAAGGAGCATACTGGCGCTAAGTAAATAGGAATGGAGGAGACCCTGCTGTGACTACTGGGGAAACAGAAGAAGTCCAATGTAATTAGTCAGGAAAGACATGAGATTGTACAGTGATCAGTACAAAGAGGAGAAGAAAGCACTGTTGTAAGTAATTGGGTGAAACTAGAAAGGCATTATGAGCACTGAGCACTAGACTGTACAGATGTCTACTTCTACTACAACAGAGACTCCATTATGTTGGAGGCTCTGTTGCAAATTTTGAGTTTTCCTGAAAAACTAGTCCTGCATGCATTGACACTTTGGCAGAAATAAACAGACTCCATTATAAGTCAAACAAGATTTGTCTCGTACCACTGATGTCCATCTGGGACAGTATTCAGATTTTTTTTTTTTTTAATACAAATTTTATTATGCACATATCTATCAGAGTAGTAAAATCTCTCATAATTACATAAATAATTATCATGGTACATACATAAATTCCCGATCCCTCCCACTCCATACTCTAAGAGCATAAGCCAGAAACGGGAGAAAAAGTTTAAATTAAAAGGGAAAAGGCCGTTCAAGTCTGTTTACACCATTCTTAATTAAATTGTGCTAATCAATTTCTCCTTAGGAACCAAAACCTCTCAACCACCAAAAATATGAGATTAGAGGCATTTGGCACCTTATCTGACAGTGAGGCTCTTATTAACAATAATCAGGCAAAGAAAGGAGTCTTAATAATACAGATCTTAACACATTTTCAGCAATTAGGGTTAACGAAAGACCGAAGGTTCACACTTAGTGGTGAAAAAGACAACTGAATTAAATACTATTATAATCTCATATTTCAGTCCAGTAAGCTAGAATAGGGGTCACTACCATAAGATATGAAAGAAATGTCCAATTATAAACAGAACGCACAACCCAAATGTGAATAGATTCTGCAAACTCAAAAGATTGAACATTTTGTAGAGAAATTTGAAAAAAATAAATTATAAGAAAAATAATGCATTCATAGAGCAGTCCTAGTGATTTCTGAATAACAATTGTAATAGTACTGCTTATAGTACATGCTTTTTCTGCTTTAAAAGGCATAGGGTTTTCGGCAGAATAGAGTGAAATTCAAAGTGAATGCAGTTTCCATCTTGGATGTGTCCCAGAAATAGGTACACAGATGAGTGTTTGTGACAAAGCAAGTGTGACAATTGTGATTTAGCAAATAACAGGTCTGCAGTTAGAAGTGAGCCAACTGTTGTCACTTGGGAAGTGGTTGAGCATTCCTTCCTACAGGGCAAATTTTACTGCATGTATTAACGAGTATCTGGTGTTGAAAAGACATGACGTGAATGCTCTGAACTAAAATAGTTTCTATGAACCCGTACTGTACAATACATACAACAAAAGTATAAGCACTGTATTTGTTGGGGACCAGCTACCTGATCTATTTCAAAGCAAGGAAGCATAAGAGAAAAAGAAAAGTTAAATCAATGCAAAAATCAAGTTTTAAAACCCAAAGTCTGCTTGTTGTTTACTAAAATCAAAATTTCATTTTATTTCTAATTTTGTTGCTGTAAATCTAATTTTCCCCTTCAACAGAAGAAATTGTAAGTATTTCTCATATCACTCTTTTCTAGTGTTTTTTCCTATAATTGTCCTATAGAGAGATCTATGGGGAAAATGCCAGAAAAAATGCTGTATCTAGAGCACACTGCATTTTGAAAATAAAAATGCCAGTGACCACAAAAATGCCACATACCAATGTAGATGCTTCAGCATTTTATGTTACTTATATAAATTAATATCTGGCTACAGTGTTTTTTGACCAGAAAAAAAAAGATATTCCATGAAAAGCAGCCAATAAAAATCAATATAGATAGAAACAAAACAAAAACAAAATGCTTTATGTAAAGTGTTTTTTATATTTCTAAATTATAAAATAGTTTCTGGTCACAGTATTTTGACATAAACCAAATTATTGAAGAAACACAAAAAAAGGCCACAAAAATGTATCAGATTGTGTAATGTCCTGGAGTGCCATTACAACTCTTTTTTGGCACCTTGCTACCATCTCCTATGTGCTAATGTATAACATCTAATGTACTACATGTTTTCTCCTGATACATTTATATATATTTACTCATTTGTTTATGTTCATGTAATTACCTGGTCCTCCAGCAAATGGAGGCAGCATTGGCAGAGTTAGTTTCTCTGGAGAGGAACCTTCTGGTTCCTCCCAACCCTCTTTAGAGAGGGAGGAGTTTAGGTAGTGAGTAGGTCAGTCTACCCTACCCCCTCATAGGGAGAGGTTGTGTGAGGAGTCTTGTCTGATTTAACCCCTGCTATGGTAAGGCAGCAGGCCTGGCCCTGTCTGGACAGGTTCTGTTAGTCCTGCGCCAGCCTTATCACTGGAGGTTGTGCACATCCGAGCTGAAGCTAGAGCTTGAGGTACTTCAAAACCAGGACAAGAAGTTCCTAGGATTAAAGAAAGAGACAGACTACTCCTAAACTAAGTTCCAGCAGAAGAGAAAAGTTCATATTTAAGCCAACCAGGGCCGGTGCTACCATAAGGCAGACCAAGCAGTTGCCTTAGGGCGCACCCTGAGGGAGGGCGGAAAAATGTGACATGGAGGGGGAGAAATGTGACATGGGGGTCTGATGGCTGACATTGGGGGCTGATGGCTGGGGGATGATGTCTGACATGGGGTTCTGAGCTGAGGTCTGATTAACATTGGGGTCTGATTGCTGGTCTGACCTGAGGTGTAATGGAAAATATATTTTTCTTATTATCCTCCTCTAAAACCTAGGTGTGTCTTAGAGGGCGAAAAATATGGTCCTTAAACCAGCCATTGTCTGAAGCAGAGAGAAGATACCAGGACCACAGAGAGGAGAAGCCAGCTTCTGCAGACGGGACCAGGGCCAGGTGAGCTGTAAGGGGGGGCACCAAAATGTAGCTTCGCTTGTGTTGGCAAAAATCCTTGCACCGGCCCTGAAGCCAACCACACATAACAGAGCTGAGATTGTTGCAGAGAAGTGTTTACCTGCCAAAGCTAAGCCAATACCTGCTGATGACCAAGATATCATTTGGAAGCTGTTTGGATTACCAATTTATGCCAAGTAAAAGCAACTGTTCAATGTTACTACAAAGTCTGGACCCTATTTATTCTACCTATCCATCATCCAAGTTCAACTACCCCTTTGCACTTTCTTCGGACCACATCATGTCTGGGATCTACGGATATCCAGGTAGGAACACCGTGAAACGTGTACATAACATCTACAGAGACTGTAGGCCACCCTGCACCACTCTGGCAATCCTACCCTGGGTACCAACATTACCATCTACAAAAGGGAGCCATGTGCTTCTACTGCTTAACCGCTTAATCATGTTTACTTGCGCTATAAGAGGGCAGGGCCCTCTCCCCTTCTGTACCAGTTTGTAACTGATTTTGTTTATGATTAGTACAATTGTCTGTATTATGCATGTATACCTCTTCTCATATGTACAGCGCTATGGAATGAATGGCGCTTTAATAATAAATAATAATAATAATAATAAAATAATTTCGCAGAAACCTCCTAAGGGGCAAGGGATACCCCAGGCGTGGACTAGTGAGCCGCTGCAATTGATGGCTATGATAGATGTCAGAAACCACTGTTCATGAGAGCTTGTTGCTGAAAAGGCTGCATAGCTACAAACTAGTCACAGTGCCAAACCCTGTACATTGCCAAATGCGTCTTTGATCGGCATGGAAGTATCAGAACTGGACCACAGACCATTAAAAGAAGTTGGTCGGGTGTGATGAATCATATTGTTTTACATCATGTGGACGGCCGGTGGCATATCTGTCTCTTAACTGGATAACAGATGGCACCAGGACGCAATATGGGTAGAAGGCAAGCTGGTGGAGATAGTGTTTTCTAGGCAATGTTTTGCTGATAAACCTTGTGTCTTGGCATTCATGTGGCTTTTACATTGACAAATGCCACCTTCCTTTATGTTGCAGTCATGATATTTATGCCTGAGCGAATAACCCTTCGGATTATAGATCCAAAGTCAATTTGTTCGAATCCTTCAATTTTAATGCTGTATCTGTACAGCATTAAAATGTATTGGCGCTGGGGAGCCAAAGTCAATTTTGGCCAAAATCATGCGAGACTTCGATTAATTCCAACTGTATGCAAAACAATTTAAAATAGCAATCCAAACTGGGGTTTGGTGCTTGCTGGTAACTTGGTACCAAAGCATAGTTCAGATTGCTATTTTAACCACTTCAGCCCCGCTAGGTGAAACCCCCTTCATGACCAGAGCACTTTTTACACTTCGGCACTACACTACTTTCACCGTTTATCGCTCGGTCATGCAACTTACCACCCAAATGAATTTTACCTCCTTTTCTTCTCACTAATGGAGCTTTCATTTGGTGGTATTTCATTGCTGCTGGCATTTTTACTTTTTTTGTTATTAATCAAAATGTAACGATTTTTTTGCAAAAAAATGACATTTTTCACTTTCAGCTGTAAAATTTTGCAAAAAAAACGACATCCATATATAAATTTTTCGCCAAATTTATTGTTCTACATGTCTTTGATAAAAAAAAATGTTTGGGCAAAAAAAAAATGGTTTGGGTAAAAGTTATAGCATTTACAAACTATGGTACAAAAATGTGAATTTCCGCTTTTTGAAGCAGCTCTGACTTTCTGAGCACCTGTCATGATTCCTGAGGTTCTACAATGCCCAAACAGTAGAAAAACCCCACAAATGACCCCATTTCGGAAAGTAGACACCCTAAGGTATTCGCTGATGGGCATAGTGAGTTCATAGAACTTTTTATTTTTTGTCACAAGTTAGCGGAAAATGATGATGATTTTTTTTTTTTTTTTTTTCTTACAAAGTCTCATATTCCACTAACTTGCGACAAAAAATAAAAAATTCTAGGAACTCACCATGCCCCTCACAGAATACCTTGGGGTGTCTTCTTTCCAAAATGGGGTCACTTGTGGGGTAGTTATACTGCCCTGGCAATTTAGGGGCCCAAATGTGTGAGAAGAACTTTGCAATCAAAATGTGTAAAAAATGCCCTGCAAAATCCGAAAGGTGCACTTTGGAATATGTGCCCCTTTGCCCACCTTGGCAGCAAAAAAGTGTGACACATCTGGTATCGCCGTACTCAGGAGAAGTTGGGGAATGTGTTTTGGGGTGTCATTTTACATATACCCATGCTGGATGAGAGAAATATCTTGGCAAAAGACAACTTTTCCCATTTTTTTATACAAAGTTGGCATTTGACCAAGATATTTTTCTCACCCAGCATGGGTATATGTAAAATGACACCCCAAAACACATTCCCCAACTTCTCCTGAGTACGGCGATACCAGATGTGTCACACTTTTTTGCTGCCAAGGTGGGCAAAGGGGCACATATTCCAAAGTGCACCTTTCGGATTTTGCAGGGCATTTTTTACACATTTTGATTGCAAAGTTCTTCTCACACATTTGGGCCCCTAAATTGCCAGGGCAGTATAACTACGCCACAAGTGACCCCATTTTGGAAAGAAGACACCCCAAGGTATTCCGTGAGGGGCATGGCGAGTTCCTAGAATTTTTTATTTTTTGTCACAAGTTAGCGGAAAATGATGATTTTTTTTTTTCCTCTTTTTTCCTTACAAAGTCTCATATTCCACTAACTTGCGACAAAAAATAAAAAATTCTAGGAACTCGCCATGCCCCTCACGGAATACCTTGGGGTGTCTTCTTTCCAAAATGGGGTCACTTGTGGCGTAGTTATACTGCCCTGGCAATTTAGGGGCCCATATGTGTGAGAAGTACTTTGCAATCAAAATCTGTAAAAAATGACCGGTGAAATCCGAAAGGTGCACTTTGGAATATGTGCCCCTTTGCCCACCTTGGCATCAAAAAAGTGTCACACATCTGGTATCGCCGTACTCAGGAGAAGTTGGGGAATGTGATTTGGGGTGTCATTTTACATATACCCATGCTGGGTGAGAGAAATATCTTGGCAAAAGACAACTTTTCCCATTTTTTTATACAAAGTTGGCATTTGACCAAGATATTTTTCTCACCCAGCATGGGTATATGTAAAATGACACCCCAAAACACATTCCCCAACTTCTCCTGAGTACGGCGATACCAGATGTGTCACACTTTTTTGCTGCCAAGGTGGGCAAAGGGGCACATATTCCAAAGTGCACCTTTCGGATTTTGCAGGGCATTTTTTACACATTTTGATTGCAAAGTTCTTCTCACACATTTGGGCCCCTAAATTGCCAGGGCAGTATAACTACGCCACAAGTGACCCCATTTTGGAAAGAAGACACCCTAAGGTATTCCGTGGGGGGCACGGTGAGTTCCTAGAATTTTTTATTTTTTGTCACAATTTAGCGGAAAATGATGATTTTTCTTTTTTTTTCTTTTTTCCTTACAAAGTCTCATATTCCACTAACTTGCGACAAAAAATAAAAAATTCTAGGAACTCGCCATGCCCCTCACGGAATACCTTGGGGTGTCTTCTTTCCAAAATGGGGTCACTTGTGGCGTAGTTATACTGCCCTGGCAATTTAGGGGCCCAAATGTGTAAGAAGTACCTTGCAATCAAAATGTGTAAAAAATGGCCTGCGAAATCCGAAAGGTGCCCCTTTGCCCACCTTGGCTGCAAAAAAGTGTCACACATGTGGTATCGCCGTACTCAGGAGAAGTTGGGCAATGTGTTTTGGGGGGTCATTTTACATATACCCATGCTGGGTGAGAGAAAAATCTTGGCAAAAGACAACTTTTCCCATTTTTTTATACAAAGTTGGCATTTGACCAAGATATTTCTCTCACCCAGCATGGGTATATGTAAAATGACACCCCAAAACACATTCCCCAACTTCTCCTGAGTACGGCGATACCACATGTGTGACACTTTTTTGCAGCCTAGATGCGCAAAGGGGCCCAAATTCCTTTTAGGAGGGCATTTTTAGACATTTGAATCCCAGACTTCTTCTCACACTTTCGGGCCCCTAAAAAGCAAGGGCAGTATAAATACCCCACATGTGACCCCACTTTGGAAAGAAGACACCCCAAGGTATTCAATGAGGGGCCTGGCGAGTTCCTAGAATTTTTTTTTTTTTGCATAAGTTAGCGGATATTGATTTTTTTTTTTGTTTTTTTCTCACAAAGTCTCACTTTCCGCTAACTTAGGACAAAAATTTCAATCTTTCATAGACTCAATATGCCCCTCACGGAATACCTTGGGGTGTCTTCTTTCCGAAATGGGGTCACATGTGGGGTATTTATACTGCCCTGGCTTTTTAGGGGCCCTAAAGCGTGAGAAGAAGTCTGGAATATAAATGTCTAAAAATGTTTACGCATTTGGATTCCGTGAGGGGTATGGTGCGTCCATGTGAGATTTTATTTTTTGACACAAGTTAGTGGAATATGAGACTTTGTAAGAAAAAACAAAAACAAACAAAAAATTTCCGCTAACTTGTGCCAAAAAAAATGTCTGAATGGAGCCTTACCAGGGGGGGAGTGATCAATGACAGGGGGGTGATCAATGACAGGGGGGTGATCAATGACAGGGGGTTATCACCCATATAGACTCCTTGATCAACCCCCTGTCATTGATCACCCCCCCTGTAAGGCTCCATTCAGACATCTGCATGATTTTTTACGGATCCATGGATACATGGATCGGATCCACAGAACGCATGCGGACGTCTGAATGGAGCCTTACAGGGGGGTTATCAATGACAGGGGGTGATCAGGGTAATCAGGGTGATCACCCCCCTGTCACTGATCACCCCCCCCTGTAAGGCTCCATTCAGACATCCGCATGATTTTTTACGGATCCATGGATACATGGATCGGATCCACAGAACGCATGCGGACGTCTGAATGGAGCCTTACAGGGGGGTTATCAATGACAGGGGGTGATCAGGGTAATCAGGGTGATCACCCCCCTGTCACTGATCACCCCCCCTGTAAGGCTCCATTCAGACATCCGCATGATTTTTTACGGATCCATGGATACATGGATCGGATCCACAGAACGCATGCGGACGTCTGAATGGAGCCTTACAGGGGGGTTATCAATGACAGGGGGTGATCAGGGTGATCAGGGTGATCACCCCCCTGTCACTGATCACCCCCCCTGTAAGGCTCCATTCAGACATCCGCATGATTTTTTACGGATCCATGGATACATGGATCGGATCCACAGAACGCATGCGGACGTCTGAATGGAGCCTTACAGGGGGGTTATCAATGACAGGGGGTGATCAGGGTAATCAGGGTGATCACCCCCCTGTCACTGATCACCCCCCCTGTAAGGCTCCATTCAGACGTCCGCATGATTTTTACGGATACATGGATCGGATCCACAGAACGCATGCGGACGTCTGAATGGAGCCTTACAGGGGGGTTATCAATGACAGGGGGTGATCAGGGTAATCAGGGTGATTACCCCCCTGTCACTGATCACCCCCCCTGTAAGGCTCCATTCAGACATCCGCATGATTTTTTACGGATCCATGGATACATGGATCGGATCTACAGAACGCATGCGGACGTCTGAATGGAGCCTTACAGGGGGGTTATCAATGACAGGGGGTGATCAGGGTAATCAGGGTGATCACCCCCCTGTCACTGATCACCCCCCCTGTAAGGCTCCATTCAGACGTCCGCATGATTTTTACGGATCCATGGATACATGGATTGGATCCGTAAAAATCATGCGGACGTCTAAATGGAGCCTTACAGGGGGGTGATCAATGACAGGGGGTGATCAGGGAGTGTATATGGGTGATCACCCGCCTGTCATTGATCACCCCCCTGTAAGGCTCCATTCAGACGTCCGTATGCTTTTTGCGGATCCGATCCATGTATCCGTGGATCCGTAAAAATCATACGGACGTCTGAACGGAGCCTGACAGGGGGGTGATCAATGACAGGGCGGTGATCAATGACAGGGGGGTGATCAGGGAGTTTATATGGGGTGATCATGGGTGATCAGGGGTTTATAAGGGGTTAATAAGTGACGGGGGGGGGGTGTAGTGTAGTGTAGTGTGGTGTTTGGTGGGACTGTACTGACCTACCTGAGTCCTCTGGTGGTCGATCCTAACAAAAGGGACCACCAGAGGACCAGGTAGGAGGTATATTAGACGCTGTTATGAAAACAGCGTCTAATATACCTGTTAGAGGTTAAAAAATTCGGATCTCCAGCCTGCCAGCGAGCGATCGCCGCTGGCAGGCTGGAGATCCACTCGCTTACCTTCCGTTCCTGTGAGCGCGCAAATACAAATATCCATACAGTAGGAATTAACTGAAGTCTTAAGTGACTTTGGGTGAAAAGAACTATGGCTCCACAGAGCCAATACATTTTTAATAGTGTACTGATACAGCATTAAAATTGAAGTATTTGAAAGAATCGACTTTGGATCTATGATCCGAAGGTTGATTTGCTCAAGCCTAATAATATCTTTTAACAAATTTACATCAATTACAGATCCCCCAGGTCTGGGGTACTGCATATATTGTTTAGAACAAGATAGCAGATCCTTTGCCCACCACTATAGAACCATTTCTTAATTTCACCTTCGTTAGCATAGGAACATAATTTTGTTTTGTAAATGTTCATTCTCTCTATGTGCTGCTTTTATTTATGCACTTACATTAAGATAAATGCTATGTTGGTTGTACAAATTTATACATTTTGTGAACTCACATTTACCCAGACTTCTTAGTGATTCAATGCATAATTTATCATCACTGGCTGACCATGCCTCCACTAACATTTCTATCTAGTTGAATGAACTTTGCATTAATCACAGATAAAGAAAGCTTTCCATGAATTCCTCTTATCCAAAGTATGTATAAGCAAAATAAAATTATATCAGACATGGCCTAATTACCAAGAGGAATCTTGGAACAGAAAGGGACTGGAAACGGTGAAGTTCTGATGCAGAATGCTAGACTATCTGGGCTTCTGAGAATCAATCTTAGCATCTCTGATCTTGGTGCTATTTTTGTAGCTAGCTTATTTAACATTAATTTCTTTCTTAGTAAGAAACATTCTCATAAGTTAGTCTAACAATGAAATAAATATGCATATAATATAAAAATCCATAGTAGTGGTAAGATTATTTACTGGAAAACATCTTAGTGTCAGCTAGTCTGAAAGGTCCTTAGATACAAAAATGGATGTTATTGTTATTAAAGTTCAAGACTTCATGGTGAGAAATAATAAAGAAAACAAAATATTTCTTTATCTAAACACATAAAGACTGAATCCTTTGAAGATGTTCTATGCAGATGTATAAATATGGCTTAAATAACAGAGCAAAAATAAACTCTAATTCTCTGATACACTCTTGAAATCTAGTCCCCATGGTTAAGCATCCCCATCTCTGGAATACAGACATCGGTTTCTTTGGAGCTTTATCTTCTACTTTCACTGTTGGACATCAAAGTAATTTTTATTTTTTTCAGATACAGTAATGGCGATAAATATTTAGTAGATGTTTCCTAGGATATATGTAATTGTAATGTCTGATTTTGATGTTGTCTCGTGTAGGTTTGGGAGTTCAAATACTATATATTACAAGGAAGAATAAAGTGAGAAGAGCCATAAAAATGTAAGAATTTCACTGCATTCTCAGCAACACATGGTGTCAAAATGATCAATTAAGGAAAGTAGTTTTCTTGGGATGCTTTGCCTCAGCTTGGAAGGTTTGAATCCATGAGTTTTAATCCAAGGGATAGGGCCACCAAAAACCTGGCCAGTTGAGTGTTATTGATATGGAGGAAGAAGTAGAATAGACTACTCTTTTCCCTGTGTTAATTAATACCTTGCTGGCATCTTCCTTCTGGAGAGCAAAATCATTGTCATCCCATTTTTTTACCATTGAATCTTCCCCTGAGCCCACTAGCATTTTATCATCATCCTCCATCCACGAACTTTAACTCTTTTTCACTACTGCCTATTACAATGCATCTTTGCTTATGGCAATCACCTCTGCCAAAATACTTGTACTACCACTCATATCTGCCTTTCCATGTGGATGTCACTGGGAGCTTCCATCATTATCATCAATTGTTCACTATGATTTCTTTATATATTAATACTCTGGGTGAGTACCACAGTATTACCTCCTACTAAAGCTCTGCCTGATTGACTGACAGCACTAGCAGTATAGAATTTTGATAAAAGTGAAGTTGCAGAGGAAGCTACTTGGATTCTATGTGGTGGGGCTTAGTGGCCACAAAGGGCAAAGGCAATAACAGCTTTATCTTAAACCAGGGAATGGAGTCCATTGTCATCCCATTTTTTTACCATTGAATCTTCCCCTGAGCCCACTAGCATTTTATCATCATCCTCCATCCACGAACTTTAACTCTTTTTCACTACTGCCTATTACAATGCATCTTTGCTTATGGCAATCACCACTGCCAAAATACTTGTACTACCACTCATATCTGCCTTTCCATGTGGATGTCACTGGGAGCTTCCATCATTATCATCAATTGTTCACTATGATTTCTTTATATATTAATACTCTGGGTGAGTACCACAGTATTACCTCCTACTAAAGCTCTGCCTGATTGACTGACAGCACTAGCAGTATAGAATTTTGATAAAAGTGAAGTTGCAGAGGAAGCTACTTGGATTCTATGTGGTGGGGCTTAGTGGCCACAAAGGGCAAAGGCAATAACAGCTTTATCTTAAACCAGGGAATGGAGTCCATTGAGGACAGTGCACTAAAATTACAGTGATATAGTTATTATTGGGTGGTGTGGTATAATCTTTCCTTGTCACAGATTGAAAGCTTTGTTGTGATGACTTTTTAAATACTGCTTTGTATATCATGGAAATGGCACTTATATCCCTCCCTGAAGTTTAACCCCTTAAGGACCGGGCTAATTTTCACCTTAAGGACCAGGCCATTTTTTGCAAATCTGACCAGTGTCACTTTAAGTGGTGATAACTTTAAAACGCTTTGACTTATCCAGGCCATTCTGAGATTGTTTTTTCGTCACATATTGTACTTCATGATACTAGTAAAAAAAAGTCAAAAAAATTAATTTTTTTGCATAATAAAATACCTAATTTACCAAAAATTTGGAAAAATTAGCAAATTTCAAAGTTTCAGTTTCTCTACTTCTGTAATACATAGTAATACCCCAAAAAATTGTGATGACTTAACATTCCCCATATGTCTACTTCATGTTTGAATTATTTTGGGAATGATATTTTATTTTTTGGGGATGTTACAAGGCTTAGAAGTTTAGAAGCAAATCTTGAAATTTTTCAGAAATTTACAAAAACCCAATTTTTAGGGACCACTACAGCTCTGAAGTCACTTTGCGAGGCTTACATAATAGAAACCGCCCAAAAATGACCCCATTCTATAAACTACACCCCTCAAGGTATTCAAAACTGATTTTACAAACTCCGTTAACCCTTTAGGTGTTGCACAAGAGTTATTGGCAAATGGGGATGAAATTTGAGAATTTCATTTTTTTGCCTAATTTTCCATTTTAACCCATTTTTTCCACTAACAAAGCAAGGGTTAACAGCCAAACAAGACTGTATCTTTATTGCCCTGACTCTGCTGTTTACAGAAACACCCCATATGTGGCCATAAACTACTGTACGGCCACACAGCGGGGCGTAGAGTGAAAGGTGCGCCGTATGGTTTTTGGAAGCCAGATTTTGCTGGACAGTTTTTTTGACACCATGTCCCATTTGAAGCCCCCTGATGCACCCCTAGAGTAGAAACTCCATAAAAGTGACCCCATCTAAGAAACTACACCCCTCAAGGTATTCAAAACTGATTTTACAAACTCCGTTAACCCTTTAGGTGTTGCACAAGAGTTATTGGCAAATGGGGATGAAATTTGAGAATTTCATTTTTTTGCCTAATTTTCCATTTTAACCCATTTTTTCCACTAACAAAGCAAGGGTTAACAGCCAAACAAGACTGTATCTTTATTGCCCTGACTCTACTGTTTACAGAAACACCCCATATGTGGCCATAAACTACTGTACGGCCACACAGCGGGGCGTAGAGTGAAAGGTGCGCCGTATGGTTTTTGGAAGCCAGATTGTGCTGGACAGTTTTTTTGACACCATGTCCCATTTGAAGCCCCCCTGATGCACCCCTAGAGTAGAAACTCCATAAAAGTGACCCCATCTAAGAAACTACACCCCTCAAGGTATTCAAAACTGATTTTACAAACTTTGTTAACCCTTTAGGTGTTGCACAAGATTCAATGGAAAATAGAGATATAATTTCAAAATTTCACTTTTTTGGCAGATTTTCCATTTTAATATTTTTTTTCCAGTAACAAAGCAAGGGTTAACAGCCAAACAAAACTCATTATTTATGGCCCTGATTCTGTAGTTTACAGAAACACCCCATATGTGGTCGTAAACTACTGTACGGGCACACGGCAGGGCGCAGAAGGAAAGGAATGCCATACGGTTTTTGGAAGGCAGATTTTGCTGGACTGGTTTTTTGACACCATGTCCCATTTGGAGCCCCCCTGATGCCCCCCTAGAGTAGAAACTCCATAAAAGTGACCCCATCTAAGAAACTACACCCCTCAAGGTATTCAAAACTGATTTTACAAACTTTGTTAACCCTTTAGGTGTTGCACAAGATTCAATGGAAAATAGAGATACAATTTCAAAATTTCACTTTTTTGGCAGATTTTCCATTTTAATATTTTTTTTCCTGTAACAAAGCAAGGGTTAACAGCCAAACAAAACTCATTATTTATGGCCCTGATTCTGTAGTTTACAGAAACACCCCATATGTGGTCCTAAACTACTGTACGGGCACACGGCAGGGTGCAGAAGAAAAGGAATGCCATACGGTTTTTGGAAGGCAGATTTTGCTGGACTGGTTTTTTGACACCATGTCCCATTTGAAGCCCCCCTGATGCACCCCTAGAGTAGAAACTCCAAAAAAAGTGACCCCATTTTAGAAAGTACGGAATAGGGTGGCAGTATTGTTGGTACTAGTTTAGGGTACATATGATTTTTGGTTGCTTACACTTTTTGTGCGGCAAGGTAACAAGAAATAGCTTTTTTGGCATGTTTTTTTTTTTGTTATTTACAACATTCATCTGACAGGTTAGATCACGTGGTAATTTTATAGAGCAGGTTGTCACGGACGCGGCGATACCTAATATGTATACAATTTTTTTTATTTATGTAAGTTTTATACAATAACTTCATTTTGAAAACCAAAAAATTGTTTAGTGTCTCCATAGTCTAAGAGCCATAGTTTTTTCAGTTTTTGGGTGATTATCTTGAGTAGGGTCTAATTTTTTGCGGGGTGAGATGACAGTTTGATTGGCACTATTTTGGGGTGCATATGACTTTTTGATCGCTTGCTATTACACTTTTTGTGACGTAAGATGGCAAAAAATTGCTTTTTTTACACAGTTTTTTTTTTTTTTTTTTTTACGGTGGTCACCTGAGGGGTTAGGTCATGTGATATTTATATAGAGCCGGTCGATACGGACGCGGCGATACCTAATATGTATACTTTATTTTTATTTATGTACATTTTACACAATGATTTTATTTTTGAAACCAAAAAAAATCATGTTTTAGTGTTTCCATAGTCTAAGAGCCATAGTTTTTTCAGTTTTTGGGCGATTATCTTGAGTAGGGTCTCATTTTTTGCGGGATGAGATGACGGTTTGATTGGTACTATTTTGGCGTACATGCGACTTTTTTGATCACTTTTATTACCTTTTTTGGGAAGTAAGGTGGGCAAAATTTCAATTTTCTCATAGTTTTTATTTTTATGGCGTTCACTGTGCGGGGAAAGTAACATGACCATTTTATAGATCAGGTCGTTACGGACGCGGCGATACCTAATATGTGTAGTGTATTTTATTTTTTTAATTTTTATTCAGTGATAAATGTTTTTTTTTTTTATCTTAACTTTTTTCACTTTTTATTTGATTTTTTTGACCCAGACCCACTTGGTTCTTGAAGATCCAGTGGGTCTGATGTCTGTAAAATACAGAACAGAACCTATATAGGTTTCTGCACTGTATTTTACTTACACTGAACAGGTCTATGCTTTCAGCACAGATCTGTTCAGCACCATGGACAGCAGGACGCCTGATCAGGCGTCCTGTTGCCATGGGAACCTTCCCCGTCTGCTCAGTTATGGTCAGAACTTCGCAGACGGGGAAGGGTAAGGACGGGGTTCTGGGGGGGCTGTCTGGGGGCTCTCTCCTTCTCCCATCGGGGGGCTGCAAAGGCACAGCAGCCCCCCGATCGGAGAGGGAGGGAGCTCCCTCTTACTGTTAACCTTTTCCATACAGCGGTCCGTACGGACCGCTGTATGGAAAGGGTTAAACGGCTGACATCGCATCAACGATGTCAGCCGTTTATACCAGGGTGCCAGCAATGTGCTGGCACCCTGGTATACCCACTGTACACCAACGATTATGCAATGGGAGGCGGGCGGGGGATCGCGATCCCGCCTGCCGCACCGCCCGCCTCCCGCAACGCCCCCACTGCATGCGACACCCCCCCTGCACCACCCGCCGCCATCAAATCGTGCAGGGGTGCAGGGGGGGGTTAACAATATTGATTTCGGGCACTCTGAAGTTTCTGATCCCCGCGGTCAGGGACCGCGGGGATCAGAAACGGCAAAAAGCGCAGCAAACCGCAGGTCTGAATTGACCTGCGGTTTTCTGCGATCGCCAATACGGGGGGGTCAAATGACCCCCCCCTGCGTTGTTACGGGATGCCGGCTGAATGATTTCAGCCGAAATCCCGTTCCGATTAACCCCAGCGGCGCCGGAATTAAGATTTTAAGTTAGGACGTACCGGTACGCCCTTGGTCCTTAAGGACTCGGGAAATAGGGCGTACCGGTACGCCCTATGTCCTTAAGGGGTTAAAAGGGCTTTCCAGGCTCCTGATATTGATGACCTATCCGCAGGAAAGGTTATCAATATTTGATCAATGTGGGTCAGACAACCTGCACCCCCACCGATCAGCTGTTCCCTGCAACTTCCAATGCTGGAATTAGCTCTTGAATGGAAGCATACCTGCATTCAAATGTAGAGGCCATGCCAGGTTACTGCAGCTTATCTACTACTGAAGTGAATGGGAACTGAGCTGTAGTAATCCTGAATTACCACTATACTTTTGAACAGAGCTGTGCTTCCTGTTCCATTCAAAGTGCTAATTCCAGCACTGGAGGCTTCAGTGAAGAGTTGATTGATCGGGATGTGGGTTGCCTGGTCCCCACTGAGAATAGTTCATCAAAATCAGGAGCCTGGAAAACCTCCTTAAAGTGAATGTGTCATCATAAGATGACCTGCTGTTTAAATCAATTTTTTATGTTTAACATATTTTTTTTATAATTTTTGATAATATTTTTAATTTTCAATGTCACTTTTTATATTTAAACTAAAACAAAAAATTCTGCAGTTTTTGCCACTGGCCACTATGTCTAAGACCACTTAACTGCAGTTAACTCATTCTAATCCTGCCTGTAATGATATCACTTCTGTGTACAGCTAAGACATGATTCTCCATTCACAGTGGGTGATTGTCAAATCTTATCTATTCTTTCCTTGTAGAATGACCTCAGCACAGATCACAGAGCATGCCTAGAAAACTCTCCCATATAAGTCAATGAGGTCCTCTCCTGACCACTGTGTATGGACCATGTGACTGCTGTAAAGCAATATTCTTAATGCTTTCTAAATATTAAGAATAGTTCAGGCAATATGGCTGCCCCCATAATCATGTTCAATAAATAAGATTTAAAAAATTTGTATTTAGAAAATAAAAGCAGATTAGAAAAAAGGTTATGTGTTACTATCTGGTTTTAACTAGGAGAGAACATTTTGGTGACACATTTCCTTTACAGGCACCACATGATAGGATATACTAACCTCATTTGATGTAATCAAATCATGCAGTCCCTACACATGTCTACAGTCCAGAGTTTTACCCTTTATGGGATAAATTCTGGGGTACCTTAATAAAAATTTCTTCCTTGCATTGAAGTTCATTATATATAAGCATATAAGCAGGTGGAGAATGAAATAACATGTTTAGCACATTTTCATAGTTGCCTTAACATGTCCTTGAATTAAAATAAAACGCTAAATTGGATCAAGAAATAAACATCAAACCTGCCATATGTTAGCAATGTATCACATGGTCATGTGCCTGCACTAATTAAAATAGCTGTGTGACTCAGTAAGATTGCCTGATAAAAATGTCCCTGCAAAATTTATAGTAAGCAACTCAAGCTCACAAACACTGACATGTTCAGAACCAGATGCTCCCAACAGGGGGCCTGATCTTTTAGGGGTAGGTGCATGTTTAGGCTTCACAGTTTCCGACAGTCAACTCTGTTCGGTTTAAACTATGTGTTGAAATTTTGCTCATATATTTCTGTAGCGACAGGGATATTAACTTCAGTTGTCATTGAAGAAAGAATATGAATTTGTATTGACAGCCCTATACCAACTAAGCTGTTTCTAACAAAAAGAGGGATGTTGTAGACTCAAATTGAGATACACAGATCTAAAACCTGTCCTGATCCATCCACGATATCTTTCAAATGGACCCGAATGGAAACAAGTAATTTCATGGTTAATAGTAGCCAAGGAGTCTAAGTTAAGCACTGAAAGGCGGAACATGTATGATTTGGTGATCTTACTCTTCGAAAATGATGCAGTTATAGTAGCAGGTTAGTGAAAACAAGAAAAAAGTTGAGCAGAAGTATCAGACTCCAGCCACCATTGTTGTGGAAATGGACAGACAATAACAATGTAGTAGTCAGACGAGATCAATTAAAGAATTGGCAGTATGAGAGAAAATTAGGTATAAATCGATATGCAGAAGCAACGGCACAGTAGGTAGCAGAAATGAGGTATGAAATAAATGAATAAGCCCTAGCAATCTGTCTATTGTACATACAGTATTTCTATGACATCTGTACTTGGCAATGATAAATAGGTGTCACGATGTGAAGTGGGAAAGGAAGCAAAATGGAGTAATGAAAGAATAAAGAATACATTTTTCCAAAATCTATTCCAAATGTGTTGATACGGTATTAAAGAGGAAATGTGTAACACATTTCAGAAATGAGCAGTCTCTTTCATCAAGACACATGTCTCCAAATTGTATTTACTTTAAATTACATTTTCAATAAATCTAAAATAGATTAGAAGTGTTTAGTATGTTTTTCATGATGTTTTATTTTTTATTCTAGCTTTGTTTTTATGGATCTGTAGTTTCCATATGGAACGTAGCAGCAGCCAGTAACTGTACCACACTATACCACAAGGCACGCCGAGGATCTGAGAGTGTGTGGGCTTCCATTTGGCACGCTTCCTTTGTTCTCCAGTGGGCACATGGTTGTATTGTTACCTACTGTGTGTCTGAGGGTCTTTCACACATTGGAGTGCCAATGCACATTGTTTCTTATCTTAAAGAGGACCTGTCATGATAAAAGGCAATGCAATCTGAAAGCACTATGTTATAGAGCTTTACAGATTGATATAAATTTATGTGGGAAAAGATTCAGTAAAACCTGTAATTTGAATCCTTGTTTTTTCCACTTCCTGTGAAAACTGTTAGTACAGGGAGGAGGTGTTATCAGTGATTGACAGCTATCTCTGTATGTACACTGATATACACAATGCTATCAATCACTGATAACCCCTCCCTCCTGTACCAATAGCTGTTCACATGAAGTAGAAAAAGCAGAGATATAAATGTATAAAATACAGGTTTTACTGAATATTAATAAAAAATGTGTGTATATATATATATATATATATATACACTCAGCTCCTCCTTCTCTATAACATGCTGCTGTCAGATTACATTGCGTGATGACAACCCCTTAAAGACAAGGCCATATTTCACCTTAAGGACCAGGCCATTTTTTGATAATCTGACCAGTGTCACTTTATGTGTGAATAACTTTAAAACACTTTTACTTATCCAGGCCATTCTGAGACAGTTTTTTCGTCACTAATTGTACTTCATGACACTGATAAAATGGAGTAAAAAAATAAATAATTTTATTTATAAAAAAATACTAAATTTACCAAAATTTAGAAACATTAGCAAATTTCCAAATTTCAATTTCTCTACTTTTATAATACATAGTAATACCTCCAAAAATAGTTACTATTTTACATTCCCCATATATCTACTTCATGTTTAAATCATTTTGGGAATGTCTTTTTATTTTATGGGGACGTTACAAGGCTTAGAAGTTTAGAAGCAAATTTCTAAAACCCCCAAAAAGTGACCCCATTTTGGAAATTACGGGATAGGGTGGCAGTTTTGTTGGTACTATTTTAGGGTACATATGATTTTTGGTTGCTTTATATTATATTTTTTGTGAGGCAAGGTAACAAGAAATAGCTGTTTTGGCAGCGTTTTTATTTTTTGTTATTTACAACATTCATCTGGCAGGTTAGATCATGTGTTATTGTTATAGAGCAGGTTGTTACGGACGTGAAAATACCAAATATGACAACTTTTTTGTTTATTTGTTTCAGTTTTACATAACAAAGCATAAAAAAAATATATATAATGATTCTTTAGTGTCTCCACATTCTGAAAGCCATAGTTTTGTTTATTTTTTGGGCAACTGTCTTGTGTAGGGGCTAATTTTTTTCGGGATGAGATGACGGTTTGATTGGCACTATTTTGGGGGGGTATGACTTTTTGATCGCTTGCTATTACACTTTTTGTGATGTAAGGTGACAAAAAAATAGCTTTTTTTACACCGTTTTTGTTTCTTTTTACGGTATTCATCTGAGGGATTAGGTCATGTGATATTTTTATAGAGCAGGTTATTATGGATGCAGCGATTCCTAATATGTCTACTTTTTTTATTTATGTAAGTTTTACACAATGATTTCATTTTTGAAACAAAGAAAATCATGTTTTAGTGTCTACATAGTCTGAGAGCCATAGTTTTTTCAGTTTTTGGGTGAATATCTTGGGTAGTGTATGATTTTTGCGGGATGAGATGTCGGTTTGATTAGCACTATTTTGGGGTGCGTATGACTTTTTGATCCCTTGCTATTACACTTTTTGTGATGTAAGGTGACAATTTTTTATTTTTTTCACGGTATTCACCTGAGGGGTTAGGTCATGTGATATTTTTATAGAGCAGGTTCTTACGGATGCGGCGATACCTAATACGTATACTTTTTTTTATTTACTTAAGTTTTACACAATACCAGCATTTTTTAAACAAAAAAATGATGTTTTAGTGTCTCCATATTCTGAGCCATATTTATTTTTATTTTTTGGGCGAATGGCTTAGGTAGGAGCTCATTTTGTGTGGCATGAGGTGACGGTTAGATTGGTACTATTTTGGAGGGCATATGCCTTTTTGATCTCTTGGTGTTGCACTTTTTGTGATGTAAGGTGACAAAAATGGCTTTTTTTACACAGTTTTTTTTATTTTTATGGTATTTATCGAACAGGGTGAATCATGTGATATATTTATAGAACCGGTCATTATAGACGCGGCGATACCTAATATGTGTGTGTTGTTGTTTTTTCAGTTTTTTATTATAAAATAAGGGCAAAGTGGCGGTTTTTTTTTCCTTTTTTTAAAGTAATTTTATGACTTTATTAATTTTGTTCAAAACTTTTTTTTTAACTTTTTTTTCTTTACACTTTATTTCTGATGTTCACTTTTAGGGGTCTGATCCCCTCTGCAATGCATTCCAATACATTTGTATTGTAATGCATTGCCTATTCGTGTACTACAGTGAGTAGTACACAAACAGGTTGCTGGATCTCTTCAGCTCTCGTAGAAGGCAGTTCCCGATGCCGTGCAAGGCATTAGGCAGCCTCTGCACGGCATCGGGCTGCCTTCTGAGACATCGAGTCCCCGCCACAGCAGTAGCGGCATAGAAGGGGTTAATCCGCAGCGATCGCTGATACAGGGGGGGTCACAGGACCCCCCTCGGCAATGACCCAGGGTGCCTGCTGATTGATTTCAGCAGGCACCCAGTTCCGATCACCGCCCGCCGTGTGGCTGTGATCGGAAATACACAGGGCGTACAGGTATGCCCTGTGTCCTTAAAGAGGACCTTTCACTACTGTATGAACTAAAAACTAACTAGATCAGTGGGCAGAGCGGCGCCCAGGGGTCCCCCTGCACTTACTAGTATGCCTGGGCACCGCTCCGTTCGCCCGGTATAGGCTCTGGTGCCTGGCTATGAGCTGTGTGCTGCGATTGGCCAGCAGTGCAGCAAGGGACACGCCTCCTACAAGAAATCAGTCAGAGGGAGCGCAGACACCGGAGCCTATACCGGGCGAACGGAGCGGCACCCAGGCATACTAGTAAGTGCAGGGGGACCCCTGGGCGCCGCTCTACCCACTGATCTGGTTAGTTTTTAGTTTATACAGTAGTGAAAGGTCCTCTTTAAGTACCGGGACATAAGGGCGTACCTGTACGCCCTGTGTCTGTAACAGGTTAAGAAGTCACATAACTTTACATAAATCAATAGTACAAGTGGCCCTAAGAAACCTAGTAATATGTTTTATCATTATTAGAGATTAGCAAATTCCTTCAAAATTTGATTCGGCAGCTTCGCCGAATAATAAAAAAAATTGCTTTGTGGCAAATTACTTTGTCACGAAGCGCATTTTTTTGTAAGTAGCGGGTGCAATGACAGGGAGCTGCGTTAGCGCTACTCCCGTCATTGTACCCCTCAGGTGCCTCATTCATACATGATTGCGACATCTAAATTTACAGTGTAAAATTAACAATAAAAAACATTTGCCTCAAACTTACCTCCGACATTTGCTGGCGACAGGTCGGCCGCCGCCATCTTGCTTGAAGAGCTCGGCCAAAATCCTGTGCGGCGCGAGATTACGTTTTCACGCCGGCTGGAGTGATGATGTAATCTTGCGCCGCACGGAATTTCGGCCGAGATCTTCAAGCAAGATGGAGGCTGATGGCCCATCGCGAGAAAATGTCGGAGGTAAGTTTAAATTTTTTTGTTTTTCATACTATTTCAGGATAAATTGATTTAAAGAGAGACCCTTAAGAGATTTTTACCCAGCATGCCAATAGAGTGTAGAAGGAAAACAGCAAATATCTATGAGCCACAAGCACCACTGGATGGATGCAAAGAATGATTCAAAGAATGCCAGTTAGAATTTCTTTTTAAACATATGTTAATATTAATATGCTAATGAGCCTCTAGGTGCTATGGGGGCGTCATTAGCACCTAGAGGCTCCGTCTACCTTCAGAAACTGCCGCCGCCCAGCGCGTCCCTCCAGCCCGCCCATCTCCTCCTGAATGCGATCCTCCTTGTGAGCGTATGTATTATGCGCATGCGCAGTGAATGTCTGACCGCTTCCTTGCTCAGACATCTCCACTGCGCCTGCGCGATGACGCCATAGTGCCCCGAGGAACAGGCGCAGTGGAGATGTCTGAGCAGGGAAGCTGTCAGACATTCACTGCGCATGCACATAATACATACGCTCACAAGGAGGATCGCATTCAGGTGGAGATGGGCGGGCTGGAGGGACGCGCTGGGCGGCGGCAGTTTCTGAAGGTAGACGGAGCCTCTAGGTGCTAATGACGCCCCCATAGCACCTAGAGGCTCATTAGCATATTAATAAAAGTTCTTTTTTTAGCAAAACGGCTGCCCCAAAAGCAATTATATTAGGATGGTTGGGCAGAGCAGACACTAGCGGATCGCTAGTGTCTGACAGCTAAATATGTGCAGCGAAGTGATAGAAACCTTTTAAACAATAATTGTGTAAAATTATACATTTTGACACTATAACAAAAAATTTAAGTAAGGTATGGCTGGCATCATATCACATTATATTATACATTCCATTATTAAACCCATAGTTTTTCAAAGGGGCTTTTGTCATGGCTAAAAGTGTCCTTTAGTCTCACGTTTCAATCAGGATCTCTTTATTCATCTGGACATATGGATACTATCTCATTTTTTCTATCCTGTTGATCACAGAATCCAAACAGATATATTTTTTGTGCAAGTCTATGGCACCAGGACAAGCATACTATTGAAACATCCTGTTTGACATCAATCTTATTTCCTGCTGTAATGTTAACCTATTCTACCACGTGTAGTTGAAAAAAAGCCATCAGCAGTGGATGCCTTTATGTTATGTCACATACTAGGTATATTCTATGAAGTGTACATTATACCTTCTCTTGTAGTTGGTAACAATTTGCAGGTATCCAAAATAGCATGGCCAAAGCACCAGATGGTTAGCATAAAACTATACAAAGAAATGTAATATCCCTTGCTGGACTCCACAAGAACTTCAGTGCTCAATGTTACATGGTTAGTAGAAGAATATTCCTCTTGAGTTTGTCTCCCAACTACATGAGAAAACAGCACATTCTGAGCGTAGCATTATGCACTCTTTCATCTGCTTCATGCAAATATATTTGGACATAATTTATAAATCTCTAAGTTTCTCCCACAAAATGCTTCATTTCATTGCTAGAGGTCCTTTAGAAATCAGGTCAGGCAGAGAAAAACAGGGAGAGTTAATTTAACGGAACAGACAATTTCCACAGTATTGATTTTTTATTTTTGCATGATGTCTGGCCTGCCAATTCTAGTCAAAATACATGGAATTGCAGACCTGAACTGACAGTTGAAATGATTACATAAAAATGCCAGCAGTGAGTTATAAGCAGCACTATTAAATCCTGGGGGGCATCTTAGACATCTAGGGAAAAACAAAGTACTAATTTCTCAAATCAACAGATCCAGATGTACAAAATAAATTCAAAATGATCTTATTCATCAGATATCATTTAATTTTGGCTTGTTTTGCTTTTATCCAAAATTTTCAATCATCCTGCATTATTGGTTAAATACAGATTAGTGTTCGGCTCGAGCATCGCAATGCTCGGCACATCACGGTGTTGGGCCGGATACCGCGTGTGCTCGAGCGCGATGCTTGAGTCTCCTCCCCGACATGTTTGTTGGCTGCTATGTAGCCAATAAACGTGCAGGTAAGTACTGCCACACACTGTAATGCCGTAGCCATGTTGGTTACTGGCACTACAGTGATTGACTGGCCAGAACGCGTCATCGGGTTCGGCTCAATGTTAATCAGGGAGAGCTGTGCTGTAGAAGGGACAGATAGTGTAGGGAATTGATTCAATAGAATGTATTTGTTTTGTTAGGCAGGGTTGGTGTTAGAGACCCAAAAGTCCTTTGAAGGACTATTGTTGTATCCGGCAGCAACATATATTTTCAGCGCAACCTGCGCTAAATAGCTTGCAATAGTTTGGCAGCTGCAGACAGCGACATTATCGGCTCTACATCTCCTGTGTAACTTGTGCGCTGCCTAAAAATATCTGTGACATCCAGTGTACTTTTTCCGTAGACGCTGCGGACAGCAAAATTATCTGCGCTACATCTCCTGTTAAACGTGTGCGCATACTAAAAATATCTGTGATATTCAGAGTACTTTTTCCATAGACTGCTGCGGACAGTTACATTACCTGCGCTCCATCTCCTGTATAACTAGCTCCAATAGAGGTAAAAAAAAAACCCACAATGTTATGTATGGACAAATTACCATAAACTCCTATAAATAACCCAACACCATCTGAAATAATCCACAAAAAGACTTTATTGTTGTACATACATCAAGACAATAAATATAATAAAATACATATATAAGAAAGTGCAAGAATGTGGGGAAAACATATATCCCCAGCAATCACGGGACTAAATGCGGTTAGATAATGCAGCTATACGGCTTGTGTGGACTAATGCCACCTGCCCATAATATTATAATTGATCTGTACCAATCAGGCAGCCATATAAAATGAAAGCTAGGAACAACTACCCTGTCTCCTAAGAGACAGAGAGTCCCGCCACTACAGCTGCAAGCTAGTAAACATGTATACAGTACATACCCGGGTGCAGGAGACCGCCCCAACGTCCATTTCACTATTGCGCTTTTTCAAGGGCACATCCCACCTATCCCCTAACCCCTCCTATATACCAATAACTCATGATACTCATCAAATAAAAAAGCATAAGACATTCATCACATGAACACTTTACCACCCCCCTCATCATCACGTTCTCTCCCAACACGTCAGCACGTTCCATCGAGGGACGTCACACGTGATCAGTCACATGATGCAGGCCCAACCTCCAGGACGTCACAGTCATAGGATGCGGCTCATAAAGGACATCCCCGCCTACCGTGACATAACAAACCCCCTCTAATCCACAGAATACCCCCGATCTATACCCCCATGCCTCAGGGAAACCGTGAATTTTGAGGCATTTTAGTGTTGTCAATCATGGGTTTTGATTTAATAGGATATGACTGTCACTTCACGTGGTGGCACATTTATATGTTGTTATATGCAAGAATAGAAAAGAGTACCGTGGCACTCACCATCAATCTTGAATTGCAGTTTATTTCATAGTTATAAAAAGGTAGTGGACATGGGGACACCCGTCTCATGCACTTTCGCAAACTTATTTTTAGCGATGTTTGAAGAAAGATATATTTACACTGTTTAGAATCCATTTTGTATGATACATCAAAGTCTTTTTAAGGTACATAGACAATATATTTATTGTCTGGAGGGGGAGAAGGATATTTTCAATGCATTTGTCGATTATTTAAATAACATCAATGACATGAATATGCGGTTCACCCCCACTTTAAGTGTGGATGAGCTGGAATTTCTTGATGTTAAAGTTAGAGTGAGAGATGGGCAATTATAGCCCACGATTTACAGGAAATCTACATCCACAAATGCATTGTTACATTACATGAGTTACCATCCACCACACATTAAAACCGCAATTCCATATGGCCAATTTATGCGCCTTGCCAGAATCATCAAAGATGATACAGAATTTAGAGAACAATGTGTTGATTTGAAGAAGCGTTTTCTCCAAAGAGGCTACCCTGAACAAATTGTGAACAAGGCATATATTAAAATTATGCAAAAAAGACAGGTGCTAGGGAAAAACATAAAAACAAAAAAGAAAAAGAGTAGACAACACAATAAAGGTGGTGCAGACAGAGCGGTGTTCACATTTGACTATTCCCCGATGGCTGCCACAATTAAGAAAGTTCTTTTAAATAATTGGCAGATGTTACAAAGGGACACGACTTTGTCTGCCAAAGTGGATAGTTATCCCATTATTAGTTTCCGCAGAAGCAGGACTATAAGGGATGCCATTGTTAGGAGCTACCTTCCCCGTCCAGTTGATAACTGGCTAGATAGGAGTGCCCCTAAAGGGAATTACACATGTGGACACTGCTCTATGTGCGATTATGTGCATAAACAGAAATATCTGCAGATAGGAAGTGTCGGACGTGTTGTCAAACAATTCATACATTGTAAGACCCAGTATGTGGTATATGTGATCTTTAGCCCATGCGGGAGATATTACATAGGAAAAACACACAGATGTCTATATACAGACGTGGACAAAATTGTTGGTACCCTTTGGTCAATGAAAGAAAAAGTCACAATGGTCACAGAAATAACTTTAATCTGACAAAAGTAATAATAAATTAAAATTCTATAAATGTTAACCAATGAAAGTCAGACATTGTTTTTCAACCATGCTTCAACAGAATTATGTAAAAAAATAAACTCATGAAACAGGCATGGACAAAAATGATGGTACCCCTAGAAAACACAGAACATAATGTGACCAAAGGGACATGTTAATTCAAGGTGTGTCCACTAATTAGCATCACAGGTGTCTACAACCTTGTAATCAGCCATTGGGCCTATATATATGGCTCCAGGTAATCACTGTGTTGTTTGGTGATATGGTGTGTACCACACTCGACATGGACCAGAGGAAGCAAAGGAAAGAGCTGTCTCAAGAGATCAGAAAGAAAATTATAGACAAGCATGTTAAAGGTAAAGGCTATAAGACCATCTCCAAGCAACTAGATGTTCCTGTGAGTACAGTTGCACATATTATTCATAAGTTTAAGATCCATGGGACTGTAGCCAACCTCCCTGGACGTGGCCGCAGGAGGAAAATTGATGACAAATCTAAGAGACGGATAATCCGAATGGTAACAAAAGAGCCTAGAAAGACTTCTAAAGAGATTCAAGGTGAACTTCATGCTCAAGGAACATCAGTGTCAGATCGCACCATCCGTCGTTGTTTGAGCCAAAGTGGACTACATGGGAGACGACCAAGGAGGACACCATTGTTGAAAACGAATCATAAAAAAGCAAGACTGGAATATGCCAAACTACATGTTGACAAGCCACAAAGCTTCTGGGAGAATGTCCTGTGGACAGATGAGACAAAAATCGAAGTTTTTGCCAAGGCACATCAGCTGTATGTTCACAGACGAAAAAATGAAGCATATCAAGAAAAGAACACTGTCCCTACTGTGAAACATGGAGGAGGCTCTGTTATGTTCTGGGGCTGCTTTGCTGCGTCTGGCACAGGGTGTCTTGAATCTGTGCAGGGTACAATGAAATCTCAAGACTATCAAGGAATTCTAGAGAGAAATGTACTAGCCAGTGTCAGAAAGCTTGGTCTCAGTCGCAGGTCATGGGTCTTGCAACAGGACAATGACCCAAAACACACCGCTAAAAACACCCAAGAATGGCTAAGAGGAAAAAATTGGACTATTCTAAAGTGGCCTTCTATGAGCCCTGACCTCAATCCTATTGAGCATCTTTGGAAGGAGCTGAAACATGCAGTCTGGAAAAGGCACCCTTCAAACCGGACACAACTGGAGCAGTTTGCTCATGAGGAGTGGGCCAAAATACCTGCTGAGAGGTGCAGATGTCTCATTGACAGTTACAGGAAGCGTTTGATTGCAGTGATTGCCTCAAAAGGTTGCGCAACAAAATATTAAGTTAGGGGTACCATCATTTTTGTCCATGCCTGTTTCATGAGTTTATTTTTTTACATAATTCTGTTGAAGCATGGTTGAAAAACAATGTCTGACTTTCATTGGTTAACATTTATAGAATTTTAATTTATTATTACTTTTGTCAGATTAAAGTTATTTCTGTGACCATTGTGACTTTTTCTTTCATTGACCAAAGGGTACCAACAATTTTGTCCACGTCTGTATGTGGCATTGTTGGACAGCAGGGGTGCTGTTTGACTTCTGGGTCCCGCCACCTACTAGGGCAGTGCCGCTTTGTCACCGCATTTTGCTGCGCCTTTTTGTCAGAGGCGACCTTGGCGTGGTGAGTCGGCTTATGCCTTTTGATCAAAATGTACACTATTGCCTCTTGTACATCAAGCAGTATCGGGGGCTGTACACTTTAATATCGCGCGTTGAGAAGCGAGTTTAGATCAAAGCATAGCACTGTGGATGTGCGATTCAGTTCTGTTTTCTCCCCCAGATAAATGTCTATGTATACGTTTTAGGCCTTATGCACACGACCGTTTTTTTTTTTACGGTCCGCAAAAACGGGGTTCGTAGGTCCGTGATCCGTGACCGTTTTTTCGTCCGTGGGTCTTCCTTGATTTTTGGAGGATCCACGGAGCCAAAACGGATCCGTGCGGAGCCAAACGGATCCGTCCTGAATTACAATGCAAGTCAATGGGGACGGATCCGTTTGACGTTGACACAATATGGTGCAATTGCAAACGGATCCGTCCCCCATTGACTTTCAATGTAAATTCAGGAGTCCCTTTTATACCATCGGATCAGAGTTTTCCCCATATTTTAGAATATACTAAAAGAACTGTGTACATGACTGCCCCCTGCTGCCTGGCAGGTGCTGCTAGGCAGCAGGGGGCAGACCCCCCTCCCCCCCCCTGTATTTAACACATTGGTGGCCTGTGAGGCCGGCCCCCCCTCCCTCCCCTGTAGTTAACACATTGGTGGCCAGTGCGGCCGGCCCCCCCCTCCCTCCCCTGTAGTACTGTAGATTCATTGGTGTCCAGTGGGCCCCCCCTCCCTCCCCTGTAGTACTGTAGATTCATTGGTGGCCAGTGGGCCCCCCCTCCCTCCCCCTCCTAATTAAAATATCCCCCCCTATCATTGGTGGCAGCGGAGAGTACTGATCGGAGTCCCAGTTTAATCGCTGGGGCTCCAATCGGTAACCATGGCAATGCTACTGCAGTCCCGGTTGCCATGGTTACTTAGCAATTTGTAGAAGCATTATACTTACCTGTGAGCTGCGATGTCTGTGACCGTCCGGGAGCTCCTCCTACTGGTAAGTGACAGATCATTAAGCAATGCACCCCACAGACCTGTCACTTACCAGTAGGAGGAGCGCCCAGCCGGACACAGACATCGCAGCTCGCAGGTAAGTATAATACTTCTACAAATTGCTAAGTAACCATGGCAACCGAGACTGCAGTAGCATCCTGGTTGCCATGGTTACCGATCGGAGCCCCAGCAATTAAACTGGGACTCTGATCAGTACTCTCCGCTGCCACCAATGATAGGGGGGGATATTTTAATTAGGAGGGGGAGGGAGGGGGGGCCCACTGGCCACTAATGAATCTACAGTACTACAGGAAGCCAGTGAGTGACTGTGTGGCCCACAGACAGTACTGTGTGCACACCATCCATACAGGGTGTCACAGACAATACCTTGCAGATAAAAAAAAAATCTATTTATATTATTTCTCTGTGATATAATCGCATTTGCAAGCCAGTGAGTGACTGTGTGGCCCACAGACAGTACTGTGTGCACACCATCCATACAGGGTGTCACAGATAATACCTTGCAGATAAAAAAAATTCAATTTATATTATTTCTCTGTGATATAATCGCATTTGCAAGCCAGTGAGTGACTGTGTGGCCCACAGACAGTACTGTGTGCACACCATTCATACAGGGTGTCACAGACAATACCTTACAGATAAAAATAATTCAATTTATATTTTTTCTCTGTGATATAATTGCATTTGCAAGCCAGTGAGTGACTGTGTGGCCCACAGACAGTACTGTGTGCACACCATCCTCACAGGGTGTCACAGACAATACCTGGCAGATAAAAAAAATTCAATTTATATTATTTCTCTGTGATATAATCGCAGTTACAAGCCAGTGAGTGACTGTGTGGCCCACACACAGTACTGTGTGCACACCATCCATACAGGGTGTCACAGACAATACCTTACAGATAAAAATAATTCAATTTATATTATTTCTCTGTGATATAATCGCATTTGCAAGCCAGTGAGTGACTGTGTGGCCCACAGACAGTACTGTGTGCACACCATTCATACAGGGTGTCACAGACAATACCTTGCAAATAAAAATAATTTAATGTATATTATTTCTCTGTTATATAATCGCATTTGCAAGCCAGTGAGTGACTGTGTGGCCCACAGACAGTACTGTGTGCACACCATCCATACAGGGTGTCACAGACAATACCTTGCAGATAAAAAAAAATCTATTTATATTATTTCTCTGTGATATAATCGCATTTGCAAGCCAGTGAGTGACTGTGTGGCCCACAGACAGTACTGTGTGCACACCATCCATATAGGGTGTCACAGACAATACCTTGTAGATAAAAATAATTCAATTTAAATTATTTCTCTGTGATATAATTGCATTTGCAAGCCAGTGTGTGTCAGGCCCACACAGACTGTACTGTGCCCACTGCCCACCACTTATATAGGGTGGCACAGTACCTTGCACGCATAGTACCACTTATCTAAAAAAAAATTACAGGCAGAGTCAGGCCACCCCGCAGGTGCCATCGTGGTCGTGGTGCTGTGATTTCCACTGGCCCTGGAATAATACCCAGTGTTCAGAGGCTACGTACCCTGAACCCCAAAAATTCGGAGAAAATAGTTGACTGGCTTACACAGGACGCCCAATCTTCAACAGCTTCCGCTAAGAACCTTGACGCACCATCCTTCTCCAGCTCAGCTTTGGTCAACTGCTCTCAAGTTACCACTCTCCTGCCCGCCGCCGCCACCACCACTACCACCACAGCCGCTTCACTTGATCCCTCAGAGGAGTTATTTACACATCAGTTGGATGAAATTAGTGATGCGCAAAAATTATTGCCAGAGTATGTAGATAACATGGATATGTCTCAGTCAGGCAGCATTACACACATGGACGTACAGTGTGATGATGATGTTGTACCCGCTGCTGCTTCCTTTGCTGAGGTGTCAGATACAAGTGAAGTGGTTGATGATGGCGATGTGTACGTGGATGCCAATGCATGCTGTTGCCACCACCAGAATGCCGTCATTGCAAAGTTTAGCAGTGTGGAATTTTTTTTGTGTGTCTGCCTCTGATAACAGCAATGCCATTTGCAACCTGTGCCAAAAGAAACTGAGTCGTGGGAAGTCCAACACCCACCTCGGTACAACTGCTTTGCGAAGGCACATGATCTCACATCACAAAAGCCAATGGGATCAACACATGAGTACAAGCAGCACACAAACTCAAAGCCACCATCCTCCTCCTGGTCCAGCATCTTCAGCCACGTCAACCACTGCTGTCTTACTTGCCCCCTCTCAACCACCCGCCACTCCGCCTCTCACCTTCAGCAGTTCCATCTCATCTGTCCACAGTCAGGTGTCTGTAAAGGAAATGTTTGAGCGTAAGAAGCCAATGTCACAGAGTCACCCCCTTGCCCGGCGTCTGACAGCTGGCTTAACCGAACTCTTAGCCCGCCAACTTTTACCATACCAGCTGGTGGAGTCTGAGCCCTTTTAAAAAATTTGTCTCTATTGGGACACCACAGTGGAAGGTACCCGGAAGATTTTTTTTTTCAAAAAAGGCAATCCCAAACCTCTACTCAGTGATTGAAAAGGAAGTCATGGCATCTCTGACATAAAGTGTTGGGGCAAGGGTCCATCCTACCACTGATACCTGGTCTGCAAAGCACGGTCAGGGCAGGTATATCACGTACACTGCACATTGCGTCAACCTGCTGACGGCTGCCAAGCATGGAATGCATGGCTCTGCAGCGGAGTTGGTGACACCGCCACGACTTGCAGGCAGGCCTACTGCCACCTCCTCTACTCCATCCTCTTCGATAACCTCCTCGGCTGAGTCCTCTTCTGCTGCGGCGTCTGGCTGCACATCAACTGAAACCCCCTAGCTCCCCAGGGGCTATTCCACATCGCGGATACGACAGTGTCACGCTGTCTTGGGGTTGACTTACCTGAAAGAAGAGAGCCACACTGGACCAGCAGTCCTGTCCGCCCTGAACGCACTGGTGGATCAGTGGCTGACCTCGCACCAACTGGAGATCGGCAAAGTGGTGTGCGACAATGGAAGCAATTTGTTGGCGGCATTGAATTTAGGCAAGTTGTCACATGTGCCGTGCATGGCACATGTGTTGAATCTCATCGTACAACGCTTTGTGTCTAAGTACCCAGGCTCACAGGACGTCCTCAAGCAGGCCAGGAAGGTGTGTGGCCATTTCAGGCGTTCCTACATGGCCATGGCGCACTTTTCAGACATTCAGCGGCGAAACAACATGCCAGTGAGGCGCTTGATTTGTGACAGCCCGACACGTTGGAATTCAACACTCCTAATGTTCGACCGCCTACTCCTACAAGAAAAAGCCATCAACGAGTATTTGTATGACCAGGGTGCTAGGACAGCCTCTGCGGAGCTGGGAATTTTTTTGCCATGTTACTGGACGCTCATGCGCAATGCCTGTAGGCTCATGCGTCCTTTTGAGGAGGTGACAAACCTAGTCAGTCGCACCGAAGGCACCAGCAGCGACCTCATCCCATTTGTTTTATTCCTGGAGCGTGCCCTGCGAAGAGTGCTGGATCAGGCTGTAGATGAGCGTGAAGAGGAAGAGGAAGAGTTGTGGTCACCATCACCACCAGAAACAGCCTTGTCATCATCGCTTGCCGGACCTGCGGCAACGCTAGGAGAGGAGTATGAGGAAGAGGAGTCAGAGGAGGAATGTGGCTTTGAGGAGGAGGAAGACCAACCACAGCGGACCTCCCAGGGTGCTCGTTAATGTCACCCATCTGGGACCCATGGTGTTGTACATGGCTGGGGGGAAGAACAGACCATCAATGACATCAGTTATGACGAGGAACGGGAAATGAGTAGCTCGGCATCCAGCCTTGTGCAAATGGGGTCTTTCATGCTGTCATGTCTGTTGAGGGACCCTCTTTTCAAAAGGATGAAGGAGAATGACCTGTACTGGGTTGCCACGCTACTAGACCCCCGGTATAAGCAGAAAGTGGCGGAAATGTTACCAAATTACCGACAGTCAGAAAGGATGCAGCAGTTCAAAACCAAACTAAAAAATATGCTTTACACAGCTTATAAGGGGGATGTCACAGCACAACGGGAATCTAACTGGGGAAGAGGTGAAAGTAATCCTCCTCCTACCACGACCACGGCGGCAAGGACAGGACGCTTTTCAGATGTGTTGTTGATGGAGGACATGCAGAGCTTTTTCAGTCCTACACATCGCCACAGCCCTTCGGGATCCAGCCTTAGAGAACGACTCGACCGACAGGTGGCAGACTACCTGGCCTTAACTGCAGATATCGACACTCTGAGGAGCGATGAACCCCTTGACTACTGGGTGTGCAGGCTTGACCTGTGGCCTGAGCTATCCCAGTTTGCGATAGAACTTCTGGCCTGCCCCGCTTCAAGTGTCCTGTCAGAAGGGACCTTCAGCAGGACGCATTGTCACTGACAAAAGAAGTCACTTCGGTCAAAAAAGTGTTGATTACCTCACCTTCATTAAGATGAATGAGGCATGGATCCCGAAGGGACTGACAGTGGGGCATACGTTTGACTAGCAAAAGGCCTGATGACATGCCTTGGCCTCAAAATGGTCCCCACATTGCTGTATTTAATGTCTGCATACCGGATGACTTTCGTGAATTCTCCGCCACCAACTTGGGTTCAAGCCGCAATGTTTTAATCGCCTTTCTGCCTGGAAAACATATTTTTTCTGGCCGCTGCTACAACAGCGGCTGCAACAATACCATTATTTTTCAGGCATGTGTACAATTGTAATTTTTCGGGCCTCTGGTGCTGCACTGTGGCTGCAAAAAAAAAAAAAAGGCACATGCAAGTGTCAATTCCCCTTTGTGATCGTTACCTTGTTGTGGTGAAGGGGCTTGCGTATCACAATGAATCAATCCTCACCTCTATGAGTGTGTTGGCAGTGTTGCCACACCCCAGATGATAAGGCCGTTGCTTCATTATGATCAGACCAAAAGCGGTTGGATAATTTTTCATAGAAAAATCATATATATATATTTTTTTTTTTTTTCTTAAATTGTATGGGTTTTTAATACATAAAATAAAAAATCATAATAAAGTCTCTTAATAGTTTATTAGAAATAATACAGACAATTTAAAAAATCCCCATTAATTCCAATACAAAGCAAGTACAAAGCTCAGAATTAAATTATTTCAGGATGTCATAATGGTTCGTTAATTCGACAATGGTTAATCAATTTGACACACAGTCCCCGGATAGGGGACGTAACAGGGATTAAACTGATAGGAATAGTACTAGTTAAGACACCACTCATATAGGGTCAGGGTGTCATAGCACATTGCTCCGTGCACGCGCAGTGCCCCAACTTTGGGAGTAAGAGGACCGACCGAAGCTGCTTTTTCCATCTCCCAGTTCCTAAAATCAATTCAGTTTGGTGTATCAGAGTTTGGTCTGTCACTGTGAAGGCAGTCGAAGGTACCCGGCCTAAATTTTTTTTCACAAAAGGCAATCCCTGATATGGGACGTAACAGGGATTAAACTGATGAGAAGAGAACTACAGAAAATACCACTCATATCAGGTGTGACAGTAAATTGCACGGCGCAGACGCAGTGACCGTGGATTAAAACAAAGGGGAGGGAGACAGCGTTTTTTTTAACCATCTCCCCGTTCGAAAAATCAATTCAATAAATGGACCCCAGATTGGGGACGTAACAAGGATTAAACTGATGAGAAGAGAACTACAGAAAATACCACTCATATCGGGTGTGACAGTAACTTGCATGGCGCAGACGCAGTGACCGTGGATTCAAACAAAGGGGAGGGAGACAGCGTTTTTTTAACCATCTCCCCGTTCGAAAAATCAATTCAATAAATGGACCCCAGATTGGGGACTGTAACAAGGATTAAACTGATGAGAAGAGAACTACAGAAAATACCACTCATATTGGGTGTGACAGTAAATTGCACGGCGCAGACTCAGTGACCGTGGATTAAAACAAAGGGGAGGGAGCCAGCGTTTTTTTAACCATATCCCCGTTCGAAAAATCAGATCAATTCACCTTTCGGGGACCCTTGGTGTTGTACGTGGCTGGGTGGAGGAAGAAACCTTCAATGATATCAACGGGACATGGCTAGCTTGTTATCCAACCTTGTGCAAATGGGGAGTTTGCGGTTGGGCAAATGGACTATTTGCGGTTGTTTGCAGTGCATTAAAAGGGAAGTTTGGTCTGTCAATGTCTGTGAAGCAGGCGTAACTCTTACACTACCTGATCAATACAACATTATACCTGATCGTATACACACACTGGATGTTTTAAACCACGTTGTTAAAAAAAAAAATGGATTGTTAGGTGATTTATGCCCTTTATGGATTAAAATCCAACTCTGCGTCAACTATGTAGTTTTCAATGGGAGTTTTGCCATGGATCCCCCTCCGGCATGCCACAGTCCAGGTGTTAGTCCCCTTGAAACAACTTTTTCATCACTACTGTGGCTAGAAAGAGTCCCTGTGGGTTTAAAATTCGCCTGCCTATTGAAGTCAATGGCGGTTCGCCCGTTCACGAACATTTTCAAAAATTTACGTTCGCCGTTCGCGAACGGAAAATTTTATGTTCGCGACATCTCTAATTGGGAGAGCATGTGATGATGAGGTGGGTGGTAACACGTTCATGTGATGAATGTCTTATGCTTTTTCATTGGCTGAGCATCATGAGTTATTGGTATATAGGAGGGGTTAGGGGATAGGTGGGTTGTGCCCTTGACAAAGCGCGATAGCAAAATAGACGTTGGGCCGGTCTCCCGCACCGTACTGTACTGTATACATTTTTACTAGCTTGCAGCTGTAGTGGCGGGACTCTGTCTCTTAGGAGACAGGGTAGTTGTTCCTAGCTTTCATTTTATATGGATGCCTGATTGGTACCTATCAATTATGGTATAATATTATGGGCAGGTGGCATTAGTCCACACAAGCTGTATAGCTGCATTATCTAACCGCATTTAGTCCCGTGGTTACTGGGGATATATGTTTTCCCCACATTCTTGCACTTTCTTATATATGTCTTTTATTATATTTATTGTCTTGATGTATGTACAACAATAAGGAGTTTATCTCCTGTATAACGTTTGCGCATCCTAAAAAAATCTGTGACATCCAGTGTACTTTTCCCGTAGATGCTGTGGACACTGACATTATGTGCGCTACAGCTCCTGTTTAACATGTGCGCATACTAAAAATAGCTGTGACATCCAGTGTACTTTTTCCGTAGACGCTGCGGACAGTGACATTATCTGCGCTACATCTCCTGTTTAACATGGGCGCATTCAAAAAATATCTGTGACATCCTGTGTACTTTTTCCTGTGCATCCCAAATAGCTGTGCAATTCCCTGTAATTTTTTATTCATTTCCTGCGCTACATCTCCTGTATAACATTTGCACATCCTAAATATCAGTGACATTCAGTTTAATTTTTTTGCGCATGCACTTACAAAACCTGCGCTACTGTACGTGTGACATACTTGCAAGCATATATACCATTTATTATGCAGAAGGCGAGCAGTAAGGGACGGGGAAGTGGCAGTGCTGCTGATGGTGCATGCAGAGACCATGGCCCTGGGCGTGGAGAAATGGTGCCTGCTGCCAGAGCACAAGAAACACACTCATCCGTGATACCTAGCTTCATGTCCCAGTTTGCAGGGCGGCGCAGGACACTATTCTCAAAGTCAGACCAGTGCGGCCATGTGGTTGAATTGCAGCAGGTAATGCTTCCAGTCGGTTAAGCACCACCCTGTCTTCCACAAAGTCCAGTCTCAGTAGCCAAGATTCTAGTCAACAGAATCCTCACCCTGATCCTCATTCCTCCCACCATGGAGAGTCTTGCCAAACAAGTGATCCCACACTTGGATATTCCAAAGAGCTCTTTTTCACCGCCATTCCTTGATTTGGGCCTCTCACCAAGCCTGCCTGAAGAGGGACATGAGGAGATTGTGTGCACTGATCTCAAAACTCTTGAGCATCCACAATTGCAAGAAGATGACGGTGGGGAACGGCAATTAGTGTTGCACAAGGTGGATAATGATCATGAGACACAGTTGCCCATAAGTCAACGGCAATTAGTGTCTCAAGAGGTTGATGATGAGGATGAGAAACAGTTGTCAATAACTAAGGTTGTTGTTATTATTTCAACAAGTCAGGAGGATGATCAGAGTGAGGAAGTGGAAGAGGAGGTGGTGGACGATGAAATCACTGACCCAACCTGGGAAAGTGGCAAGCCGAGCGAGGTCAGCAGTACAGAGGGGGAGGGATCCGCAGCACCGCAACAGGCTGGAAGAGGCAGTGAGTTGGAAAAAGGAAGAAGGCGGGCCACACCAAACAGGCCCGCAACTGTTCCCCGGAGCACCCCTTTGCAGCAATCTCCCTTTCCAAGGGGTAGGTGTTCCACAGTCTGTCGCTTTTTTTAGGAAAGTGCGGACGATAAAAGAATTGTCATTTGCAACCTGTGCCGTACCAAAATGAGCAGGGGCGTGAACACTAGCAACCTCACCACCACCAGCATGATCCACCACATGGCATCAAAGCACCCTAATAGGTGGGCCTGAATGCCTGGGTCCACAATCAGTGTCTGTGGGTTACACCACTGCCTCCTATTCCCCTGTGTTGCGTGCTGGCCAATCCCCTGTCCAAGACGCATCCCCATATGCCTCCCACCCTGCACCTGGACCTTCGCAAGCACCATCAGCTAGCATATCCAGTTCTGTGTCCCAGTGCAGCGTACAGATGTCCATACCCCAGGCCTTAGAACGAAAGCTCTAAAGACCAGCCACCCACCCTCAGGCCATATCACTTAATGCGCACCTTTCCAAATTGCTGGCCCTTTAGGCTTGTGGACACTGAGGCTTTCCACAGCCTGATGGCGGCGGCAGTCCCTCGTTACTCAGTCCCCAGACGCCACTATTTTTACCTGTGTGCATTCCCCATGTATCCCATAACATCACCCGTGCCCTGACCAATGCAGTTATTGAGAAGGTCCACTTAATGACTGACATATGGACAAGTGGTTTTGGCCAGGGACGCTACATTTCCCTGACGGCACACTGGGTAAAGGTTGTGGAGGCCGGGAGCGAGTCGTACCCTGGGATGGCACAAGTGCTACCGATGCCAAGGATTGCAGACCTACATTAGTGGCTGCAAACTCCCTTCTCCTCCTCCACCTCATCTACTTCCACCTCTGAATTCTCATGTTGCAGCACCAGTCAGCCATCAGTCAGTAGCTGGAAGCAGTGTAGCACTGCAGTGGGGAAGGGGCAACAGGCTGTGCTAAAACTAATTTGCTTAGGTGACAAACAGCATACTGCTGTAGCAGGTTATAAGAGACCAGACAGAGCTGTCGCTCTCGCCACTCAACCTAGAACCAGGCATGGTTGTGTCTGATAATGACTGTAACTTGGTGACAGCTTTGGAGCTCTGCAAGCTCACACACATACCATGCCTAGCCCACATGTTCAACTTAGTGGTTCAGCAGTTTCTCAAAACCTACCCCAATTTGCCTTAGCAACTGGTGAAGGTGTGCCGCATGTCTGCCCATTTCCAAAAGTCATCTACAGCCGCTGCTGGTCTGGAAACGCTGCAGCAGCGCTTGCGATTGCCAGTTCACCAACTGTTGTGCGACATGAGCATGCGCTGGAACTCCACGTTCCACATGCTAGCCAGGCTTTGTGAGCAGCAGAGGGCAGTAGTGGAATACCAACATGGTTGTTGCCTTTCCAGTCAGCTTCGGCTCATCACAAGCGATGAGTGGGCATGTACAGTATGTCTGACATCTGTGAGGTTTTACACAACTTTGAGGAATCAACACAGATGGTATCAGCATAACCACCCCACTTCTGTGTCTACTGAAACGCTCGCTGCTCACAATGAAGGTGGACACTTTGCATGTGGAAGAGGTGGAAATGGGGGAAGACAGTACACAGGGTGATAGCCATGCCACCCTCCGTTCATATTCTCAGCGCAAATTGGATGATGATGAGGAGGAGGATCAGGAGACGGTTGCCTCCGCTACAGAGGGTAGTACCCACAGCAGGTTTATTCCATCTGTTCAGCGTGGATGGTCCAAAGAGGAGGAAGAGGATGAGGAGATTGAGAGTCATCCTCCTGATGAGGACAGCGAAGTCTTGTCTGTTGGGACTCTGGCACACATGGCTGACTTTATGTTATGCTGTCTTTCTAATGACCCTCACGTTATACGCATTTTGGCCAACACCAATTACTGGTTGTTCATCCTTCTCAACCCCCGCTACAAAGAGAACTTCTCATCTCTCATTCCTGTGGTGGAGAGGACTAGCAAAATGATGCAACACCAAAAGGTCCTTGTGGAAAAATTGCTCCAAAAATTTCCAGCTGACAATGCTGGCAGCAGAGTACATAGTTCCTTTAGCAACCGAGGAGGGGAGACTAGGGGAACACACAGCATTTACAACAGAGGCAAGGCAACACTCTCCAAGGCCTGGGACAGTTTCATGACACCCCGCCAGCAACCTCACCCTGATGCGCGGTCTAGTGTCACAAGGAGAGAAAAGTTTTGGTGAAGGAGTATGTAGCAGACCGTGTTTAGCATCCTCAATGATCACCAGCAGGCCATCAATCATAATTTTTCAAGGGTGTGTATGATGCCCTCCTTTATGTGTAATAAAGGGTGTAATGGAGTGCCGGTTCCTTGTAATTTTTGGCAGCCCTTTCACTTAGTGCATAGGCTTTATGAGTATAGGAGTCCCACTACCACAATGTGAATGAGGCCCCCCTTTATCTGATATACAGGTTGTATCGGAGTGCCTCTTCCTTATAATTTTTGGCAGCACTTGCACTTTATATACAAGTAAATATACAGGAAAGAATGTTTCCTAACAATTTTTCCCTAAAATCAATTTTATCTTCGGTTTTGTGCGTATTGTTGTCAGTCTGTAAAATTGGCATACTACTAGGACAACTTCGTTCCCAGCAGCGACCGGGGAGTCCAAGATACATCCAGACATCCTCTCCATGCTGTTTCCTGAACCATTTCAGTGATGTTTCCATCAATTTCTGACCTTTTCCTGTGAACAAGACACCCTCCCCTCTTCAGAGCAGGGGGTGCCTGGTTTAATGCTCGGGTTCTCCCATTGACTTCCATTGTGCTCGGGTGCTCGGTAAAGCACCCGAGCATCCCAAGGTGTTTTACTCGAGCACCCAAGCACTTTGGTGCTCGATCAACACTAATACAGATCCTTGAACTAATCTACAGTTGTACATAATGTCCATTGTTCTTGTTGTGATCACTCAGAAAATCACATTCATCACTTATGTTACCACTCAAAAAATCACTGACCGAAAACAGGCACAAGTGAAAATAAATGTGGCCAGCAGCCCAGCATTGACTTTAGAAGACCTGTAGAGCCTGATATGGCAGAAGGACCTGCTGTCCCCCTGGCCAATGGGTCCCAGACTATGTTTTTCATGTATAGGGATTAAAGGATTTAAACCTGTGTTCTAGAGATGAGCGAATCAAAGTTGACAAAGTGGAATTCGATCCGAATTTTAGGAAAAATTTGATTTGCACCGAAGCCAAATTTCCTCGTGCTTCGTGGTAATGAAACACATTTTTTTTTATAAAATGGCTGCTGCATGTGTGAGGACATGGGGTAAGGAACTCTGGGAAGGTGGGATCACCCATAATGCCATGCATGCAGCCAATTAGCAGCCAGTCCTGTGATGTCTAAGTCCTATAAATAGCATCAGCCATCTTAGATTCTGCCATTTACCAGTGTACTTAGTGCAGGGAGAGACATCAGCAGATGCTAGGGACAGTGTTAGAAAAAACTTGTGCTAAAAAATACTATTTACAAGTGCAGGGAAAGATTATTCAGGGTGTAGGGAAAGGATAGGGAGGAATCATTCCACAGTATTTATGTAGAACAGGGTTCAGTAGGCGAGGTTACAGCCTGGGTAATAGGAACAATTCTATTACACCTTTCTGCACTGCCTGGGGATCCAAATTGCCATTGTACAGCTCTGTAATTCCAGCAAACCTTTCTTATTAGGGTGCAAGTGCTGTTTGAAACAGGCATTAACAGGGGTTATTACAAGGAAATATTTCTAAGTCTTATTTGCCCCTGTGCGGTGCAGTTATATGTTCTAAAGCATTTTTTTGCTTGTATTAGTGGGGAAAAGGGCTAATTATGTGTGGTGAAGTGCTAAAATTACAGCCAATTTTGTCATGTATGTATGAATAGGAAAAATAAATATATTTGCCGGCCAGCGGTACAGTTATCTGTTCTAAAGCCTATTGTGGCATTTATTCGTGGAAAAAGAAAAAAATATATTTGCCGGTCAGCGGTACAGTTATCGGTTGTAAAGACTTTTGTGTCGTGTATTAGTGGAAAAAGAAAAAAATATATTTGCCGGTCAGCGGTGCAGTTATCTCTTGTAAAGCCTTTTGTGTTTTGTATTAGTGGAAAAAGAAAAAATATATTTGCCAGTCAATGGTGCAGTTATATGTTCTAAAGCCTTTTGTGGTATGTATTAGTGGATAAAGAAAAAATATATTTGCCGTTCAGCGGTGCAGTTATATGTTCTAAAGCCTTTTGTGACGTGTATTAGTGGAAAAAGAAAAAATATATTTGCCGTTCAGCGGTGCAGTTATCTGTTCTAAAGCCTCTTGTGGCATGTATTAGTGGAAAAATTAAAAATATATTTGTCGGTCAACGGTGCAGTTATATGTCCTAAAGCCTTTTGTGACGTGTATAAGTGGAAAATAATAAGGGCATATTTACCGTTCAGCGGTGCAGTAATATGTTCTAAAGCTCTTTTTGGCGTGTATTAGTGGCACAAAAAAGTATTTGCGTTGTGTGGTGAAGTGAGAAAATTACAGCGCTTTTTGGCATGTATTAGTCGTAAAAATAAAGGCTTATTAGCCACTGTGTGCTGAAGTGAGAAAATTGCTGAGTTTTTTGCGGCGTTTTAATTTCCTTTTTATTTTTTTATTTATTTGATCTAACAGTATGTCAAACAGAGAAGTGCCAGGCCCTGCACAGGGGAGTGGCAGAGGCCTAAATGTTTCTGACGCAAATGTTTCAAATGCGGGTTTTCAACATATCATCAATTTTATTGTGACAATAGGTACATACTTTTACAGGGCTGGGGCGGACAAGCCTTTCACAGTAATCAAAAGCCGCCTAGTCGGTATGTGGCAGCGACGGCCGTTTCGCACAGTGTGTGCCTCTTCCGGCTACCTGAAGAAGCACACACTGTGAACTATTCAACTGTGGTTAAACCTTTAACAGACATTACTAGGAAGGGGGTCGATTACTCTGTTTGGTCGGAGGCGGCATTTCAAGCCTTTTCTGCTGTGAGGGAATGTTTTGCTTCAGCCCCTATTCTGGTGCAACCGGATGTGTCTCAGACATTCTTTGTAGAGGTTGACGCATCTGAGGTAGGGGTGGGAACAGTTTTGTCGCAAGGTCCTTCACCTAGTAAATGGCGCCCGTGTGCTTTTTTTCTCTAAAAAAATCTCGACTGCTGAAACAAAAAATTATGACGTGGTTGATAGGGAATTGCTGGCCATTAAGTTGGCTTTTGAATAATGGCGCCATTGGTTGGAAGGAGCAATTCATCCAATTACGGTAATTACTGATCACAAAAATCTGACTTACCTTGAGTCGGCTAAGCAACTGAATCCAAGGCCGACCAGATGGTCGCTGTTTTTCACCAGATTTAACTTCATTGTCACCTTCGTCCTGGGGGTAAGAACGTCAAGGCGGATGCTTTGTCGCGCAGCTTTCCTGGGGAGGAGGGTGATTCTAAAGATCCTAGTCCTATTTTGTCTGAAGGGGTAGTCATATCTGCCCTATATCCTGATCTTGAGGCCAAGGTGTTGGAGGCCCAAGAGGATGCAACGGACTCTTGTCCTCAAGGGAAATTGTTTGTTCCTTCAGACTTATGTCATAAGGTATTTGAGGAACATCACTGTACTGTCTTGGCTGGACACCCTGAGAGTAGATCCACTGTCGATCTCATCTTGCACAGATTTTGGTGGCCGGGGCTGCGTAAGTGTGTTGAGAACTATGTGTCAGCCTGTTATACCTGTGCTTGTGCTAAGGTAACACATACACGGCCTTCTGGATCTCTTCTTCCGTTACCCATCCCATCCAGACCTTGGACGCATTTGTCCATGGACTTTATCACGGATTTACTGAATTCTTCGGGAATAACCGTGATCTGGTGGTAGCTGATCGGTTTAGCAAAATGGCGCATTTTATAGCATTGCCGACTCTTCTTAATGCCAAGACTCTTGCACAGGAGTTTGTCGATAACATTGAGAAGCTACATGGCATTCCCTCTGATGTGGTGTCTAATTGGGGGACTAAGTTTGTTTCCAGATTCTGGAAAGCGTTCTGTACTCGACTGCGGGTACAATTGTTCTTTTCTTCGGCTTTTCATCCTCAGTTGAACAGACAGACGGAGTGCATCAATCAGAATCTGGAGACTTCCTGTTTCGGAGAACCAAGAGGAGTGGTCTTCATTCTTGTCGTTAGGTGAGTTTTCCATTAATAACTGTAGACAGGAGTCCACTGATAAGTCGCAGTTTTTTGGGGCATATGGATTCCATTCGCAGTTTGGGACATTTTCTGGTTCTCAAACTTCCGGTATTCCTGAGGAGGAAAGATTTTCCTCTTCTTTGTCTTCCATTTGGCGGAAAATTCTAAATAACCTGAAAAAGATGGGCAACAGGTATAAGCGTGTGGCTGACAGGAGACGTATGAATGGTCCAGACCTGAGAGTGGGTGATTCTGTGTGGCTGTCCACAAGAAACATTAAAGGGGTTCTGCACTTTCAATTTACTGATGATCTATCCTCTGGATAGATCATCAGCTTCTGATCGGCGGGGGTCCGACACCCGGGACCCCCGCCGATCAGCTGTTTGAGAAGGCAGCGGCGCTCCAGCAGCGCCGCGGCCTTCTCACTGTTTACCGCCGGGCCGCCCGCCCACTGACGTCACGACTTGTATCAACTACAGTGGGCGCGGCTAAGCTCTGTTCACTTGAATGGAGCTTAGCTGCGCCCACTCTAGTTGATACAAGTCGTGACGTCAGTGGGCAGGCGGCCCGGCGGTAAACAGTGAGAAGGCCGCGGCGCTGCTGGAGCGCCGCTGCCTTCTTAAACAGCTGATCGGCGGGGGTCCCGGGTGTCGGACCCCCGCCGATCAGAAGCTGATGATCTATCCAGAGGATAGATCATCAGTTAAATGAAAGTGCAGAACCCCTTTAAGCTTAAGGTACCTTCTTGGAAGTTGGGCCCAAGATTTATTGGTCCATATAAGATCACTGCCATTGAACTTCTTCAGGTTTTAAAAATTCATAACGTATTTCATTAGTTGTTTTTGAAGAAATGTGTCGAACCTGTTTAGCCCTCCTCCCTGCCTCCCGCTCCTTTCATGGTGGACGGTAAATTAGAATTTCAAATCAGCAGGATTGTGGACTCCTGAGTTCTCCATAGATCCCTCCAGTATCTCATCCACTGGAAGGGTTACGGACCAGAGGAGAGGATGTGGGTTCCAGCAGACGATGTTAATGCAAATCGTCTGCTAAAGACCTTTTACAGAGCCCATCCTGATAAGGTCGGTCCTGGGTGCCTGGAGGTCACCCGTAGAAGTGGGGGTCCCTCAGGTGATTGATGTCAGGAAATCAAGGAGATGGCTGAGCGTGGAGGAATCTAACAGCCTTCTTGATTTCTCTTGATTCAGTGTTGATAGGGTTAATGACCACTTCCCTTTTCTCAACTGTTGCGCAGTGGTCATCACTTCTATCCTTTCTAGTTTGACCCCACCCTTCTGACTATGCAGTAGATAGCTTAATTTGGGTTTGGCTGAGCTGGTGTGAGTTTGTCTCAGGTGTTCCTGCTCGTCCGTCTCTACAGAAGTTAAGTGTCACATTTGTTTCTGTTTGTTATATTCCCTGTTCTTTGCATATGGGCCTGAGACAGAGACTTCCATTTATCCATCTGGGAAGGAATGGGTTGTCTCTGGTCCTAACCTTTTCCAGGGCCTTATAGGGATATAAAGGCCTAGGTATCTCAGACCTTCAAGGTCTATTCATATTGATAGATAGTTAGGGCCCGGATTAGGGTTGTCTAGGAGGTGACCTGTTTCTACCCTAGTTTCTAGGCCCAGTTACTGTTTCCCTTCCTTCCTGTGTTCAGTGTGGAGCTTCCCCCCACACTGATCGTGTCAGCTAGGGGTCGTGTCTTGACCAGCAGCCCAGCGGTTCTTAAATAGTTGACTCGGTCATCTCTCTTTTGGATCCACTCCTGTTTTTTTGGGCATTAGCAATACTGATGGATTACTGACCAAATGCTGACCAAGTGAAGGCGAATGCTTCACAGACAGGATCCGTTTTTTGTGGGTTATTGTTCTGACGGATGAGATAAAGGGCAAAATAATTAGTGACGTCAACACAAACTTACTGCTGACACCCTCTCCACTCTGTCGGGGAACTCTACTTGTATAAGCGTTTAGTAGAACAGGTTCTGTAGACATCTATGTGGAATCAGCTGAGGACGGTGTAAAAGGATTGCACTTCTTCTTGGCTCTAACATCGACCAGTAAGGCTGAGTTTATACTTGAGTTATTTGGTCAGTTTGGGCCCCGTGACTGCCTAAATAAGTGAAGTGTGCAGTGATTCTAATAGCGACGCCTGTCATCTGCATGTCATACGGACTCACAGTGTTATTTCACTACCAAAGCATTACTCCCTATGCGTGTTACTGCAAGTCAGTGTTCTATACCACTATAAAAACTCTCTGCAGCCAGGAAATAGCCAGTTTTTTACCGAAACTAACCGCGAATATATTTCGGATCTAACCAAATTTTTTTATTTCTTATTCAGCGTACCAGTGAATCGAATTTTTTAAAAATGTGCTCATCTCTACTGTGGTCCATTACATTATGCTAGTCAATGAGGCCTATACAAAGTGTGTTATGGAAACTCTACTTTTAAAAGGCGAGCTAAACTATTTTTAATGTCCTCATCAAGATCTACTATGCAGCCGGTTCGGTCATTTAAATGCTTGGGAATATTCACACAGTTCCCAATAGGCCTGTCTGGTCTATTGTTCCTGCAAATTCTGCCTCAAGTCACCTTGTTCCAAGTATGTTAATAGTTTGTTCCAGGTTTTGCTTAGTTTCAAGTTTTGTACTAGTGACCCTTTTCTTGATCCTTTGTTACCATATTTGGTTTCTTAATTGCTGTTCTGGTTACAACTGTTGACTGTGTTTTAGCCCCTAGGTCCATGTCACTGGCCATGTTTCAGTCCTTCTGCTGTGAAAAGGGAATAACAAATAAGAAATCTAAATCCAATCAATATTTGGTGTGACCACCCTTTGAGTTCAAGACACCATCAATTCTTCTAAGTTCACTTGCACACAGTTTTTGATGGAACTCAGCAGGGAGGTGGCTCCAACATCTTGGAGAAGTAACCAAAGATCTTCTGTGAATGTACACTTGCTTAAATCCTTCTGTCTCTGCATGTAATCCCAGACATACTCGATGATGTTGAGATCAGGGCTCTGTGGGCATCTGTGTGTATTGTATTATTGTTCTGCTGCAGAATATATTTAAATTTAAACTATTAATAGTTTTATTTTTGAAAGCATTCTTACTTTGCAGCATTTTTCCATATCTGGAAACATTTGCACAATACTGCATGTAGACACTAAAGGATCTGAAGCACTAAAACCCCTAAATGTCTAAGACATGCCCATATCTATGGTATATATGACTGCCAGAGACATACAGTATATGAGGTGGTGGTTATTGTTGTTGGCAGTTGCTGCTGGGAGACATTGCAACATGACAGAGAGACAGGCAAGTCACACAGAGACCAGTGGAGAATTCTTTGATCTCAAATATAACACCTTCAGAAGGACACATTAACTTGGACAATGTCCATACTCCTAGCTTGCTCCTGCTGTCCAATTTCCTGTACCACTTTCTACATCTGGTGTGGTGCCTGTCTACATTTTAACTAGTGACAATTGCAGTTTGTAAGACAGTGAGCGTGGAACCACTATGCCAACCAGTTTTGGCTTGGGGCTGCTCCTATGGGCGTATCCTGACAGTCCCATTGACTTCACCCTTTAACCCCTATATGGGGATCCAAACTCTGCTTTAAGGACCCATCAGACTGCTTCCTCATGGAGTAGTCCTTGATTGATTGACTGCTATCTCACAAGGATCAAGAGACACCAGTTCATGACACGGGAGGGGCAGGCAAACCATAGTCAGTAAAAGGCTGTGGCAGGCAGAGTACAAGAGTCAAGAAAACAGTCCAAGGTCAGGGCATGCAGTTCAAGGTCAACATTCAGGAGTTAACTGAATAACCCTATAGGGTTTACCCTATAGAGATTTTATGAGGTTTACATTCCCACAAGCTCAATCATATGAATCCTGAACTGAATGTCTGAATGAAATATATATATATATATATATATATATATATATATACACACACATATACATACACACACACACACATATATACTGTATATACATACATTCACACACTTGACACTTCCCTTTACAGATCAATTAATTCTCCATAGAACAGCAGAGGATAATGGTGGGTTTGGCAAACAGTCTTATGTACATGGAGCTCCCAACTCTCCTTCAACAGATGATATCAAGGGAGAGAAGGATTGGGTGAAGTGAGATAAGCTGCCGCCAAAGGTGTCTGGCAGTAGCTTTCTCCATTCTCCACTGCCATTCCAACTACAGAACCATCACTATGTTGCTCTGAACAATCCATGATGAGCAATACACGTAGGATCATGAGCATTAGAGTCACTGTGGCAAGGGAGGTCTAGGTTCCTGTGCTGGCCGGGGTCACTCTGTTCAGGAGGATTGCTCGGAGTATGAGTGTGTTAGGGGTAGTTTTGGACACTCAGCCAGAGAAAAAGGTTTTCTGCAGACCAAATCAGCCGACATTGAAATACATACTTACCTCAGTGAAAATCTTTTCTCCTTTGCATTAGATTAAACAATATTACTGATGCACCACAAACATGGTTTACTGAACCAAACATATATATGTTTATAGGAGAGGTAAAAGGGAGCCGGAGAGATAGCTGTCGACAAATCGATCATTCGACCAACAGCTATCAAATGTTTATGACCGCCTTTGGTGTTCCAGTCTAACCAGTGCCAAACTGAATAAAGCCAAATGGATCCACATCCATGACCTAAACATTTATTATATGCTAAAACCGGAACTCTTGCTTGATAACTGTATTTTATAATAAAGTAATGGTACCCATAACTCATATGTACATAATTATTTTAAAACTGGATCATTTTCTCTATCCCTAAATGCAGCAATTTAATTAATAACCATTGGCCAGTAAACTGAGCTCATTTAATTGATGTTACTAATTCCCATTCTGATCATACGGTATGCAAGGCATGACAGGACATAATTTATTTACAAATGGCCTCTCTGCAGTGACACACATGGTCACCATAATCAGGAATTTACATGGAGCATATGATGGGAATTATATTATTTATAGGGAATGATGAATTATTTATAGCTTATAGTGATATTTTACTGAAAGCAATATTGTCTACTATATTAAATAAAATGATGAATACATAAATTTGTTATAACTAGAAAATGTGAATCCATCTGAAAAAATGATGTAACTAGAAGACCAAAATGACTGTATATAGTTACATAAAATGTATGAAGATTAGGAGATATTTTAGAGATGATGAGACATACAATGAGGATTTCCTTTACCTAAGATGCCATGGCTGCACCTCCACCTCCACCCATCAAATAACCAAGAAGGTCAAGCTTAAGAGGATAGTCTAAGACAGGGGTGCGCAACCTTTTTATGGTCTGGATGCAGCAGAAGAAAACTGTAGATCAGTCCTCATTTGCACCAGCCCATTACACAGGCAGATGAAATTGAATGGGAAGGAATGATCGCTACCAAAGTCAATCCTCCATCATTCGGTTCTATTAAATGTGCTGACAATAATTGTACATCTTTTGTTGTGATAAAAGATGCCAATCAGCCGACAGTCGAGTGATTGCTTGTTTATCAGCTGATCAGCTGCACGATTATAAAGGCCATCTATGGAGTATATTTTTCCAGAAGAGAATTTAGAGGTTATACAAGAATGGAGGGGGATAGCAAAACCCCCACTTGGCTGGACCTGGAAAGAGAAGCTTACTTGCCTGCTTTCCAGCGCTGACTCTCCGCTCCTTCTCCTCCCAGCCTGCAATGCTCAGCTGGGCTCTCTCGCTTAAAACATCCATTTTGGCAGTGACCAGATTCCCCTGTGTCATGTGACCATTTGTCATGATGGCCAGTGATTGGCTGCACGCAGGGTTTACAGTGAGGGAGCCCAGCTGAGCATTGCAGGCCTGGGGCTGAAGGAACAGGGAGGTGGGGCCAGGAAGCAGGCAACTAAGCTTCCCTTTACAGGTCCGGCCAAGTGTGTGTGTGTGGGGGTGTAACTATAGGGGAAGCAGGAGAAGCGGCTGCTTTGAGGTCCAAACTCAGAAGGGACCCAACTAGGAGGAGAACTAAAATATTTTTTTGTCTAGGCCACCTCAACACAGGGCTTGCGTTTGAGGGGGCAAACAGGGCAATTTTTTTCCTCGCCCTGCTCCCTAACTGGCACTCTAACATGCTGGGCTCAGCTGCTGTCCACCCCGCACAGTCTCCCAGTCTCACCAGACATCAGTGAATGCACAGCATTAGAATCCTGCTGCCACAGACATCGGATGTTCTGTGTGGGTGGAGCTAACATAGCCCCGCCTCCATCCTTTGCATACACTTGCTCCAGGCTGCAAGGCCCAAACCCGACTGGGATGACTGGGCCGACTGGGCCTTCTGCTGTATCCTACCCCCAGGCTCTGACCTCAGCTGCTGGACTGCAAGAGCTCCCAGGACCCTCTTATCATAGCACCTGGCCTGTTCCCTCTATAGCTGGTAAGTCTATGGTGTAAAAGGCATGCAGTAGTGTCTGTGGAGTAGGGGGGGTACAGGGCTGCTGGGGTCACACTTTCATTGTAGCAGCCCTGCACTCCCCTCAAGTACTGATGGTCAGTAATCTATGAGTTCCCTCTATGAGCTCCCTATGTCTCCTCTGTGAACTTCCTTTGCCCCCTCTGTGAGCACCCTGGGTCCCCTGTGTGGTCTCCCTAAAGCCCCTGTGCGTTACCTGCGACCCCTGTGTGAGCACCCTGTGCCCCCTGTGTGCGCTCCCTGAGACCCCTGTGTGCAGGCTTGGACTGGCCCACAGGGGTAGAGGGGAATCCCCCAGTGGGCCCCTGAGCAAGGTGGGCCCCTAGTCTCCCACCTCTTGTACAAGTGGCACATAACACATTAGATTTACTGCACTACATACATATATTTAATGTACAGCACCTCAACCAGCAGATGTTTATATAAAAAACTTGTTAGATTATTTATTATATTTGAATGTATCCATATGGTGGGCCCCCAAAATAAATTTTAGTGGTGGGCCCTAGGTACCCCAGTCCGACACCGCCTGTGTGTGCTGCCTGGGCTCCCTGTGCGCTACCTGCGACCCCTGTGTGTGCTCTGTGTGACCCATGTGTGCACTCCCTGCGACCCCTGTGAGCACTCCCTGCCACCCTTGTGTGCCTCCTGTGTGCGTTTCCTGTACGTACTCCGTGTGTCTTCTGTGCTCCCTGTGTGAGTTGTGTGTGCTCCCTTTGGCTCCTGTGTCCCCTATATGTCCTCCCTGTGGCTCCTGTGTCCCCTATATGTGCTACCTGTGGATCTATGGATGACACACTGTTATGGGGGATCTGTGGATGACACTGTTATGGGGGATCTGTGGATGACACTGTTACGGCGGATCTGTGGATGGCACTATCCGGAGATCTCCCATAACAGTGTGTCATCCACAGATCCCCATAACAGTGTGTCATCCACAGATCCCCCATATTAGTTTCATCCACAGTTCCCTCATAACAGCATCATCCACATATCCCCCATAACAGTGTGTCATCCACAGATCCCCCATAAAAGTGTGTCATCCACAGATCCCCATAACAGTGTGTCATCCACAGATCCCCCATAACAGTGTGTCATCCACAGATCCCCCATAACAGTGTGTCATCCACAGATCCCCCATAACAGTGTGTCATCCACAGATCCCCATAAAAGTGTGTCATCCACAGATCCCCATAACAGTGTGTCATCCACAGATCCCCCATAACAGTGTGTCATCCACAGATCCCCCATAACAGTGTGTCATCCACAGATCCCCCATAACAGTGTGTCATCCACAGATCCCCATAACAGTGTGTCATCCACAGATCCCCATTACAGTGTGTCACCCACAGATCCCCCATAACAGTGTGTCACCCACAGATTCCCATTACAGTGTGTCATCCACAGATCCACCACAACAGGGTGTCATCCACAGATCCCCCAATAGCAGTGTGTCATCCACAGATCCCCCATAACAGTGTGTCACCCACAGATCCCCCATAACAGTGTGTCATCCACAGATTCCCATTACAGTGTGTCATCCACAGATCCCCCAATAGCAGTGTGTCATCCACAGATCCCCCAAAACAGTGTGCATGTGCAGCCTTATCTCCATTCACTGCTACGGAATTGCCACTGATCAGCTACTTACAGATCACTCATAGCATAATGGGATGGCAATGCATGCACATTGTGCTCTCCCTTCACTTCTGGGGCCCGGATGGGACAATCCCTTTTTTTTAGCTTGTGGTTTTATAAACTGCACCATGGAAAAACAGAAATGCCCTGGCCATTCGTAACGCGGGGTGCATGTCCAGAATTCCCTTAGAAAATGAGCATTAATGAAAATCCACGCCAAAACTACATCAAAAAGCATGTTATAAAATGTATCAGAAAAAAAACACATAAAAAAAACTGATGTGGATTCTGCATTAGGTTTTTTAAGCACAGAAAATACTGTGAACATACCCAAAGAGGCTGCAGGATCAGCAGTGTACAGTGGAAAGGCTAAAGAGAGATGAAGTGGCATTCTACACTCAACCGCTGTGGTTGCAATCATTGTCTGTGCCTACAAAGTCCTGTCAGACTTCTGGTCCAATATTTCAGGATTTGGGGCCCCACTTTCAATTTTGCCCAGGGCCACATGTTGTCTAAAACTGGCCCAGGGGTTAGATTGAGTATTTGGTATGGGGGGGGGGTTGTTTAAATTTTGCCCAGGGCCGCATGTTGTCTAAAACTGGCCCTGCCTCAACAGTATTATAAAATTACATTAATACAAGCACTATAGGAAACGGACGATGCTGCTACCGGGCCTCGTCTGAGAGCACGATCTTGACTAGCCTCAGGAGTGGGGGTTGCACAGGAGTCAGGAGTTACAAAGAAGTTGCTGAGTGAGGGGGGCCCATTCAAAAATTATCTGTGGGGTTTAGTCATTTCTAGTTATTCCACTGTGTGTGTGTGTTGAAGGGGATACATATCATGGCTCAGACAGGTGACATTGACAAGTAGAGATGGCCTTGCGGTTTGCTCGGCGGTCGTTTCGCTGCAAACTTTGCGCGTTCGCCGAACATGCGAACATATGCCGATATTCGTGCCCGTCATATTCTTTTACATTGTGAAGAACTTTGACCCATGACACATCCATCAGGTGGTACAGGACTGCCAATTGAGACGTTTCAGCACATGGACATACCCCCTACCTTATAAATAAACCTGCTCTGGGCGGCATTTTACATTCAGTCTTTTGCCAGTGTAGGGAGAGGTTGCTGTGTGGAGCAGGGACAGACTATTAGGGACACAAATCTCTAGCTAATAGGGCCACAAAAGTATTTTTAAGGACTGGTATAGGTGTGCTATTGATAGGTGTTATATACTGAGGGGTGTACTATACCTATAATATCCTGTCTAACATAGAAAGTATATTATAGTAAAATTGTATTGTGCAGCAGTTGTGTGCGGTTCTGCTGCAATACCGCAGCTTCACAGAGTGCCAAATGCTATTGGAACAAATAATTTTTACTGGTGTGATTTACCAGTTGCCCCCCAAAAAACTTGATTGAGGCAGGGGTGTTATTTAGCAATAATATACGTTCTATATAGTGCATTTAGGTAGTACAGCATTTGTCTGCGGTTTTTCTGTGTTACTGCATCTGCACACAGTGAAAAACACTATTTGAAGAAATAATTTCTACTGGTATTTACCAGTTGCCCACCCCAAAAAACTGATTAAGGCAAGGGTGTAATATACCTTCTTCCACAAATACTGCTCTTCTATAGGGCCTTTTGTCACAGGGTAATTTTGAAAATGACAGGCAGAGGAAGAGGCAGGCCATTCCGCAGGGGTGGTAGGGGTTGGGCAGATGCACCTGTGTGCATGTGGGAAGTTGCAGAAGGTGCATGAGATTACGTCATAGGACGTACGAGACTTGGTTTAGTGGCTCACTCAGCCTTCCGCTTCTGCACCCTCCTCATCCTCTCTATCTGCACCCTCTTCACTCTCTGCTGTGTCCACCCCCAAAGACACCATCACCACCACCATATCCTCTCCGCTCGAGTCAGAAGAATTATTTTCCCATACATTCCAAGACCATACCGATGCGTAGCCATTCTTGGTATCGGATCAGGAAGAGTAGGTATCAACTGTCGCCACCCAGCAGTCTGACAACAGTACCCATATCAGCCCAAGGAGGGTGGTCCCCGCTGTTGCTGCGTACTCAAAGATCTCTAATGTCAGTGGTAGTGAAGGCGACGAATCCGATGATGACGTGTCAATGGGCGTCATATGGGTGACCACAAGAGAGGAAGAGGAAGGGAGTTCAGAGGGAGAGATGGAGCAGCAGATAGGGAGGAGAAGCAGGCAAAACTTACAGTGCACATGAGGCAAAAAGCAGACTGCTAATGTATCTGGAATGAAACATCCACCATGCACGGTCACATCTGGCGCTCCCAGGACGCCGACACATGGCTCAGCAGTGTGGGCTTTTTTTTATGTGTCCGCTGCTGACAATAGTGTTGCCATCTGAAGCCTGTGCTGTCAACGCATAAGTCATGTTAAGCCCAACACTCACCTAGGGATGACCGCCTTAAGAAGGCACCTGGCCTCCCATCACCGAGCCCAGTGGGAGCAACACCGTCAGAACCCACAAAGCCACACTCCCGGCGCTCACAGTCCTGCCTCTTCAACTTCTCCTCTCACCTCCCAGTTATCCTCCAATTCACCTTCCACTGTGCCATTGTCGCGTTCATCTGGCAAAAGGCAGGCTTCCTTGCCCCAAATGTTCGAGCGAAAAAAGATGATGACGCTGGATAACCCTCTTTCCCAATGGCTGACCGCTAGCTTGTCAGAACTGCTAGCCCGACAACTACTGCCATATAAATTGGTGGACTCGGAGGCATTTAGAAAATTTGTGGCCATTGGAACACGGCAATGGAAGGCACACGGAAGGAAATATTTCTCCCATAAGGGCATCACAGAGCTATATGGCCACGTTCAGCGGCAAGTGAATGTATCTCTGGCACACAGTGTCGGTGCCAAGATACATCTGACCACAGACACGTGGTCTAGCAAACACGGGCATGGAAGGTACATAACTTTTATTGCCCACTGAGTGAACCTTCTGACGGCCGTCAAGCATTCAACCTGTGGCACCCATGTAGATTTGGTTTTACCACCACGGATTGCATGCAGGCCTGCCTCTTCTTCTCCTCCTCCTACTCCATCCTCCCTCCTCGGCTGACTCCTCCTTTTCCGCTGCTACCGTCTCTTCCGCTTCACCCCCCAAGATCCCCAGAATCTATTTGACATTCCAGTTGAGACGTTGCCATGCTGTGGTGCGTCTGTTGTGCCTGGAAGCCAAGAGCCACACCAGTCCTGCACTCCTTTCAGCTTTGCGGTCCCAGACAGATCAGTGGCTAACCCCGCTCAATTTGACAGTTGGTAAAGTGGTGTGCGACAACGGTGCCAATCTGCTGAGCTCACTGAAACAGGGCAAAATGACAGCAATTCGTTGCCAAATACCCCAGGGTCCAGGATATCTTGCGGCATGCCAGGAAAATCTCTGGCCATTTCAGAAGATCTTACATGGCTCGCCTTGCTGACATTCAGCGGCGACACCACCTGCCTGTCAGACGTCTGATTTGTGACTGCCCAACACGATGGAACTCCACCTTGTATATGCTTGATATGCTGCTTCAGCAGAAACGTGCAGTTAATGACTACCTGTACGAACTCTGCAGCAGGACAGGTTCTGGCTAGCTTGTTTTTTTTTTCACCGCGCCAGTGGCTGCTCATGCGCGACGCATGCAGACTTCTGCTGCTATTTGATGAGATCACCAAACTGGTCCATCGCAGCCAGAGCGCCATCAGTGACATTGTACCTTACGCCCTCTTTCTGGAGAATGCATTTCTAGTCATGTCATTGATCAAGCCGTCGAGGAGCAGGAGCAGGAAGATGAGGAAGTCGCAATGCTGGATCAATTCCCAGGGGGCCTACTTCATCTGAGACAAGTCAACAACAGGAGTCTGAAGAGGAGTCAGAGGAGGATAGTGCCGGGGCGGAGGAGGAGCAAGAAGAGCATGTTTTAAACGTATCTGGGATCCCTGGTGTTGTCCGTGGATGGGGGGAGGAGAATGAGGACAACATTATCCTGGATGATGAGCAGGAGCCAGGCCACTCCACCGCTTGCAGTAGTGCAAATGAGGGCTTTCATGCTCCAGTGTTTGAAGAGGGGCCCCCGTATAAAAAGCATAGAGGGCAAGGACCAGTACTGGGTGGCAACGTACTTAGACCCCCGGTACAAACACAAGATAGCGGAAATCTTACCACCATCACAGAGGGCTGTCAGAATGCAGCACTTCCAGGCCTTGCTTCGAGAAATGCTGCATTCTGCTTTTGCGGACGCTGGCAGAGGAATTTCCACTCACAGAGAAACAGTTGCGGGTACCAATCCAGCAGCGCATGGAAGAAGAGGGCGGTTTGAAGATGTGTTGGTCACTTCGGATATGAGATCATTCTTGCAGCCAACCCATCGACAGCCGTCCTCCGGATCCAGCCACAGGAAACGCCTAGACCGACAGGTGTCTGACTACATTGTGTTAATGGCCAATGTGGACGCTCTGAGAAGCAATGAACCCCTGGACTACTGGGTGTGCAGGCTTGACCTGTGGTCAGAGCTGGCACAATTTGCCATGGAACTATTGGCTTGCCCCTTGTCCTGTGTCCTGTCCGAAAGGACGTTCAGCGCAGCAGGGGGGATCGTGACCGATAAGCGCACTTGCCTAGCTCACGACAGTGTGGACTACCTTACATTTCTAAAAATGAATGAGCCATGGATCTCGGAGGAATTTAACACATGTGACGAGTCAACCATGTTTGATTGAATTTCCTCATGCCAGCCCACAAATATCCGCCACCACCCAGAACAAATCATGGTCGCTGTCTTAGGTAAATACAGCACCATAAAATACCTTTTATGTCTGTTGAATGCCTCAATTTTGGGGCCTGTACTGGCTGACAGTTATATTTTTATCCTGTGACCGCCTAATGTACCTCCAGCCACAGAATCCAAAGTTCTTTGCTGTCAGGTGAACGCCTATTGGCTAATTTTTGGGGCCTCTACTGGCCGACAGTTAACTTTTTATCCTGTGACCGCCTAATGTACCTCCAGCCACAGAATCCAAAGTTCTTTGCTGTCAGGTGAATGCCTATTGGCTAATTTTTGGGGCCTGTACTGGTTGACAGTTACATATTTTTCCTGTGACTGCCTAATGTACCTCCAGCCACAGATTCCCAAATTCTTTGCTGTCAGGTGAATGCCTATTGGCTATTTTTTTGGGGCCTGTACTGGCCGACAGTTAAATTTTTATCCTGTGACTGCCTAATGTACCCCCAGCCACAGAATCCTACAAAGTTGTGTGCTGTCAGGTGAATGCCTTTTGGCTAATTTTTGGGGTCTGTACTGGAGTGGCAAGTTCTCACAACAATACTTAGTGCACCAATCACTAATATCTCATGAGGCCTTATAAAATGTGAAGTTGTGTGTACCGCGAAAAAATCGCATCATTAGGGATTTTTGCAATGGCGCTTTTTTTAAACACTCGATCTGCATATACAACGATTGTTATAACATGCATGTGAAATGTAATCAAATACACTGCTTTAATGTCAAATTACTTACAGTGATCAGAAATGATTCCTCAACGTCGCGAAAAATTGTTGCCAACCATCTTTTCTGATAGCATCCAACTTCGGTCTGGTGGAAACTCAGTTGCGCATAGGCGAAAATTACATTGCCAATATTTTGCATTAAAAAAATAATAATAATGAATGGAGATTGCAATCTCGAATAATACATCTGGTATGTCACTGTCCATGTTGTGGGACTATTTGTGCACTTCTAGTAAGTATTTGGTGGCTGCAAATATTACATGAAGGTATTCCAGGTTCGCCTGCCTTTAAAGTGAATGGGGCCCGCTGCAAACTTGCGGTTCACGAACACTTGATCGCATTCATACATTGTCCATCACTATTGACAAGATCTATGCTTTTTTTCTATTAAAAACTGCCGTACAAACTATAGTATTTAAAATAGTTGTCAGTTGCTAGTCCAGCTTCAGGAGCCTCCCGCAATCAGCTGCTATCTCAGATAAAGATGTGGCTGGCTATTTCCCCTGCAGTGACCACGACAGGGTAAAGTGTAGTAGTACATGTCAGGCATGCAAATTAGTGGCTGACCATGCAATAGAAGGACAGGCTAGTCCTGCCAGAGTGAGATGCTAACAAATACAGATTTGAAAATAGGACAAAATAATACAATTTTGGTTCGTAAAAATGCATAATTGGCGATTAAGAAAGCCTCCTCTTGTGACTGACTGGAGTATGCATACACAGTATAATTAGAAATTAAAAGGCAGTGTCACTTCCTTATTCCAGACACCTGGCAAATAGACTAGTGAACAATGTTTGTGAGAGCTAAATAGCTAATACCTGGACAGCTTGAGTCAGGATTATGGGAAGACCATAGCAAAGTATATAAAACTTGTAAATAACATTCAGGACAAAAATAAAATCTTTACACAAAATCTGCTACTCTAACTTTTTTTTTTCAATCAGAACCTGTTACTAGGATTGCAGCCACAGCTAACTGTTATGTCCTTTGTATGGATTACAATACAACTACCGCTTTGCATTATAATAATCTGTACATCTACCTCAATGCAACAGATTAAAAGTAAATGTTCCAGTCATTTATTTAAATTTACTCCTCTTTATTTCACCACCTCATTTGCACCCAAGGGTGCTGGCATCACAAACTCTGGCACAGGGAGCTACAGAAACGTGAGTACCAACTATTACACCCATCAGGGCACCACATTTATACCTTGCCCCTGCGGTCCAAGTCGCTGCAGAACCCTTACCTATTTGACATTGATGGCATATCCTAGTGATGTCAGAGTATCCAGGTGCCAGTGTTTAGGCGGAGGAAGCGGTCATACCGCGAAACGGCCATCGTTGTGGATTGATACTCCATGTGAGTCGGCCCCCACAACATGCCCTACAATAAAGAAGCGTGAACACGAATGGTGAGTGCGGCTTATCTCTGTATGTTGTTCTCCATTTTATTCTGTTCAAGCTCTGCACCCCGATTTCTTGGACGGTCGGATCAGGCCAGGATTGTGTTCCTTCAATTCCCAGGTGGGAGGACGGTGCCCTCAGTACTTCTTGTTATGTTAGGCGAGTTAAGGGTCACCACTTCTCCCTCTCCCTTGTGTTAGGGCACCCGGTCTCCCTTCCCTCTGCGAAGCACGTCTGGTACCTGCCTTACCAGACATGATATTATATCTGGCCCTTATTTTGAAAAAAATAAAAAATAAAATGTTTCTTCCCTCTCTAAGATCCACTATGGATCCTAATGCTGCTTTGACAAAGGTTTGTCTCTTGAAGTGACAGAATTGAAGGCATCGGTCCTTCAGCAGCAGCAGCTGCAGCGGTACTTGAGCCCTGTGGTTACTAGGGGTAACCAGGTCAATCCTAAGGAACCTAAGGTTGCTCTCCCTGACAGATTTTCTGGAGGAAGAGACAAGTTTGTGGTGTTCCTTGAAGCCTGTAAATGACATTTCAGGCTGCCCCCAAGTTCCTCGGGTAATGAGGAACAGCGGGTGGGGATTGTTATCCTCAATCCTGGGCTTTTTCGTTGCCAGCTGGTACCCAGGCCATCCAGTCAGTACATGGTTTTTTTGAGGCCCTGGGTCTCATATACGATGACCCTGACTAGTCTCTCTTGCTGAGTCCAGATTACAGCAGATACAGCAGGGAGATCGGTCAGCAGAGGTTTATCGTTCCGAATTTCGAAGGTGGGCCACGGATACTAAGTGGAATGACCCGACTCTCAGGAGTCAGTTTTGCCAAGGGTTATCAGAAAAGGTAAAAGATGCACTTGCACTGTATGAGACTCCTATATTCCTTGAGGCCGCTATGTCACTATCTATAAGAATTTATAGACTGCCTTAGGGATAGGCTGAGGAGTTCTTGTCCCCCACTGACTGTTCTCAAGCAGGATTCAGCTTGTTCTTACTCAGATAAACCTATGCAACTAGGGGTAGCCACTCATCAGGTTGGTCCTCCTGGGGCTCGTCATAAATCTGCGGTTTGTTTTTTCTGTGGTCAGAGGGGTCATTTCATTGGTGTTTGTCCATCTGTATCTAAGAAAAAGAAACAACCATCGGAAAACTACTGACCCAAGGTTGTGCGGAGGAGGACAACCTGGGTGTATACATCCCCTCCATACAAATGTCTCAGTTTTGTTTTGCCTGCTAGTTTCAGAAAATAAAACTGAGAAGATTTCTGTTTTCTTAGACAGTGGGTTAGGGGTCAATTTGGTGGATACTCAATTTGCTCGGACTTTGGGTTTTTATTTTAGTCCATTACCTAGATCTATTGATATTTGCTATCGACTCTGCTCCTCTTTCTCAGGGGAACCTGACACACATGGTGCATGACATACATCTTCGAGTGGGGGCTCTCCCTCCATAATGAGGTTATTTCTTGATATGTACTGGAAGGGCTTCCTACTCTTATGGTATTAGGTCTTCCCTGGTTGGTGACGCACAATCCTGTTGTTGATTGGCAGGCCAGGGAGATATTGGAGTGAAGTGAGCATTGCAGGGTCAATTGCTTAAGTAGCTGTTGCTCAGCCACCTCCATTACAATCTTACCAACATTTGTGAACAATTGTGAAGATGTTTTCTCTGAGAAGGGTTGTCAAGAGTTACCACCCCATCGTCCGTATGATTGCCCGGTTAACCTGCTCCCTGGAGCAAAGTTACCTAAGGCCAGGTTATATAATCTTTCTGGCCCCGAAAGACAAGCCATGAAGGCATGACCAGGTTTTCATAATGCCCCTCTGGAGTGTTAAACGCAGTCTTCCACTCATCCCCCTCTTTGATGCAAATCAGATTGTAGGCTCCCCTCAAATCCATCTTGGAAAACCATTTCGCACCAGCAACCTTATTAAATAGGTCAGGAATGAGAGGGAGAGTATAGGTGTCTCGGATAGTTATCCGATTTAGCTCACTAAAATCTAGGCAAGGATGCAGGCCCCCGTCTTTCTTCTTCACAAAGAAGAACCCTGCATCCACAGGTAAAGAAGAGGGTCTGATATGTCCTTTAGTCAGACTCTCGGAAATATAATCCTTCATGGCCTGACTAATGGTCCTGCTGTCTTTCAACACTTTGTCAACAGTATTTTTTGTCATCTTATTGGCAGATTTGTTGTAATATATCTTGACGATATTTAGATTTATTCACCCACACAAGGTAGATGTCAGGCAGGTGTTGCAGATTTTACGGACGAATAAGTTATTGTGATAAATTGGAGAAATGTGTATTCGCCGTACAGGAGGTACAATTCCTGGGGATCTGCTTCAGGGTTCCTTATGGATCCAGAGAAGGTCCGTGCGATTTTAGAATGGGATCTTCCGCAGAACCTGAAAGCACTGCAGCGTTTTTTGGGTTTAGCCAATTTCTATAGAAAATGTATTCAGAACTATTCGGTGATTGTCAAACCCCTTACTGACATGACTAAAAAGGGACAGATTTTTTCAAAATGGTCTGACGCTGCTAAACTGGCTTTTTCTTCTCTGAAGGAGAGGTTCACCTAGGCACCCATACTGGTCCAGCCGGATGTTTCCCAACCTTTTATTGTGGAGCTTGATGCATCAGAGGTGGGGGTGGGGGCTGTACTGTCTCAGGGTCCGTCTCTAAGTAAATGGCATCCTTGTGCTTTCTTTACTAAGAAATTGTCGGCAGCTGAGAAAAATTATGATATAGGCAACAGGGAACTTTTAGCTATTAAATTAGCTTTTTAGAAATGGTGGCACTTTTTGGAGGGGGCAGCTCATCCTGTCATGGTGATTACAGATCATACAAACCTGTTATACCTTGAGTCTGCTAAACGCCTTACCCATAGACAAGCTAGGTGGTCTTTGTTTTTTACCAGGTTTAATTTTATTATCCACAGAAAAAACTAAGATAAAAACATCCTGCACGATATGATATACAAAGGCGTTCGGTAGGCGGGCTTAGATGTGTTTTGATCAAAATATATTGACTAAGTGTCTCAGATATTATCATAGAGTGAGGACTTTGTCCATATATAGTGCTTGCATCTACTTTACTAAGTGCATTATTATCTTATTTCTGTGGTTTTCTTTAATAATATGGCCAGGGACATCCGCACATTTGTATATCATATCGTGCAGGATGTTTTTATCTTAGTTTTTTCTGTGGATTTTTTTGTCTATGTAGTATTTGCTTGAGGGAGTGGCACCTTCAAGTGTGAATGCGCACCAATTTTATCTTGGGCGTAGCATTCCTTTGCACTTTTGCCCTTCCTATCGAATAGAGCGCCTTGATTAGGTGGTACATATGGCTGTGCTTTCTCCTCCTCCCATTGGTTGCTTGATGCACATGGAGGTGACTAGGAGCAGCACATCATGTGTGCAGCGTCTGCGCTCCTGAACGGCTTAGGTAGGTTTAGCGTAGGACCCGTCTGACCTATGACCACCTTGGCGTTCGGTAGGCGGGGTTAGATGTGTTTTGCTCAAAATATATTGACTAAGTGTCTCAGATATTATCATATCAGAGTGAGGACTTTGTCCATATATAGTGCTTGCATCTACTTTACTAAGTGCATTATTATCTTATTTCTGTGGTTTTCTTAATTTTATTATCACCTATCATCCGGGGGCCAAAAAATACCAAAGCTGATGCGTTATCTCAAAGTTTTCCTGAAGGGGGTGATGTGGTTGATGCGGTGCCGATTTTACAAAAGGGGGTGGTGGTCTCTGCATTACACTATACCTGTAGGGGAGGGTGTTGGATGCTAAGGGGGATGCCCCAGTCTACTGCCCCCCAGTAAAGTTGTTTGTGCCTTTGAACTTGAAGCCTTGAAATATTAAGAGAACTGCACTCGCGGGGCACCGGGGTAGTAGGGCAAACTCGCAGCTATTGTCTCGTCGTTTTTGGTGGCCGAGGTTGTATAAAGATGTAGTTGATTTTGTGTCCATCTGTACTACCTGTGCATGCGCTAAATTCTCTCATACTTGTCTGGGGGGTCCCTGATACCACTGGTGATTCCCAACCGGCCATGGACACATCTGTCGATGGACTTTATCACTGACCTACCTGTATCTGTGGGTAAAACTGTTATCCTGGTAGTTGTAGACAGGTTTAGTAAAATGGTGCATTTCTTTGCTTTACCCGCGTTGCCAAATGCTAAGACCCTGCCTCAGGTTTTTATCAGTCAAATTGTGAAGCTTCACTGGGTCCCTTTTGATGTTGTTTCGAATCAAGGAACCCAGTTTATTTCTAAATTCTGGAAAGCTTTTTGTTCTCGTCTGGGGGTACATTTGTCTTTTTCCTCAGCCTTCCATCCGCAGTCTAACAGCCAGACTGAACGCACCAACCAAAACATAGAGACTTACCTTAGGTGTTTTGTGTCTGAAAATCAGGAGCAATGTTCATCTAACTTACCTTTAGCAGAGTTTGCTATAAACAATCGCCATCAAGAATCAACTGGTAAGTCACAATTTTTTGGTGCATATGGTTTTCATCCTTAGTTTTGTACTTACAGTGAGGGGGAGCCGTCTGGGATTCCTGAAGAACGGTTTACGTTGTCACTCTCCTCTGTGTGGCAGAAGGTTCAAAGCAATTTGAAAAATATAGGAAGCGGATATAAACATATGGCTGATAAGAAACGTTCGCCAGGTCCGGACCTAGGTGTGAATGACTATGTGTGGTTGTCGACTATAAATATTAAGTTATTAGTTCCCTCTTGGAAACTGGGTCCTAGGTTTATTGGTCCTTATAAAATAGTCGTCGTCATTAACCCCGTGGCATTTCGCCTGGAGCTAACTCAAACATAAATCATTGCTCAAAAAGTATGTCGCACCTCCAGAACCATCACCGTTACCGCCCCCTCCAGTTATTGTCGAAGGCAATTTGGAGTTTCAGGTGGCAAAAATTGTTGATTCTCATTTTGTCCGTCACTCCCTTCTATATTTGGTGCACTGGAAGGGGTATGGTCAGGAAGAAAGAATGTGGGTGCCAGTGTTGGAAGTAAACGCCAGCAGATTAATCCGTTCTTTTCACATCTCTCATCTGGAAAAACCTTGTCCTGAGGTTTCGGTGGCCCCTCGTAGAAAAGGGGGTACTGTCACGAGGGTGTCACAACCTATCGCTGACCCTGTGGTGTTTGGGGTCAGAAGGTCGCAGTGGGTGGCTACTGGCCCGATTTCAAAGGGATCGCTCCATGACCTAATTATGGGAATGGATTCCGGTCCAGGTTTTCCTGTTTTGGCTTGCAATCCTTTTTGTCCTATCTAGGTATCAGTAGTTTTCCTTTCAGCTGTTCTTTGTTTGCCACTCACAGCCACTATATATTCTCTCTTCCTACTTCCTGTGTTGCCTTTTAGGTTATCTATTCTGACCTCAGGTGGCGTTGCTGTGGAGCCTGCTGGAGCTATTGGAACCAATGCGGTTGGATCTCAGGATCTCTCCAGTTTGTTTCCTACTGATTGTTGTCTACCTTCTGGGATTATATGTGGTGTTTGTATTGTTTGTCCACACCCTGTTGTTATCCTAGGTGTCAGTGGTGAGGACTAGTGCTACCACTGCCCCACTCACTACCTAGGGCTTATTTAAGGGTAAGCCAGGGATGAGGCACGTGATCGGCATAAGGGTGAGCAGCACATCTAGGGACGTCAGGGTAGCCAGGTGCCAGTGCTAGGTGAGTTAGGGGTAACCACTCCTCCCTCTTCCTTGTGTTAGGGCACCCGGTCTCCTTTCCCTCTGCGCCGCACGTCTGGTACCTGCCTTACCAGACGTGATGGGGACCTAGTCTATAGCAAATTCAATCCAGGATCAAGAGATCAGTTATTGTAAGTGATTAGGTCTATACATCAAACTATTATTTTCCTAAGTATATTGATTTAGCAAACTATTCATTCTTCCTTTTTTTTATTTTTTATAAAACATCTGTAGTAGCTATATGAATTATATAGAACCTATCCACAACAGAATAAGAAAGAGAAGTAAAAAAAAAAAAACAACAGTGCACAATAAATGTATACCCTCTGGATATCTGACGTTCTTCTGTGAGTCCTGTCAGCTATTGTTATCCTCAGTCATCTCCAGGTTCTTGAAGGACCATGCTGATGAAACTTAAAGCTGTATTACAGCAATATCGCAGACAATTGTCGTGAGGTAAACGTCCTGGCAATCGCCTGCTCATCAGCGGAGGAAACCGCTGCTATTACATACAGAGATCTCCTCAGTATGGTGAGGAGCGATCGCTAATGCCATTGCTCATCCCTATACTGACTCGTTGTTTTCTGGCAGCAGATCGCGATTAAACAGCACAATTTGCCGCTGACAAGCGATGATTTTTAAGCATGTTTAAAAATCTGAATTACGCAATGAATAAGCATTTGTTGGTTCATCAGGTAATTGGCGGCAGTATTACACTGCCAGATCATCACTAAGGAGCATTCCTACAAACTCTCATAACCAATGATCTGGCCAACAATCCGCCAGTGTAATACTGGCTTTAGGCTACTTTCACACTAGCGTTCGGGCGGATCCGTTCTGAACGGATCCGCTCATAATAATGCAGACGGAGGCTCCGTTCAGAACAGATCCGTCTGCATTAAAATGGCAAAAAAAAAGCTAAGTGTGAAAATAGCCTCGGACGGATCCGTCCAGACTTTCAATGTAAAGTCAATGGGGGACGGATCCGCTTGAAGATTGAGCCACATTGTGGCATCTTCAAACGGATCCTTCCCCATTGACTTACATTGTAAGTCTGGACGGATCCGCACGGATCCGCACGCCTCTGCACGGCCAGGCGGACACCCGAACGCTGCAAGCAGCGTTCAGCTGTCCGCCTGTCCGTGCGGAGGCGAGCGGAGCGGAGGCTGAACGCCGCCAGACTGATGCAGTCTGAGCGGATCCGCTCCATTCAGACTGCATCAGGGCTGGACGGAGCTCACGAGCGGACCGACGAACGCTAGTGTGAAAGTAGCCTTAGACTGTGATGCTCTTCTACAATAATGAGAATACAAACTATTCAGTGCAGTATTATTCTTCTGTGCTATAATCCTGATCCCTAATGAGAGTGATTACCTTGATTGTAGTACTGTGCTTGACAGTCTTTTCCTCACCGCACTGCTGTGACAAAATCAAGTGGATTATAAGATTACATTCTTCCCAGAAGTAATCATTGATTATAATGTAAACTGTTCTAATTTTCATGGAGCTTGCTGAGTCTCACTTGGCGAGTTTTATAATAACTAAGTTCTATAACCACAGAACATGGAGCAAGTATTTAATATTCCCATATACCATCACCATAGTCCACATACTGTAGATTACTATTTAATCATACTCACACAGAGCTCATCTCTTGTCCGATATACAATGCTTTTCACTAACAGATTCTTCCTTGCTTCACTGAAGACTACAAAACGTATATTTCTCAAGGTCGCCCGTCACCATAAAAAGCCCATGGTTTTAGGACATCTATAAGATGCCCTAGCAAACAGAATTTAATTGGCATGTTTCCATTCACTAAGCATCCCCTCCCCCATACTCCAAACCGGCTCTGGCTCCCCATCAGAAATGTCTAAGGCAAATTATTTCCAGGCAAATCCACAACTTTACTATTCCAAATCTACAATAACTTAATGGAGACCACTTCAAATATTTCTAGAGCAGATCAAGCTGGACTACACATTTACCGGTCTGCAGCTACAGTAGGTTGGTTTGGTCTGAGATAGGTACAGTCTCAGCTAACCAATGCTATCACCATAAGTAATGCTACTTATTTAATATTTTTGGGTGCAGCTATAGGGTGAAATTTGTGTGATTTATGAGTGTAAAAATATCCAAAGCAATTTCATCACAAGAGAGAATGTATCACTCTCGCTTTCAAAGTATGGCTTCTATAATGCCTTTTCTAATTTCGCACACTTCAGTGAAAAGGCTCCTTACAATAATGTACTGGAAAGGTCTTCATTTTACAGTCAATGCTTTTTGACACATTATTGCTCAGTTGCTGTTTTCAATCATGTTATCTTCCATGCGAGTTGAGGCATCTTTTTAGTCTATTATCTTACATAATTTCTCATACCCTTCTTGTATCCTGCATCTACAAACTTTCAGTCAAAGAAGCTACGTACACATGTTTGCTTAAAGCGGCTCTGTCACCAGGATCAACCGTTTTAAGAGCTCATGCACACGACCGTATGTATTTTGCAGTCTGAAAACCAGTCTGCAAAAGATATGGATGACGGCCGTGTGCATTCCGTATTTTGTGAAACGGAACAGCTGGCACTTAATAGGACAGTCCTATCCTTGTCCGTAATGCGGACAATAATAGGACATGTTCTATTTTTTTGCAGAATGGACTTGTGCACCCATTGAAATGAATGGTTCCGCATATGGTCTGCAAAAACAAAAAACAAACGGACATGGAAAAAAAATAATTGTGTGCATAAGCCCTAAACCAGGCATACTGACTGGTAGGGTTCATCATGCTGATTAAAGCAATACCTTTCTTTTGTCTGTATGATAAACCAGTGTTTCCCAACCAGTGTGCCTCCAGCTGTTGCAAAACTACAACTCCCAGCATGCTCACACAACCAAAGGCTGTCCGGGCATGTTGGGAGTTGTAGTTTTGCAACAGCTGGAGGCACACTGGTTGGGAAACACTGTGATAAACAGCTGCAAAGAAAGCTGTGTTTTTATTCATATGCAAATGAGCAAATTGGAGCACTAGGAGATGGGGCTGAATCCGTTGAGCACTGCTTTGTAACACACCCTGTTTTCTGCACACTGCCCCCTCCCCTTAATTGACAGGTCTAGACATGCTAAGGGCTGATATGTATCCTAGAGCTGTGTGATAGCATGTAAATATCATATACACTATGTACTATAGCTTCACCATACCGACATCTGCTCAGAAAGCTAATATACATACTACTGCTTTATTCACAAACACAATAGATTATAACGGCACCAGTAGAATGTGATAGCTTGTGAGCATAGAAAAAAACGTGGATTTCTATGTGGTAATGCTATAGCTTGGTGGTAAGTGTTTAATTTTGCATGTAGAGATCCCAGGTTTGAATCCTGGGAAAGATTTCCAGGTTTTTTTCTTCAGATATTTTTTGCTTCTACATTTAACCCATCATAAAAGTCTATATACTTATCATATTGAGTGTCTGTGAATAAACCAGTTATAAGTTTTAGGTTTCTAAGCAAATAGCAAAAAAAAATAACAAAAAAAGGCTTATATAAGGCTGTCCTCAGACTGCTTATAAGCCAACACATATTACTGGTGTTTTTCTAATCATATATTGTGCTTGTGAATTAAGCAGTAATATGTATATTAGCTTTCTGAGCATATCCGGTTATACTGAATTATTAATTACATGCAATTACAAAAGTATTCAGAGCTGCACCCACCCAATCAGCGGCACGGTCCGGCAGTCACTGATACCCAGACCCCCACTGATGCCAAAGCCTTAACCTTTGATGTGCCGCGGTCAGCGCTGACTGTGGCATATGCGATATCCGTGCGGGTATCGGAGCAGCCATTGGGTCCCCGTGCTGCTGTGACGGGGACCCAATGGCAGGGAAGGCAGCCCAATGCCTTCCTTAGACATTGTGGCTGATTTCCATGTAACCCTGTGAGATCCAGCCCCCTGGATCTCACAGGAAGCAGGCTGTAAGTGTATTACTCTGGTAATACACTTACAGCCAATGCATCACAATACAGAAGTATTGTGATGCATTGTAAAGGGGATAAGACCACCAAAAGTTGAAGTCCCAGGGTGAAAAATAAAGTTTTATAATTATTTTTTTTAAGTTTCAAGTAAAAATAAATAAAGTGTCCTTTTCCCAAAATAAAGTTAAAAAAAATTGTAAAAAATAGGGAAAAAAAGAAAAGTAGACATATTAGGTATCGCCGTTTCCGTATCGACCGGCTCTATAAAAATATCACATGAACTTACCCCTCAGGTGAACACTGTAAAAAATAATTTTAATAAAAACTGTGTTAAAAAAACATTTTTTGTCAACTTACATCACTAAAAGTGCAACACCAAGTGATCAAAAAGGCATATGCACCCAAAAATAATACCAATCAAATTGTCACCTCATCCCTCAAAAAATGAGCCCCTACCTAAAATAAAAAAAACTATGGCTTTCAGACCATGGAGACACTAAAACATGATTTTCTTTTGTTTCAAAAATGCTGTTATTGTGTAAAACTTAAATAAATAAAAAAAAGTATACATATTTTTAGGTATCGCTGCATTTGTAAGAACCTGCTGTATAAAAATATCACATGAACTAACCTCTCAGGTAAACACTAAAAGTGCAATATCAAGCGACCAAAAAGTTATATGCACCCAAAAATCATACCAATCAAATTGTCATCTCATCCCACAAAAAATGAGACCCCATCTAAGACAATTCCCCAAAAGAAATTAAAAAAAATATGGCTCTCAGTATATGGAGACACCAAAACATGATTTTTTTTGTTTCAAAAATGCTGTTATTGTGTAAAACTTAAATAAATTAAAAAACAGGATACATATTAGGTATCACTGCGTCCATAAGAGCCTGCTGTATAAAAATATCACATGACGTAACCCCTCAGGTGGACACCGTAAAAACATAAAATAAAAACAGTGCCAAAAAAGCCATTTTTTGTCCCCTTACATCACAAAAATTGCAATGACAAGCAATAAAAAAAGGTGTATGCCCTCTAAATGGTACTAATCAAACTCAGACAATGGAAACACAAAAATATGATTTTTCTTTGCTTCAAAACTGTTATTATTATGCAATTATTAGGTATTGTCGCATCTGTAAGAACCTGCTCTATAAAAATATCACATGACCTAACCACTGAGATGAACACCATAAAAAAAATAATGAAAAGTGTGTCAAAAAAGCAATTTTTGTCACCTTACATCACAAAAATTGTAATACCAAGCGATCAAAAAGTCATATGCACCCTAAAATAGTACCAATCAAACCGTCATCTCATACCAAAAAAATAAACCCCTATATGGAGACACTAAAAAATTATAAATAAAAAAAATGCTATATTATGTAAAAAATGAAGGAAACAACCCATATTTGGTATTGTCACGTCCATAACAACCTGCTCTTTAAAAAAAAACATGATCTTACCTGTCAGATGTACATTGTAAATAACAAAAAATAAAAACGGTGCCAAAACAGCAATTTTTCTGTTATCTTGCCTCACAAAAAGTGTAATATAGAGCAACCAAAAATCATATGTTACCTAAAATAGTACCAACAAAATTGCCACCTGATCTTGTGGTTTTCAAAATGTTTTTATTTATTTTTTGGAGTTTCTACTCTAGGGGTGCATCAGGGAGTCTTCAAATGTGACATGGCAGCTTAAAATTATCCCAGTGAAATCTGCCTTCCAAAAACCATATGGCATTTCTTTCCTTCTGCACCCTGTCGTGTGCCTGTACAGCAGTTTATGACCACATATGTGGTGTTTCTGTAAACTACAGAATCAGGGCAATAAATATTAAGTTTTGTTTGGCTGTTAACCCTTGCTTTGTTAGCGGAAAAAAATGGATTAAAATAAAAAATCTGCCCAAAAAGTGAAATTCTGAAATTTTGTCTCCATTTCCCATTAATTCTTGTGAAACACATTAAAGAGTTCAGAAAGTTTGTAAAATCAGTTTTTAATACCTTGAGGGGTGTAGTTTCTAAAATGGGGCTATTTATGGGTGGTTTCTATTATGTAAGCCTCACAAAGTGACTTCAGACCTGAACTGTTCCTTAAAAAGTGGGTTTTGGTAATTTTGCCGATTTCTTAGCGAATTTTGGAGATTTGCTTCTAAACTTCTAAGCCTTCTAACGTCCCCAAAAAATAAAATGGCATTCACAAAATGATCCAAACATGAAATAGACATATGGGGAATGTAAAATAATAACTATTTTTGGAGTTATTACTATTATAAAAGTAGAGAAATAAAAATTTTGAAGTTTGCAAATTTTTCAAAATTTTTGGTAAATTTGTTCTTTTTTATAAATAAAAAGGATTTTTTTTTTACTCAATTTTACTACTATCATGAAGTACAATATGTGACAAAAAAAAAACAATCTCAGAATTGCCTGGACAAGTAAAAGCGTTTTAAAGTTATTACCACATAAAGTGACACATGTTGGATTTGCAAAAAATGGCCTGGGCAGGAAGGTGAAAACTGGCCTAGGGTAGAAAGTGTTAATTAAAAGGGTTGTCCGTGCTGCTCCTGTTAGGCCACATAGAAGCAATAGAGCAAGGTAGTCTCCTTAGGACCCCAGTAGAATTCAAAATGAAAAGCTGCTGGCTGTAAATATCACTCTATTGCAGACTCAGGTTTAAGGGAGCATTCACACGACCGTATTAATGGGTCCTCATCCATTCCACTATTTTGTGGAACGGGTGCGGACCCATTCATTTCAATGGGGCCGCAAAAATGTGGACAGCAAACCGTGTACTATCCGCATCCGTAGTTCCATTCTGTGGTCCCGCAAAAAATATAGAGCATGTCATATTCTTGTCCTCAATCACTGACAAGAATAGGCACTCTATATAGCGCTGGTCCGCAAAATGCAGAACACACATAGGCGGTATCCGTGTTTTGTGGATCCGCAATTTGCAGACCGAAAAACACTTATGGTCATGTGAATGCACCCTAAAGGGAACCTGTCATGTTGAATATGGTGTTGGAGCTGCAGACATCATTTTATAGAGAAGGAGGAGCTGAGCAGATTGATATATAGATTTATTGGAAAATATTCAGTAAACCTTGTAAATTATTGATCAAATGTAAGGCAGCTCTCACCTGTGGTTGCTTAATCACCCTCTGGGCAAGGATTCTGCATCTGGATGCGGGAAGATAAAGTCCAACGGAGATAATCCAGCTCAGTTCGGGTGAAGTTATTATAACTTTATTCCAGCGATTTGAAAATTTCCATGTAACAAGAAGTGTAACGTGACGCGTTTCAGACCTCTAAGACATATGGGTCCTTTCTCATGACAAACACATGTCATGAGGAAGGACCCATATGTCTTAGAGGTCTGAAACGCGTCACTTTACACTTCTTGTTACATGGAAATTTTAAAATCGCTGGAATAAAGTTATAATAACTTCACCCGAGCTGAGCTGGATTATCTCCTTTTTTCGTTGGACTTGTAAATTATTCATTTCAATTCCTGCTGAGTTTGGGCTATGAAGGGAAGGAGGTGGTCCTATCAGTAATTGACAGCCGTCCCTCTATGATTGTGTATTCAGAGATAGCTGTCAATCACTGATAGGACCGCCTCCTTGACTTCAAAGCCCAGAATGGGCAGGAGTTTAAATGAATAAATGACAAGTATTAGTTAATCTTTTCTAATAAAACTATATACCAATCTGCTCAGCTCCTCCTGCTCTATAACATCATGTTTGTAGCTTACATTACATTTTCATGGTGACAGGTTCCCTTTAAACATGCTACCCTTGGTAGCAATGGGCTTGAAAGAGCATCATGCAATACTAAATTCTCTTGCTGCATTTCTGCAAGGAAAATTTGCAAGGAAGCTAATCACCATGATACATTTAGGGCAACATTTGCCTCCTTAACCTGTTAAGGATATCCATCATACATGTATTGCAGAAGTATATTCTATAAATATGGTGCCGTAGCCGCTAGGCACCTTCTGTTTTACACAGCAGACTCTCGGACAGACTCTTTAACCCCTTATATGCTTTGGTCAGTTGTGATCATGGCATCTGAGCAATGAAATCCTGGAAGGGAGGCAATGAAGTGGCCCAAATTGCTTCCCCTGCACCAAGATCAAGGACGTCATTTGGTTTATTTGGCAGACTTGGCCTTCTGAAGCATCTGAGGCCTAACACAGGATTGTTCCTATGGACCCCTGTCTGTGGCAGGGCTTCATGGAAACATAATAAATCTCCTATAGAGTGCAATGTCAACTCATTGCAATCTATGGGAGAACCAATCAGATGATCACATACTAAAGGAGTTACACTCACTTAAGCAAATGGCATTTATCATGTAAACAAAGTTAATGCATCACCATGTCACAAGATGCCCATACTATTAAATTATAAGATATAATTATCCCATATGGTGAACACCATAAGAGGTAAAAAATCTAAATGGCCGATTCGTTACTTCACCTTTCTAAAAAATGTAATAAAAAGTGATAAAAAAGTAATACGCACGCCACAATTTGAAGCTGTTTGAAGAGGTTGCAGTGTTCACCAGTGTGCCTGAGAATGGGGCATCAATATTTTACTCTCAGAAAACCCATTTAAGTAAACAACAAAGCAAATTTTCAAAATTGGCAGAATTGCAGTTTTTTCATTCCCCCTGCCAAAATATATATATATATATATATATATATATATATATATATATATATATTATTTGTACACCAAAATTGTGCCATTGAAAAATAGTCAGTCCTGGGGGTTATGCAGTATGAATACGTGATCTTGTTAAGTTGACTACTTCATTTAAGACAAAACTATTTTTACTGGCAGTTTAGGGGTCACCGTTACCCATAATGTTGAGGAAACAGGAATTCTCTAAAATTGGTCTTTTACAGGCTATTCTCACTGTAAAATGATAGCAGATCACTTGTATTTGCCATGACTTTATGATCAGTAGTCGTCTGACCTCTTGGACCACCAACGGAAATGAAAAGAATAGCACTACCCAAGCATTGTATCCCTTTCAAAGTTTTCCTTGCACAATGAAACTCCAAGTTACTCAGTTGTATCCAGCTCCAGTCACTTAAATGGGTCCATGTTTCAGCTCCCCGCACAGAATGGGGTGATAGCACCAATGTGCAGGGAAAAACAATGAAGAGAAGAAAACTATGCAGATATGTAGGGCACAAACATAGTCGGCCATATCTGTAGGGAGGACATTGTATAGCCATTTCCATGTGTATTTTGTGTAAGAAAGAAGCACTCCCATGAAAAACCTGTTTTGGGCCTATTTGGAAAGTAAATTCTGTAAATTCACTCTCAATCTGACGCAGCATCCTATGTGTCCAGGAAGTCAGTTTCTTTATTCATTCCTATGATATTGACATCAAGGTTCCGGAAGGAATGATTAGTGAAACTGACTTCCTGGCCACACATTAGACACTGTGTGAGTCGGTGAGTCAGTGTTGTTCACATGACACAGCTGAGGACCAGAAAGGAGTGGATGACTTGCAAATAGAGTTACCAGTAAGATTACCTTCACTGCAGTTTACATCATGTACTAAGGGGCCGAACAATAAAAATTCTAGTGGGAGTGCTTCTTTACCTTTCTGCTAACTTTCCACTAGGATCAAACATCTGTAAGAATGCCATAAATTGAATAATGTGGTTATACTATCTAAGCGACTACTATAACTAAGCCATAGTGAATAATTGCTAGTAATATATCTGTATACTCTCCTGTATCTGGAGCGCAATTAACCTGTTTGTCCCCTCAGACATGGATCGCCTAATGATATACTAACTTAATTGTTCTGGATCTGTTTTGTCTATACTTTAGTTATATACAAATATTACTTATTACCTATGAGTATAGACGTGTGGTTGTCTACATAGCAGCAGAAGTGGAGATTATATACATACATTGTTTGTAGTCATATACTAGTAGAGACCTGTTTCTTATTACACATTAACCTATGTGATGTTTCAATTGAATGATGCAGTATACTAGTATAATCCTTAGATGTAGGTTTGTATATTATGTTATCATAATTAAAAGTTATATTCTATCATGAATAGAGTTGAGCGAACACCTGGATGTTTGGGTTCGAAAAGTTCAGCCGAACTTCCCGGAAATGTTCGGGTTCGGGATCCGAACCCGACCCGAACTTCGTCCCGAACCCCATTGAAGTCAATGGGGACCCGAACTTTTCGGCACTAAAAAGGCTGTAAAACAGCCAAGGAAAGGGCTAGAGGGCTGCAAAAGGCAGCAAAATGTAGTTAAATCCCCTGCAAACAAATGTGGATAGGGAAATAAATAAAAATAAAATAAATAAAAATTAACCAATATCAATTGGAGAGAGGTCCCATAGCAGAGAATCTGGCTTCATGTCAGCAGAGAATCTGGCTTCATGTCATAGCAGAGAATCAAGCCTCACGTCACCCACCACTGGAACAGTCCATTATAAGATATTTATGCCCCGGCACCCAGGCAGAGGAGAGAGGTCCCATAACAGAGATTCAGGCTTCATGTCAGCAGAGAATCAGTCTTCATGTCATAGCAGAGAATCAGGCTTCACGTCACCCACCACTGTAACAGTCCATTTTCAGAAATTTAGGCCCCGTCACACAGGCAGAGGAGAGAGGTCCCATAACAGAGATTCAGGCTTCATGTCAGCAGAGAATCAGTCTTCATGTCATAGCAGAGAATCATGCTTCACGTCACCCACCACTGGAACAGTCCATTGTCAGATATTCAGGCCCTGGCACCCAGGCAGAGGAGATAGGTCCCATAACAGAGATTCAGGCTTCATGTCATTTTAGGGATAGATTTAAAGTAGGCCTGATACAGCAGAAACCACTAATTTAGGAAATTGCTAAGTTGGGAATTGTATTTCAACCCAGAACAAAAATATATCCTTTGCCAGACAGCAGACAGTATTACAATTGGCTGGCCACAGCTGAAACACCAGATTTAGGGTACTGCTATTTTGGCAATTGTATTTCACCCCTCAATAAAATAGCAAGCACAGCCAAGCCCCTGATGTAGGATATAGCAAAAAAATAACCACACTATTGATGGTTAAATGGACTTGGTGGCAGCTTGCCCCTGATGTAGGATATAGCCAAAAAATAACCACACTATTGATGGTTAAATGGACTTGGTGACAGCTTGCCCCTGATGTAGGATATAGCAAAAAAATAGCCACACTATTGATGGTTAAATGGACTTGGTGGCAGCTTGTGCTGGCGCACCACAAGACACAAAATGGCCGCCGATCACCCCAGAAAAAAGTGACAGAAAAACGCTCTGGGCAGCCTAAAAACAGTGAGCAATTGAATAGCAGCAGTTCAATGATCCACAGCTGTAGATCGATCACTGACTTAAGTCTTTTGGAGGAGTTAATCACTGCCTAATCTCGCCCTAACAGTCGCAGCTGCAACCTCTCCCTACACTGATCAGAGCAGAGTGACGTGCGGCGCTACGTGACTCCAGCTTAAATAGAGGCTGGGTCACATGCTGCACTGGCCAATCACAGCCATGCCAATAGTAGGCATGGCTGTGACGGCCTCTTGGGGCAAGTAGTATGACGCTTGTTGATTGGCTGCTTTGCAGCCTTTCAAAAAGCGCCAAGAAAACGACGAACACCGAACCCGAACCCGGACTTTTACTAAAATGTTCGGGTCCGTGTCACGGACACCCCAAAATTCGGTACGAACCCGAACTATACAGTTCGGGTTCGCTCATCCCTAATCATGATTAAAATTTATATTCTAACATGGGGACTACTGTAATTGTACTGTTAATTTCTGGTTTATATTCCAGGTTGCTATCCCAGTTCTACAATTTCATAACCTAGATGTAACAAAACATTTACTAGTAAGTAGATATAAGGCTACCCTGAGGTGTTCACAAGAGTCTGCCGGAAGCCCAGTTTAAAGTAACAAAAACAGGTATGAGCTCACAGGTAGCAGACCTATCAAATGCCAAGGAGTAGCAGGAGAGTAAAACAAGCCAGAGTCTGAGCCAGGAAAGTCAATAAAAGCCAAAACTGCAGACAAGAAACCAGAAATAAAGGGAGGAGTCCAACAGAAATACGGAACACACAGAACAAACAGGAGCAAAGACCAAAATCACAGGCAAAACAAACCGAAGACCTAAGTCTCCCACTTGGCTTTTGGATTAGACATTGAATCAAGAACTTGATTCACTCAGCGTCCAGGCTCATAAATAGGTTGACCAGCCAGGGCTTGGTTGGTCAGTATAGCGACCCTCCTAGAACAGCCATGGCTGGATAAATTCCTGATACTAGCGATATGCCATCATTTTACAAGATGGGAATACTCCTTTAAAATAAGCTCCTCGTGTTATAGACAGATTACAGGTTTTCCATAGGGATCAATGAGCTATATAATTGAAGTTCTAGATGCTGTTTCTACACAACAGATGCAGCTAAGTGCTCCATAGACACATTTTAATGCACATGGTGTACACAAGAAAAAGCAGTTACAATTCACAGTTAGTCTAGTGGGTTGGAATGGCTCACCCTCCAATTGACAAGGAATGGGTGCTCCCCCTAAAAAAGATAACCCCAATCTTTTAAAAGAGAATGAATTAGAAAAATTATTAAGAGGGGCACACCTGCATCCGGAAAGCACACCGAGCACTAGCCAATGATGCCTGGCGTGGCGTCCCACGTGTTGCGGCCGCAACACGTGGGACGCCACGCCAGACACGAACACTTGGAAACCTTATCGCTCTAAACAGTGAGTAACTTAGCTTGAATAGACTATGGTGTAGTAGCAGACGAGTATGCTATAGCCGTGAGACCAGATATATATATATATATATATACAATAAATTGAGAGGATATCATACTCATTTGCAAAACATCGGCTACATTGGAACTTTTTACACCAAACAGTCAAAAAATATTGCGGCTATAAAGGGGAACCACGCACTTTTCAAGTGCAATAAAACTGGAGAACTAACCAAAAACTTATTGGCCACGGTCCAACAGTCACCTACAAGACTGTTGGCAATTACCATTGTGCACATAATCAACTTCCTAGTTTGGTTACACCAATTTTAGTAGATATTAATGTATGTATTTTATGTCATTTTTATTGTTATTTAATAGAAGTACCGCCTATTTGAAATTATTTTTATGGTTATATTCAATAAATAAATTAGCAACATCATTGGCTAGTGCTCTGATGCAGGTGTGCCCCTCTTAATAATTTTTTTACAATTCACAATTACACAGTGTAAAGATAATACAGCCAGCTTACAATTATAAACTTTCTAAGAAATATGCTTTTGTCTAGATGGAATGGCTAACTTTACATGATCAATATCTAAAACATCCAGTTATATAACAACATACAAATTACAAGTATTGAAACGTAGCAATTTATTTTCCAAAGTGGCAACAAATAGCAGTATTTTAGATACACTACAACTGAATACCAAACACTGCCTGAGTGAATGACAATCCACGGATGTTATACTACAGTTCTAATTTGGCTCTGACTCGGACCCTGCTGTTTTGTCTGCAGCTTTAGTATGCAGAGGATGACATTCTGCTGAATTCAGGACTGTTAAATGTCACTTCCTGTGGTTACATATTGACTATCGGATAAATAACTCTTAAAATAAACACATGATTATTTTACAATTTGTTATCCGCTTATCACCATTTGGACAGGAAATGTTATCATAGAGCAGCTCTGAAATTGTGTGCAGGATCCAAACACATTCGTCACCACTGTGAACAAGGCAGACATAGCAGAGCTGGAGAGGGTCCAGAGGAGGGCAACTAAAGTAATAACTGGAATGGAGCAACTATAGTACCCTGAAAGATTATCAAAATTAGGGTTATTCACTTTAGAAAAAAGACGACTGAGGGGAGATCTAATTACTATGTATAAATATATCAGGTCAGTACAGAGATCTCTCCCATCATCTATTTATTCCCAGGACTGTAAGGCCCCTTTCACACGGGCGTTGCGGGAAAAGGTGTGGGTGTGTTGTGGGAACATGCACGATTCTTCTGCGTGAGTGCAAAACATTGTAATGCATTGTGCACGCGCGTGAGAAAAATCTGCATGTTTGGTACCCAAACCCGAACTTCTTCACAGAAGTTCGGGCTTGGGATCGGTGTTCTGTAGATTGTATTATTTTCCCTTATAACATGGTTATAAGGGAAAAAAATAGCATTCTGAATACAGAATGCATAGTACAATAGCACTGGAGGGGGTTAATTTTTTTTTTAACTCATCTTAATCCACTTGCTCGAGCAGCCTGGCTTTTCTTCTGTGCTGTGTACAGGAAAAGGACCTGTGGTGATGTCACTCCGGTCATCACATGGTCCGTCACATGATCCATCACCATGGTAAAAAATCACGTGATGGACCATGTGATGACCGGAGTGACGTTACCACAGGTCCTTTTCCTGTGCACAGCACAGAAAAGAAGCCGGGCTGCACAGGCAAGTGGATTAAGATGAGTTAAATTTTTTATTTTTTTTTAACCCCTCCAGCGCTATTGTACTATGCATTCTTTATTCAGAATGCTATTATTTTCCCTTATAACCATGTTATATCTGGTCCCCATCCTGATCGTCTCCTAGCAACCGTGCGTGAAAATCGCACCGCACCCGCACTTGTTTGCGGATGCTTGCAATTTTCACGCAGCCCCATTCACTTCTATGGGGCCTGCGTTACGTGAAAGACGCACAAAATAGATCTTGCTGCGATTTTCACGCAACGCACAAGTGATGCGTGAAAATCACCGCTCATGTGAACAGCCCCATAGAAATGAATGGGTCCTGATTCAGTGCGGGTGCAATGCGTTCAACTCACGCATAGCACCCGCACGGAAAACTCGCCCGTGTGAAAGGGGCCTAACTGTGACGAGGGGACATCGAGGAAAGAAGGTTTGTACACAAACATAGAAGAGGATTCTTTACGGTAAGAGCAGTGAGACTATGGAACTCTCTGCCTGAGGAGGTGGTGATGGTGAGTAGAATAAAGGAATTCAAGAGGGGCCTGGATGTATTTCTGGAGTGTAATAATATTACAGGCTATAGCTACTAGAGAGGGGTCGATAATCCAGGGAGTTATTCTGATTGCCTGATTGGAGTCGGGAAGGAATTTTTTATTCCCCTAAAGTGGGGAAAATTGGCTTCTATGTGTCCCCATAGAAATAGTTTTAAGGTCAATTTTCAACCAATTTTAATGCATTCAATAAAAAAATTTGAAAAATAGGTTTCAATGCAATAGGAGGATATATCTGATTCTAATGCCATTGTAGGCACATATGGGGAGATTTATCAAAACTGGTGTAAAGGGAAACTGTTTTAATTGCCTATAACAGCAAATCAGATTCCATCTCTCATTCTGCAGAGCTCCTTTGGAAAATGGAAGGCAGAATCTGATTGGTTGCTATGGGCTACCAAACCAGTTTTCCTGTACACCAGTTTGATATATATCAATGAAAGCACATTTCTGAGGGATTTCAAAAAAAATATCTATTAGGTGCACCAAAACGCAACCATGCCAGTCTGCAGTGATTATTACCGGTAAGTAATTGTAGCCAAAATGGGTTCATCTTCCTGTAACATTTTATTGAGTATGAAACAATTGCCCAGGGCCAGAGCCAGTGTAGATAATAATGCATGATATGATGAGCAGCATGAATACTGCCTCTTTGCAGGGTGACATACAGTAGTTGCTAAATGTCTCAAAGATTAAATTCCTTTACTAAATTACCATATGGAGTAGGCTTATTCTTCTGGAGCTGTTGGAACTCCCCCCTTCCTTTAAATCTTTTTTTAGCAGATACTTAATGGTGATCTAACCAGGACACTGCTTCTATTGAACTTACAAATAAATGTGCTGTTCCTAGGGTCACAGCATGTAGATTTGTTAAGTACATCATGGAATATGGCATGTGATGTAAATATAGAATCTTCTTCATGTTCATAAATTTGGCTCTTCTCCTCTGGACCTTAGCTGAGTAATCTTGGAAGATGCATATTTTGCAGTCGCTGACGAAGAGGTTCGGACAATCCTAACCTTTCACAGAATGATATCTCTATCCTTGTAATGCAAAATATTTGCTAGACCAGGTATTGGTGGGTGACCAGGTGGCACTAGAGTTGAAAGAGCCAGGTGCGACTGTTTTATAGCGAAGAGTGGAGTGAGGGTCTGTTTTCTCTTGTCATAACATGTCCACACTTTCTTAGCAATATAAATAAGCATGCACCATTATTTAATTGGAATACAATATTTTGGCCACCACCTTTATTAGTTAGGCTACTTTCACACTGGCATTTTGGTTTCCGTTTGTGAGATCCGTTCAGTGATCTCACAAGCGGTTCAAAATGGGTCCGTTTTGCCCTTAAAGCCTTCTGAATGGATAAGGATCCGCTCAGAATGCATCAGTTTGGCTCCGTTCCGCCTCCATTCCACTTCGGAGGTGGACACCAAAACGCTGCTTGGGCCAAACGGATCAGTTTTCACTGACACATTATGGCACAATAGAAAACGGATCAGTCCCACATTGACTTTCAATGGTGTTCAAGACGGATCCGTTTTGGCTATGTTAAAGATAATACAAACGGATCCGTTCTGAACGGATGCATGCGGTTGTATTATCTGAATGGATGTGTTTGTGCAGATCCATGACTGATCCGCACCAAACGCGAGTGTGAAAGTAGCCTTAACCTTAATAATTAACAACCAATTTTAAACTCACCAAAAATGTAATAATAAAATTCATATAATTAAATAAATAACCATATTAAACACAATCATAACCATTAAAATTATATATAAGCTCAAGCCTCTTCACCAATTTGCTTATTAATAAGAAATTTTACCCCAGTTAACTACAAGGATGTGACAGTACAAAACATAAAGGTGGGAGGGTAGAAGTGCACCGTAGCTTTCAACAGAGGTAAGACAAATAACCCCCCACATACCCCTTCATTTATACACCAAATACATCCCATGTCCCAAACGTCTAAACCAAAGAACCCATTGTTGCTGGGCCAGAAAGATAACTTCTACCTGACCCAGCAACAACTGGTCACTTCAATACACCAATAAAAAAAAAAAAATGTTACTGACCTGGGAAAATTCTGCCCAGGCCTGGCAACAGCTTTGACAATCCCTGACTATTACAACCCTAGCGAACTCCGCCCAGTGATGACAGCTACTTGACCTTCCCTAACAAATTTCCCTCCAAAAATAAAGGAATAAAGAAACGCCATGTATGCCTATAATCCCATGCGGATCCCTCCTAAAAGTATGTGCTCCAGTCATGGGACTATAATGTGGAACATGTCCAAATATTCTTAGCAATATAAATAAAAAAACATACACCATTATTTAATTGGAATAAAATATTTTGGCCACAGACTTTATTACTTAACCTTAATAATTAACAACCAACTTTAAACTTACCAAAATATAATTAATAAATAACCAGCGTGACTCACCACGTCACGCGCTCGTGTCACCTGCTTCATTCATAAAGTGGGCGGCGCAGGCGCATGAGGTAATACAGATGGATTACACATGATTATTATATCTTAACAATGCCTACAGGTTAGATAAGATTATACAACAGTGATCGGGGCCAGTGCATTAGAATACAGGGACTGCACCGGTCCCCACTGTCATTCCTAATCCAGATGCCGGCCCCCAGCCCCTCCTCCCTCTCAGTTGATACACCCTCCGACCGCGCTGTGCGGCATTGCGGCGGCCGTGTATCATTGTAAATTGCAGCATTCGCCCCATAAGACACACTGTAATTTTACCCCCTCTTTGGGGGGGGGTGTCTTATAGGGTGAAAAATATGAACTAAAGGCAGGAACCGCTGCATCAAACAATTAACCCGTTTCCAAATTGGTTCCAAATACCTTAAAGAAGGGGACTGGAGCCAAAACAAACATGGGACAATTTCATAAAAAATGAATCCAGAATTTAGAAAAAGATGACGCACGTACATTAAACTAGACTTCCTTTCATAGTACCCATCTTACCCAAATCGTTTCCGCCCAGCAGCACAGTAATGACATCTGGATCAGTAAAAACCACAGAAACCTACAACAAATGATCAAAAATCTCAGTCCAAGTTAGACCTCTTACACCATGCCAGCAGAAACAAGCCATATCTGATGAATGGGATCCAAACCACTAAGCCTGAAACTTAAAAAAAAAAATGAGCAATGAATTAAGGCCGAACATATAAAGAGTAACATTTGGAAGACCAACAATCCATAGCCTTAATCACTGCTTTATCAAAACCCAAACAAAAAGCTTCTGTTGCTGCACCAATCCTAAAAGAATGTGAAGAAGTGTGAAATGTGAATAAGAATTACCATCAACCAAACCCAAAGCAGAAATACCTTTAAAAAACAAAATGAAGTTCAAACTGATTCAACAGGGAGCCATCTAAATGAACAAAAAAAAAAAAGAAGAACCCGAAGGCCTCACAGACAAATAAATACGACAAAACCTGACAAGCAGGGCCGTTTGAAGGAATTTGGGGGCCCCAAGCAAAATAGACATGGAGGCCCCCCCCTCTACGCCCTCCCCACCTTACGCACACAAAGCCTACAGGAACCACAGTATAGCCATACAGTTTAAGTTCACCCACACTTTATATAAATAAAAAAGGAGGTTTACAGTGCAAATACTGCTGTTGCATTTAATGTGCATGAAATTTGAACATTTTCAACAAATGAACATTTGCAAAAAACACCACTGTACCATACAATCCAATATATATATATAAAAAAGTGCACAATAACTAAATCCAACATACTTAAAACACACACATTAACATTTTTCACTTCTTACAAACCTGTGTCCTTCTCTACCTCCTCTACCAAGCTCTCCTCCTCTACCTCCTGGCTGTCACTCAGTCCGGCCGGGAACCGCGTGGTACAGGTCAGGAGATTCAGTTTCCTGTTCTCGGCCGTGGCCGGACTAAAAGGAAGTGAGCACTCACTCAGTGTACACTTCCTGTCAGTCCGGCCTGGAACAGGAAACTAAATCCCCTGTTCCTGTACCGCACGGTACCCAGCCGGACTGAGTGACAGCCAGGAGGTAGAGGAGGAGAGCTCGGCCACGCTACAGAGCAGCAGTCAGCACAGCCAGGGCCGGTGCAAGGATTTTTGCCGCCCTAGGCAAGATAAAAATTGCCGCCCCCCCCCCCCCCTTATCAGATGATCTGCCCATATCATGCTCCACCCCTTTCTCAGCTTTTAAATTAAAAGAACTGCTATGTTTCCCTTAGGGTTAATCCAGCTTCTTGTAGCTGTCTCTTTTTACGGAACGGAATTGCGGACCCATACATTTCTGTGGGGCCGCACAACATGCGGCTCCGATCCGGAATTGCAGACCCGGATCCGTAATTCCGATCCTGAAAAAAATAGAACATGTCCTATTCTTGTCTGCAATAGTGGACAAGAATAGGCATATTCTTAGTGCCGGCAATGTGCGGTCCGCAAAATGCGGAACGCACATTGCCGCTGTCAGTGTTTTGTGGATCCGCGAAAACACACACGGATGTGTGAATGGACCCTAAAAATTTGTTTCCAATGTAGTATTAATAACTAAACAATTACATAATAAACACATTGCATTGTCTACTTACCACCAGGACAATAAGATGATCTGGTCTCTGGCTTTTGGGCTGGCTCTGGGACTCCCTTGTCACTCTCTTCTCCCCCCCCCTTGTCACTCTGTTCTCCCCCCTCCCTCCCTTGTCACTCTCATTATTCCCCCCCCTCCCTTGTCATTCTCATTATTCCCCCCTCCCTTGTCACTCTCATTATTCCACCCCTCCCTTGTCACTCTCATTATCCCCCCTCCCTTGTCACTCTCATTATTCCACCCCCCCCTCCCTTGTCACTCTCATTATCACCCCCCCTCCCTTGTCACTCTCATTATCCCCCCCTTCCCTTGTCACTCTCATTATTCCACCCCCCCTTTGTCACTCTCATTATTCCACCCCCCCTTTGTCACTCTCATTATTCCACCCCCCCGTCACTCTCATTCTACCCCCACCTCTAGTGTAGCGTGGCCGAGCTCTGTTTGGTCCGCGGTACAGGAGCATTTGTTTCCTGTACCCGGCCGGACTGACAGGAAGTGCACACTAAGTGAGTACTTCCTGTCAGTCCGGCCGGGTACAGGAAACAAAAGCTCCTGTACCGCGGACCGAACAGAGCTCGGCCACGCTACATTAACAACAGCATAGAGCGAACACAGCTCGGGAGGCAACCAGGAGTGCTGCAGCCGCCTGAGGCTCTCTATAGAGTGCTCAGGCGGCTGCAGCCTTAAAGGAAGCAAAACAAGCACCGGCTCTGCTTGGGGCCCTGGGCCAGCTCGGGGCCCCAAGCAATTGCTTGTTTTGCCTGTCTGTTAGCGACGGGCCTGCTGACAGGACACACAGACGAAGAAGGTACCTGGCCAAGTCTAACCCAAATATCCCTACCAGCAGGGGTAGGATTCAAATTCCCTACTCAATGGCGGACATGCGGCATCACAACACGTTTACATATACATACACCATATATATGCAACACACATACACATAAATACACTTCACACACATACCACCCAACTTTTAAAAAGCCTAAGGAGCTAAACCATGGAATGGAAGCGCTCATCTTATGCCACCAGGGCACGAGATCAGGATTCAGCCGGTAACACTGGTTTCCGATCAGACTGTAATTTTAACAACCGAACCTGAGGGAACTGGCTGAATCCCATGCCTGCCTACCAGCTTGATGAGTCTTAATCCTAGAAACAAACAAACAAACAAACACAAAATAGAAACAAGAAAACGGAAGAGAACAATAAGCCTGATCTATAGAGGGATGTGCTAAATTCACCTGAAACAAAGAAAGGCAAAACACTAAAGCTGAGTGTTCTGTCACACCAAAAGGAGACAAACCAATCTCAGAAACAAAAGCAAACCATCCTGTGACGAATACCACCCCTCGTGCCCGCTTTAAGTCACCTACGTCGAGCATTAGAGACACAGTATGGTCACTTGCTACCAAAGCGTGACGTTACGCTCTCCAGAGGTAGGTCAACTTGGTACAGTTTACACAGACACCTTCTGTCCACGCGGGCACAGAAAGACAACAAGATGAGAGAGCCTTTTCACTGCCACATGTATACAAGCCCAGTCCGCTAACGGGATTATATAGGGTGAGAAACCAACCCGGGGTAGCTTATAACTAGGCCAAAACACGGACGTGGGGATTCGTGATCGAGATACGAGATACAAGATAGCACAAGATTAAATGATATATTTAATTGCCTTAAGGGCACACTAGATATAACACAATATACACAGAGAATATATACAGTGGTCTGAGGTTACAGATACAGGTTATGTAGGTACAACAGGGTTAAGCAGAGCAAAAGTCAGTTACCGGGTGAGATGAAAGTTCCTTTGGGGTTGTGATGTGTTCTTTTCTGTAGTCACATGAAGGGCAGTGATCTCAGCTTGCTCCTGGTTCCCCCTAAACACATTACACGATATGAACCTTTTTCAGAGAAAGCCCCTCCCGCTTGCTGGCACAAGCCTTTTAACCTGTAGCCGACCCCTCCCCTCACGGCCTTTGGGAGGGGTCCACCCCCCTCTGCTGAACTGGCTGCAAATGACCTACAAAACCCTTTAGGATTCATAGCTCCAGTCCAGAAGGTCACAGGGAGATGGTTCTGGGACCAACAGATCCGCCTGGGTTCCGGCTACAACTAGAGTCCAAACATGGCACCGTTTTTTTGGTTTCTGTGGGGAGCTAGGTATATCTCCCTTTCCGGGCATGCCACACCGGACACGAATATGTATCTGGTTTGCGCCTGCGATGGACAGGCGATTCAAAATTCCTTATGAAATGTAGGTGCCAACATGTCTGGGAGGTAGCATTGATTCTGGCAAGGGCTGATACCTCCTGCTGTTTTTTTTTTCCTGCAGGATCAATGCTGTCTGACTGGAGGTGTGAAATGTAACAAAAGGTGGCCTGCTAGGAGTTTTCTGCTATCTGGCGGCAGCTTTGAAGCAAGGCCCCCCTGTGAAGCTTGATTTCCTCTGCCATCTTTCAGCGAATGGTGGGTGTGAGGACATGGCTGACAGTAAATATTAATCCATATGTGCTGTTCCAGCCTTTATTCTTCTATTTTACTAATTGCTGTGTTCGCATTATCTTGTCATTTACTATGTTGTGTAACGCTGCCACCCTGTGGTTATTCTTATATACATTTTATAGTGTGTTATGTAAATTTCCATTGCAATGCTCTCCTCCCTCTTTTGTGACATCACATCCTCTGGAAGGTCCTTCGTACTTCCTCTTTGTTGCAGACTTCAAGATGGTGAGAGCAATTCTTTTTGACCTCTAATATCCCTAATATCCTCTAGCATACCCTGATTCCTGCATTTGTTTCCAAGCAAGGCAAATCAATAAATTATAAAAGCTTCACCATTGTATTCTCCTCACTGGATTATCACATGCAACTGGTGCCTATATCTGGAAATATTAGTGAGTTCAGCTATCTACCATTGCTTGTACAGGGGCTACCACTCACAACCAATCAGGGAATTTTCTCTAACGTACATCTGTGGCAGAATAGTCAAAAATAAGCTTAAATCTACAGTCTTGCATGTCTACACACAGTCTGCCAGCGAGCTTAGAGCTGTCCACCATCTTACACGCACGTGGCTTCATAAGCACAGTGCACAAGCTGGAATACCCTCATAAAGAGACAATACCGCTTAAACAGGAATAACATGTCCACAAGAGGCTTAGTGGATCTCTCAGTACCTGAACATACAGAAAGTCACCCTGCTCCCAAAAACTCAGATATGCAGGAAGCAGAGTCCATGTTAACTGAAGAACAAGCAGTACGATCTAAACGTGTTATCAAGCCAACACAAAAGATTAGAGAAAACTTTGAGGCGACCAAAGAAGAGTTCAGTGACAATTTGAACGATTTATGGCAGAGAACTGAACACTATATAGCAGCTCTTTTACAATATAAAAACGACCCAACAAAGTTAACCACAACGTTGAATCGCTTAACTAACTCCTATGTCCGCTATGAGCGACTCTCTGCTAAGTACATCACTTTCCTGAGCGACTCTGATTTTGACGAAGCCTCAGAGGAGCTGAGTGAGAGAAAGAATCTCATTGAAGAGAAGGATGCCCTAGTACAAGATGCTAAGAGCAAGGCAGAACTCTGCATCGCACACTTACAGGAGGCGAGATCCCATCGGTCAACTTCAAGTAAACATTCAAAATATACCCTTTCATCTTCCAAAACCTCTCGTTCCGGAAGGTCGGCCTTGCATGACAAACTTATAGAAGTCCGGGTAGAAGCAGAGGAAGCTAGCGTAAGAAGTTCTTTTGCTAAGAAGCAGAAATGGAGGCTGAGACAGAAGCCCAGCTAAAGATCCTCCAGACAGAAAGGGAGCTACCTTAGCTAAACTAAAGGTCCTCGAGCAAGCATTAGGCCAAGGTACCGACCCAGACAGTTTCGTCCCAGGAGAAGAGGAAGACCCAGCCGACCGCACTGCCATGTATGTGCTAAGGCAACCATCGCCTACTCCTCCTGCTAAATCGCATGCACCAACGCCACTTCTAACTCACCAACTGGGCGAACCCACAGAGTATCAGAAATTGTCACACCCCAGTAATAAGGTAATATCTAGTACCAAGCGGGCTGACCATCCAGAGACTAAACCGCAGCTTAATCCTTATGCCACATCATTCCATCCTGATCAACCTCAACCTTATCTGCCAGAGCCCCTACATGCTCTAGAGACACCACAATGCAATACAGCAATATGGAATGGGAGATCAGACATGTCAGACATTGCCAGATACATGATGTGCAGGGAGCTGATTAAAATTAGTCTCTCAAGGTATGATGACCGTGCCGAAAACTACAGGGCCTGGAAATCGACCTTTAAAGCAGTAATCGGTGATCTAAATCTCACTGCCATGGAGGAACTTGACTTGCTCATCAAATGGTTAGGCCCAGAATCTGCAGAACCCATAAAGACATTAAGAGTGGTTCATGCAGGCCACTCAGAGGAAGGTCTCGCTGCAGCATGGGAGAGACTTGAACAGACCTATGGCAGTCCAGAAGCTATAGAAAGTGCCTTATTCAGGAGACTTCAAGCCTTCCCAAGGATAACTGGCAAAGACAATCGCAAACTCCAGGATCTGAGCGACCTACTAAAAGAACTTGAATTGGCAAAAATGGACCCACGTCTGCCAGGACTGAGTTACCTTGATACCGCCCATGGCGTCAATCCAATAGTGTCAAAACTACCACATGGCATGCAAGAGAAATGGGCAGACCAGGGCTCCAGATACAAGAGAGAACACAATGTGTCTTTTCCCTCTTTCTCTTATTTTACCAGATTCATCAGTGACCAAGCTCGGAAGAAGAATGACCCCAGCTTTGACTTCACTGAATCCACTCTACCTGCTTCATCCTCATGTTCAAGGTATGACAACACCACAAATAAATGTAGAGACTTAAGGGGGACAGTATCCGTTAGGAAAACCAATGTTACACTCATTTCAACCTGTACTACTAGGAAGGAAGACCCTGTCCTCAAAGAAAAGGACCCTAACCGCATGTGCCCCATCCATAAAAGACCTCATCCTTTAAAGGAGTGTCGTGGGCTCAGGGCAAAGACCTTGCAAGAACGCAGAGAGATACTCAAAGAGCTTGGACTGTGTTACAAGTGTTGTGCCTTATCAAATCATATGGCGAAAGACTGTAAGGTTATTATCAAGTGTGCAGAATGCAGCAGTGACAAGCACGTTACAGCAATGCATCCTACCTTACCTTCAGACAACGCACAATCTCAAGCTGCGACCAATGCCGTCGCACTTCATGGCGGGGAGCCACCGGCTCAAGAATTAGCTACAACTACTGTTTCCTCTTCCTGTATGGCAATATGTGGCAAGGAGGCTAATTCTAAGTGCTGTGCAAAGGTGTGTTTGGTCAACATCTACCCAGAAGGGCAATCTGAAAGGGCCATCAGAATGTATTATTGATGAACAAAGCAATAGGTCTCTGGCAAAACCTAAATTCTTTGAGATTTTCGGCATAGCAGGAGAAGCAACACCATATACCCTCAACACTTGTTCTGGTCGTGTAGAGACTTATGGCAGAAGAGCCACTGGATACCTTATCTCCTCCATTAAAGGGAACGTTCATATACCCTTGACAACGTTAATTGAATGCGACCAAATACCAGATGAAAGAGATGAAATTCCTACTCCAGAAGCTGCATACCATCATTCCCACTTGAAACATCTAGCTAGTGAGATTCCTCCTATGGACATGAATGCTGACATCCTACTTCTGCTTGGGAGAGACATTCTGAGGGTCCACGAGGTGCGTCAACAATGCAACGGTCCTGATAATGCCCCATATGCACAGAGGCTCGATTTAGGCTGGGTAATCGTGGGCGATGTATGTATAAATAAGAGCCACAAACCATCTCAAGTGAACTCCTTCAAAACCTTTGTGCTCAACAATGGTCGCACATCTCATTTTAAGCCATGTGTTCATCATTATGAGGTGAAGGAAAGGCTTTCTAACCTCTTAAAGACACCAGACATCATTCCTACCAGTTATGACAACTTAGGAAAAACTGTGTTTTGTACAACACCAGACAACAACAAATTGGCCTTGTCCATGGATGACAAAGAGTTTATTAAAATAATGGACAATGAATTCTTCAAAGATGCATCTAACCACTGGGTTGCACCTTTAACTTTCTGTGCTGTAAGAGCCAGACTCCCTGACAACCGGGAACAAGCACTCTCCAGATTCATCTCCTTGCAACGTATGTTAAAAAACAAACCAGAAATAAAAAGTCATTTTGTGGCCTTCATGGAAAAGATATTTCGCAATGATCATGCAGAGACGGCTCCACCCTTACAAGAGCATGAAGAATGCTGGTACCTTCCATCCTTTGGGGTATATCACCCACGGAATCCAAACCAAATAAGAGTAGTATTCGACTCAAGCGCCAAACATAACGGCGTATCTCTGAATGACGTCCTTCTCACCGGTCCGAACCTGACCAATAATCTGGTGGGAGTGCTCATGAGATTCAGAAAGGTGCCAGTAGCCATTACTGCTGACATTGAACAAATGTTCCATTGCTTTATCGTGCAGCAAGATCATAGAAACTACCTCAGGTTTCTTTGGCACAGAGACAATGACACCAGCAAAGAAATGGTTGAATGCCGCATGAAGGTGCACGTGTTTGGTAACAGTCCTTCACCTGCTGTTGCTACATATGGCCTACGTAGGGCTGCCTTAGATGGTGAGTCAGAATTTGGGGAACATACCATAAACTTTGTTGTGAGAGACTTCTATGTGGACAACGCACTCAAATCCTTCCCTACAGCGGAGGAGGCCATAGATCTGCTCAAAAGGACACAAGGTATGCTTTCAAAGTCTTGTCTAAGGTTACATAAGATAGCCTCTAACTGTGCTGCCGTAATGAAAGCCTTCCAGCCCCATGCCACAGAATTCAGAGATTTGAATCTAGGGATAGACAATCCACCAGTACAGAGAAGTCTGGGCCTGAGGTGGGACTTAGCAAATGACTCCCTTGGATTTCAAGTTAACTGTGCAGATAAACCATTTACTAAACAGGGAGTTCTCTCAGTGGTGAACAGCCTATATGATCCCCTGGGATGTGTGGCACCTTTGACTGTACAAGGCAAATTCCTGTTAAGACAGTTCTCAGAGTCTGTATCTGACTAGGATGCTCCACTGCCCTCTGACAAACAACAAAAGTGGGAGTTGTGGAAGGAATGCTTGCATGCATTAGACAGGATTCACATACCAAGTTGCTACACGCCAACATCCCTTACAGCCACTCGGAGGAGAGAAATCCACATATTCTCAGATGCGTCTACTGAAGCCATCGCAGCTGTTGCTTATTTAAAGGTAATAGACTATTCCAATCAAGCACATGTTGGATTTCTGTTTGGAAAGGCAAAATTAGCTCCAAAACCTAAGCACACCATTCCTAGACTCGAACTTTGTGGGACTGTGCTAGCCGTAGAGATTGCGGACTTTATACAACGTGAGCTGGATATTCAGGTGGATGACATTCAATTCTACACAGACAGTAAGGTTTTCCTGGGTTACATCTACAACCAGTCAAAACGCTTCTACGTTTATGTCAGTAACCGCATTGAAAGGGTTAGAAGATCCTCTAAACCTGAACAGTGGCATTATGTTCCATCTCATCTCAATCCCGCAGATTGCGCCACCAGACCGGCATCTGGTAGAGTCTCTGCAACTTCTTCTTGGTTAACAGGTCCAGCGTTTCTGCTATACCAGAATGAAGATACTCCTACTCAAGACGTCTTCAGTCTCCAGGACCCTCATGAAGATCCAGAGATTCGGCCTGAAGTTAGTACCTTCGTCACCAAGTCTGAAAGGAGGGCTGGCTTGGGCTGTCATCGCTTTGAAAGCTTCTCTACATGGTCAAGGCTCATTCACATCATTGCAAGGTTAGTCCACATTGTTCATTGTTTTCATGCTGAGAAGCATAACACTGACTGTCGCAGTTGGCACCTGTGCCATAAACCTCTCACGACAGAAGACATTATTCTAAGTGAATTGCTTGTGATACGTAACGTACAGCAGAGTGCCTTTCAAATGGAACTGAAATGTATACATGCCAAGCAAGATATACCAAAAGGCAGCCCCATTGTCAACTTGAAACCAGTAATTGATGATCGTGGCATGCTGAGAGTTGGTGGTCTCCTAAACAAGGCTAAGCTAGAGATTTCAGAAATTAATCCCCTCATTATTCCTGCCAAACACCACGTTACTACACTGCTGATACGGCATTATCATGAAAGAGTCCAGCATCAAGGCCGGCATTTCACTGAGGGCGCTTTAAGAGCCGCAGGCTTTTGGATAGAGGGAGCAAAAAGACAGGTTGCTCATATTATTCACCATTGCATTAAATGTCGCAAGGCGAGACGAAAATTACAACATCAACAAATGTCTGATTTGCCAGTTGATAGGACAAGCACCGAACCACAGTTCACTTATGTTGTACTGGACGTCTTCGGGGCATGGACAATCACTGCACGTAAGACCAGAGGTGGTCATGCAGAAAGCAAACGATGGGCAGTGTTGTTTACATGCTTAAGTGTATGTGCTATACACATTGAAGTAATAGAATCCATGAATGCTTCTAGCTTCATCAATGCTTTAAGACAATTCCTCGCCATCAGAGGACCAGTAGAGCAAATAAGATCTGACTGTGGAACCAACTTCATAGGAGCCTGTCGAGAGTTGCAAATTGACTCTAAACCAGTTCAAGACTACTTAGCCAATAATGGTTGTACATGGATCTTTAACCCCCCTCATGCCTCTTATATGGGCGGTTCATGGAAAAGAATGATAGGCATTACCCGCAAAATATTGGACTGTATGCTCAAGGCTCACCCATGAGACTTTGACTACCTTCCTGGCTGAGGTATCTGTTATTGTCAACTCAAGACCTCTTGTACCTGTATCTATGGATCCAGAATCCCCTGCCATTCTCACTCCAGCAACTCTTCTCACTCAGAAGTTTGGATCTGTTCCTAATCCACCTGAAGAGTCTTCTTCTAGTAACATATATCTGAAACAGTGGAAGAACGTTCAACATCTGGCCAACTGTTTCTGGAGCAGATGGAAAAAGGAGTACTTAACGCTTCTGCAAGCACGTAGAAAGTGGCAACAGGTCAAGCCAAACTTACAAATAGGAGATCTTGTACCCATGAAAGACCAGAACGTGGAAAGAAACTCCTGGCCCATGGGACTCATCTCAAAAGTCTTCACCAGTGAAGATGGCAAAGTTCGCAAGGTGGGAGTGACTATCGCAAAACAAGGCCATCCCAAATCCTTTATCAGGCCTGCATCTGAGATTGTTCTCCTCTTACCCGTAGAGGAATGATTCTTTTATTTGAGGAACTTTATTCCTGGGAACCAGAAGACTCAAGGCGTTGGACTGTTCCAGTTCACCATATCCAGTGTGTTTTTTGTTTGTTTTTGTCTTTCAGGTTCCAACATTTCATGGACATTTTGTAGTTGCATATATAGTGAAATCCAAGGATTTCAGACGGGGAGTGTGCTGTTCCAGCCTTTATTCTTCTATTTTACTAATTGCTGTGGTCGCATTATCTTGTCATTTACTATGTTGTGTAATGCTGCCACCCTGTGGTTATTCTTATATACATTTTATAGTGTGTTATGTAAATTTCCATTGCAATGCTCTCCTCCCTCTTTTGTGACATCACATCCTCTGGAAGGTCCTTCGTACTTCCTCTTTGTTGCAGACTTCAAGATGGTGAGAGCAATTCTTTTTGACCTCTAATATCCCAAATATTCTGTAGCATACCCTGATTCCTGCATTTGTTTCCAAGCAAGGCAAATCAATAAATTATCAAAGCTTCACCATTGTATTCTCCTCACTGGATTATCACATGCAACTGGTGCCTATATCTGGAGATATTAGTGAGTTCAGCTATCTACCATTGCTTGTACAGGGGCTATCACTTACAACCAATCAGGGGATTTCTCTAACGTACATCTGTGGCAGAATACCATATTCCCCACACATCCATTTTATGCACTCACATAAATAGACTAAGTTGACAAAACCACAGACTGTCATGAAAAAAAACACAGAAAATTAGGACCAAATTAAGCCCCAGTGCTGCGGGCAAGGGTTTCCCTCGAAGTTGGCCCAGAGAACCAACTCCCGAAACCTGCAAAACTGAAATCAAGATAGAGAATCAACAATGCCAAATTGGTTGTTTTTTTAAACCCAGAATATCATTGCAGTATTTCAAGCTTGTATTTCACACTGACAGTTGCAGCAAAGGCCGCTAAGGGCTCTTTCACACTCGCGTTGTCCGGATCCGTCGTGTACTCCATTTGCCGGAATTACACACCGGATCCGGAAAAACGCAAGTGAACTGAAAGCATTTGAAGACGGATCCGTCTTCAAAATGCGTTCAGTGTTACTATGGCAGCCAGGATGCTATTAAAGTCCTGGTTGCCATAGTAGTAGTGGGGGAGCAGTATACTTACCGTCCATGCGGCTCCTGGGCCGCTCCAGAATGACGTCAGAGCGCCCCATGCGCATGGATGACGTGTCCATGCGATCACGTCATCCATGCCCGTGGGGCGCCCTGACGTCACTCTGGAGCACCCCGGGAGCCGCATGGACGGTAAATATACTGCTCCCCCACTCCCCACTACACTTTACCATGGCTGCCAGGACTTTAGCGTCCCGGCAGCCATGGTAACCATTCAGAAAAAGCTAAACGTCGGATCCGGCAATGCGCCGAAACGACGTTTAGCTTAAGGCCGGATCAGGATTAATGCCTTTCAATGGGCATTAATTCCAGATCCGGCCTTGCGGCAAGTGTTCAGGATTTTTCGCCGGAGCAAAAAGCTCAGCATGCTGCGGTATTTTCTCCGGCCATAAAACGTTCCGGTCCTGAACTGAAGACATCCTGATGCATCCTGAACGGATTTCTCTTCATTCAGAATGCATGGGGATAATCCTGATCAGGATTCTTCCGGCATAGAGCCCCGACGACAGAACTCTATGCCGGAAGAAAAGAACTCAAGTGTGAAAGAGCCCTAATTTTGTATTTTGCCCAAAATGATTTTTTTGTTTTTTTTTATAACAGAATATAACAGCAGTATCTAATGCTTGTATTTAACACTGACAAATGCAGCAAAGGACGCCAATTTAGTATTTTGCCCAAAATGGATGTTTTTTTTTATAACAGAATATAACAGCAGTATCTAACGCTTGTATTTCACACTGACAAATGCAGCAAAGGCCGCTAATTTAGTATTTTGCCCAAATTGGGTGATTGGATTTCACAGTAAAAGATGCAGTAAAGGCCGCAGGTGTAGGGTATTGCCAAAAATGGGTGTTTTTTTAAACACAGAATATCATTGCAGTATTTCAAGCTTATATTTCACACTGACAGTTGCAGCAAAGGCCGCTAATTTAGTATTTTGCCCAAAATGTTTTTTTTTTGGTTTTTTTTATAACAGAATATAACAGCAGTATCTAATGCTTGTATTTTACACTGACAAATGCAGCAAAGGCCGCCAATTTAGTATTTTGCCCAAAATGTTTTTTTTTTTTATAACAGAATATAACAGCAGTATCTAATGCTTGTATTTCACACTGACAAATGCAGCAAAGGCTGCTAATTTATCATTTTGCCCTAAATGGGTGTTTTTTTTAATAACAGAATATTATTGGAGTATTTCAAGATTGGATTTCACAATTACAGATGCAGCAAAGGCTGCAGATGTAGGGTATTGCCAAAAATGGGTGTTTTTTTAAACCCAGAATATTATTGCAGTATTTCTAGCTTGTATTTCACACTGACAGATGCAGCAAAGGCCGCAGAAGTAGGGTATTGCCAAAAATTTGTGTTTTTTAAACCTGGAATATTATTGCAGTATTTCAAGCTTGTATTTCACACTGACAGATGGAGCAAAGACCTCTAATTTAGTTTTTTGCCCATAATGGGTGTTTTTTTTTAATAACAGAATATTATTGCAGTATTTCAAGCTTGTATTTCACACTGACAGATGCAGCAAAGGCCGCTAATTTAGTATTTTGCCCAAAATTGGTGTTTTTTAATAACAGAATATAACAGCAGTATCTAACGCTTGTATTTCACACTGACAAATGCAACAAAGAGCCGTTAATTTAGTATTTTATAGAAACATAAAAACATAGAATGTGTCGGCAGATAAGAACCATTTGGCCCATCTAGTCTGCCCAATATACTGAATACTATGAATAGCCCTTGGCCCTATCTTATATGAAGGATGGCCTTATGCCTATCCCATGCATGCTTAAACTCCTCCACTGTATTTGCAGCTATCACTTCTGCAGGAAGGCTATTCCATGCATCCACTACTCTCTCAGTAAAGTAATACTTCCTGATATTACTTTTAAACTTTTGCCCCTCTAATTTAAAACTATGTCCTCTTTTAAATATTCTCTCCTTTTTTACCTTGTTGGTTCCCTTTATGTATTTAAAAGTTTCTATCATATCCCCTCTGTCTCGTCTTTCTTCCAAGCTATACATGTTAAGGTCCTTTAATCTTTCCTGGTAAGTTTTATCCTGCAATCGATTTACTAGTTTAGTAGCTCTTCTCTAAACTCTCTCCAAAGTATCAATATCCTTCTGCAGATATGGTCTCCAGTACTGAGCACAATACTCCAAATGAGGTCTCACTAGTGCTCTGTAGAGCTGCATGAGCACCTCCCAAAACGGGATTTTTTTTAATTAACAGAATATTATTGCAGTATTTAAAGATTGTATTTCACACTGACAGATGTAGCAAAGGCCGCAGATGTAGGGTTTTGCCAAAGATTGGTGTTTTTTTAAACCCAGAATATTATTGCAGTATTTCAAGCTTGTATTTCACACTGACAGATGGAGCAAAGGCCTCTAATTTAGTATTTTTCCCCAAATTGGGTGTTTTTTTAAACCCTGAATAATATTGCAGTAGTTCAAGCTTGTATTTCACACTGACAGATGCAGCAAAGGCCCCAGATGTAGGGTATTGCCAAAAAAATTTGTTTTTTTAAACCCACAATATTATTGCAGTATTTCAAGCTTTTATTTCTGAACTTGCATAAAATAGCCGCCGACGCCCACCTAACTAACAGATGGATAAAAGTTTTTTTTTAGTGTCACTGGGCTCAGGGCAGGGTTAAAAAATTGTGCACTGCCCCCACAAAACAAAATCGCTGAGTTAAACAAGCACTTATGATTAAAGATTCTTTCCTATTCTCTCCCTCACAGCAGCAGCATCCTATCCTTACACTAATCAGAGAAGAGTGATGTGCAGCGCTACATGACTCCATCTCATATAGAGGCTTGGTCACATGCTGCACTGGCCAATCACAGCCATGCCATTAGTAGGCATGGCTGTGATGGCTTCTAAGGGCACACGAGTTAAACGCTTATTGATTGGCTGCTCTGTAGCCTTTCAAAAAGCGCCATTAACTCACCGAACACTTTTAATGAAAAGTTTGGGTTCGGGTCCGGGGTCCAAAAATCCTAAAGTCCAGGTTTGCTCAACCCTAGAAAAAAAAGCACTAGGAAGGAAGAAAAAGGGTTCTCATACAACCTTGAGAGGAACTGGGGGAGTGGGCTTGCTCTGATGGCTCCGAGACTACAGACAGCCTGGATGAGCCAATCAATGCTGCAGCAGTCAGGTTGGTGCCACAGCAGAACTAGCAGAACGCCATTTTGTGCTGGGCTGTGAAAGAGGACGGTTGGGAGTGACAATGTCTGCCAGGAAAATGTTCTTAGGGAGTCAGGGACAGCGAAAAAATCAACCAGAGGCAGTCAGCTTATTGACAGGGAAAGAGATCTAAGGTCTAAGATTCCAAAGAATTGTGTGTAACATAGAATGTGTCGGCAGATAAGAGCCATTTGGCCCATCTAGTATGCCCAATATATTATGTACAATAGAGAGAAGGGCAGCAGACAGACAGGGAGAACAGAAACAGGACGTGTAGCTGGCTGTGCCTGCTATCAGAAGTGCAGGTGCACTTTAAAAGCAAGGAAATACTTTTATTTTATTTCTCCATTTTCACAGAAATCCTTTTTTTTCTGGGATTCTAAAAATAATTAAGCAGTATATCAGTATATATACATATATATATATATATATATATATATGTATATATATATGTATATATATTAGAAAAAATGGCGGCACTGATGAGCAAACAATAAAGTGGGTGCTATGTCCAGGGGTATAGCTCCTTACCCAATGTGATAGTCAAAGAAACGGACAGCACATCCAAAAGAAAATACACGGTGGTTTATTCACCCTTGTGGCACAGTGAGGCATTGTTTCGGCTCATATACATAGCCTTTCTTAAGCAAAGAACACAAGTGAGGTGCAAGATATAAATAGTTCAAACATTTTATTAAGATAATAATTACATAATTAAAAAGTGAAACAATCAATGTACATACTATTCATACAAAATCAACATAATACATGATAAAAACCAAGTGCACACAAAGTGATGCACAATACATTAATTCCAAATACATGATTAGAAATAAAATACATGAATCAGTAAATATTTCTGCAATAACTAATAAAGTACATAAGTGGTACTAATTAAGCACAAGTGCAATCCATAGTGAAAATTGTGATAAGATGACAGGGGGAGGAACGAAGGAATAAAACATAATCATACCCATCAGGTGTATTGCGCCTCACATGCGATCAACAGCCAAACTCGGCGTGTGGTGAATGACAGTGCGCAAGCGCCAGGTTGCGTCAAGACTGTAACAGTCGAGTACTCATGATGCCTTCAGTGGAGAGTGCATACTGCACGCCTACCACTGAATCGGCCATTTTGCAACAGGTCATAAACGCTCAATTCAGATGCGTTCAGATGGTTTTTATCATGTATTCTGTTGATTTTTTATGAATAGTATGCACATTGATTGTTTCACTTTTTAATTATGTAGTTATTATCTTAATGAAATGTTTTAGCTATTTATATCTTGCACCTCACTTGTATCCTGTGAGAACCGTACAGTGATGTTCCTCGAACACCTTGTGACGTAATTCAGAAGGAACAAACAACTTCCCCGGGGGACAAGAATCCGGTGCATCTCCTTGAGCCTCCAACACCTCTGCCTCAAGGTTGGGATACAGGGCGGATATGACTACCCCTTCAGACAATATCGGACCAGGATCTTCCGAATCACCCCTTCCCCCCAGGGAAGTTACGCGACAAAGCATCAGCCTCGATGTTCTTAACCCCAGGGTGATAGGTGACAATGAAATTAAATCTGGTGAAAAACAACGACCATCTGGCCTACCTTTGGTTCAGTCATTTAGCCGACTCCAGATAAGCCAGATTTTTGTGATTAGTAAGCACAGTAATAGGATGAATAGCTCCTTCCAACCAATGATACCATTCCTCAAAAGCCAACTTAATGGCCAGCAACTCTCTATTACCCACGTCATAATTCCTTTCTGCAGCTGAGCGTTTAAAGAAGAAAGCACATGGGTGCCATTTACTAGGTGAAGTACCCTGCGAGAAAACTGCTCCTACCCCCACCTCAGATGCGTCAACTTCCACAATGAATGTTTGTGACACATAAGGTTGCACCAGTATATGAGTAGAAGCAAAACACTCCTTTACCACAGAAAAGGCTTGTAATGCCGCATCAGACCAGACTGAGACATCCGAATCTTTCTTAGTCATGTCCATCAAAGGTTTGACCACAGTCAAGTAGTTCAAAATACATTTAGGGTAGTAGTTGGTGAATCCCAAAATAAGCATAAGCGCTTTCAGATTTTCGGGTCGATCCCAGTCCAACATCCTAAAACATAGAAAAACTTGAAGATAAGAGTAGGTAACCCAGGAATTGTACTTCCTGAACTGCAAATACACACTTCTCTATCTTGGCATACAATTTATTCTCTCTTAGGATCTGTAACACCTGTCTCAAGTGATCCTGATGAGTCTCCATATGATGAGTCTCCATATCTGAAGAATAAATGAATATGTCATCCAGATATACAACAACAAACCTCCCCACCAGATGATGAAAGATATTATTAACAAAATGCTGAAAAACCGCAGGAGCATTTGTTAAATCAAACGGCATGACCAGACTCTGGAAATGACCCTCTGGGGTATTAAACATCATCTTCCATTCATCTCCTTCCTTGATCCTGAACAAATTATATGCCCACCTAAGGTCCAACTTGGAGAACAATTTGGCACTCACAATTTGATTAAACAAGTCAGGAATCACAGGAAGGGGGTACGGATCACGGACCATAATACGATTAAGCTCACGGAAGTCCAGGCATGGCCTAAGGGTTCTGTCTTTCTTCTTCACAAAGAAAAACCCTTCCGCCACTGGGGACTTGGAAGGTTTAATATGTCCCTTAGCCAAACTCTCGGCAATATACTCTCGCACGGCCGCTGTTTTTGGTTTAGAGAGGTGATATAACCTAGATTTGGGCAACTTTTCTTCGGGAATAAGAACGATAGAACAATCATATTCCCGATGTGGGGGTAACACCTGGCAACCACTCTCAGAAAATACATCAGAAAAATCTGAAATAAAAGAGGGAACAGTGTTAGTGGTCAAGACAGAAAGAGGTGTATTAAGACAGTTGTCCATGCAATAATCACTCCAATCGAGAATCTGTCTTGCTTGCCAGTCAATGGTGGGATTATGTTTGCTCAACCATAGTAAACCCAGAACCAAAGGAGCAGGCAGACCCTCCAGCACAAAACACGAAATGGATTCCTGATGAAAATCACCTACTCTTAAACGGATGTCATGCACCATCTGTGACAAACATTTCTGAGTAAGTGGTGCGGAGTCCATTGCGAATACCTAAATATTTTTCTCTAATGCACTTGTCAACCCATGCATACAGACGAACTGACCATTAACTAGGTTAACCCCTGCCCCACTGTCAATAAACACCTCAATTCCCACAGTTATGGACTCTAGCGCCACCTCGGCAGTCAGGAGAAGTCAGGTATACCAGTAAATGGCAAAAGTAAGTTCTCTGACTCCCCACCCACACCACCAAGAGACCAAGAGTGAGATGGAAAACTTTTTCTTCTTGTTTTCACCTTGCCGCAGAATGTAAGGACAAACATTAACAAAATGTCCCCTTTTTCCACAGAAAAAAACATACTCCCTTCTTATGACTAGAACTCTTGCAAGCAGGCCCAGGGGTAGTTCCCCCTAGCTGCATGGGTTCATCACCAGGCATAAACTCAAGAGTCTCTCCTCCCAAGGTGTCAGAGGAAGCTGCCACATTATATGATAGTTCATCCTGATAGTGAGGGACCTTTAATCTCTCTCTCAGGTGTCTATCCATACGTACGGCAAGGAACATAGCCGCTTCCAGTGACTCAGGATTGTCGTGGAAGGTAGTGTTGAGCGAGCACCAAAGTGCTTGTGTGCTTGAGTAGAACACTTTGTGATGCACCTGAGCACAATGGGAGAACCCCAGGCACCCCCTGCTCTGAAGAGGGGAGGGTGTCTGGACTCTAGCTCGGCTTAATAGTCCCTGCTCTTACTCCATATATAGCTATGTCCATATATGGAGTCAGTGCTTGGGGACACCCCAGTATATTTAAATCTAATTTAGCCTGTATTTCAGAAAAGTTTCTGCCAGGATTCAAATTCACGACCTTCGGTAAAGGCAAGGCACTTAACCACTCAGCTATAATAGCTGCATAGCCAGTTACTTTAATAAATAAAAAAATATGAGACTTCTACTGAGACCTATACAGTAGAAGTCTCATATTTATTTATTTTTAGTGACTGGCTATGCAGGTATATAGTGTAGTGGTTAAAGTTCTGGTCTAAATTAGATTTAAATACACTGGGGTGTCCCCAAGCACTGACTCCATATATGGACATAGCTATATATGGAGTCAGAGCAGGGACTCCTAAGCCCGCAGACTCACATTGAGGGATTCCCTCACGGTACAGCGATCTTCTGCATAGAAATAGAGGCTAAATTAGATTTAAATACACTAGCTTGAGCACACGTGGTGTTTGGCCGAACTCCACGATGTGCCGAGCATAGCGATGCTCAAGCCGAACTGGTGTTCGGCCGAGCATGCTCGCTTAACACTATTGAAAGGCCAAGGAGTCCTTTAGCCTCTCAGACAATCCCTGACAAAATTGAGTAAGGAAAGCTGGATCATTCCACTCCTTATTCGTAGCCTATCTCTTAAATTCAGAGCAATAGATCTCCGAAGAACGCTCTCCCTGTCGTAAACCACGTAACTTGGTCTCGGCCAGGTAGATTTGATCCGGGTTATCATAGATGAGACCTAGAGCTCTGAAAAATTAATCTACAGACCGGAGGGACTGTGATCCGGTCGGCAGAGAAAAAGCCCAAGACAGAGCGTCACTTTTAAGCAACAACATGATAATACCAACTCTTAGCCTCTCATTCCCAGATGAGAGCGGGCTTAACTTAAAGTGCAACTTACACGACTCTCTGTACCGAAGAAGTTGTCACTCTCCCCCAAAAACCTGTCTGTAAGTGCAACCTTAGGTTCAGTACAGGCCTGGTAAGTACTACTGACACCAGCAGCCTGTGATCCCTGGATCTGCGTGTGGAGGTAGGCTACCTCCAAAGACAGACCTTGCATTTGTACACCCAGTGCAGCCATAGGATCCATAGCCTCACTGACACAGACAAAAAATGACGGTTTGCGGTGGTTGATAATGTCACGGCGCAGTGTGGTAAATACACTCCACACTGAACACAGAAGGGATGGAAAAAGGTATTAGGCCAGGAAACTAGGGAAAAGGAAATGGTCACACCTAGTGAGTCCCTACGCCGAGCCCTGACTGCTATCAGTATGAATAGACCTAGATGGTAGGAATGTTCATACGCAGGAACATAAGCCCTATCTAACTCTAACATGGCCCTGCAGATAGTGTCAGGACACGGATGGCCTATTCCTTCCCAGATGAAGGAAAAGGAGACTCCCTCAGGCCTAATATCAGCAGGTAGGGGAAAACAACAAACAACAAAGAAGATAAACGTAACTTCCAGAAGTATGCGGACGAGCAGGAACTCAGAGAGAACCAACACTTGAACTTCCACAAACAAGGAGCTATCAACCGCATAGCATGATGGATGAGGCCGAACTAAATAGAGGAGAAGGAATGACCACTTAAAGGGAACCTGTCATTAACTTTATGCTGACCTCACTGAGGGCAGTATAAAGTAGTGACAGAAATGCTGATTTCAGTGGTGTGTCACAAATCAGCTAAAAGTAAGTGGTTGCTGGGAACCAGCGTCATAATCATTGCAGCCCAGGCCTTGAAAAGATTCAAATCTACCTGAGAAGAGTCATGGTTATTCATAATCTCCTGCACTCTCGCCCATCTGCTGAGAGCAGGAATTCATGAATAACCATGACTCTTCTCAGGTAGATTTGACTCTTTTCAAGGCCTGGGCTGCAATGATTATGATGCTGGTTTTCGGCAACCACTTACTTTTAGCTCATGAGTGACATACCGCTAAAATCAAGATTTCTGTCACTACTTTATCCTATGTCCTCAGTAAGGTCAGCATAAAGATGATGACAGGTTCCCTTTAAGCTACACCTGAGACAAGTGGTGTGGTCATCCCCAGCAACAACACAGAAAGGTGAAACCAAAGAGGCTGTCAATTACGTGCAGCCAGTCTCCTTAATCTTCTAGTCCCTGTCACAGGCGGGACCCTGTGACAGGGACTAGAAGATTAAGGAGACTGGCTGCACGTAATTGTTTGCTAGACGGGACCTGGCAGCCTTATCAGGGTGCCGAGGAGGAGACAACATCAGAGGAGGTGGGTGATGACAGCAGTAATAAAAGATCAGAGGCCACATACCTCCCAAAGAACATCCATAGCCACATCTGCTTTAGGATCTATTGATGCCGCTGATGCAGTGGGTGGCTTAGGCCTAAATGTGCCAGAGCTATGTCCAGCTCGGCTGCCTCTAGTATCTCCCATCTGGACTTTTTATTTATGCTGCCGGAAGACAAAAGCATTGCCTTTTTCAAGCTGTTCAAGAGCAAAATAAAACACGGGCAGGCAAACACAAATGTAGGCACCACAGCTCTATTACACCACATAATGCGGCATCACCCCTTCCTGTGGGCAAACAGAGGTGGCAGCCAGCCACCACAGCAGGAATTCCCTCCGTCTCTCAGTCCCACTTGTGGCAGCCAGGCCGCATCCATAAGGTATCTTTCACATCATCATCATCCCTTTCCGCTTCTCCCACTCAGACTGCTCCTCAGCTCCATTGTCAGCCATCCATAATGGAATGCATGGCCAGGAAGCAACTTTATGAGCCCAGCAATCTGATGGTGTGTAAGCTTATTCGGTGTGCAGGATTAATTCCCATCTGGCCAAGTAGCTGGCAGTGCAGTTGCTGCCGTACCACTTAGTCGATAAACTCACCATTATAAATATTTCCCTTCACAGCAGAGGAGAGGTGCTAACACTGCCTCCTTATAACAAGATTCAGGAACATCTCTAGCACTTGCAGGAACAGATAACAATGCTCCAGCCACCCATCCAACCCTAGACCCGCCGCCCCGTCGCAGGGTGCCACGCTGCAGAAATATTAACACCAGGCACAGTGCCAGGACTACTAGAAACAGCAGGGTAAAGCAGTTAATATTGAGACCATAAAGGAATGAGAGCCTGTGCAGCTAGTTACTCCCCTTGCTGCCGACTTGGCAAAACAGGCAGTCTAGGAACCAAAGACTGCACAGCAGCACCAGCAGTAGATGCAGAAATAGAACTCCCCGCTTGAGATGGAACAGGAGGAGGGGAAACATCTCACAAGATCCCCAACAGGAAAGCTCTTTACACATCCAGAGCCAGAAACTGTAGCTGAAAAAACTCCAGTAGCCAGATTCCTAGGCAGAGCAGAGTCTTCCACCCGAGCCTCAGGGAGATCCAACACCGCCTCCAGAGTAGCCGGGCTCAGGATACATGCAGCCAGAGAAACATCCAGCCCTGTAGGAAGCACAGGCATCACTTCCTGCTGACAAGAGCCAGAGCAGTCGCAGGCAGATGATGTCAGTGCAGGGGGGCTGGAGCAAGCATCTGTAGTAACAGCTTGATAAATTTGTCCAGCAGGTGCAGGGGAATAATGGCACTGCTGCCTCTTCTGCTGAGCGGAATGCCGCTCACTCTCCACAGCTTCAGCAACAGCAGGAGGACCACAAGAAGGCACCACATTAGAAGGTCCTGGAACAGCGGAGGAAAGTTCAGCGAGGCAGGAATCCAGCTAGACAGCCTTAGAAGATAACGTACAGCAATGCAGCTCAGCAACAAAAGACTCTATCAGCAGATCCAGACACAAGAGACTTGCACTGCAGATTCCAGCAGAGGTAAGAAAAGTGACCCCACATACCGTACCCTTTCATTTATACACCAAACACATCACATGTCCCAAACTTGTACACCAATCAACCCATTGTTGCTGGGCCAGAAAGATAACTTCAACCTGACCCAGCAACAAGTGGTCACTTCAATATACCAATAAAAAACCTGTTACCATTCTGGGCAAATTATGCCAAGGCCCTACAACAGTTTTTACCCAATCCCTGACCATTACCACCCTAGCAAACTCTGCGAAGTGATAACACCTACTTGACATTCCCTAAAAAATGTCCCTCCAAAACTAAGAGTAAAAAACTGCCATGTATGCCTATAATAACATGTGGATGCATCCTAAAATTTCAGGCTCCAGTCATTCTTAAAAATAAGCACTGGTATCTGAACCTTAACTTCCGCAGAAAATCCCACAGTGTGAAGGTTGTTATGACAAAGCCTATTTTCTAGGTTATTCATTTTTGCCAGCATGGAGGAATTTGCTTGAGTTTACTTTTTATATTCTTTATTACTATTTACCCATTTGATGCTCATTAGTGTTGATCGAGCATGCTCGGCCGAACACCAGTTCGGCTCGAGCATCTCATTCGGCCGAATAGTGCTTGAGCGCATGTTTGTTGCCTGCTACACAGCCTCTAAACTTGCAGGTAAGTACTGCCCTTCACTGTAATGCTGTAGCTGTTGGTTACTGGCATTAAAGTGATTAGCTGGCCAGAACGCGTCATCAGGTGCTATATAGCATTCGGCTCATTGTTAGTCAGGGAGAGCTGTACTGAAGAAGGGAAAGATAGTGTAGGGAGTGAATTTTTTTTTTTTCAAAGTTTAAAAACTTGTCAGAGACCCAAAAGTCCTTTTATTGCAACCTGTGCTAAATTGCTAAAACTTTACAGACCCAAAAGTCCTTTCGAGGACTATTGTGTGTGGCAGCAATATCTTTTTTTAGCACATCCTGCGCTAAATAGCATGCAATAGTTAGGCTGCTGCAGCCTGCAGCGACATTATCTCCGCTACAACTCCTGTGTAACGTGTGCGCATCCCAAAAATGTCTGTCACATCCAGTGTAGTTTTTCCGTAAGTGGTGTCTGCTGTGGACACTAACATTAGCTGCGCTACATCTCCTGTGTAACGTGTGCACATCCCAAAAATATCAGTGACATCCAGTGTACTTTTTCTGTAGACGGTGTCCGCTGCGGACAGTGACCTTACCTGGGGTACATCTCCTGTGCAACGTTTCCACATCCCAAATACCTGTGACATTCCCTGTAATTTATTATTAGCCGCTGGTGACATCAGCAACATTATCTGCGGTATTTCTCCTGTGTAACGTTTCCACATCCCAAATACCTGTGACATTCCCTGTAATTGTATATTAGTGGCTGCTGACATCAGCGACATTATATGCGGTGTTTCTCCTGTGTAACGTTTCCACATCCCAATTACCTGTGACATTCCCTGTAATTTCTTATTAGCCGCTGCTGTCATCGGAGACATTATTTGCGGTATATCTCCTGTGTGACGTTTCCACATTCCAAATACCTATTTTTATTTTTTTGAGCATACACTTACAAATCCTATGCTACTGTACGTGTGACATAATTTCAAGCATATATAACACTTAATATGAAGAAGGACGATCAGTGAGGGACTGGGAAGTGGCTGTGATGCTGATGGTGCACGCAGAGGCCATGGCCCTGGGCGCGTTGAAACTGTGCCTGCACAAGAAAAACAATCATCCACGATGCCTAGCTTCCTGTCCCAGTTTGCAGGGCAGCGCAGAAAAACACTCTCGAAGTCAGACCAGTGCGACCAGGTGGTCGGTTGGATTGCAGCAGATAATGCTTACAGTCGGTTAAGCACCACCCTGTCTTCCACCAAGTCCAGTCTCCGAAGCCAAGAGTCTTTTCAACACAATCCTCACCCTAGTCCTCCTTCCTTCCACCATGGAGAGTCTTGCCAACCAAGTGATCCCACACTCGGATATTCCAAGGAGCTTTTTTCAGCACCATTCCTTCATTTCTGCCTCTCGACAAGCCCTCTTGAAGAGGGACATAAGATCTTGTGCCCTGATTCCCAAACTCTTGAGCATCCACAGTCACAAGAAGATGACGGTAGGGAATGGCAATTAGTGTTTTACGAGGTGGATGATGATGATGAGACACAGTTGCCAATAAGTCAATGGCAATTAGTGTCTCAAGAGGTTGATGATAAGGATGAGACACAGTTATCAATAACTGAGGTTGTTGTTAGGTCAACAAGTGAGGAGGATGAGCAGAGTGAGGAAGTGAAAAAAGATGTGGTGGACGATTAAGTGACTGACCCAACCTGGGAAGGTGGAAAGCCGAGCGAGGACAGTAGTACAGAAGGTGAGGGATCCGCAGCACCGCAACAGGCTGGAAGAGGAAGTGGGGTGGCAAAAAGGAGAAGGGGGGCCACACAAAACAGGCCCGCAAATGTTCCTCGGATCACACCCTTGCGGAAATCTCCCTTGCCAAGGGGTAGGTGTTTCGCAGTCTGGCCCTTATATTAAGGAAAATGTGGACGACAAAAGAATTGTAATTTGCAACCTATGCCATACAAAAATGAGCAGGGGTGTGAACACTAGCAACTTTTACCACCACCAGCATGATCCGCCACATGGCATCAAAGCACCATAATAGGTGGGCTGAATGCCTGGGTCCACAATCTGTGTCTTTGGGTCACACCACTGCCTCCTTTTTCCCTGTGCTACATGCTGGTCAATCCCCTGTCGAAGGCGCGGGCCCGGATGCCTCCCACCCTGCACCTGGACATTTGCAAAAACCATCAGCGACCACATACACTTCCCTGTTCCAGCGCAGCTTACAAATGTCCTTACCCCAGGCATATGAACGCAAGTGCAAATACCCAGCCACCCACCCACAGGCCATAGCACTAAATGTGCAACTTTCCAAATTACTGGCCCTGGAAATGTTGCCATTTAGGCTTGTGTACACTGAGGCCTTCCGCAGCCTGATGTCGGCGGTCGTCCCTCGTTACGCAGTCCCCAGTCACCACTATTTTTCACGGTGTGCCGTGCCCGCCTTACACCAGAATGTGTCCCGTAACATCACCCTTGCCCTGACCAACGCAGTTACTGGGAAGGTCCACTTAACCACAGACACATGGACAAGTGCATTCGGCCAGGGATGCTAAATTTCCTTGACGGCACACTGGGTGAACGTTATGAAGGCTGGGAGCAAGTCGTACCCTGGGATGGCACAGGTGATACCGACGCCAAGGATTTCAGACCCTACTTCCATTAGGGTTTCCACCACTACCTACGTTAGTGGCTACAACCCCAACTTCTCCTCCTCCGCCTCCTCCTCCACTTCCACCTCAGAATTATCCTTGCAGCACCAGTCAGCCATCAGTCGGTAGCTGGAAGCAGGGTAGCACAGCAGTTGGGAAGCATCAACAGGCCGTGCTTAAGCTGATCTGCTTAGTAGTGATGAGCGGCAGGTGCCATATTCGATTTCGCCGAAATTCGCGAATATTCGATAGAATATTCGTTTTATATTCGTCGAAATCAAATATTCGTCATTATTCTTGTTATCGCGATTAATATGCGATTTAAATAATCGCGTATTGCGATTTTTAACTTAAAGGCTACTCTCCTATTGAAATAGCAATGCGATTATTTCAAGTTATAATAATCGAATTTCGATTTTAACTTAAAGGCTACTCTCCTATTGAAATAGCAATGCGATTATTTCAAGTTATAATAATCGAATTTCGATTTTAACTTAGCACTGCTATATTCCATATTCGTTAATTCTAGCCTAATATGGAATATAGCAGTGCTAAGTTAAAATCGAAATTCGATTATTATAACTTGAATTAATCGAATTGCGATTTCAACTTGGACCTGGTTTACTATGGTTGGCTTGGTAGAATTAGCGAATATGACGAATGTATTCGTCATAGTCCACAAAACGAATATAACGAATGTATTCGTTATATTCCACAAAACGAAGATAACGAAATATTCTCCATCTTCGTTTTAGCTACCTATTCATCAACTTCGCTAATTCTAGCAACCATATAGGAAAGTTTACTATAGAGACAGCTAAGTTTAATTCGCTATGCGATTATATGACTGCTTTTTAAAAAACAAACAAATGGAATAATTATAATACCTGATAATTATTATAATTATTCTATTTATTAAAAAAAAGCTAGCGAATTAAACTTAGCTGTCTCTATAGTAAACTTTCCTATATGATTGCTAGAATTAGCGAAGTTGATGAATAGGTAGCTAAAACGAAGATGCAGAATACTTCGTTATCTTCGTTTTGTGGAATATGACGAATACATTCGTTATCTTCGTTTTGTGGAATATAACGAATATATTCGTCATATTCGCTAATTCTACCAAGCCAACCATAGTAAACCAGGTCCAAGTTGAAATCGCAATTCGATTAATTCAAGTTATAATAATCGAATTTCGATTTTAACTTAGCACTGCTATATTCCATATTAGGCTAGAATTAACGAATATGGAATATAGCAGTGCTAAGTTAAAATCGAAATTCGATTATTATAACTTGAAATAATCGCATTGCTATTTCAATAGGAGAGTAGTCTTTAAGTTAAAATCGAAATTCGATTATAACTTGAAAAAATCTAATTGTGATTTCAACGTAATTCTCAAATCCGACAGTACATTCTAGTATATGGAGACGTTCCCATGGTGATGGGGACGCTCCATGAGCACGCAAGTCGGCAGAAGCGGCAACGGGCACTGACTGGAGCAGCCAGGAAGCCAGGAATCCAAAGGACAGGTAAGAACAACTTGAGGGAAGTGGGAAAGAAAAAAAAAAAAAAAAAGAATATTCGAAATATCGAATTTATATCACTATATTCGAAATATTCGCGAATTAGCGAAGTGCCGATATTCGCGAAAAAAATTTGATATTAGAATATTCGTGCTCAACACTACTGCTTAGGTGACAAACCGCACACCGCTGCAGAGCTATGGCAGGGGATAAGAAACCAGATTGAGTTGTGGCTTTTGCCACTCAACCTAGAGCCGGCATGGTTGTGTCTGATAATGGTCGATACTTGGTGGTGGCTTATGAGCTTGGAAAACACACATCCCATGCCTCGCCAATCATCAACAGCCGGTCTGTGAACGCTGCAGCAGCGCTTACAATTGCCAGCTCACCTACTGTTGTGCGACATGAGCACGCGCTGAAACTCCACGTTCCACATGTTGGCCAGGCTTTGTGAGCAGCAGAAGGCAGTAGTGGAATACCAGCTGCAACATGGTCATCGCCTTTCCAATCGAGTAGGCCTGGATTTCTGACCTCTGTGAGGTTTTAAGGAACTTTAAGGAATCAACACAGATGGTGAGCGACGATAACGCTATTATCAGCGTCACCATCCCACTTCTGTGTCTACTCAAACGATCTCTGCTCACAATTAAGGCCAACGTTTTGCATGTGGAAGAGGTAGAAATGAGGAAAGAAAGTACACAGGGTGATAGCCAGACCACCCTCAGTTCATCTTTTCAGCACAAATTGGATGATGATGAGGAGGAGGAGGAGCAGGAGGCGGTTGCCTCCGCTACAGAGGGTAGTTCCCATGGAAGTTTAATTCCATCTATTCAGCGTGGATGGGCAGAAGAGGAGGAAGAGGATGAGGAGATTGAGAGTCATCCTCCTGATGACAACAGCGAAGTCTTGCCTGTTAGGACTCTGGCACACATGGCTGACTTTATGTTAGACTGCCCGTTTCCCACGCGTTTTACGCATTTTGGACAACACCGATTACTGGTTGTTCACCCTGTTCGACCCCCCGCTACAAAGAGAACTTCTCATCTCTCATTCCTGTGGTGGAGAGGACTAGCAAAATGGTGCAATACCAGAAGGTCCTTGGAAAAAACTGCTCTAAAAATTTCCAGCTGACAAAGCTGGCAGCAGAATATGTAGTTCCTTGGGCAACCGAAGAGGGGAGATGAGGGGAACACACAGCAGTTCCAACAGAGGCAAGGCAACACTCTCCAAGGCCTGGGACAGTTTCATGACACCCCGCCAGCAACCTCACCCTGATGCTCAGCCTATTGTCACAAGGAGAGAAAAGTTTTGGAAGATGTGAAGGAGTACATAGCAGACCGTGTCAGTGTCCACAATGATCCCTCTGTGCCTTAAAACTATTGGGTGTCCAAGCTGCACTCTACACCTTGGAGGTGCTGGCCTGCCCTGCTGCCAGAATTTTGTCACAGCAGGTATTTAGTGCTGCTGGGGGCATAATAACTTATAAGCGCATCCGCCTGTTAACTGAAAATGCTGACAGGTTGACTCTTATAAAAATGAACAAGGTCTTGATTGCCTCTGACTTCTCTGCTTCACTAGCGGTTGAACATGAAGGCACTTTTAATGTGTTTTTTCTAATGTACTAAATACACTGTATTCCCATGCACCTCGTACACCACAAAAAAAGGGTATATGGTTCAATCTTCCTTTTCTTGTCCTCCTCTTCTTCCATCATATTAACATGCTTATTAGTCAGACCTCGCTCCTAATGTTGTAGAAGGTCAGCTCACCTGCAGGTCCTGGCATATAATGTTTTAGAGGATCAGCTCACAAGCATGCCCTTACCTACAATCTTTTAGAGGGCCAGCTTACCTGCAGGCCCTCGCATGTAATGTTTTAGAGGGTCAGCTCACCAGCAGGCCCTCACCAACAATCTTTTAGAGGGTTAGCTCACCTGCATGCTCTCACATGTAATGTTTTAGAGGGTCATCTCACCAGCAGGCCCTCAAACATAATGTTTTACAGGGTGAGATCACCAGCAGGCCCTCACCTAGAATCTTTTAGAGGGTCAGCTCACCTGCAGGCCCTCAACCATAATGTTTTACAGGGTCAGCTCACCAGCAGGCCATCGTCCATAATTTTTTCAATGGTTAGCTAAGCAGCAGGTATTTGCCCATCATTTTTTCAATGGTCAGCTCAGCAGCAGGCACTCGCCCATAATTTTTTCAATGGTCAGATCAGCAGCAGGCACTCACCCCTAATGTTTTAGAGAGTCAGATCTGCAGCAGACCCATACCCCTAATGTTTTAGATGGTCAGCTTAGCAGCAGGCCCTCGCCCATAATGTTTTAGAGGGTCACCAGCAGGCCCTTGCTCCTAATATTTTTGAGGGTCATCAACATGCCATTAATTATAATTTTTCAAGGGTGTATGATGCCCTCCTTTATGTGTAATAAAGGGTGTATTGGAGTGTCGGTTCCTTGTAATTTTTGGAAGCCCTTTCACCTAGTGCATAGGCTTTATGAGTGTAGGAGTCCCACTACCTAAACAATTGTACCACAATGTGAATGAGGCCCTCCATTATGTGATATAAAGGTTGTATCAGAGTGCCTCTTGCTTGTATTTTTTGGCAGCACCTGCACTTTATATACAACTAAATATACAGGAAAGAATGTTTCCTAAAAAATTTTCCTCTAAAATCGATTATATTTTCGGTTTTGTGCGTATTATTGTCAGTCTGTAAAAGTGGTGTACTACTCGGACAACATGCTTCCCAGCAACGACCTGGGAGTCTAAGATGCATCCAGACATCCTCCCCATGCTGTTCCCGAACCATTTCGGTGGTGTTTCCATCAAATTCTGACCTTTTCCTATGAACCAGACACCATCCCCTCTTCAGAGCAGGGGGGGGAGGGGTCTGGTTTAATGCTCGGGTTCTCCCATTGACTTCCATTATGCTCGGGTGCTCGGTAGAGCTCCCGAGCATCCCGAGGTGTTTGACCCGAGCACTTTGGTGCTTGATCAACACTAATGCTCATGTTAACACATGTTCCCAACACTTTGATACATTCAGTGACCAATGAACTTGATGAGCGAAGTTTGGAAAAATTTAATTCAGCAACTTTCGTCAAATTCGCCAAGAACTAATTTGTCATGAATCACTATAAATCAGGTATACCTAGGCCACTCTGCCTTTGGGTATAGCCACACAGAACGGCCATGCTGTGGTGAAGAACCGGATGGCCAATTAGCCGATAGCTGCCTTTCATTTAATATTGAAGGCCAGCCTGTATAGTATATTTGCATTTCATCTGTGTCTTAAGCCCACTCCTGATTTTGGCTTACAAATACTGATCAAATACTGACCGTGTGAAAGAGGTATTTCAGATGCTCAAAATGCAGGATACTTTTTTTATTTATTGAAATATCAGAAGAACAGAAAAATAAATGGTGATGTCAACACGGACAAACAGGGACAATAGTGGCCTCATAACAGTGTGGGGATGGGATTCAATAGCTGTGGCAGTAAAACTGACAATAGTGGCCCCATGAAAGAGTGTGGAGGGGAGGCAGCAGCAGTGACATACAGCACAAGACAGCAGTGTGATAGCAAGGCCCAGTGATATGCATATCCTTCTAAAATTTTTACATATTTATCAGTAGGCCAAGAAGACCCATTGTAGTAATGGCAGTAGAGGCAACAGGCGGGTGACAGCATAAGCACGTGGGCAGAAGAAACAGCCCATTTTACAGAATGTTCCGATGTGGCAGCCATGGTAATCTTGGCCAGTTGAGGCAACACTTCAAGTTTGCATGTTCAGTAGTAGGGATGAGCGAACTCGAACTGTATAGTTCGGGTTCGTACCGAATTTTGGGGTGTCCGTGACACGGACCCGAACCCGGACATTTTCGTAAAAGTCCGGGTTCGGGTTCGGTGTTCGTCGCTTTCTTCGCGCTTTTGTGACGCTTTCTTGGCGCTTTTTGAAAGGCTGCAAAGCAGCCAATCAACAAGCGTCATACTACTTGCCCCAAGAGGCCATCACAGCCATGCCTACTATTGGCATGGCTGTGATTGGCCAGAGCACCATGTGACCCAGCCTCTATTTAAGCTGGAGTCACATAGCGCCGCCCGTCACTCTGCTCTGATTAGCGTAGGGAGAGGTTGCGGCTGCGACAGTAGGGCGAGATTAGGCAGATTAACTCCTCCAAAGGACTTGATTAACTGATCGATCTGCAGCTGTGGATCATTGAGCTGCTGATCCTCAATTGCTCACTGTTTTTAGGCTGCACAGACCGTTTGTCAGTCACATTTTTCTGGGGTGATCGGCGGCCATTTTGTGTCTTGTGGTGCGCCAGCACAAGCTGCGACCAAGTGCATTTAACCCTCAATGGTGTGGTTGTTTTTTGGCTAAAGCCTACATCAGGGTGAAGCTGTCACACCAAGTGCATTTAACCAGCAATAGTCTGTTCATTTTTTGGCCATATACAAAATCAGGGGCAAGCTGCGCCTGTCACCAAGTGCATTTAACCCTCAATGGTGTGGTTGTTTTTTGGCTAAAGCCTACATCAGGGTGAAGCTGTCACACCAAGTGCATTTAACCAGCAATAGTCTGTTCATTTTTTGGCCATATACTAAATCAGGGGCAAGCTGCGCCTGTCACCAAGTGCATTTAACCCTCAATGGTGTGGTTGTTTTTTGGCTAAAGCCTACATCAGGGTGAAGCTGTCACACCAAGTGCATTTAACCAGCAATAGTCTGTTTATTTTTTGGCCATATCCCAGTCTAATTCTGTCACTAAATCCATACCGGTCACCCAGCGCCTAAATACTAGGCCTCAAATTTATATCCAGCTAAATCTGTCCCTAGTGCTGTAGCTGGGCGAGTTATTTAGTGTCCGTTCAAGCACATTTCTTGTTCTGGGTTGAAATACAATTCCCAATTTAGCAATTTCATAATTTAGTGGTTTCTGCTATATCAGAGCTATTTGAAATCTATCCCTAAAAGGGTATATAATATTCAAGGTGCACATTGGGTCATTCAGAATAACTTCACACACACCCGCTACTGTGTATTTCCAAGTCTAATTCTGGCACTAAACCCATACCTGTCACCCAGCGCCTAAATACTAGGCCTCAAATTTATATCCCGCTAAATCTGTCCTTAGTGCTGTAGCTGGGCGAGTTATTTAGTGTCCGTTCAAGCACATTTCTTGTTCTGGGTTGAAATACAATTCCCAATTTAGCAATTTCATAATTTAGTGGTTTCTGCTATATCAGAGCTATTTGAAATCTATCCCTAAAAGGGTATATAATATTCAAGGTGCACATTGGGTCATTCAGAATAACTTCACACACACCCGCTACTGTGTATTTCCAAGTCTAATTCTGGCACTAAACCCATACCTGTCACCCAGCGCCTAAATACTAGGCCTCAAATTTATATCCCGCTAAATCTGTCCTTAGTGCTGTAGCTGGGCGAGTTATTTAGTGTCCGTTCAAGCACATTTCTTGTTCTGGGTTGAAATACAATTCCCAATTTAGCAATTTCATAATTTAGTGGTTTCTGCTATATCAGAGCTATTTGAAATCTATCCCTAAAAGGGTATATAATATTCAAGGTGCACATTGGGTCATTCAGAATAACTTCACACACACCCGCTACTGTGTATTTCCAAGTCTAATTCTGGCACTAAACCCATACCTGTCACCCAGCGCCTAAATACTAGGCCTCAAATTTATATCCCGCTAAATCTGTCCTTAGTGCTGTAGCTGGGCGAGTTATTTAGTGTCCGTTCAAGCACATTTCTTGTTCTGGGTTGAAATACAATTCCCAATTTAGCAATTTCATAATTTAGTGGTTTCTGCTATATCAGAGCTATTTGAAATCTATCCCTAAAAGGGTATATAATATTCAAGGTGCACATTGGGTCATTCAGAATAACTTCACACACACCCGCTACTGTGTATTTCCAAGTCTAATTCTGGCACTAAACCCATACCTGTCACCCAGCGCCTAAATACTAGGCCTCAAATTTATATCCCGCTAAATCTGTCCTTAGTGCTGTAGCTGGGTGAGTTATTTAGTGTCCGTTCAAGCACATTTCTTGTTCTGGGTTGAAATACAATTCCCAATTTAGCAATTTCATAATTTAGTGGTTTCTGCTATATCAGAGCTATTTGAAATCTATCCCTAAAAGGGTATATAATATTCAAGGTGCACATTGGGTCATTCAGAATAACTTCACACACACCCGCTACTGTGTATTTCCAAGTCTAATTCTGGCACTAAACCCATACCTGTCACCCAGCGCCTAAATACTAGGCCTCAAATTTATATCCCGCTAAATCTGTCCTTAGTGCTGTAGCTGGGCGAGTTATTTAGTGTCCGTTCAAGCACATTTCTTGTTCTGGGTTGAAATACAATTCCCAATTTAGCAATTTCATAATTTAGTGGTTTCTGCTATATCAGAGCTATTTGAAATCTATCCCTAAAAGGGTATATAATATTCAAGGTGCACATTGGGTCATTCAGAATAACTTCACACACACCCGCTACTGTGTATTTCCAAGTCTAATTCTGGCACTAAACCCATACCTGTCACCCAGCGCCTAAATACTAGGTCTCAAATTTATATCCCGCTAAATCTGTCCTTAGTGCTGTAGCTGGGCGAGTTATTTAGTGTCCGTTCAAGCACATTTCTTGTTCTGGGTTGAAATACAATTCCCAATTTAGCAATTTCATAATTTAGTGGTTTCTGCTATATCAGAGCTATTTGAAATCTATCCCTAAAAGGGTATATAATATTCAAGGTGCACATTGGGTCATTCAGAATAACTTCACACACACCCGCTACTGTGTATTTCCAAGTCTAATTCTGGCACTAAACCCATACCTGTCACCCAGCGCCTAAATACTAGGCCTCAAATTTATATCCCGCTAAATCTGTCCTTAGTGCTGTAGCTGGGCGAGTTATTTAGTGTCCGTTCAAGCACATTTCTTGTTCTGGGTTGAAATACAATTCCCAATTTAGCAATTTCATAATTTAGTGGTTTCTGCTATATCAGAGCTATTTGAAATCTATCCCTAAAAGGGTATATAATATTCAAGGTGCACATAGGGTCATTCAGAATAACTTCACACACACGCTTCTGTGCATTTCCAAGTCTAATTCTGTCACTAAATCCATACCGGTCACCCAGCGCCTAAATACTAGGCCTCAAATTTATATCCAGCTAAATCTGTCCCTAGTGCTGTAGCTGGGCGAGTTATTTAGTGTCCGTTCAAGCACATTTCTTGTTCTGGGTTGAAATACAATTCCCAATTTAGCAATTTCATAATTTAGTGGTTTCTGCTATATCAGAGCTATTTGAAATCTATCCCTAAAAGGGTATATAATATTCAAGGTGCACATTGGGTCATTCAGAATAACTTCACGCACACCCGCTACTGTGTATTTCCAAGTCTAATTCTGGCACTAAACCCATACCTGTCACCCAGCGCCTAAATACTAGGCCTCAAATTTATATCCCGCTAAATCTGTCCTTAGTGCTGTAGCTGGGCGAGTTATTTAGTGTCCGTTCAAGCACATTTCTTGTTCTGGGTTGAAATACAATTCCCAATTTAGCAATTTCATAATTTAGTGGTTTCTGCTATATCAGAGCTATTTGAAATCTATCCCTAAAAGGGTATATAATATTCAAGGTGCACATTGGGTCATTCAGAATAACTTCACACACACCCGCTACTGTGTATTTCTAAGTCTAATTCTGTCACTAAACCCATACCTGTCACCCAGCGCCTAAATACTAGGCCTCAAATTTATATCCTGCTAAATCTCTCGTTAACGCTGTCCTGTTGTGGCTGGGAAAGTTATTTAGTGTCCGTCAAAGCACATTTTTGTTCTGGGTTTAAATACAATTCCCAATTTAACAATTTCATAATTTAGTGGTTTCTGCTATATCAGAGCTATTTGAAATCTATCCCTAAAAGGGTATATAATATTCAAGGTGCACATTGGGTCATTCAGAATAACTTCACACACACCCGCTACTGTGTATTTCCAAGTCTAATTCTGTCACTAAACCCATACCTGTCACCCAGCGCCTAAATACTAGGCCTCAAATTTATATCCTGCTAAATCTCTCGTTAACGCTGTCCTGTTGTGGCTGGGAAAGTTATTTAGTGTCCGTCAAAGCACATTTTTTGTTCTGGGTTGAAATACAATTCCCAATTTAGCAATTTCATAATTTAGTGGTTTCTGCTATATCAGAGCTATTTGAAATCTATCCCTAAAAGGGTATATAATATTCAAGGTGCACATAGGGTCATTCAGAATAACTTCACACACACGCTTCTGTGCATTTCCAAGTCTAATTCTGTCACTAAATCCATACCGGTCACCCAGCGCCTAAATACTAGGCCTCAAATTTATATCCCGCTGAATTTGAATACAATACATTGGGCCAAATAATATATTTGTTGTTGTGGTGAACCATAACAATGAGAAAAACATCTAGTAAGGGACGCGGACGTGGACATGGTCGTGGTGGTGTTAGTGGACCCTCTGGTGCTGGGAGAGGACGTGGCCGTTCTGCCACATCCACACGTCCTAGTGTACCAACTACCTCAGGTCCCAGTAGCCGCCAGAATTTACAGCGATATATGGTGGGGCCCAATGCCGTTCTAAGGATGGTAAGGCCTGAGCAGGTACAGGCATTAGTCAATTGGGTGGCCGACAGTGGATCCAGCACGTTCACATTATCTCCCACCCAGTCTTCTGCAGAAAGCGCACAGATGGCGCCTGAAAACCAACCCCATCAGTCTGTCACATCACCCCCATGCATACCAGGGAAACTGTCTCAGCCTCAAGTTATGCAGCAGTCTCTTATGCTGTTTGAAGACTCCGCTGGCAGGGTTTCCCAAGGGCATCCACCTAGCCCTTCCCCAGCGGTGAAAGACATAGAATGCACTGACGCACAACCACTTATGTTTCCTGATGATGAGGACATGGGAATACCACCTCAGCATGTCTCTGATGATGACGAAACACAGGTGCCAACTGCTGCGTCTTTCTGCAGTGTGCAGACTGAACAGGAGGTCAGGGATCAAGACTGGGTGGAAGACGATGCAGGGGACGATGAGGTCCTAGACCCCACATGGAATGAAGGTCGTGCCACTGACTTTCACAGTTCGGAGGAAGAGGCAGTGGTGAGACCGAGCCAACAGCGTAGCAAAAGAGGGAGCAGTGGGCAAAAGCAGAACACCCGCCGCCAAGAGACTCCGCCTGCTACTGACCGCCGCCATCTGGGACCGAGCACCCCAAAGGCAGCTTCAAGGAGTTCCCTGGCATGGCACTTCTTCAAACAATGTGCTGACGACAAGACCCGAGTGGTTTGCACGCTGTGCCATCAGAGCCTGAAGCGAGGCATTAACGTTCTGAACCTGAGCACAACCTGCATGACCAGGCACCTGCATGCAAAGCATGAACTGCAGTGGACTAAACACCTTAAAACCAAGGAAGTCACTCAGGCTCCCCCTGCTACCTCTTCTGCTGCTGCCGCCTCGGCCTATTCTGCTGCTGCCGCCTCGGCCTCTTCCTCCGCCTCTGGAGGAACGTTGGCACCTGCCGCCCAGCAAACAGGGGATGTACCACCAACACCACCACCACCACCTCCGTCACCAAGCGTCTCAACCATGTCACACGCCAGCGTTCAGCTCTCCATCTCACAAACATTTGATAGAAAGCGTAAATTCCCACCTAGCCACCCTCGATCCCTGGCCCTGAATGCCAGCATTTCTAAACTACTGGCCTATGAAATGCTGTCATTTAGGCTGGTGGACACAGACAGCTTCAAACAGCTCATGTCGCTTGCTGTCCCACAGTATGTTGTTCCCAGCCGGCACTACTTCTCCAAGAGAGCCGTGCCTTCCCTGCACAACCAAGTATCCGATAAAATCAAGTGTGCACTGCGCAACGCCATCTGTGGCAAGGTCCACCTAACCACAGATACGTGGACCAGTAAGCACGGCCAGGGACGCTATATCTCCCTAACTGCACACTGGGTAAATGTAGTGGCAGCTGGGCCCCAGGCGGAGAGCTGTTTGGCGCACGTCCTTCCGCCGCCAAGGATCGCAGGGCAACATTCTTTGCCTCCTGTTGCCACCTCCTCCTTCTCGGCTTCCTCCTCCTCTTCTTCCACCTGCTCATCCAGTCAGCCACACACCTTCACCACCAACTTCAGCACAGCCCGGGGTAAACGTCAGCAGGCCATTCTGAAACTCATATGTTTGGGGGACAGGCCCCACACCGCACAGGAGTTGTGGCGGGGTATAGAACAACAGACCGACGAGTGGTTGCTGCCGGTGAGCCTCAAGCCCGGCCTGGTGGTGTGTGATAATGGGCGAAATCTCGTTGCAGCTCTGGGACTAGCCAATTTGACACACATCCCTTGCTTGGCGCATGTGCTGAATTTGGTGGTGCAGAAGTTCATTCACAACTACCCCGACATGTCAGAGCTGCTGCATAAAGTGCGGGCCGTCTGTTCGCGCTTCCGGCGTTCACATCCTGCTGCTGCTCGCCTGTCTGCGCTACAGCGTAACTTCGGCCTTCCCGCTCACCGCCTCATATGCGACGTGCCCACCAGGTGGAACTCCACCTTGCACATGCTGGACAGACTGTGCGAGCAGCAGCAGGCCATAGTGGAGTTTCAGCTGCAGCACGCACGGGTCAGTCGCACTACAGAACAGCACCACTTCACCACCAATGACTGGGCCTCCATGCGAGACCTGTGTGCCCTGTTGCGCTGTTTCGAGTACTCCACCAACATGGCCAGTGGCGATGACACCGTTATCAGCGTTACAATACCACTTCTATGTCTCCTTGAGAAAACACTTAGGGCGATGATGGAAGAGGAGGTGGCCCAGGAGGAGGAGGAGGAGGAGGAGGAAGAGGGGTCATTTTTAGCACTTTCAGGCCAGTCTCTTCGAAGTGACTCAGAGGGAGGTTTTTGGCAACAGCAGAGGCCAGGTACAAATGTGGCCAGCCAGGGCCCACTACTGGAGGACGAGGAGGACGAGGATGAGGAGGAGGTGGAGGAGGATGAGGATGAAGCATGGTCACAGCGGGGTGGCACCCAACGCAGCTCGGGTCCATCACTGGTGCGTGGCTGGGGGGAAAGGCAGGACGATGACGATACGCCTCCCACAGAGGACAGCTTGTCCTTATCCCTGGGCAGCCTGGCACACATGAGCGACTACATGCTGCAGTGCCTGCGCAACGACAGCAGAGTTGCCCACATTTTAACCTGTGCGGACTACTGGGTTGCCACCCTGCTGGATCCACGCTACAAAGACAATGTGCCCACCTTACTTCCTGCACTGGAGCGTGATAGGAAGATGCGCGAGTACAAGCGCACGTTGGTAGACGCGCTACTGAGAGCATTCCCAAATGTCACAGGGGAACAAGTGGAAGCCCAAGGCCAAGGCAGAGGAGGAGCAAGAGGTCGCCAAGGCAGCTGTGTCACGGCCAGCTCCTCTGAGGGCAGGGTTAGCATGGCAGAGATGTGGAAAACTTTTGTCAACACGCCACAGCTAACTGCACCACCACCTGATACGCAACGTGTTAGCAGGAGGCAACATTTCACTAACATGGTGGAACAGTACGTGTGCACACCCCTCCACGTACTGACTGATGGTTCGGCCCCATTCAACTTCTGGGTCTCTAAATTGTCCACGTGGCCAGAGCTAGCCTTTTATGCCTTGGAGGTGCTGGCCTGCCCGGCAGCCAGCGTTTTGTCTGAACGTGTATTCAGCACGGCAGGGGGCGTCATTACAGACAAACGCAGCCGCCTGTCTACAGCCAATGTGGACAAGCTGACGTTCATAAAAATGAACCAGGCATGGATCCCACAGGACCTGTCCGTCCCTTGTCCAGATTAGACATTAACTACCTCCCCATAACCATATATTATTGGACTCCAGGGCACTTCCTCATTCAATCCTATTTTTATTTTCATTTTACCATTATATTGCGATGCTACCCAAAGTTGAATGAACCTCTCCTCTGCCTGTGTGCTAGGCCTAAATATATGCCAATGGACTGTTGCAGTGGTGGCTGACATGAAGCCTGATTCTCTGCTATGACATGCAGACTAATTCTCTGCTGACATGAAGCCAGATTGTCTGTTACGGGACCTCCCTCCTCTGCCTGGGTGCTGGGCCTAAATTTATGACAATGGACTGTTGCAGTGGTGGCTGACGTGAAGCCTCATTCTCTGCTATGACATGCAGACTGATTCTCTGCTGACATGAAGCCAGATTGTCTGTTACGGGACCTCTCTCCTCTGCCTGTGTGCTAGGCCTAAATATATGCCAATGGACTGTTGCAGTGGTGGCTGACGTGAAGCCTGATTCTCTGCTATGACATGCAGACTGATTCTCTGCTGACATGAAGCCAGATCCTCTGTTACGGGACCTCTCTCCTCTGCCTGTGTGTGTGCTGGGCCTAAATATATGCCAATGGACTGTTGCAGTGGTGGCTGACGTGAAGCCTCATTCTCTGCTATGACATGCAGACTAATTCTCTGCTGACATGAAGACAGATTCTCTGTTACGGGACCTCCCTCCTCTGCCTGGGTGCTGGGCCTAAATATATGCCAATGGACTGTTGCAGTGGTGGGTGACGTGAAGCCTCATTCTCTGCTATGACATGCAGACTAATTCTCTGCTGACATGAAGCCAGATTGTCTGTTACGGGACCTCTCTCCTCTGCCTGTGTGTGTGCTGGGCCTAAATATATGCCAATGGACTGTTGCAGTGGTGGCTGACGTGAAGCCTCATTCTCTGCTATGACATGCAGACTAATTCTCTGCTGACATGAAGACAGATTCTCTGTTACGGGACCTCCCTCCTCTGCCTGGGTGCTGGGCCTAAATATATGCCAATGGACTGTTGCAGTGGTGGGTGACGTGAAGCCTGATTCTCTGCTATGACATGCAGACTAATTCTCTGCTGACATGAAGACAGATTCTCTGTTACGGGACCTCTCTCCTCTGCCTGTGTGTGTGCTGGGCCTAAATATATGCCAATGGACTGTTGCAGTGGTGGCTGACGTGAAGCCTCATTCTCTGCTATGACATGCAGACTAATTCTCTGCTGACATGAAGACAGATTCTCTGTTACGGGACCTCCCTCCTCTGCCTGGGTGCTGGGCCTAAATATATGCCAATGGACTGTTGCAGTGGTGGCTGACGTGAAGCCTCATTCTCTGCTATGACATGCAGACTGATTCTCTGCTGACATGAAGCCAGATCGTCTGTTACGGGACCTCTCTGCTCTGCCTGTGTGCTAGGCCTAAATATATGCCAATGGACTGTTGCAGTGGTGGGTGACGTGAAGCCTCATTCTCTGCTATGACATGCAGACTGATTCTCTGCTGTCATGAAGCCAGATTGTCTGTTACGGGACCTCTCTGCTCTGCCTGTGTGCTAGGCCTAAATATATGCCAATGGACTGTTGCAGTGGTGGGTGACGTGAAGCCTCATTCTCTGCTATGACATGCAGACTGATTCTCTGCTGTCATGAAGCCAGATTGTCTGTTACGGGACCTCTCTGCTCTGCCTGTGTGCTAGGCCTAAATATATGCCAATGGACTGTTGCAGTGGTGGGTGACGTGAAGCCTCATTCTCTGCTATGACATGCAGACTGATTCTCTGCTGACATGAAGCCAGATTGTCTGTTACGGGACCTCTCTCCTCTGCCTGTGTGCTAGGCCTAAATATATGCCAATGGACTGTTGCAGTGGTGGCTGACGTGAAGCCTCATTCTCTGCTATGACATGCAGACTAATTCTCTGCTGACATGAAGCCAGATTGTCTGTTACGGGACCTCTCTCCTCTGCCTGGGTGCTGGGCCTAAATTTATGACAATGGACTGTTGCAGTGGTGGCTGACGTGAAGCCTGATTCTCTGCTATGACATGCAGACTGATTCTCTGCTGACATGAAGCCAGATCCTCTGTTACGGGACCTCTCTCCTCTGCCTGTGTGTGTGCTGGGCCTAAATATATGCCAATGGACTGTTGCAGTGGTGGCTGACGTGAAGCCTCATTCTCTGCTATGACATGCAGACTGATTCTCTGCTGACATGAAGCCAGATTCTCTGTTACGGGACCTCTCTCCTCTGCCTGTGTGTGTGCTGGGCCTAAATATATGCCAATGGACTGTTGCAGTGGTGGCTGACGTGAAGCCTCATTCTCTGCTATGACATGCAGACTAATTCTCTGCTGACATGAAGACAGATTCTCTGTTACGGGACCTCCCTCCTCTGCCTGGGTGCTGGGCCTAAATATATGCCAATGGACTGTTGCAGTGGTGGCTGACGTGAAGCCTCATTCTCTGCTATGACATGCAGACTAATTCTCTGCTGACATGAAGACAGATTCTCTGTTACGGGACCTCTCTCCTCTGCCTGGGTGCCGGGGCCTAAATATCTGAGAATGGACTGTTCCAGTGGTGGGTGACGGGAAGCCAGATTCTCTGCTATGGAACCTCTCTCCAATTGATTTTGGTTAATTTTTATTTATTTAATTTTTAATTTAATTCATTTCCCTATCCACATTTGTTTGCAGGGGATTTACCTACATGTTGCTGCCTTTTGCAGCCCTCTAGCTCTTTCCTGGGCTGTTTTACAGCCTTTTTAGTGCCGAAAAGTTCGGGTCCCCATTGACTTCAATGGGGTTCGGGTTCGGGACGAAGTTCGGATCGGGTTCGGATCCCGAACCCGAACATTTCCGGGATGTTCGGCCGAACTTCTCGAACCCGAACATCCAGGTGTTCGCTCAACTCTATTCAGTAGTCCAGGGGATCTAGGATCATGGGTGACAGTCCAAGTATGCCACCACCTGCTGGTTGAGATTCTGCTGCATGTCCTTCTGCTAGGTGTGAAAACGAAGGGGAGCAGTAACAATTTAAAACTTAACTTTTACTAGATCAGTTCCCCCAAGGTGGGGAGTAAGAGACCCCTTACAAACAAAAAAACACAAATAAGACAGACAAGACCCCTACAGAGGGGGTTTATTGGACGGTTTCGTGCAACATAGGTGGTGCTGCACACCAAAATAGGTCTCGTCCCCTCCCAAAAAAGGCCTATGGGGAGTATCACACAGACCTATAGTGGAGGGACCGAGTGATCCCTATTGTCTGACTCCCTTGAAGTGGTCAGGGGGACAGACGTAATAAAATGGAAAAATCTTACCAATTTATATATGGGCCTCGCTTAGCAACCACGTATTCGTGGGTCAAGGCAGGAGGAGGTCACATGTGGCAGGTAGGTACTTCATCCGATATTCAAGAAGACGGAGAAGGGCGTCAGGGGTGTCCAACTGGTCCGGTATTAGTGTGGTATCAGGGAAGAAACTCACCCTAGTACCTCCCTGCTTGGCCTGACCTGGCCCTAGTGACCTAACACGGGGTCCGTGCCCCGCAAGGGGTGGCCCCGTCCGGAACCTTGCCCTGATGCAAACGCCCTAGGTGACCCTAACGGAGGGTGACTAGGGGCATTGTTCTTTGACTCAGGGCAAGTAGAGATTAAAATATACTTGAGTTGTATATATCTCTTAAGTAATTAAGGATAGTGGAGACTAAGACGCACATATGACTGCACGTGTCCAATGATATGTCAACGTGTCCCGACGCGTTTCCTTAGTATAACATATCCAAATAACATATCTAAATGAATCCACTGTTGTCATGAACTAAGACCCCAAAAAAATCATCAGGGGACACGGGGCTTAGTATTATGGCTCCTGTCAGTCAGATAATTGCCACTATAATGGATATCCCAGTGTAGCAAGGATGTGGGGGGTAAAAGGTTAAGGAGTACCCTCCAAAGAAGAGACTGAGGACCAAGTGAGGCATATGGAAAACCTATAGGGACATATAGAGAGAGGCAGAGTAAATACAGTACTCAGACAAAATGTCCCTGTTGCCCACCTCCTATTGACTTAGAGCATGTACTCACATTGCTGCTGGAGCGGTCTCACAAGTATCCAGGAGCTGCGGCCCATAGGTTCAGTGTGCCGCCCGTCACATGAGGTGTATGCCTGGCTAGTGCGCTTTGGCACGCTGTATTTGAGTACGAAAGGGGGAGGACGCCGGTCCGTGCGCATGCCCCGTATGACGTCAAACCCCCGTGACATAGCCCGATCACGTGACAGGGTCGGACGGGGGTGTGGCGCCACTACGCGGCGCATGCGCTAACGGGCGACGCACTATCGGAGAGGACTAAGTGCAGAGGCAGAAGCTGTGACGTGGATGCATCCCAGTGCCTGCAGGTCCGTCCGATGGGCGCAACTCAGTGGAGGGGGGGAGTGGAAAGTCACCAGACCGCCCCATTGAGGTGCGTCCCAGCAGTATGATCTGCCGATGAAGGGGGGTGGAGCTACACTAGGGGAGTACATGTCCCAACCCTCGTAGCTGCAACACTTTAATTCCTAAGGTGGGGAAAGATTAACCCCTTATTAAATGGACTGAGTGGGACATTTTGACAGGTCAAGAAACTAACCGGCCTAGAAAGGGGAGATAGAGAAAGGGCAAACAACCTGTAAGTAGGATATTGCATCCCCTATGCAGTCTATACAACTACTGGTACAGTACCCTCACTGTCACCAATTAAGTCCTTCTCTAATCCCATTAGCCTTATATCACTCCTCTCAATATCCTACTTACAGGTTGTTTGCCCTTTCTCTATCTCCCCTTTCTAGGCCGGTTAGTTTCTTGACCTGCCAAAATGTCCCACTCAGTCCATTTAATAAGGGGTTAATCTTTCCCCACCTTAGGAATTAAAGTGTTGCAGCTACGAGGGTTGGGACATGTACTCCCCTAGTGTAGCTCCACCCCCCTTCATCGGCAGATCATACTGCTGGGACGCACCTCAATGGGCGGTCTGGTGACTTTCCACTCCCCCCCTCCACTGAGTTGCGCCCATCGGACGGACCTGCAGGCACTGGGACGCATCCACGTCACAGCTTCTGCCTCTGCACTTAGTCCTCTCCGATAGTGCGTCGCCCGTTAGCGCATGCGCCGCGTAGTGGCGCCACACCCCCGTCCGACCCTGTCACGTGATCGGGCTATGTCACGGGGGTTTGACGTCATACGGGGCATGCGCACGGACCGGCGTCCTCCCCCTTTCGTACTCAAATACAGCGTGCCAAAGCGCACTAGCCAGGCATACACCTCATGTGACGGGCGGCACACTGAACCTATGGGCCGCAGCTCCTGGATACTTGTGAGACCGCTCCAGCAGCAATGTGAGTACATGCTCTAAGTCAATAGGAGGTGGGCAACAGGGACATTTTGTCTGAGTACTGTATTTACTCTGCCTCTCTCTATATGTCCCTATAGGTTTTCCATATGCCTCACTTGGTCCTCAGTCTCTTCTTTGGAGGGTACTCCTTAACCTTTTACCCCCCACATCCTTGCTACACTGGGATATCCATTATAGTGGCAATTATCTGACTGACAGGAGCCATAATACTAAGCCCCGTGTCCCCTGATGATTTTTTTGGGGTCTTAGTTCATGACAACAGTGGATTCATTTAGATATGTTATTTGGATATGTTATACTAAGGAAACGCGTCGGGACACGTTGACATATCATTGGACACGTGCAGTCATATGTGCGTCTTAGTCTCCACTATCCTTAATTACTTAAGAGATATATACAACTCAAGTATATTTTAATCTCTACTTGCCCTGAGTCAAAGAACAATGCCCCTAGTCACCCTCCGTTAGGGTCACCTAGGGCGTTTGCATCAGGGCAAGGTTCCGGACGGGGCCACCCCTTGCGGGGCACGGACCCCGTGTTAGGTCACTAGGGCCAGGTCAGGCCAAGCAGGGAGGTACTAGGGTGAGTTTCTTCCCTGATACCACACTAATACCGGACCAGTTGGACACCCCTGACGCCCTTCTCCGTCTTCTTGAATATCGGATGAAGTACCTACCTGCCACATGTGACCTCCTCCTGCCTTGACCCACGAATACGTGGTTGCTAAGCGAGGCCCATATATAAATTGGTAAGATTTTTCCATTTTATTACGTCTGTCCCCCTGACCACTTCAAGGGAGTCAGACAATAGGGATCACTCGGTCCCTCCACTATAGGTCTGTGTGATACTCCCCATAGGCCTTTTTTGGGAGGGGACGAGACCTATTTTGGTGTGCAGCACCACCTATGTTGCACGAAACCGTCCAATAAACCCCCTCTGTAGGGGTCTTGTCTGTCTTATTTGTGTTTTTTGTTTGTAAGGGGTCTCTTACTCCCCACCTTGGGGAACTGATCTAGTAAAAGTTAAGTTTTAAATTGTTACTGCTCTCCTTCGTTTTCATACTCTATTATTTTTCTGAGCGGTACCCAGGAGATCTGCCCCCGCAGCTAAATATCCTGGTAGGACACTCTATTCTTCAATTTTTCCTTCTGCTGGGTGGTTTGAAAACTGCCAATCATTGACTCCAAACTGATGTTGCTGCATATGGATCAAGTGCTGCCAATATTCATGGCAGTGGAGTGTGAGCGCAAAGGGTTCCCACAGTCAGACTTTCCTGAGGATGGGCGATAGCGCTCATAGGCAGCAACTGTCTACACAGCAAATCTCTATAGTAGTGTATTTTTGCATCCCTCTCAGAAGGTCTAAAAATGCCCCCTCAATGTGGATAGCCAGTAACCATTCCTCTTCTGGACCATGAAAATACAGCAAACATGACAGTATGCATGTGGCCATTTGCGCAAGGGACACAGAGAGTCTCCCTGCCTCCATCTCCATTGCATACTGCCAGTCTGTCTGGGTCATCAGCATCATCTTCCTTATCGCCCTCCAGCTCCTCCTGCTCCTCTCCTGTCGCTTGGGCAGATAAACCATCTAGTTGTGTATAAAATACTTCCTCCACTGCCAGTTCATCCTCCTCGGGCTCAGGTGGATATGAAATGTAGGTGCAACGCCTTCTGTCAACTGCAAATCAGATTTGTCAGCATCCCCCCAGGAAATTAAGGAGTGGAATAACATTATCTATCTTGTAGTTCTGCAGAATGAAAAATAAAGTGGCCTCCTCAAAGGGTCAAAGCAAACAGCACATGTTACGCATGAGCTGCCACTGGCTAATGTGGAAGTTACACTGTCCGTCTGCTGCATTAAGTAATGGTTGATCACCTTCCTCTGCTAGTACAGGCAGTCTAACATATGGAGCGTGATGTTACAATGGGTGGAAACATTGCATATCAGACGATGTTGAAATATTGAGAGCATTTTGTCTTTGTAGCTTAAGGAGGATGTGCTTTGCACGGTAAGAGTGGTTGAAATGCATGCATTTTCAACAGCATTTGCAGTTCAGTGGAAGACTTGAGGAACTGGTTGACAATGAGATTGAAGAAGTGTTCCATGCATGGGTCAACTCTTCCTTTCACAGTGCAGACAAAATGTTCTTCCACCATGGTTCCTATCTCCAGTTCGTGAGGAGACAGCCAGTATTCAATTTCTTTATTGGTAATGCAGAGCAGTTCCTTCGCGATGTGGCTTTGTTCACCAAAGCTGACCAGGTGCAGAACTGCAAGACAATGCCTAGCTTTGTATAAGGCAGGCATGCTCAACGTGCGGCCCTCCGGCTGTTGTAAAACTACAACTCCCAGTATGCCCAAATAACCTACAGCTATCAGCTTACAGCAGGGCATTGTGGGAGTTGTAGTTTTACAACAGCTGGAGGGCCGTACGTTGAGCATGCCTTGTATAGGGGGTATGATGGAGGACCACTGTGAATTGTGCCTACATTGGAGAGTGAGGAATAGGAGGAGGATGAGGAGGAATGAGTGCATGCATACTATGGTCTTTTTGCAATCACCTCGGTGATTGATTGCTGTTGGAACAAGTGACGAGGAGTAGGAGGTGCATCAGGAGCAATAGATGACATTGAAGTTGATGGTAAAGAAAGACGACTACCATCTGCTGATGTTGTCAAGCCCTGACTGCTGGAAAGGGGGTGTGGGTCAGTGGGAGAAGCAGCATGTAATGCATCAGGCTGTAGGACTAAAAGAGTGGCATGGTTTTTCCACACCACTTTATGGTGACGATTCATATGTTGGCGCAGGGCCGTGGTGTCAACAGTAGCACCCTGGCCGCGGCTCACCTTCTGCTCACATATACTGCATACCGCCACGCTAATGTCCCCCAGTGACTTGATGAAAAATGCCCACACTGGCGAGTATGGTATTTTCCCTCCACCACTACGTGATGCCTGCCTGCTGCTTTTATAAACTGATGCACTGCTAGTGTGTTGCTCAAAGATAGTCTCCCCAGTAGCAGAAGGTGTACTCCTTACGTATTTGGCTGCAGATCTCTCACACTGCCACCCTGCTGCTTCTCAGGCATGCTGCCACCCTCTCCCCCTGATGATGACGATGCCCCCTCTTCACCCGGCTCCCACGTGTGATTAGCTACATCATTATCTACCTGTTTGGTCGTCACTTGTGTCACCCTCACCTGTCTCTTGCGCACATCCCTGACCTTTAACAACATGTGCTTCTACCCTGACTTGACATCATCGATAGTTGCACACCTCTCCTAAAGTCTGTGCTGGCCTGAAACTGCTGACTGTCTTCACAAAGCTCATCCTTGCTGAAAAGAGGAGCAGAGACGGCAGTATACTTTTCTTAGCTAGCAGAAGGAGCAGCAAAAGCAGGAGGCAGGTTCAGGACAGGTGAGGACACAGAGGCAGTCCCTAGGCCATGCTAACTAAGCATGGTGTCAGAGGAATCCACCGATTCCTGGCTGTTTGTATCTGTTAGTTGTCACCTGAGATGATGTTGAAGAGTGAGTCAACCATTTTGTTTGGATTGATCAAAAATGTGGATTGTTGAACAACAATGTGGATTGTTGGTCAAAACAAGACTGCTGTATGATAGTGGCAGCTCTGGCCTGTTGCTGTGACTGCTGCTACCACGACCGTTTCTTCTGCTGCTACTTATGCTATCTAGAGGAACATTTTTGACACTGCCAGTTCTTTTGGAGGGCCCACGCAATTGTCTGTTGGCCATAGTGAACAGTAACTATCAGTAATGTAACAGAATAACATTGAATGTTCCAGCAGTTGAACAAGATAAATTATACCAGACAGTCTTTTAATACTGAGGCACAGTAATTATATATACAGTTGTATAAACTAATAGATTAACAGGATTGTGTCAGCAGTTCAACAAGATGTTCATGGAGATATATTAGACTGTCCTTTAATACTAAGGCACAGTAATTCAGCATATTAACTAACAGATAAACAGGGATTGTGCCAGCAGTTGAACAGGATGCATGCAGCGATATATTAGACCACCCTTTAAAGGGTAACTGTCATGTTTTCATTAAAAAAGCAATTTTGGCATCTGTTACTGCTGCTGCAGCATTATGCATAAAGCAATCTTTAGTTTCTTCACATACCACTGTTTTCCTTGAGTTCTTCCCTTAGTTATGGCTGTTTAAACATTTAAAATATGAGGACCTTCTTAAGATGGCTCCTCTGCCAGTTCTCTGAGGCCAAAACTGCTTTCCCTTACTTCCCATACACACTTGCTGTAGTCAGCAGTAGAGTTGAGCGAACACCTGGATGTTCGGGTTCGAGAAGTTCGGCCGAACTTCCCGGAAATGTTCGGGTTCGGGATCCGAACCCGATCCGAACTTCGTCCCGAACCCGAACCCCATTGAAGTCAATAGGGACCCGAACTTTTCGGCACTAAAACGGCTGTAAAACAGCCCAGGAAAAGGCTAGAGGGCTGCAAAAGGCAGCAACATGTAGGTAAATCCCCTGCAAACAAATGTGGATAGGGAAATGAATTAAAATTAAAATTAAATAAATAAAAATTAACCAAAATCAATTGGAGAGAGGTCCCATAGCAGAGAATCTGGCTTCCCGTCACCCACCACTGGAACAGTCCATTCTCAGATATTTAGGCCCCGGCACCCAGGCAGAGGAGAGAGGTCCCGTAACAGAGAATCTGGCTTCATGTCAGCAGAGAATCAGTCTTCATATCATAGCAGAGAATCAGGCTTCACGTCACCCACCACTGCAACAGTCCATTTTCATAAATTTAGGCCCAGCACCCAGGCAGAGGAGAGAGGTCCCGTAACAGAGAATCTGGCTTCATGTCAGCAGAGAATCAGTCTTCATATCATAGCAGAGAATCAGGCTTCACGTCACCCACCACTGCAACAGTCCATTTTCATAAATTTAGGCCCAGCACCCAGGCAGAGGAGAGAGGTCCCGTAACAGAGGATCTGGCTTCATGTCAGCAGAGAATCAGTCTGCATGTCATAGCAGAGAATCAGGCTTCACGTCAGCCACTACTGCAACAGTCCATTGGCATATATTTAGGCCCAGCACCCAGGCAGAGGAGAGAGGTCCCGTAACAGACAATCTGGCTTCATGTCAGCAGAGAATCAGTCTGCATGTCATAGCAGAGAATGAGGCTTCACGTCACCCACCACTGCAACAGTCCATTTTCATAAATTTAGGCCCAGCACCCAGGCAGAGGAGAGAGGTCCCGTAACAGACAATCTGGCTTCATGTCAGCAGAGAATTAGTCTGCATGTCATAGCAGAGAATGAGGCTTCACGTCAGCCACCACTGCAACAGTCCATTGGCATATATTTAGGCCCTGGCACCCAGACAGAGGAGAGGTTCATTCAACTTTGGGTAGCCTCGCAATATAATGGTAAAATGAAAATAAAAATAGGATTGAATGAGGAAGTGCCCTGGAGTCCAATAATATACGGTTAAGGGGAGGTAGTTAATGTCTAATCTGGACAAGGGACGGACAGGTCCTGTGGGATCCATGCCTGGTTCATTTTTATGAACGTCAGCTTGTCCACATTGGCTGTAGACAGGCGGCTGCGTTTGTCTGTAATGACGCCCCCTGCCGTGCTGAATACACGTTCAGACAAAACGCTGGCTGCCGGGCAGGCCAGCACCTCCAAGGCATAAAAGGCTAGCTCTGGCCACGTGGACAATTTAGAGACCCAGAAGTTGAATGGGGCCGAACCATCAGTCAGTACGTGGAGGGGTGTGCACACGTACTGTTCCACCATGTTAGTGAAATGTTGCCTCCTGCTAACACGTTGCGTATCAGGTGGTGGTGCAGTTAGCTGTGGCGTGTTGACAAAAGTTTTCCACATCTCTGCCATGCTAACCCTGCCCTCAGAGGAGCTGGCCGTGACACAGCTGCCTTGGCGACCTCTTGCTCCTCCTCTGCCTTGGCCTTGGGCTTCCACTTGTTCCCCTGTGACATTTGGGAATGCTCTCAGTAGCGCGTCTACCAACGTGCGCTTGTACTCGCGCATCTTCCTATCACGCTCCAGTGCAGGAAGTAAGGTGGGCACATTGTCTTTGTAGCGTGGATCCAGCAGGGTGGCAACCCAGTAGTCCGCACAGGTTAAAATGTGGGCAACTCTGCTGTCGTTGCGCAGGCACTGCAGCATGTAGTCGCTCATGTGTGCCAGGCTGCCCAGGGGTAAGGACAAGCTGTCCTCTGTGGGAGGCGTATCGTCATCGTCCTGCCTTTCCCCCCAGCCACGCACCAGTGATGGACCCGAGCTGCGTTGGGTGCCACCCCGCTGTGACCATGCTTCATCCTCATCCTCCTCCACCTCCTCCTCATCCTCCTCGTCCTCCAGTAGTGGGCCCTGGCTGGCCACATTTGTACCTGGCCTCTGCTGTTGCCAAAAACCTCCCTCTGAGTCACTTCGAAGAGACTGGCCTGAAAGTGCTAAAAATGACCCCTCTTCCTCCTCCTCCTCCTCCTCCTCCTGGGCCACCTCCTCTTCCATCATCGCCCTAAGTGTTTTCTCAAGGAGACATAGAAGTGGTATTGTAACGCTGATAACGGTGTCATCGCCACTGGCCATGTTGGTGGAGTACTCGAAACAGCGCAACAGGGCACACAGGTCTCGCATGGAGGCCCAGTCATTGGTGGTGAAGTGGTGCTGTTCTGTAGTGCGACTGACCCGTGCGTGCTGCAGCTGAAACTCCACTATGGCCTGCTGCTGCTCGCACAGTCTGTCCAGCATGTGCAAGGTGGAGTTCCACCTGGTGGGCACGTCGCATATGAGGCGGTGAGCGGGAAGGCCGAAGTTACGCTGTAGCGCAGACAGGCGAGCAGCAGCAGGATGTGAACGCCGGAAGCGCGAACAGACGGCCCGCACTTTATGCAGCAGCTCTGACATGTCGGGGTAGTTGTGAATGAACTTCTGCACCACCAAATTCAGCACATGCGCCAAGCAAGGGATGTGCGTCAAATTGGCTAGTCCCAGAGCTGCAACGAGATTTCGCCCATTATCACACACCACCAGGCCGGGCTTGAGGCTCACCGGCAGCAACCACTCGTCGGTCTGTTGTTCAATACCCCGCCACAACTCCTGTGCGGTGTGGGGCCTGTCCCCCAAACATATGAGTTTCAGAATGGCCTGCTGACGTTTACCCCGGGCTGTGCTGAAGTTGGTGGTGAAGGTGTGTGGCTGACTGGATGAGCAGGTGGAAGAAGAGGAGGAGGAAGCCGAGAAGGAGGAGGTGGCAACAGGAGGCAAAGAATGTTGCCCTGCGATCCTTGGCGGCGGAAGGACGTGCGCCAAACAGCTCTCCGCCTGGGGCCCAGCTGCCACTACATTTACCCAGTGTGCAGTTAGGGAGATATAGCGTCCCTGGCCGTGCTTACTGGTCCACGTATCTGTGGTTAGGTGGACCTTGCCACAGATGGCGTTGCGCAGTGCACACTTGATTTTATCGGATACTTGGTTGTGCAGGGAAGGCACGGCTCTCTTGGAGAAGTAGTGCCGGCTGGGAACAACATACTGTGGGACAGCAAGCGACATGAGCTGTTTGAAGCTGTCTGTGTCCACCAGCCTAAATGACAGCATTTCATAGGCCAGTAGTTTAGAAATGCTGGCATTCAGGGCCAGGGATCGAGGGTGGCTAGGTGGGAATTTACGCTTTCTCTCAAATGTTTGTGAGATGGAGAGCTGAACGCTGCCGTGTGACATGGTTGAGACGCTTGGTGACGGAGGTGGTGGTGGTGGTGTTGGTGGTACATCCCCTGTTTGCTGGCCGGCAGGTGCCAACGTTCCTCCAGAGGCGGAGGAAGAGGCCGAGGCGGCAGCAGCAGAAGAGGCCGAGGCGGCAGCAGCAGAAGAGGTAGCAGGGGGAGCCTGAGTGACTTCCTTGGTTTTAAGGTGTTTACTCCACTGCAGTTCATGCTTTGCATGCAGGTGCCTGGTCATGCAGGTTGTGCTCAGGTTCAGAACGTTAATGCCTCGCTTAAGGCTCTGATGGCACAGCGTGCAAACCACTCGGGTCTTGTCGTCAGCACATTGTTTGAAGAAGTGCCATGCCAGGGAACTCCTTGAAGCTGCCTTTGGGGTGCTCGGTCCCAGATGGCGGCGGGCAGTAGCAGGCGGAGTCTCTTGGCGGCGGGTGTTCTGCTTTTGCCCACTGCTCCCTCTTTTGCTACGCTGTTGGCTCGGTCTCACCACTGCCTCTTCCTCCGAACTGTGAAAGTCAGTGGCACGACCTTCATTCCATGTGGGGTCTAGGACCTCATCATCCCCTGCATCGTCTTCCACCCAGTCTTGATCCCTGACCTCCTGTTCAGTCTGCACACTGCAGAAAGACGCAGCAGTTGGCACCTGTGTTTCGTCATCATCAGAGACATGCTGAGGTGGTATTCCCATGTCCTCATCATCAGGAAACATAAGTGGTTGTGCGTCAGTGCATTCTATATCTTTCACCGCTGGGGAAGGGCTAGGTGGATGCCCTTGGGAAACCCTGCCAGCGGAGTCTTCAAACAGCATAAGAGACTGCTGCATAACTTGAGGCTGAGACAGTTTCCCTGGTATGCATGGGGGTGATGTGACAGACTGATGGGGTTGGTTTTCAGGCGCCATCTGTGCGCTTTCTGCAGAAGACTGGGTGGGAGATAATGTGAACGTGCTGGATCCACTGTCGGCCACCCAATTGACTAATGCCTGTACCTGCTCAGGCCTTACCATCCTTAGAACGGCATTGGGCCCCACCATATATCGCTGTAAATTCTGGCGGCTACTGGGACCTGAGGTAGTTGGTACACTAGGACGCGTGGATGTGGCAGAACGGCCACGTCCTCTCCCAGCACCAGAGGGTCCACTAACACCACCACGAGGCCTAGTATTTAGGCGCTGGGTGACCGGTATGGATTTAGCGACAGAATTAGACTTGGAAATGCACAGTAGCGTGTGTGTGAAGTTATTCTGAATGACCCTATGTGCACCTTGAATATTATATACCCTTTTAGGGATAGATTTCAAATAGCTCTGATATAGCAGGAACCACTAAATTATGAAATTGCTAAATTGGGAATTGTATTTCAACCCAGAACAAAAAATGTGCTTTGACGGACACTAAATAACTTTCCCAGCCACAACAGGACAGCGGTAACGAGAGATTTAGCGGGATATAAATTTGAGGCCTAGTATTTAGGCGCTGGGTGACCGGTATGGATTTAGCGACAGAATTAGACTTGGAAATGCACAGTAGCGTGTGTGTGAAGTTATTCTGAATGACCCTATGTGCACCTTGAATATTATATACCCTTTTAGGGATAGATTTCAAATAGCTCTGATATAGCAGGAACCACTAAATTATGAAATTGCTAAATTGGGAATTGTACTTCAACCCAGAACAAAAAATGTGCTTTGACGGACACTAAATAACTTTCCCAGCCACAACAGGACAGCGGTAACGAGAGATTTAGCGGGATATAAATTTGAGGCCTAGTATTTAGGCGCTGGGTGACCGGTATGGATTTAGCGACAGAATTAGACTTGGAAATGCACAGTAGCGTGTGTGTGAAGTTATTCTGAATGACCCTATGTGCACCTTGAATATTATATACCCTTTTAGGGATAGATTTCAAATAGCTCTGATATAGCAGGAACCACTAAATTATGAAATTGCTAAATTGGGAATTGTACTTCAACCCAGAACAAAAAATGTGCTTTGACGGACACTAAATAACTTTCCCAGCCACAACAGTACAGCGGTAACGAGAGATTTAGCGGGATATAAATTTGAGGCCTAGTATTTAGGCGCTGGGTGACCGGTATGGATTTAGCGACAGAATTAGACTTGGAAATGCACAGTAGCGTGTGTGTGAAGTTATTCTGAATGACCCTATGTGCACCTTGAATATTATATACCCTTTTAGGGATAGATTTCAAATAGCTCTGATATAGCAGGAACCACTAAATTATGAAATTGCTAAATTGGGAATTGTACTTCAACCCAGAACAAAAAATGTGCTTTGACGGACACTAAATAACTTTCCCAGCCACAACAGGACAGCGGTAACGAGAGATTTAGCGGGATATAAATTTGAGGCCTAGTATTTAGGCGCTGGGTGACCGGTATGGATTTAGCGACAGAATTAGACTTGGAAATGCACAGTAGCGTGTGTGTGAAGTTATTCTGAATGACCCTATGTGCACCTTGAATATTATATACCCTTTTAGGGATAGATTTCAAATAGCTCTGATATAGCAGGAACCACTAAATTATGAAATTGCTAAATTGGGAATTGTACTTCAACCCAGAACAAAAAATGTGCTTTGACGGACACTAAATAACTTTCCCAGCCACAACAGGACAGCGGTAACGAGAGATTTAGCGGGATATAAATTTGAGGCCTAGTATTTAGGCGCTGGGTGACCGGTATGGATTTAGCGACAGAATTAGACTTGGAAATGCACAGTAGCGTGTGTGTGAAGTTATTCTGAATGACCCTATGTGCACCTTGAATATTATATACCCTTTTAGGGATAGATTTCAAATAGCTCTGATATAGCAGGAACCACTAAATTATGAAATTGCTAAATTGGGAATTGTATTTCAACACAGAACAAAAAATGTGCTTTGACGGACACTAAATAACTTTCCCAGCCACAACAGGACAGCGGTAACGAGAGATTTAGCGGGATATAAATTTGAGGCCTAGTATTTAGGCGCTGGGTGACCGGTATGGATTTAGCGACAGAATTAGACTTGGAAATGCACAGTAGCGTGTGTGTGAAGTTATTCTGAATGACCCTATGTGCACCTTGAATATTATATACCCTTTTAGGGATAGATTTCAAATAGCTCTGATATAGCAGGAACCACTAAATTATGAAATTGCTAAATTGGGAATTGTACTTCAACCCAGAACAAAAAATGTGCTTTGACGGACACTAAATAACTTTCCCAGCCACAACAGGACAGCGGTAACGAGAGATTTAGCGGGATATAAATTTGAGGCCTAGTATTTAGGCGCTGGGTGACCGGTATGGATTTAGCGACAGAATTAGACTTGGAAATGCACAGTAGCGTGTGTGTGAAGTTATTCTGAATGACCCTATGTGCACCTTGAATATTATATACCCTTTTAGGGATAGATTTCAAATAGCTCTGATATAGCAGGAACCACTAAATTATGAAATTGCTAAATTGGGAATTGTACTTCAACCCAGAACAAAAAATGTGCTTTGACGGACACTAAATAACTTTCCCAGCCACAACAGTACAGCGGTAACGAGAGATTTAGCGGGATATAAATTTGAGGCCTAGTATTTAGGCGCTGGGTGACCGGTATGGATTTAGCGACAGAATTAGACTTGGAAATGCACAGTAGCGTGTGTGTGAAGTTATTCTGAATGACCCTATGTGCACCTTGAATATTATATACCCTTTTAGGGATAGATTTCAAATAGCTCTGATATAGCAGGAACCACTAAATTATGAAATTGCTAAATTGGGAATTGTACTTCAACCCAGAACAAAAAATGTGCTTTGACGGACACTAAATAACTTTCCCAGCCACAACAGGACAGCGGTAACGAGAGATTTAGCGGGATATAAATTTGAGGCCTAGTATTTAGGCGCTGGGTGACCGGTATGGATTTAGCGACAGAATTAGACTTGGAAATGCACAGTAGCGTGTGTGTGAAGTTATTCTGAATGACCCTATGTGCACCTTGAATATTATATACCCTTTTAGGGATAGATTTCAAATAGCTCTGATATAGCAGGAACCACTAAATTATGAAATTGCTAAATTGGGAATTGTACTTCAACCCAGAACAAAAAATGTGCTTTGACGGACACTAAATAACTTTCCCAGCCACAACAGGACAGCGGTAACGAGAGATTTAGCGGGATATAAATTTGAGGCCTAGTATTTAGGCGCTGGGTGACCGGTATGGATTTAGCGACAGAATTAGACTTGGAAATGCACAGTAGCGTGTGTGTGAAGTTATTCTGAATGACCCTATGTGCACCTTGAATATTATATACCCTTTTAGGGATAGATTTCAAATAGCTCTGATATAGCAGGAACCACTAAATTATGAAATTGCTAAATTGGGAATTGTACTTCAACCCAGAACAAAAAATGTGCTTTGACGGACACTAAATAACTTTCCCAGCCACAACAGGACAGCGGTAACGAGAGATTTAGCGGGATATAAATTTGAGGCCTAGTATTTAGGCGCTGGGTGACCGGTATGGATTTAGCGACAGAATTAGACTTGGAAATGCACAGTAGCGTGTGTGTGAAGTTATTCTGAATGACCCTATGTGCACCTTGAATATTATATACCCTTTTAGGGATAGATTTCAAATAGCTCTGATATAGCAGGAACCACTAAATTATGAAATTGCTAAATTGGGAATTGTACTTCAACCCAGAACAAAAAATGTGCTTTGACGGACACTAAATAACTTTCCCAGCCACAACAGGACAGCGGTAACGAGAGATTTAGCGGGATATAAATTTGAGGCCTAGTATTTAGGCGCTGGGTGACCGGTATGGATTTAGCGACAGAATTAGACTTGGAAATGCACAGTAGCGTGTGTGTGAAGTTATTCTGAATGACCCTATGTGCACCTTGAATATTATATACCCTTTTAGGGATAGATTTCAAATAGCTCTGATATAGCAGGAACCACTAAATTATGAAATTGCTAAATTGGGAATTGTACTTCAACCCAGAACAAAAAATGTGCTTTGACGGACACTAAATAACTTTCCCAGCCACAACAGGACAGCGGTAACGAGAGATTTAGCGGGATATAAATTTGAGGCCTAGTATTTAGGCGCTGGGTGACCGGTATGGATTTAGCGACAGAATTAGACTTGGAAATGCACAGTAGCGTGTGTGTGAAGTTATTCTGAATGACCCTATGTGCACCTTGAATATTATATACCCTTTTAGGGATAGATTTCAAATAGCTCTGATATAGCAGGAACCACTAAATTATGAAATTGCTAAATTGGGAATTGTACTTCAACCCAGAACAAAAAATGTGCTTTGACGGACACTAAATAACTTTCCCAGCCACAACAGGACAGCGGTAACGAGAGATTTAGCGGGATATAAATTTGAGGCCTAGTATTTAGGCGCTGGGTGACCGGTATGGATTTAGCGACAGAATTAGACTTGGAAATGCACAGTAGCGTGTGTGTGAAGTTATTCTGAATGACCCTATGTGCACCTTGAATATTATATACCCTTTTAGGGATAGATTTCAAATAGCTCTGATATAGCAGGAACCACTAAATTATGAAATTGCTAAATTGGGAATTGTACTTCAACCCAGAACAAAAAATGTGCTTTGACGGACACTAAATAACTTTCCCAGCCACAACAGGACAGCGGTAACGAGAGATTTAGCGGGATATAAATTTGAGGCCTAGTATTTAGGCGCTGGGTGACCGGTATGGATTTAGCGACAGAATTAGACTTGGAAATGCACAGTAGCGTGTGTGTGAAGTTATTCTGAATGACCCTATGTGCACCTTGAATATTATATACCCTTTTAGGGATAGATTTCAAATAGCTCTGATATAGCAGGAACCACTAAATTATGAAATTGCTAAATTGGGAATTGTACTTCAACCCAGAACAAAAAATGTGCTTTGACGGACACTAAATAACTTTCCCAGCCACAACAGGACAGCGGTAACGAGAGATTTAGCGGGATATAAATTTGAGGCCTAGTATTTAGGCGCTGGGTGACCGGTATGGATTTAGCGACAGAATTAGACTTGGAAATGCACAGTAGCGTGTGTGTGAAGTTATTCTGAATGACCCTATGTGCACCTTGAATATTATATACCCTTTTAGGGATAGATTTCAAATAGCTCTGATATAGCAGGAACCACTAAATTATGAAATTGCTAAATTGGGAATTGTACTTCAACCCAGAACAAAAAATGTGCTTTGACGGACACTAAATAACTTTCCCAGCCACAACAGGACAGCGGTAACGAGAGATTTAGCGGGATATAAATTTGAGGCCTAGTATTTAGGCGCTGGGTGACCGGTATGGATTTAGCGACAGAATTAGACTTGGAAATGCACAGTAGCGTGTGTGTGAAGTTATTCTGAATGACCCTATGTGCACCTTGAATATTATATACCCTTTTAGGGATAGATTTCAAATAGCTCTGATATAGCAGGAACCACTAAATTATGAAATTGCTAAATTGGGAATTGTACTTCAACCCAGAACAAAAAATGTGCTTTGACGGACACTAAATAACTTTCCCAGCCACAACAGGACAGCGGTAACGAGAGATTTAGCGGGATATAAATTTGAGGCCTAGTATTTAGGCGCTGGGTGACCGGTATGGATTTAGCGACAGAATTAGACTTGGAAATGCACAGTAGCGTGTGTGTGAAGTTATTCTGAATGACCCTATGTGCACCTTGAATATTATATACCCTTTTAGGGATAGATTTCAAATAGCTCTGATATAGCAGGAACCACTAAATTATGAAATTGCTAAATTGGGAATTGTACTTCAACCCAGAACAAAAAATGTGCTTTGACGGACACTAAATAACTTTCCCAGCCACAACAGGACAGCGGTAACGAGAGATTTAGCGGGATATAAATTTGAGGCCTAGTATTTAGGCGCTGGGTGACCGGTATGGATTTAGCGACAGAATTAGACTTGGAAATGCACAGTAGCGTGTGTGTGAAGTTATTCTGAATGACCCTATGTGCACCTTGAATATTATATACCCTTTTAGGGATAGATTTCAAATAGCTCTGATATAGCAGGAACCACTAAATTATGAAATTGCTAAATTGGGAATTGTACTTCAACCCAGAACAAAAAATGTGCTTTGACGGACACTAAATAACTTTCCCAGCCACAACAGTACAGCGGTAACGAGAGATTTAGCGGGATATAAATTTGAGGCCTAGTATTTAGGCGCTGGGTGACCGGTATGGATTTAGCGACAGAATTAGACTTGGAAATGCACAGTAGCGTGTGTGTGAAGTTATTCTGAATGACCCTATGTGCACCTTGAATATTATATACCCTTTTAGGGATAGATTTCAAATAGCTCTGATATAGCAGGAACCACTAAATTATGAAATTGCTAAATTGGGAATTGTACTTCAACCCAGAACAAAAAATGTGCTTTGACGGACACTAAATAACTTTCCCAGCCACAACAGGACAGCGGTAACGAGAGATTTAGCGGGATATAAATTTGAGGCCTAGTATTTAGGCGCTGGGTGACCGGTATGGATTTAGCGACAGAATTAGACTTGGAAATGCACAGTAGCGTGTGTGTGAAGTTATTCTGAATGACCCTATGTGCACCTTGAATATTATATACCCTTTTAGGGATAGATTTCAAATAGCTCTGATATAGCAGGAACCACTAAATTATGAAATTGCTAAATTGGGAATTGTACTTCAACCCAGAACAAAAAATGTGCTTTGACGGACACTAAATAACTTTCCCAGCCACAACAGGACAGCGGTAACGAGAGATTTAGCGGGATATAAATTTGAGGCCTAGTATTTAGGCGCTGGGTGACCGGTATGGATTTAGCGACAGAATTAGACTTGGAAATGCACAGTAGCGTGTGTGTGAAGTTATTCTGAATGACCCTATGTGCACCTTGAATATTATATACCCTTTTAGGGATAGATTTCAAATAGCTCTGATATAGCAGGAACCACTAAATTATGAAATTGCTAAATTGGGAATTGTACTTCAACCCAGAACAAAAAATGTGCTTTGACGGACACTAAATAACTTTCCCAGCCACAACAGGACAGCGGTAACGAGAGATTTAGCGGGATATAAATTTGAGGCCTAGTATTTAGGCGCTGGGTGACCGGTATGGATTTAGCGACAGAATTAGACTTGGAAATGCACAGTAGCGTGTGTGTGAAGTTATTCTGAATGACCCTATGTGCACCTTGAATATTATATACCCTTTTAGGGATAGATTTCAAATAGCTCTGATATAGCAGGAACCACTAAATTATGAAATTGCTAAATTGGGAATTGTACTTCAACCCAGAACAAAAAATGTGCTTTGACGGACACTAAATAACTTTCCCAGCCACAACAGGACAGCGGTAACGAGAGATTTAGCGGGATATAAATTTGAGGCCTAGTATTTAGGCGCTGGGTGACCGGTATGGATTTAGCGACAGAATTAGACTTGGAAATGCACAGTAGCGTGTGTGTGAAGTTATTCTGAATGACCCTATGTGCACCTTGAATATTATATACCCTTTTAGGGATAGATTTCAAATAGCTCTGATATAGCAGGAACCACTAAATTATGAAATTGCTAAATTGGGAATTGTACTTCAACCCAGAACAAAAAATGTGCTTTGACGGACACTAAATAACTTTCCCAGCCACAACAGGACAGCGGTAACGAGAGATTTAGCGGGATATAAATTTGAGGCCTAGTATTTAGGCGCTGGGTGACCGGTATGGATTTAGCGACAGAATTAGACTTGGAAATGCACAGTAGCGTGTGTGTGAAGTTATTCTGAATGACCCTATGTGCACCTTGAATATTATATACCCTTTTAGGGATAGATTTCAAATAGCTCTGATATAGCAGGAACCACTAAATTATGAAATTGCTAAATTGGGAATTGTACTTCAACCCAGAACAAAAAATGTGCTTTGACGGACACTAAATAACTTTCCCAGCCACAACAGGACAGCGGTAACGAGAGATTTAGCGGGATATAAATTTGAGGCCTAGTATTTAGGCGCTGGGTGACCGGTATGGATTTAGCGACAGAATTAGACTTGGAAATGCACAGTAGCGTGTGTGTGAAGTTATTCTGAATGACCCTATGTGCACCTTGAATATTATATACCCTTTTAGGGATAGATTTCAAATAGCTCTGATATAGCAGGAACCACTAAATTATGAAATTGCTAAATTGGGAATTGTACTTCAACCCAGAACAAAAAATGTGCTTTGACGGACACTAAATAACTTTCCCAGCCACAACAGGACAGCGGTAACGAGAGATTTAGCGGGATATAAATTTGAGGCCTAGTATTTAGGCGCTGGGTGACCGGTATGGATTTAGCGACAGAATTAGACTTGGAAATGCACAGTAGCGTGTGTGTGAAGTTATTCTGAATGACCCTATGTGCACCTTGAATATTATATACCCTTTTAGGGATAGATTTCAAATAGCTCTGATATAGCAGGAACCACTAAATTATGAAATTGCTAAATTGGGAATTGTACTTCAACCCAGAACAAAAAATGTGCTTTGACGGACACTAAATAACTTTCCCAGCCACAACAGGACAGCGGTAACGAGAGATTTAGCGGGATATAAATTTGAGGCCTAGTATTTAGGCGCTGGGTGACCGGTATGGATTTAGCGACAGAATTAGACTTGGAAATGCACAGTAGCGTGTGTGTGAAGTTATTCTGAATGACCCTATGTGCACCTTGAATATTATATACCCTTTTAGGGATAGATTTCAAATAGCTCTGATATAGCAGGAACCACTAAATTATGAAATTGCTAAATTGGGAATTGTACTTCAACCCAGAACAAAAAATGTGCTTTGACGGACACTAAATAACTTTCCCAGCCACAACAGGACAGCGGTAACGAGAGATTTAGCGGGATATAAATTTGAGGCCTAGTATTTAGGCGCTGGGTGACCGGTATGGATTTAGCGACAGAATTAGACTTGGAAATGCACAGTAGCGTGTGTGTGAAGTTATTCTGAATGACCCTATGTGCACCTTGAATATTATATACCCTTTTAGGGATAGATTTCAAATAGCTCTGATATAGCAGGAACCACTAAATTATGAAATTGCTAAATTGGGAATTGTACTTCAACCCAGAACAAAAAATGTGCTTTGACGGACACTAAATAACTTTCCCAGCCACAACAGGACAGCGGTAACGAGAGATTTAGCGGGATATAAATTTGAGGCCTAGTATTTAGGCGCTGGGTGACCGGTATGGATTTAGCGACAGAATTAGACTTGGAAATGCACAGTAGCGTGTGTGTGAAGTTATTCTGAATGACCCTATGTGCACCTTGAATATTATATACCCTTTTAGGGATAGATTTCAAATAGCTCTGATATAGCAGGAACCACTAAATTATGAAATTGCTAAATTGGGAATTGTACTTCAACCCAGAACAAAAAATGTGCTTTGACGGACACTAAATAACTTTCCCAGCCACAACAGGACAGCGGTAACGAGAGATTTAGCGGGATATAAATTTGAGGCCTAGTATTTAGGCGCTGGGTGACCGGTATGGATTTAGCGACAGAATTAGACTTGGAAATGCACAGTAGCGTGTGTGTGAAGTTATTCTGAATGACCCTATGTGCACCTTGAATATTATATACCCTTTTAGGGATAGATTTCAAATAGCTCTGATATAGCAGGAACCACTAAATTATGAAATTGCTAAATTGGGAATTGTACTTCAACCCAGAACAAAAAATGTGCTTTGACGGACACTAAATAGCTTTCCCAGCCACAACAGTACAGCGGTAACGAGAGATTTAGCGGGATATAAATTTGAGGCCTAGTATTTAGGCGCTGGGTGACCGGTATGGATTTAGTGACAGAATTAGACTGGGATATGGCCGAAAAATAACCACACTATTGCTGGTTAAATGCACTTGGTGACGGGCGCAGCTTGCCCCTGATGTAGTATATGGCCAAAAAATGAACAGACTATTGCTGGTTAAATGCACTTGGTGACGGGCGCAGCTTGCCCCTGATTTAGTATATGGCCAAAAAATGAACAGACTATTGCTGGTTAAATGCACTTGGTGTGATAGCTTGACCAACCACACTACTGAGGGTTAAATGCACTTGGTGACGGGCGCAGCTTGCCCCTGATGTAGTATATGGCCAAAAAATGAACAGACTATTGCTGGTTAAATGCACTTGGTGACGGGCGCAGCTTGCCCCTGATTTAGTATCTGGCCAAAAAATGAACAGACTATTGCTGGTTAAATGCACTTGGTGTGATAGCTTGACCAACCACACTACTGAGGGTTAAATGCACTTGGTGACGGGCGCAGCTTGCCCCTGATGTAGTATATGGCCAAAAAATGAACAGACTATTGCTGGTTAAATGCACTTGGTGTCACAGCTTGACGAACCACACTACTGAGGGTTAAATGCACTTGGTGACGGGCGCAGCTTGCCCCTGATGTAGTATATGGCCAAAAAATAAACAGACTATTGCTGGTTACATGCACTTGGTGTGACAGCTTCACCCTGATGTAGGCTTTAGCCAAAAAACAACCACACCATTGAGGGTTAAATGCACTTGGTGACAGGCGCAGCTTGCCCCTGATTTAGTATATGGCCAAAAAATGAACAGACTATTGCTGGTTAAATGCACTTGGTGTGACAGCTTCACCCTGATGTAGGCTTTAGCCAAAAAACAACCACACCATTGAGGGTTAAATGCACTTGGTCGCAGCTTGGATGCACTTGGTCGCAGCACCGCACAAGACACAAAATGGCCGCCGATCACCCCAGAAAAAAGTGACTGACAAACGGTCTGGGCAGCCTAAAAACAGTGAGTGAGCATTTGAATTTCAGCAGCTCAATGATGCACAGCTGCAGATCGATCGATTAATCAAGTGAAGTCCTTTGGAGGAGTTAATCTGCCTAATCTCGCCCTACTGTCGCATCCGCAACCTCTCCCTACGCTAATCAGAGCAGAGTGACGGGCGGCACTATGTGACTCCAGCTTAAATAGAGGCTGGGTCACATGGTGCTCTGGCCAATCACAGTCATGCCAATAGTAGGCATGGCTGTGACGGCCTCTTGGGGCAAGTAGTATGACGCTTGTTGATTGGCTGCTTTGCAGCCTTTCAAAAAGCGCCAAGAAAGCGTCACAAAAGCGCCAAGAAAGCGACGAACACCGAACCCGAACCCGGACTTTTACGAAAATGTCCGGGTTCGGGTCCGTGTCACGGACACCCCAAAATTCGGTACGAACCAGAACTATACAGTTCGAGTTCGCTCATCCCTAGTCAGCAGTTCCCTGCCAGCCAATCAGATTAGATTACTGAGAGACACGCCTCCTGCAGGCACGCAGTGTAGAGGACTGCCCCTCTGTCTTCTTCTGTTTACATTAAGTTGGGAGACAGACACACCCTAGTAACGGTCTTTTAAGGGAGCAGTGGAAAGGTACAGAGGACATTATGAAAGCTGTTATTATAAGGTAATTACAGATCTTTTGACAATCATTAACAGACTAACTCAGGTATACATGCCTAGCTCTAATAAACTAGCAAATGAAATAAAATATGACAGTTACCCTTTAATACTGAGGCACAGTAATTCCATATATAAACTAACAGATTAACGGGGATAGTGTCTCAGCAGTTTAACAAGATGCACACAGCGATATATTAGACCACCCTTTAATACTAAGGGACAGTAATTCTATATATAAACTAAGAGATTACCTGCGAATGTGCCAGCAATTCAACAAGATGCAGACAGCAATATATTATACCGCCTTTTAATACTGAGGCACAATAAGTCTATATATAAATCTACAGATTAAAAGGGATTGTGTCTGCAGTTCAAAAAGATGCAGATGGCGATATATTTGACCATCGTTTAACACTGAGGCACAGTAGTTCTGAAATGATGCGACTGAGCTACAATACCACTCACAGCCTGAAAAGATGTGTGGCGCTGTACTGGGAATAACGCAGCCAAGTAGAGCCTTATCAATAGAGATGTTGCGAACATAAAATTTTCCGTTCGCGAACGCGAATTTCTTCAAATGTTCGCGAACGGGTGAACCGGGCGAACCGCCATTAACTTCAATAGGCAGGCGAATTTTAAAACCCACAGGGACTCTTTCTAGCCATAGTAGTGATGAAAAAGTTGTTTCAAGGGGACTAACACCTGGACTGTGGCATGCCGGAGGGGGATCCATGGCAAAACTCCCATGGAAAATTACAAAATTACATAGTTGACTCAGAGTTGGGTTTTAATCCATAAAGGGCATAAATCACCTAACAATCCAAATTTCTTTTTAACAACGTGGTTTAAAACATCCAGTGTGTGTATACGATCAGGTATGATGTTGTATCGATCAGGTTACGCCCGCTTCACAGACATTGCCAGACCAAACTTCCCTTTTAATGCACCACAAACAACCGCAAACAGTCCATTTGCCCAATGCAAACTCCCCATTTGCACAAGGTTGGATACTAAGCTAGCCATGTCTCGTTGATGTCATTGAAGGTTTCTTCCTCCACCCAGCCACGTACAACACCAAGGGTCCCCGAAAGGTGAATTGAATTGATTTTTCAAACGGGGAGACGGTTAAAAAAAATGCTGGCTCCCTCCCCTTTGTTTGAATCACCACGACCACGACGGCCCCTGCGGGGTGGCCTGCCTCTGCCTGTCATTTTTTTTTTTAGATAAGTGGTACTATGCGTGCAAGGTACTGTGCCACCCTATATAAGTGGTGGGCAGTGGGCACAGTACAGTCTGTGTGGGCCTGACACACACTGGCTTGCAACTAGGATTATATCACAGAAAAATAATAAATTGCATTTTTTTTTATCTACAAGGTATTTGTGAGTGACACCCTGTAACGGTAGCCTGGAGTGGTGGCCTAGCAGCAAGTGGCCACAGTACAGTCTGTGGGCCAGACACACACTGGCTTGCAACTGGGATTATATCACAGAAAAATAATAAATTGAATTTTTTTTATCTGCAAGGTATTGTGACACCCTATATGAAATGGTGTGCACACAGTACTGTCTCTGGGCCACACAGTCACTCACTGGCTTGCAAATGCGATTATATCACAGATAAATAATATAAATAGACTTTTTTTATCTGCAAGGTATTGTCTGTGACACCCTGTATGAATGGTGTGCACACAGTACTGTCTGTGACTGAGCCTGCAGCCTCTCACACACGGGCAACCAGGCAACTGCAATATACAGTACAGACCAAAAGTTTGGACACGCCTTCTCATTCAAAGAGTGTTCTTTATTTTCATGACTATGAAAATTGTAGATTCACACTGAAGGCATCAAAACAATGAATTAACACATGTGGAATTATATACATAACAAAAAAGTGTGAAACAACTGAAAATAGGTAATATTCTAGGTTCTTCAAAGTAGCCACCTTTCGCTTTGATTACTGCTTTGCACACTCTTGGCATTCTCTTGATGAGCTTCAAGAGGTAGTCACCTGAAATGGTCTTCCAACAGTCTTAAAGGAGTTCCCAGAGATGCTTAGCACTTGTTGGCCCTTTTGCCTTCACTCTGCGGTCCAGCTCACCCCAAACCATCTCGATTGGGTTCAGGTCCGGTGACTGTGGAGGCCAGGTCATCTGGCGCAGCACCCCATCACTCTCCTTCATGGTCAAATAGCCCTTACACAGCCTGCTGGAGGTGTGTTTGGGGTTATTGTCCTGTTGAAAAATAAGCCATGCTGGTTCAGTATGCCTTCAATTTTGAATAAATCTCCAACAGTGTCGCCAGCAAAGCACCCCCACACCATCACACCTCCTCCTACATGCTTCACTGTGGGGACCAGGCATGTAGAGTCCATCCGTTCACCTTTTCTGCATCGCACAAAGACACAGTGGTTGGAACCAAAGATCTCAAATTTGGACTCATCAGACCAAAGCACAGCTTTCCACTGGTCTAATGTCCATTCCTTGTGTTTAGGGATGAGCGAACTCGAACTGTATAGTTCGGGTTCGTACCGAATTTTGGGGTGTCCGTGACACGGACCCGAACCCGGACATTTTCGTAAAAGTCCGGGTTCGGGTTCGGTGTTCGTCGCTTTCTTCGCGCTTTTGTGACGCTTTCTTGGCGCTTTTTGAAAGGCTGCTAAGCAGCCAATCAACAAGCGTCATACTACTTGCCCCAAGAGGCCATCACAGCCATGCCTACTATTGGCATGGCTGTGATTGGCCAGAGCACCATGTGACCCAGCCTCTATTTAAGCTGGAGTCACATAGCGCCGCCCGTCACTCTGCTCTGATTAGCGTAGGGAGAGGTTGCGGCTGCGACAGTAGGGCGAGATTAGGCAGATTAACTCCTCCAAAGGACTTGATTAACTGATCGATCTGCAGCTGTGGATCATTGAGCTGCTGATCCTCAATTGCTCACTGTTTTTAGGCTGCCCAGACCGTTTGTCAGTCACATTTTTCTGGGGTGATCGGCGGCCATTTTGTGTCTTGTGGTGCGCCAGCACAAGCTGCGACCAAGTGCATTTAACCCTCAATGGTGTGGTTGTTTTTTGGCTAAAGCCTACATCAGGGTGAAGCTGTCACACCAAGTGCATTTAACCCTCAGTAGTGTGGTTGGTCAAGCTATCACACCAAGTGCATTTAACCAGCAATAGTCTGTTCATTTTTTGGCCATATACTAAATCAGGGGCAAGCTGCGCCCGTCACCAAGTGCATTTAACCCTCAGTAGTGTGGTTGGTCAAGCTGTGACACCAAGTGCATTTAACCAGCAATAGTCTGTTCATTTTTTGGCCATATACTACATCAGGGGCAAGCTGCGCCCATCACCAAGTGCATTTAACCAGCAATAGTGTGGTTATTTTTTGGCCATATCCCAGTCTAATTCTGTCACTAAATCCATACCGGTCACCCAGCGCCTAAATACTAGGCCTCAAATTTATATCCCGCTAAATCTCTCGTTACCGCTGTCCTGTTGTGGCTGGGAAAGTTATTTAGTGTCCGTCAAAGCACATTTTTTGTTCTGGGTTGAAATACAATTCCCAATTTAGCAATTTAAAAATTTAGTGGTTTCTGCTGTATCAGATCTATTTGAAATCTATCCCTAAAAGGGTATATAATATTCAAGGTGCACATAGGGTCATTCAGAATAACTTCACACACCCGCTACTGTGCATTTCCAAGTCTAATTCTGTCACTAAACCCATACCTGTCACCCAGCGCCTAAATACTAGGCCTCAAATTTATATCCAGCTAAATCTGTCCTTAGTGCTGTAGCTGGGCGAGTTATTTAGTGTCCGTTCAAGCACATTTCTTGTTCTGGGTTGAAATACAATTCCCAATTTAGCAATTTCATAACTTAGTGGTTTCTGCTATATCAGAGCTATTTGAAATCTATCCCTAAAAGGGTATATAATATTCAAGGTGCACATTGGGTCATTCAGAATAACTTCACACACACCCGCTACTGTGTATTTCCAAGTCTAATTCTGTCACTAAACCCATACCTGTCACCCAGCGCCTAAATACTAGGCCTCAAATTTATATCCTGCTAAATCTCTCGTTAGTGCTGTAGCTGGGCGAGTTATTTAGTGTCCGTTCAAGCACATTTCTTGTTCTGGGTTGAAATACAATTCCCAATTTAGCAATTTCATAATTTAGTGGTTTCTGCTATATCAGAGCTATTTGAAATCTATCCCTAAAAGGGTATATAATATTCAAGGTGCACATTGGGTCATTCAGAATAACTTCACACACACCCGCTACTGTGTATTTCCAAGTCTAATTCTGTCACTAAACCCATACCTGTCACCCAGCGCCTAAATACTAGGCCTCAAATTTATATCCTGCTAAATCTCTCGTTAGTGCTGTAGCTGGGCGAGTTATTTAGTGTCCGTTCAAGCACATTTCTTGTTCTGGGTTGAAATACAATTCCCAATTTAGCAATTTCATAATTTAGTGGTTTCTGCTATATCAGAGCTATTTGAAATCTATCCCTAAAAGGGTATATAATATTCAAGGTGCACATTGGGTCATTCAGAATAACTTCACACACACCCGCTACTGTGTATTTCCAAGTCTAATTCTGTCACTAAACCCATACCTGTCACCCAGCGCCTAAATACTAGGCCTCAAATTTATATCCTGCTAAATCTCTCGTTAGTGCTGTAGCTGGGCGAGTTATTTAGTGTCCGTTCAAGCACATTTCTTGTTCTGGGTTGAAATACAATTCCCAATTTAGCAATTTCATAATTTAGTGGTTTCTGCTATATCAGAGCTATTTGAAATCTATCCCTAAAAGGGTATATAATATTCAAGGTGCACATTGGGTCATTCAGAATAACTTCACACACACCCGCTACTGTGTATTTCCAAGTCTAATTCTGTCACTAAACCCATACCTGTCACCCAGCGCCTAAATACTAGGCCTCAAATTTATATCCTGCTAAATCTCTCGTTAGTGCTGTAGCTGGGCGAGTTATTTAGTGTCCGTTCAAGCACATTTCTTGTTCTGGGTTGAAATACAATTCCCAATTTAGCAATTTCATAATTTAGTGGTTTCTGCTATATCAGAGCTATTTGAAATCTATCCCTAAAAGGGTATATAATATTCAAGGTGCACATTGGGTCATTCAGAATAACTTCACACACACCCGCTACTGTGTATTTCCAAGTCTAATTCTGTCACTAAACCCATACCTGTCACCCAGCGCCTAAATACTAGGCCTCAAATTTATATCCTGCTAAATCTCTCGTTAGTGCTGTAGCTGGGCGAAGTTATTTAGTGTCCGTTCAAGCACATTTCTTGTTCTGGGTTGAAATACAATTCCCAATTTAGCAATTTCATAATTTAGTGGTTTCTGCTATATCAGAGCTATTTGAAATCTATCCCTAAAAGGGTATATAATATTCAAGGTGCACATTGGGTCATTCAGAATAACTTCACACACACCCGCTACTGTGTATTTCCAAGTCTAATTCTGTCACTAAACCCATACCTGTCACCCAGCGCCTAAATACTAGGCCTCAAATTTATATCCTGCTAAATCTCTCGTTAGTGCTGTAGCTGGGCGAGTTATTTAGTGTCCGTTCAAGCACATTTCTTGTTCTGGGTTGAAATACAATTCCCAATTTAGCAATTTCATAATTTAGTGGTTTCTGCTATATCAGAGCTATTTGAAATCTATCCCTAAAAGGGTATATAATATTCAAGGTGCACATTGGGTCATTCAGAATAACTTCACACACACCCGCTACTGTGTATTTCCAAGTCTAATTCTGTCACTAAACCCATACCTGTCACCCAGCGCCTAAATACTAGGCCTCAAATTTATATCCTGCTAAATCTCTCGTTAGTGCTGTAGCTGGGCGAGTTATTTAGTGTCCGTTCAAGCACATTTCTTGTTCTGGGTTGAAATACAATTCCCAATTTAGCAATTTCATAATTTAGTGGTTTCTGCTATATCAGAGCTATTTGAAATCTATCCCTAAAAGGGTATATAATATTCAAGGTGCACATTGGGTCATTCAGAATAACTTCACACACACCCGCTACTGTGTATTTCCAAGTCTAATTCTGTCACTAAACCCATACCTGTCACCCAGCGCCTAAATACTAGGCCTCAAATTTATATCCTGCTAAATCTCTCGTTAGTGCTGTAGCTGGGCGAGTTATTTAGTGTCCGTTCAAGCACATTTCTTGTTCTGGGTTGAAATACAATTCCCAATTTAGCAATTTCATAATTTAGTGGTTTCTGCTATATCAGAGCTATTTGAAATCTATCCCTAAAAGGGTATATAATATTCAAGGTGCACATTGGGTCATTCAGAATAACTTCACACACACCCGCTACTGTGTATTTCCAAGTCTAATTCTGTCACTAAACCCATACCTGTCACCCAGCGCCTAAATACTAGGCCTCAAATTTATATCCTGCTAAATCTCTCGTTAACGCTGTCCTGTTGTGGCTGGGAAAGTTATTTAGTGTCCGTCAAAGCACATTTTTTGTTCTGGGTTGAAATACAATTCCCAATTTAGCAATTTCATAATTTAGTGGTTTCTGCTATATCAGAGCTATTTGAAATCTATCCCTAAAAGGGTATATAATATTCAAGGTGCACATTGGGTCATTCAGAATAACTTCACACACACCCGCTACTGTGTATTTCTAAGTCTAATTCTGTCACTAAACCCATACCTGTCACCCAGCGCCTAAATACTAGGCCTCAAATTTATATCCTGCTAAATCTCTCGTTAGTGCTGTAGCTGGGCGAGTTATTTAGTGTCCGTTCAAGCACATTTCTTGTTCTGGGTTGAAATACAATTCCCAATTTAGCAATTTCATAATTTAGTGGTTTCTGCTATATCAGAGCTATTTGAAATCTATCCCTAAAAGGGTATATAATATTCAAGGTGCACATTGGGTCATTCAGAATAACTTCACACACACCCGCTACTGTGTATTTCCAAGTCTAATTCTGTCACTAAACCCATACCTGTCACCCAGCGCCTAAATACTAGGCCTCAAATTTATATCCTGCTAAATCTCTCGTTAGTGCTGTAGCTGGGCGAGTTATTTAGTGTCCGTTCAAGCACATTTCTTGTTCTGGGTTGAAATACAATTCCCAATTTAGCAATTTCATAATTTAGTGGTTTCTGCTATATCAGAGCTATTTGAAATCTATCCCTAAAAGGGTATATAATATTCAAGGTGCACATTGGGTCATTCAGAATAACTTCACACACACCCGCTACTGTGTATTTCCAAGTCTAATTCTGTCACTAAACCCATACCTGTCACCCAGCGCCTAAATACTAGGCCTCAAATTTATATCCTGCTAAATCTCTCGTTAGTGCTGTAGCTGGGCGAGTTATTTAGTGTCCGTTCAAGCACATTTCTTGTTCTGGGTTGAAATACAATTCCCAATTTAGCAATTTCATAATTTAGTGGTTTCTGCTATATCAGAGCTATTTGAAATCTATCCCTAAAAGGGTATATAATATTCAAGGTGCACATTGGGTCATTCAGAATAACTTCACACACACCCGCTACTGTGTATTTCCAAGTCTAATTCTGTCACTAAACCCATACCTGTCACCCAGCGCCTAAATACTAGGCCTCAAATTTATATCCTGCTAAATCTCTCGTTAGTGCTGTAGCTGGGCGAGTTATTTAGTGTCCGTTCAAGCACATTTCTTGTTCTGGGTTGAAATACAATTCCCAATTTAGCAATTTCATAATTTAGTGGTTTCTGCTATATCAGAGCTATTTGAAATCTATCCCTAAAAGGGTATATAATATTCAAGGTGCACATTGGGTCATTCAGAATAACTTCACACACACACGCTTCTGTGCATTTCCAAGTCTAATTCTGTCACTAAATCCATACCGGTCACCCAGCGCCTAAATACTAGGCCTCAAATTTATATCCCGCTGAATTTGAATACAATACATTGGGCCAAATAATATATTTGTTGTTGTGGTGAACCATAACAATGAGAAAAACATCTAGTAAGGGACGCGGACGTGGACATGGTCGTGGTGGTGTTAGTGGACCCTCTGGTGCTGGGAGAGGACGTGGCCGTTCTGCCACATCCACACGTCCTAGTGTACCAACTACCTCAGGTCCCAGTAGCCGCCAGAATTTACAGCGATATATGGTGGGGCCCAATGCCGTTCTAAGAATGGTAAGGCCTGAGCAGGTACAGGCATTAGTCAATTGGGTGGCCGACAGTGGATCCAGCACGTTCACATTATCTCCCACCCAGTCTTCTGCAGAAAGCGCACAGATGGCGCCTGAAAACCAACCCCATCAGTCTGTCACATCACCCCCATGCATACCAGGGAAACTGTCTCAGCCTCAAGTTATGCAGCAGTCTCTTATGCTGTTTGAAGACTCCGCTGGCAGGGTTTCCCAAGGGCATCCACCTAGCCCTTCCCCAGCGGTGAAAGACATAGAATGCACTGACGCACAACCACTTATGTTTCCTGATGATGAGGACATGGGAATACCACCTCAGCATGTCTCTGATGATGACGAAACACAGGTGCCAACTGCTGCGTCTTTCTGCAGTGTGCAGACTGAACAGGAGGTCAGGGATCAAGACTGGGTGGAAGACGATGCAGGGGACGATGAGGTCCTAGACCCCACATGGAATGAAGGTCGTGCCACTGACTTTCACAGTTCGGAGGAAGAGGCAGTGGTGAGACCGAGCCAACAGCGTAGCAAAAGAGGGAGCAGTGGGCAAAAGCAGAACACCCGCCGCCAAGAGACTCCGCCTGCTACTGACCGCCGCCATCTGGGACCGAGCACCCCAAAGGCAGCTTCAAGGAGTTCCCTGGCATGGCACTTCTTCAAACAATGTGCTGACGACAAGACCCGAGTGGTTTGCACGCTGTGCCATCAGAGCCTGAAGCGAGGCATTAACGTTCTGAACCTGAGCACAACCTGCATGACCAGGCACCTGCATGCAAAGCATGAACTGCAGTGGAGTAAACACCTTAAAACCAAGGAAGTCACTCAGGCTCCCCCTGCTACCTCTTCTGCTGCTGCCGCCTCGGCCTATTCTGCTGCTGCCGCCTCGGCCTCTTCCTCCGCCTCTGGAGGAACGTTGGCACCTGCCGCCCAGCAAACAGGGGATGTACCACCAACACCACCACCACCACCTCCGTCACCAAGCGTCTCAACCATGTCACACGCCAGCGTTCAGCTCTCCATCTCACAAACATTTGATAGAAAGCGTAAATTCCCACCTAGCCACCCTCGATCCCTGGCCCTGAATGCCAGCATTTCTAAACTACTGGCCTATGAAATGCTGTCATTTAGGCTGGTGGACACAGACAGCTTCAAACAGCTCATGTCGCTTGCTGTCCCACAGTATGTTGTTCCCAGCCGGCACTACTTCTCCAAGAGAGCCGTGCCTTCCCTGCACAACCAAGTATCCCATAAAATCAAGTGTGCACTGCGCAACGCCATCTGTAGCAAGGTCCACCTAACCACAGATACGTGGACCAGTAAGCACGGCCAGGGACGCTATATCTCCCTAACTGCACACTGGGTAAATGTAGTGGCAGCTGGGCCCCAGGCGGAGAGCTGTTTGGCGCACGTCCTTCCGCCGCCAAGGATCGCAGGGCAACATTCTTTGCCTCCTGTTGCCACCTCCTCCTTCTCGGCTTCCTCCTCCTCTTCTTCCACCTGCTCATCCAGTCAGCCACACACCTTCACCACCAACTTCAGCACAGCCCGGGGTAAACGTCAGCAGGCCATTCTGAAACTCATATGTTTGGGGGACAGGCCCCACACCGCACAGGAGTTGTGGCGGGGTATTGAACAACAGACCGACGAGTGGTTGCTGCCGGTGAGCCTCAAGCCCGGCCTGGTGGTGTGTGATAATGGGCGAAATCTCGTTGCAGCTCTGGGACTAGCCAATTTGACGCACATCCCTTGCTTGGCGCATGTGCTGAATTTGGTGGTGCAGAAGTTCATTCACAACTACCCCGACATGTCAGAGCTGCTGCATAAAGTGCGGGCCGTCTGTTCGCGCTTCCGGCGTTCACATCCTGCTGCTGCTCGCCTGTCTGCGCTACAGCGTAACTTCGGCCTTCCCGCTCACCGCCTCATATGCGACGTGCCCACCAGGTGGAACTCCACCTTGCACATGCTGGACAGACTGTGCGAGCAGCAGCAGGCCATAGTGGAGTTTCAGCTGCAGCACGCACGGGTCAGTCGCACTACAGAACAGCACCACTTCACCACCAATGACTGGGCCTCCATGCGAGACCTGTGTGCCCTGTTGCGCTGTTTCGAGTACTCCACCAACATGGCCAGTGGCGATGACACCGTTATCAGCGTTACAATACCACTTCTATGTCTCCTTGAGAAAACACTTAGGGCGATGATGGAAGAGGAGGTGGCCCAGGAGGAGGAGGAGGAGGAGGAGGAAGAGGGGTCATTTTTAGCACTTTCAGGCCAGTCTCTTCGAAGTGACTCAGAGGGAGGTTTTTGGCAACAGCAGAGGCCAGGTACAAATGTGGCCAGCCAGGGCCCACTACTGGAGGACGAGGAGGACGAGGATGAGGAGGAGGTGGAGGAGGATGAGGATGAAGCATGGTCACAGCGGGGTGGCACCCAACGCAGCTCGGGTCCATCACTGGTGCGTGGCTGGGGGGAAAGGCAGGACGATGACGATACGCCTCCCACAGAGGACAGCTTGTCCTTACCCCTGGGCAGCCTGGCACACATGAGCGACTACATGCTGCAGTGCCTGCGCAACGACAGCAGAGTTGCCCACATTTTAACCTGTGCGGACTACTGGGTTGCCACCCTGCTGGATCCACGCTACAAAGACAATGTGCCCACCTTACTTCCTGCACTGGAGCGTGATAGGAAGATGCGCGAGTACAAGCGCACGTTGGTAGACGCGCTACTGAGAGCATTCCCAAATGTCACAGGGGAACAAGTGGAAGCCCAAGGCCAAGGCAGAGGAGGAGCAAGAGGTCGCCAAGGCAGCTGTGTCACGGCCAGCTCCTCTGAGGGCAGGGTTAGCATGGCAGAGATGTGGAAAACTTTTGTCAACACGCCACAGCTAACTGCACCACCACCTGATACGCAACGTGTTAGCAGGAGGCAACATTTCACTAACATGGTGGAACAGTACGTGTGCACACCCCTCCACGTACTGACTGATGGTTCGGCCCCATTCAACTTCTGGGTCTCTAAATTGTCCACGTGGCCAGAGCTAGCCTTTTATGCCTTGGAGGTGCTGGCCTGCCCGGCAGCCAGCGTTTTGTCTGAACGTGTATTCAGCACGGCAGGGGGCGTCATTACAGACAAACGCAGCCGCCTGTCTACAGCCAATGTGGACAAGCTGACGTTCATAAAAATGAACCAGGCATGGATCCCACAGGACCTGTCCGTCCCTTGTCCAGATTAGACATTAACTACCTCCCCATAACCATATATTATTGGACTCCAGGGCACTTCCTCATTCAATCCTATTTTTATTTTCATTTTACCATTATATTGCGAGGCTACCCAAAGTTGAATGAACCTCTCCTCTGCCTGTGTGCTAGGCCTAAATATATGCCAATGGACTGTTGCAGTGGTGGGTGACGTGAAGCCTCATTCTCTGCTATGACATGCAGACTGATTCTCTGCTGTCATGAAGCCAGATTGTCTGTTACGGGACCTCTCTGCTCTGCCTGTGTGCTAGGCCTAAATATATGCCAATGGACTGTTGCAGTGGTGGGTGACGTGAAGCCTCATTCTCTGCTATGACATGCAGACTGATTCTCTGCTGACATGAAGCCAGATTGTCTGTTACGGGACCTCTCTCCTCTGCCTGTGTGTGTGCTGGGCCTAAATATATGCCAATGGACTGTTGCAGTGGTGGCTGACGTGAAGCCTCATTCTCTGCTATGACATGCAGACTGATTCTCTGCTGACATGAAGCCAGATTCTCTGTTACGGGACCTCTCTCCTCTGCCTGTGTGTGTGCTGGGCCTAAATATATGCCAATGGACTGTTGCAGTGGTGGCTGACGTGAAGCCTCATTCTCTGCTATGACATGCAGACTGATTCTCTGCTGACATGAAGCCAGATTGTCTGTTACGGGACCTCTCTCCTCTGCCTGTGTGCTAGGCCTAAATATATGCCAATGGACTGTTGCAGTGGTGGCTGACGTGAAGCCTCATTCTCTGCTATGACATGCAGACTAATTCTCTGCTGACATGAAGCCAGATTGTCTGTTACGGGACCTCTCTCCTCTGCCTGGGTGCTGGGCCTAAATTTATGACAATGGACTGTTGCAGTGGTGGCTGACGTGAAGCCTGATTCTCTGCTATGACATGCAGACTGATTCTCTGCTGACATGAAGCCAGATCCTCTGTTACGGGACCTCTCTCCTCTGCCTGTGTGTGTGCTGGGCCTAAATATATGCCAATGGACTGTTGCAGTGGTGGCTGACGTGAAGCCTCATTCTCTGCTATGACATGCAGACTGATTCTCTGCTGACATGAAGCCAGATTCTCTGTTACGGGACCTCTCTCCTCTGCCTGTGTGTGTGCTGGGCCTAAATATATGCCAATGGACTGTTGCAGTGGTGGCTGACGTGAAGCCTCATTCTCTGCTATGACATGCAGACTAATTCTCTGCTGACATGAAGACAGATTCTCTGTTACGGGACCTCCCTCCTCTGCCTGGGTGCTGGGCCTAAATATATGCCAATGGACTGTTGCAGTGGTGGCTGACGTGAAGCCTCATTCTCTGCTATGACATGCAGACTAATTCTCTGCTGACATGAAGACAGATTCTCTGTTACGGGACCTCTCTCCTCTGCCTGGGTGCCGGGGCCTAAATATCTGAGAATGGACTGTTCCAGTGGTGGTTTCAAAGGAAAGGACCGGCACTTCGCTGATGTAGATCACAATGTAGATTTATTCAGTCACATATTCAAAATGGCATAGTGACGCGTTTCAGCACAGATGTGCTTTCATCAGACTGCATAAAACATCTTACACTCCAGCTATTTATACATAAATGAAACACAAAGGAACTGACATCATCAAAGAAGCTCCGCCTCCCTCTTTAAATAAAATTCGCATATCAAATAATCGCAATGAAAAATTCGCATTGAAAAATTCGCAATTGAAAATTCGCAACTGAAAATTCGCAATTGAAAATTGAAAATTCGCAATTGAAAATTCGCAACTAAAAATTCGCAACTGAAAATTCGCAATTGAAAATTCGCAAAAAACATATCCACTCTATACTGGCGAAGATTTTCAGTCACATAGTCCATTCTTGCAGTGATTAATCACGCTGAAGAAAAAAAGAAATATATTTATCAGATTGCATAAGGCCGAATGCCTTATAGGAAGCAGGACACATTGTACTCACGATTGAGGCCCCTGGGCTCCATTGTCTGAAGACGATGGATCCAGTAAGCCTCCCTTTTCAATAACAATTTATTTCTGTCACCCCCTCGACGGGGTAATGATACACCTTCAATAATCTGATACCTCAACTGCGAGATGTTGTGTTTTTTATCATAAAAATGAAGGGGTATTGGGAGTAATAAATTCTGTTTACGGATAGTAGATTTGTGTTTACTTAGTCTGTCCTTCATTCTCATTGAGGTTTCCCCCACATATAGTAATCCACATGGACATTTAAGAATGTAAACCACAAATCTACTATCACAAGTGAACGTGCCCCTTATTGGAATATTTTCACCTGAGTGAGGGTGGGAGAAACATGAACCCTTTATAACGCTGGAACAATTGACACAGTTTAAACAAGGAAAAGTGCCCCGTCTAGGTGTAGATAAAGTACTCTGTCCTCTTTCTATTTTATTACTTCCCACATCCGCCCGGACTATTTTATCCCTAATATTTTCTGCCCGTTTATAGCATATCATGGGTGGCCTCTGGAACTCTCCTATCCGTGGATAGGACTTAGATAATATGTGCCAATGTTGATTAACAATAGTCCTAAGGCGCTGGGACCAGGGATGGTATTTAATCACTAAGGGGATCCTTGTTTCTTTCTTAGTTCTATCTGGTGGTGTAATCTCAGCTTTATTACGCTGTATTTTCAATAGATCAGGGGGGTAGCCTCGCTCTCTAAATTTATTGGTCATATCGTCTAATCTTGTTTGACACATATCCCTATCACTAACGATCCGTCTAACCCTCTGGTATTGCCGCCCTGCTTCTTACTAGAATTGTTCCAGTGGTGGGTGACGGGAAGCCAGATTCTCTGCTATGGAACCTCTCTCCAATTGATTTTGGTTAATTTTTATTTATTTAATTTTTATTTTAATTCATTTCCCTATCCACATTTGTTTGCAGGGGATTTACCTACATGTTGCTGCCTTTTGCAGCCCTCTAGCTCTTTCCTGGGCTGTTTTACAGCCTTTTTAGTGCCGAAAAGTTCGGGTCCCCATTGACTTCAATGGGGTTCGGGTTCGGGACGAAGTTCGGATCGGGTTCGGATCCCGAACCCGAACATTTCCGGGATGTTCGGCCGAACTTCTCGAACCCGAACATCCAGGTGTTCGCTCAACTCTACTTGTGTTACTTAGCCCAAACAAGTCTCTTCTGCTTGTTGCCTGTCCTTAGCAGTGGTTTCCTAGCAGATATTCTACCATGAAGGCCTGATTCACACAGTCTCCTCTTAACAGTTGTTCTAGAGATGTGTCTGCTGCTAGAACTCTGTGTGGCATTGACCTGGTCTCTAATCTGAGCTGCTGTTAACCTGCGATTTCTGAGGCTGGTGACTCAGATGAACTTATCTTCCGCAGCAGAGGTGACTCTTGGTCTTCCTTTCCTGGAGCGGTCCGCATGTGAGCCAGTTTCTTTGTAGCGCTTGATGGTTTTTGTGACTGCACTTGAGGACACTTTCAACGTTTTTCCAATTTTTCGGACTGACTGACCTTCATTTCTTAAAGTAATGATGGCCACTCGTTTTTCTTTACTTAGCTGCTTTTTTCTTGCCATAATACAAATTCTAACAGTCTATTCAGTAGGACTATCAGCTGTGTATCCACCTGACTTCTCCACAACGCAACTGATGGTCCCAACCCCATTTATAAGGCAAGAAATCCCACTTATTAAACCTGACAGGGCACACCTGTGAAGTGAAAACCATTTCAGATGACTACCTCTTGAAGCTCATCAAGAGAATGCCAAGAGTGTGCAAAGCAGTAATCAAAGCAAAAGGTGGCTACTTTGAAGAACCTAGAATATGACATATTTTCAGTTGTTTCACACTTTTTTATGTATATAATTCCACATGTGTTAATTCATAGTTTTGATGCCTTCAGTGTGAATCTACAATTTTCATAGTCATGAAAATAAAGAAAACTCTTTGAATGAGAAGGTGTGCCCAAACTTTTGGTCTGTACTGTGTATATATATATATATATATATATATATATTGTAGGAGAGTCCCCGGAATAATAATGGACGGACGATACGTGCCACCAGAGGTCCTGGCCTCGGTGGAGTAAGAACCGGATCATTGCGGTTACAGCGGCGAATGCTGCTGGCGCAGCGTGTCCGGGCCGGTTCTTACTGTTCCCCACGGCCAGCCCAGGTTTTTGGTGGAGCTGGGCCTTTAAAGAACCCAGCCTGCTGATGATGGGGGTGGGGTGTGTCTTGCTGTGCTGGAGATTTACACAGACAGAGTGAGTGCTGGTGAAGGAGAGTCTGGGCGCAGCACACATTGAAGGATAGCCCTGGGACCTGTGGTGCTACGAGCCGAAGGGGCTCTGGCCTGAGGGAGACAAAGGCATATAGCCTAGAAGCCTGCAGAACTGCTGTGGTCTGTCCAAAACAAGGTGACTCAAACCTGCTGTTTATTTTCTATGGAAGGACTTTTGTTCTATGCACTATGTGGATATGCACCTGTGTGGTCTGCACATTGCCTGTTATGCCGTTGGTGTGAATAAAGTCACAGTGTATCACAAAGACTGTCTATGATTGCCTCAATACTGCCGCCGCTACCGTAGCCTACCACGAGCACATCCCCACAATATATATATATATATATTAAAAATCAGACTGATGTACCAGCCCTAAAAAGGGCTTTTTGGGGTGCTGTCAGGACGCTGTCCTTACAGCAGATGAGTCTGTGGACACAGAACATTGCCCTAGCTAACGCTTTCCCTATTATATCAGCAGCAGCTACACTCTACCTCCTCTCACTAAGAATGCAGCTTCCGAATGAATCTAAAATGGATGCTGTCCATTTAAGTTTGCTCAATGATGATGTATAGGGGGCGGACCGAACATCGCATATGTTCGCCCGCCGCGGCGAACGCGAACAAGCCATGTTCGCCGTGAACTGTTCGCCGGCGAATAGTTCGGGACATCACTACTTATGAAAGGTGAAGGATTTCATTATTAATAAAGGGTTATTGAAAAATCATTTACTGTTAGACATTCGCTGCCCTCGGAGGTCAGCTGCTATTGATTTATTATTATCTATGGTTTGTGTGTGCTACATCAAGTATGATCTCATTTATTCATTTTATCTGTGCCTTCTCCATCTTTTCAGTTCTTATCTGCAAGTGGCTTCATCAATGATAAGCATTAGAGCGTTTCTTTTTTAGAAGATTTCATGAAAATGAATGATTTAAAAATCATGATACATTGTGGGTGCATGGGAAGTGTGAAATTGTTAACTATTTTTATATATTTAAATGTCATTGTGATTCTGCATTTACTATGTATGAATTACTTATTTTAAACATCCTGCCATCTTAAATCTACATCTGCTCAGTTCTCGAGAGTGACTAATATTTCTGCCTTTGCCTTTTTTAAACCAGCTTTAATGACATTTAGCAAGCTGCTAGTAACTTTTAATCAACTACTCTATATAGGCCAAACCTTAAACTGGGTATCTGTCCCTCTAATTGCACTTGATACATTCTCAAACTGGAGAGAAATTTTCATATAAACAATAGAAACATAAATACAGAATTATTTTACCCTGAAATAAATCCAGAATAAGGGAAAAGTTATATGCAATCCAGCTGTATACTCTGAAGGTCATATGGGACTATACATTTCATTTCGGCTGTACAGAGGCAAGATGTTTGTGTGGAGCATGTTTATAGAAATCAGTAGATGAACACGAATCGGCTGTTCCTTTGACTTCCAGCACTATTTTACCACGAGGGAGATGAAAATCCGGGGGCCTACTAATAGGGACCCATAGCAAAACTTAGTATGGTCCCCACCCAGTTTCCATGTATGGGTGTGTCCCAGATGATTTTTTTTTTTTTTATGAGGAAGAAATTTGAATTAATAGTTACCCTTTGGAACTATATATAGCAATCATTAGATTACTTCTTTTTACCGCAACTTCCAAAAGAAAACCACTAGTACCCTGTCCTAAACCATGGAGTTTCTCGTTTTCATGGTGGGCTCTTTGACACTCAGCCTCCCTTCAGCGAAGGTGCGGACGATTCGCAAGGAGTTGCGACGCACCCTGACTTTTTCACAGATCTCTCTCCAACATCTGGCCCGGGTGATAGGTCTCCTGTCCTCTTCCATTCAAGCTATCTTCCCTGACCCTCTGCATTATCGAGCTCTCCAACGACTCAAGATCGCCCACCAGCAGGCGGGTGCGTCATATGCGGATCTACTCTCCTTGGATTCAGAGACAAGGACGAGCTGGAATGGTGGATTGGCAACCTTTCCGCATGGAACGGCAGAGCAATATTCTGTCCGCAACCGGATATTGTAGTAAAGTCGGATGCCAGCCTCCACGGCTTGGGGAGCCCACTGCGAGGGAGTCTCCACCGGAGGCCCATGGTCAGCGATAGAGTTCCATCTACACATCAACGCTCTGGAACTCCTGGCAGGTTCCTTTGCGATTTGCAGCTTCACCAGTGGGAGGGCCAGGGCATGTATTCGCCTTCGGATGGACAACGTCTCTGCACTTCGCTATATCAACTCCATGGGGGGTACCCGCTCCACCATGTTGACTCATTCGGCGAAGGAATTCTGGAACTATTGCCTAACCAACAACATCTCGGTAGTGGCGGAATATTTGCCTGGTCTACACAACACATTGGCCGATTGGAACTTGCGTTACATTTCGGACGCCAGCGACTGGAGGTTAGATGTGGAGGTTTTATCCACCATCGCATCATGTTGGGGGACGTTCTCTATCGACCTCTTTACGTCTCACTGGAACGTCCAACTCCCCAGATATTTCAGTTGGAGGCCAGATCCGACAGCGGAGGCGGTGGACACGTTTCTTCAACAATGGTCCGATGACTTGCTGTATGCCTTCCCACCGTTTTCCCTTATCCCTCGGGTCTTAGCCAATGTGTGTCTGCAAGCTTCGGAGCTTGTTCTGATACTTCCTTTTTGGAACACTCAGTCTTGGTTTCCGCAGCTGTTCGAGCTACTGGTGGAAGTACCCCTATTGCTTCCCAACAGGTCGTCTCTGCTACTGGGTCCAATGAATCAGCCGCATCCTTTGCTTCTGGAGGGCTCCTTGCATCTGCTGGCCTGCAGAGTGTCTCTTCGTCAATTGTCAGCCAAATTGGTTACTCTCTTTTGTCTTATCTCATGCAAGAGAGTTTCGGATGTCCGAGCTTTGGATCATGACGCCCGGTCATTTACTCCGGAGGGGGTGACATTAAACATTTCTCGGCGTAGGAAGACCAATATCAGATTTGTCTCTTATCCTATTTTTCCTTCATCTGTGGCGCTCTGCCCGGTCGCATGTTTGAGGGAGTGCGAATCAAGAACTCATTCCCCATCAGCTTCACAATTATTAATTTCATTTCGTAGACCGTATACTTCCGGTCACGGTGGGTTAAGTGGATTCTATCACTGTCGGGTTTAGACATTTCTATCTTTACAGCGCAATCCTTTCGTGGGGCTTCCGCCACGTCTTTGGCTCTGTCTGGTGCGCGCCTAGAGGATGTCATGAAGTTGGCAGACTGGTCGTGAGTCTCCACTTTTAGGGAGTTTTATTTCAGACCGGATCCTCATGTGTTCGCCTCTATTGTTAACTGGCTTTAAACTAGCAATAGGAGCCTCCGTGTCTTGAGATACTATTGCATGATTTTCCTAGTTTATGACGTAAAGTCATGATTTTATGAAAGACATGGAGGTGAGTATTGACCCACCCATTGTTCCCTACTCTGTTAGTTTTTACATTGTACTGACTTTCCGTGGTATGCTTTCTGATATGTTGCCTATTTTGCCTTATTTTGTGTTTCGGATGTATATGCTTAATTATTTATTTATTATAATTGCATTCTGTTTTCCGATGCTAGTATTGATGATGTAGACGCCTATTTTGCGTTATCTCTACTATTTACCTGTTTTATTACTTCTCAAGGTTGATTCCGGAAAGCATTGGATGGAAGGTTGATTCCTGCTTATGCGGATGGTGTTTCGCTGTCAGGCTCTCTGTTTCGGTTGTTTTGGATTGTTTCTTCTACGGCGTTTGTTCCGGTTCCTTTGAGGAGGGTGTCAAGTCAACAAAGAAAGAGAAAGAGGACTTGAGAGGAATTCCCTTTATACTGGGAATAGGAGGAGGGCCTATCCACCCATTGGTGGTTATGTTATTGTATTTTCTTTGCTGTTGTGTGGTTCAGTAAAGAAAGGGTTAAGTAATACTCGCCTCCGTGTCTTTCATAAAATCATGACCTTACGTCATAAACTAGGAAAATCATGCAATTGACGGCCATGTCCTGAAAATAGATGATGCAAATTAGCATGAATATACCCTGAGACATGATACCACAGCTGTAGTGATGCCCCTGGCTAGAAACACCTTGACACGCGTTTCACCCCTCAAGGCTTAGAATGTAGTATATATACTAGAGGGATTGGACGCTAAATCAAATCACCTGAGCAAACACTGGCTGTGACGTGAATCCGCCATGATGCCCTGATCTATCGTTTGGCATCACCACGTTACCCACTGCGCATGCGAACATGCGCAATGGTGTCACCAATGGAGCAGAACAGCGCACGCATCGGATCGCGCCTCAGTGCGCTCACGTGATTCCGATCTTAAAGGGTACATCATCATCCCTGATAAGGACCGCTATATATCTCAATATTATAAATGCTACCAAAAGGAGACAATGCCAATCATGATTATATACCTAGTCTACATATCATATATTATTGTATCACATAAAAAACATCTAAATTAAAACCCAAATACTTGAAAATGATTATTTTATAAAAAATAAACTATCATATATCAATTCATGAAATAAATATGCCATACATTATTATGTGCAATAAATAGATAAAATCAAGTACTGACATATACATAATATATCCATAAATAATGAGATAAAAATCTACTACAGTTTTTCATATAAATATTAACATACATCACGTGATAAGTGACAAAAAATGATAATAAAAAATGTGTAAGAAATATAAAAAAAATATATATATATATTTTTATATATATATATATATATATATATATAGACCAGATGCAGTCGACACACAGGGGCTTCAGTTAAAACGTCTCCCTTAGGCCTCTTTCACACTTGCGTTGTCCGGATCCGGCGTGTACTCCACTTGCCGGAATTACACGCCGGATCCGGAAAAACGCAAGTGTACTGAAAGCATTTGAAGACGGATCCGTCTTCAAAATGCTTTCAGTGTTACTATGGCACCCAGGACGCTATTAAAGTCCTGGTTGCCATAGTAGGAGCGGGGAGCGGGGGAGCGGTATACTTACAGTCCGCGCGGCTCCCGGGGCGCTCCAGAGTGACGTCAGAGCGCCCCATGCGCATGGATGACGTGCCATGCGATCACGTCATCCATGTGCATGGGGCGCCCTGACGTCACTCTGGAGCGCCCCGGGAGCCGCACGGATGGTAAGTATGCTGCTCCTCCGCTCCCCACTACACTTTACCATGGCTGCCAGGACTTTAGCGTCCCGGCAGCCATGGTAACCATTCAGAAAAAGCTAAACGTCGGATCCGGCAATGCGCCGAAATGACGTTTAGCGTAAGGCCGGATCCGGATCAATGCCTTTCAATGGGCATTAATTCCGGATCCGGCCTTGCGGCAAGTCTTCAGGATTTTGGGCCGGAGCAAAAAGCGCAGCATGCTGTGGTATTTTCTCCGGCAAAAAAAACGTTCCGTTCCGGAACTGAAGACATCCTGATGCATCCTGAACGGATTTCACTCCATTAAGAATGCATTAGGATAAAACTGATCAGGAATCTTCCGGCATAGAGCCCCGACGACGGAACTCTATGCCAGAAGAAAAGAACGCAGGTGTGAAACAGCCCTTAGGAGACGTACCAAATTGTGGTTGAACAAGGCCACACTTGAGAATTATTTACAAAGAAATATTGTGCCATGAGGTCAGAGGATTCAGATCTTTCCTACATTAGAGGTGGAGGATCCTTCCTTTATAAGTAGGTGGGAGGAGATTCTTACTAAATGTTCACAAACTTTGATAAAATTATTGATTGGAGCCAATCGTAAGGCTTTGGAAGTGGTGGAGATTGACACTTTGAAAGATAAGGTCCAACAATTGCTGACAAAGGAGGAGATTGGAAATTTTGACAGGACATTGGAAGAAGAACTAACCATGTGGGAGAAGGAAATGCAAGCAATTAAGGCAAAAAAAATTCTGAGTGACTATCAGCAAAACAAGATATTCAAGTGGCAAATAAATAACATAAGGCCACGCTCCCAGTCCATTACCTCCCTGATATCAGAAGAAGAATGTGGGGCGCCTTTTTTAGGCAGACATCCAATATCGGGGAGAGGACCAGGTTCAGACAGAGTAGATTACAATCTTCGTACTCCCGCTCAGAAAAGAAAGAACAGGAATATGAACGACAGGGAGAAGAGAGTCAAGAATTGAAGGTAATCAATCTTTCAAATATTGCATTAACCACTCCCCAACAACAGGTCTTGAGGAAAGGGCTGGCTTTCTCACCGACAGGGAGATTTGATTTATTTGAGGCAATTAAAGATGTAGAATTATTTTCACAGAAATTAATGTTGAAAAAATACTTCAATAGGGGACATGGAATAACATCTTTATCGTCACCTGCAGAACGACAAGCTGTATGTGATTTAGAGTCATTGTTGGCAGAACAACATAATTTTAATGATGAGGATGGCCCTGTACATTTGCACCGAAGATCACAATGGTTACCCCCTAAGACATCATGTCCAGCTGTAGACATCTTTGCTAAGTTGGTAACACAAGATTTGAAAAAATTAGTTCCCTCTTGGAAAGGCGACAACTTGATTAAATTGCAGAGACAGGCATTGTGTGAACTAAAGAAGTTAAAAGAGGTGATTATAAAGCTGGCGGAAAAGGGGTGGTAACGTTGTGGTCTAGCTGGTGCAGATGTACGAGAAAGAAGCCATTAGACAGTTAAATAATAAATCCTGTTATAAGAGATTGGACAGGGACCCCACTGATTGATTTAAAAGAGAACTGGATTTGAAATTACATGAGAGTGCTTACCAAAATATAATCAGTTGAAAATTGATGGAAGGTATGATAGTAGATTTCCCAAAAATACCCACATTGTATCTTCTTCCCACGGTCCACAAGGACCCCACCAATCCTCATGGACGTCCCATACAGCCCAATAGAGGTGGAGTTTTTAGACATTATGATTAAAAGAGGATCTGATGGGATTATTTCCACTGATGTCTATAGGAAGACAACTGCTGTCAAGTCTTTTTTACATGCGACCTCTTCTCACTATCCGAAAGTTATTTAAGCAATCCCGGTTGACAATTTTTGAGAATGCGATGGATCTGCTGCGAAAAAGAAAATTTTGAACGTCAATCTTCCCATCTAACTAGACGTTTCTTGGAAAGATTCTATCACCTAAAAACCATAAAGGAAGGATATGAGAGAGCAAAAAGGTCATCCCGTGATACATTGTTGGTGAATCATAGAAAGAGGGAGATTAAGGATTCTGCGGTAAGATTTATTACCCCATTTAATAGCGAATGGCTTACCATCCAGAATATCCTGAGAAAACACTGGGCAGCACTGCAAACAGATAGAGATTTAGTGACATGTTTACTGCCATATCCACTGATTACATGGAAACTATCGAAAAATCTACTCAAAAGTCACTATGTAGCAGACACACCAAAAGGGCTATTTGGAAGTAAGGGCCCAAAATGGGGGTCCTTTTCTTGTGGTATGTGTGTGGCCTACAAATTTATGATCCGTTCCACCACTTTTTGGGACTCCTCTAGGGAGAAGGAATATACAATTGTACATAACATTACTTGTAATACTGAAGCGGTTATCTATATGATTACCTGCCCCTACAATCTAATATACATTGGGATGACCACAAGAACCTAAAAGTACACATTTTGGAACACTTGAGTAAAATTCAAGCCGCGCTGGAGGTTGTTGGAGATGATGTGGAGGGGCTATAATCCGTTCCTTGTCATTTTCGTATCTTGTTTGCAACCCAAGAGGCTTGAAAATAATAGGAATAGATAGGATTAGATTGGAGGAAAGGGGTCAAGATGTTAAACGGGCTCTGTTATGCAAGGAGACCAAATGGATAGTACTGTTGGATACAATTTCCCCAACAGTGCTTAATTAATCTAATAGCTTTAAATCTTTCCTGTAAGAATGCGTGAATTTTAATCTTGGGGTCTATATTTAGTTTTTATTATATTTTTTTATTTTATTAATTTTGGTTTTCTGTTATTTAGAGAGGGTAGAGGACGTGTATTTATACAGCAATGGAACACAATTGAAGAATAACATTAGAAATAAGAAATTGAGGGACGACATGCGGACAACATATCAGCAGAAAATTATGATCTACTTAGTTTTATATTAGTCCTATATTTTTTGGGTGGAATGTGAGTGGAATGCACTTAATTCACCGGATTCTACAGACGTGTTTTCGGTGTCTTGACTGCATCCCACGCATATGTATAGTGTCTGCTCCTGTTTGCATTTTGTGGTGTAGGGATATGTGAACACTGTCACATTTTAGCATCATTCAATAGGGGGTCATTCACTTTTGTTTGATGTCTGTTTTTTTGGTGTTTCATTTGGTTTAAACATCTTGGAGGATGCACTCCATCCACCGGGGCCCCATTTTACCTGAGGCCTCTGGGCGTTGACTGCATCTGGTCCATTTTATATTTATTTTTTAGATATTTCTTACACATTTTTTATTATCATTTTTTGTCACTATTCACGTGATACACACAGTTTGTATATGTTAATATTTATATGAAATGTTAGATTTTTATCTCATTATTTATATGATGGATATGAAATGGTATATTTTATCTATTTATTGCACATATTGATGTATGGCATATTTATTTCATGAATTGATATATGATAGTTTATTTTTTATATAATAGTCATGTTCAAGTATTTGGGTTTTAATTTAGATGTTTTATATGTGATACAATAATATATGATATGGAGACTAGGTATGTAATCATGATTGGCATTGTCTCCTTTTGGTAGCATCATAATATTGAGATATATAGCGTTCCTTATCAGAGATGATAATGTTCCCTTTAAGATCTGAATCATGTGAGCGCACTGAGGCGCGATCCGACACATGCGCTGTTCTGCTCCATTGTGATGTGCTCCGATTACATCATCGTGCATGTTCGCATGCGCAGTCGGGTGACATGGAGGCGCCAAGCGATAGATCAGGGCATCATGGCGGATTCGCGCCACAGCCAGTGTTTGATCAGGTGATTTGATTTAGCGTTTAATCCCTCTAGTATATATACCCCATTCTTTATATTTGGTATCACCTCCTGATGAAGCCTTTAGGGGTGAAACGCACGTTGAGGTGTTTGTAGCCTGGGGCGTCACTACAGCTGTGGTATCATGTCTCAGGATATGTTCATGCTAATTTGCATCATCTATTTTCAGGACATGGCCATCTATTAATGTTTGGGTGGGATAGCCTATTGCATATTGATGTGTATTCTCATTCAAAGCGCTACAGTCTAGCCATGTGTGTATTACTTTAATTGGGTGCATTTGTCCCCCCTTACCTCTGTAATTGAGGGAGTGTAGCGCTGTGTGTGTGATTTAACACACATATCTTTGGTACTTCACTTATAGGTGTTTTAGCACTACCTAGGTTCTGCTGCATAGGATTTATTAGCGCTCTCACCTTTTTGTGTATTGCCTGATATATTGTACTATTAGGAGTGGGTTTATTGTGCATGTGCATTCTCTCTCACCTATAGCGCCACACTTCAGCCAAGGTGCATTAGTGATGCAGGGATTACATTCCCATGATATTACATCTTCCGGGGGCGTGTGACGCTGGGTATGAGAATTAGTGCATATGTTCTATGGTGTATCAGCAGGTATTTGCTGGACATTTTTTGTAATTAGAGGTAGGCAGCAGCAGGCGATGTATGGCGGCTCCTACATTTGAATGATTTACATAACTTAAGACACATACCATTCCGTGTGGTGTAACCCTGTTTTCTCCTTGTATCTATTTTCCATTGTGTCATTTTCTGCCAGCTTATCCATTTTTATATCTTGTATTGATTAAGAAAGATTTTTACTTGATTTTTATATACTAGTATCTTATTGGTTTTCTTTTGGAAGTTGGACTGGATGTATATGATCTATGGGTGAGAAGTAAGAAGTTTGTGATATTTTTAAAAGCATCCTAAAATCTAATTGTGAGATGTACATACCTTATGGGAATAAAAGGTTAAGGAACAATAAAAAAACATTGTGGATAAATAGAACTGTAAAGAAAGCAATACATGACAAAAAGAAAGCATTTCAATTACTAAAACAGGAGCGTAGCAAGGAAGCACTGAAAAACTTTAAGGAAAAAAATAGAATATATAAAAAACTAATAAATGCAGTCAAACTAGAGAGATTTATGGCCTAAGAGAGCAGAACTAACCATAAAATGTTTTTCAATTATATAATTGGTAAAAAGTATAAATATGAAGGTGTCAGCCCTCTACAGAATAAAGAGGGGAGAGTTGCAGAGAACGATGATGAGAAAGCAAAGCTATTAAATATTTTTTTCTCCACTGTATTCACTGTCAGATGAAATGCAGAATGTAAAATTAAATTCCCCATTAAAAGTGCCCTGTCTGATCCAGAAAGAAGTACAGTGGCGTCTTAAAAAGATTAAAATAGACAAATCGCCAGGACCAGATGGCATACACCCCCATATCCTAAGAGAATTAAGTAATGTCATAGCCAGACCCTTATTTCTGATATTTAAGGACTCTATACTGACAGGTTGTGTTCCACATGATTGGCACATAGCAAATGTAGTGCCAATATTCAAAAAGGGTCCAAAAACAGAGCCCGAAAACAATAGGCCAGTAAGTTTAACATCTGTCATGGGTAAACTGTTTGAAGGTTTTCTTAGAGATGCTATCTTGGAGTACCTCAATGAAAATAAGCAAATAACGCCATATCAGCATGGCTTTATGAGGAATTGGTCATGTCAAACTAATTTAATCAGTTTCTATGAGGAGGTAAGTTCTAGACTTGACAGCGGCGAAACAATGGATGTCATATATATGGACTTCTCCAAAGCATTTGACACTGTACTGCATAAAAGGTTAGTATATAAAATGAGAATGCTTGGACTGGGAGAAAATGTCTGCATTTGGGTAAGTTACTGGCTCAGTGATAGAAAACAGAGGGTGGTTATTAACGGTACACACTGATTGGGTCACTGTCACTAGTGGAGTACCTCAGGGGTCAGTATTGGGCCCTATTCTTTTCAATATATTTATTAATGATCTTGTAGAAGGCTTGCACAGTAAAATATTTTTTTTTGCAGGTGACACTAAACTGTGTAAAGTAATTGACACAGAAGAGGACAGTATAATGCTACAGATGGATCTTGATAGATTGGAGGCTTGGCCAGATAAGTGGCAGATGAGGTTTAACACTGACAAATGTAAGGTTATGCACATGGGAAGGAATAATGCAAGTCACCCGTACATACTAAATGGTAAAGCACTGGGTAACACTGAACATGGAAAAGGACCTAGGAATTTTAGTGAACAGCAAACTAAGCTGTAAAAACAAGTATCAGGCAGCTGCTGCCAAGGCCAATAAGATAATGGGTTGCATCAAAAGGGGCAAACATGCCTGTGATGAGAACATAGTTCTAATACTTTACAAATCACTGTGTACAGTTCTGGGCTCCTGTGAACAAGGCAGACATAGCAGAGCTGGAGAGGGTACAGAGGAGGGCAACGAAAGTAATAACTGGAATGGGGGGACTACAGTGCCCTGAAAGATTATCAACATTAGGGTTATTCACTTTAGAAAAAAGATAACTGATGGGAGATCTTATTGCTATGTGCAATGAGCAGGACACTGATACAATGGCCAATGATTCAGTGGGTCAGGATATGTATATGTATATTTTTGAGTAGTTTGTGACGCCAATTGCAGCTTGCGCAGGTACTGTAGCAGGGCCCTTTAAGATGTTATAGCTCACGTACCAGGTGAGGAATGCCAGAGGGGGATAATGTCTCTGTATAGCAGATATGGTAGTGTCAACGGTCTCTCCTACCTTGGTACGACTGGACTCCTGGATCCTGGCTCACTTGCAATAAAATGAGTGTTTAGGGCCAAACATTTTTTGTAAGCCCACAGCCACTAACTCCCTTCTTAGGTTGGAAAGGAGCCACCCATTACCCCTCAAGAAAGGGTTCCTCTGAGGTTAGTACCTAAGACTGCTTGAATAAGAGGGATATTTTGACCCTTGCCCATGATCTAAAATTAAGTTTATGGAAAGGGGTTACCCTAAGTATGTCCTTAGACAGGATGCCAAAGGCGCCCTGCAGATATTCCCAGACCTCTAGGGAGAAATTTAATGGAGTTCCTGGTATTAACACTCTGTTTTTTTATTTTTAAAACCCTTAGACAGGATATCAGGTAGCACTTAAGGCCACATCACCCTTATGGTCTATTATTCAACATTATGTGGTCCATTTCCAAAATTCCTTTTGCTCTTCAGTAGCGCTCCCCATGCTAGTGAATACCAGGGATAGTACATGCCACACCAGTCTTTCACCTATCAACATTAATCCAAGACTGTGGGACATCTCACCTTATGTGTTGTTTTTAGAGTCTATCCTCCCCTTTCATCTTCTAGAAGGCCTACACATTGTTAAAAGTTTTAAGCTTATTCCACCTTATGACTGTTTATACTCTTGAATTAGCCACTCAGAACATTTCATATGGTTACATATTATATTTTGGAATTGTCTCATGCACTGCAACCATGCACCGCAACCATGCACCCAACAGACTCACTGTACGCAACCATGTACAGGTGACTCACTCCTCCGGGCCACAGCTTGCCTCTTGTCTCTAAATGGTCCTGCTAAACACAATGGGCTACATTTAATAAGTGTGTCGATGGCATAACTTTAGGCAGGTTGTCTACATATGCACCTGATTTATTGTTGTGGCTCAGGCTGGATGATAAATGTAGTACCTGGCTAGACACTTAAGTCTAACTGTATACCAACGATTGGTTGGCTTACTTTCAGACAAAATTTTATGGTCAAATTGTGGGACAAAGTCCTACATCTTAGGCCTTGCCTCTTTGTCACAAAGTCATGCCTCTTTCCTGGTAAGCTACACCCCTTTTCAGACTAAGGAGCATAAAATCTCTCTAAACTTAGATGCTAAACCAAAATCTAGGTTCACTAACATTAGTAAATGCTGGCCAATTTGTTCATTTAGGAGTAAATGATCAGGTGAAGCAATTTATCATGACGGAACTGTGTATCCTTTAATAAATATATTGAAAGCCAAAATCATACAGATTGTACTAATCAAAGGTTATATACTGTTTGTTTGTATTATAAAATACTGTACAATTATAATGACACTCACAGGTTGAGCTAGTGGGAAAAGGATTTTTGGTTTGATTTGAATGGGTGTCAGTGTACAAATAGTTAATGCATTCCTGTGTACACCACCATCTGCAACTAAACAGTTTGAAGCCTCCCTGTCAGGAATCTAAAGGTGAATTCACACAGGCCGAGGAGGAGCAAATAGTTTAGAAGGAAGCGTTCCTTCCCGACAGTTAGCTACTTGTTAAGAGGAGGTGTAGCACAGCGATAATCTCCACAGTATGAGGATAAGGGACTGCTATTGCCAACGCTCGTCCTCATACAGCTGCATTGTTTTTGGGCAGCAAAACGCTGTTTAGAGAGAACAATCTGCTGCCTAGAAACGATAATTTATGTACCTGCACTAACAACAGTTTCATCCAATCAATGAGCGTTTCACTTGTTCATCGGGTGATCAGCTGCACATTTAGATAGGCATTCACAGAAAACGTTCATTCCCAATAATCTGCCAGAATATCATGCAATGTAATTCCACCTTTAGACCAGGGAACTAAATCTCCAGGACCGTTACACTGAGCATGGGGGCAATAGTGCTCAGCCCACTATTGTTCACCATACTAAGTCATGGCTATGCAGCAAAACATGACTCCAATCAAATCATCAAGTTTGCAGACAACACGACTGTGGTAGGTTTCAGAAGAAATAATGACGAGTTAGAGTACAGGAGCCAAGTGGGTTGGCTAGCTGACTGGTGCAATGAAAACAACCTGGTCCTGAACATATACAAGATGGAGGAGATAGTAGTGGACCTCAGGAGAAAAATTAGCACGCATTTGCCACTATGACATCAGTAGAATCTGTTTCAGTACTTGAGATCCATTACCAAAATAAAACTGGCCAGTAACTGAAACAAGACTGTACTGCTTGTCCCGGTCTTCTTTGTGGCAGTCAGACTGCATCCACAAGCAGTACAATGTAATTGTCATTGCCATCACTCCTGGTTTTTTGCTCCATCGTCTTTTATCCATAATGGATTGAGTGGCCAGGAAACAACTATAAATGCCCAGCATTATGGTGGTAAAGCTGAACTCCTACCTGACCAAGTTAATGGCAATGCAGTTGCCTCCGTACCACTTAGTGGATTAAGCTGCATTTAGCGAACTGAGACTGGAAGCTGCTATTATTTCTCCCAAAATGCCATCCATGCATTTTGCTTTCATGTGGTAGAGAACATGGACTGCTCATTGCTACTGTTTCTGTCTGGCAAGGTGCACACCAGTATGACAACTGGGACAGCTGCTATGGGCAAGAACAGTGCATGTCTTTCACAGCCTATTAGATCAATGTTTTACGTGGCAGTGGCAACACAGCAACAAGGTCAAGTCCTATTGACACCTCTATGCTTTTGTCAGTCTGGTTCCCACACCAGATGCTTATCCACCTCCTTCTCAATAGACTTTCTCCGCCCCTACTGAGTCACAACTTCCCACCATCTCTGCTATGACAAGTAACAGAAGACACAACAGCACCAGCAACAGTCAATTCAGTTTGATGAACATGACAAAAAAATCCTTTCAAGTGCTGCACCAAGCTGACGCACATCAGCAAATAAATATATATACCTCCTGAACAACCAGATTCAGTCCTACCTAGACTGTGCTTTTTTTCCTGCACAGACCCTGTTCCTTGCAATGAGGCTTCCACCATCTTGTTGCACCTATGCTCCACTGCTTTCCGTGACCAGCCCCTGCCTCACTGCTTTGATTGACATGACAGTGGCAAAGCAGCCAGAAGGGGCTGGCCATGAAATGAGCAGAGCTTCAGTGCAACAGGAGCAATGGTGACACTGTCATTGCACTAAAGGCCTAATTTACATATTGAGAACAAGTATAATAACTCAGGAATGGAGGATTGACAAAAGAAACCCAGCATTTTAATCAAGTGAACTACGGCTATGTGTCTAGGCCAGTGGTGGCGAACCTATGGCACGGGTGCCAAAGGTGGCACTCAGAGCTCTCTCTGTGGGCACCCGCACCCTGGAAAAAGTCTATGGTGTACCAATATGCCTTAGACTTTTCCTGCCATTCATCATCACTATGAATGGCACAGGCAGCACACTGGGTGCAGGCAGGATATTATAGCTAAATGGTAAAGTACATGGAAAATATACTATATTGGACTGTAGTATTCAGGTAAAATTGCAGTGTTGACACTTAGCGATAAATAAGTGGGTTTAGGGTTGCAGTTTGGGCACTCGGCCTGTAAAAGGTTCACCATCCCTGGTCTAGGCTAACAGTTTGATAGGGAAGTCTTTGGTGACAGATTACTTTAAACTATTAGTTATGACCAATACTTCTTTTTATGGCTAATGAGATTAATGAGATTTAAGCTAGGACGCTGCCATTTAGCGGCGGCCTAGCCTAAGCACTGCATTGGTCTCCTGTATAGTGATGAAGAGGAGCTCAGCTCTCACTGTATGGGAACTTCTGCCATAGCCTTATCCACCTTGGGCAGAATACTAGGCTGAACAGTGGATGGTAAATCCATCTCTATTAAGGATGTGACTTTACCAGTACTGAAAATCCCTATCTATGACATACAGTACCATGTCATAATAGCATTTGAAGCAAACAAGTATGTCATCCATGATTGCCACCGAATTCTAATAATCTCAAGGATTAACTCTCAATCACAGATCAAATTTGGATGGTTAACAATTCACACAAAAAGAAGCCCTGAGGCTATATAACTCAGAGGAAGAGCGATAAGACTATCAGGGAAACAAAAAAAAGAAGAAAGGAAAAAAAGAGTAACACCCGCCTGCCGTCCTGTAAAATAATTTTCAATATGGCCAGCCAATTCAGTCAGTTACGCTTTAAGCTATTTTTTAAGTAGCTTCTCTTGGCATCTAGCTTTCAAGACGGCAGATTTTAAAAGCCACTTTTTACACCGCAGTATAGTTATAATGTCTGGAAATAAAGATAAGAAATGTAATTGAATACTTCAGAAGGAACAAAGAAGGGGAACAAAATGACAACATGTAGACCCAGGAATATCCTTTTTATCAGAAGGAAAAACTAGGTTTGTTGCTTATCACTTTCTATACAGAGGGAGAGAATTGGCAGATTTTTCCTTGTACTTTTAGAAAATCACAAAGCAAACGAAACAGAGAAATAACTTCTAGATATCACTCAGGATAGTGTTTTTTTTTTTTAAACAAAAATAATAAACTATTAATATGTAAAATAATCACAAAATATTAAGAATCTATCTTTCTTTATTATCCTTCAGGCAGCAAATACAAAGGGTTAATGTCTTGCTCCTCCCGTCTAGGACAGAAGACCAATCATTAGTAAATCAGACTAATTAACTCTCCCTATAAAGGAGTGCACACCCACTAGGCAGACGTGTTTTTTTCTTTTGTCTAGGACAGTGAAGAGGCTCACACATACAGAGGCTCCTGCTGCTGTGACTTTCTAGCTAAGCGGCAGGGGTTCCAACCGTCCAGAAATTTCTGGAAAGTCCGTAAAAACTTTTTTTGTGTGATTTTTTGGTTGTACTTGACTATATTATTTTGGTGATAATTATCATCTTTTTACAGCTCACAGTAAATGTTGGTAATCAGTTATATTATTTTATGATATGTATATTGAGTTATAGACATGTATCTCTTATAATATTTATAATCTATTATGGTTTTCCAATTTGTCCATAACATTTTTTGACTCTCTGTGATTTTGGGATATGTTGTCCAGAAAAAGTTAAATTCTGGTTGGCAACACAGCTAAGTGGTGAAAGCTTAACATTACAAACCTGGGAGTGCATGTAACCAGAGTTACATGCATGATATGATGTGTTGGGAGTGTTTTCCAGAGCTACATGCATGATATAATGTGCTGGAAGTGTTTTCCAGATTTTATTTTTCCCCATCAGGTATTACATGGAATGACTGAGCTGAGAGTTATCCTGGAGTGCTCCTGGTGAGCTTCTCATATGCAGCAAGTGTTCCCTGCAGAGTATCAATCATGTCCCTGTGAGAAGTGCTGGTTTAGCTGTTAGAAGCACAGAGTTATTACCTGTAGTCAGTGTCTCGATCTCAGGAGGCAGCCATTTTGGAGCAGATATCAATGAAGTAGAGCTCTGTACAAGGGCAAGATATTGCTGCAGCAGTGGCATCACAGCCGTTTTGAGGATCCAGGGAATTGGCCATATGTAGCTGGTGATGCATGTGTGAGCGAATTAATATGTTACAGATACAGAACTTTGCAAAGAATCCATAAAGCTGAAAAATTCGATTTGCAACAAATGTGAATTTCCTTCCGCTTCGTGGCAATGAAGCGCAATTTTCCTAAAATGTGTGAGGACTGAGGACATGGGGCAAGGAACTTTGGGAAGGCGGGATCACCCAGATTGACATGCCTGCATGCAGCCAATCAGCAGCCAGCCAGCCCTGTGATGTCACAGCCCTATAAATATGGCAGCCATTTTAGATTCTGCTATTTTCCAGCGTTCAGAGTGCAGGGACAGACGTGTGAAGGCGCTAGGGACAGCAACTGGAAAAACGATTGTGGAAAAAAAAGACAGAAGTGCAGGGAAAGGATAGGAATCATTTCACAGCATCTTAGTGCAGGGAGAGACATCAGAAGGCGCTAGGGACATTAATAGGAAAGTGATTTACAAGTGCAGGGAAAGATTATTTGGGGATCCAAAAAGTCATTAGACAGCTCTGTCATTCCAGCTTTTTGTTATTGGGCTGCAAGTGCTATGTTGAAAAGCCTTTAGTGGCTTATATCTTAGTATCTTATTCAGTACGACAAAAAATATATATTCTCAGTTCACTTCTGCAGTCATTTCTGATCAAAGCGTATAGGGGCATATTTCAGTACTACAAGAAAAATATATACACACTTCACTCTTTAAGTTTTTTCTGGTCAAAGCGTACAGTGGCCTATTTCAGTCCAACAAGAAAAATATATTCTCAGTTCACTTCTGCAGGTATTTCTGTTGAAAGCGTATAGGGCCTTATTACAGTAAAAAAAGAAAAATATATACGCACTTCACTGGTGCATTTATGTCTGCTGGAAGTGTTTACTGGTCTATTTCAGTACAAAAAGAAAAATATATTCTCAGTTCATGTTTTTGTTAAAAGCATGGCTGGGAGTCAGCAGTGTGGCAGCAGTGGGAGGTTTGGAGCCAAACGTGCCTGGGGTAGAGCACCTGCTTCACAGCAGCCTACCTACCCAGGAAGTTGTGGTGCAGGGGCTCACGGAAGTAGCGGCGGCAGCAGTCAGTTTGGCGGTTAAATGTGTTATTTTAGATTTCTGTACAAAAAGAAAAATACATTCTCAGTTCACGTCGGCAACGGTTATATGTGTTGAAAGTGTTTATTGGCCTGTTTCAGTATAAACAGAAAATACATTTTCAGTTCACGTCAGCGGCGGTTATATGCGTTGAAAGCGTTTAGTGGCCTATTTCAGTACAAACAGAAAAATACATTCTCAGTTCACGTTGGCGGTAGTGATGAGCAAGCACCAAAGTATTCGGTGTTTGGGCCGAACACATTGCTATATTTGTGTGCTCGGCCGAGCACCCGAGTATAATGGAAGTCAATGGGAGACAACCAGGCACCCCCTGCTCTGAAGGGTGTCTGGTTCATAATAAAAGGTTAGAAATTGATTGAAACCCCATCAAAATGGTTTGGAAACAGCATTATGAGGATGGCTGGATGCATCTTAGACTCCTGTTACATACGATATACAATAGACAACCACACAAAAGCTATATGCCAAAAGCCAGGTATGTGACCAATCTATCCATGAGACAGATAATAGCCAGCATACCTTACAATGGCAGCCTTGTGCACTATCAGTCAAATGAGAGATGGTTTGGAATATCTCTTAGTGCACAAGGCTGCCATTGTAAGGAATACAAACAGAAAAATACATTCTCAGTTCATGTTGGCGGCGGTTATGTGTTGAAAGCGTTTATGGCCTATTTCAGTACAAACAAAAAAGTACATTTTCAGTTCACGTCGGCGGCAGTTGTAGTGTGTTGAAAGCATGGCTGGGAGTCAGCAGGGTGGCAGCAGTGGGAGGTCGAGCCAAACGTGCCCAGGGTAGAGCACCTGCTTCGTAGCAGCCTACTTTCCCGGGAAGTAGTGGTGCAGGGGTTCACGGAAGTAGCGACGGTAGCAGTCAGTCACAAAGTCAGTGCGGCAGTTATATTTGGTAAAATCTTTATTGAAGTATTTCGGTGGAAAAACTAAATTTATTCAGCGGTCAGCGCTATGGTTATATGCGGTAAAATCTCAATGATCTGACTGCTACACACTTTCAAAATCATCCTTCAGAAGAGCGAATAGATGCTGGATAACCGGGACGCCCCATGACCTTCCCAGGAGCTGCTGTCGGGAGCAGCAGTTCATTTCTGAGACGTCCGTATGGTGCTGGGGGAATCCGAACACCCTCTCCATCTCCGTGCTCCGTTAGTATGTGGTAAAATCTTAATTGACACATTTCAGTCGCAGTTATGTGTTAAAACCTTTTGGGACATATTTTGGTGGAAAAACAAATTGTATTCAGCGTTCAGCGCTGCAGTTATATGTGGTAAAATCTTTTGTGATGTATTTCGGTGGAAAACCAAATCTTATTCAGTGTTCAGCGCTGTAGTAATATGCGGTAAAATCTTTATTGATGTATTTCAGTGGAAAAACTAATTGTATTCAGCATTCAGCACTGCAGTTATATGCGGTAAAATCTTTATTGATGTATTTCAGTGGAAAAACTAATTGTATTCAGCATTCAGCACTGCAGTTATATGTGGTAAGATCTTTATTGATGTATTGCGGTCGAAAAACACATTTTATTCAGCGTTCAGCGCTGTAGTTATATGCGGTAAAATCTCCATGATATCTCCATGATAAATCTGCAGCGTGGGGGCGCCGTGAGGCTTTATAAATGAAGTAGGCAGCGCAGGCACGTGAAGTCAGTGAGTTCCGGCCGCCCGCCCTGCTCTGCCTACTACAGGAGATTTAGTAAGTAGTACAGATGCGGCTGGGGATCGGAACTTCAATGAAAGCTATTATTATAAAATGTTTAGGCAATAAAGCAGTGAGTGAGCGGCGGGGACGGAGTTCAGTGACTGCATTTGCATGACACTGATGCAAGGCCCAACATTAGCACCCTGAGCATGCTTCACCTTCTGCCCACACATCCTGCATAGCACCATGTTAACATCCTCCAGCGACTTGATAAAAAATTCCTGCACTGCTGTGTATGCCATTTTACCCCCACCACTCAGTGAAGACTGCCTGCCGCTGCCTTATGAACTGCTAGTTGTTTCTTGACAGGTAGGGTCCTGAGTAGCAGACAGTCTACCCCAGGCTCCATATCTCCCATGACTTCCAACCTTCTGGCTTATCAGATTCCTGCTGCCACCCTCACCCCCTGATAATGATGATGATGCCTTCTTTTCACCCGCTGTGTGATTGGCTACATCATGGTGTGGCTCAACCAGAATTTACAGACACCAGTTCCTGTTGCAACAGAATAGATCATTCTGCCACTAATTATCACACTGTAGTGTGTTGCCACACCAGAATATTCTGCAAACTAGGCTATTACCTCTGGCCACTTGCTGCTGCAACCAGTCTGATGCTGCCACCCAATGATGCCACCCGCTTGCTGTCTCTAATGCCATTTCTACAATATGGCTTACTGTTATGTACATGTTATATTTTTACAAGGATATGCATACCACTGGCCCTTGGTATCACACTGACGATGTTGAGTTCTGCTACTACTGTGATCTGCCACCATCTTGTGCTGTATGCCACTGCTGTTGCTGCTGCCATCCCCACTCTGTCATGACGCCAATATTGTCATTATTACTGCCACTGCTGCTGCCCCCATACCCACTTTGTAATTGGGCCATTGTCACTGTTACTGTATCCTGTATTTTGAGCTTCCATAAGGCCTCTTTCACAAATTCTGTATTTGGTGAGTATTTGTAAGCCAAAAACAGTAGAGGGTCCAAAACACAAAAGAGATGCAAATATTTAATCTTTGTTTTGGACCTACTCCTGGTTTTCGCTTACAATTACCGATCAAATACTGATACAAAATACTGACCATATACTGACCATGTGAAAGAGGCCTTACGGATGCTCAAAATATCGGATCTGTTTTTTCTTTGTATTTTACTGTTCTTCTGACTGGTCAGAAGAATGGAAAAATAAACAGTGATGTAAACACAGTCTTACTGCCACTGCTGATGCTGACACCCTTTCCACTCATGGGGCCACTACTGTCACTGGAACTGCATCACCATTTTCTGACAGCTATAATTTTTTCATATTTCGGTCTACAGAGCTGTACAGGTCCTTCTAAAAAACTTAGCATATTGTGATAAAGTTCATTATTTTCTGTAATGTACTGATAAACATTAGACTTTCATATATTTTAGATTCATTACACACCAACTGAAGTAGTTTAAGCCTTTTATTGTTTTAATATTGATGATTTTGGCATACAGCTCATGAAAACCCCAAATTCCTATCTAAAAAAATTAGCATATCATGAAAAGGTTCTCTAAACGAGCTATTAACCTAATCATCTGAATCAACTAATTAACTCTAAACACCTGCAAAAGATTCCTGAGGCTTTTAAAAACTCCCAGCCTGGTTCATTACTCAAAACCGCAATCATGGGTAAGACTGCTGACCTGACTGCTGTCCAGAAGGCCATCATTGACACCCTCAAGCAAGAGGGTAAGACACAGAAAGAAATTTCTGAACGAATAGGCTGTTCCCAGAGTGCTGTATCAAGGCACCTCAGTGGGAAGTCTGTGGGAAGGAAAAAGTGTGGCAGAAAACGCTGCACAACGAGAAGAGGTGACCGGACCCTGAGGAAGATTGTGGAGAAGGACCGATTCCAGACCTTGGGGGACCTGCGGAAGCAGTGGACTGAGTCTGGAGTAGAAACATCCAGAGCCACCGTGTACAGGCGTGTGCAGGAAATGGTCTACAGGTGCCGCATTCCCCAGGTCAAACCACTTTTGAACCAGAAACAGCGGCAGAAGCGCCTGACCTGTGCTACAGAGAAGCAGCACTGGATTGTTGCTCAGTGGTCCAAAGAACTTTTTTCAGATGAAAGCAAATTTTGCATGTCATTCGGAAATCAAGGTGCCAGAGTCTGGAGGAAGACTGGGGAGAGAGAAATGCCAAAATGCCTGAAGTCCAGTGTTAAGTACCCACAGTCAGTGATGGTCTGGGGTGCCATGTCAGCTGCTGGTGTTGGTCCACTGTGTTTTATCAAGGGCAGGGTCAATGCAGCTTGCTATCAGGAGATTTTGGAGCACTTCATGCTTCCATCTGCTGAAAAGCTTTATGGAGATGAAGATTTCTTTTTTCAGCACGACCTGGCACCTGCTCACAGTGCCAAAACCACTGGTAAATGGTTTACTGACCATGGTATTACTGTGCTCAATTGGCCTGCCAACTCTCCTGACCTGAACCCCATAGAGAATCTGTGGGATATTGGGAAGAGAAAGTTGAGAGACGCAAGACCCTACACTCTGGATGAGCTTAAGGCCGCTATCGAAGCATCCTGGGCCTCCATAACACCTCAGCAGTGCCACAGGCTGATTGCCTCCATGCCACGCCGCATTGAAGCAGTCATTTCTGCAAAAGGATTCCCGACCAAGTATTGAGTGCATAACTGAATATAATTATTTGAAGGTTGACTTTTTTTGTATTAAAAACACTTTTCTTTTATTGGTCGGATTAAATATGCTAATTTTTTTAGATAGGAAATTTGGGTTTTCATGAGCTGTATGCCAAAATCATCAATATTAAAACAATAAAAGGCTTGCACTACTTCAGTTGGTGTGTAATGAATCTAAAATATATGAAAGTCTAATGTTTATCAGTACATTACAGAAAATAATGAACTTTATCACAATATGCTAATTTTTTTTGAAGGACCTGTATGAGAGCCAGATTTTTGCCGGACGAACTGTAGTTTTTATGTGTAGTACCATTTTTGTGGTACGTACGACTTTTTGATCACTGTTTAGGGGGGAAAAGGTGTCTAGAAAACAGTGAATCATGTGTTTTTTGTGGTTTTTGTGTTATGATGTTCACAAAACAGGAAATTTAAAAAAATATTTTAATAGTTCAGACTTTTTCGGATGCGACGATACCTGATATGTTTATCTTTTTATTGTTTATATATTTTTATATGTAAAATTTGGAAAGGGGGATGATTAAAACTTTTAATATTTTAATTTTTGTAAACTTTTTTAAACTTTTATAACAATAACTTTTAGCCCCCTTCGGCGAATTTTTCAAAACTTTGTTCATCCTACCCATAATTTCTGACAGCCTGGTAGAGAGCAGTCTTTCTTGATGTTAATTACATTGATGCGCCAAAGTACTCATCCTGCAAGACAAGATAATTGATTTAGGTTACATTAGGGTGCAGGACCTGCAGGTCCGCATGGATTGCTAATGAAAGAAATGCTTACGTGTTGCTGTTAGGCAAACCACAAGTCCATTAACAAAAAGCTACAAGTAAGCAATTTTTTCATCGGCAAACTATGAGGGTCTGCAGTTCCTTTCTCCAGCCTGTCAAAATAATAAACAATCTTACAACTGACCTCAGAATACTTCGATCCAGCAACACTGAAGGTTTTGTTGTTGAATCAACCTCCTGATTCAAGGAGGAAAAGTTACATTGGCTGGGAAATAAACAAAACACTTACTTGGTGACCTTCTTTTTTATCTTATAAGTTGCAGATCTGTTAATTCCTAGGCTCCTCTTCTGCCATCCAAGTCTAAACTTTTTCTCTGACTACCTAATGCACACTGTACAGCGGTACCCCAAGAGACTTCCTACTTGTCCAGCCCTGCTCTTGGATTAGCAAGTACTCGCATGAGCAGTGCTGACCAATTGAAGGACAGCTGGAATTATTCTGGGCTACCAAGTGCACCAAATAGTCTGAGAAGCAGTGTGACCAACTTGGATAGCAGAAGACTAGCCCAGATTTAGTGTATCTGAAAATAATTAGATAAAAAAGATGTAAGTAGTCTGTTCATTCCACAGTTAATTAGATTATTTTATTATATATATTTTTTTTAACTGGAGGGTCTCATCATTTTCAAATGTATGCCATATTTTATATGAGAGTTATTGTGATTTCTGTTGCATCTAAGGCCTCTTTCACATGGGCGAGATTTGGGTGAGGTGAACGCATTGCACCCGCACTGAATCCGAACCCATTAATTTCTATGGGGCTGTGCACATGAGCAGTGATTTTAACGCATCACTTGTGGGTTGCGTGAAAATCGATGCATGCTCCTCTTTGTGCATTTTTCACACAACGCAGGCCCTATAGAAGTGAATAGGGCTGCATGAAAATTGCAAGCATCTGCAAGTAAGTGCGGATGCGGTGCAATTTTCACTCATGGTTGCTAGGATGAAGGTCTATTCACTGTATTATTTTCCCTTATAACATGGTTATAAGGGAAAATAATAGCATTCTCTAATACAGAATGCTTAGTAGAAGGTCAATTGAGGGTTAAAAAAAATAAAAAATTAACTCACCTCCTCCAATTGATCGCGTAGCTACCGGTCTCCTGTTCTTTCTTCAGGATCTGTCAAAGGACCTGTGGTGACATCACTGTGCTCATTACATGATACATCAGATGATCCATCACTATGGTGATGGACCATGTGATGGGCTCAGTGACATTACCACAGGTCCTTTGACAGGTCCTGAAGAAAGAACAGGAGACCGGCAGCTATGCGATCAATTGGAGGAGGTGAGTTAATTTTATTTATTTTTAACCCTCAATTGACCTTCTATTTAGCATTCTGTATTAAAGAATGCTATTATTTTCCCTTATAACCATGTTATAAGGGAAAATAATACAGTGAATAGACTTTCATCCTAGCAACCATGCGTGAAAATACCATGTTATAAGGGAAAATAATACAGTGAATAGACTTTCATCCTAGCAACCATGCGTGAAAATACCATGTTATAAGGGAAAATAATAAAATGTACAGAATACTGAAGTCAAACCCGAACTTCTGTGAAGAAGCTCTGGGTACCAAACATGCCTATTTTTCTCACGCGCTTGCAAAACACATTAAAATGCTTTGCACTCGCGGGGAAAAATCGTGCATGTTCTCACAACACACCCGCATCTTTTCCCGCAACGCTCGTGTGAAACAGCCTAATTGTCAAGGTCCTTTCAGTATACCTCCTCCTATGCTGCTGAAATCTCACACTGCACAGTGCAAGCTGCAGTCTCCCTGGATGTGCAGTAAGGAAAGCAGCAGATAGAGTTGTAATTCCACGCTGAAACTTCTTTTGGAAGATAGACTTTCTCACTGGAGAACCAGAAACACTGCAGCTTCTACCGATAAGGTCAGTTTCCACTGTGGATTTTTTTCTACAGCGTGTGGATCAGATTTTGCTAAATCTCATCCACTTTGCTGATATGTTATAAGCTACAAATTTAGATCCACACTTTACCTGCCATGTGTGCACATACCCTTGAACTTCAGGAGTGATTGCGAAAAATCGTCAATGAATATTCGCGTAATGTGCGCAAAATACAGGTGTAGGTCACTTTTGCTACATTTTCCAAGCCACTAGAAGTTTCCTGAGACTGGAGAAAATGGTTGGCACGGCAGAACATAAAAAATGGCTTTATATGCAGTTAGAGTGCTCCAATATATTTGTGATTGCGCTAATCGGGACTAATGATGCGAATATTTTGGTGCAATATGTGAAACTTCACATTTTAGCAGGTCTGCATGTATGTATGGACAGCAGAAACTATCAGCTACACTATATCATTATCTAACCTACACTGACTATCTCCCACTATCTATATTATATACATATATATATATATATATATATATATATATATAAGCTATCTAACTATCCATCTAATGTAGTGTGGAAAGCACAGAGCACAACAATGACACTGCTGTCTCTCTGCTGTAAAAAACTGTAGTTGAAAAAAAATGGCTGTTGTGGAGGTTCTTATATAGTAAGGGGTAGGCAACTTTTCTATTGGTTGCTAGGGTTGTTGCTAAGCTCATTGGCGCACAAGCAAGAAGGGAGGTTACCGATAGAAAAAAAATCTGAATATTCAAAATTACAAATATATATCACTATATTCTAAATATTTGCAAATTCTCGAAGTGCCGATATTTTAAATTAATATTCGCGATTCGAATATTTGCGCCCAACACTATTGACGGAATGCTTTAAAGGGAGTCTGTCACCTCCATATGGCCATATACAGTGCTTACATGGCTCTGTAGCACACCTATACAGGATTGTAACGGTACCTTTATTTTTGTCTTTAGACTTGCACCTGCAGGAAAACCGAAGTTTAATTCATGTGCAAATGAGCACTCGCAAGTGCCCAGGGACGGCGTTCAGTGTGTAAGTGCCCAGGCTGCTCTGCCTTCATTTCCCTTTACTCCTCCCCAGCCTCTTTCTTTGCCCGCCCTCCAAGTCCGGACCTAACGATGAGGCAAGAAACTTGGAAGGCGGCAAAGAAAGAGGCTGGGGAGGAGTAAAGTGAAAAGAAGACAGAGCAGCCTGGGCTCCTACACACTGAACGCCGCCCCTGGGCACTTGCGAGTGCTCATTTGCATATGAATTAAACTTCGGTTTTCCTGCAGGTGCAAGTCTAAAGGCAAAGACAAAGGTACCGTTACAATCCTGTATAGGTGTGCTACAGAGCCATGTAAGCACTGTATAAGGCCGTATGGAGGTGACAGTCCCCCTTTAAACATTTTGCCCATGAAATAAACACAGCTTTCATTTATGGAACTCATATGTTTTCTATGTCTTAATTGGAATTATGAAACTAAACAATGATTAGGTAATTAGAATATCAATATTCTATGTTCTAATAAAAAAATTAAAAAAACTGCTTTTAAAGGGCTTCTGTCAGCCCACTAAACCTTTTTTTTTTTCCCGTTAATATTAATCCCTACACTGCAAGCTCCCTGTACATATGCTAAATATAAATTTTCGTTCAGTGGATATTGTTAAAAATCAAGTTTTATCATATGTAAATTACCTTGCTACCAGCAAGTAGGGCGGCTACTTGCTGGTAGCAGCCGCATCCTCCTCTCATCATGACGCCCCCTCCGCCGTTTGATTGACAGGGCCAGGGAACGGGTTCGTTCTCTGCTGGCCCTGTTCGAATTCAAAATATCGCGCCTGCGCCGTACCTTTCTTTAATCGGTGCAGGCGCACTGAGAGGCGGCCTCTCTCCCGGCCGCTCCATCCTCAATGCGCCTGCGCCGGGTGTAGATGTGACGTCATCGGCGCAGGCGCATTGAGGATGGAGCGGCCGGGAGAGAGGCCGCCTCTCAGTGCGCCTGCACCGATTAAAGAAAGGTACGGCGCAGGCGCGATATTTTGAATTCGAACAGGGCCAGCAGAGAACGAACCCGTTCCCTGGCCCTGTCAATCAAACGGCGGAGGGGGCGTCATGATGAGAGGAGGATGCGGCTGCTACCAGCAAGTAGCCGCCCTACTTGCTGGTAGCAAGGTAATTTACATATGATAAAACTTGATTTTTAACAATATCTACTGAACGAAAATTAATATTTAGCATATGTACAGGGAGCTTGCAGTGTAGGGATTAATATTAACGAAAGAAAAAAAAAGTTTTAGTGGGCTGACAGAAGCCCTTTAATTCTTATTTGATTACTTTGCTAAAGTATAGGACAAGCGCTTATAATCAAAGAATTTGTGGCATGATCAACAGGTGGCATGAACACATTTAAGCCAGCAGTGTTAATGCAATGATTGATGATAGTTGGCTCATTTTCATGCAGACCAAATGTTTTGAGCTTAGACACACAGTAATATTTTGCAAAATTAACATATTTTCCTAATCATTTCTTTCTATACGGTCTGGATTTTATATTAAGTAACAAAACAAGATATTTCGTAAAAAAAAAAGAAACAAACAAAAATATAAATCTGTAAACAATTTAACATTTTAATAAACACCTTATTGTAACAGAAATATGGTACCTAACGTCTTTTCTTCACTAGTTATCCGTCTTTCTTCTCTTTTCAAGTAGTAAAAAACAACTTTGAAGGTCCTCGTTATAGGAAAATAATAAACATTGTCATGTAGCATTCTGCTCCACTTAGTCTGGTATTGGCCTCCATGGCTCTCCCACTTTCCAGTGTTTACATTCTGGTACCATGATCTGTGATGGTCTTTGGTCATGTAATTACAGCAGCCAATCAATGTCATAGAATATTATACCCCAATGAAGAAAAGATCATAGTGGCTTAAAGGTTTTTTCCAGGCTCCTGATATTGATGATCTATCCTCAAAAAAATCATCAATACCCAATCAATGGGGGCCTGACACCCCACACCTCCATGAACTGCTGTTCTTGCAGCCTCTAGCGCTGAAACTAGCACTTTGAATGAAACAGGAAGCACAGCTCTGTTCAAAGTGTAGTGGCCGTGCCTGGTAACTGCAGCTCAGCTTCCATTCACATCAATGGAGGATAAGCTGCAGTAACCCAGCATGGCCACTACACTTTGAACCAAGCTGTGCTTCCTGTTCCATTAATGAGCTAGGTCATGAGCTAGGTCCATCACACAAGGCTGCAGGCAACAGCTTATCGGTGGAGGTGCAGGGTGTTAGATAGTCATCAATATCAGGAGCCAGGAAAAACCCTCTAAGCTTAAGAGAATTTTCCAATTTTCATAACACAAATTGTAATATTAAATTAATGGTTTATAACACCTCTTTAAAATGATAAACTTCAACTGAAACAAGTAAATAAAACTCAATTTTTGTATACATATCTAAAATGTAAACTATTTAATGTTTAAATGCAGAATCAATGCAAAACACATTACAGAAAAGGTCACCTTTACCCAAGGCGGTCTAGCCACAGTAACCAGATGCAGATTACTACTAATTGCCAGGCGGCAACTTTTCTTGAAACCTAAACCAGGGGCACTAATAACATTTCACTAATATTAAAACCACTGACATGAAGTAAATATCACAGGTGAAGTTAATGTTATGGTAACGGCACCTGATGGGATATAGTAGGCATGGTATATAGTAGGTTTTAAGTGAACAGTCAGTTCTTGAAGTGCTTTCTTTCAGTAGCCTCAATGCAAAAATTGCTCAGGAAGAGTGTAAGAATGACGACAAAGAGTTCAGGGTGCTGACTTGGCCTCCACATTCCCCACTGTGTCAAAAGGGACCTTTGCAAAGACACTCCACCACGGACAACTGGACAAGCTAGAGGAAGCCATGGCTTTTACTAGTAAGCCAGTAAAGACCTTGCTGGGCCCAGCAAAAAAAAAAACTGAGATGAAGCCTCCTGGATCTTCCGAAGAAGCTGCCACCACCACTATCTCCGGATAGCAGAAGGTTGATAGGAAGCCCGGACAGGCTGCTCCTTCCCTGGAGCCTGGATGAGGCAGACTATTGCCCTGAAACTCAAGGAGGTGGAAAGATGAATCTCTGATATGCTACAGAAGGTGTTTTGTCAGAAAATGCTTGTGGACTAAGGATTCTCGAAGCTAGAGACCCTCAGAGTGCAAGCATTTATGACAGGAATCTTCTATGTAACCTTTGCGTTGATAAACATCTGTGAAAGATATTGGGAAGCGGTTAAATCGGCAGCACTGGACGCTCCCTGTCATGGTCTTACCTCCTTGCTGTTCCCTTCGTTTGACATGTGCTGGCGGCCATCTTGGTTTCTGGGTTTTCTTGTAGCCTCCCATCCTGCGGCTCCTCCTTCCCACTGGGAGGAGCTGGATGCCCAGCTCATATATATAGGAGGTCTGTGGCTTCAGTTCCTTGCTTGGTCCCCCTGTGTTCACATGCTTCCAAGACTGCTGCTGCTTCTGGTTCCTGATCCTGGCCTCGTCTGACTACCCCGTTGGTTCCTGATTCCGGCTTCGTCTGACTACCCCGTTGGTTCCTGATTCCGGCTTCGTCTGACTACCCCGTTGGTTCCTGTTCCTGGCTTCGTCTGACTACCCTTCTGGTTCCTGACCTCTGTCTCCGCAAGACCCTGCTTCGGTTTAGCCATCCGTTCGGACTTTGCTTACGGCTTGCTCTTCAATAAAACCTTCTTATTTTCCACTTATCTCTTGTTGTACGTCTGGTTCATGGTTCCATGACATTAGGACCAAGCCATGAATTCTGACGGTACAGGGCCACCCTCGCTACCTACGCTGGTTGCCAGACTTGATCAGCAGGATCACCTGTTGGGTCGGTTCGCTGTGGCGTTGCAAACCCTGCTTGAACGCACGGCTCATTTAGCTTCCGTTGCCGATGGGTCGGTTGTCGCTCCTGGGCCCGCTCCTACTGCCGCTCCGGTTGTTGCGCCAGAGTCTACCCTGACACCTGTTGCTGCGCCTGTGGTGTTTCAGGGTATGACCGGTTCTGCCCCCCTTCCACAGCGCTTTGGGGGAGAGCCAACTCAGTGCCGAGGTTTCCTTAACCAGGTGGGCATTTACTTCGAGTTGCTGCCACATGCCTTTCCTACTGAGAGATCAAGGGTGGGCTTCTTGATCTCGCTGCTCTCGGACAAGGCCTTGGCCTGGGCCAGCCCTTTATGGGAGAACAACAATCCGGTGGTTGCCGAGTTTTCCGGTTTTGTTGCTTCTCTTCGGAAGGTATTCGATGTGCCGGCTCGTGCTGCCTCTGCTGCGAAGCTCCTTATGTCCATCAGACAGGGTTCACGATCCGTAGCTGAATACGCCATTGAGTTTCGTACCCTGGCAGCAGAGGTGGGCTGGAATAATGAGGCTCTGGTCGCTGCTTTCTCTCATGGTCTCTCGGATGCCTTGAAGGATGAGGTTGCAGCTAAGGACCTACCAGTGGAGCTCGAGTCTCTTATTTCTTTCCTGATTTTGATTGACACCAGACTCAGGGAGAGACCTTCCTTTAAGGAGAGCCTGCGGAGGTCTCCTAACAGATTGGCGCCTACGTTTGCTGTCCCACCCGTGCCTCCCTCTCCTCCCACGCCTCCTGGGGATGACTTGTCTGGGGGTGAACCCATGCAGCGGGGGTTTGCTCGCCTGTCTGAGGGGGAGAGGGTACTCCGGAGACGCGAGGGCCGATGCATGTACTGTGGTCTCGGTGGGCATTTTCGGTTGGCATGTCCGAACCGTCCGGGAGAACGCTCGCACCTGAGGTCCTGTCGGGGGCAGATCTTGGGTGGAGTCTCCTCGTCCCCGGTTTCCCGTGTTGACAAACCACTGATCACGGTTGTCCTCTCCTGGGTCGGGGGCTCGGTGACGACCCAGGCGTTGGTGGACTCTGGTGCTGGTGGTTTGTTCATTGATAGAGTGTTCGTTGCCGCCAATTCCATTCCTCTGCAGCCTCGAGGTTCCCCACTGGCTCTTGAGGCGATAGACGGCAGACCCCTTCTGCCGCCACACGTGACTCATGAGACCCTTCCAGTGGGGATAGCCATTGGTGCCGTTCACAGAGAGTCGGTCTGTCTCCAGGTTATTTCGTCTCCACACTACTCGGTGGTCTTGGGGTACCCCTGGCTCCAGAAGCATAATCCGACTTTCGATTGGAGATCGGTCGAGATCCTCTCGTGGTCACCGCAGTGTGGGGCTAGTTGCATCCATGGGCCTGTCAAGTTGCTGTGTACTTCCTCGGACTCTCTGTTGCCTCCTGAATACGAAGAGTACCGGGATGTATTCGATAAGGTGCGCGCGGTTGCCCTACCTCCGCACCGCCCATACGATTGTGCCATAGAGTTACAATCCGGTGCCGTTCCTCCTCGTGGCAAAGTCTATCCACTGTCGGTAGCGGAGAATGAGGCCATGGAGGAGTACGTGAGGGAGGCGCTTTCACGCGGACACATTCGCAAATCCTCGTCCCCGGCAGGGGCTGGATTTTTCTTTGTGAAAAAGAAGGGCGGCGAGTTGAGGCCTTGCATCGATTACAGGGGTCTCAATCGCATCACGATCAAGAACGCTTACCCGATACCCTTGATTTCCGAGCTGTTCGATCGCCTCAAAGGGGCCACGGTCTTTACCAAACTCGACCTGAGGGCGGCATATAACCTGGTAAGGATCAAGGCGGGCGATGAGTGGAAGACCGCGTTTAACACCAGGACCGGTCATTATGAATCCTTGGTTATGCCCTTTGGGTTGTGCAATGCGCCCGCAGTCTTCCAGGAATTCATCAACGATGTTTTCCGTGACCTGTTGCAGCAGTGTGTGGTGGTCTATTTGGATGACATCTTGGTATATTCTGCATCCATGGAGGCCCACATTCTGGATGTCAGACGAGTGTTGCAACGCTTACGAGAGAACAAGCTGTTCGGTAAGCTTGAGAAATGCGAATTTCACCGATCCCAGGTAACCTTCTTAGGTTACATCATTTCCGCTGAGGGGTTCTCCATGGATCCTGAGAAGGTTTCGGCTGTCTTACAGTGGCCCCAGCCCAGTGGGCTTCGTGCCCTGCAGCGCTTTTTGGGCTTCGCCAATTATTATCGGAAGTTCATCAGGGACTTTTCCATGCTAGCCAAGCCTCTCACGGATCTGACCAGGAAGGGCAGTAATCCTCAGGTCTGGCCGCTCGAGGCCATCCGAGCTTTTGAGGCTCTAAAGTCCGCCTTTGTGTCGGCTCCGATTCTGTCGCATCCCAACCCTGGGTTGCCTTTTGTCCTCGAGGTGGACGCGTCTGAGACGGGAGTAGGCGCCCTCCTGTCTCAGCGTAGAACACCAGAGGGTCCTCTGCTTCCTTGTGGGTTTTACTCCCGGAAACTGTCTTCCGCGGAGTGCAACTATCAGATTGGTGACAGGGAGTTATTGGCCATCGTGCAGGCCCTTAAAGAATGGAGGCACTTGCTCGAGGGCTCGGTGGTTCCGGTTCTCATCCTGACGGACCACAAGAATCTGACCTACCTCTCTGAGGCCAAGAGATTGACACCACGTCAGGCCAGATGGGCTCTGTTCTTGTCACGTTTTAATTACGTGGTCTCCTACCTACCCGGCTCCAAGAACATCAGAGCGGATGCCTTATCACGGCAGTACTCCGAGCTGTCCGGGGAGGAGTCGATTCCGACTACGGTCATACCCCCGAATCAGATCCTGGCCGCTATTCGCACCAGCCTGACTTCTCCTCTGGGTGAGCAGATTTTGGCGGCTCAATCTGGTGCTCCCTCTGGGAGACCCAACGGCAGATGTTTTGTGCCTGAGGAGTTGCGCACTCGGTTGTTGCGAACCTACCATAACTCCAAGGCCGCGGGGCACCCTGGAAAGAATCAGCTGTCCTGGGCGGTTTCACGTCTGTTCTGGTGGCCTTCTCTACGTTCCGACATCGCCGCATATGTAGCGGCATGCTCCGTTTGTGCCCAGAGTAAGTCCCCTCGGCACCTTCCGTTGGGCCTTTTGCAACCCATAGCCACCGGGGAGCGTCCATGGTCACACCTGGGGATGGATTTCATTGTGGACCTCCCTGCATCCCGAGGCCATACGGTCATTCTCATGATTGTGGATCGGTTTTCCAAAATGTGCCACTGTGTTCCTCTCAAGAAGTTACCCTCTGCACAAGAGTTGGCCTCGATTTTTGCCAGGGAGGTCTTCCGGTTGCACGGTTTGCCCAAGGAGATTGTGTCGGATCGGGGGAGTCAGTTTGTGTCCAGGTTCTGGCGCGCCTTTTGCTCCCAGTTGGGGATTCATCTCTCTTTCTCCTCGGCCTACCACCCTCAGTCCAATGGGGCCGCAGAACGATCCAATCAGGCCTTGGAGCAATTCCTTCGTTGCTATGTCTCCGATCACCAAGACAATTGGGTTGACCTCCTGCCTTGGGCTGAGTTTGCCAGGAACACGGCGGTGAACTCTTCCTCTGGGACGTCTCCCTTCATGGCCAATTATGGGTTCCAACCTGCCGTGTTACCGGAGGTATTCTCTCCCCAGGATATTCCGGCTGTGGAGGATCACCTTTCCGTCCTACGTGCTTCTTGGGTACAGATCCAGAGGTCCCTTGAGGTCTCTGCGCAGCGCCAGAAACTCCAGGCTGATCGCAGACGAGCGCCCGCTCCTTCCTACCAGGTCGGAGACCGCGTATGGTTGTCCACCCGCAACCTCAACCTTCGAGTGCCCACTCCCAAGCTGGCGCCTCGCTTTGTTGGTCCCTTCCGAGTGCTTCGCAGGGTAAACCCGGTAGCCTATGCCCTTGCGCTTCCTCCTGGCATGCGGATCTCCAACGTGTTTCATGTCTCCCTGTTGAAGCCACTGGTGTGTAATCGTTTCACTTCCTCGATTCCTCGGCCTCGTCCGGTCCAAGTGGGCAATCGTGAGGAGTATGAGGTGAGCAATATCCTGGACTCACGCCTGGTCCGCGGCCGGGTGCAGTTTTTGGTCCATTGGCGTGGTTATGGTCCAGAGGAGCGTTCCTGGGTTCCCTCCGCAGATGTCCATGCTCCTGCTTTGCTCCGAGCCTTCCACGCACGCTTCCCTCAGAAACCGTTCCTTACTCCGCGGAGGAGGGGCCCTTGAGGGGGAGGTACTGTCATGGTCTTACCTCCTTGCTGTTCCCTTCGTTTGACATGTGCTGGCGGCCATCTTGGTTTCTGGGTTTTCTTGTAGCCTCCCATCCCTGCGGCTCCTCCTTCCCACTGGGAGGAGCTGGATGCCCAGCTCATATATATAGGAGGTCTGTGGCTTCAGTTCCTTGCTTGGTCCCCCTGTGTTCACATGCTTCCAAGACTGCTGCTGCTTCTGGTTCCTGATCCTGGCCTCGTCTGACTACCCCGTTGGTTCCTGATTCCGGCTTCGTCTGACTACCCCGTTGGTTCCTGATTCCGGCTTCGTCTGACTACCCCGTTGGTTCCTGTTCCTGGCTTCGTCTGACTACCCTTCTGGTTCCTGACATCTGTCTCCGCAAGACCCTGCTTCGGTTTAGCCATCCGTTCGGACTTTGCTTACGGCTTGCTCTTCAATAAAACCTTCTTATTTTCCACTTATCTCTTGTTGTACGTCTGGTTCATGGTTCCATGACACTCCCTTTGTTGGGAACTTCATTATACAAATAGAAGAAGGATTACGATGTCTATGAGGAAACAAAACTTCCCCGGCAAGGATATTGCGGGAACACAGCCACCCACAACCTGAATGGACTTGGCTTCTGGACCATAAAGTGGTCAGTAATTGTCAGACTAGTAATTGTCAGACTAGACAAGGACTCGACCTCCAGCACCTGCCCCAGTCTTAGCTACTACCCGGACATGCCACAGTTCTGCGTCAAGAAGGGTCAAGAGATGAAGAACTACAAGGAGGTTCAATGTCGAATTTGCAGGGTCAAAGGACATGAGACCAAAGATTGCCCAAAGAAGACGGCTTCCAATTTTTGAGGACTGTCCTCAAACCTCTACAAGGACTGTACAATGTTCTATGGAGGATTTTGTTGCTCTTCCCTCCCCAGGTGCCCAGCCAAGAAAGATAAAGGAGAGGGACAGCCTTGTTGCCGATTCCTCTGATAAGAAGGTAATCAAGGTGGTGAAATACCTCTCCCTGCAAAGAGGAAATTGACTAGTTTGTGGAGGAACTGGTGGCTGGCAGGACCTCCTTCCTGACCTGCAGGACCTCCAAACCTCTGCACTCCTCGAGGAGCTCAACATCCAGTCCCTGTTGTTGATGGGGCAACCCACATACAGAGGGCAAGAAGAGAAGCCGCCTGATAACCAGAGTAGTAACTAAGCAGTATTGTTCCCACTAACCTTTTTCTTTATCCTTCATGATGGAAAATTTTAACCTTTTTTCCGTTAATGTTAAGAGTATTAGGGATAGGTCTAGGTGCCAGACGGTGCTAGCGTTTCTTGCTTCTCAGGTCACTGACATGTACATGTTGCAGAAGTGTGCACTGCCCCCCTTTAGGACTCACAACCATTTGGTCCTACGGCTCGTTCTACTGGTCTGGTGAGGGCGACTGTAAGATGACCTGTTCAGGAGCTCATATGCGGTAGACTTCTTTTCGTAGCAGGTTCCTGGGGAGGAAAACAGACTAGGTTCATGAATGTGTATGCTTTCCCTGACAAGGATAAGTGACGGGGGCTTTTCCAGGCCCTACTGCTACAGCTTGCTACCACTAGGACCGAAGTGATGGCTAGAGACAGACACAGCTCCAGCACTTTAAGCTAGTTAGATGTCAATTCCAAATTGATTATTGAAATGTTGACAGAAGCATCCTTGCAGAATGTTATTTGGTCCATGAGGAAAGGCTCCGTGAATTACACATGGAGCCATCCCGATGGCTCACTTCCTTCAAGCATTTACTTTGTGTTTACCTCTTGGACAGTCAGGAAGTGTAGTTACTCTATGATCCTCTGCTTCTTCTCTGATCAAAGGGCCATTCTGGTCCAGTGTGTCCTTGGCGAGAGGTTCCCCCTGGCCCTGGATCCTGGAAACTGAATTGAGTCCTATTGAATCGGGAGGACGTGCTTGTGGAGCTTAGAGAGATATACATGGTCTGTCAGAATGACAAATGCTTGTTTGAATGGACTAGTGACTGGTGGAGTATTTTAAAGTCCAGTTTTGTTGTTTCTTTCAGGCCAAGCAGGAACAGGCATGTGAGAAGAAGAGGGACGTCATAGAGCTGCAATGTCAATTTCGGCTCCTGCAAGACCTTCATCTGTGCGGCTGAGATGTTAGAGAGAAGCTAGAGGGGACCAGGAAGAGCCTAAAAAGGCACTTTGAGGAAGAATCTAAGCAAATCATCTTCCGTTCCAAGGTGGAGAACCTGAAGAAGGGTGAGAAATGTACCTTTTTTTTTTCAGGAAACTCTACGCTGGCCAAACCCCCCTCAATGAACTTTGAGATAAGAATGGCAACTTGCGATCAGGAAAGGAGGATGTGATGGGAGTTAACACAGACTACTACAGTGACCTCTACTCCCTGAATAACACTGACTCGACAGCAGCCAATAAATTCCTGTCAGGTATCACTAACCCCCTTGATCCTGCAGGTGTAGACTGGCCAAAGTCAACCAATGAATTGGACTGTGGAGCCTCAGGCAGCTCACCATTTAAGGCAAAGCACTTGTTCTGCCTAGGCTCCAATAAACCACACAGGGCCATTGCCAGGACAGTGCATCATTTAGTTTAGCCCCGCAAAGGTGGAAAGGGCATATCAGATCTTCCCACTTTACTGTGGATCACCTTTGTGTATGACTGTGTTGGCCAGACTCTCAGAAATGCAAATGGCTCTGCGGGCAAGGCCATGTCTCGATTCTTTCTCCTACCCCTCTGGAGGGGTACAGGCTGGGACAAGTGGGACAACTCCATCTCCTTGGTACTTCTTGGAGATAGTTGTCACGACCATGGTCATGGTCGTGACTCCTGAACCGCAGGCTCTTGCCTGCAGTTTGGTTTGGTTTTTCAACCACAGGTGAGGGCCGCTACTATGTTGCCTCACTTGTGGTTGCCGCGGGCAACAAGTTATTTTGTATGTCGCAGCATAGCAGCCTGAGCTGGTGCTAGGCAGCTTGTTGCAATGTGTATGCGGTTGCACCTGGCAACCTGTCTTTGTTAGGTGTCTCTTTTGTATGTCTGGTGTGCACAGGGTTTTAGTTATGTGTGCACTTTCCCCTTTTAGTGACTTCCATCCCTTGCCTGGTGTAGGAAGGGTTAACTCCCTCTTTGTGTGAACACTGGGTGTGTCTGTGTGTGGGTGTGGCTAATTGGGCCTATATAGCTTCTGTTGTGATCAGAGGTCTGAGGGGTACTTCAGCCATGGTTAGCTGGAGTCATACTCCTGGTTATATACTATCTGCCAGTGGGGGCCACCCTTGTGGTCATAAATGTTATGTGATGTTAAGTTAATGTTTGTGGTGTCTGTTATTATTGCAGCTATGGTTCTGGCTCCTGTGTGTTTATGTGTGCTGTGTCCTTTTATGTCTGTGTGTGGACTTCAGTGGAGTCAATTCCAAAGGACTTGGTGGAGTCAATTCCAGGTCTCCTGATGACACCGCAGAGACTGTATGGACTAATTTGTCTTCAGACAGGTTAACCAATGGGCACAAGGGAGGCTTGCCTCTCTGGTCATTCATGCATGCCCACAACCTGTGCAATAACCGCTACTGCCCCCAACACCTGTTTTGGTATTGCCCTTTTGCACAAGACCTGTGGGATACCCTGAAACTTGAACTCAAAGACACACCTTTGTGCTGTATGGACTGTTTTAAGGGTGCTATATGGCTTTCCAGGAATTGGCTCATTCTCAAGAGGGAAAGCATGTCTGTCCTGGACTGCCGCAGGCTTATCCACAGCCTACTGCAGGACTACAACATCTTGGACGTCGATGACATAGAAAAGGAGGTACATTAGTCGGGCACCGGCTAAAAATTTTACTGTAGGCCACTGCAGTACAGGCCCCAAAAATTAGGCATTCACCTGACAGAAAAGAACTTGCGATTATGTGGCTGGAGTACATTAGGCAGTCACCTGCTAAAATTTTTACTGTAGGCCACTACAGGCCCCAAAAATTAGGCGGCATTCAATTGACAGAAAATAACTTGTGATGATGTGGCTGGAGGTACAGTAGGTGGTCACTGGCTAAAAATTTTACTGTAGGCCAGTGCAGGCTCCAAATATTAGGCATTCACCTGACAGAAAAGAACTCGTGATCATGTGGCTGGAGGTACAATAGGCAGTCACAGACAAAAAAATGTACTGTAGGCCAGTAAAGGCCCCAGTAGGCCAGTAAAGGCCCAAAAAATTAGGCATTCACCTGACAGAAAAGAACTAGTGATTATGCGTCTGGAAGTACATTAGGCGGTCACTGGATAATAATTTTACTGTAGGCCACTGGAGTAGAGGCCCCAAAAATTAGGCATTCACCTGACAGAAAAAAAGGCCTTTTATGCCGCTGTATATACATAAGACAAGGACTATTATTTGTTCTGAGTGGTGGCGGATATGTATGGGCTGGCATGAGGAAATTCAATTACACATGGTTGTCACAGGTGTTGAATTCCTCCGAGATCCATGCCTCATTCATTTTTAGAGCTAGGCGAGTGCACTTATCGGTCACAATTCCCCCTGCTGCGCTGAACGTCCTTTCGAACAGGACACTCGACGAGGTGCAAGTCAAGAGTTCCATTGCAAATTGTGCCAGCTCTGACCACAGGTCAAGTCTGCACACCCAGTATTCCAGGGGTTTCTCGCTTCTCAGAGCATCCACATCGGCCGTTAACCTGATGTAGTCAGACACCTGTCGGTCTAGGCGTTCCCTGAGCCTGGATCTGTAGGGCGGCTGTCAATGGGTTGGCTGCAAGAATGATTTAATATCCAAAGTGAACAACACATCTTCAAAGTGCCCTCTTCTTGCAGGCGTGGTAGGATTGGTACACCCACCTGTTTCGCTGTGGGTGGAAATTCCTCTGCTAGTGCCCGCAACAGCAGAATGCAGAATCTCTCGCAGCAAGGCCTGGAAATGCTGCATTCTGCCAGCGCTCTGTGATGCTGGTAACATGTCCGCCATTTTGTGTTTGTACCGGGGGTCTAAGTACGTTGCCACCCAGTACTGGTCCTTGCCCTTTATACTTTTTATACGGGGGTCCCACTTCAAACACTGTAGCATGAAGGCCCCCATTTGCACTAAATTGGAAGCGGTGGAGCGCCCTTGCTCCTGTTCATCACCCAGGAGAATGTCATCCTCAGTCTCCCCCAGCCACGGACAACACCAGGGATCTCCGAAAACCACAGACAAAAGGAGAGTGAGAGAGCTGCTGCTAAATCCCGCCAGTCCCGCTGCCCTCTGGCTTGGAGGAATCAGTACACGGCGCAGTGTTCTGCTCCAGACTCGATGTGCCCGAATCGGAAACTGAGAGCAGACCGGTGTAGGCGGTGTGTTAAGCTAAATTTGTACTAATTTATTGTGGGCTTTACAAAGTTAAAAATGTTATTTATTTGGTTAGTTAATGGTTTTTATGTAGATTACAGAGTTAGTGTCCAGTGTTGTTGTTTTCTATTACTGTACTTTGTGTTGTCTCCCTCAATGTTGGCCATTTTAACCCCTTCCTGACCAGCATCATAATAGTACAACGCAGCGGGTCGTGACCTGCCGCCCAGCGCAGTACTATTATGGCGCAACGAACACCAGGCAACCAGGCATAATCGTTCGGGAACTGGGGTGCAAAGGTTGCTTCTGCCGGGCAGGCAGCCATGTTAACTAATGGCTGGGGGAGATTTTTCCAGACCCTTTCAGCCCCGATCGCTGCTATTGGCCGGATTCCTTACACATGCACATTGCAGCTACGTAGCTGCAGGGGGTGGGGGCGGTGGGTGTCATGTTGCAGTCACCGACAATGAAAAAGTCATCACATGTCTACTCCAAGGTGAGGCAGGGGAAATCAGTGTTTTAGGTTGCCTGCCAGCGCTGCTATTGGCTGGAACAACGCTCCAGCCAATGGCAGGGCTGCAGCTGTACAGGAAAAGGCAGAACTTCCCTGCATGCAGCCATTCTAGCTGGTGACTGCATGCAGAGAGGTTATGTACCTTTCTCTGCTGCTTGTGGCTTGTTGGACTTGTAGTGAACACCACTGCAATTTAACCCCCTTCATGCTGAAAATAAGAACATCTGGAATTGCTGCATGGATTATTTTTTTTTCATTTGCAGCTGTTCCAGATCATTCCCAGCTGAAGTCCCCCAGACAGCAAGAAAGGGGAGGACCCAAAAAGATGCAGAGTGTGTTCAAAAAGGAGTATTAGGAAGGACACCATTTACCACTGGGAAACCTGCCCTGAAAAACCTGGCCTGTGCATGCAGGAGTGTTTTAAAATCTACCACTCATCCATGGTGAATAAATTAATTTCATCCTTTATGTTCCCTGTAATATTTCCACTTTATATCTCTGATTTAGTCCACCTCGCTTGTGAATGAATGAATGAATAACTTATATAGCGCTACAATTGCGAACTAAATCGCCTCAAGGCGCTTTTGCAGCCCTTGACCGCCTGTGCTTTCAGAAGAGGTGGGTCTTGAGCTTCTTCCTGAAGGCTAGATGGTCCGCAGGTAGAGTGTTCTCCGCAGGTAGAGTGTTCCATAGCCGGGGTCCTTGGACCCTTTTGATTTGTAGCGGGTCTTGGGGATATGGAGGAGGTTCTGGTTAGCTGATCAGAGGGGGCGACCTGGGGTGTAGTGCTTTATTTTTTCGCAGAGGTATTGGGGTGCTTTCCCTTGTGTACATTTATGGGTGAGGCAGAGGGTCTTGAATTTGATCCAATCCTTCACGGGTAGCCAATGGAGGGTCTTCAAGGACGAAGTAATAGATTCCCAGTTTTTTTTTCCAGTTATCAGTCTGGCGGCTGTGTTCTGGACAACTTGTAAACGTGAAATTTGATATTTGGGAAGTCCTAGATAGAGGGAGTTTGCGTAGTCCAGTCGGGAATTGATGGTTATTCCAACTGCTGCTGCTGTGTCTCCTTCATTGATGAAGGGAATGAGTCTGTGCAGCAGGCGAAGAAGATGATGGGATCCACTGACTACTGATTCTATTTGTGCATCCATTGTCATGTCTGAGTCAAAGATGACTCAGAGGTTTTTGACTTTGGTGATGGTTTGTCCGATGACGGTGGGTGGCGTGCATGTCATGCTAGAGTTTTTGTTTCGGTTTGCATGAAGGAAGAGGAGTTCTGTTTTGGAACCATTGAGTTTGAGAGAGCTCTCAGTCATCCACTCGTCGATCAATGATAGGCAGATTTCCAGGGCGCGGTATTGATCTTTTTTGTTGGTAATGTGTAAATAAAGTTGGGTGTCATCAGCGTAGGAATGATAGAGCAGATCATGGTTGCTGATGATTTTGAGGAGTGGTCGGAGGTAGATGTTGAAGAGCACAGGCGACATGGTTGATCCTTGAGGGACTCCGCATGTGATTTTACGTGCTTCTGAGGTGAAGGCTCCTAGTTTCACTTTCTGGGATCAGTTCTCCAAGAAGGATGCGAACCAGGGTAGATCCGAGTCTGCGACTCCGGCTACTTCTGTGAGACTAGTGAGCAGGGTTTGATGATTTACTGTGTCAAAAGCTGCGCTGAGGTCCAGCAGCACCAGGAGGCATGATTCTCCTTCATCTGCTGCTTCGAGGGCCTCATCCCAGATTTTGAGGAGCGCCGTTTCTGTCCCGTGGCCAGGGCGGAATCCAGATTGAAGTGGGTCCAAGAGTTTGTGAGTGTCCAAATGGGGTTGTAGCTGTTGTACTACTGCTTTCGCGATAATCTTGGAGATGGTGTTGAGGCTTGTAATCGGTCTGCGGTAATTTGGGTCTTTGGGGTCGTGATTGGGCTTCTTTAGGAGGGGTTTGATTATGCCTTGCTTGAGGGTGATCTGGACTATTCCTTCTTTGAATGACTGGTTTATGAGGTGTGTTATGGTGGGTGCCAGAATGTCGGTGCATTCTTTCAAAAGTTTTGTGGGAATAATGTCATTTGGGATGTGCTGTCTAGAAGGCTTCTGATGATGGTTTTAGTATTGTCAATGGTGATTGGGACCAGAGTAAATCTAGGTGATTGTGAAGTATTTGTGTAGTTTTTGTCTTCTTGCCCTGGCCGAATAGGGTTGCTTGCTATGTTCTGTTGGACTATTTCTCGAATGTTTGTGATTTTGTTAATAAAAAAGTCAGATAGCTCATTGCAGAATTCTTGTGTTTCGTGTGCTGGAGGCTCTAAACAGTTAGGGTTCATAGTCTGAGCGACTAGTTTGAAGAGTTCGCGGGGACGGTTTATGGCTTTTGAAATGGTGTTAGAAAAATATTATTTTTTTGCTGTGAAAATGGCTTTGTGGTATTTTTTGGTGAGTGATTTGTAATTTGTGTGGTATTCCATTGTTGGGTTCCTTCTCCAGGCTCCTTCAGCTCTTCTGCGTTCTTGTTTCAGTGAAGTAAGGTAGTCGTTGAACCAACCAGAATTATTAGTGCTGTGTTAAAGGGATTCTGTCACCTCCCCTAAGCCAAAAAACGATTTTAAAGCAGCCATGAAGCACAGCTTACCTGGATTAGGCTGTGCTCTTTTATCTTGCAATCCGTCCAGCAGTTACTGCAAAAAACGACTTTTATTGATATGCAAATGTGTCCTGAAGGTGCCCAGAGGGGCGTTTTGTTCTTCGTAGAGAGCCCAGTACCGCCCCTCTTACAGTGCCCAGCCCGCCTTCCTTGCACTGTCTAACCGCCCCCAGCCTGCCACAGCCTCTCCTCCCTCTCCCTCACGCCGAACGAACTCTCGCACAGGCGCAGTACCCACTGAGGGCTGCGCCTGTGCGATCAGCAGGAGACTGAGGGCAGGAGCTTCATCCTCGTCACTGGGCATGCGCCGAGCCCAGTGACGTCCGATGCTCGCTCTTCCCTCAGTCAGTAGGGAAGAGCGAGCATCGGACGTCACTGGGCTCGGCGCATGCCCAGTGACGAGGATGAAGCTCCTGCCCTCAGTCTCCTGCTGATCGCACAGGCGCAGCCCTCAGTGGGTACTGCGCCTGTGCGAGAGTTCGTTCGGCGTGAGCGAGGGGGAGGAGAGGGAGGAGAGGCTGTGGCAGGCTGGGGGCGGATAGACAGTGCAAGGAAGGCGGGCTGGGCACTGTAAGAGGGGCGGTACTGGGCTCTCTAAGAGGAACAAAACGCCCCTCTGGGCACATTCAGGACTCATTTGCATATCAATAAAAGTCGTTTTTTGCAGAAACTGCTGGACGGATTACAAGATAAAAGAGCACAGCCTAATCAAGGTAAGCTGTGCTTCATGGCTGCTTTAAAATCGTTTTTTGGCTTAGGGGAGGTGACAGAATCCCTTTAAGGGTGTTGAGTGTGTCTTTAGTTGTGCAATTTTGTGTTAGCGCAGCTATTTTGTTAGATAGTGTGGTTTTGAAAAGTTGTGAGTATAATTTATTTTGTGATCTTGTCCAGTGTGTAGTTTTTAAGTGTGTTGGTTTTTGGCAAATGGTGTCAATGGTTATTTTGAATTTGATGGCGTGGTGGTCCGTCCATGGCAGTCGCATGTTGTCCAGTATGTTGATGTCGATATTTTGTTTGAAGATGAGGTCAAGAGTGTGGGAGCCCTTATCAGTTGTTGCAGACCTAGTGTTTCCAGTTGGCTGATGCAGACAGTGGTGATGGGGTCCTGGGAGGAGTTGGCCCAGAGGTTGAAGTAGCAGGAGGTTTTTAGTTTTCAAAGTGAGTGAAGAGATGAATTCTGTGAGGGATGTGAGGAGGTGTGTCTTTGGTCCCGGTGGTCTGTAGCATAGTAATATGTGGATGGTGTCCTGAGGTGTTGTTTGGAGTTGAAGTGTGAGTGTTTCCATAAATGGCAATGTGCTCTGTACAGTTGGTTTGGTGAGGATAAGATGGGATTTCTAAATCACCGCTAGGCCGCCTCCTCTTTGACCGATTCTGTGCTCAGTTAGGATGGAGTAGTTCTTCGGTACTGTGTATCCACTGTGTATCCACTTTCCAACAACCAATACATAATTTTTTATGTGAGACAACTGTTAGGTCAAAAGTGCCCTTTCCACCCCTTAAAATGTTCATACGGGGGTTCTATTTCCAAAATCAGGTCACTTGTTGGGGTTTTTCATTTCTGGGGACCTCAGGAATTTATATAATGTGACATGTCACCTAAAATACATGTCTGCCAATTCAGGCCTGTCATCAAAATTCATATTTGGCAGTTTTTACTCTAGAGCCCTGCCATGCGCCCATATATAATTTTTTTAGCACATATGGGGTGTTGGAATATTCGGGCGGAAATGGGGAACTAAATGTGGGCTGCAATTTGTCTGATAACCCTTTGTGAAAGTGAAAAATATAGGTGTAAAGTAACTTTTTCTGGAAAAAAAATGTAATTTTTATTTCCTAGTTCTGTGAAATGCCTGATGGGTCAAAGTACTCAGTATATTCCTTGAGGGGTGCAGTTTCCGGAATGGAGTCACTTTTTGGGGTTTGACACTGTAGGGCCACCTCAGGGTGTCTTCAAATGCGACATAGCTTCCAATTACCATTCAAGCTAAATCCTCTCTCCTTAGGCCCCTTTCACACAGGCGAGTATTCCGCGCGGATGTGATGCATGAGTTGAAGGCATTGCACCCGCACCATTCATTTCTATGGGGCTGTTCACATGAGCCGTGATTTTCACGCATCACTTATGCGTTGTGTGAAAATCGCAGCATGCTCTATTTTGTGCGTTTTTCACGTAACGCACGCCCCATAGAAATGAATGGGGTTGCGTGAAAATCGCAGGCATCCGCAAGCAAGTGCGGATGCGGTGCGATTTTCACGCAAGCTTGCTAGGAGGCGATCGGGATGGAGACCCGATCATTATTATTTTCCCTTATAACATGGTTATAAGGGAAAATAATAGCATTCTGAATACAGAATGCATAGTACAATAGCGCTGGAGGGGTTAAAAATAAATAAAAAATAATTTAACTCACCTTAGTCCACTTGATCGCGCTGCCCGGCATCTCGTCTGTCTCCTTTGCTGAACAGGACCTGTGGTGACGTCACTCCGGTCATCACATGTTCCGTCACATGATCTTTTACCATGGTGATGGATCATGTGATGGACCATGTGATGACCGGAGTGACGTCACCACAGGTCCTGTTCCTGCAATGAATGCTCACCACAGGTCCTGTTCAGCAAAGGAGACAGAAGGAGATGCTGGCTACGTGATCAAGTGGACTAAGGTTAGTTAAATTATTTTTTATTTTTTTTAACCCCTCCAGCACTATTATACTAAGCATTCTGTATTCAGAATGCTATTATTTTCCCTTATAACCATGTTATAAGGGAAAATAAAACAATCTACAGAACACCGATCCCAGACTCGAACTTCTGTAAAGAAGTTCGGTTTGGGTACCAAACATGCATGATTTTTCTCACGCGTGTGCAAAACGCATTACAATGTTTTTCACTTGCGCAGAAAAATTGCGGGTGTTCCCGCAACGCACCCGCACCTTTTCCCGCAACGCCCGTCTGAAAGAGGCCTTATGGTGCTCTTTCCACTCTAAAGCCTGCTGTGCGGCCATACATCAGTTTTTGAGCACACATGGGGTGTTTATGTAAACTCCAGATTCAGGATAATAGATTTAGAGTTTTGTTTGGCTGTTAACCCTTGATGTGTTTCAGAAAAATCGAATAAAATTTTTAATGTTCTAAAATAGGTGATTTTTTTAAATTTTCATTTTGTTCTCGTGGGCCACCTAAAGGGTTAACAAAGTATGTAGAATCAGTTTTGATTAGCTTGAGGGGTGTATTTTTTAAAATGGAGTGACCTATGGGTGGTTTCTACAATGTAAGCCCCAGAAAGTTTGGAACAGTTCTTAAAAATTTTAAGATTTATTCTAAACTTCTAAGACTTCTAACGTCCCAAAAAAATATTTTATTTTTTTCAAAAAAGATCCAAACATGAAGTAGGCATATGGGGAATGTAAAGTAATAACTATTTTTGGAGGTATTACTATCTATTGTAAAAGTAGAGAAATTGAAAATTGGAAATTTGCTAATTTTTCCACATTTTTGGTAAATTTGGTATTTTCTTATGAATAAAAAAGAAAATGTTAATCAATTTTAACACTATCATGAAGTACAATATTTGACGAGAAAATCTCACAATGGCCTGGATAAGTAAAAGCTTTTTAAAGTTATTACCACATAAAGTGACACATGTCAGATTTGCAAAAAATGGCCTGAGCAGAAAGTTGAAAACTGGCCTGGGGTAGAAAGGGTTAATGTTTCTGAATATATATGTATACAGAATTATATCGCTGGGTACCCATATTTACCCTACTGGCGGGGGCTGGTGACATACTCATCATAAGCTGGGGGGGGGGAATCCGGCTGATGGGATGTGTCTGGCCTCTTTCGCCGCCACCTCCACCACTTCACCAACATCAGGTGGGGGAGGGGCATACACATTCTGGGAGGGCCCTCCTGCTCTCCGTTCTCCTCCTCCTCCTCCTCTTCAGAGACCTCCACCACCTCCAAATCCTCAGTGGAAGGCCTGCGGCGGACTGAGGGAACGGGAACCCCTGTAATCACACAATATTCATAATTTTGACAAAAAAAAATCAGAATTCATAACAAATGCAAATTAAGTGGGGGATTGCAGTTTATGTAAATACACACACATATATATACAGTATATTTTATATTAAATAATCATTTGTAAAGGGATGAAATATTTATTTGCATAACTGTGTATATATATATATATATATATATATACCGTATTTATCGGCGTATAACACGCACAGGCGTATAACACGCACCTTCATTTTAAGAGGGAAAATTCAGGAAAAAAAGGGTAGCTCAGAACTTTTTTTTATTAATATTAATACCACTTATAAGGTAAATAATGTAAAAGGATGACATTTATGGGGCTCTGTGGATGACACTTATGTCATCCACAGATCCCCATAAGTGTCATCTACAGATCCCCCATCAGATGGATAAGTGTGGAGAGAGGAGGCGGGAACACTCATGGCGGGGCCCGGTGCAGTGACTCTACTCTAATACACCGGGCCCCGCAACTGTTAAACATTCAATCTGACTCTATATCTAATTGTACGGTACTTACTGTAGTACCGGAGGTATAACATTAAGACAGCGCAGACCGGCATCTCCCTCGGTCATGCGCCGCCTGTCTCAGCTCCCTCCTGATGCTCTGCCTGCCCCAGCTCCCTCCTCATGCGCCGCCTGCCCCAGCTCCCTCCTCATGCGCCGCCTGCCCCAGCACCCTCCTCATGCGCCGCCTGCCTGCTTATCTCACTTTATGAATGAACAGGCAAGCGGCGCATGACAGAGTGAGCTGGGGCAGGCGCCGCATGACAGAGGGAGCTGGGACAGGCGGCGCATGAGGAGGGAGCTGCGGCAGGCGCTGCGCCGTCTTAATGTTATACATTCGGTATGTAAAAACATGGCTTCTTAACATTATATCGGCGTATAACACGCATACATCATTTGCCCCCTACTTTCAGGGGGAAAAAGTGCGTGTTATACGCCGATAAATACGGTATATATATATGACAGAGTGTAGACGAGAGATACAAAAGTAATGTAAGCATTGTACCTGGGCATTTTCTGTCACGGATCTCTGTGATTCAGCCAATGTGCCTCCTCTTCAAATCTGACCAATGTTTCATGATGGCCATCGCACTATGCTTTCCCTTATACTCCCTCCTAAGCTCCTTCCTTAGATCCCTCACGATCCGCTGTTTTTTTTATCCTGGATCGGGTCCTGTCGTAACCCCCCCTCCAACATGCGCTGCAGGATAAACATGCTAGCATATAATCCCAATTTTTTTTAATACAAGTATTGAAAATAATGTCATCAACAACACAGCCAAAACAATTAAAGTGTTTGAAGGGGAAATATTAGATGTAATATTACCATTATAAGATCGGATTGTATTGCAATTGTGAATGTGTGGGGTCTGAGCAATCGGATATTGGCCAGCTGAGCAGAGATGTACCTGTCTAGTGAAGTGACGGTATGGTATGGGGTGTACAGCTGTTTCGCCTCCCCGTAGTGCACCCTGGGTAACGCTAAATGAACCAGAAAATACTGGTGGTCAGACATAGAAAGCTTCTCCTGACCAACAGGACACAAACTCTAATCTATAGACTGTGTGTGTGTCTGGTATATAGTGTGTGGTATATAGTGTGTGGCAGGAAAATGGATGTGCAATGTGATGCTGTCCATACATACATGCTACAGACAAAATGCTGTGATGTCACAACAATTCTTGGTGCAACAATCAGTAATAGGTAGTCAGACTTGATAAAATGTGAAGTTGTATGTATTTCAAATACAAATTTGCATCAATAGCGCAGCTTTTCGCAATCACAAATATTTTGGAACACTCTATCTGCATATAAAGTCATTGTTCTGCAATGCATGCAAAATGTAATCAAATACAGTGCTGTAATGTAACATTACTTACAGTGATCAGGAGTTCTTCCTCACTGTCGCGAAAATTGCTGCCCACAATAGTTTCCAGTCTCTGCAAGCTTCCTGCAGGTTTTAAAAAGGTAGCAAAACTAGGCAAGCCAGTATTGCGCATACGCAAATGCGCGCATATTACATGCCTGATTTTCGCGATCAAGAAAATCATCTTGAATTCTCGAATATGAATAATATTCTACTGAATATTCACTAAATATTGAGAATTAGAATATTGCTCCTGCCGCTCATTACTAGTCGTTAATGCTACTGGAGCAGCCTATCAAGCATATACAAGGTGGAGTTCGAGCGCGTCGGGCTGTCACAAATCAGACGTCTGACAGGCAGGTGGTCTCGCCGCTGAACGTCAGCAAGGTGAGCCATGGCCGTGTAAGAGCTTCTAAAATGGCCGCAAGACGTCCTGGACCCCGGGGTATTGGGCAACGAATCGCTGCACGACTAAGTTCAGGACGTATGCCATGCATGGCACGTGTGTCATTTTGCCCTGTTTCAGCACGCTCAGCAGATTGGTACCGTCATCGCACACCACTTTACTAACTGTCAAATTGAGCGGGGTTAGCCACTGATCGTCCTGTGACTTTAGAGCTGAAAGCAGTGAAGGACCAGTGTGGCTCTTGGCGTCCAGGCACAACAGCGGCAGCACAGCATGGCAACTTCTCACCTGGCACGTCAAATAGGTTCTGGGGAGCTTGGGGGTGCAGAGGAAGAGGCGGTAGCAGTGGAAAAGGAGGAGTCAGCCGAGGAGGATACTGAGGATGAAGTAGGAGGAGGAGAAGAAGAAGCAGGCCTGCATGCAATCCATGGCGGTAACACCAAATCCACACGGGAGCCACGAGTTACATGCTTGACGGCCGTCGGAAGGTTCACCCAGTGGGCAGTAAGAGTTATGTACCTTCCCTGCCTGTGTTTGCTAGACCACATGTCTATGGTCAGATGTATCTTGGCACCGACACTGTGTGCCAGAGATATATTCACTTGCCGCTGAACGTGGCCATATAGCTCTGGTATGCCCTTCTGGGAGAAATATTTCCTTCCGGGACCTTCTATTGCAGGGTGCCAATGGCCACAAATTTTCTAAAGGCCTCCGAGTCCACCAGTTTATATGGCAGTAATTGGCGGGCTAGCAGTTCCGACAAGCCAGCGGTCAGCCGTTGGGCAAGAGGGTTATCCTGCATCATAAATGTTTTACGCTCAATATTTGGTGGAAACAGGTATATAAAACCCCTTAACCAGTATTTTGTGGAAGCACGTGTATCGCAGACCTCAATCAATATTTGGTGGAAGCAGGTATATCAATCTCCTTAATCAGTATTTGGTGGAAGCAGGTGTATCACTGGCCTCAATCAGTATTTGGTGGAAGCAGGAATATCAATCCCCTTAATCAGTATTTTGTGGAAGCAGGTATAGCGCAGGCCTCAATCAATATTTGGTGGAAGCAGGTATATCAAACCCCATACCCAGTATTTGGTGGAAGCAGATGTATCGCAGGCCTCAATCAGTATTTAATGGAAGCAGGTATATCAAACCCCCTAATCAGTATTTGATGGAAGCAGGTATATCAAACCCCTGAATCAGTATTTGGTGGAAGCAGATGTATCGCAGGCCTCAATCAGTATTTGATGGAAGCAGGTATATCAAACCCCTTAATCAGTATTCTGTGGAAGCAGGTGTATCACAGGCATCAATCAAGATTTGGTGGAAGCAGGTATATCAAACCCCTTAATCAGTATTTGGTAGAAGCAGGTATAGCAAACTCCTTACTCAGTATTTTGTGGAAGCAGGTGTATTGCAGGCGTCAATCAATATTTAGTGGAAGCAGGTATATCAATCCCCTTAATCAGTATTTTGTGGAAGCAGGTGTATCGCAGGCCTCAATCAATATTTTGTGGAAGCAGGTATATCAAACCCCTTAATCAGTATTTTGTGGAAGCAGGTATATCGCAGGCCTCAATCAATATTTTATGGAAGCAGGTATATAAACCGCCTTAATCAGTGTTTTGTGGAAGCAGGTGTATCGCAGGCATCAATCAAGATTTGGTGGAAGCAGGTATATCAAACCCCTTAATCAGTATTTGGTAGAAGCAGGTATAGCAAACTCCTTACTCAGTATTTTGTGGCAGCAGGTGTATTGCAGGTGTCAATCAATATTTAGTGGAAGCTGGTATATCAATCCCCTTAATCAGTATTTTGTGGAAGCAGGTGTATCGCAGGCCTCAATCAATATTTTGTGGAAGCAGGTATATCAAACCCCTTAATCAGTATTTTGTGGAAGCAGGTATATCGCAGGCCTCAATCAATATTTTGTGGAAGCAGGTATGTCAACCCCCTTAATCAGTGTTTTGTGGAAGCAGGTATACCACAGCCCTCAATCAGTATTTTGTGGAAGCAGGTATATCAATCCTCTTAATTAGTATTTTGTGGAAGCAGGTATATCGCAGGTCTCAATCAATATTTTGTGGAAGCAGGTATATCAAACCCCTTTATCAGTATTTTGTGGAAGCAGGTATATCACACCCCTCAATTATTTTTTTTGCCACAACAGTTATATCACACCACCCTGTTTATTTGGGGCAACAGGTTACAGGTATATCACTAGCCGTCAATCAGTATTTTGTGGAAGAAGGTATATCACACCCCTCAATCATTTTTTTTTGGGGGGGGGGGGGGCAACAGGTATAGCACACTTGTTAGAAATAGTTGTTCCAATAGTGCTTTTCCCTAGATATAGCTGCGGTATCACAGCAGAACTGCACACAACTGCTTCACAATACAAATGCACTATAATATACTTTATATGTTAGAAAGTATATTATAAGTATATCACAGTATCACACCCCTCAGTATATCACACCTATCGATAGCACACCCTATACCAGTCCTTAAAAGGACTTTTGTGGCCCTATTAGCTAGCGTTTGGTGTCCTTAACAATCTGTCCCTGCTCCACAAAGCAACCCCTCCCAACACTTGCAAAACACAGAATGTAAAATGGCTGCCAGATCGGGTTTTAGTTATAGGGTGGGGGTGTGTCCATGTGCTGAAACGTCTGAATTAGAAGTCCTGTCCCACCTGATGTATTTGTCATGGGTCAAAGTTCGGCGCAATGCAAAAGAATATGGTGCTGGCAGACATCGCCATATGTTCGCATGTTCGAATCGCGAACACGCAAAGTTCGCCGCAAAACGACCACTGGTCTGACCGCAAGACCATCTCTATTAGAATGTATTGGCTCAGATGAGCCAAAGTTATTACTTTGCGAAGTCTTACTGCGTACAGTATTCAAACAAAGTTTTATGCAAATTGACTTCAGATGTTTCATCCAAGGTTGATTCGATCATCCCTATTTGGGAGCCGTTTTCCTGTATATCTGTACTTGTGGAGTCCACAGCTCAGCAGGTCAGAGCTGTTTTGATAGCATGAGAGGGACTTATACAATATTAGGCAGATGGTTTTAATTTTAATTCAGCATTTATACCTCTCCCTAAATGTCTCCAGTGAAATGTCACTGATAATGATTAAAAATTCAAGACAATCCCCATTAAAAAAGCCAGTCTTTGAGGGCATCTTATTCTACATAAACCTATCATGACCTGTCCTGCCTACATATTTGCAGAAGTATTGCCGGATTCATCAAGGGAGAGACTAAACCTGAGCAAAGGATTCAAGGCGGCATATGGCTAGGCCGGTATGAAGTGGAATATGCAGTGGTCTATATAAAGCACATCATTCCTGAACTAATGATCTTAAAGCCTTGCCATGGTAAGTTCAGACCAGCAGATGGAGTCTTCTTGTGTTGTATTCTTAGAAGATCCCTTTAAGAATGTTTTTTTTTAGGGGAGTGTGCACTATCTGGCTTCTAATTATGTTTATTATAGAGCATAATTTGTTAAACAGCATTATAGTAAACAGCCTCAGCTCCTTCATCTTTCTTTGGGAGCACTAATTTTAATAGTATTTGCAAGTCTAAAGAAAATGACCCATTTCTTCAGTAAATAATTACCATAGTAGACCAGAATGCGGGACATTAATGAATGCTAGATCTCCAGACTGGAAGGTGTTTCCTTTTCCTTCATCTAATTATATCAAATGAACATGATTTCTTGAAACGCAGACACCAGACCTCAGGACATATGGTAAAAATCCAACAGACAACCCCCAAGAGGTAGAAGTAATAAATTGTTTCCTGTGAAAAACAAGTCGAGAGATTCCAAAATGCTACTGGTTTTCTCCATATGGACATGATAAGCCCCATAGGGGAGCATTTAATACAATCGAGCCATGCATACAACACATTAAAATTAAATTCCATTGTGCATTTAAGTGACAAAAATGCTTTGTCGTCTATGAAAATGATTATAACATAGCCCAATTAGGAGACGTGTTAATCTGAACTGGGAGAAGTAGGTTATACAACTCGCTCTACGCTTGCCTAGCACTAAAATGTCACTATAACAAAGGCATTGTTAATTAGATATGTTTTTACAGCACATTAAAATTGATCCTTGAAGACAGACAGAACCACCCTATGGCTCACAGTAGTGCTGTTAGGTCCGCAGTACTGTGTACAGCAAGTGGATAATGCTATGTAATTTGTCTTTCAGAAAAATAAGTAATGTGGCATATGCTACTTTTTTTTTGTAATTACTAAGATAAAAAAAATCTCGGAACAGTCAGAATCACCATGGTAACAGCTCAGGCCAATCATGTTTTTCATGCTCTGTATCAATACCAATTAGGGACAGCAATAGGTTTTAAGGGGAACGAGACAACAGAATCCGCATCTATACAATACATCCATAATCCCAATCTTGACAAGCAATGTGCATGTCGCAGGTATAGTACAAGACGATATTTGTGCTCGTAAAGAAATGAAGATAACAGGACTCCAGTCATCTTTGTGTGTCAATACAAATAGGTTTGCCCTGGCAGAGATTTTAGTTTGCAGCTGCGTCGATGTAGGATGTTCGACAGCCAAACTTCTTAAATCTGGTACAGATTGTTACCCTGGGAGGATTACACATCTCAGACCTGGCGCAGAATGAATAAATATGCTTTTTTACACCTCCTTATTTTTCCCGTTACTGGCACCTGCTAGGTTGCTGCTGATGCCAGTGGCAACGGGATGCAATTGAAAGAGCTGTGATTCATTAAAGCTATGAGATTTGTGCAGAAAATACTTGTAATTCATGTTGATATATAACAGTGTATTCATTATTGACATGGTATACTACAGTCCTGTGCGGGGTTGTCGGAGGCGTCCGTTTTGATCTTTGCTGGGCAATTATACTAACCTTGTGCTTGCTGTGTATTATGGTAAGTTTGTCTTCAAAGCCCCCTGTAAGACTGAAGCAGCAAGGAGCCTGAAACATTACAGGCTTATAGGATTCAAATAAACAAGTCAGGAACCTTCCTAGAGCTAAGTACAGATTATTCCAGACAGACATTGTAAGGGCGTGTTCACACGACGAAATTTAGATGCGGATACCAATGACCGCGTGGTGTCTACCAGCAGTTGTTTTCAATGGGAGGTAGCGCTGTAGTTCATGGGCCAGTGGTTTAATGCCACGACCGCATCAATAAGGTCTGGGCTACACTGCGAGTTTCTGTAGCGCCACTAATTGATTTTAATTATTGAACGACAGCTGCAGTCCACAAGATTGCATTCAATTGAACTTCAGGTGTCCTTCAATAGTTAAAATCAATCAGTCGCGCTACAAAAACTCGCAGTGTAGCCTAAGCCTAATGGACATGTGGACAGCCGATGCTTGGAGCCGCAGCAGGGGTCTGTTCACTGTTTAACTCTATTCAATGGACCTAAGCTGCGCGTGGGTCTATGGCATCCAACGGCAACAACCGTGGCAGAAACCGCAGTGTGAATGGACCCTAATTCTTATCCTTCTAACTACCCGTTCAAAGCATGGAAAACAAATCATATATCTGTGTACAGATACAGAATGAAGATGAAAATATGTCCAATGTGGATATCAACTACACAATTGCTTCTATATTTCCACCTCAATGAAGTCCTTTTTGGCATTGGTAGAAACTGAGACTGGTTGTTGGAAAGGTGGTTATATATAAAAAGATGTACCCATCACCTCTGATTTATCAGCAAACAGGGCGGACTGGCCATAGACCTTACAGGGAAATCTCCCGGTGGGCCGATGCCCAGGGGGCCGCTTGAGGTCTTCTCACGGCCGGCCAGTGGAAGTTTTTGGGGCAGTATTTGGTGCTGCCATGGCAGTATTTGATGATGGACTGTGGTATTTGGCTCTGTTGGGGTGGTATAATGTGCCACAAAATGGTATTGCTGGCCCTGCCTGCCATTCATTTGGACCCGACTACAAAATGGAGCCACTTTAAGTTTCTAGTCCGTTCCTTTCAGCAGCTAAGGGACTTTGTTGTTTTTGTAGATAACTAGAGATGAACGAATCGAATCCCACGAATCCGAATTTCAGGAATTATTAGATTCGCCTAGAAACCGAATTTCCTCGTGCTTCGGGTCAGCTAATCAATTAATCATAAAATTCTAACTTACCGCCTCCATTTGTGCGCAAAGGGCAGCCAGCCTCCATCTTGCTTGAAGATCTCAGCCGAAATCCTGTGCGGCGTGAGATTACATCATCACGCCGGCCGGCGTGATTCATACCTCACCACGCCGGCCGGAGTGATTCATACCTCACCACGCCGGCTGGCGTGATGACGTAATCTTGCACTGCACATGATTTCGGCTGAGATCTTCAAGCAAGATGGCAGCAGCCGGCCCGTCGCACGGAAATGGACGCGGTAAGTTTGATGTAATGTTTTTTTAAATGTTAATTTCACACTGTTTGTACACTCAGATGCCACGATCATGTATGAACGCTGCATCTGAGGGGTACAATGACGAGGGCGGCACTATTGCAGCTCCCTGTCATTGCAGCCGCTACTTACCAAAAAATGCGCCTAGTGGCAAAATAATTCGCCACAAAGCTAATTTATTTAGTGAAATTCGACGAATCAGCTGAATCGAATTTTCAAAAAATTCACTCATCTCTATAGATAACTGTTATTTTATATTAAAGTACAGTTAGAAGACTTAGGCTAGGGCTACATGACGACATGTGGCATTAATGTCGCACCAATGTCGTGCAACAATTTTTATAATGATAATCTATGGTGTCGCACTGCGACAAGCGACATGCTGCAACGCGACAGAGAAAAATCCATCTTGGAGGGATTTTTTGCTACTGTTGTGTTACAGTCACAGCATGTTGCATGTGGCAGAGCGACACCATAGACTATCATTATAAAAATTGTTGCGCGACATTGCTGCGACAAAATGGCAGGCGACACATGCCGTCGTGTAGCCCTAGCTTAAGATGGGAATTTATCAAGCCCTGCACTCCAGAATTCTGACTACAAAGAAGTTGTAGAAAAAGGTCATAAACTAACTCCAGCTCTGGCATATAAAAAGTGGAGTATAATTTCTAGACAAAAGTGTTAAAGGGGCAGTGTCACTTCAGCACATAGCATTTATCATGAAGACAAAGTTAAAGGGGTTATCCAAAGTATAAAACAAGCCACCTAATGCCCGGGCCCCTCATATAGATTATAATTACCCTGCTCCTCAGCTCTCGCGTCGCTCCTGACCCCCGCACAACTGCCACTGCATTCCCCTAGCATTGTGGGTGACACTAGGGAGGCTCGTCCCCGTCACGTCACCTGCAATCCAGCAGTGGTGGCTGTGCTTGCACACTATAGGAAAAAGTTCTGGCCTCTCCAGTGGTCGGGACCTAGGGCAGATCACATAAGCTGGTGCTTTTTTCTATAGTGTTAAAAAACGGCCACCACTGATGGATTGCAGGGTGGTCGTAACCAATGAAACGAGCAGTATATAATACTATGGAAAAATGAATGAAGCCAGAAAAGGAGGCAATATGGACAATCACAATACTTTGGTAAGTGCTTTGTATGAACTTTCTCTACATGATAAATGCTAGTTAGTGAAGTGACACAACCCCTTTAAGTTTAAAGATGTGACAAACGTGATGCAAAGATGTAAGTCTCAAACTAAACTATAAATATTACCCCGCTAAATGTTGCACAAAGACTCACTATAATTCAGCAGTTACTTGGGTTAAAGTCACCAGCAGCACAGCTTAAAACAGTACTTAAAGGGGACCTGTAACCCTCCCTGACATAACTGCTTTACCAATTACTTAATTCTCCATGTAATAACAAATCTAAAACATTGATTCCTATGACTCTATGATGTGGCATTGCTTTATCATCCCTGCTAGAAGTTATGACTGAATTACTGCACAGTCTCACACTATCCTATGAGTCCTGTCAGTGTTAGACATACTCCCTACTGGTAACACCCAGCAGGACCTTTATTGCAAACTACTAGGAATTCATTAATAATTTCTAGCAAGACTAATAAAGGATATCACAGAGTCATAGGAATAGATTATTCACAAATATTACATGTGAAATGCAAGCAGTTACAAAAACAGACATGTTAAGTCCTCTTTAAAGGGGTTGTCCAGAACATTTAAAGGGGTTATCCAATTTCACAAACAGCCCCCCCCCCCCCCATGTGCCGGGCCCCTCAGAGGGAATATATTTACTTTACTGCTTCTCCCTGTACACAGATAAAAATATATGGTGTCAGGGGGGAGCAGCCAATGGCAGGCAGGGGGAGCAGCCAATGGCAGGCAGGGACGGGGGAGCCTCCCTAGCATTGTGGGTAACGCTAGGGAAACTCGTCCCTGTCCCTGCCTGCCATTGGCTGCTCCCCTCCGACACTGGATGTTTTCATCCGTGTACAGGGAGAAGCAGCGGCGGTGCGGGGACCAGGAGCGGCGATGGGAGCGGGGTAAGTATATTCACTCTGAGGGGGCCCGGCACATGGGGGGGGGGGGCTGTTTGTGAATTCGGATAACCCCCTTAAACATCTGACAAAAAAGGGGGAAATAAAATAACAAAATAAGCATTACTCACTTGGGAAATCCTCCACAGCTCCAGCACTGCACTTCTTGTACTCCTGCTGGTCTCTCTTCCTGTCCTGCAGTGGTAATATTGTGACTACCTGCACATGACCACTGCAGACAATCAATGTCCATTGTATGTGCCAGTAGTAGCAATCTTACCACTGCAGGACATCAACAGAGAACGGCGGGGGCACAAGACAGTGATTGGCACCGGAGAACACTTCCCGCTTTTTGAGATATTTTTCAATGTCCCGGGAAACCCTTTGAAAGCTACAATTTTATAGATAAAACTGTTTGCACATTCCTTAGAAATGAATACTCTACCCACTCTACAGGATGTGGGGATATGTAAAGCAGATACGATTATCTAGGAAATCTGCTCCACACAAAGGTTCAAAACTATTTGTCATGTTTTTTATATTATTGTTGTTTGTTTATTATTTTTATTGTAATATAATGTTACAGTATGGGCAGTTTCTTTTATAATCATCCCTCATGTACATCTCAGCACATCAGACAATGCTCGGCACATTTCCATGAAGTGTTAGAACAGATTTTTCATGTTCTTTTTTTAAACATTTCTCTAGCAGCTTTAAAATGTGCATGACAAAGTGATATAAATCTGTAGGAGGAAATCATGATATACTGAAAAATAAATTGAAGAATTGCCTTCCAGTGCACAAATAAAGCATGCTATCAGATATTTATCCTTAAATACATACTGGGTTTGAATGAACTCCTGTGGCAAAGAGATTCCCAATGTTATCAGCATAGGCAAAAACTTGATAAAAGTTCCACTCCCCTACTTCCATTTTGGAAACTATAGGATAAGGTGGCAGTTTTGTTAGTACTATTTTAGGGTACATATGATTATTGGTTGCTCTATATTACACTTTTTGTGAGGCAAGGTAACAAGAAATAGCTGTTTTGGCACAGTTATTTTTTGCTGTTTACAACATTTATCTGACAGGTTAGATCATGTGGTATTTTTAAAGAGAAGGTTTTTATGGACGCAACAATACCAAATATGACTACTTTGTTTGGTTGCTTGTTTCACTTTTACATAACAAAACATTTTTGAAAAAAAATGATTTTTTAGTGTCTCCACATTCTCAAAGCCGTAGTTTTATTTATTTTTTGGGCGACTGTCTTGTGTAGGAGCTCATTTTTTTCAGAATGAGATGACGGTTTGATTGGTTCTATTATAGAGTGCATAGGACTTTTTGATTGCTTGCTATTACACTTTTTGTGATGTAAGGTGACAAAAAATGGCTTTATTTACATCGTTTTTGTTTTATTTTTTGACGGTATTCACCTGAGGGGTTAGGTCATGTGATATTTTTATCGAGCAGGTTATTATGGACGCGGCGATACCTAATATCTCAACTTTTTTTCATTAATGTAAGTTGTACCCAATAATATAATTTTTTTTAATTTATGTAAGTTGTACCCAATAATATCATTTGTGAAACAAAACAAAAAAATCATGTTTTAGTGTCTCCATATTCTGAGAGTCATAGTTTTTTCAGTTTTTGGGTGATTATCTTAGGTAGGGTACCATTTTTGCGGGATGAGATGACAGTTTAAATTGACACTATTTTGGGCTGCATATCACTTTTTGCGATGTAAGGTGACAAAAAATGGCTTTTTTTTACACCGTTTTTTTTTTTTTTATGGTGTTCACCTGAGGAGTTAGGTCATGTGATATTTTTATAGAGCAGGTTCTTACAGACGTGGCAATACCTAATATGTATACTTTTTTATTTACTTAAGTTTTACACAATTACAGCATTTAAAAAAAAAAAATATGTTTTAGTGTCTCCATATTCTGAGCCATAGAGATGTTGCGAACATAAAATTTTCCGTTCGCGAACGGTGAGCGCAAAATTTTGCAAATGTTCGCGAACGAGCGAATTGCCATTGACTTCAATAGGCAGGCGAATTTTAAAACCTACAGAGACTCTTTCTAGCCATAGTAGTGATGGAAAAAAGTTGTTTCAAGGGGACTAACACCTGGACTGTGGCATGCCGGAGGGGGATCCATGGCAAAACTCCCATGGAAAATTACATAGTTGACGCAGAGTTGGGTTTTAATCCATAAAGGGCATAAATCACCCAACAATCCTATTTTTTGTTGTTGTAAAACATCCAGTGTGTGTATACGATCAGGTATGATGTTGTATCGATCAGGTAGTGTAACGGTTACGCCCGCTTCATAGACATTGACAGACGAAACTCCCCTTTTAATGCACCACAAACAGTCCATTTGCCCAACCGCAAACTCCCCATTTGCACAAGGTTGGATACCAAGCTAGCCATGTCCCGTTGATGTCATTGAAGGTTTGTTCCTCCACCCAGCCACGTACAACACCAAGGGTCCCCGAAAGGTGAATTGAATAGATTTTTCGAACGGGGAGATGGTAAAAAAACGCTGTCTCCCTCCCCTTTGTTTGAATCCACGGTCACTGTGTCTGTGCCATGCAATTTACTGTCACACCCAATATGAGTGGTATTTTCTGTAGTTCTCTTCTCATCAGTTTAATCCCTGTTATGTCCCCAATCTGGGGTCCATTTATTGAATAGATTTTTCGAACGGGGAGATGGTTAAAAAAAACGCTGTCTCGCTCCCCTTTGTTTGAATCCACGGTCACTGTGTCTGCGCCATGCAATTTACTGTCACACCCGATATCAGTGGTATTTTCTGTAGTTCTCTTCTCATCAGTTTAATCCCTGTTACGTCCCATATCAGGGCTTGCCTTTTGTGAAAACATTTTTGGGCTGGGTACCTTCAACTGCCTTCACAGTGACAGACCACACTCTGATACACCAAACTGAATTGATTTTAGGAACCAGGAGATGGAAAAAGCAGCTTGGTCGGTCCTCTTACTCCCAAGTTGGGGCACTGCGTGTGCACGGAGCAATGTGCTGTGACACCCTGACCCTATATGAGTGGTGTCTTAACTAGTACTATTCCTATCAGTTTAATCCCTGTTACGTCCCCTATCCGGGGACGTGTGTCGAATTGATTAACCATTGTCGAATTAACAAACCATTACGACATCCTGAAATAATTTAGTTCTGAGCTCTGTAGTTGCTTTGTATTGGAATTGATGGGGATTTTTTTATTTGTCTGCATTATTTCTAATAAACTATTAAGAGACTTTATTATGATTTTTTTTATTTTATGTATTAAAAACCCATACAACTTAAAAAAATAATAATAATTATGTTTTTTTCTATGAAAAATTATCCAGCCGATCGCTTTTATTCTGATCATAATGAAGCCATGGCCACACTCATCTGGGGTGTGGCAACATTGCCAACACACTCATAGAGGTGATGATCGCTTCATTGTGATACGCAAGCCCCTTCACCACAACAAGGTACCGATCACGAAGGGGAATTGACACATGCATGTGCCTTTTTTTTTTTTTTTTTTTTGCAGCCAGAGTGCAGCACCAGAGGCCAGAAAAATTAGGCATGTACACATGCCTGAAAAATTAGGTATTGTTGCAGCCGCTGCCCAGGCAGAAAGGTGACTAAAATATTGCGGCTTGAACCCTAGTTGGTGGTGGAGAATTCACAAAAGTCATCCGGTATGCAGACATTAAATACAGCACTTGAGGCCAAGGCATGTCATCAGGCCTTTTGTTTGTTAAACGTATCCTACACTGTCAGTCCCTTTGGGATCCATGCCTCATTCATCTTAATGAAGGTGAGGTAATCAACACTTTTTTGACCGAGGCGACTTCTTTTGTCAGTGGCAATGCCTCCTGCTGCACTGAAGGTCCTTTCTGACAGGACACTTGAAGCGGGGCAGGCCAGAAGTTCTCTCAGCAAACTGGGATAGCTCAGGCCACAGGTCAAGCTTGCACATCCAGTAGTCAAGGCGTTCATTGCTCCTCAGAGTGTTGATATCTGCAGTTAAGGCGAGGTAGTCTGCTACCTGTCGGTCGAGTCGTTCTCTAAGGCTGGATCCCGAAGGGCTGTGGCGATGTGTAGGACTGAAAAAGCTCTGCGTGTCCTCCATCAACAACACATCTGTAAAGCGTCCTGTCCTTGCCGCTGTGGTCGTGGTAGGAGGAGGATTACTTCCACCTCTTCCCCAGTTAGATTCCCGTTGTGCTGTGACAGCCCCCTTATAAGCTGTGTAAAGCATATTTTTTAGTTTGGTTTTGAACTGCTGCATCCTTTCTGACTTTCCGTAATTTTGTAACATTTCCGCCACTTTCTGCTTATACCGGGGGTCTAGTAGCGTGGCCACCCAGTATAGGTCGTTCTCCTTCATCCTTTTTATACGAGGGTCCCTCAACAGACATGACAGCATGAAAGACCCCATTTGCACAAGGTTGGATGCCGAGCTACTCATTTCCCGTTCCTCCTCCTCACTGATGTCATTGACGGTCTGTTCTTCCCCCAGCCACGTACAACACCACGGGTCCCAGATAGGTGACAACAACGAGCACCCTGGGATGCCTGCTGTGGTTGGTCTTCGTCCTCCTCAAAGCCACATTCCTCCTCTGACTCCTCTTCCTCATACTCCTTTTGCAGCGCTGCCGCAGGTCCAGCAAGCGATGATGACAAGGCTGTTTCTGGTGGTGATAGTGACCACAACTCTTCCTCTTCACGCTCATCTACAGCCTGATCCAGCACTCTTCGCAGGGCATGCTCCAGGAAGAAAACAAATGGGATGAGGTCGCTGATGGTGCCTTCTGTGCGACTGACTAGGTTTGTCACCTCCTCAAAAGGACGCATGAGCCTACAGGCATTGCACATGAGCGTCCAGTAACTTGGCAAAAAAATTCCCAGCTCCGCAGAGGCTGTCCTAGCACCCCGGTCATACAAATACTCGTTGACGACTTTTTCTTGTTGAAACAGGCTGTCGAACATTAGGAGTGTTGAATTCCAATGTGTCGGGCTGTCGCAAATCAAGCGCCTCACTGGCATGTTGTTTCGGCGCTGAATGTCTGAAAAGTGCGCCATGGCCGTGTAGGAACGCCTGAAATGGCCACACACCTTCCTGGCCTGCTTGAGGACGTCCTGTAAGCCTGGGTACTTAGACACAAAGCGTTGTACGATGAGATTCAACACATGTGCCATGCACGGCACATGTGACAACTTGCCCAAATTCAATGCCGCCAACAAATTTCTTCCATTGTCACACACCACTTTACCAATCTCCAGTTGGTGCGGGGTCAGCCACTTATCCACCTGTGCGTTCAGGGGCGGACAGGAGTGCTGGTCCGGTGAGGCTCTCTGCTTTCAGGCAAGTCAACCCCAAGACAGCGTGACACTGTCGTATCCGGGATGTGGAATAGCCCCTGGGGAGCTGGGGGGATTCAGTTGATGTGCAGCCAGATGCCACTGCAGAAGAGGACTCAGCCGAGGAGGTTATCGAAGAGGATGGAGTAGAGGATGGAAAGGTGAATTGAATAGATTTTTCGAACGGGGAGATGGTAAAAAAACGCTGTCTCCCTCCCCTTTGTTTGAATCCACGGTCACTGTGTCTGTGCCATGCAATTTACTGTCACACCCAATATGAGTGGTATTTTCTGTAGTTCTCTTCTCATCAGTTTAATCCCTGTTATGTCCCCAATCTGGGGTCCATTTATTGAATAGATTTTTCGAACGGGGAGATGGTTAAAAAAAACGCTGGCTCGCTCCCCTTTGTTTGAATCCACGGTCACTGTGTCTGCGCCATGCAATTTACTGTCACACCCGATATCAGTGGTATTTTCTGTAGTTCTCTTCTCATCAGTTTAATCCCTGTTACGTCCCATATCAGGGCTTGCCTTTTGTGAAAACATTTTTGGGCTGGGTACCTTCAACTGCCTTCACAGTGACAGACCACACTCTGATACACCAAACTGAATTGATTTTAGGAACCAGGAGATGGAAAAAGCAGCTTGGTCGGTCCTCTTACTCCCAAGTTGGGGCACTGCGTGTGCACGGAGCAATGTGCTGTGACACCCTGACCCTATATGAGTGGTGTCTTAACTAGTACTATTCCTATCAGTTTAATCCCTGTTACGTCCCCTATCCGGGGACGTGTGTCGAATTGATTAACCATTGTCGAATTAACAAACCATTACGACATCCTGAAATAATTTAGTTCTGAGCTCTGTAGTTGCTTTGTATTGGAATTGATGGGGATTTTTTTATTTGTCTGCATTATTTCTAATAAACTATTAAGAGACTTTATTATGATTTTTTTTATTTTATGTATTAAAAACCCATACAACTTAAAAAAATAATAATAATTATGTTTTTTTCTATGAAAAATTATCCAGCCGATCGCTTTTATTCTGATCATAATGAAGCCATGGCCACACTCATCTGGGGTGTGGCAACATTGCCAACACACTCATAGAGGTGATGATCGCTTCATTGTGATACGCAAGCCCCTTCACCACAACAAGGTACCGATCACGAAGGGGAATTGACACATGCATGTGCCTTTTTTTTTTTTTTTTTTTTTTGCAGCCAGAGTGCAGCACCAGAGGCCAGAAAAATTAGGCATGTACACATGCCTGAAAAATTAGGTATTATTGCAGCCGCTGCCCAGGCAGAAAGGTGACTAAAATATTGCGGCTTGAACCCTAGTTGGTGGTGGAGAATTCACAAAAGTCATCCGGTATGCAGACATTAAATACAGCACTTGAGGCCAAGGCATGTCATCAGGCCTTTTGTTTGTTAAACGTATCCTACACTGTCAGTCCCTTTGGGATCCATGCCTCATTCATCTTAATGAAGGTGAGGTAATCAACACTTTTTTGACCGAGGCGACTTCTTTTGTCAGTGGCAATGCCTCCTGCTGCACTGAAGGTCCTTTCTGACAGGACACTTGAAGCGGGGCAGGCCAGAAGTTCTCTCAGCAAACTGGGATAGCTCAGGCCACAGGTCAAGCTTGCACATCCAGTAGTCAAGGCGTTCATTGCTCCTCAGAGTGTTGATATCTGCAGTTAAGGCGAGGTAGTCTGCTACCTGTCGGTCGAGTCGTTCTCTAAGGCTGGATCCCGAAGGGCTGTGGCGATGTGTAGGACTGAAAAAGCTCTGCGTGTCCTCCATCAACAACACATCTGTAAAGCGTCCTGTCCTTGCCGCTGTGGTCGTGGTAGGAGGAGGATTACTTCCACCTCTTCCCCAGTTAGATTCCCGTTGTGCTGTGACAGCCCCCTTATAAGCTGTGTAAAGCATATTTTTTAGTTTGGTTTTGAACTGCTGCATCCTTTCTGACTTTTCGTAATTTTGTAACATTTCCGCCACTTTCTGCTTATACCGGGGGTCTAGTAGCGTGGCCACCCAGTATAGGTCGTTCTCCTTCATCCTTTTTATACGAGGGTCCCTCAACAGACATGACAGCATGAAAGACCCCATTTGCACAAGGTTGGATGCCGAGCTACTCATTTCCCGTTCCTCCTCCTCACTGATGTCATTGACGGTCTGTTCTTCCCCCAGCCACGTACAACACCACGGGTCCCAGATAGGTGACAACAACGAGCACCCTGGGATGCCTGCTGTGGTTGGTCTTCGTCCTCCTCAAAGCCACATTCCTCCTCTGACTCCTCTTCCTCATACTCCTTTTGCAGCGCTGCCGCAGGTCCAGCAAGCGATGATGACAAGGCTGTTTCTGGTGGTGATAGTGACCACAACTCTTCCTCTTCACGCTCATCTACAGCCTGATCCAGCACTCTTCGCAGGGCATGCTCCAGGAAGAAAACAAATGGGATGAGGTCGCTGATGGTGCCTTCTGTGCGACTGACTAGGTTTGTCACCTCCTCAAAAGGACGCATGAGCCTACAGGCATTGCACATGAGCGTCCAGTAACTTGGCAAAAAAATTCCCAGCTCCGCAGAGGCTGTCCTAGCACCCCGGTCATACAAATACTCGTTGACGACTTTTTCTTGTTGAAACAGGCTGTCGAACATTAGGAGTGTTGAATTCCAATGTGTCGGGCTGTCGCAAATCAAGCGCCTCACTGGCATGTTGTTTCGGCGCTGAATGTCTGAAAAGTGCGCCATGGCCGTGTAGGAACGCCTGAAATGGCCACACACCTTCCTGGCCTGCTTGAGGACGTCCTGTAAGCCTGGGTACTTAGACACAAAGCGTTGTACGATGAGATTCAACACATGTGCCATGCACGGCACATGTGACAACTTGCCCAAATTCAATGCCGCCAACAAATTTCTTCCATTGTCACACACCACTTTACCAATCTCCAGTTGGTGCGGGGTCAGCCACTTATCCACCTGTGCGTTCAGGGGCGGACAGGAGTGCTGGTCCGGTGAGGCTCTCTGCTTTCAGGCAAGTCAACCCCAAGACAGCGTGACACTGTCGTATCCGGGATGTGGAATAGCCCCTGGGGAGCTGGGGGGATTCAGTTGATGTGCAGCCAGATGCCACTGCAGAAGAGGACTCAGCCGAGGAGGTTATCGAAGAGGATGGAGTAGAGGCGGTTAAAGTAGGCCTGCCTGCAAGTCGTGGCGGTGTCACCAATTCCGCTGCAGAGCCACACATTCCATGCTTGGCAGCCGTCAGCAGGTTGACCCAATGCGCAGTGTACGTGATATACCTGCCCTGACCGTGCTTTGCAGACCAGGTATCAGTGGTCAGATGGACCCTTGCCCAACACTGTATGCCAGAGATACCATGACTTCCTGTTCAATCACTGAGTAGAGGTTTGGGATTGCCTTTTTTGAAAAAAAATTTGTCCGGGTACCTTCCACTGTAGTGTCCCAATAGCGACAAATTTTTGGAAGGCCTCAGACTCCACCAGCTTGTATGGTAAAAGTTGGCGGGCTAAGAGTTCCGTCAAGCCTTGAGAGCAGGTGACCAAAGCTGAGCTGGAGGAGGATGATGCGTCAAGGTTCTTAGCGGAAGCTGTTGAAAATTGGGTGTCCTGTGTAAGCCAGTCAACTATTTTCACAGAATTTTTTGGGTTCAGGGTACGTGGCCTTTGAACACTGGGCATTATTCCAAGGCCAGTGGAAATCACAGCACCACCACCACGACGGCCCCTGCGGGGTGGCCTGCCTCTGCCTGTCATTTTTTTTAGTTAAGTGGTACTATGCGTGCAAGGTACTGTGCCACCCTATATAAGTGGTGGGCAGTGGGCACAGTACAGTCTGTGTGGGCCTGACACACACTGGCTTGCAACTGGGATTATATCACAGAAAAATAATAAATAGTATTTTTTTTTATCTGCAAGGTATTTGTGAGTGACACCCTGTAACGGTATGAGTGGTGGCGTAGCAGCAAGTGGCCACAGTACAGTCTGTGGGCCAGACACACACTGGCTTGCAACTGGGATTATATCACAGAAAAATAATAAATTGTTTTTTTTTATCTGCAAGGTATTGTGACACCCTGTATGAATGGTGTGCACACAGTACTGTCTGTGGGACACACAGTCACTCACTGGCTTGCAAATGCGATTATATCACAGAGAAATAATATAAATAGATTTTTTTTTATCTGCACCAGATGAGTCTGTGGACACAGAAGTTCAGAACACTGCCCTAGCTAACACTTTCCCTATTAGATCAGCAGCAGCTACACTCTCCCTCCTCTCACTAAAAAAGCAGCTTCAGAATGAATCTAAAATGAATGCTGTCCAGGAGATGGGAGGGTCTGCTGCTGATTGGATGGAATGTGTCTGCTGACTGTGAGGTACAGGGTCAAAGTTTGCTCAATGATGATGTATAGGGGCGGACCGCCTGCTGCGGCGAACGCGAACAAGCTATGTTCGCCATGAACTGTTCGCTGGCGGATAGTTCGGGACATCACTACTGAGCCATATTTTTTATATTTATTGGGCGATTGTCTTAGGTAGGGGCTCCTTTTTGCGGGATGAGGTGACGGTTAGATTGGTACTATTTTAGCGGGCATACGCCTTTTTAATCGCTTGGTGTTGTACTTTTAGTGATGTAAGGTGATAAAAAAATGTTTCATTTAGCACATTTTTTATTAAATTTTCTCCGCTGTTCATCTGAGGGGTTAGGTCATGTGATATGTTTATAGAGCCGGTCGATACGGATGGTTGTTTTTTTTTTTACTTGAAACTTTAAAAAAAAAATGGTGGGGGAAACTTTAATTTTTCAACTATTTTTTTCACTTCATTTTTTGTTCCACTTTGGGACTTCAACTTTGGGGATCTGATCCCCTTTGCAATGCATTCCATTACAGTGTGTATTACTCATACAGCTTCCTGCCTGTGAGATCCAGGGGGCTGGATCTCATAGACTCTCCACCAGAAGGCAGCCCCGATGCATCGGGCTGCCTTTCATGCCATCAGGTCCCTGTCACAGCAGCACAGGGACCCGATGGCAGCTCCATAGTAGAACTGTATAGTCTATGGAAGATGTCCATAAACTACAAGCTGACTTGAACACTCTGAGTGATTGGGCATCAACTTGGTAAATTAGGTTCAATGTGGACAAATGTAAAGTTATGCATCTTGGTAGTAATAATCTCTGTGCTTCATATGTCCTAGGTGATGCAGTACTGGGAGAGTTAATTATAGAGAAGGATTCGGGTGTCCTTCTGGATGGTAGATTAAATTACAGCACACAATGTCAATCAGCTGCTTCTAAGGCCATCAGGATATTGTCATGCATTAAACGAGGCATGGACTCGTGGGGCAGGGATGTAATATTACCACTTTACAAAGCTTTGGTGCGGCCTCATCTGGAATATGCAGTTCAAATCTGGGCACCAGTACATAGAAAGGACTGCACTGAAGCTGGAAAAAGTACAGAGGAAAGAGACTAAACTGATAAGGGGAATGGAGGGTCTTAGTTATAAAGAAAGATTAAAATAATTTAATGTATTTAGTCTTAAGAAGATACATCTAAGGTAGGACATGATTAACATATACAAATATATAAATGGGCCATACAAAAAATATGGTGAAAAGCTGTTCCATGTAAAATTCGCGCAAAAGACAAGGGGGCACTGCTTTTGATTGGAGAGGAAAAAGTTCAGTCTCCGGAAGCGTCAAGGCTTCTTTACTGGAAGAACTGTTAAGCTGTGGAATAGACTTCCTCAGAACGTGGTCACAGCAGGAATAGTGTTGATCGCGAATATTCTAATTGCAATTTTTTATCGTGAATATTGGCACTTCGAGAATTCTCTAATATTTAGAATATAGTGCTATATCTTCGTAATCACAAATATTCTAGACTTTTTTTCATCAGTACCCATGGTCCCTTACTGCTCTTTGATTGTGGGCCAATGAAAAGGCTGCAATATCTTTGACTTTAGGAGTAGTGTTGTATTGCAAATTTTTATCGCGAATTTTCCAGTCGCCGATTTTCACAATCAAGAAAATAATAACTTGATGGACGTATGTCTTTTTTCAACCGTATTAACTATGTAACTATGTAAGGATGAAGCCACCATTCTATTTGTGGGAGTCTTATAGTTTCATGGAGGGATTACAGTACATAACAGCCCCACGCTCCATATACAACTGTGGCCAGGTCATGGAGTATTTGAGCGCTTGGTGCAGACCTTTTGGTTCACTGGTTTATGCTGAAAGGGAAACGGTGAATGGACACCCTACTCATAGAGACCTAGTGGTAGCCATTGCTATATCAGTCAGTAATAGTCTATATTCTCATGCAGCACTCTAACCTTCCTTGGGTACCCTTAGAGCAACTCCTAAGCACATGCCGAGAATGGCTTGGTTTTAAGTAAGGGGAAACACCTTGCTTCTACCTGTGTATGCTAATATCACGTCATCTATGCATTTATTTCCAGGTCCTGTATAATGTGCATATCTATTTCTAGTCAACTGTTTATGTTCATGTGTAATGTGCTTGGTTCACCAGCAGGTGGCAGCAAACATGGCAGAGCTACAGGTACATAGAATGGAGCTTTCCATTCCATTCTAACCCCCCCTCAGTGGAGGAGTGGGCGAGTCTCACTTCCTGCAGGAAGGGTGGGAACCAGTTAGAGGTCAATCCTAGCTTACCCCAAGCTAGGTGAAGGTGTGCAGGGCAACGTCTCTTCGGGACCTGCCCAAGCCCAAGCCAAGCCAGCCAGAGCACCCTAAGCTCAGCTGGATATGGGGGCCAAAGCTTAGAGCCTCAGAAGCCAGGACGAAAGTTACCTGGTATAACTTAAGAGACATACTACCGAGAGAAGTTGCAGCATAAAGCAAACGCTGAGTCATACAGTCAGCCTGTCAGTACAACAGATGTAGCAGAGTTAAGTTTGCCTGCCAGAGTATTAATGCTAAAGCCTGCTGTGAATAAAACATAGTTTGTTTCTGATGAACGTTTACTTCATCACAAGGTCTGGACTCAATTATTTCTTCAAACTCCTCAATTATACTCCCCTATTTGCTGCTTCAGAGCCAACGCCTGGGCTCCAGTTGTATCCAGTTAGGAGCACCGTGACACAAAACATTAAGGGACATTTTGGGCCAACCCATACCATTCGGCAATTCATACACCTGTGTGCCAACACCATTTCTTAAAGGGACTTTGTACCGTTCTTGCTTCATTGCAACTGGTGTCACAAAGCACTTATCTCATCTTAAAGGGACCCCTTGCCACGTTGCCGTTCTGCTGCACTGCCAAACCCACTGGGCCTGTGGAGGGAAGTATACTTACCTGCTCCCTGCCGCTCTGCTGCTTTGACCCACTGTGGCGTTTGTTAAGCTCTGGTCCACGCTTGTAGACTTCCGTCATGGATGGATATTTTATGCTAAATCCTGAATTTAGCATAAAAGCAGTTCTGGGAAACATTCCAAAATTGTGTGTATTTATACTGTTTGATAATGTTTTAAAATCCAGCACTTTGTGAAAATCTGTTCATAGCTTTAATGTATTCTTCATATAGTTGTTAACAGCTTAATACAAACAGTATATAATTCTACAACTGCATATTCTCAGTTCATTTTATGTCTAAGCGAAGCTATTGCGTATCCTAAAATTTCATGGAATAAATTATGTTAAAATGCATCAACTTTAAGATTATAGAACTATACTGTATAGTACATACTGTAATTTGTAAATGGTAAGCAATGTTAATAGGCTTCCGTGCCAAATGCTAATATAATAAGAATGCAAAAACAATATGAGAAATATACTCAGCATCTAAAACAAGTTAGGATTTCTGAAGGGATCCCGGGCTTGCTCTGGCATACTGAACAGCAGTTTGCATCCGCTTATTCATCCCTTCAGAATGCTGATTACCCAATTATAATGCTTGACCAGTCCTCCCACATTATAATGTTTGACTAATCACCTGAAATGTAGGCTTGGCATTTAGTGGCTTTTGTACTTACTAGAATGAAGCTGTGGGCTCCTCACTTCCCAAGAAGTCATAAAGTCTAAAAGGGGGAGGCAGATAAAAGCTTTTCTAGTGAGCAGTGAAAAAAAAAACATTTCCATCACTGTCTGGATTTATTGGTGCAGAATCACTGACCTCTTTTGGGAGAAATAGACCTAGTGTGTGACTCCCATGATACTTTTTAAGACCTGGCAAGACTGGCAGAAACATGGCACATTTCGCTGGTGGCTTTTACACCTAACTTGGTGCAAGAAATATGTATTCCTGGCACGGTACTCCATTATACAGTGTATTCAGAACGTATGAACATGACAGTGAAAAAAAAGTGCGTTAAAAATGTTTAAACTGTCTATTTTTAACATACTTTTTTCACCGATGCCTTTCTGAGAAAAGGACCCATTCAATTGTTGTCAGTGAAAAACAGGCAAGATAGAACATGTTCTATTTTTTTACGTCCATTATTTACTGGCCGTCAGAAAAACTGCCACCTGCATAACCCCATAGACTTCCATTGGTCTTAAAACAAAATTGTGATGGCTGTTAAAAAAATGTTGTGTGCATGAGCTCTAAGGGTGCGACTACATGCAGCGGATACCTGGCCAAAATAACTAGAATTTTGCTGCAGATTTTAGTGTGTGAATGCTGCACAAGATTTAAAGTCTGCACTGCAAGTCAAATTTATGTACGGATTTGAATGCAATGTAGATTATATTTTTTACACTCTCATCCATTTTGCATTTGCAGCTATGGTAAATGCAGAATATTGGCAGTATTTATGCCACATGTGCACTGGTCTCACCACAGTCCTGAGATGGTTGGCTGAGGGTGTCACAGAAGGGTTGAGAGAAGTGTCGCTTTGGAGAAGATGGAGCCAGCAGAGCACGCATGAAAGAGCGGCGCATCAAGAGTCTTAGTATAGAGCCAATACAGTCATACCGAACTAAATGTGAGGTGATTCAGCCTTTCCAGGGGTCCACTAGTCAGTCAAGTGGAAAACCACCTCCTGCTGCTTTTATAATAGTAATGCTGCGTTCAAGAACTGTGCCTTCTGCTTGTGGACTGAACTGTAACCATTATGTTTAAGAACCTACTGAAAGTAAAGCTTGGTTTTGATTAAACTCTACTCAGTAGTAGTTTGCCATCAGTGGTACGCTATACCTCACCAAAATCTGCTATTTAGGATGAACTCATGCGAACCATAACTGAAATACCTCTAGGGATCGCCCTATAAATAAACAATGTTGTACTAGTGTTGGTAGATTAGAATTTGTCCTGCCTGGAAGGAATCCACATATTTTAGTAGTTTTTAGTCAACATTATGGGGACAATGTACAAACAGATTGTCATGGAAGGTGTACAGGAAACAAGACAACACAAAATGAATATACGACTCACTGGATCCAAAACTAAGGAACAAAAAGGGAGACCCCTGCATCAGACCTGGCTCTCTCCCTTACTGCTCAGCCTATGAGAAAATCCCAATGGTAGATGATCGCATATCCTCGTACCTTGACTGTATAACACCTGAACACCCTATAATAGTGAGGGGACACGACCACCGGCTCCCTACACTAGATACGGAGGGAGTCAGGGTCACCTGGGATCCAGCAAACAGAAAAACACAAATGAATGCACAACACTTATCTTGTAGAAGACTGAGAAGTAGGATCAGCATGCACACACACTCCAGGAAGTAATATAAACCGCAAACTGATGCACTATGGGGAGGAATTTAAAGGGATGCAATCAGTACAACTACATGACAGCTGAGAGAGGCTAACGAGATGAGGAACTGAAAGCAAAACAAAGGAAGCTCAAGGAGGAGGTTCTGAAAGGCATCTGTCAGAGCTTCTCAGATGTCTGGTGGTGACAGTACCCCTCCTTCTACGAGTGGACTCCGGACACTCAGAGCCCACCTTCTCAGGATGGGACCTATGGAAAGCCCTGATGAGACGAGTGGCCTTAATGTCCGTCACTGGGACCCACATCCTCTCCTCAGGACCATAACCCTCCCAATGAACGAGGTACTGGAGAGAACCGCGGACAACATGAGAATCCACAATCCTAGAGAACTGAAATTCAAGATTACAATCAAACATAATCGGAGGAGGAGGCAAAGACGAGGGTACAATGGGTTGGACATAAGGTTTTAATAAGGACTTATGAAAAACATTATGGATCTTCCAAGTCTGAGGAAGATCAAGACGGTAGGCAACAGGATTGATGACAGACAAGATTTTGTAAGGCCCAATAAACTTAGGACCCAACTTCCAGGAGGGGACCTTCAATTTGATATTCTTAGTAGACAACCACACCAGATCACCAACATTCAGGTCCGGACCAGGCACACGTCTCTTATCCGCCACACGCTTATATCTCTCACTCATGCTCTTTAGATTATCCTGAATCTTTTGCCAAATAGATGACAAAGACGAGGAGAATCTGTCCTCATCAGGTAAACCAGAAGACCCCTCTCCCGAGAATGTCCCAAACTGTGGATGAAACCCATATGCACCAAAAAATGGTGACTTATCAGAGGACTCCTGACGACGGTTATTTAAAGCAAACTCAGCAAGGGACAAAAAAGAACACCAATCCTCCTGATTCTCCGCCACAAAACAGCGCAGATATGTCTCCAGATTCTGATTGACGCGCTCTGTCTGGCCATTTGACTGCGGGTCGAAAGCAGACGAGAATGACAACCGAACCCCCAAGCAAGAACAGAAAGCCTTTAAGAATCTGGAAACAAACTGCGTGCCCCTATCAGAGACTATGTCTGAAGGAATACCATGCAATTTGACAATGTGATCAATAAATGCCTGCGCCAGCGTCTTAGCATTGGGCAAGCCAGGAAAAGGGATGAAATGCACCATTTTGCTAAAACGGTCCACCACCACCAGAATCACAGTCTTCCCCGAGGAACGAGGCAGGTCCGTTATGAAGTCCATGGACAGATGTGTCCAAGGACGGGAAGGAATGGGTAAGGGAAGGAGAGGACCTGATGGCCGTGAATGAGGGACTTTGGCACGAGCGCAGGTCTCGCAGGCTGCCACAAAACCCTCAACCGACTTATGAAGCGCCGGCCACCAGAATCTCCGAGCGATGAGATCCACTGTGGCTCTTGCCCCCGGGTGCCCAGCAAGGACTGTATCGTGGTGTTCCTTAAAAATCTTTTGTCTTAAAGTGAGAGGCACAAACAACCTCCCAGGTGGACAAAGATCAGGAGCCTCTGACTGGGCTACCTGCACCTCTGCCTCCAATTCAGGATAAAGAGCAGAGACTACCACACCTTCAGCCAAAATGGGACCCGGGTCTTCAAAATTCCCACCTCCCGGAAAACAACGTGACAGGGCATCTGCCTTCACATTCTTAACCCCAGGGCGGAACGTGGCAACAAAATTAAACCTTGAAAAGAACAAAGACCATCTGGCCTGTCTCGGGTTCAGACGCTTGGCTGACTCCAAGTAGGCTAGATTTTTATGGTCAGTAAACACGGTAATAGGGTGTCTGGCTCCCTCTAGCCAATGGCGCCATTCCTCAAAAGCAAACTTGATGGCCAACAACTCCCTATCTCCCACATCGTAATTTCTCTCTGCGGAGGAGAGTTTCTTCGAGAAAAAGGCACACGGTCGCCATTTGGCAGGAGAGGGACCCTGAGACAAGACCGCACCCACACCCACCTCAGAAGCATCAACCTCAACTATGAAGGGTAGAGAAATATCAGGTTGTACCAAGATGGGAGCGGAAGCAAAACTCTCCTTGATATTAGAAAAGGCCTTACGCGCCTCTACCAACCAGGAAGAAAAGTCTACCCCCTTTCTAGTCATATCAATGAGTGGTTTAACAACAGAGGAATAATTCAAAATAAACTTCCTGTAATAATTGGCAAAGCCCAAAAAACGCATCAGCGCCTTCTGATTCTCAGGAAGCTCCCACTCAAGCACAGCGCGGACCTTCTCGGGGTCCATGCGAAAACCAGAAGCGGAGAGAAGAAACACCAGAAATTGAATTTCTGGAACTGCAAACACACATTTTTCCAGTTTTGCGTACAATTTATTCTCCCGCAGGATGAGCAAGACCTGACGTAAGTGTTCCTTATGAGTTTTGAAATCAGGAGAAAAAATCAAAATGTCATCCAAATACACTAATACAAATTTCCCCATCAAATGATAAAAAATGCTGTTCACAAAATGCTGAAAAACGTCTGGAGCATTCATCAAACCAAAAGGCATAACCAAATTCTCAAAATGACCCTCAGGGGTATTGAAGGCCGTCTTCCATTCGTCTCCTTCTCTGACCCTGACCAGGTTGTATGCCCTTCTTAGATCTAATTTGGAAAAAACTTTAGCCCCAACAATCTGGTTAAACAGGTCCAGGATCAGAGGAAGCGGCTAAGGGTCATGAATAGTGATCCTGTTCAGCTCCCTGAAATCCAGACAAGGTCTTAAAGAACCATCTTTTTTCTTAACAAAGAAAAAAACTGCGGCAACAGGTGACTTCGAGGGTCGTATGTGTCCTTTTCTCAGACTCTCAGAGATATAAGCACGCATAGCGACCCTTTCAGGTTGGGAGAGATTGTATAAACGAGATTTAGGCAGCTTGGCGCCTGGGGTGAGATTAATAGGGCAATCGTACTCCCTGTGCGGGGGCAAATCCTGAACTCCACTCTCAGAGAAGACATCCAAAAATTCAGAGAGAAAAGGTGGTACAGTCTTAGTAGAAACCTCAGAAACAGATGTCGTGAGGCAATTCTCTCTGCAAAAGTCACTCCAACCATTTATTTGCCTCGCTTGCCAATCAATGGTGGGGTTATGTTTAGTGAGCCAGGGTAGCCCCAACACTAGAGGAGTAGGCAATCCGCTAAGGACGAAACATGACACATCCTCAACATGAGCATCACTCACAATTAAACGGATATTGTGAACTATGCCCTTTAATGATTTCTGAGAAAGTGGAGCGGAATCAATAGCAAAAATAGGAATATCCTTTCCCAAAGTGCATACCTGGAAACCATGAGTTAGCGCAAATTGATTATCAATGAGATTGACAGCTGCTCCACTATCTACAAAAATCTCACAAAAAATGTTCTTGCTCTCTAGCGCCACCCTGGCAGGCAGGACAAAACGGGAACTACAAGCAAACGGAAAATCTTCAATTTCCGCCTCAACCCTGCCAATGTTAACAGATGGAACATTTTTTAAGGATTTTTTCCTTTTTGTTTCTTTATTATTCTCAAAAGACTGTCTGAATCTCCTAGAGGGACAAACATTTGCCAAATGATTTATACCTCCACAACAAAAACAAACCTTCCCATGCGGGCTGAATCTTCTATTGTCAGAGGCAATCAACCCCCGCTGCATGGGCTCCTGCTCAGAAGGGGTTGACAGCGACTGAGACCCCTGCGCACTGAATGAGACCGCTGAACTGTCCTGGGATTGAGTATGACAGGAAGGAGTGATCTCTCCTCTCTCTCTAAGACGCCTGTCAATACGAACGGCCCGAGACATGGCAGAGTCCAAGGAGGTAGGCCTCTCATGAAAGGCAAATGCATCTTTCAATCCCTCTGAAAGACCATGGCAAAATTGACTTCGGAGTGCAGCATCATTCCAACCAGTATCAGCTGCCCATCTCCGAAATTCTGAGCAGTATATCTCTGCGGATTGTTTACCCTGGCATAACAGACATAGTCTAGACTCAGCCAAAGCAATACGATCCGGATCATCATATATCTGACCCAGGGCTAAATAGAATTCATCCACTGAACGGAGGGGCCGTGCCCCCACCGGGCAGCGGAAAGGCCCAGGACTGAGCGTTATCCCTGAGCAGCGATATAATGATCCCCACCCTCCGGTCCTCATCACCAGAGGAATGGGGAAGTAGGCGAAAATGGAGTTTGCAAGCCTCTCTAAAATGCACAAAATTCTCACTACCCCCGGAGAACGTATCCGGGAGCGAGATCTTAGGCTCAGAACAAACTCCATGAACGCAAGCTGAACCAGTCACTTGAAACTGAGAAAGAGTCTTACGGAGATCTGCTACCTCCAATGAAAGACCCTGCATGCGTTCAGTCAAAAGTGAAAACGGATCCATGCTTGAGACGGTTTTGGCGGTTTATAATGTCACGGAAGGTGTACAGGAAACAAGACAACACAAAATGAATATACGACTCACTGGATTTAAAACTAAGGAACAAAAAGGGAGACCCCTGCATCAGACCTGGCTCTCTCCCTTACTGCTCAGCCTATGCGAAAATCCCAATGGTAGATGATCGCATATCCTCGTACCTCGACTGTATAACACCTGAACACCCTATAATAGTGAGGGGACACAACCACCGGCTCCCTACACTGGATACGGAGGGAGTCAGGGTCACCAGGGATCCAGCAGAAAAACACAAATGAATGCACAACACTTATCTTGTAGAAGACTGAGAAGTAGGATCAGCATGCACACACACTCCAGGAAGTAATATAAACCGCAAACTGATGCACTATGGGGAGGAATTTAAAGGGATGCAATCAGTACAACTACATGACAGCTGAGAGAGGCTAACGAGATGAGGAACTGAAAGCAAAACAAAGGAAGCTCAAGGAGGAGGTTCTGAAAGGCATCTGTCAGAGCTTCTCAGATGTCTGGTGGTGACACAGATATACGCAACTTTTGTGGCGTATATCTGGTGCAGATGCTGTCGCTCACACCACGTCTAAAAAAGGGGGAAAGGCATGGGTGGGGAAGAGGATGGGCTGGCCAGACCGTCTCATTCATCATTCTCTACGTTTAGGCTTATAAAATGGTCTAAATGTAAAAAAGCAAGGAAGCTGTCTTACATTTAGAATCAGCAGTTGATACGCCAAAGTTATGTAGAGGCCGGCACCTCTGCATAACTTAAGCGATTCACCGCCGTCTTTACACAGATGCCCTTTAATTTGTATAGCCTTGAGGAAAGAATGGAGAGGGGCAACATGAACTAAAATTTTAAATAAATTAAGCGAGAACAAGCAGGCACAAACTGAAATTATTTAGTAGGAAAACTAGAAGCAATGTCAGAAAAGACCATATTTATGAATCCACATCTGTTCTGCAGTTTTGGGGAACAGATGCTGACCCATTCATTTCAATGGGGCCGCAAAATATGAAGATAGCACATCGTGTGCTGTCCGCATCCATACTGCCATTCCGCAGCCTGCATTTTCTATTCTTATTCACAATTGTGAACAAGAATAGACATTTCTATCATAGGGCTGGCCATGTGCATTCTGCAAAATGCAGAAAGCACAAAGCTGGTATCCGTGTTTTGTGAATCTGCAATTTGTGGACCTCAAAACACATATGGTCATGTGAATATACCCTTAGTAGTAAATGTGCAGCATCCCACTGCAGAGCAACAGTACACTGCATACAGGGGTTAAAACTGTATTTTTTGTGTAGTAAATGCATCCAGGTATATATATATATTGTGGGGGTTTTAATTCCGTCACTGTGCACACATACACGCGTGTCAGTTCACTCTTCACCACAGGCAGTGTTTATTTCAGAAAACAGCAGTAAACATGTCCAAACTTTAGCTTTAGGCTTTCTTCAGCCCGCAAATAGTACATAACATAAAGTCCCACATTTTGTGTTCAGTCCAAATCAGAAACAATAATACGATCGCACCACTCTCTGGTGTCTTTCAGAGACCAAATCCTCCCTCTCAGCTTGTCAGCTTTCAGTTAGCCTGTGCAGACTTGTGATCTCCCCAGCTGAGATTCCCACATCCTTTTTAACCACACAGTAGGAAAACCCTGGATGGAGTACGGGAGTGACCTGTCCCACCCAAGCTCTCTGGTCACTCCTAAAACCCGGACCCAAAATCCACTTTAATGAAAACCTCCCAGCAACCTAATGTTACTGGTATACTTACTTCCGGGAATTATATCACTGAGGCATACATTCTCAGTGAGACGTACTGACCATCCACGATTCTTCCCTCTGGGCTACTACATACCCTCCCCCTCTGCCTAAAGCCGAGGGGCTGGGCACCTGTTACCATCAAACAATGTACCCTTGATAAAGCATCGGCATTCCCATGCAACTTCCCGGGCCTGTGTTCTATATAAAAATTGAAATCCTGTAACGTCAGAAACCATCTCGTTACTCTGGCATTACTCCCCTTTTTCTCAGACATCCACTTTAGTGGTGCATGATCTGAAACTAATCTGAACCTCCTACCCAGTAGATAATATCTAAGGGAGTCCAGTGCCCACTTTATCGCCAAACATTCTTTTTCCACAATAGAATAATTTTTTTCGCAGGGGGTAAGTTTTCAGCTCAGATATAACACCGGGTGTTCTTCCCCCCTAACCTCTTGGGACATCACAGCGCCTAGACCTACCTCTGAGGCATCTGTCTGCACTATGAACTCCTTACTAAAATCTGGGGCTACTAATACTGGCTGCTGGCATAACCGTAGCTTAAGCTCGTTAAATGCCTGTTCTGCTTCCGGGGTACATCTAGCCATGACTGACTTTGTCCCTTTTGTAAGCTCTGTTAGCGGGGCAGCTATTGTAGCAAAATTCGGTACAAATCGTCTGTAATAGCCCACTATTCCCAAGAAAGCTTTTATCTGTTTTTTTGTAAGTGGACGTGGCCAGGTTTGAATTGCTTCCACCTTGTTAATCTGGGGTTTAATCAGACCTCTCCCTACTACATACCCGAGATATCTGGCCTCTTCCATACCCATGGCACATTTTTTGGAATTTATGGTAAATCCGGCTGTTCTTAGGGAATCTAGTATGGCTTGAACTTTACCCAGGTGACTCTCCCAATCTGGGCTAAAGATGACGATATCGTCCAGGTATGCAGCTGCATACTTTTTGTGAGGGCCTAAGATCCTGTCCATAGCCCTTTGGAACGTAGCTGGGGCACCTTGTAAACCGAATGGCATCCTTACATATTGGTACACCCTTCAGGTGTGGAAAAGGCAGTCTTTTCTTTAGCATCCTTTGATAGAGGGATCTGCCAATACCCTTTTGTTAGGTCTAACGTAGTAATATACCGCGCTGGACCTAACCTCTCAATGAGTTCGTCTACTCTTGGCATAGGGTAGGCGTCGAACTCCGAAGCCTCATTGAGTTTTCTGTAATCATTACAGAACCGCCATTCCCCAGTCGGTTTTGGTACCAAAACTATTGGACTGGACCACCCACTCCGGGACTCCTCAATCACTCCTAGCTCTAACATCCTTTTGATCTCTTGTGATATTACTTCCTTACAAGCCTCAGGGATTCTATAGGGTTTTATGTTTACTCGAACATGTGGTTCTGTTCGAATCTCATGCTCAATACAATTAGTGAGACCTGGCAAATCTGAGAACAAATCTCTATTCTGCTGTAGCAGTTCCTTACATTGCTGTTTTTGGGATTTGGAGAGGGTCTCCGCAATTGTGACATCCTGACTGTTACTTTTAGCCTCTACCACCAAACAGGTCATTTCCAAGGAGTTTCGATCTTTCCACGGTTTTAACAAGTTCACATGATACCACTGGATGGGTTTTCTTTTCCCAGGCTGATGAACTTTGTAGTTAACTTCCCCAACTTTCTCAACCACCTCATAAGGCCCCTGCCACTTAGCTAGGAATTTGCTTTCCACCGTGGGTACCAAAACTAACACTCGGTCCCCTGGACTGAACTGCCTAACCTTGGCTGCCCTGTTATACACTCGAGCTTGGTTACCTTGAGCCCTCACTAGATGTTCTTTTACTATGGGCATGACCTTAGATATCCTCTCTTGCATTTGTGAAATGTGTTCCACTACACTTTTATATGGGGTAGTCTCATTTTCCTAGGTTTCCTTTGCCACATCTAGTAACCCCAGAGGGTGCCGAGCATATAACAATTCAAAAGGTGAAAACCCAGTGGAGGTTTGAGGAACCTCTCTAATATAGAACAGTAAGTATGGTAGCAGACAGTCCCAATCACAACCATCCTTCTCTACCACCTTTTTTAACATACTCTTAAGTGTTTTATTAAAACGTTCTACTAGACCGTCTGTCTGTGGATGATATACTGATGTTCGCAGTTGTTTAATTTTTAACATCCGACATAACTCTTTCATGACTTTAGACATGAACGGTGTTCCCTGATCAGTTAATATCTCTTTTGGTATACCAGTTCTGGCAAACATCTGGAACAACTCTTTTGCAATGTTTTTTGATGAGGTATTTCTTAAAGGGACTGCTTCCGGGTATCTGGTGGCATAATCTACTACCACCAAAATATACTGATGACCTCTAGCTGACTTTACTAGGGGTCCTACGAGGTCCATTGCAATCCGTTCAAACGGAACTTCAATGATTGGCAGAGGGACCAAAGGACTTTTGAAATTAGGGATAGGGGCTGATACCTGGCAAGTGGGACACGACTGGCAATAGTCAGCTATTTCCTTATAACACCCAGGCCAATAAAATCGCTGCAGAATGCGTTCTTGGGTTTTAGCTGCCCCCAAGTGCCCCCCTAAAACATGCGAGTGGGCCATCCTTAATACCACTTGTCGATAAGGACTGGGTACTAGCAGTTGTTCCACTACTTCATCCCCCCTTTTGGTCACTCTATACAACATATCATTGTTTATGGCGAAGTGGGGAAACTGATTATCAGCCCCTGGACTTTGGGCAACCCCATTCAGAACTGATACATTCTCCCGGGCACCTTTCAAGGTAAGATCTCTGAGCTGTGCCTCTCCAAAATTGTCCCGAGACACTTCAAGATCCAGGACATCGGTCTCAGGGGTTAATTCCTCATCCTCCTCACCTAACATCACCGCTAATAGAGACCCTGATATAGTCCCAGGATACTCCAACACCTCTCCCACCACATCACAACTAGAACGCTCAGTACTTGACAGTTTCGTCGGGACCTTAGCGTTAGCCCACAGGTCCCAGAACAGCGGGAAGTCTCTTCCCAGTATCATCGGGTGCAGTAAGTCCTTCACAACTCCCACCTCATGCAGTACCGTACCACACATAGTGTTTATGGACACCTGAGCGACAGGATACTCCCGTGTGTCTCCATGGATGCACAACACTCCCACATGCCTTTCAGGATTTAATACATGAGGCACCATGGATGTCATCAAAGTGACCAAACTGCCGGAGTCCAAGAGGGCAGTCACCATAACACTGTTCACGGTCACTTGGCACACCTGGGGTCCTTCCTGGGCTTGGGTAACTGCAGTGCACACAGGATGTGCAAAAAGAGAATAAGGTTGGCCGACACCGCACTCCATGGGCTCGGCAGACAAAGGGCAGTGCGCTGCTATATGTCCAGGAGACTGACATCTCCAACAGATAATGGGGCCGGTCTGGACTCGGGTTCCAGTCTCCAACTTTTCCTTAAGCTGGGTTTTCCAGTTGGGTCTGGATTGTAGTCCTTTCTTGGGGAACCCAGTCCCGTTCTTGGTGCAGCGATATGGCCGACTCAATCCCCCCTTATTTTCCAGGGAGTCCTCCACGCTGACATACCTTTCTACGAGGCCCACCAATTCGTCCGCAGTCTGGGGGTTTCCCTGGGCAACCCAACATTGTATGGGTTTTGGCAGCGTATGAAGGAACCGGTCCATCACCACTTTTTCCACCATTTGAGCTGGGGAGGATGATTCTGGTTGTAACCATTTTTGTACCAGGTGGAACAGATCGAACATTTGGGACCTGGGAGGCTTATCTTGGCAAAACTCCCAGCTGTGAACACGCTGCGCTCGGACTGCATCAGTCACCCCCTGCCGAGCGAGAATTTCTGCTTTTAGCTTGCTGTATTCTTTCGCATCTTGCAAGGTTAAATCATAATATGCTTTCTGAGGTTCTCCTGTTAAATATGGCGCCAACACTTCTGCCCACTGCTCGGGTGGGAGACTTTCCCTTTCTGCCACCCTTTCAAACACGGACAGGTACGCCTCAACGTCGTCCTCAGGTGTCATTTTTTGCAAAGTTTCCCTCACATTCTTTCGGGCTTTAACACTGCCATTTTGACTGGGAAGGCTCACCCCCTCCTGAGATTTGACGGCCTCAGTCAATACAGACATCTGTCGTATCAGTAGCTGATTTGTCTCCTGCTGGGCTTGCATAGCCTCCATATGGGCTCTCTGCTGTTGAGCAGTAGCCTGTTGCTGTAGCAAGTTAGCCTGCACCAATTGCTTTACTAAATCCTCCATGGTTGGACGTTCAGACTGTAATTTCGCTGCAGTTTTTACCCAGGACATGTACCTCCTACAACTGCTGGTGGCTGCGATTTCTAGGAGCGTTTTGCCCGCATCCGACACCAATTGTGGGGGTTTTAATTCCGTCACTGTGCACACATACACGCGTGTCAGTTCACTCTTCACCACAGGCAGTGTTTATTTCAGAAAACAGCAGTAAACATGTCCAAACTTTAGCTTTAGGCTTTCTTCAGCCCGCAAATAGTACATAACATAAAGTCCCACATTTTGTGTTCAGTCCAAATCAGAAACAACAATACGATCTCACCACTCTCTGGTGTCTTTCAGAGACCAAATCCTCCCTCTCAGCTTGTCAGCTTTCAGTTAGCCTGTGCAGACTTGTGATCTCCCCAGCTGAGATTCCCACATCCTTTTTAACCACACAGTAGGAAAACCCTGGATGGAGTACGGGAGTGACCTGTCCCACCCAAGCTCTCTGGTCACTCCTAAAACCCGGACCCAAAATCCACTTTAATGGAAACCTCCCAGCAACCTAATGTTACTGGTATACTTACTTCCGGTAATTATATCACTGAGGCATACATTCTCAGTGAGACGTACTGACCATCCACGATTCTTCCCTCTGGGCTACTACAATATATATATATATATACATATATATACACAAGGTATTGTTAGGCCGTATTGTTAGGCCGTATTCACACACACCAACTACTAGCTGTTTTGTTTCCCCATAGGAAGAAGGAGTTTAGAACAATCTAGTGTCACGGATGTTGTAGGGGAGAACACCAAAAGACAACAAGAAGGAAGGGAAAAGACACTAAGCCTCACCGCTAGGGTAGGAAAAGGGTCACCACCTATAAAACCCTGCTCCTGGCCCTAACTCCTATCCGTATGGGCACCTCTCGATGGTAGAGATGCCCATACACAGGAACCTAGAAAACCTGGTGGCCCTCAGATGCCCTAATAGTAATGACAGGGCAGAGACAACCCGCTCCTTCCCTGGTGAAGGAACCAGCGTCTCGCTGAGGCCTAGTAAACAACAAATGTAAGTGGGAATACAAAACACAACAGGCGGAACACTTAAAGGGAACCTGTCACCCAAAAATCGCCTATTAAGCTGTTTACAGTACCTTATAGTGCTGTATAGTCGTTTCCTGATGCACTTTTTGTTAGTTTTGCAGCATGTATGCTCAGTCAGAAATCGATGTTATATTCAGCTGCTGCCCCGTGCTTCAAGTCAGGCTTGAAGTCACGGGGGCAGCGGCCTCGGCGTCTTACATGGCCCTCTCCCCGCCCCCTGCCTCTGTGACTGACAGCCGAAATCCGATTCCGGGACCGCGCTCAACGGCCGCATGCGCAGTAAAGGGCGGCAGGAGCGCGGTCCCGGCTGCCGCGCGTACTACGCGCCGTCTTACTTTCGCCGCACTGCGCATGCGCCCGACATCCTGTATCAAACGCGCCCGCGCCCGGCATCTGGGCGCGGGCGCGTTTGATACAGGATGTCGGGCGCATGCGCAGTGCGGCGAAAGTAAGACGGCGCGTAGTACGCGCGGCAGCCGGGACCGCGCTCCTGCCGCCCTTTACTGCGCATGCGGCCGTTGAGCGCGGTCCCGGAATCGGATTTCGGCTGTCAGTCACAGAGGCAGGGGGCGGGGAGAGGGCCATGTAAGACGCCGAGGCCGCTGCCCCCGTGACTTCAAGCCTGACTTGAAGCACGGGGCAGCAGCTGAATATAACATCGATTTCTGACTGAGCATACATGCTGCAAAACTAACAAAAAGTGCATCAGGAAACGACTATACAGCACTATAAGGTACTGTAAACAGCTTAATAGGCGATTTTTGGGTGACAGGTTCCCTTTAACTTCTGAGGCTGATGGATGATGGACGAACAGGACTTCACCACGAACCACACTCCAGCTCTTCCAAAAACCAAATGAAGCTATCTAGAGCAAGGAGTAATGGGTAAAGTCAGACTAAATAGGGGGAGGTGAAGGTCACATGATCCACACCTGAACAGGGGGTGTGGACATACCAGCAACACACAGACAAAGTGAAACCAAAAGAGGCTGTCAGATAACTAATGTGCATATAATCTTTCAGACCTTCTCAAACCTGTCATTGGCATGACATCTAGAGTCTAAGTGAGTTAGCGTCTGAACAGCAAAGACAGCAAATGCAAAATGTAGTGTTGACACACAGGCCACCCCTGGACCAAGGTACCAGCCAAGGCAAGGCCAGAAAGAACTTTATCTGGAAAAGCAGCCCCCCCCCCCAAAAAAAGAGAGAGAGGTGCAGAGTAGAAGATGTCTAAAGAGAACCCATTGGCTCTACAGCATATATGTTCAGGAGTTTTCTTCTAGTGCCTGAACATACATTGTAAAAGACTGGTCATCTGTGTAAAAGAATAACCAGATCCAGCAGAGGACATTGTGAAAGTGTACTTAAAGTGCAACACCCTGTCAATAAGGGACATATTGAAGGTTTTGACATCAGGCAAGAGGACCCCGAAAACAGAGAGCACTGTGTGGATCAGTCAGGGTTAATGATCCTGAATTTACTATTGTAGAAAGTTAGTTGTAGGACTTATATCAGCCCCTAGCTCAGTTAGTAGTGTGCGAGTGGATGAAGTGATAAGAAGCTGAGAAGAAGCTGCATGTGCTTGCTCTTCAGAGAACTATGCCTTCATTCCAGACAATCATTATCTCTGGGAAATTTACAAAGAGACTTCACATCACTTCAGAGAGAGAAAGAACTAGAAGGTTCAGAATCTACATGTCTGATCATTGGAGTCAGTCGGTAAGGTATTTGCTGTTTATGGCGGCTAGAGACTTTCTGTAGTGAGAGGGACATTGTTTGGAACTGTGTTTTGATACTGTTGGATGCACTAAAACTTCAATTCTGCATTTAATAAAGAGAGAAATTTATGTTGTAGAACTGGCCTGGTTACTGACTCTTGCACCATTCACCAGTCACAGCACCTACATCTTCTGCCTTGCACCTGTACAATACTCATAACACCAAGGGCACCCCAACTACCATCAGGCAGGAGACCCAACATCAGGGTATGCTCCGAGGGAAGAAAGGGTGCACCATTCTAACACTGCCCTTGTCCTAGATATAATAAGTGTGAGGATTACCACTGCGAATAAATATTGCATCCAGAGCCACTACCACTCCTCTTCCTGGGCCAGGGCACTACTATGACTCCTCTCCTCCTCTAACCATTGGCTCGCTGAAGATGCTTGGAACAAATTTCCAGCAGATGTCTGAAAATCAACAGTAAGTGAATGTAAGCAGATAAACACATATCTGTCCTAAGAGGAAAAGGAAATGTAAGGGCAGACTAGATGAACCATGTGGTCTTTCTCTACTGTCACTCTATGTTTCTGTTTCTATGACCTGTGGTGCGAATTAAAGCCACAGTATTTGCATTTGCAATGTAAAGGGGGAAATCTGGGTGAACCCATAACAAAATCCATGACAAATCCACAGGCCTAATGAGTCACCTCTTGGAAAAGATTGCCCCTCTATCTAGACCAGATGTTGTGTGCTGTATTTTTTGTTCCAGGATATACTATGCATACTGGCCATCTTGTCTGAGAGGACTCACTCTCTCCCTCGCACCTATTTTGATTGCTGTTGCTAAGAGATAAAAATGTTCACAGGCAGCCTGTATAAGAACAGCTTCAAAAACATCTCCCCTTAGAATCAGTTTATGGTGTCATCGCACTTCATTAACAGCTTATAAAAGGCGGGGGCAATGTGCAAACCAACCAGCTGAAAGGTCTCATCTGGATAAAACACATTTTTTTAAGAATGATAAAGCTAAGCACCTCCGTAACTATGTTTAGATATGTCTAATAGGAAAAAAATAAATTTCAATTAATATCAGCATGCACTAGAGAGCAGTTGCATTCTCCATCTAGCAGGTATCAATTTATCAGCAGAGACAAATAGCCTACTGAAGGGCTACTGTAGTAAGAGAACAAGTATTACTGCAAAAAGTTGAAGTTCGGCCAACAATTCAGTGATTACTTGCAAAATGGGAAGGCATTGCATTACTACATGACTACTACGTGACTTTTGTGCCTAATAATTTACATTAGTAATGCTTGCACATATTGTATAAGACACAGGGACAGACCCTTTCTAACAGTGCAATTAACAGAAGTGTCCCTTGTGTGTGCCTGTGCACCCACTAAATGGGTCTATCATGTGCCAAAAGCTAGAAACTTGGGCTGGGCTCACATGTTGCAGTCATGATGCAGTTTTCTGTTGTGAGACAAAAATTTTAACTGCGCCCCTCCCTCCAGACCAAATTCTCTAACTAACCCTTTCCCTCCAGCCCTACTGTTATATATTTGCAATACATTAGAAGCAATAATGCCCCCATAGTGACCATACTAGAAATCATGTTCTCCATAGTCTCCCAGTAGAAACAAAGCTGACCCCAATACCCCCAGTTGTAATAATTATCTTTATAATGTGTGCTAGTAGAAAAAATATCCCCTTTAGTGCCCCCAGTAGAAGCAATGATCCATGGTGGGCCCCCTTATAATGTGTGCCAGTACAATAAATGCCCCCTTATGTGTATAAGTACAAAAATTCCCCTTTTTAGAGCCCCTGATAAAACCAATGTGGATATAGTGCTCCCCCTGTTATAATAATGACCCCCCCCCCCCCCCCCCCCCCGCCAATACTGAATGTCAGGCTGCCAAAGAAAAACATCAAACTCATATACTTACCTCCATGCCTCTGTCAGAATGAAGTGCAGGACACATATTTCTTACGGTCTGTGTCATGAGCTGTATGGTGCCATGCTCAGGCAGCACGCTAATGATGAAACCTATCAAAGGGAATGGCGGATGAGGGAGATACAGATGAGTATGAAAAGATGCAAGCTTCCACAATGGAAGCGCTCATTGCCCATGGCCCTGCCACCGTTCCAATTTTTTTCCTAGGTGGGGCCCCCTGAGATAATCGCTAGAGATGAGCGAATTTTTCATAAATTCGATTCGGCCGGATCACCGAATTTTCCCCCAAAATTTGGTTTGATACGAATTTATATGTGGTAAATTGTGTTAAAAAATTTCCTATTTCCTGGCTGCAGAGAGCCTATATAGTAGTATAGAACACTGTGCCTTGCAGTAACACACATAGGGAGTCTGCTGAGGAAGTGAAACAATGCTGTGATTCAGTATAACATGTAGATGACAGGCGTCGCTCTTAGAATCACTGTACACTTCACTTATTTGGGCCGTTACAGGGCCAAAACTGACTAAATACCTCAAGTGTGAACTCAGCCTTACAGGTCAATGTTAGCGGCAGGTATAAAGAACCATGCAGAGGCCCAAGATCCTACTATGGTGCGAAAGAGCACAGTCCTTTTACACCAATTCACTGATTCCACATATACAGTCCTGATCAAAAGTTTAAGACCACTTGAAAAATGCAAAAAATCATATTTTACATTGTTGGATCTTAACAAGTTTCCAAGTAGAGCTTCAACATGCAACAAGAAGAAATGAGAGTGAGACAAAAAAAATTTTAAGCATTCAATTAATTAAAAATTACGATTAAACTGAAACAGGCAGTTTTTCAGCTGATCCAAATTTTAGGACTACATGCCTTTAAAAGGCCAAATCTGTGCAAAGATGTGGATTCATTGTCATTTTCTGTCAGGTAGTCAAACATTGTGATGGCAAAGGCAAAAAAACTCTCCCTTTTTGAATGTGGTCGGGTTGTTGAACTGCATAAGCAGGGACTCTCACAGCGTGACATCGCTGCTGAGGTGGGGCACAGTAAGACAGTCATTTGGAATTTCTTAAATGATCCTGAGGGTTATGGAACAAAAAGGTCAAGTGGAAGACCCAAAAAAATTCATCAGCACTGGACGATCCTCGACCCAAGGCCCTTACTGGTGCTGACTGCAGCCCTATAACCATCAGACAGCATCTGAGACTGAAGGGCTTCAAAAACAAAAAACTTCTTCAACGACCACGTCTCTTTGAACGCCACAGAACGGCTCTTTTTAGACAGGCGAGTTCTTCTTGGGGTAACTATGGCCCCCGCTGCACTAAACACCCTGTCTGATGCCACACTACTGGCAGGGAAGGACAGCTTTTCCAGGGCAAACTCTGACAGCTGCAGCCACAAATCCAGTTTGGCTGCCCAGTAGTCCAGCGGATCTTCAATGTGTGGTGGCCGGGTGCTGTCCAAGTATGCCACCACCTGCTGCTTCAGGTACAGCTCCAGGTCTAGCTGCTGCTGCTGCTTGTGAGTAGTTTCTTCACTAGGCGGGTGAAGAAAGCTGCTCATCAGCAATTCTAGACTCAAGTTGCTACTTATGGAGCTGGAACTGCTACAGCAGCCATGGCAGATGAACATGAGCGCAGAAGGTCCCCTGGTCAGACCTGCGATAGGATGGATGATGGCGCAGATAAGCAGCAGCCAACTGACTACATAGAATGTAGGATGTTTCTATAGTAATTCAGGTTGTCCTTTCTCTCAGCGGGTGTAAAAAAAGGCCCCCATTTTGGACCGGTAGCGAAGGTCCAACAAGGTGGAGAGCCAGAAGTCATCCCACTGCCAAATGCTGACAATTCAGCAGTCACTACGCAAGCAAGTGAGCATGCATCAGGCAATTTGTGCAAGTGACTCGGAGGTACTCCCTGCCTCCATCTCCACTGCATACTGCCACGGTGTGTCTGGGTCCTCTTCCTCATCTATTTCATCACCCTGTAGCTCCTCTGGCTGCTCCTGCTCCTTCTCTCCTGTCACCACCCATTTCGCTACACATTGCTTGTGCTTCAATGTCCTCCTTCTCCTCCAGTTCAGCCTCAACATGGCTCATGTGGTGTCAAGTCTCCCGTCCCTTGACCAGCCAGATTTAACAGCATCTGTTCCAGGACATGAAGCAGTGTAAGGCCTCATGCACACGACTGTGTTTTTTCACTGTCAGTAATTTGGCTTCAGTGGTCCATGTCCGATTTTGCTTCAGTTGTGTTTCCTTGTGTCTTCCTTTTTTTTTTGTTTGACAGAGGAAAAAAAAGGAAGGTTAATGAAAAGTATAATTTTATTGCACCAAGGTCTTGTAGAAAAAAACAGACACGGAGGCGGACACTGATGACATACCAGTTGTGCATCCGTTTTTTTTGACGGACCCACTGACTTGAATGGGTCCATCCTCCGTTTTCCACTGACAAGAATAGGACAGGTCCTATTTTTTTGATGGACTGGAATCCCGGATCACGGACGCGGAGAAAAAACAGAAGACTATCATTTTTTTTCACAGCTCCATAGAAATGAATGGGACCTCCGCTAAACTGTGAAAAATGACAGAACGGACGCAGATGCACACAACGGTCGTGTGCATGAGGCCTAATGACATTGTTCATCCCGTAGTCCTGGCGTCTGACAAATAACGCGGCCTCCTCAAAGGGCCTGAGCAAACGGCAGGTGTCACGCATGAACTGCCATTGGCTGACATCGAAGTTACACAGGGGAGTACTCCTGTCCTCTTGGATCATCAAGAAATAGTTCTTGGCCTTTCTCTGTTCGTATAGTCAGTTCAACATAAGGAGGGTGGAATTCCAACGTCTGGAAACGTCGCATATCAGCCTATGTTGGGGGATGCCGTTCTGCGACTGCAGCTCAAGGAGGGTGTGCTTTGCGGTGTATGAGTGACTGAAGTGAATGCAAAGTTTCATGGCCATTTTTAGGAAGTCTTGCAGATGGGTGGAAGACTTCAGGAGCGGCTTGACAACCAGATTGAACACGTGTGCCATGCAGGGTGCATGGCTCAGCCCTCCTTGATGCAGCGCCAACACCATGTTATTCCCGTTGTCGGTCACCATGGTTCCAGTTTTGAGTTGTCGCGAAGAAATCCAGGATTTGATTTCTTGGTGAAGGACACAGAGCAGTTCCTCCCCTGTGTGACTCAGTTTGCCCAGGCAAATGAGGTGCAGAACAGCGTGACACCGCCGTGCCCTGCACATGTGGTATGCTGGAGGGGCACTGTGAATTGTCCCTGCATTAGAGGCTGAGGACACGGTGGAGGATGAGGATGCAGAGGACATTGTCGCAAGACCAATGGCATGAGAACATGGTGGCAAAAGCGGCGTCACCTGGCCAAGTTGCTGGTGTGGCTGTGCAGGAACAACATTCACCCAGTTGGCCGTAAAGGACATGTATTTTCCCTAACCGTAGTTACAGCTCCACACGTCGGCGCTGCCGTGCACTTTGGCAGACACCGACAGGCTCAAGGACTGGACCACCTTCTGTTATACATACGTGTGCAAGGCTGGTATTGCCTTTTTGGCAAATAAATGACTGCTTGGGACTCTCCACCTCGGCTTGGCACAAACCATCAGTTCTCTGAAAGGTGTAGAGTCCACCACTTGGAAAGGGAAGGACTGCAGCACCAAAAACTTGGCCAGGAGCAAGTTCAGCTTCTGTGCCATTGCAGGAGTGCACACATACTGTTGTCTCTTGGCAATCGCTTGGGTGATCGATTACTTATGGAATAAGTGACGAGGAGTAGGAGGACAAGGAGTATCTGGACCAGCAGATGATGGCAAAGGACAGACAGCATCCTTCGGCTGAGGTGGTGTAGCCTTGACTGTCTGAAATCGGGTGCGTGCCACTGGGTGATGCAGCGTTGCTGCAGCAGGCTGGACCACCACATCGGAGCCATTGGCATCTGGGCCACGCTTCACCTTCTGCCCAGAGATTCTACAAATAGCCATGTTCACCTCTTCTGGCAGCCTAGCAAAAAACTGCCACACCACCGAGTAGGTGATTTTACCCCCAACACTCCACACTGATTGACTGCTACCGCTGCTGCTTCTGTGAACCCCTGCACCACTACTTTTCAGGCAGGTAGGTTCCTACGAAGTGGGAAGTCTACCCCGGACATGTTTGGCTCCCGACCTCCTACTGCTGCCACCCTGCAGACTCCCGGCCACACTAGCGACTTGCTGGCTCCGTCGCTGCCTCATGGGCAAACTGTAACCCTCTTCTCCTGTTGATGATGAAGCCCCTAATTCACCCGGCTCCCAATTGTGATCAGCTACATCATCATCATCGAGTACTGTCTGCACGTCACTGACGTCCTCCTCAACGGTTTCTGGGTCAGGAGCCTGACCGCTCACAAGCACCAGCTCCGACGCCACTCTCCTCATCACTTGGAGAGCAATTTGTACTGTTCAGAGTCACCAGCGGATGCAGAGCAGACGCGGGTCGGTAGGATCGTGCACGCACCTCATTACAGTGTTGGCGCCTAGAGACTGAGACCAGGCCTGTAGTTGTTAGATAGGGTCTCTGTTTGTATCAGCCCACAAGTGTTGCTATTGTTCATTGCAAGGGCTCCAAAATTTAAAGGGACATTCCACACCGGAGAGCTGATAAACTTCCCCAAAAACTCAAGCCAGGCTGGCGTTTTGCTCAGAAGGCATACTCAGGCACGTACTACAACACCATTTATGGGAGGAGGAATACTGTGGAGCACTGTAAGATTGCAAGCTGTTGTGCTGCACCGCAAGCTAGCCCGGCGGCACAGTTATCCTTGTTTTTTTAAGGTAATAACAGGTAAGGTGTGCCAGTTTAGTTTGCCTGCCAGTAGGTAAATTACCACGCTTTCCTCCTGCATCCATCGGATGGTGCCACACAGCACAAGGGTCTCAGCCTTCGGGCTGGATGTATGTCAATTTATTGTTTGTTCCCAGCATTTGGGGTTTAAGTAAAATTCTGTTTTGGCAAAAGCTGGTGGTAGAGTTGTTTTCCTCGTTCGTGACTTCGCTGTATCCTGGGGATCCCACCGGCTTACAAATATACGCCAAAGAAGGCTTTAGAACATATAACTGCACCACTGAGCGGCAAATAGGTCCTTACTTTTTTCCACTTATACATGCCACAAAAGGCTTAAGAACATATAACTGCACCGCTGAACGGCAAATAGGCCATTACTTTTTTCTACTTATACACGCCACAAAAGGCTTTAGAACATATAACTGCACCGCAGAACAGAGAATATATATATTTTTGCCACTAAAACACGCCAAAAGGGGCTTTAGAGCATATAACTGCATCACTGAATTGCAAATATATATCTTTTTGCCACTAATGCACGCCAAAAAGGGATGTAATTTTCTCACTTTACCACACAACGGCAAATACTTTTTTTTGTGCCACTAATACACACCAAAAAGGGCTTTAGAACATATAGCTGCACCGCTGAATGGCAAATATATATTTTTGTGCCACTAATATACGCCAAAAAGGACTTTAGAACATATAACTGCACCTCTGAACGGCAAATAATATTTATATTTTTACGCCACTAATACACGCCAAAAAGGGCTGTAATTTTCTCACTTCACCACACAATGGCTAATAAGCCCTTTTTTTCCCACTATACAAACCAAAATATGTTTTAGAACATGCACCGCACAAGGGCAAAATAAGACGTAGAAATATTTCCTTGTAATAAACCCTGTTAATGGCTGTATCAAACAGCACTTGCACCCCAATAACAAGAACGATTTGCTGGAATTACAGAGCTGTATAATGGCAATTTGGATCCCAAGTCAGTGCAGCAAGGTGTAATAGGATTGTTCCTATTACCCTGGCTGTAACCTCCCCTACTGAACCCTGTTCTGCTTCAATACTGTGTAATGATTCCTCCCTATCCTTTCGCAGAACTTCTATACAGCAAAATAAAAGTTTTAAACTCTTTCGTCGCACTTTTCCTAGCGCCTGCTGACGTCTCTCCCTGCACTAAGCACACTGGAAAATGGCTGAATACAAGCTGGCTGAGGATATTTCTATGGCTGTGATATCACAGGGGCTGGCTGGCTGCTGATTGGCTGCATGCATGGCATTATGGGTGATCCCTAGTTCCCAGAGTTCCTTGCTCCATGTCCAAACACGTGCAGCAGCCATTTTAGGAAAAAATTTGATTAGTTACCACGAAGCGTGAGAAAATTCGGATTCGGTGCGAATCGATTTTTCCTGAAATTTGGATCGAATTCCACTTCGTCAACTTCGATTCGCTCATCTATAATAATCGTCTCACCTTGCGTTGTTGGCAGTGCAACCCTGAAGCAATAGGGGCAAATTTACACCAATATCCAAAGTACCTTTGCTCCAGGACACTACAGTTAGAATGGCATAGTTATCCTACATGTCCATCAGACCCTAGTCATTTCAGCTATCCCTGCTCTGAAATATATCAGTCTCAAAATTTTGAACCATTTATTTAGTTTTTACACTGTATTTTTAGGGAGAACCATAAGAGAGGGTTACTTTATAGCTAATATTTATATATTTTTTTATGTTTTATCATTTCATTTACTAAAGGTTTTAGTATTAAAGGGCAGGGGTCTACATAGAAATTATTGGGTCCTATAGCAAGAATCTGAATTAGGCCCCCTAACCCCACCCACTACCCACCCCTGGCTCATCCCACCCCCTGCCCTGGCTCCTCCCCTGCTACACTCCCATTTGCCAATAAAGACATACAATGTATACATGACCTACTGAAACCATTAGGGATAAATCTTTTATTTTATTTTTATTTTTTATTAACCAACTTTGTTGCAGTAACAGTAAATAAAATGTATACGTATTTTCCAATAAGGATTTGCTCTGTGAAATAAAACAGAAATCAAATATTATAGATAAGCTGTACTTAAAATATTCTAAAAATAATATATAAAAAAAATGATTAACACGTTAAGTTGACATGGTTCTGCATCTAAAAGTCCAAGTCAAAAGAAGTAGCATGGCAGAGATCAGAAATAATTTCACTGATGCCGGCGCATACAGCAGGGGTCCAGCTGTCAGTGATTGCCGGACCCCTGTCCGCTGATCAGGCGGGCACAGATGGGATTTGAGAGACACCTTCCATTACCGTACATATACGGTATATGGTATTGTACGGGTTAAATTACATTTTCTGTGACTTTTTCTCTCTATGAGAAATACAGTTACAAGAAAAAGTATGTGAACCCTTTGAACTGATATGGATTTCTGCACAAATTTGTCATAAAATGTGATCTGATCTTCATCTAAGTCACAACAATAGACAATCACAGTCTGCTTAAACTAATAACACACAAAGAATTAAATGTTACCATGTTTTTATTGAACACACCATATAAACATTCACAGTGCAGGTGGGAAAAGTATGTGAACCCTTGGATTTAATAACTGGTTGAACCTTCTTTGGCAGCAATAACTTCAACCAAACGTTTCCTGTAGTTGCAGATCAGACGTGCACAACGGTCAGGAGTAATTCTTGACCTCTTTACAGAACTGTTTCAGTTGAGAAATATTCTTGGGATATCTGGTGTGAATTGCTTTCTTGAGGTCATGCCACAGCATCTCAATGGGGTTGCGGTCAGGACTCTGACTGGGCCACTCCAGAAGGTGTATTTTCTTCTCTTTAAGCCATTTTGTTGTTGATTTACTTCTATGCTTTGGGTCGTTGTCCTGTTGCAACACCCATCTTCTGTTGAGCTTCAGCTGGTGGACAGATGGCCTTAAGTTCTCCTGCAAAATGTCTTGATAAACTTGGGAATTCATTTTTCCTTCAATGATAGCAATCCGTCCAGGCCCTGATGCAGCAAAGCAGCCCCAAACCATGATGCCCCCACCCCCATACTTCACAGTTGGGATGAGGTTTTGATGTTGGTGTGCTGTGCCTCTTTTTCTGCACACATAGTGTTGTGTGTTTCTTCCAAACAACTCAACTTTGGTTTCATCTGTCCACAGAATATTTTGCCAGTACTGCTGTGGAACATCCAGGTGCTCTTGTGCAAACTGTAAACGTGCAGCAATGTTTTTTTTGGACAGCAGTGGCTTCCTCTGTGGTATCCTCCCATGAAATCCATTCTTGTTTAGTGTTTTACGTATCGTAGATTCGCTAACAGGGATGTTAGCATATGCCAAAGACTTTTGTAAGTCTTTAGCTGACACTCTAGGATTCATCTTCACCTCATTAAGCAGTCTGCGCTGTGCTCTTGCAGTCATCTTTACAGTATGGCCACTCCTAGGGAGACTAGCAGGAGTGCTGAACTTTCTACATTTATAGACAATTTGTCTTCACTTGGACTGATGAACAGCAAGGCTTTTGGAGATACTTTTATAACCCTTTCCAGCTTTATGCAAGTCAACAATTCTTAATCATAGGTCTTCTGAGAGCTCTTTTGTGCGAGGCATCATTCACATCAAGCAATGCTTCTTGTGAAAAGCAAACCCAGAACTGGTGTGTGTTTTTTATAGGGCAGGGCAGCTGTAACCAACACCTCCAATCTCATCTCATTGATTGGACTCCAGTTGGCTGATACCTCACTCCAATTAGCTCTTGGAGATGTCATTAGTCTAAGGGGTTCACATACTTTTTCCACCTGCACTGTGAATGTTTACATTGTGTGTTCAATAAAAACATGGCAACATTTAATTCTTTGTGTGTTATTAGTGTAAGCAGACTGTGATTGTCTATTGTTGTGACTTAGATGAAGATAAGATCACATTTTATGACCTATTTGTGCAGAAATCCATATCAGTCCAAACGGTTCACATACTTTTTCTTGCAACTGTAGGTGCTGAATTCAGGTGTCTATAGCACTTTATAATCCGTACTCTGACACACCGCTGATATGACAGTGCTGTATGGGAGTAAGGATTTCACTGGGGCTGCAGCAAGTGGTGTACAGCACCCATCACTGCTCCTGCCTGTCTGCTTATTTATGTTATCATTTTAAGTGACTCATTTTATTTACATTAATAGTTATTGATCCTTAGGTTCTCTGTTTTAACATTGTCCTGACTATTTTGTCACTAGAGCACCTATCTATCTTATACCTAGGACCTGTGAGTTCCCTTTTTCTTTCACACCTGTTTCCAGGGCCGGCGTCATAACCCGGCATCCCCGGGCAAGTGCCGGGGCCCAATGCTCCTGGGGGGGCCCACTGAGCTGCTATGAGCACTTCCATCAATACAGATGGGAGCTCTCACTGCTGTCATTTCACTTACGCAGTACCCCTCTGGTGGGCCCTCTGAGCTGCAGAGACTCAAAACATGCCCCCTCTACACAGGACACATGCTGCCTGAGGAGAGAGACCGGAGGGCTGGAGCTGGCGCAGAGAAGTGTGTAGACAGTCTGTGAGTGAGTCTGCAGTCTGCACTGTGACTGTCTCTTGTCTGTGGGACAGAAGGGGGGGGGGGACTCTTCGATTTACTGCTGCTTCATTCTATTTAGCTGTGTTACTGTTTCATTAAGCAGTTTGCCTCCATGATACCTGCCCCCCCCCCACATATCCTGTCCTATCTCATCCTCATGGGGCCCCTGATGTCTCCTTTCCTCCCTCATGTATCCAGAGCTCCTGTCCCACCCTCCTATCTCCTATTGCTGCCCTGCACAGACCTCCTGCCCCTACTTCTTGTATGAATCCCCCTCAGAGCCCCTTCAACCTACTTGCTGTGTCCACCCCTTCTGTCCATCCAGAGCCCCTGTTTCACCCTCCTATCTCCTATTGCCCTGCACAGACCTCCTGCCCCTACTTCTTGTATGAATTCCCCTCAGAGCCCCTTCCACCTACTTGCTGTGTCCACCCCTCCTGTCCATCCAGGGCCCCTGTCTCATTCCTCTGCCACTCATTATGGTGGCATCTGAACAGCATTCACCATAAGGACCTTCTAACGTCACAGGGTCATGTGACTGTGCCCCCCACCCCGTACTGTGCCCCTTTATACCCTGCATTGTGCCCTCTTACCACACCCTGTCCAGTGCCCATAGTCATTCCCTGTACTGTGCCCTCTTATACCCTTTTATCCGGTCACTGTATGGTGGTTTTATCATTGTATGGCGGTGTTATCACTATATGGCGGTGGTATCCAATAACTGCATGGCCATAACTGTATACCTTTCCCTGCCCACACCACTTTTTTTAGACCTGGCATGAGCGGGAAAAGATACAGATTGCGGTGTTAAGGACCTTTGCGCCACAATCTGTGTCAGAAATACGCCTAATATAGATGTATTTCTATATAATAAATGACCCCCTAATTGTATTATTATTCGGGGGTAGGGCTAATATCTATATTATATAGATTCTAGTGTATTATACTGTGCCCTGTATTTCCCAGTAGAAAATGATCCTTGGGAAGCACAGCCCTCATCCCTGACCACCAGGACCAGGTAGCGCTCTGTCAGTACATGGCGGCCTCCCCTCTCCGCCACGCTGCTCCGCTGTGTACTGGTGCTTATTCTGACACTAGGGCTGGGTTCACGTCCTATTTTTGCCATCCATTTAATGTATACCAAAAATGTATGCGTCAACAGATGCCTCAGACTGATGCCGTACAGTGGCGTTCGTTCACCATACAGTTCCATTGTAAAAAAACATATACGTTAACGTATGCATTTTTTACTTGACACATTTGTATACATCAAACCGATAGGAAAAACGTGATGTGAACACACATTGGGGGGGAGGGGGGCGTACTAAAATTTGCTGTGGGGCCCAGTCAGTTCTAGCTACATCACTGCACATCTCCTCCTCTCCTCCAGGCCTGGCTCACTGCTGCAGTGGGCCGCCGGAGAGAAGGAGCGCAGGGAGAGCAGGTTAGTGACTGACAGGACCGCCAGCTCCCCTGCTCTCCAGCAATGATAGGTATGTGATGGGGCCACTGGGGGGTCATTCATCACACTGTGAGGGCCCCTTACATAGCATAATGACTCCCAGTGCCCCCCATTTAGTATAATGATCCCCATTGACCCTCTATTTAGCATAATGACCACCAGAGCCCCCATTAAATATAATAACCCCTCGTGCCCCCTCCATACAGTATAACCCCCAGTGTGGGGGCGACTGGGGGTCATTATTCTGAATGGAGGGTCACTGTGGGGTCATTATACTGTGAGGGCCCTTTACATAGTATAATGACCCCCAGTGTCCCCCATTTAGTATAATGATCATCAATGACCCTCCATTCAGTATAATGACCCCCAGAGCCCCCTCCATACAGTATTCCCCCAGTGTGGGGGCTACTGGGGGTCATTATTCTGAATGGGGGCGACTGGGGGTTATTATTCTGAATCCAGGGCCACAGGTGGTCATTATACAGTGGGGGGGGGATTGGGGGTTCATTATACTGTGTGAAGGGCCACTAGTAGTCATTATACTGTGTGAAGGACCACTAGTAGTCATTATACTGTATAGGGGCCACTTGGGGTCATTATACCGTGTGGGAGCCACAGGGGGACATGTCAATGTAAAAAAAAGCCTCATGGGGGCCCACTGGGATTTATCGCCCAAGGGCCTACATGAACCTGGAGCCGGCCCTGCCTGTTTCCATCAAACTACTTTAAATACGCCTAGTTATGTGCAGCAGCAACCGGTGGGAGGAGGAGCACACACAACTATATGTACCACCTTAATCAAGGTTGCCTATTAGAAAAAGTGCACATTAATACTACTCCCAAGATAGGAGCTTATTCACAAATGTAGGTGATACTCCTTCAAGACAAGTTAATGTGCACTTTTGCCCCAACTATCTAATAGGCGACCTTGATTAAGGTGGTACATATAGCTGTGTGTGCTCCTCCTCCCACCAGTTTCTGCTGCACATGGAGGTAACTAGGAGCAACACACTACATGTGTGGGGTCTGCGCTCCTGAACATAAATGCATAACGGCATAGGCAGGTTTAGCGTAGGACCCGCCTGAACTGAGACCACCTTGTCGCTTGATAGGTGGGCTTAGATGTGTTTTGATCAAAATGTATTGACCAAGTGTCTCAGATTTTATCAATAGAGTGAGGGCTTAGTCCATATGTTATGCTTGCATCTATTATTATAGTGCATTATTTTCTGTGACTGTAAAAATGTAGACATGTACATCCGCAACTTTAATTATCATATTGTGCAGGATTTTTTATATATATTTTTTTCTGTGATTATGTATGTGAGCATTCTGCGGCGGGACACGGGAGCACATAGTTCCCTGCCCCGCCGCCCATCACCGCCATAGGCTTCAGGCCTAGTAGGCCTATGTGGTAGTAAAAGCCCGGCGCAGGCGTGCACGATGATGTCATTACGTGTGATGATGTAATCGTGCGCCTGTGGCGGGGCGCAGGGCTTTGATGTACACGCGCCTGCCTCACCATCACGGACACAGTTAAGTATTAGCCTTTTAGTTTTTTAGTTTTTTGTGTGCCAACTTTGGGAGGCAGAGGAGGTCATATTACTGCAGGGACAGTGGGGGCAAATGATTACATGGGGCAAATTAATTAATGGGGGGCAGTGTGGGGTAAATTAATTAATGGGGGCAGTGTGGGGCAAATTAGTTAATGGGGCAGTGTGGGGGCAAAATACTTAATGGGGAAGTCTTGGGGCAAATTACTTAATGCAGGCAGTGTTGGGGCAAATTACTTAATGGGGGCAATGTGGAGGCAAATTACTTAATGGGGCAGTGTGGGGCGAATTACTATATGGGGCAGTGTGGGGTAAATTATTATATGGGGGCAGTGTGGGAGAAATTACTATGTGGTGTAGGGGATGTTGCTATTGGGGATAGTTTATCAAACTGATGTGAAATAGAACTGGCTTAGTTGCCCATAGCAACCAATCAGATCTCGCCATTCACTTTCGACAGCTCCTTTGGAAAATTAAAGGTGGAATTTGATTGGCTGCTATTGGTAACTTAGCCGGTTTTCTTCACACCAGTTTGATAAATGACCCCATTATGTCTACTGGGGGGGTCACTATTTTTTTAGCGGTATAGTACCTGGGACATTGGGGAGCACCACAGGCACAGTATTACGGGTGGCAGCAGGATTACATTGTTGGGACACCAGGATGGGGAGGTTGATGAAAAAATTTTGAAATCTAACGTGTCTGTGTAACAAACTGTGTAGAGACGAGATGCGGCTGAAAGAATTTGTCATGGTGGTCTGGGTCAGATGCTGGAGAACAGGAAAGAGAAGGTCTGACATGAAAGGAGATGTCCCTGGATGTAAGAGCTATGTGGTGCCATATTCTCCTCCAAGTCTTTTTAATTCTAATCTTTTGTATTTTAAATTTGGCAACAGCCCAGATAACAGTGATAACTTTCTGTGTACAGATAACATAGTAGATGTTCCCTACAGTCCTATGTAGCACCCCACATAACACAATAATTCACTGTTATGTGGGGTGTTACATCGGACTTCAGGTAACATCTATGACATCTGAACTCTTATGAGATGGTGGGGTAAGATTCCTGACACCCCCATCAATCCGCTGTTTGAGGAGACCACGATGTTCCAGTGAGCGCCACAGCCTCTTTGCTCTTACCAAGCACAGCTCTGTCCATTTGATAGCACTGAGCTTGGTATTGTAGCTCAGACATAATCACTCAGATGGGACAGAGCTGCACCTAGACCATGTGAATGATTAATGTTATGTCATATGGCCTAGGAAGAGACTGTGGCGCTCATGAAGCACCCCAGCCTCTTCATACAGAATTTTTTTATAACTATCTGGCTGAAGGGCTGTTTGATAGCAAAGGCTCTGGTAGTTAAGAGATGGGGTTCCCCTATATCCCCCGCATTTGAGGAGTGGAGATGGATTATGTCCCAAATAATGTTGTATGAGGAGATTGAGAGGCGGAGAAGACAAGGTATGCGATACCCGTTTATCTCTAGCAGCGAGGTGGACTGACTATCTCGCTCTGCTGGGTGATGTACGTGGATGGGTACGAGGGGGAGAATGGGGCTTGGGCTACCAGCGACAGCAGCCAAGCGTAGGGGGGGGGGGGGGGGATATTTGGGACTAAAGGTATTAGGTTTGAGTTTACAGAGCTGGGTGTAATGTTATGATTTGTGATTTTGTTAAAGTGAGAGTAGCATCTTTCTTTTATGTGTATAAGTTTATTTTGTGTGTATTTTTGTTTGTTTTTCCGGCTCTGTTTAAATGTTGTGTTATATTTTTGAAGAAAAGAAAATATTTATTGGATAAAAAAAAAATTAGTAGCTCCACCGTTATTGTTTATCACTTCCGAAATTAATTTCAGCATGCTTGATGCAAGCGTTTCCATGAGGTGAGTGGGAACATTTCTCCAAGTGGTGAAGACGGCCGCACAAAGGCCATCTACTGTCTGGAACTGTTGTCCATTTTTGTAAACTTCCCTTGCCATCCATCCCCAAAGGTTCTCAATTGGATTTAGATCAGGGGAACACGCAGGATGGGACAAAAGAGTGATGTTATTCTCCTGGAAGAAGTCCGTTGTCCTGCGGGCATTGTGTACTGTAGCATTGTCCTGTTGAAAAACCCAGTCGTTACTACACAGACGAGGGCCCTCAGTCATGAGGAATGCTCTCTGCAATATCTGGACATAGCCAGAGGCTGTTTGACACCCCTGCACTTCCTGAAGCACCATTGTTCCACTGAAGGAAAAAGCACCCCAGACCATTATGGCGCCCCCTCCACTGTGGCGCGTAGAAAGCATCTCAGGTGGGATCTGTTTGTCATGCCAGTAACGTTGGAAACCATCAGGACCATCAAGGTTAAATTTTTTCTCATCAGAGAATAAAACTTTCTTCCACCTTTGAATGTCCCATGTTTGGTGCTCTCTTGCAAAGTCCAAACGAGCAGTTCTGTGGCGTTGAAGGAGACGAAGTCTTTGAAGGCGTTTTTTGTTTTTGAAGCCCTTCAGTCTCAGATGCCGTCTGATGGTTATGGGGCTGCAGTCAGCACAAGTAAGGGCCTTAATATGGGTCGAGGATCGTCCAGTGTCTTGACAGACAGCTAATTGGATCCTCCGGCTCAGTGCTGATGACATTTTTTTGGGTCTTCCACTTGACTTTTTTGTTCTATAACCCTTAGGATCATTTAAGAAATTCCAAATGACTGTCTTACTGCGTCCCACCTCAGCAGCGATGGCGAGCTGTGAGCGACCCTGCTTATGCAGTTCAACAACCCGACCACGTTCAAAAAGGGAGAGTTTTTTTGCCTTTGCCATCACAACGTGTGACTACCTGACAGAAAATTACAAGGAATCCACATCTTTGCACAGATTTGGCCTTTTAAAGGCATGTGGTCCTAAAATTTGGATCAGCTGAAAAACAGCCTGTTTCAGTTTAATCGTTATTTTCAATTAATTGAATGTTCAAAAAATGTTTTGTCTCACTCTCATTTCTTCTTGTTGCATGTTGAAGCTCTACTTGGAACCTTGTTAAGATCCAACAATGTAAAATAAGATTTTTTGCCATTTTTCAAGTGGTCTTAAACTTTTGATCAGGACTGTATGTATATTTCTTATTACAAGTACGCCAGTATCACTGTGTGGTTGCTAGTGGTATTCTTATGGAGAAAGTTACCAGACCATCAGGGCAGATTCACACTACAGCGCTCACTCCATCCAGGAACATGGGCCATGTGTCGACTGTATCTTCTGGACTGACTGCAGCTCTCCTGACCCAAACAAACTGCATTATAGTGTTTTACGATACATCTAGTTCCTATGTGATCATGGCTCTAGTGTACTGTATATTTTATTTGTGGACCCATAGAAATTATTGGGTCCGTGTGCAATCCATAAGAAAAATGCAGATTGGACATGGATGCAAAATAAGGTCATGTGCGTGAGGCCTAGATTTATCAAGGATGGCCACTTACTTCCTTGAACAGATTTCCAATATAAATATTTTCAATTCAATAGAAATAAAATGAAATGTATTCTACGTTATCTACTACTACATGTTACTAGCCCTGGAATTCAGCGTCATAATCATTTAAATAACTCACAGAATATAAAGACTTGGTTAACAAATATTCTATAATTAATATGTAAATCTCCATTATTATAGCTGGAATCATATAAGCTGTTTTGCGATTTTCTCTCTGGAAATTTTGCAAATGCAGCCAAGTAACAGAAAAACCATCTGGGGACCTGCAAGTATTGCCTAGCAATGTTCAGAAAATGTTAATTCCGTCACTGTGCTCAACACAGATCTGTGCAATGAATCGGGGTCGTGTATCCGATTCATTATATGGAGTGTAGCATGATGCCAGGGCGAAGGGTCTACTTCTAAACAGATATTTTAGATCAGCAGCATAACCTAATGCATATTTGCCAATTAATCTCTATAGGCCCTGGTCTCTTTGCTATACTTGTCCAATAGAACACATATTTTTCTGGGAACAAAGCAAATCCTTCTTCTAATAGCTAAATCTCTTTTGACAAAGCTATGACTAGTTTCAGTCAGTTATCTATACATGTCCTATAGAAATAATACCATAAGGTACCTTTGTACATTTTGTGCCTATATACATTCTGAAATCAAAAGGTCAGAGATTTTGCATAACATAATCTAAAACTAGAAACTTCAGGTTTGACTGATAGGTCGTGCTCAAGGGTGCTGGGAAATCAGAGATAATGAGGTGCTTTTCAGAGGGAAGCACTTCAGAGGGGAACCATCTTGCTACCTCCATATGATTTCTGCAAACACCGGGACAGATAAATCATCTCTTGAGTGTGTGGATTCTGTCAAAAAGTGCCTCACATCTCTGCTTCTTAAACCAGCGCTGAATTTACCTCTTGTGCCTATAGCCTGTGTTGGCCTTGAGTAAAGGGTGCACGCTGAAAAGAGAAGGTTCAAAACAAACAAGTGAGCTATACGTATTTATAAATTAATTCGGCACTGACAGTGCTGTGGGAATGACAGGAGGACACTTTTTTGGAGGGACAGGAGAAAAGTTACTGATCATGCTAGATTTTTGCATTTTAATGTTCTACTAGATTTACTAAGAGCAAACAAGATTTATAGAACCATATGTGACTTAAGATGTGGCCAACCTGAGCCTAAAGCACCAGATAATCTATGCCTTTATCACTCACCTTGCTTGGTTCCATTGTTAGATTCCAGGAATTGGCCGTGGCTCCTGCTTGATAGCTTCATCCAGTTTGCGAAGCAATTGTATGCTTAATCCACTTCTGCTTCAGCTCCTGTTCCTTAATGCAAATCTACTACTCCAGATGTACAGAGGCTTCAGGTTACTAAGGCAAGCAGTGCCTGAAGAGGACCTCATGCCTGATGGTCTATTTAGAGGGGACCTGTCCTTGCCTTTTTATTAAAGTTTTTTTTGGGGGAGGACAATATTAATGGCCTATACTCAGGATAGGTCGTCAATATCTGATCAGTGGTGGTCCAGCTCCTGGCACCCCACTGATCAAATGTTTAAAGAGGCTGCATCGCTGTGAGCACTGACGCATCCTCCTAACATACTAAGCACAGTGCCATACATTGTATAGTGGTTGTGCTTCGCATTGCAGCCCATTCACATGAATGTGACTGAGCTGTACATATGCCATGAGACTAATAGATGCAACATTACCGGCTTTGGAAGAAGCTGTGGCTCTCACTGAAGCGCTGTGGCCCCTTAAATGATCTTGGGGGTGCTGGGTGTCGGACCTCCACCAATCTGATATTGATTATATTTTCTGAAGATAGGTTAACAATATTCTTCTCCCAGAAAAGCTCTTTAAGCGTCATACTGTCAGGGCCCTTGTTCGTGTTCTTCTGCTATTGCATTTGACTTCAGCCCTGGCCTTTGGATTGTCTACCTTGTGTCTATTGTTCTACTGTTGGCTTTGACCCTTGCCTCTATTCCTCACTACACTCCCATCTCATTCTCAGGGAATTCCTTAGACTTCACACACCCTAGTGGATTACAACTTGACATTATGGCACGTGGCTGTACCAGCCTATAGGCTCCTGAGATGGAAATCATTTAGCGCATATGATAATCAGTGGAAAACATGTGGATGATCGAAGCCAACCTGCAAGCAAACCTTAAATTTACATTTTAAAATGAAGTTTACAATTATTCTGGTGCCTGGTCATGAATATTTATTCATTTTTGTAAATAAATATAGTTCAAGAAAAAATCTGCTGGAAATCTTATATGCAACATTGCATCTACTCTGCCTGATGTGCAAAACCCAAATATAGAGAGTGACAGAATAATGATCTATAGGACAAGCTAAAGTTCTACCCCAAAGAGGATGTCAAAGACCAGTTTGTACTTTACATCTCACTCATTAGGTCGCCTGCATAGTCTTGTCTTTATACAAAGTCCCTGCATACACTTGAAAGACATGAATATTGATAATGCGAAGTGTTAAGGGAACGGCTGCACTTGGAAACTTTTCTGCAGGAGAATTTTTGCTGTGGATTTTGCTGCATTTTAGCAATGAGAGTTGCGGATTTGTTTCAGATTTTTTTTGCTGAATTGTAGCAGATTTCATAATATTTACTACAAAGGGTGGAATCCACGGTGGATATCAACAGCATAAATTGACATTCAGAATTAAAATCCGTACAGCAGCTGAATTTACCCATGGGATTTTTCACCAGGAACTAAAGCAAGTGGGAGAAGATAGACACTAGACAGGGATGATTCTGCAGCTTCAGCAGGATCACTGTCACTGCCACTTGCTTCATATTTCCTACTGCTAGAAATGTAGGAAAATAAGCAAATACAAATGAAATAATAATAATAATAATAAAAAATAACTGAAAGCACACTGCTTATACTCAGCCTGTGTGTGTGAGTAAGAGTGAGTGTACAGTATGTGTGTAGGCTTATAAAACTCCCCTCTTTTTGTGATCAAATCTTGACGGTCCAGAGGTCCGGTCTTGCTGCTGGCTCCTGCCCCTTCCTCCCCTCTGTGCTGATGATACTATAAGTGCTGCTACGCTGCTTTTCAGCTCTGATACATTCCCCATGAGTCAGTGAGTCTGAACCACTATAGGGGACGCTGCTGCGCTCAGTCTTTTGCATCTCACGGAACTAGCGAACTCACGGAACTAATACCGGAGTTCTATTCATTGCACCAAATATCATCTGTTTGTTCTTATTCAGACTGCTGCATAATAATAAATATGTCTGATCCAAGATGCTGTAAATCCTATGTGTGACAAAGCAGATCTGTGTTTGTCAGTAGATTCACAGAGCCGGAAACATAGGGGGACATTTATGAAGGCCAGTGATTTAGACACCAGTCTTTGTCCCTCCTGCGCTGGTGGTCAGTGGCGTAGCGTAGGTTGCCAGCACCCGGGGCAAGCCAAGTATTGCGCCCCCACCCCCCAACCTGTGACCACGCCCCTTTTTACAAATAATGCAGTAGATGTCACCTGCAGTCCTATGTAACACCACAGATAACACAGTGATAGCTCTCTGAGTACAGATAATGTAATAGATGGGTGTGAGGCCCCAGAATTCAGAACACACACAGTGTGACCTCAAGTCTGGGGCCAGGCTTCGGCAGTGTGGCCCAAATTCTATATCCACCCCCCCCAAACATATATTTGGATGGACATTACATACATTGCTATGAAATATATAGGAGAATACTGCACCATACCTGTTACATCCAGTGACTTCTCCTGTGATGTAGACTTTTCTCAGCATCTTCATTCGGAGATAGGACCGCCATGATAACTTATTTCAGCCGTGTCTCATCTCTGTAGAGTTTCACAGAATTGTTTTTAGATTCCTCACTTTACTATCATCCTCAAATAACAGACCTCCCCCGTAGTGCCCATAACTATAATGCCCTCTGTATAATTATAATATATACTGGCCCCTCTATTATTATCCTCCTCTGTATTAATATTATTAATATTATAATGGCCCCCTCTGTAGTATTATAGTAATAATTATGCCCCCCCTTCAGCCCCTTCAGCATACAGTCCCATGTAAGATACAACCTTCCCCCTGCCTTCAGCCCCTCCAGCATACAGTCCCATGTAAGACACATCACTCTCCTGCCTTCAGCCCCTCCAGCATACTGCCCCATGTAAGGTAGATCACTCTCCTGCCTTCAACCCCTCCAGCATACAGTCCCATGTAAGATACATCACTCTCCTGCCTTCAGCCCCTCAAGCATACAGTCCCTATGTAAGGTACATCACTCTCCTGCCTTCTTCCCCTCCAGCATACAGTCCCATGTAAGATACATCACACCCCTGCCTTCCAGCCCTTCTTGCACAGTCCCATGTAAAATGCATCACTCGTCCTGCCTTCAGTCCCTCCAGCATACAGTCCTATGTAAAATACATCACTCCCCCTGCCTTCATCCCTCCAGCATACAGTCTAATGTAAAATACATCACTCCCCCTGCCTTCACCCCTTCCAGCATACAGTCCAATGTAAAATACATCACTCCCCCTGCCTTCAGCTCCTCCAGCATACAGTCCCATGTAAGATACAACCCCCCTCTGCCTTCAGCCCCTCCAGCATACAGTCCCATGTAAAACACATCACTTCCCTGCCTTAGCCCCTCCAGTATACAGTCCAATGTAAAATACATTACTCCCCCTGCCTTCACCCCCTCCAGCATACAGTCCCATGTAAAATATTATCAACCCCCTGCCTTCAGCCTCTCCAGCATACAGTCCCATGTAAATAATATCATCCCCACTACCCTCTCTTCAGACCCCTCTAACATACAGTCTCCAATACAAAGATGATTCCTTCTCCCTTCAGCCCCTGCAAAAATGCCCCCAAGTAAAAATAACATTCACTATTCTCCTCCACATTCTTACCCGCAGACTCTGCTCCTGCTCTGTAGAATCTCCCACACATCGTTAGGCTCCGCCCCTGGGTGGGCGAGACTCCGCCTCTTCAGTGACATCATACCTCCCAGGATCAATTACATTCTTGACACTACACTCGCTCTACTGCCTCATAGGCTTCAGGCCACTAGCCTGAAACCTATGAGGAAGAACGTAGGGGACGGGAGCCATAGGCTCCCATGACCCTCATTGAAGTGTTTGCTGCCTGGCGCCCACAGCAATTTTGCGCCAGGGGCAACGGCTCCCCCGCCCCCCCCCTTCCCCCCACGCTACGCCCCTGCTGGTGGTTCTTCCTCCTAAGGTATTTAGAAGCCCTGGCCTCTGCATAACTTAGGCGAACTTTACACTTGACTTGCTGGCGTAGATTTAGACTATTTTCTACAACTAAAACAGGCATAGAAAATGATAAATGAGACAGTCCCACCGGCCAGCCCTTTACCCTGCCCCCTTTTTAAGCCATGGTGTGAGCTGCGGAAAAAGGGAAAAAGTTGCAGATTGCGGCTTTTGCACCGCTATCTGCAACAGATATATGCCAAAATGTGGTGTACATATTTTCATCAATGACCCCCATAATGAACTAAAGGAACTAATCTTTTGAACTAATCTTTCATGTGAACTAGATCAGAATCATCTAATCTTCAAAATGAACTAGATTTTCCATCACTAGTGTGATGGAACCAGAGATGGTACACAGCATTGATGTGGGAAAACTTTCATCAAAGCAATAAAATTGAGGGCTCCACAACAGGGATTACCATAATCCAAGGAAGATCTCTCTATAAGGTCCAGGGTCCATCCCTACCATTAACCTAGTGGTATTTTGATTTTAAATGTATTAGGGTTAAAACAGGACATGGTGGATGGATCAAACATAGCTGCTGAATTATTGCAGCAACACTGTCCCTAATGCAACTAACGTCCCGTCCCCGCCCCCCTTCCCCCAGGGCAATCGAGTCCCAGTGTTTAGGAATACCAAGTGGTATGACCTGGCCCTAATAGTTTGTGTCATGGTCCTACCTGAATACCTGGATACTGTCGCTCCCCAGAGTTATAGTTGGTGGAATAAGTAGAGTCCAGACTTGGTGAAGCATTAACGGTTTTACTTGAACAACCTTGCAATAAACTTGCATCATCGAAATTATATTTGATCCTTCTCTTGGCTTCAGCAGACTAAGGGTAAACTGGCAGGTGAATTTGAATACTTTGCTTTCTCTCTCTGCTGTGCTGATCTCTGAATGCAGTCTGGTTACTGGACTTATTGACTCCCTCGTAAAACTCAGTCTACGAACTGCAAGGAGTCGGGGTGCTTTACAAGCTGCTTCCCGGGGCTCCTGCAGCAGTGAGAGGAAAACACTCCCTCATTGCGTCTTGTCTGATCTCCTTCACAGTGTACCTTCAACTCACAACTAACTACAGCTTCCTGCAACCCTGCCCTTGATGGGAAGCAAGACTAGCCCACTTATGTGAAAAAGGGGGAAGAATGGAATGGTAAGTTCCATTCTGACCAAAGATCTTTGCCAAGTACAATGCCACCTGCTTGACATATACATAACAGTCTTTGCATATTACAATATGACATGCTAGTGGTGATAAAGTAGGTGGTGCAAACCAATACAGAGGCGGCAAACCGGCTAGCAATAGGAATGTAGGCGTGGTAGTGTTCCTCTGGCCACTACACTAGCGCATGAGTGCTTGCCCCATCTCTCCCTATGCTCAGCTCAGAGTACAATGACAGGGACCGGGCGGGATGAGGCTTTTATAGAACTGTGATATCACAGGGGATGGCTACCTGTGGACTGGCTGGCTGTGCGGCATTATAGGTGATCTTGCATTCCCAGGCTTCTTATTTTCACCACGTGCAGCCACCATTTTAGGAAAATCTGATTTGTTACCATGAAGTGAAGGAAAGTTTTTACTAAACTTCGGACCGAATTCCACTTCAAATGCTTTGCTTCGCTCAACACTAGATATAAACATCAGGATAGAATATTTTAGTTTTTATATATTTTTTCATGAATTTAGGAAGGTGTAGGTCACATAGAGCATATACAATCGATCTAAACAGAAGTAAAATGCTGAAGGCCTGTTCTGTTTCAGACAAGCGCATAATCCCATGGCATAGCATATTTGTAACGTGTAATGAGTTAAGCAGATTTACCACCATGAGGGACGTGAATTAGCAGTAATCTGAAACCTGACATACAAAATGAATCACTTCATGTCAAAATATGTCAGTTTCAATTATTTGCCTTCTACTGTAATGTAGGAATGTGAAATATGCATCCTGTGATTTATATACTCACAAGATGCATTATGTTCTTAACGTGTCTTAACTTGCTTTGCATATGATGTTTAAATAGTCTTTACATAATTGTTTGTATTTTATTTATCCCATTTTTGCATTTCATGATATTTCAGGATATTAACACAATTGCAGGACAATTTAGGGAACTGAAGTATCAAACAGCGCCCAGCAGGTGGCATCAAAACACTTTCATTCACATTCTAGCTTTTGGCAGGCTGCTTAGTTTTATTAGCTCAATCAGCAGTCACATAATAGTAATGATGCAAACGGGAAAGCTACAGCAAACTCATGTGAATGCACACATTTTTTGTTGTTGCTATAAACCTTGGCAGGAATTAGCATTGCTTGTATAGAAAGCCTCATTGCTGTATTTAATGTTATACAAGTTTCCTTGTGTGTTCCTTGTGTGTTTGTTATTTTAACATTGAGTCAAGAGAAAGTCAATGTGAAAAGTAATAAAACCAGCAAATATAGCACAGTAAATATACTAAATTGCTCTATATTCGTTTTTTTTTTCGAATATTCGCTATATTGCTATAACTTAGTTTTTTTGAATATTCATAATATTCTAAAAAAAGAATATATAGCAATATAGCGAATATTCGAAAAAAACAAATATAGAGCAAAATTTGCAAACACTACTACTCCTAAAGTCAAGTATATTGCAGCCTTCTTATTGGCCCACAAGCTAGAAGCAGGGAGAGATCATGTGTGCTGATAAAAAAAAAAAAAAAAAAAAAAAAAAAGGGGGTGGAAAAAATCGAATATTCGAAATTACGAATATATATAACTATGTGTGTGAAAACAGTGTGAAATTACCGGAAAAACAAAACAATTTGCTCGCGACGGGCCGGCCACCGCCATTGTGCTTGAAGATCTGGTGCGAAACCTTGCGCGGTCTGAGATGACGTCGTCACGTCGGCCGGCATGGTGATGTCATACGTCATCACGTACGGGATATCGGCCGAGATCTTCAATCAAGATGGTGGCGGCTGGCCCACCGCAAGGAAATGGAGGAGGTAAGTATGATTTTTTTTTGTTTTGTTTTTTACACAGTTTCAGATTAAATTGATTCACTACCATGAAGCACAAGGAAATTTGGCTGCGCAGTGAATCCAATTTATCCTGAAATTCGGATTGAATTCCACTTAGTTGGATTCGATTTACTCAACTCTATTAATTAATTAAAAACAAATTCTGGCTCAAAATGGTGCATTGTATGTTGTGCCCCCTTTCTCACAAAAAACACTCCACTATTCCATTCCATGCTCCTTGGTGGGTTAGCACAGTGGATTTTGCTAAAACGAAATGCACCGAATTGCAGCATACACCAATTTCTGCACAGTTTATGGCAACATTTGAGAACATGTACTTTTTAACTGTGGACCTATGTGTGAAATCACCCTAAAGGGGTTTTGCTACAATAATCATTGCTAGGCATCAATGTGTATATCCAACTTCAAGGACTCTCATGTATGCCTAGATGCTGTGTTCAGTAAGGTGCTATAATGGGGATTTGCAAAACTGTTGGGCTGGGAATGGCACTGTTTTTTGGGGGAAAAAAGTATTCGGGACGTTTTGCTGACTTCCCGACACAGGCCAAAACATTTGCAGGCTATGAGATAAAAATAATCTACTAGTCATGATTGAACTTCTTGAATTGAGCCAATATAGTTGGGTGATTTCATTTTAGTCTGAATAAATTCGACCCAAATGAAAAGTGCCCCAATTGCCCTGAGAAACTCATAGGACTGTATGCAACTCATTTCAAGCTCTTTAACACCAAGTCACCGTTAGGAAAAAGTGACTGCGACATGTATAGCTATGGGTAACCACATGGCTGGTGGTGGTAGCAAACTGCTTCTTTACGAGGTCTTTTGAAATCTCCTGTCCTGCCAATGCACCTACTTTACATACTGAGAGCGGTGCAGAAACTTCACAAAATTCTACACCACTGGCATTGAAAAAGTAGCAAACACGGAGTTTGCTAATTTTTTACACCACAGAAGTGGCTTAGGAGGATGATAAATCTCCTACAAACTGCACTGTAGGCTTTTTTATGTTTTCTTTTAAATGGTCTGAAAAGTTCTGGCGGCAAATGCCTGCCAGCGTGTATGCGTATACATTACTTGGGGTCATCTTTCCTGTCTTCTGAGATTAAAAATGTGTGATGCCATTTTGAAAATTTTGCACCAAAATCTGGATTTGGATTTGTCCTGAATTTTTGGAAAATTCTGCTTGTAATATGATCAATTTGCTCCTCTCTATCAACTACTAATATGTCTCATGGCCCATTTACACAAGAACACTTAAAAAAATAATAATATATATATATATATATATATATATATACAGTCATGTGAAAAAATTAGGACACCCTTTGAAAGCATGTGGTTTTTTGTAACATTTTTAATAAAAGGTTATTTCATCTCCGTTTCAACAATACAGAGAGATTAAAGTAATCCAACTAAACAAAGAAAACTGAAGAAAAGTCTTTTCAAGATCTTCTGTAAATGTCATTCTACAAAAATGCCTATTCTAACTGAGGAAAAAGATAGGACACCCTTGCCCCTAATAGCGAGTGTTACCTCCTTTGGCTGAAATAACTGCAGTGAGACGGTTCTTGTAGCCATCTACCAGTCTTCGACATCGGTCTGAGGAAATTTTACCCCACTCCTCAATGCAGAACTTTTTCAGCTGTGAGATGTTTGAGGGGTTTCTTGCACGTACAGCCCTTTTCAAGTCACCCCACAGCATCTCAATGGGATTCAAATCTGGACTTTGACTTGGCCATTCCAGGACTCTCCATTTCTTCTTTTTCAGCCAATCTTTGGTTGATTTACTAGTATGTTTTGGGTCATTGTCATGTTGCATGGTCCAGTTCCGCTTCAGCTTTAATTTTCTAACTGATGGTCTCACATGTTCTTCAAGCACCTTCTGATACACAGTAGAATTCATCGTGGATTCTATGATGGTGAGCTGACCAGGTCCTGCTGCAGCAAAGCAGCCCCAAACCATGACACTTCCACCTCCATGCTTCACAGTTGGTATGAGGTTCTTTTCTTGGAATGCTGTGTTTGGTTTACGCCAAACATGTCCTCTGCTGTTGTGTCCAAATAATTCAATTTTGGACTCATCTGTCCAAAGAACATTATTCCAGAAGTCCTGGTCTTTGTCAACTTTATCTCTGGCAAATGTCAGTCTGGCCTCGATGTTTCTCTTGGAAAGCAAAGGTTTCCTCCTTGCACACCTCCCATGCAAGTTAAACTTGTACAGTCTCTTTCTGATTGTAGAGGCATGTACTTCTACATCAACAGTAGCCAGAGCCTGCTGTAGTTCTCGAGATGACACTTTAGGGTTTTTGGAGACCTCTTTTAGCATCTTGCGGTCTGCTCTTGGGGTGAACTTGCTGGGCGACCAGTCCTGGGCATGTTGGCAGTTGTTTTGAAAGCCCTCCACTTGTAGACTATCTTCCGGACAGTGGAATGGCTGATTTCAAAATCTTTTGAGATCTTTTTAAATCCCTTCCCAGACTCATAGGCTGCTACAATCTTTTTTCTGAAGTCCTCTGACAGCTCTTTTGCTCTCACCATGGTGCTCACTCTCACTTCAACAGTCAGGAGCACACCAAACTAAATGTCTGAGGTTTAAATAGGGCAAGCCTCATTCAACATGCAGAGTAACGATCTACTAATTATGTGCACCTGGTGTGATATACCTGTGTGAGATCTGAGCCAATTTAAGAGGGAATACATGTGAGGGTGTCCTATCTTTTTCCTCAGTTAGAATAGGCATTTTTGTAGAATGACATTTACAGAAGATCTTGAAAAGACTTTTCTTCAGTTTTCTTTGTTTAGTTGGATTACTTTAATCTCTCTGTATTGTTGAAACGGAGATGAAATAACCTTTTATTAAAAATGTTACAAAAAACCACATGCTTTCAAAGGGTGTCCTAATTTTTTCACATGACTGTATATATATATGTATATTAACAAACAGTGCCTTTGGGTTTTCTTGTACATTCTTTGTTATTATGGTGGTGTACAGTATGGGTTAAAAATTATAACACATTATAATAAAATTATAACACAATATAAATGTGGCACCTAAAGCATGTTATACTATTTTAAAACTTTAACACACCCTAAAACCACACATTAAAGAAATGAAACTGTGGTTTTTCGACCTAGTTCTGCTACTAGAATGACAAGTATGAATCAGACAAAGGAGGATCTGTCATCAGGTATAACAGTATCTTTTTAATACCGCATAGAATGTTTTTGAAAGGAAGCTGAACATTAATATTAGATGGGTCAAAGGGATTGCAATACCATTCAAACATTTTTTACATACTTTGAAAATATAGTTCATCCTTGGTGTTACTTCATGCAGTATATGATTGATTAGGATGTCCCATATCCAAATGTTCTACGCCTGCCTAAGACTCCCTCTATAAGCATAAGCAGAAAGCCACTAAGCTAAAGCAGACACAGTACTGGAGGGCCACCACACAACAATATAGTTCCCCTACATTGACTGTACCCCTTGTTTTTCTGTATACCTGCCAGTGTAATGGGATGACCTAACTATGCTAATCAGTTATGGGCCGCTATGATATGTTGCCCAGAGTGACTTTACCAATCATTGCCAGCGACAGACAATTGACGTGGCATCTATAGACATTATTCAAGCAGGGAAATAGATGTCTCGCACACAGTGGTAAAGACAAGTAAAAAGGTTGAAAATATATCCTTTACTGAGTACCATTTGCCTAGTTTTGGTGGATATATGATCGTACGTTGAAATTTCGAACTATAATTGAATATTCCTGAGGACAAGTCAGCTTTACAAATGTTTATGGTTATGCATGTTATTATCTCACCCCACGCTTAAAGGGGTTGTCTCATCACGAACAATGGGGGCATATCGCTAGGATATGCCCTTATTGTCTTATAGGTGTGGGTCCGACAGCTGGGACCCGCACCTATATATTGATAACTCCAGTGTGTCCACGTAGTTAGCGGGTTTTCTAGAGGGGGTATATAGGAGTCTAGGGAGAACTTGTGGATAGATGCAAAAGAACCAGAGAATGAGAAATGAGTTAGCTGGGAAAAATGTTTCAAAGGGGATCCAGCAAACGACTAAGAACACATGTAGCGTTTGTAACGTGTAAGTGGTTTTTATGGGATAGGTGTCATTTGTGTCACTATGTTTTTTAATACTTTGGATGGCAATAAATGGAAGGTTCGTTTCAACATTTGCTCGATCTCCTTTCAATCATTGGTCCTAACCGGAGCCCAGGCTAGGGTTAAATTTGTACAATATAAACCAACTCTACAGGAGTGTCAGTGAGCTGGATATACACTAGTTTAAACTCTAAAGTTAACTGGGAAACACTGTAGATTCCTGTGTGTTGCCAGCTAGAAATGGAGGTGAGTGACACACCTCATAAACATGTGCCACCTCAGGAATAGATAGGGTAAAGATGCAACTGAGCACCACAGAGGTGTTGATGATGCAGCTAGGGGTAGAAGTTGCCACCTAGCCCTCCCATCCAGAAAGCAGACTGGACCTGCATAACAGTGTAGGCCTGTGACAGTGACCAGCAAGCTACCGCTAGGTACATCATGCAAAGACATTCATATATTGTACTGTGTACTGAAATAAATACAGTGATCCCTCAAGATACAATGGCCTCAGGATGCAATATTTTCAACATACAGTGGTCTATCCTGACCCATCGTAAGTTGAAACTAGACTCAACATACATTGCCTCAGACCCAGATCCAACCAATCAAGGCCACTTCTATGGTAAAATTGCTGTATTAGTTGCTAGTTATCAGCTATTCCTGACTGTTATGTGCAAGGGCTTTTTTTATCTGCCCTAGTTATCTGGTTATTTTATTTAAATCTTAATTTTCCTTACCTTGGATGACATTGTAGGGGCTTTGGAATCGATTACTCAAATTACAATGGTTTCAACCGACAATGGTCGTCCTGGAACCAATTAATATTGTAACTTAAGGGACCACTGTACTGCTATTTGTGTTGACTTGTGCATACTGTGCTGAGCTGCACTAGAAAGAAGAGGTACCATGGCTTATACTGTAGATACCGCCATCTCTACCGCTGCCACTCAGGGGAGACTCCAACCACAGTGTCAATGCAAGGATTTGAGTGCAGCTAAAAATTAGCAAACTGTTGTTTTTTAAAGAGACAGTATAACAATTACATCTGATGCCATGGTTAAAGAATGTGCCCTCACTGACACACTGTATAACCATCAAGCTTGGTGCCCAACGTGAGTTTGAAACCCTAAAGCCTGTTGTCTCTTGAAAGACTGTTGTAACCATCAAGCTTGTTGTCCTCTGTGAGAACAGTAAATATTCTGGTTGCCAGTCCCAGCTATCTCAGTCTGCACTCAAGGGCTAAACAATTTTTTATCGAAAGAGCCCAACCAACTCCTTTACATGTATCTTGAGATCTTTATTATTGGTGTACTTTATGGTGGCTGGCATATGCCATAAACCCCTGTAATCACAAAGCAAAGTGATGATAAAAATGGCTTTACCAGTAATATTTTCAGTTTGTAGCCATTAATGGAAATAACAAGTACATTAACAATGTGATTTCATATGCAAAAACCTAACCTATGCTGATGGAACACATTATCCTGTTTACTGAAGACATTTCCTATCAGACATTGCTCCTAAGAGGGCAGCCTTCTATTTATTCCATGACCAGCATTTATCCTCAATGTGATTGTTACTCAATAAATCTGAACTGCTGTTTTGCATCCCTATTGATGTCCTATTTGAAATGAAACATGGGAATAGGATAAAGAGTCTTTAAAATCTCTATCTTCTGTTCCATCAGCCAGTAAACCTGTCTGTGTTATTATCTCACAGGGGCTGATAGAAAGTTCAGCTTCATCTTGCTGGCAGTGCCTGTGGGATTGTCTCAGTGTTAAATTGTTGTTTACTCATACAAACAGAGCCGGCATCATCTTGGGAAGGAGATCTTTTTTTTTTTTTAAATCATAGTTTTTTTTACAATGCTGACCTTTTGTGCAATTTTAGAGAGGAGAACAGCTTCCATTGAGTCACAGAAATTAAACTGAAACCATTATAACTGTTTTCAAACACAGCAAAGCATGAGGAAAGGTGCAAATGTCTGCTGCAGTAATATGGCTTAGAGTATGATATTTACCAGAACACAAGTAATTGAAAGTCAAGGTAAAGTTTGCTGCAATTGTTTATATTAAAGGGGTTATCCAACCCCTATAATGACCACCCGGGCCCCTCAGATAAGTTATACTTACCCCACTCCTCGTGTCGCTCCTCCTCCCCGCATGGCTGCCACTGCATAGCAGGCCGCGATGGGGACGAGCCTCATTAGCATTGCGGGTGACACTAGGGAGGCTCATTCCCATTTAGGCCTGCTTTTTTTGTGTCACAGCATATGCCTGGGTCCCTCACACACAATGTACTTACCCCTCTCCGCGGCACACGCATCGCATCTGACGCCTGCAGGGCCACCACTGCTTCTCCCTATGCGCAGATGAAAACATCTGGTATCAGGGGTAGGGGGTGTCAGTCAATAGCATGAGATGCCAGAGACGAGCCTTCCTAGCATTGTGGGTAACGCTAGGGAGGCTCGCCCCTGTCACCACCAGCTATTGACTTCCCCCCTAGGGCCTAATAGCCATCGTTACATGGCAGGTCATATTGTTAGGTCCCTAGCTGCCATTGTAGTCCCTCAGGATCCCATGATCAAGCCGCAAAGGAGAGTTATGGGGTGAGAGAGTTGCCCCTGCCCCCTTTAACCACTTTAATGCAATGGTCAGCATTGACTGCAGCATGTTAAAGTGTAAACTGTCAGAATCAGCATTTTGGCAGTGGGAGCGGGGTATTAGCTGTATAATATAGATAGCATCCAAAAGTGATGGCGTGGGCACAGTCCTAAGCCCAACCATCACTATACCATAATAATAAGATGACTTGCAGGAATTATTAACCCCTTAGTGACCACCCATATGCCTTTTTACAGCGGTTTTACGGTAGTCACTAAGGGGCCTTAGGCTGGGCCGCAGCTTTTTTACAGCAGGGTGCTGATGTGAGACAGAGGGAGTCCGCTCCCTCTGTCAGCACTTTACATGCTGTGGGCGCCATTGTGTGAAGGCTAGCTGGGGTCTCGTGTAGGCCCCAGACCAGCCTTTAGTAATTTCCAGCAGGTCAATGTCAGAATAGCACTGATAGTAAAATCCAATGCGCTATAGGGATAATGCATTGCATTTTAAAATCAATCAGATCATTGTCTGTTATAGTCCCCTTGTGGGACTATTAAGTGGTAAAAAAAAAAGTTAAATAAAAAACACATTTATTCAATAAAAAAATCCCATTAAAAAAATTACGCTTTTTTTAATTGAAAATACGCTTTTCAATGAAAAAAATAGCAAAAATAAATCCCCCCGTATGTTTTTTTTTTTTACGTTTGCAACAACCCGGACTACATAAATATCATGTACATTATCCCCTATGGTGAATGCCGTAAAAAAATAAAAAAATAAAAAATACAGAACTGCTCATTTATTCTTACTTGCCACCGAAAAAACTTCATAACAAGTGATCAAAAAGATTCCAATGAAAAATTCAAGTCGTCATGCAAAAATCAAGCCCTTACACAACTCCACAGGAAGAAAAATAAAAAAGTAATGGGTCTTCGGAAGCGGCAATGCAAAAATAAAGATATTATGTTATTTATACCTAAAAATTAACACCAGTAAAATGTATAACGTAAAAACGCAGTTACAGTATTTCTTTTTTTCCCATCACCCTCCCAGAAAGAGTTAATAAAAGTTAATCAAAAAGTTATGTGTACCCCAAAATGGCACCATTAAAAACTACAACTTGTCCCGCAAAAAACAAGCCCTCATAAAGCTATATAGACGGAAAAAATAAAAAAGGTTATAGCTCTTGGAAAGTGACAATGAAAAAAGCAAGAAATAAGCTTGGTCAGTAAGGCCCAAAACAGGCTGGTCACTAAGGGGTTAAAACAGGATAGGGCAGAAAGGATAGCGTTGAGCGAATCGAGCTTCCAGAGATCCAAAGTTGATTTGTTCAAACACTTCAGTTTTAATGCTGTCTCTGTAACAGAGTGGAGTGGAACAGGAAGAGGAGAAGGAGGGGGCTCAGAGGGAAGAAGGGGACACTGTTGTGTATGGGTTCATGAATAATGCCTGGTGTCTAGTGGCCTGAAGAGATTTGAGGTTCTGTCACTGCTGTCTGAGAAATTCTATTAACAAAGGGGTTGTCCACCTTTTTTTCAGACTACCTGTCTCCCCACATCAACATCCGTTTTAACCCATGTGTCTGACCAGTCACCTCTGCGTCACCTTTGCAGTGGTCACCAGTGATGGCCAGTTCGCATTGTTCGCCCGCGAACATTTGCGGCTGCCATCTTTTTTCACAAGTCCGGCGAGGCACAGGTAAGCCCTTACCTGTGTCTATGCGCGAGCCGGTCTGAAAACAAGTGCGGTTAGCGGGAGCAGGCAGTTCCGAGAACAGCCCAATGCAGGCCCCCGGTGGCTGTTCTCGGAACTGCCTGCTTACCTGTGCCTCGCCGGACTTGTGAAAAAAGATTGCAGCCCGCTTATGTTTGCCGGCGAACAATGCGAACTGGCCATCACTGGTGGTCACATGTCCCATGTCAAAATGGATGTTCATTTGGGGATACTCGAGACCTGCAGATCCCATAATGGAGCCGGGACTCAGTGGTGGGGATCAGGTAAGTGTGATTACCACTACGGCTCTGGTCACTCTGGGGGAAGAATGGGTTAAAAAAAAAGGTGGACAATCTATTTAAGATATATCTGTCATAGGTGTGCAAGGTGATCTTGTGCCATACACGACGAATGCCAGCTGTATAATACAGCTGATACCTAACAGCAGTGACTGAGATAACTCTGATCCTGGTAATTTACCCACCAGATGCAACGGTCAAATTTACCCTGCAGATGACGTGGCATATGAACAGTTAGACAGAGGGAGGGGGTTCACTCTGCCCGCCAATCAGACCCTCCATGGTAAAAGGCTCCTACACCTGTAACAGTAACCTGTCAGTTAGACTATGCCAAAAGCATGGCTCAACAGGCCGCCAGTAAAATGCCAACAGACTGCAATAGTATTCTATTGCATTCCATGGTACAAGAAATCAGAGGATTGCATCTTCAAGTACCCTAAGGTGGCTATGAATTACAGTGAAAAATATACAAAAATGTTTAAAAATTAATAAATAAAAAGCACAAATTATCCAAAAATTTCAACCAGCCCAGTTTTCCCATTGTACACTTTAACATAAACAAAAAAATAAACGTAACAGTTATTGCCACGTCCAAAAATGTGTGGTCTTTGCTAGTTGTTTTATTTTTGTATTTAAAAAAAAATGACATTTGGTCCCTAGAGCATAAGCGTTTGTCTGTCCCTAAACTCCGTTCACAGTGAAATTGTGGAGACTTTGCGGGATGAGGCTTTTTATAGGGCTGTGACATCACAGGGGATGGCTATCTGCTGATTGGCTGGCTGCATGGCATTATGGATGATCTCACGTTCCTGGACTTCTTACTTTCACTTCGTAATACTTGCAGCAGCCATTTTAAGAAAAAAATCTAATTCGTTACCACGAAGCGCAAGGAAATTTGTGGCGAGTCAAGTTTTTCCTAAACTGTGGATGCTTAGATTCGCTCAACACTAGCCAATTATTGGGCAATTGTAAAATGTCCTTATATGAAGGTTGGTCAACTTGCTATATCATCACCCTGCGCTTGTTACGAGATGTGTAATGGGACCTTTTCTTTCAGATGACTAATCAGTCATCTATTTGACAGCCTATTTCTATATTACACTATAAAGTTTCAATATCCAGAGTGCCTGTCACATGTAATAAGCAAGGGAGAAGAGGCCAACAACCTGATAAAGATCTCTTTGAGCTTATTAGCAGGCCTTTGATTAAGCCTCCATTGCTCTAACTCCTCAATTTGAAAAGAAAGATGTTATCCAGTCTGAAGACATGATCCAGCTTCTGATCATTTAAGAGAAGGTAAAGCCCGATTTATCAAAATTTGGTAAGGAGAGAACTGGCCTTGTTGCCCATTACCAACCAAACACAATGCAGTTTTCATTTTCACGCAGTAGGTTAGAAAATGAAAGCTGAACCCTAATAGGACAACAAAGACAGAGCTTGTCTTACGCAGTTTTAATTTAAAAAGGCCTCATGCTTATGCTGGAAAATGCAATAAAAATAATTTTGAAAAACAAAAAGTTATGATCAAAAATACAATCCAAATGCAAACCTCCTTGAAATAATGGAGTTCATCAGTTGCGCTGAGAAGTTTACCACATAAGATGATTGTCTTGGATGGAATTTGTACTGATCATTACTTGTTTTACTCTTCATAGATTACTCCCATTTAGGGATGAGTGAACCTGTGGTAGTTTGGTTTCGCCGGGTTCAACCGAACTTCAGGTCAAAGTTAGGGTTCGGGACCTGAACTTGAACCGAACTTGACCCCGAACCTGGACCCCATTAAAGTCAATGGGGACCCGGACTTCACTTTATTATTTTCCGTCATAACATGGTTATAACGGAAAATAATAGCATTCCTAAGACAGAATTCTAAATAAAATGGCCATTGAGCGGTTAAAAATAATTTAAAAAAACTCACCTCATCCACTTGATTGCGCAGCCGTTATCCTCTTCCTTCTTCTTTCTGCAGGACTAACAAAGTGAAGAGCCAGTAGTCATCCCTCTGGCGAATCGTGATAATTCGGCTGTCACTACGCAAGCAAGTGAGTATGCATTAGGCCATTTGCACAAGTGAGTCGGAGGGACTGCCTGCCTTCATCTCCACTGCACACTGCCACGGTTTGTCTGGGTCCTCTGCCTCATGTTCCTCATTGCCCTGTAGCTCTTCTTGCTGTTCCTGCTCCTCCTGTCACCACCATCCATTTCTCTACGCATTGCTTGTGCTCGAATGTCCTACTCCTTCTCCTCCTCCTCCTCTAGTTCAGCCCCCACAGGGCTCATGTGGCTGTGACATGTAGTCGTCACATCTCCTGTCCCCTGGCCAGCCAGATTTAGCAGCATCTGTTCCAGGACATGAATCAGTGGAATGATGTTGTTAATCCTGTAGTCCTGGCGACTGACAAATAAAGGGGCCTCATCAAGGGGCCCGAGCAAATGGCAGGTGTCACGCATGAGCTGCCACTGGCTAACATCGAAGTTACACAGGGGGGGGGACCTATGTCCGCCTGTATCATTCAGAAATCGTTCATCTCTGTTCATATAGTCGGTCCAACATATGGAGGGTAGAATTCCAACAGGTGAAAACGTTGCATATCAGCCTATGTTGGGACGATGCCGTTCTGCTACAGTTGTATATATATATACTGTACAGTATTTTATTCATTTTGCATGAGCTGAACTCAAAGATCTGAAACATTTTCTACATACACAGAAGACCCATTACTCTCAAATATTGTTCGCAAATCTGTCTAAATCTGTGTTAGTGAGCACTTCTCCTTTGCCGAGATAATCCACAATAAAAGACCACTCTGAAATGTGCATTTTGATCGCACAGCACAATGTCACAGATGTTGCAACGTTTGAGGGAGCGTGCAATTGGCATGTTAATGGAAAAACCACCGAAATGGTGCTGGAACAGCATGGGAAGGATGTCTGGATGCATCTTGTACTCGCAAGTTGCTGCTGGGAACGATGTTGTCCGAATAGTATGCCACTTTTACAGACTGACAATAATACGCACAAAACCGAGGAAAATAAATTGATTTTAGATGAAAAAATGATAGGAAACATTATTTTCTGTATATTTACTTGTATATAAAGTGCCAGTGCTGCCAAAAAATTAGAAGAGGCACTCCGATACAACCTGTATATCACATAAAGGAGGTCCTCATTCACATTGTGGTACAATTGTTCATGTAGTGGGACTCCTACACTCATAAAGCCTATGCACTAAGTGAAAGGGCGGCCAAAAATTGTAAGGAACTGGCACTCCAATACACCATTTGTTATACATAAAGGAGGGCATCATACACAGCCTTGAAAAATTATGATTGATGGCCTGTTGGGGACCCTCAAAAACATTTGGAGCAAGGGCCTGCTGATTTGACCATCTAAAACATTATGGGCGAGTACCTGCTGCCGCTTTGGTGACTCTAGATAACCTGGGGACGATCGCACGTCCCCGTGACGGCTATGATCCATTCGGATGTCTTCCCTATCAACTTTCAATGTTATTTTCAGCCCAAACCATGTAGACCATGGGTAATGGGGGAATCATGGCTCGATTCCGGAGAGGGAGCCTGAGAAGCAGCTACAGCTACCACATCAAAGCAAGGCAGCATGCGCACAAATTACCTATTAGGTATAATTAGGTGAGGGCCTGCAGGTGAGATGACCCTGTAAAATATTTTAGGTGCGGGCCTGCTGGTGAGCTGACCCTGTAAAACATTATATGCGAGGCCCTTCAGGTGAGCTGACCCTGTAAAACATTATATACGAGGGCATGCTGGTGAGCTGACCCTGTAAAAGAATTTAGGTGCGGGCCTGCTGGTGAGCTGACCACCTAAAACATTATATGCGAGGGCCTTCAAGTGAGCTGACCCTGTAAAACATTATATGCGAGGGCAAGCAGGTGAGCTGACCCGCTAAAAAAATAAAATGTGAGGGCCTTCAGGTGAGCTGACCCTGTAAAAGATTTGAGGGGCGGTCCTCCTGGTGGAGCTGACCCAGTAAAAGATTGTAGGTGAAGGCCTGCTGGTAAGCTGACCCTCTAAAAAATTATATGTGAGGGCCTGCAGCTGAGCTGACCCTCTAAAAAATTATATTCAAGAGCCTGCAGCTGAACTGACTCTCTAAAAAATTATATGCGAGGGCCTGCAGCTGAGCTGACTCTCTAAAAAATTATATGCGAGGGTCTGCATGTGAGCTGACCCTGTAAAACATTATATGCGAAGGGCATATATACAAGGGCATTATATGTGACGAATAAGCATGTTAAAATGATAGAAGGGGAGGAGGAGGAGGAGAAAAGGAAGATTCAACCATATACCCGTGTTTGTGGTGAAATGGGTGCATGGGAATACAGTGTATTCAGTACATTATAAACATTACATTTAAAGTGCCTTTATGTTCAGCCGCTTTCATCTGGTGGAGTCGAAAAGTCATGGTTATTCTAGGCCTTGTTCATTTTTATAAGAGTCAACCTGTCAGCATTTTCAATTGACAGGCGGATATGCTTATCTGTTATAATGCCACCAGCAGCACTAAATTCCCGCTCAGACAAAATGCTGGCGGCAGGGCAGGCTAGCACCTCCAAGGCGTAGAGCGCCAGTTTGTGCCACATGTCCAGCTTGGACACCCAGTAGTTGTAAGGCACTGAGGGATCATTGAGGATGCTATGTATTCATTCACCATCTTCCAAAATGTTTCCCTCCTTGTGACACTAGGCCGCACATCAGGGTATGGGTGCTGGTGGGGTGTCATGAAACTGCCCCAGGCTTTGGAGAGTGTTGCCCTGCCTCTGTTGGAATTGCTGTGTGTTCCCCTTGTCTCCCCATCTTGGTTAGCCAAGGAACTACGGACTCTGCAATCAGCGTTGTCAGATGGAAATTTTTGGAGCAATTTTTAAACAAGGATATTCTGGTATTGCACCGTTTTGCTCGTCCACTCCACCACAGGAATGAGAGATGAGAAGTTCTCTTTGTAGCGGGGGTCGAGAAGGGTGAACAACTAGTAATCCGTGTGGTCTAAAATGCGTATAACGCGCGGGGCGCGGGAAAGGCAGCCTAACATGAAGTCAGACATGTGTGTCAGAGTACCAACAGGCAAGTCTTTGCTGTCGTCATCAGGAGGATGACTCTCAATCTCATCCTCTTCCTCCTCTTCTGCCCACCCACGCAGAACAGATGGAATCAAATTCCCATGGGTACTACCCTCTGTAGCTGAAGCAACCGTCTCCTGCTCCTCCTCTTCATCGTCTAATTCGAGCTGAGAAGACGAACTGAGGGTGGTCTGGCTATCACCCTGTGTAATGTTTTCTTCCCCCATTTTCACCTCTTCCACATGCAAAACGTTGTCCTTAATTGTGAGCAGCGAGTAGACACAGAAGTGGGATGGTTACGCTGATAATAGCGTTATTGCCGCTCACCATCTGTGTTGATTCCTCAAAGTTTCTTAAAACCTCAAAGAGGTCAGACATCCATGCCCACTCCTTGCTTATGAATAGCGGAAGCTGACTGGAAAGGCGATGACCATGTTGCAGCTGGTATGCTACTACTGCCCTCTGCTGCTCACAAAGCCTGGCCAACATGTTGAATGTGGAGTTCCAGCACGTGCTCACATTGCACAACAGCTGGTGAGCTGGCAATTTCAAGCGCTGCTGCAGCGTTGACAGACCGGCTAAAGCTGTCGGTGACTTGCGGAAATGTGCTACACCTTCACCAGTAGCTCAGGCAAATTGGGGTAGGTTTTGAAAAACCGCTGAACCACAAGGTTGAACACGTGGGCTAGGCATGGGGTGTGTTTGAGCTTGCCAAGCTCCAAAGTTGCCACCAAGTTATGGTCATTATAAGATATAACCATGCCTGGTTCTAGGTTGAGTGGCAAGTCTGGTCTCTTATCCCCTGCCACAGCTCTGCAGCAGTGTGCTGTTTGTCCCCTACGCATATCAGCTTCAGTACAACCTGTTGCAGCTTCCCCACTGCAGTGCTACACTGCTTCTAGCTACCAACTGATGACTGACTGGTGCTGCACGCGGATAATTCGGAGGTGGAAGTGGAGGAGGAGAAGTGGGGGTTGGAGCCACTAACGTAGGTGCTGGCAGAAACCCTGATCGACGTAGGGCCCGCAATCCTTGGTGTCGGTAGCACCTGTGCCATCCCAGGGTACGACTCACTCCCGGCCTCCACAACGTTCACACCGTGAAAAATAGTGGCGGCTGGGGACTGCGTAACGAGGGACGGCCGCCATCAGGCTGCGGAAGGTCTCAGTGTCCACAAGCCTAAATGGCAACATTTCCAGGGCCAGTAATTTGGAAAGTTGCGCATTTACTGCTATAGTCTGTGGGTGGCTGGGTATTTGTGCTTGCGTTCAAATGCCTGGGGTATGGACATTTGTATGCTGCGCTGGGACACGGAAGTGGATGTGGTCGCTGATGGTGCTTGTGAAGGTCCAGGTGCAGGACGGGATGCATCCGGGCCTATGCCTTCGACAGGGGATTGGCCAGCACGTAACACAGGGGAAGAGGAGGCAGTGGTGTGACCCGCAGACACAGATTGTGGATCCAGGTGTTCGTCCCACTTATTACGGTGCTTGGATGCCATGTGGCAGATCATACTGGTGGTGGTGAGGTTTCTAGTGTTCACGCACCGGCTCATTTTTATATAGCACAGGTTGCAAACTACTATTCTTTTGTCGTCCGCACTTTCCTCAAAAAAGTGCCATACTGCAGAACATCTAGCCCTTGGCAAGGGAGATTTCCACAAGGGGTTGCTCCGTTGAACAGTTGCAGGCCTGTGTGGTGTGGCCCGCCTTCTCCCTTTTGCCACCCCACTGCCTCTTCCAGCCTGTTGCGGTGCTGCAGATCCCTTCCCCTCTGTATTGCTGTCCTTGCTTAGCTTTCCACTATCCCAAGTTGGGTCAGTGATCTCATTGTCCACCACCTCCTCTTCCACTTCCTCACTCTGATTTGTTGACCTAACCACAACCTCAGTGATTGACAACTGTGTCTCATCCTCTTCATCAACCTCTTGAGACAGTAATTGCGGTCGACTCATTGGCAACTGTGCCTCATCATCATCCACCTCATTAAACACTAATTGCCGTTCCCCACTGTCATGTTCTTGTGACTGTGGATGTTAAGGAGGTTGGGACTCAGGGCACAAGATCTCATGTCCCTCTTCAAGCGTGCTTGGCGAGAGGGCCAAATCAAGTAATGGTAATGAAAAGAGGTCCTGGATATAACCTAGTGTGGGATCACTTATTTGGCGAGACTGTAAATGGTGGGAGGAAGGAGGATCAGTGTGAGGATTCTGTTGACCAGACTCCTGGCTACTGAGACTGGACTTGGTGGAAGACAGGGTGGTGCTTAACCGACTGGAAGCATTTTCTGCTGCAATCCAACCGACCACCTGGTCGCACTGGTTTGACTTCAAGAGTGGTGTCCTGCGCCGTCCTGCAAACTAGGACATGAAGCTAGGTATCTTGGATGATTGTTTTTCTTGTGCTCTGGCAGCGGGCACTGTTTCTCTGCGCCCAAAGCCATGGCCTCTGCGTGCACCATCACGGCCACTTCCCCATCCCTTACTGCTCGCCATTTTCATTTTAAATGTGATATATGCTTGAAAGTATGTCACACGTACAGTAGCGTAGGATTTGGAAGAGAATGTGCAAAAAAATTTACAAAGGTATTTGTGATGAGGAAACGTTATACAGGACAGGTACCACAGGTAATGTCACAGTTCGCAGTGTCTACGGAAAAAGTGCACTGAATGTCACTGATATTTTAGGGATGCGCACACTTTAAAAAGGAGATGTGCCCCCCCCCCTCCCCTCCCGGTTTACCTAAACATACACAAAGAGGAAAATAATCCTTGTAACAGTTTTTTTTTATTTCAGATAATTTAAGTGCAAGTGGGGACTGGCTATGGGTGACACTGGGTATGATTAAGGGGGGCAGGGTCTAATTAAGGGGGCAGGGGACTGGGTAAGGGTGACACTGGGTATGATTAAGAAGGGCAGGGGACTGGGTAAAGATGACAGGGTATGATTAAGGGAGGCAGGGGACTGGCTCTGGGTGACACTGGGTATGATTAGGGTCTAATTTAGGGGGCAGGAGACTGGGTAAGGGTGACACTGGGTATGATTAAGAAGGGCAGGGGACTGGGTAAAGGTGACAAGGTATGATTAAGGGGGGCAGGGGACTGGCTCTGGCTGACACTGGGTATGATTAAGGGCCTTAATCATACCCAGTGTCACCCATAGCCAGTCTCCTGCCCCCTTAATCATACCCGGTCACCTTTACCCAGTCCCATGCCACCCTTAATCATACCCAGTGTCAACCAAAGCCAGTCCCCTGCCCCTTAATCATACCCAGTGTCACCTTTATCCAGTCCCCTGCCCCCTTAATCATACCCAGTGTCTGTCACCCTTATCCAGTCCCCTGCCCCCCTTAATTAGACCCTGCCCCCATTTAATGAAAGATGTTTGGTAAAAAAAAAAAAAAATAATAAGAACAGGTACTCACTATTTGAAGTCTTCTGCTCCCTCCCTGTCTGCAGAGCACCGGCCGCCGCCTTCACACATTGAGCGGATCCTTCCACGGCTCTCTGTGAAGGCGCAGCACTTGGACGCTGTGCCTGCGCCCCTAAGCTCCTTCTCCACACTCCGGAACCTGACCTGGCAGCTGCAGCGGCTCAGCTCGCCAGGCTTGCCTCACACAATCTCGGGTCGGCCTGCTGTAAGAGACAGACTGCGAGCTGTGTCGGCCCCCGGGTGCCCCTGTTGCCATTGAGCCCTCTGCGGCCGCACAGCTTGCACACCCCAAATGCCGGCCCTGCCCACAGTTTACACAGGAGATGTGGAGCGAATAATTTAACTGTCCGCAGTGGCCTATTACACAGTATTTTACACAGGATGAGCTAAAAATATATATTGCTTCTGTCATACACAATAGTGTTTCAAAGAACTTTTGTGTCTCTGAAAAGTTTTTGGTATAAAAATCTTTCTATTACACTTCCTACACTGTCTGTCCCTTTTTATGCACAGCTGAGCAATTTAGCACAGGTTGCGCTACAAACATATATTTCTGCTGTCACACACAAGGACTTTTGGGTCTATGAAACATTTTTGTAGAAAAATGAAATTCTATTACACTCCCTACACTCTCTGTCCCTTCCTATGCCCAGCTCTCCCTGACTTAGAATGAGCTGAACACGCGTCATCAGGTGCTATATAGCACCCGATGACGCGTTTCGGCCAGCCAATCACTGTGATGCCAGTAGCCAACATGGCTACTGGAATTGCAGTGAGGGCAGTACTTACCTGCACAATTATTGGCCACTTTGCAGCCGTGAAACATGCGGAGGAGACTCAAGCATTGCACACTAGTCAGTGTGTGTATGTATGTATATATATATATATATTTTATTTATATTTTTTATTTTTCTATTAATACACCAATTCTCAGCCTGGTAGCGAACGCTAAAATAAAACAAAAACTAACTTTATTGTGGATTTAATACAAAAATCTGGGGCAGTACAGCCCACTAAAGCGTCAAATGCATGCTAGGGCATGGGCGTCCGCAGAAATTTTTCCGAGGGGGGATAATTTTTTTGACATCCATGCTCTGCTTGTTTCTGAGAATGTAATGAAGGGGAGGGGCATATTCATTATCACAAAGTATAATAACGCATGAGCTGTGCAGTGGCGGATCCAGAGCCTGGTCTCGGGAGGGGCACTTCCTGATTATTTTCTGTCAGCCGCCACAAAACAATGGTGCTTATACAACAGGCTACACAGTGTCGCGGTATACTGTATATTGTGTGGCACAGTGTAGGCTATATGTGTATAACATAAACATATTTCACATGAAAACTTACAATTACTTGGCTTGGCCCTTGGGGATCTCGGACAACACTTGGCTGGGGGGCTCGGTGGAGTTGATGTGTTTTATCCTAATGAGAAAGATTTCATAATAAGGATTTGGATAAGGGGCAGAGGAATAGCAGAGCAGGGAGAGGATGGTGCTGCTACTAGGGGGTCATACCATGTGGGAGTAATAAAGCCCACCATAATGCCCCCCATTAGAAATAATTCTCCTTATAATGTGACAGTGCAAAAAATACCCCTTGTAATGCCCCCAGTTGAGCTAATGTCCCCATATTGCCCCCATAATGTGCCAGTATAAAATACCCCTATATAGTGCCCCCAGTAAATGCCTCCACAGTGCTCCTCTCCCCCTTCCTCCTAGTGCCCCCTATAATGTACCAGTATAAAATGCCCCAGTAGATGCCCTCAGTGTCCCCCATAATTTGCAAGTATAAAATACCCCTTCTTAGTGCCCCCCGTAGATGACCCCATAGTACTGCTCTCCCCCATTCCTCATAGTACCCACCATAATGTGTCCCAGTATAACATTCTACTGTACAGAGCCCCCCATATAAAACACCCCTTTTTTGTGGCCTCAGTAGATGCCCCTATAGTGCCCGCAATAAAGTGCCAGTAATAACAGCCCCCTCATCATGTGCCAGTAATAACAGCCCCCCCATTTATGTGCCAGTAATAACAGCCCCCCATCATGTACCAGTAATGACAGCCCCCCATCATGTGCCAAAATGACAGCCCCCATTATGTGCCAGTAATGACAGCCCCCATTATGTGCCAGTAATGACAGCCCTCCATTATGTGCCAGTAATGACAGCCCCCCATTATGTGCTAGTAATGACAGCCCCCTATTATGTGCCAGCAATGACAGCCCCCATTATGTGCCAGTAATGACAGCCCCCCCATTATGTGCCAGTAATGACAGCCCCCCATTATGTGCCAGCAATAACAGCCTCTTTATTATGCGCCAATAATTACAGCTCCCCCCATTATGTGCCAGTAATAACAGCCCCCATTATGTGGCAGTAATGACAGCCCCCCCATTATGTGCCAGTAATGACAGCCCCCCCATTATGTGCCAGTAATGACACCCCACATTATGTGCCAGTAGCCAGAGCCCCCATTATGTGCCAGTAGCCAGAGCCCCCCATTATGTGTCAGTAGCCAGAGACCCCCATTATGTGCCAGTAGCCAGAGACCCCCATTATGTGCCAGTAGCCAGAGACCCCCATTATGTGCCAGTAGCCAGAGACCCCCATTATGTTCCAGTAGCCACTAGTATTGTACACACCAAAAAATAAACACTTATACTGACCTATTTGGCAGCGATGCGATGCAGGCCTCTTCCGGTCTGTGTCCCGCGCTGTACGTCATCGCGCCCCTGCGCCGGCCTCTGATAGGCTGCTGGCCTAGTGCCTGCAGCCTATCAGAGGAAGGGTAAAGGGACACGCCTCTCCCCTGCCTCAGCACAGTCATCTGTATCGCTGTCCTCCATACAGACTATGGAGATGAACGTTCATCTCCCTGTGCCCTTCCGCCCCCACACTTCTGAGCAGCTCGGGGGGAGGGGCAATTGCCCCGTTGCCCCCCCCCCCCCCCCTCCCCAGATTCGCCAGTGCTGCAGAGCAGAGGCAGAACTCAGTTCACAGATTTCCGGATGCCCATGTGCTAGGGTGGAATAGTTAATCAGAGGTATGTCTATAAATATTCCCTTCAATCCTATTGTTCCCCATAAGGTGTAAGGATACATTAACAGTGTGTCCACCATGTAGTTTTACACACTGGCATACACCTCAGCTAAGTATCAGCTGCTACAAAGAGCAGCAATCACGACCAGCCTTGCTAGTAAACAGCCCAGTCTATACCAGTGAGGTTTTAGGCTAGGGCTATATGACGACATGTGTTGCACGACATTTTGTCGCACCAATGTCGCACGACAATTTTTATAATGATAGTCTATAGTGTCACACTGTGACATGCTGCGACTGCGACACGACAGTAGCAAAAAATCCATCCAAGATGGATTTTTCTGCGACTGTCGCAGTCGCAGCATGTCGCACGTCGGAGTGCGACATCATAGACTACCATTTATAAAAATTGTTGCGTGACATTGTTGCGACAAAATGTCAAGCAACACATGTTGCAGTGTAGTTGTGCCCTATGTGTCGCGCAACACATGTGGTCGTGTAGCCCTAGCCTTAGGCAGTAGGTCAGCGCTCTGTATTGTGTTTTACAGCAGTGCTCACTTAGTAGTGTATCCTTACACCTTATGGGGAGCAATAGGATTGAGGGGAATATTTATAGACATACCTCTGATTAACTATTGCACCCTAGCCTGTATTTAATCCTCAATAAAGTTAGTTTATGTTTTATTTTAACGTTCGTTACCAGGCTGAGAATTAATGACAATTGTGAACGTCTACTTTTCACACTGATTTATCCTGTTAGATAATTGAAATTTATTCCTATAAATACACCAAAAAAAAAAGATAAAAAGTTAAACAATGTAAAATCAAAGCAGAAAGGCTAATATACATAGGGGACGTATCTTTCATATTTATACACCCCGTAAATGTCTGTATCACAGAACTTGCACCCCAATCACAGCAAGGTTTGCTGGAATTAGTGATGTATCATATAAACAACCTATAAGCAATTTGGATCCCCAATAAGTGCAGCAAGGTGTAATAGAATCGCTCCTATTGCATCCTGTTCTCCTTTTATAGTGTAGATGATTCCTCCCAATTCTTTCCCTACAGATGGACTAATCTTTCCCTGAACTTGTAAATCGTTTTTTTCAGCACAATGAAGTCTTTCCTAGCACTGTCCCTAGCGCCTGTCACATCTTTCCCTGCACTAAGTACACTGGAAAATGGCAGAATCCAAGATGGCTGAGGCTATTTATAGGGCTGTGACATCACAGGGCTGGCTGCTGATTGGCTGCATGCATGGCATTGTGGGTGATCCCTCATTCCCAGAGTTCCTTGCTTCATGCCCTAACACGTGCAGCAGCCATTTTAGGAACAAAAAATTAATTTGTTACCACAAAGCGTGCGGAAATTCGGATTCGGTGCGAATCAAATATTTCCTGAGATTCGGATCGAATTCCACTTCGTCAACTTCGATTCGCTCATCCCTAATTATGATCCCTCTTTTCTGCTACATGTTCGTAGGAGCTCTACCAACCAATGTCATTTTTCCTTTTCTTTTATGAGTCATGTTCTTGAAGAAATGTGTCATCATTTTTATTATACTATGATAAATCTGACCCCCTGATATCTGCCACCTGAAAATGTGTTCTAGCAAATATTTGGATTTGGGATTCTGCTTTCCTGGGTGACATGAGTAGATCTGAACCATGGATGATACGGTCTATTAGGAGTGGTGACGGACATAAATCATTTATGCGTTTTGTGGCGTCAAATCATTTCCCATGAATATTATCTCATTGTGTTTATGGGTAAACAGCTCATTTGTGTTCTGGCTCCAGTCAGGGTTGTTTATTAGCTCCTAGTTTCAGGTACCAGCTTCCATTCTTCTGACATTGTGACTGTATGTTCTAATGGCAGGGTAAGCCTGAAGTAAAACAAGCTGCAAGTGATTGGCACGCATCTTACATTCAGGGTAGTCATTCAGTTGCTATAGAAACCTTGCTTTACTAAGGGCCAATTTTAAAGGGGCACTGACGCGCAAAACATTAAAGATTTTTCTTACTCATCACTGGATAGAAATACTTTATGTGAATGATCAAGGAACACTGAGGGCAAACCATATATACTCTACACTGAAGAGTGCAGTGGTATTCAAGGATATATAGGCTCACCAGCCTGTTCCGTGCACGCGGGTGGCTTGGATGATTGGGTGAGCTGGACTTTCTTTGTGCGTATTCAGAACCAGCATCTACAGAGCCAGGTCCTCCTGGTATTATCAGAAGTTAGTCTGGCAACACCAGAATCCACATTTGTGTAATCCCTCCTTCTCCGGCCAGTTTTAAGTTGCTGGCTATCTCCTGATAGTGTCCCGAATGCTACTATAGTGTGTTGGCTCTGTAACGCCCCAGAGGTGCATTACCCCCTTTGCAGCTCACTACTGTCTCCTATGTTTAACCTAATGTCATTCTAGGTATTAATTTCCAAGTCATGTAAAATGTGTATTCATATTTCTTGTTATGTAACTGTTCAAATGTAATATGCCTGGTTCACCAGTAGGTGGCAGCATAAATGTCAGAGCTATCTTACATAGAATAAAACCTTCTTTCCATTCTATTTTCTCCCTCTAGGGAGGAGTTTAGCTAGTTAGAGAGGAGTCTAGTTTTCCCCCTGCTAGGGGAAGGAAGCATGAGCCCGTCCCTCCTGGACAAGCCCTGCCTAGGACAGCTAGAGCACCTTCAGCTCAGCTGCATGTGGAGGCCAAAGCTTTAAGCCTCAGAGACCAGGAGTAAAGTTCCCTGGACAAAGCTAGAGACAGACCAGCCCACAGAAAGTGAAGTACAGCCTAAAGAGGAAACTGAGTCTTATAGCCAGCCTGTTAGTACAGCAGAGCCAGAGAGCAACAAAAGTAGTAGAGAGGAGTTTGCCTGCAACAGTTAATGCCAAAGCCTGCTGGTAACCAAGATAAAGTATGAAACTGATTGGAGAAGCGTTTAATGAAAGTAAAGCAGTTGTCAACTTCATCACAGGGTCTGGACTCAATTTATTTCATCATCCCCTTTATCAACTATCACATTTTCTGCATCAGAGCCAATGCCTGGGGTTCTAGCGTATCCAGATAGGAGCACCATGACACGTGCAACACCATTAAGGGACATTTAGGCCATCCTACACCACTCTGACATTCCTACACCTGGGTACCACCATATCACTAAAAGTAGCCCTGTGCACTTGTTGCTTCACTGCAACTGGCGTCACAACAAAACAAGTAACTTTTTTCCTCTTAAAGGCACCCCTAGTGGTGGCGTATGCTGCAGTTCCATTTTATAAAACTTTGGCTCCAGTTTCAACGCTGACTCCTTCATAAATGGACAATAAATTTGTAATAACAAATTTACTGTAGTAAAATTGTAACAGCAAGCTTTTTCTCGCTGTTTGTGCAAGTGCCATTACTGGGGCATGGCGAGGGAGGGGCCGGTGGCCAAGGCACAATCATCTGCTTTGCTGCAGCCAATGACTGGCTTCAGAAGTAACGTGTCCACAAGGAGATGCATTACCGCTAAGGCCAGTTATAGGCTGCAGCAGAACAGATGATTGTGTTCATGCCGAGGACGAATTAAACAAGCTGTGGACAGTAAAATGGACACATAGGCCTCATGCACACGACCGTTGTGTGCATCGGTTGCCGTTGTGCCGTTTTCCGTTTTTTTTTTTGCAGACCCATTGACTTTCAATGGGTCCGTGGAAAAAACAGAAAATGCACCGTTTTGCAGCCGTGACCGTGATCCGTGTATCGTGTCCGTCAAAAAAATATGACCTGTCCTATTTTTTTCACGGAACACGGTTCGCGGACCCATTCAAGTCAATGGGTCCGTGAAAAAACGCGGATGCACCTTATAAGCCTTCCGTGTGTCATCCGCGTCCGTTTTTATGCAGATTGGTTGCCTGGAAACCTGTCTCCAAGTCATTTTGGCAATAAAATAAAAAAAAGGAGACAGGAAGTTGAAAGTAGACGATTGGCAAGCCTTGTTTGTGAGGAGATTTACCTCAGACAATAATTGTCAGCAGGCAGTTTGGGGCAAGTTCACTGTCCAATTGTCAGAATGCCAAAATGGAATGTGGACAAGCTGATCACATTAGTTCAAGAAAGGCCCGAGCTATGGGACACTCGCTCCTCCGTGTATCAGGACCGTGTGCGGAAGGAGATATCGTGGGAGAAAGTGGCTCGTCGCCTCAAGCCACGCGAGTGGGATAAAGAGGATAAACGAGGTCGTGCAGAACTAGGTACGTGCAAGCAATGTCGCAATGAGGTTTGGTATTTGTGTAGTCCCTTAAGAAAAAGTAAATTACTTAAGTGACTTCCCAATCATGTCCCTTAGGAGGCCTGGCTTAATTGTGTATTGCAGGGATGCTCAACATGTGACCCTCCAGCTGTTGTTAAACAACACCTCCCACTAGGCCCTGCTGTACCTGAAGGCCTGCTGGGCGTTGTCATTTTGCAACAGCGGAAGAAACGCACGTTGAGCATCCCTGCTCGGGTGGTATGTACATGTAGGGGCCCGGCTGTAGGCGAAGCAGGTGAAGCAGCTACATTGTGTCCATGAGCTTGAAATGCCCTATCCGGGAAGAGGAGGTAGTAGATTAAAATACTTTGTCATGGACCCCTCCACAGTGTCTGCACAGTTAGATATACAGGAACAGTATAGGTAATCTAAAAAAGGTAGAAACTGCGCCCTGAGAAAAGAGAGTGTTCATTACTAGCCACTGGACTTGAGGCGGCTTGGAAGGAAGGTGTTGCAAACAAATTACTGTGGTAGGGGGGCCATCTTTAACATTTGTGATTGTGGCCAGTCATTTCTCAGTACGCCACTGTGTATGTTTGTACTACTTTTCTAGTATTATTTTACACCCCCCTTCCTGTTTTAATGTATGTTCCCACCTTACCTTCTGGCCACCGTTGTAATGTATACTGTGGCTTTTATGGGCAAGTTTGAACACATGTGCCATGTTGAACAGTATCTTTAATCTTCTCTCTATTGGCAGTTACATGAAATAGTCTTTAGAAAAGCCAATCTACCCATATTTTCACGATTCATGAAATTGTCTACCATTCTCTTTCACCCACAAGTGGTGTTCTGCAGTTTTTTTTTTTATTCATTCAAAAAATTCAACAAGCTTTTCTTTTTTTAATTTCAAAATTGAGGAATTCACATTTTAATTAACCTTGGATGTTTGTTTTGACAGTGAAAAATGTCAAGGTCCGCTGGAACAGCTGCAGGGACCAGTTCCGGAGGGAGCTCAATGAAAAGGGCCGCAGTGGAGAAGGGACATCCAAAAAAAGGCCCTACATTTATACCCAGCAACTTAGCTTTCTTCGTCCGGTGATGGAGTTGAGGCCGTAAGTATTTTTTTTTTCGGTAAAAAAAGCATTTTTATTCAATTCATGTCCGAACACACCATGCAAATATATATGTGTTATACCTTTAGGCTAGGTCTACATGACGACATTTGGTGCGCATCAAAAAGTCGCCCAACAGATAGGACGCAACAGTTGTGGCGCGACATTTTGATGCACTAATCTTGTACGACAACTTTTAAAAAGGCAGTCTATGGTGTCGCACTGTAACATGCGACATTTGACGACTGCGATGTGTCAGTCGCTGAAAAATCCATCTACAATGGATTTTCTGCGACTGTGGCGTCGCAGTCGCAGCATGTCGCATGTTGCAGTGCGTCACCCTTGACTGCCATTCTAAAAATTGATGCGCAACATTGGTGCAACAAAATGGCGCGCCACAAATGTCGTCGTGTAGACCTAGCCTTACTCTAAGTGTGTGATGCAATTTTGGAAGTTGCAGGTATTCTTCACACATTTGGGTGTTGCCTTTCGACAGGATGGCCTGAGCCACCAATGTATCCACTAAATTTGAGAGAAATCTCCCTTTTTGTTGTTGATTTGTAAAATGATGCATACACATTGTTGGTTTTTAGTGTAACCGACTTTTTCCAAGTTAGTTACTTAGCTCGTCGACTGTGGCCATTTTGATAGGATATGCGGCTATTGTCTTTCAGCAAATCGTCTGTCCACTGGGAGTTGCATATAATTCTCCAGCATACCCCTGATTGTGAAGGTGGACACATTGCTCTTGCGCCACATTCCGATATTTTTTCAAATAGGAATGCCTAAATTTGCTGTGTGCATGTTCCTTGACTAGCATCTGACCAGTATAATATGAAAATCTGTATAATTTATATCATGATTAATAACGGATTGTCAGTACACCCTTGGAAATCAAACCAGGGGTTCTCTTACACCATTGTTCTTGGTTTTCCCGAAAAATAAGTCCGTCATGACCCTTGAGCTGGACGAGTAAATGTCGTCAGCCACATCCATACTGGGACACTCTGGCAACGTTTAAACTGCAACTCCCAGCATGTGGGGAGTGTTTTCAGCTATTAGGACATTAGGACATGCTTGTAGTGAAATTTTAAACCAATTATGGTGGCACATTGCTTCAGTACGGACGGCCGAGAAGGCCAGAATATCTTCTGTTGGCTAACGCCAAACCTGCAAGATTCCAATCTGGCTCCCAAACAACACCCCTTTGTTTTGTGGTTTAAACGTACGCTACTGAAACACTGTACATATCAGATTTTCAAAAATGAGAAAAGTATGCAAAGTGTCATTTGCTTGAAAATGTCAAATTGAGGGTTTATTAGACCATTTGTGATATATGTTGCATGCACATACATATATTAGCCATATTCATTTACCAAAAATAGTTTTGGATGTGGGATGTTGGATTGGTAACTTTAAAAATCCATAATTTTTAACATTTGTGTGATTTCTATCTACAGAACTGTGGACAATCTGGAGGAGAGTGAAGATTCCGATGTGGGCGGGGAAGAAACCCCTGCGTTTTTTTCGCCGGAATCCAGCCCCCAACATTCACCAGCGGTGGAAACCACAGAACCACCCATGGCAACCAGTGGTGGGGAACCAGAAAGGCCACAACCTAGGCAATAGCCCATGAGGAGGAGGAATGCCCGTCAGTCTTCCTCTGAGCTAGCAACTCAGGAAATGATAGATGCCCGAGTAATCCAGTTCCTAGCTCAGAGGAGGACTGATGGGCATGAAGAAATCATGCTTAGGGGGCTTGCGCCAATGCTAAAGCTGGTTCCACAAGCTAGCCAGCAACAATGTGTTGCCTCCCTTGCGTTGGTCCTAAAAATGTTCTCCCTGCCATACCAGGGAGACATTTTATTTGATATCAACCATTTACTGCAAAAATATATGGTGGCTTCCAAACAGCAACCTCCATCATTTCAGCAGGCACAACATACTTGCCATGGTCATCAATCTGTGGGTCCGACTTTCCAGGGCTCCCAAGAACAGAACCCTCCCCTTGCCCAGTCCTTAAATGTGGGCATGTTTGCAGCTGCTACCCCTCAACCAGCCCAGGTACGGCCGGCGTCATCGTACGCCCCTGGCTCTTTTACTAGAGACTTATTTGAGTTGTAATTTATTTTTTATTTGGTTTGTGTGCAGCATTGGTTTGCATTAGAAAGTCAAAAAATTACTACGTTCAAAACACAAAAAAAGTTTTATTGTTTTTCAGTAAAATTTTTTTACAAACAATCCATTGACTTATGTTTATTCAATTATACAACACAGTGGAACACTTCAACCAGCTTTAGTCACAACAGATATTCCCCAAAAAAAGCCCCAAACACACTTCATCTTGCAACAGAATAGTTTGTAATAAAAATTGATAAAGAGGTATTAGAAGGTTTGGGGTTTCTAATTTTAAAATCAAAATACATGATGTTAGTCGTAGCCCAAAATAAGAAAAATTTATAAAAAGATTATGTATTTTAAAAATAGAAATCTCCAAACCTCAGCCCGCAAGCCCGCGTCAAGGGTCCTCAGTGTCTTGCGAGTCCCTACACTCAACTATACCACAGTAAATATTTGCAAACTATCTACAAAATAAAAAAACACTAATGAGGCCAGAAGATTTCAAAAACTGCCACGAATAGCGTCCCTCTGCCATGGCAAGGACCCCTCGGGGCTTGAAAAGTAGTCTGCATAGAGTTCCCGAACTGCAAGTCCAGCAGTCCCAGGTCGCCTATGCAGGGTCCGATCCAAACCCAATTCTGATGACGTCGGAAGCTCATCCATGTCACCAGAAGAGGAAGCCTCATGAATCCTGGTGAAGTATTGTAGAACAACACAAGCTTGAATCACCAGGGTAGCATTATCCGGATTCATCTGTATGGATGACAAAAACACCCTCCACTTGCTGGAGAGTATCCCGAAAGCGCACTCAACATACCGACGGGCACGAGTCAACCGGTAGTTGAAAATACGCCTCCTGACATCCAAACCACGCTTTGGAAAGGGCCACATAACATGGGTAGTTAATGCAAACCCTTCATCCGCCACGATGACAAAAGGAGCCGGCGGACCAGCAGATCCGGGCAGTCTTCTGGCCTCGGGCAGGGCAAGCTGGTTGGCACGAAGCCGCTCCCCCATTCTAGAAGCACTAAAGATGCGAGCATCAGCAGTGCTTCCATAGGCCCCAATATCAACCATTATAAACCGGTAGTTACTGTCAGGAACAGCCATCAGTACTACCGAAAAAAACTGTTTATAATTGAAGAATCGGGACCCTGAGTAAGGCGGCTTCTTCACACGGATGTGCTTGCCATCCATTGCCCCGATGCAGTTTGGAAACTGCGCAGAAATTTGGAAGCCCTCAGCAATCCGAAACCAATCGTCCGCCTTGGGCTGCGGCATCACCGTCTCTCGGAGTTGCAGCCAGATGACTTGACAAGTGTGACGGACTATCCGAGAAATCGTTGAGGTTCCGAGTAGAAACTCAAAATGCAGGGATGCAAATGAGTTACCAGTGGCAAGGAATCTGTTGGCAAATGGAAAAAAAAGTTAAAAATCGACACAAAAACAAAGTGCACAGCAGATGCAGGAATCACGTTTAATGTTTTAGACCAAAATTTATAAATAAAAAAAAAGGTCAATGGTGTCAAACCTATGGCACGGATGGCAGAGGTAGCACTCTAGGGTCTGTCTGTGGCCCCACGCTCACCCTTAAATCTCAAAGGAAAATTCCAATAAAATAACTTAGAATTTTCATACCATTCATCAGCAGAGGCCACACTAAGAACGGGACATACAGCACTGAATGTAGACAGTCTATTATAGTTAGGTTGAATAATACATGGAAGCAAAACGAATTTGGAATCTCGAATTTGGGGTAAGTTGTGGGTTAAATTTGGGGATCACAGTGTTAAGTAAACGGCTCCAACACACTACCTAATGGCCTATGTTGAATAAGCCAAACCCCTAAAAAAAAAAAAAAAAAGGGCTAAGAGCAAAACACTAACAGCTATTGGGGTGAGGCCAGTATTAACACAAGTGCACAACTGTGTTTCGAGCCTTGGAAATGATGAAATTTTACAGCCACTTCTGAAGTATGTGAACATTGTGCACAATTAGTATGCTACCTGAAAAACCCTGTTGTTTCATTGAACCAAAACTCACACAAAATAACGTCCTGCGCGGTATCTAGGCGACAAACTGGGGGATGCATGCAGAAAGGGCTCCTGACTGAGGGCACTAACTCTTCAAGCCAATATAATAATACACAGCACTCGCCAGTAGTTTGAAACCAAAAAGAGAGTTATTCACTCATACAGGCAGGTTACTGCCTGCTGGAACCTGGCTGACTGACGAAATAATTCAACTTTATACACTAACTACTGTCCAGTGCATTGGATTATTGCAGTGTCTCTTAAACGTTACCTGAACACAAGTTGCAAACTTGCAGAAAGGGGAAAACAGAAATTCAAATTAGAATGTCATATGACAGGGATTACCTGGATTTAAAAGCACAAATTAAATTTATCAAACAGACAAATTAAGCAAACTTTAAGCAAACAGTAGCACATGTCTAGCAGCAGCCATTTTCTTGCACATGTTCCTCCTGACACAAGCACGGCACATTACTGGTGAAACTTTACAAGTACTATACTGCTTACCTCAACGTGACGATGAGCCTTTCCTCAGGAGTAATGCTGCGCCTCATATTGGTGTCCATAAAGGTAAGGACAGTACGTAGAGACGACAGCAACCGATCAAAGGTACCCACTGACATCCGACAGAAGGAAAATAACTTCTCTGGATGCAGCCGCAGATCTTTGTAGAGGGTATGGAAGTGTCTTTTCCGGTAACGTTGTGAAACAATCGGATGGACCCAAAATCGTCGCCTTCTACGCGGTTCCTCGTCCAACAAAGGAGTGCGCTGTCCCCAACGCCGAGAAACCAGCCAATGCAGCACGACCTCTTCCTCTGAATCCGACATGGTGATACAGCAAAGAGAAGCAGCCAAAATAACCTCTGTACTCTGGAAAGACTACAGAAAATGGCCACAAAACCAAACTCAGGTGCCCTTGATTTATACCAGTTTCTAGGGTGGAGTTAGTAAAAATTCATTTTTTTCACCAGACCATGATTTTTGACGGTCCGCAAAAAAAACGGACACGGAGACACACGGAAGCACAACGGAAGAAAAAACGGACACGGATCACGGAACAACGGAGGCCCGTTTTGCGGACCGAGAAAAAAAACTGTTGTGTGCATGAGGCCATAGGAGCATACAGGTCCAGAGTGGTGGGGAGTAGGCCTTTCCATCGCAAAGGCAGGCCACCTGCGGAAAGTTACTTATTCTCAGACAACCCCTTTAATACTGTCTTCCTATTCTGTCTAGTAGTTTCTGGGATGACTGTAGGCAGGCCTAGTGGTGAATTTCCTCCTCTGGTCTTTAGAGGAGGAATTTACTACTGAACATGTGCCGCAAAGGATCTGTCATTGCAACTAAGGGCCTTGAAGTAGCATGAAGATACCTAGTATAAGGGAAAAGAGAACACAGGAGAGGGGAGAACTGATTATCTATAACCACTAGAACAATGTGCTTATTAGTGTTGATAATATGACAGGAGAAACCACAGCAGAGGTTAGAACTGATTTTCTATCACCGCTATAACACTGCTTATCACAGTTTTTAGTATAAGGACAGGAGAGAACACAGTAGAGGTGGGGACTGATTATCTATCACCACTAGAACACTTTGTCAATCACTGTATAATCTGACAGGGGAGAACATGGGAGAGATTATAACTGATTTCCTATCACTGCTAGAACAACCTGCTTATCACTGTTTATAGTATAAGGACAAGAGAGAATAAAGGAGAGGTGAGGACTGATTATCTATCACCACTAGAACACCCTGCTTATCACTGATTATAGTATATAGGACAGGAGAGGACACAGGAGAGTTGAGAACTGATTTTTATCACCATTATAACTAGAGATGAGCGAATTTCTTGAAAATTCGATTCAGCTGATTCGCCAAATTTTACCCCAAAATTTGCTTTGTGACAAATAACTTTTTGTAATTATATATATTTTTTTATTTTTTTGTAAGTAGCGGGTGCAATGACAGGGAGCTGTAATAGCGCCTCCCCGTCATTATACCCCTCAGACGCCGGCTGGCCCTTCGCGCGCAAATGGAGGTGGTAAGTTTGAATTTCAGTATAAGGGTAATTTCACACTTGCGGCAGAGGATTACGGCAGGCAGTTCCGTCACTGGAACCGTCAAAACGTATGTAAACTTATGGCATTTGTCAGACGGATCAGGATCCTGAAAATGCGGGATCCGTCTCTCCTGTGTCATCCGGATAAATGGATCCGGCTTTTTTTTTTTTCACATTTTTTACGGTCTGAGCATGCGCAGACCGCAATGCCAGATCTGTTTTGCCGGAACACTCGGGGCCGGATCCGGCATTAATGCATGTCAATGGGAAAAGTGTTCTGGAATTTTGGACGGTGATAAAACCGCAGCATGCTGTGGTATTATCTCCGTCCTGAAAAGTCAAAAAGACTGAACTGAAGACATCCTGATGCATTCTGAACAGATTGCTCTCCATTCAGAATGCATTAGGATAAAACTGATAAGTTATTTTCCATTAATGAGCCCCTAGGATGGAACTCAATGCTGGCAAAGAATCCCAATTCATGGGATTCGATTCGCTCATCTCTAATTATAACACCCTGCTTATTACTATTTATAGTGTAAAGACAGGGAAGAATACAGGAGAGATGAGAACTGATTTTCTATCACCACTAGAACACCCTAGTGTTTACTTTTTATAGTATAAGGGCAGGGGAGAACACATGAGAGCTAAGAGCTGATTCTCTATCACCACTAGAGCACCCTGCTTGTCACTGTTTATAGGACAGGAGAGAACACAGGAGAGGTGGGAACTGATTATCTATCACGACAAGAACATCCTAGGTATCACTGTTTATATTATAAGGACAGGAGAGAACACAGGAGAGGTGAGAACTAATTTTCTCTCATCACTAGAATACTCTGCTTATCACTTTTTCATAACTGAGGGCCATAGATTAATAGAATATAAAATATATTTATGATTAACATTTCTAAACCTTTCAAAATTGACATGAAATTTAATTAATTAATTAGTTATAATCTAAACTTTCAATTCCGATTCCATGACTCCAACTCCATAGTCCTGATGAGTTGATTGCGAAATATATTGTTTTTGCCCAGATAGACTGGACACTATAATACCACACTGTGTTCTTTCTAAGGCAGGGAATGTCACATCACAAACAAAAAAATGCACTGTGCTCCCTGCAATAGCAGCTGCTGTACACCGCTGTTCCCCTGCTTATCGCTGCGCTTCCGGGCGCCGCACTCAGTGGTGACCTGTTGTCGGTGCTTCCCATTTCACTGCTGCGGTCCTGGGCTTAATTTCTGTAGGTTGCATTGCTTTTGAGGATTCCGCTCCACAGCTTCCACTCAGCCCTGGACACAGCATGAGGTCGGCTGGTTTTGTGTTACACTGCTCTAAGGGCGGAGCGCATTACTCTCTGGGCTGTGTGAGTTAGGTCAGGTGATCTCGCTGACCAACCCTGGTTCTCCTGCAGGTATTTAAGTAGCTCAGCCCTCTTCCCAGATGCCTCAGTGTCAAGGTCCTTGAGTTTGTTGGTTCCTGATACTCTTGTGTGCTCCTGATCTATACTTCGTTCCTGGACTGTTTATCGTCTGATCCCTGCCTCCTTGCCTTGTCTCTCCTGTTGCCGACCCGAATTGCCTGACCTGTACCTGTGCCATCTGCCCTGATCTTCTGCCTGTCTGACTACGCCTCTGCCTCATCCTTTGATACTGCACTGTTGCTCCTGGTAATGAACCAGCTTGCCTGACTACACGTGTACTTCTGGTACCTACCCAGGTATCTCCTGGTCCGCCTGGACCAGCTGCCACTGACTCGGGGATTGCTCTGGAGAAGCCCCTGGCAACTACCCTAACGGCTCAAGTCTATCCTCACTATCTGAGGCTCTAGTGAAAACCAGGTAGTTGCTTAGACACGCCCCTCCAGAGTATAGCCAGTCAGTGGCACAGTGGGTTCACACACGCTGGTTCGTGACACTCCCAATCCCCGAAATAGACATAACACAGTATATATGTTTTGCCCTGAGTGCTTCATGAAATTCCCCTTTTGACCACTATACAATTTTTTTTCAAACAGATTTTTAAAGAGGTTTTCTCGTCTGATGAAATAGCTTTTATCATGGCTAAAAATTCAATATAACTTACTTTGTTACTTTTTTCCAAATTGCCTGCTTTCCTTGGTTCACTTTATTCTTCCATCCCATTATTGTAGGCTCCTTGTCGGGGGATACGGCTACTACTGCAATGCAGAGGAGGCTGCGCTTGTTTACTATTGCGAACTTCACTATTGCACCTTGTCCCACCAAAAGCTCAACTTTTTATGGCTGCTAGTGCAATGAGCATGACCGTGGTACGGTTACACGGATGCCAAAAATGCAGCGGGTCAGGATATAGGTATAATAGTCCGGATCCGCAATTCCGGGTCCGCAATTCCGATCCTGAAAAAAAATAGAACATGTCCTATTCTTGTCCGCAATAGCGGACAAGAATAGGCATTATCTCTTAGTGCCGGCAATGTGCGGTCCGCAAAATGCGAAACGCACATTGCCGCTGTCCGTGTTTTGCGGATCCGTGGATCCGCAAAACACACACGGATGTGTGAGTGGACCCTTATAGAGAGGCAGGACTCCCATTTGAATTCAGAAGCAGGGTAGAAGCAATTTCTTTATCAGGATCTCAGCTAGTTGGAACACGTCCACACTTTCTCTCAGCCCTCTTCAGTGTCTCTTACTAGGGATGGATTTTGCATGACAACTCCAAATTAGGCAGTAGTCAGAATACTAGTGGCCATACCTTTACAGCTTTTTTCAGGTGGATTCAGTCATAGTTTTTAAATTATTTAGAAATCTACTAGGTTTTACTATTCTCTATTACATGAAATAAAATTCTGCAAAAGTATAGTGACTCTTTAAGGTTTATACTGAGAATATACACTCTTCAACATTGAAATTGCAATGCCATGAAAGACAAGCCATAAGGTTATGTAAATCAAGAAAGTAGCAAGTGTCGCTAAGATCGGCAAGCACGTAGCTCCAATCTGTTACATGTGAGTGCCATAAAAAGCCAGATTAAAAGCAACGTTTTTTAGCCACATGAAATAAAAAATTGGCTCAAGTTACGTGGGATGATTGTGTGATGCCTCCTGTTTATCGGCGTGCCAGTTATTGCCACGTGTCACAAACTGAGAGGGACAGAATCCCTGAACTGAGAGACCTTGGTTTATCACTTTGGTGAACCTCTGCACGGACAGATCGTCTGATTAGAAGAATAATATGCAGTGATCCGTTCTGTACTGCAAGTGGAATTGGACGTCACATCCCATGCCGGGGAGGAAAGCAGTCTCTATACAAACCATCAGAAAGGATTTGTATCACATTGGACTATGAGCCAGACATCTAGGAACAGGTGTTCTTTTTACCTCATGCCTCCGCTCACAAAGGCTATCATGGTTCACAGCAAGACAGTAATGGAGGCTGGAATCAAGACTATGCTCTTTAGAGATCAGTCCTGCCTTTGTCTTGGACACAATGATAGCCACAGATTGGTCAGGAGACCACGTGGACAACGCCATGAAGAGGCCTTTACAAGGGAATGTCACACCGGCCCTACCCCTGGGATTATGGTGTGTGGTGGCATAATGTACAGCAGCCAGACCCCTCTAGTCTTCATTTCAGCTTAGCATTAAATCATTTTTGTGATACCATTTGCAGCCTGCATGGCCTAAATGTGCTTCCATGGCCTGCAGCATCTCTGGACATGTCTGCCATCCATCAAGTACACATGGGAAGTCTTTGGTTGGCAATTGCAAAGGATACTGACAGCAGTGGATCTTGATGATCTGCATGCCCAAGTGACCTCAGTGTGGCAGAACATTCCTCAGACGACCATTAATAACCTCACTGAAAGCATGTAAGTGCGTATATTTATGTGTATGGTGCTCGCATTCGGTGCTCATTAATCGAGATGTTTTGAATATTTTGTTTACATTTTTATCATTTCCATATCATTAACATGTCTATCATGGCTGAGTTCTATCATTCCTGTGGTGTTGAAATTTTAATCGTGGGAAATGGACAATGTAGGGCTTCAAGGCATTGTAAAGGCACTTTTGAGCAAATGTGACAGCTAGAGATGAGCGAATTTCATATTTTTAAATTCGTTCTCACTTTATTTGGTGATAAAAGGTGAATTGCGTTATTGATTCCGTTACCACAGACCATAACGCAATTCTATGACGGAATGCATAACGGAATGCCTTTAGAGGCATTCCCTTATTAATTCCATCATAATCAGGGATGCTCAACCTGCGGCCCTCCAGCTGTTGCAAAACTACAACTCCCAACATGCCTGGACAGCTATAGCTATTAAGGCATGCTGGGAGTTATAGTTTTGCCACAGCTGGAGGGCGGCAGGTTAGGCATCCCTGGTCATAATAGAAGTCTATGGGCTGCAAAACGGATCCGTCCCATTTCCGTTATGCAGGAGAGGACTCCCCTGCATAAGGGAAACGGGACGGATCCGTTATACAGACCATAGACTTCTATTATGACGGAATGAATAACGGAGTGCCTCTAAAGGCATTCCGTTATGCATTCCGTCATAGAATTGCGTTATGGTCCGTGGTAACAGAATACATAACGCAATTCAGATTTTACCACCAAACGAAGCGTGAACGAATTTCAAAATATGAAATTTGCTCATCGCTAGTGACAGGTTTTCAAACTTATGTTGCAATATTTTTCATGAATACACCAACATGCACAATTACAACCCCAAAGATGCGTATTACTAATTTTAAACTGACTCCAATAATTCTATACAAGTAAGAAAGAACAGTAGATAAGAAGTAAAATCTTATGACCTCAGCCATTTGACAAGCATAAGATTTGTTGAATGATGGGTCATTTGGAAGACAGCCACATGGATGAAGATCAGCTTTGTGTAGACTCGCATATAATTAAATGAATGGTCATTGATATCAATAATCTGCACAGCTATCATAATAAAATAAACAGATCTGGCCAAATGAAATCTGATGCATTGTTATAAAATGTATCAGGATACATTCTGGCAATCACGTGGATAGCCCGCAGTCTACCGTGCAGGGAATTGCATTGGAAAGGTTGGATTTTGTTCCTTTGTTTTTCCTGTGATTAGCAGTGTCAGATATGTCTGCCAACCACCTATCTCACTGCGCCCATAGAAATGACATGCTCATTCAGCCAAGACGAATGGGCATGATAATGAGAGGTTAGTAAATATAAGACACAGCCAGAAGACTGTTACATCTGGTATGTCTGTGGCCAACATGAGTTGATCATTTTCCAGACTCCGCTTCTTTAGGTGTGCTGTTGAATAAAACTGCAGCAATTATAGAATCCAATGCTTCAAACATGTTCCATGTTTAATGAAAGTCTTATATAACTCATGTGCCAGCTCCCATTGTGTCATTTATCAGGTATTACAGATCTGAATAAAGGCAGTGTGCTGATAACCTCTAGTAAGTACAGAATCCACTCTGTCAGTAATCACAGCACACATACATGAAGCTGTTGGTAAGTCATTGGAAAGATAATATTGGAGCTCCCTCTAGTGGATAAATATCATACCTAAAGCAACATTATAAAAACATATTAAAGGTTGGCCATTCATATGTTCTTTTTCATATTGTGGGGGGTTAGCTCTTCTCCGGGGGTCATTCACACAAGTATCTTCGCCAGACACCAAGTTTAAGGTCCAAACCACTTTTATTTGGCACCTCAGCAAAACAAACATAATACAAAACAAACACCTAACTAAACATATGGTAGAATCCCTGACTCACCTATAGAGTGCTGTTCAGACACAGTGTCAGGTCCGGCTTTCTCAGCCAAGCGTATACCAGCCCCCCAGGCTGTAACATGGTCATTCCAGGCTATGTCCCAGCCTTGTGGTTTGTCAGCCTAGCCCGGCTGGAACCACACAAACAGATCCTCACACGGCCTCTGTTTGCAACCACACCCCCAAATGACAGTCTGGGATGGGCTTTTATTCCCCAGTAATGATCCCAGGTGATTACACCTGGGGATCCCTCATGCTAGGGAAAACCTGCCCTGGAATGGGAGTGGTGGAATGGCAGCTCCCTCTACCAACCTAGCTCCCAATCCAAGTAAAATCCAGCCCTTAAATACTAAACAAAATAGCTCCAGCAACTATGCCTTGCTGAAGCCAGCACCACTCTGGAACTTTACTTATCTCACGCAGTTGAGGAACCTGGGTGAGATATACCCCTCTTCCGGGATCCTTATATATATTTTATTTCTCTCTTTATTTTACGCACTTATATAGTGCTGCTATATTCTGCAGTGCTTTACAGACATCGATATCCTACAAATACTTCTATTGCTCTGAAACCTTTCCATTGCCGCTCTCAACATATCTTTTTTTGCAATAATAAGTATTAATTTGTTTTCCCCTTTATAACAGGGATGGCCAACCTCCGGCTCTCCAGCTGTTTTAAAACGACAACTCCCAGCATAAAAAGACTGCCTATAGCAGGGCATGGTGGGAATTGTAGTTTTACAACAGATGGAGAACCACTGGTTGGCCATCCCTGCCCTATAACATGGGCATTGATGCATCTTTCTCAAGCATTTAAAATGTTCTCTAGTGAGATAAACAATATTTAACCCTTTAAATTCTTAGTATGCAACTGCTATGTATCAGGCCAGATCTCACTGTACTGTCTTTAAATGCCTGTCCACCGAAGCCCTTGCTGAACTGAGAAAATGAATTCACTACTCCTCTGGTTCCTCTTTAAATTAACAAAAGGCCTAAACAAGGCAGGCAGGGACATATCTATAGTCTAAACAAGGGAGGAGTTGCATCCAGGCCATGCTGTCTGAGGAGGCCTCTGCCACATAAGAAGACATAAGCAGGGGCGTAACTAGAAGTGACTGGGCCCCACAGCAAATATTTGTAAGGGCCCCCCTCAGCGCGCTTCGCATCTCCCTCCTCCTGTGTAAACCCCACTCCTTTGGCACAGTGTAGCGGTATACTGTATATTGTGTGGCACAGTGTAGCGGTATACTGTATATTGTGTGGCACAGTGTAGAGGTATATTGTGAGGCACAGTGTAGAGGTATACTGTATATTGTGTGGCACAGTGTAGCGGTATACTGTATATTGTGTGGCACAGTGTAGCGGTATACTGTATATTGTGTGGCACAGTGTAGAGGTATATTGTGAGGCACAGTGTAGAGGTATACTGGATATTGTGTGGCACAGTGTAGCGGTATACTGTATATTGTGTGGCACAGTGTAGCGGTATACTGTATATTGTGTGGCACAGTGTAGAGGTATATTGTGAGGCACAGTGTAGAGGTATACTGGATATTGTGTGGCACAGTGTAGAGGTATACTGTATATTGTGGGGCACAGTGTAGCAGTATACTGTACATTGTGGGGCACAATATAGAGGTATACTGTACATTGTGGGGCACAGTGTAGGCTATATGTGTATAACATAAACATATTTGACATGAACACTTACAATTACTTGGCTTGGCCCTTGGGGGTCTAGGACGCCACTTCCACACTTGGCCGGGGGCTCGGCAGGAGCTGATGAGGTGTTTTATCCTAATGATAAAAGATTTCATAATAAGGATTTGGAGAAGGGGCAGAGGGATAGCAGAGCAGAGAGAGGCTGGTGCTGCTACTAGGGGGTCATACCATGGGGGAGTAATAAAGCCCACCATAATGCCCACCCAGTAGTAATAATTCTCCTTATAATGTGACAGTGCAAAAATACCCCCTTGTAATGCCCCCAGTTGAGCTAATGTCCCCATAGTGCCCCCATAATGTGCCAGTATAAAATACCCCTATATAGTGCCCCCAGTAAATTCCCCCATAGTGCTCCTCTCCCCCTTCCTGCTAGTGCCCCCCATAATGTACCAGTATAAAATGCCCCATATATAGTGCCCCAGTAGATGCCCCTCAGTGTCCGGCCTCTGATAGGCTGCCGGCCTAGTGTCCCCCATAATGCCCCCCAATAATGTGCCAGTAAGTGTCCCCATAGATGCCCCCCCATCATGTGCCAGTATCAAGTGCCTCTCCCCCCCCCCACATGTCCCAGTATCATAGAGCCACCTCCCCCCATGTGCCAGTATCAAGTGCCTCTCTCCTTCCCACCCCCCATGTGCCAGTATCATAGTGCCAACCCCCCCCCATGTGCCAGTATCAAGTGCCTCTCTCTTCCTCCCATGTCCCATTATCATAGTGCCATCTCCCCCCCAAAAAAGTGGCAGTATTAAGTGCCTCTCCCCCCCATGTGCCAGTATCATAGTGCCAACCCCCCCCCCCCCACATGCCAGTATCAAGTGCCTCTCTCCTCCCCCCCTTGTCCCAGTATCATAGTGCCATCTCCCCCCCCCCACACACACACAAAAGTGCCAATATCAGGTGCCTCTCTCCCTCCCCCTCCCCATGTGCCAGTATCAGGTTCCTTTCTCCCCCCCCCCCCATGTGCCAGTATCAAGTGCCAACCCCCCCTCTCCCCTCCAGGTGCCAGTATCAGGTGCCTCTCCCCCCCCCATGTCCCAGTATCATAGTGCCATCTCCCCCCCCCCCACAAAAAAAGTGCCAGTATCAAGTGCCTCTCTCCCCCCCCCCCACCCCATATGCCAGTATCAGGTGCCAACCCCTCTCCCCCCCATGTGCCAGTATCAGGTGCCTCTTCCCCCTCATGTGCCAGTATCAGGTGCCACTCTCCCTCCCCCCCCATATGCCAGTATCAGGTGCCACTCTCTCCCCCCCCCCCATATGCCAGTATCAGGTGCCAACCCCTCTCCCCCCCATGTGCCAGTATCAGGTGCCTCTCCCCCCCCCCATGTGCCAGTATCAGGTGCCAACCCCCCTCCCCCCCCAGGTGCCAGTATCAGATGCCAACCCCCCTCCCCCCATGTGCCAGTATCAGGTGCCTCCCGCTCCCCCATGGCAGTAACAGTCGGGTATCAAAGAAAAAATAATAAACACTTCTACTTACCTCCGTGTCAGCGATGCGATGCAGCCTCTTCCTGTGTCCCGCCTTGTATTCTGTCCCGCCCTGTATGCCCATATATGGAGTCAGTGCTTGTATTTCATCCGAACGAATTGATACGAATTTTTGAAGAAAAGTTGATTTGCCGCGAAGTTGAATTTCCTTGCATTTCTATTTTTCCTGAAAAGGAGGCAAAAATCTTTTAAAATTAGAGTTGAGCGAACACCTGGATGTTCGGGTTCGAGAAGTTCGGCCGAACATCCCGGAAATGTTCGGGTTCGGGATCCGAACCCGATCCGAACTTCGTCCCGAACCCGAACCCCATTGAAGTCAATGGGGACCCGAACTTTTCGGCACTAAAAAGGCTGTAAAACAGCCCAGGAAAGAGCTAGAGGGCTGCAAAAGGCAGCAACATGTAGGTAAATCCCCTGCAAACAAATGTGGATAGGGAAATGAATTAAAATAAAAATTAAATAAATAAAAATTAACCAAAATCAATTGGAGAGAGGTTCCATAGCAGAGAATCTGGCTTCCCGTCACCCACCACTGGAACAGTCCATTCTCAGATATTTAGGCCCCGGCACCCAGGCAGAGGAGAGAGGTCCCGTAACAGAGAATCTGTCTTCATGTCAGCAGAGAATTAGTCTGCATGTCATAGCAGAGAATGAGGCTTCACGTCAGCCACCACTGCAACAGTCCATTGGCATATATTTAGGCCCAGCACCCAGGCAGAGGAGGGAGGTCCCGTAACAGAGAATCTGTCTTCATGTCAGCAGAGAATTAGTCTGCATGTCATAGCAGAGAATGAGGCTTCACGTCAGCCACCACTGCAACAGTCCATTGGCATATATTTAGGCCCAGCACACACACAGGCAGAGGAGAGAGGTCCCGTAACAGAGAATCTGGCTTCATGTCAGCAGAGAATCAGTCTGCATGTCATAGCAGAGAATGAGGCTTCACGTCAGCCACCACTGCAACAGTCCATTGGCATATATTTAGGCCCAGCACACACACAGGCAGAGGAGAGAGGTCCCGTAACAGAGAATCTGGCTTCATGTCAGCAGAGAATCAGTCTGCATGTCATAGCAGAGAATGAGGCTTCACGTCAGCCACCACTGCAACAGTCCATTGGCATATATTTAGGCCCAGCACACACACAGGCAGAGGAGAGAGGTCCCGTAACAGAGAATCTGTCTTCATGTCAGCAGAGAATTAGTCTGCATGTCATAGCAGAGAATGAGGCTTCACGTCAGCCACCACTGCAACAGTCCATTGGCATATATTTAGGCCCAGCACACACACAGGCAGAGGAGAGAGGTCCCGTAACAGAGAATCTGGCTTCATGTCAGCAGAGAATCAGTCTGCATGTCATAGCAGAGAATGAGGCTTCACGTCAGCCACCACTGCAACAGTCCATTGGCATATATTTAGGCCCAGCACACACACAGGCAGAGGAGAGAGGTCCCGTAACAGAGAATCTGGCTTCATGTCAGCAGAGAATCAGTCTGCATGTCATAGCAGAGAATGAGGCTTCACGTCAGCCACCACTGCAACAGTCCATTGGCATATATTTAGGCCCAGCACACACACAGGCAGAGGAGAGAGGTCCCGTAACAGAGAATCTGTCTTCATGTCAGCAGAGAATCAGTCTGCATGTCATAGCAGAGAATGAGGCTTCACGTCAGCCACCACTGCAACAGTCCATTGGCATATATTTAGGCCCAGCACCCAGGCAGAGGAGGGAGGTCCCGTAACAGAGAATCTGTCTTCATGTCAGCAGAGAATTAGTCTGCATGTCATAGCAGAGAATGAGGCTTCACGTCAGCCACCACTGCAACAGTCCATTGGCATATATTTAGGCCCAGCACCCAGGCAGAGGAGGGAGGTCCCGTAACAGAGAATCTGTCTTCATGTCAGCAGAGAATTAGTCTGCATGTCATAGCAGAGAATGAGGCTTCACGTCAGCCACCAGTGCAACAGTCCATTGGCATATATTTAGGCCCAGCACACACACAGGCAGAGGAGAGAGGTCCCGTAACAGAGAATCTGGCTTCATGTCAGCAGAGAATCAGTCTGCATGTCATAGCAGAGAATGAGGCTTCACGTCAGCCACCACTGCAACAGTCCATTGTCATAAATTTAGGCCCAGCACCCAGGCAGAGGAGAGAGGTCCCGTAACAGACAATCTGGCTTCATGTCAGCAGAGAATTAGTCTGCATGTCATAGCAGAGAATGAGGCTTCACGTCAGCCACCACTGCAACAGTCCATTGGCATATATTTAGGCCTAGCACACAGGCAGAGGAGAGAGGTCCCGTAACAGACAATCTGGCTTCATGTCAGCAGAGAATCAGTCTGCATGTCATAGCAGAGAATGAGGCTTCACGTCACCCACCACTGCAACAGTCCATTGGCATATATTTAGGCCTAGCACACAGGCAGAGCAGAGAGGTCCCGTAACAGACAATCTGGCTTCATGACAGCAGAGAATCAGTCTGCATGTCATAGCAGAGAATGAGGCTTCACGTCACCCACCACTGCAACAGTCCATTGGCATATATTTAGGCCTAGCACACAGGCAGAGCAGAGAGGTCCCGTAACAGACGATCTGGCTTCATGTCAGCAGAGAATCAGTCTGCATGTCATAGCAGAGAATGAGGCTTCACGTCACCCACCACTGCAACAGTCCATTGGCATATATTTAGGCCTAGCACACAGGCAGAGCAGAGAGGTCCTGTAACAGACAATCTGGCTTCATGTCAGCAGAGAATCAGTCTGCATGTCATAGCAGAGAATCAGGCTTCACGTCAGCCACCACTGCAACAGTCCATTGTCATAAATTTAGGCCCAGCACCCAGGCAGAGGAGAGAGGTCCTGTAACAGACAATCTGGCTTCATGTCAGCAGAGAATTAGTCTGCATGTCATAGCAGAGAATCAGGCTTCATGTCAGCCACCACTGCAACAGTCCATTGGCATATATTTAGGCCTAGCACACAGGCAGAGGAGAGGTTCATTCAACTTTGGGTAGCCTCGCAATATAATGGTAAAATGAAAATAAAAATAGGATTGAATGAGGAAGTGCCCTGGAGTCCAATAATATATGGTTATGGGGAGGTAGTTAATGTCTAATCTGGACAAGGGACGGACAGGTCCTGAGGGATCCATGCCTGGTTCATTTTTATGAACGTCAGCTTGTCCACATTGGCTGTAGACAGGCGGCTGCGTTTGTCTGTAATGACGCCCCCTGCCGTGCTGAATACACGTTCAGACAAAACGCTGGCTGCCGGGCAGGCCAGCACCTCCAAGGCATAAAAGGCTAGCTCTGGCCACGTGGACAATTTAGAGACCCAGAAGTTGAATGGGGCCGAACCATCAGTCAGTACGTGGAGGGGTGTGCACACGTACTGTTCCACCATGTTAGTGAAATGTTGCCTCCTGCTAACACGTTGCGTATCAGGTGGTGGTGCAGTTAGCTGTGGCGTGTTGACAAAAGTTTTCCACATCTCTGCCATGCTAACCCTGCCCTCAGAGGAGCTGGCCGTGACACAGCTGCCTTGGCGACCTCTTGCTCCTCCTCTGCCTTGGTCTTGGGCTTCCACTTGTTCCCCTGTGACATTTGGGAATGCTCTCAGTAGCGCGTCTACCAACGTGCGCTTGTACTCGCGCATCTTCCTATCACGCTCCAGTGCAGGAAGTAAGGTGGGCACATTGTCTTTGTAGCGTGGATCCAGCAGGGTGGCAACCCAGTAGTCCGCACAGGTTAAAATGTGGGCAACTCTGCTGTCGTTGCGCAGGCACTGCAGCATGTAGTCGCTCATGTGTGCCAGGCTGCCCAGGGGTAAGGACAAGCTGTCCTCTGTGGGAGGCGTATCGTCATCGTCCTGCCTTTCCCCCCAGCCACGCACCAGTGATGGACCCGAGCTGCGTTGGGTGCCACCCCGCTGTGACCATGCTTCATCCTCATCCTCCTCCACCTCCTCCTCATCCTCGTCCTCCTCGTCCTCCAGTAGTGGGCCCTGGCTGGCCACATTTGTACCTGGCCTCTGCTGTTGCCAAAAACCTCCCTCTGAGTCACTTCGAAGAGACTGGCCTGAAAGTGCTAAAAATGACCCCTCTTCCTCCTCCTCCTCCTCCTCCTGGGCCACCTCCTCTTCCATCATCGCCCTAAGTGTTTTCTCAAGGAGACATAGAAGTGGTATTGTAACGCTGATAACGGTGTCATCGCCACTGGCCATGTTGGTGGAGTACTCGAAACAGCGCAACAGGGCACACAGGTCTCGCATGGAGGCCCAGTCATTGGTGGTGAAGTGGTGCTGTTCTGTAGTGCGACTGACCCGTGCGTGCTGCAGCTGAAACTCCACTATGGCCTGCTGCTGCTCGCACAGTCTGTCCAGCATGTGCAAGGTGGAGTTCCACCTGGTGGGCACGTCGCATATGAGGCGGTGAGCGGGAAGGCCGAAGTTACGCTGTAGCACAGACAGGCGAGCAGCAGCAGGATGTGAACGCCGGAAGCGCGAACAGACGGCCCGCACTTTATGCAGCAGCTCTGACATGTCGGGGTAGTTGTGAATGAACTTCTGCACCACCAAATTCAGCACATGCGCCAAGCAAGGGATGTGCGTCAAATTGGCTAGTCCCAGAGCTGCAACGAGATTTCGCCCATTATCACACACCACCAGGCCGGGCTTGAGGCTCACCGGCAGCAACCACTCGTCGGTCTGTTGTTCAATACCCCGCCACAACTCCTGTGCGGTGTGGGGCCTGTCCCCCAAACATATGAGTTTCAGAATGGCCTGCTGACGTTTACCCCGGGCTGTGCTGAAGTTGGTGGTGAAGGTGTGTGGCTGACTGGATGAGCAGGTGGAAGAAGAGGAGGAGGAAGCCGAGAAGGAGGAGGTGGCAACAGGAGGCAAAGAATGTTGCCCTGCGATCCTTGGCGGCGGAAGGACGTGCGCCAAACAGCTCTCCGCCTGGGGCCCAGCTGCCACTACATTTACCCAGTGTGCAGTTAGGGAGATATAGCGTCCCTGGCCGTGCTTACTGGTCCACGTATCTGTGGTTAGGTGGACCTTGCTACAGATGGCGTTGCGCAGTGCACACTTGATTTTATCGGATACTTGGTTGTGCAGGGAAGGCACGGCTCTCTTGGAGAAGTAGTGCCGGCTGGGAACAACATACTGTGGGACAGCAAGCGACATGAGCTGTTTGAAGCTGTCTGTGTCCACCAGCCTAAATGACAGCATTTCATAGGCCAGTAGTTTAGAAATGCTGGCATTCAGGGCCAGGGATCGAGGGTGGCTAGGTGGGAATTTACGCTTTCTATCAAATGTTTGTGAGATGGAGAGCTGAACGCTGGCGTGTGACATGGTTGAGACGCTTGGTGACGGAGGTGGTGGTGGTGGTGTTGGTGGTACATCCCCTGTTTGCTGGGCGGCAGGTGCCAACGTTCCTCCAGAGGCGGAGGAAGAGGCCGAGGCGGCAGCAGCAGAATAGGCCGAGGCGGCAGCAGCAGAAGAGGTAGCAGGGGGAGCCTGAGTGACTTCCTTGGTTTTAAGGTGTTTACTCCACTGCAGTTCATGCTTTGCATGCAGGTGCCTGGTCATGCAGGTTGTGCTCAGGTTCAGAACGTTAATGCCTCGCTTCAGGCTCTGATGGCACAGCGTGCAAACCACTCGGGTCTTGTCGTCAGCACATTGTTTGAAGAAGTGCCATGCCAGGGAACTCCTTGAAGCTGCCTTTGGGGTGCTCGGTCCCAGATGGCGGCGGTCAGTAGCAGGCGGAGTCTCTTGGCGGCGGGTGTTCTGCTTTTGCCCACTGCTCCCTCTTTTGCTACGCTGTTGGCTCGGTCTCACCACTGCCTCTTCCTCCGAACTGTGAAAGTCAGTGGCACGACCTTCATTCCATGTGGGGTCTAGGACCTCATCGTCCCCTGCATCGTCTTCCACCCAGTCTTGATCCCTGACCTCCTGTTCAGTCTGCACACTGCAGAAAGACGCAGCAGTTGGCACCTGTGTTTCGTCATCATCAGAGACATGCTGAGGTGGTATTCCCATGTCCTCATCATCAGGAAACATAAGTGGTTGTGCGTCAGTGCATTCTATGTCTTTCACCGCTGGGGAAGGGCTAGGTGGATGCCCTTGGGAAACCCTGCCAGCGGAGTCTTCAAACAGCATAAGAGACTGCTGCATAACTTGAGGCTGAGACAGTTTCCCTGGTATGCATGGGGGTGATGTGACAGACTGATGGGGTTGGTTTTCAGGCGCCATCTGTGCGCTTTCTGCAGAAGACTGGGTGGGAGATAATGTGAACGTGCTGGATCCACTGTCGGCCACCCAATTGACTAATGCCTGTACCTGCTCAGGCCTTACCATCCTTAGAACGGCATTGGGCCCCACCATATATCGCTGTAAATTCTGGCGGCTACTGGGACCTGAGGTAGTTGGTACACTAGGACGTGTGGATGTGGCAGAACGGCCACGTCCTCTCCCAGCACCAGAGGGTCCACTAACACCACCACGACCATGTCCACGTCCGCGTCCCTTACTAGATGTTTTTCTCATTGTTATGGTTCACCACAACAACAAATATATTATTTGGCCCAATGTATTGTATTCAAATTCAGCGGGATATAAATTTGAGGCCTAGTATTTAGGCGCTGGGTGACCGGTATGGATTTAGTGACAGAATTAGACTTGGAAATGCACAGAAGCGTGTGTGTGTGAAGTTATTCTGAATGACCCAATGTGCACCTTGAATATTATATACCCTTTTAGGGATAGATTTCAAATAGCTCTGATATAGCAGAAACCACTAAATTATGAAATTGCTAAATTGGGAATTGTATTTCAACCCAGAACAAAAAATGTGCTTTGACGGACACTAAATAACTTTCCCAGCCACAACAGGACAGCGTTAACGAGAGATTTAGCAGGATATAAATTTGAGGCCTAGTATTTAGGCGCTGGGTGACAGGTATGGGTTTAGTGACAGAATTAGACTTAGAAATACACAGTAGCGGGTGTGTGTGAAGTTATTCTGAATGACCCAATGTGCACCTTGAATATTATATACCCTTTTAGGGATAGATTTCAAATAGCTCTGATATAGCAGAAACCACTAAATTATGAAATTGCTAAATTGGGAATTGTATTTCAACCCAGAACAAAAAATGTGCTTTGACGGACACTAAATAACTTTCCCAGCCACAACAGGACAGCGTTAACGAGAGATTTAGCAGGATATAAATTTGAGGCCTAGTATTTAGGCGCTGGGTGACAGGTATGGGTTTAGTGACAGAATTAGACTTAGAAATACACAGTAGCGGGTGTGTGTGAAGTTATTCTGAATGACCCAATGTGCACCTTGAATATTATATACCCTTTTAGGGATAGATTTCAAATAGCTCTGATATAGCAGAAACCACTAAATTATGAAATTGCTAAATTGGGAATTGTATTTCAACCCAGAACAAAAAATGTGCTTTGACGGACACTAAATAACTTTCCCAGCCACAACAGGACAGCGTTAACGAGAGATTTAGCAGGATATAAATTTGAGGCCTAGTATTTAGGCGCTGGGTGACAGGTATGGGTTTAGTGACAGAATTAGACTTAGAAATACACAGTAGCGGGTGTGTGTGAAGTTATTCTGAATGACCCAATGTGCACCTTGAATATTATATACCCTTTTAGGGATAGATTTCAAATAGCTCTGATATAGCAGAAACCACTAAATTATGAAATTGCTAAATTGGGAATTGTATTTCAACCCAGAACAAAAAATGTGCTTTGACGGACACTAAATAACTTTCCCAGCCACAACAGGACAGCGTTAACGAGAGATTTAGCAGGATATAAATTTGAGGCCTAGTATTTAGGCGCTGGGTGACAGGTATGGGTTTAGTGACAGAATTAGACTTAGAAATACACAGTAGCGGGTGTGTGTGAAGTTATTCTGAATGACCCAATGTGCACCTTGAATATTATATACCCTTTTAGGGATAGATTTCAAATAGCTCTGATATAGCAGAAACCACTAAATTATGAAATTGCTAAATTGGGAATTGTATTTCAACCCAGAACAAAAAATGTGCTTTGACGGACACTAAATAACTTTCCCAGCCACAACAGGACAGCGTTAACGAGAGATTTAGCAGGATATAAATTTGAGGCCTAGTATTTAGGCGCTGGGTGACAGGTATGGGTTTAGTGACAGAATTAGACTTAGAAATACACAGTAGCGGGTGTGTGTGAAGTTATTCTGAATGACCCAATGTGCACCTTGAATATTATATACCCTTTTAGGGATAGATTTCAAATAGCTCTGATATAGCAGAAACCACTAAATTATGAAATTGCTAAATTGGGAATTGTATTTCAACCCAGAACAAAAAATGTGCTTTGACGGACACTAAATAACTTTCCCAGCCACAACAGGACAGCGTTAACGAGAGATTTAGCAGGATATAAATTTGAGGCCTAGTATTTAGGCGCTGGGTGACAGGTATGGGTTTAGTGACAGAATTAGACTTAGAAATACACAGTAGCGGGTGTGTGTGAAGTTATTCTGAATGACCCAATGTGCACCTTGAATATTATATACCCTTTTAGGGATAGATTTCAAATAGCTCTGATATAGCAGAAACCACTAAATTATGAAATTGCTAAATTGGGAATTGTATTTCAACCCAGAACAAAAAATGTGCTTTGACGGACACTAAATAACTTTCCCAGCCACAACAGGACAGCGTTAACGAGAGATTTAGCAGGATATAAATTTGAGGCCTAGTATTTAGGCGCTGGGTGACAGGTATGGGTTTAGTGACAGAATTAGACTTAGAAATACACAGTAGCGGGTGTGTGTGAAGTTATTCTGAATGACCCAATGTGCACCTTGAATATTATATACCCTTTTAGGGATAGATTTCAAATAGCTCTGATATAGCAGAAACCACTAAATTATGAAATTGCTAAATTGGGAATTGTATTTCAACCCAGAACAAAAAATGTGCTTTGACGGACACTAAATAACTTTCCCAGCCACAACAGGACAGCGTTAACGAGAGATTTAGCAGGATATAAATTTGAGGCCTAGTATTTAGGCGCTGGGTGACAGGTATGGGTTTAGTGACAGAATTAGACTTGGAAATGCACAGTAGCGGGTGTGTGAAGTTATTCTGAATGTCCCTATGTGCACCTTCAATATGATCTACCCTTTTAGGGATAGATTTCAAATAGCTCTGATATAGCAGAAACCACTAAATTATGAAATTGCTAAATTGGGAATTGTATTTCAACCCAGAACAAGAAATGTGCTTGAACGGACACTAAATAACTCGCCCAGCTACAGCACTAACGACAGATTTAGCTGGATATGAATTTGAGGCCTAGTATTTAGGCGCTGGGTGACAGGTATGGGTTTAGTGACAGAATTAGACTTGGAAATACACAGTAGCGGGTGTGTGTGAAGTTATTCTGAATGACCCAATGTGCACCTTGAATATTATATACCCTTTTAGGGATAGATTTCAAATAGCTCTGATATAGCAGAAACCACTAAATTATGAAATTGCTAAATTGGGAATTGTATTTCAACCCAGAACAAGAAATGTGCTTGAACGGACACTAAATAACTCGCCCAGCTACAGCACTAACGACAGATTTAGCTGGATATGAATTTGAGGCCTAGTATTTAGGCGCTGGGTGACAGGTATGGGTTTAGTGACAGAATTAGACTTGGAAATGCACAGTAGCGGGTGTGTGAAGTTATTCTGAATGACCCTATGTGCACCTTGAATATTATATACCCTTTTAGGGATAGATTTCAAATAGCTCTGATACAGCAGAAACCACTAAATTTTTAAATTGCTAAATTGGGAATTGTATTTCAACCCAGAACAAAAAATGTGCTTTGACGGACACTAAATAACTTTCCCAGCCACAACAGGACAGCGGTAACGAGAGATTTAGCGGGATATAAATTTGAGGCCTAGTATTTAGGCGCTGGGTGACCGGTATGGATTTAGTGACAGAATTAGACTGGGATATGGCCAAAAAATAACCACACTATTGCTGGTTAAATGCACTTGGTGATGGGCGCAGCTTGCCCCTGATGTAGTATATGGCCAAAAAATGAACAGACTATTGCTGGTTAAATGCACTTGGTGTCACAGCTTGACCAACCACACTACTGAGGGTTAAATGCACTTGGTGACGGCGCAGCTTGCCCCTGATGTAGTATATGGCCAAAAAATGAACAGACTATTGCTGGTTAAATGCACTTGGTGACGGGCGCAGCTTGCCCCTGATTTAGTATATGGCCAAAAAATGAACAGACTATTGCTGGTTAAATGCACTTGGTGTGATAGCTTGACCAACCACACTACTGAGGGTTAAATGCACTTGGTGACGGGCGCAGCTTGCCCCTGATGTAGTATATGGCCAAAAAATAAACAGACTATTGCTGGTTAAATGCACTTGGTGTGACAGCTTCACCCTGATGTAGGCTTTAGCCAAAAAACAAACGCACCATTGAGGGTTAAATGCACTTGGTGACAGGCGCAGCTTGCCCCTGATGTAGTATATGGCCAAAAAATAAACAGACTATTGCTGGTTAAATGCACTTGGTGTGACAGCTTCACCCTGATGTAGGCTTTAGCCAAAAAACAACCACACCATTGAGGGTTAAATGCACTTGGTCGCAGCTTGTGCTGGCGCACCACAAGACACAAAATGGCCGCCGATCACCCCAGAAAAATGTGACTGACAAACGGTCTGGGCAGCCTAAAAACAGTGAGCAATTGAGGATCAGCAGCTCAATGATCCACAGCTGCAGATCGATCAGTTAATCAAGTCCTTTGGAGGAGTTAATCTGCCTAATCTCGCCCTACTGTCGCAGCCGCAACCTCTCCCTACGCTAATCAGAGCAGAGTGACGGGCGGCGCTATGTGACTCCAGCTTAAATAGAGGCTGGGTCACATGGTGCTCTGGCCAATCACAGCCATGCCAATAGTAGGCATGGCTGTGATGGCCTCTTGGGGCAAGTAGTATGACGCTTGTTGATTGGCTGCTTTGCAGCCTTTCAAAAAGCGCCAAGAAAGCGTCACAAAAGCGCGAAGAAAGCGACGAACACCGAACCCGAACCCGGACTTTTACGAAAATGTCCGGGTTCGGGTCCGTGTCACGGACACCCCAAAATTCGGTACGAACCCGAACTATACAGTTCGAGTTCGCTCATCCCTATTTAAAATACATACTCACCTCATCCATTTGCTCACAGATCGGCCATCACGACCATCTTAATTGAAGATACCATGTTAATCTCGCGTGAAGTGACATGTGACATCACCATGTCACCGCGCTGTCCAGGCGTGGTGATGTCATCAGTGATGACGTCACAGCACCTGGCCACAGTGAAGATGTCATCACATCACTGTGCGAGATTTCATGCAGTGTCTTCAATCAAGATGGACGTGACAGTCTCTCCACGAGCAAATGGATAAGGTGAGTATGTTTTGTTTTTATCAACCGGATTAACTCCTGAAAATCCTTAGGCCTCATGCACACGACAGTATTTTTTCACGGTCTGCAAAACAGGGTTCCGTTGATCCGTGTCCGTTTTTTCTTCCGTGTGTCTTCCGTGATTTTTGGAGGATCACCAGACATGAAGGAAAGTTAAAAAAAAAAAGTAGTTTTCGTGTCCGCCTGGCCATGCGGAGCCAAACTGATCCGTCCTGACTTACAATGCAAGTCAATGGGGACGGATCCGTTTGACGTTGACACAATATGGGTGCGGCGCCTGAGGGGTTAATTGTGCGGATCCTGTAAGAGATCGGGTGCTGCCAGGCAGCAGGGGGCAGTCATGTACACAGTTCTTAGTATTTTCTAACTTGAAGCGTCCCCATCACTATGGGAACGCCTCTGTGTTAGAATATACTGTCGGATCTGAGTTTTCACGAGCTCTGAAAAAGATGTATGCAGACGGATCTGCGGATCCGTCTGTGCTAAAGTAGCCTATGGACACGGATCACGGACGCGGATGGCAATCTTGTGTGCCGCCGTGTTTTTTCATGGACCCATTGACTTGAATGGGTCCGTGAACTGTTGTCCGTCAAAAAAAAAGGACAGTTCACATTTTTTTGACGGACAGGAAACACGGATCACGGACACGGATGACAAATGGTGCATTTTCCGAGTTTTCAACTGACCCATTCAAAGTCAATGGGTCCGCAGAAAATCATGGAAAACGGAACAACGGACACAAATGCACACAACGGTCATGTGCATGAGGCCTTAGGGGCTAATTTATTAATTCTGGCGTTTTAGATTCCGTTCTTAATAAGCCCTTTAGCTGGCGGTGGATCCTCCGAAGTTATGTAAAAGGGCTGGCCTCTACATAAGTTTGTATTTTCTATGCCTAAGACAGGCGTAAAAAATTATGAATAAAAGCAGCTTCCCAGCCCGTTTCCTTCCCAGCCCATGCCACCCCCACTTTTTTAGACCTGGCGTGAGCGGGGAAAAGTTGCAGATTGCGGCACAAATAACCTTTGCACTGCAAGCTAGACCAGAAATACATCTAATAAAGGCATATTTCTGATATTAAATTACCCCCTTCATTTTAATCTTAGATGCAGCGTTCAGCGATGAACATGGTATTTGAGGGGTTCAATGACGGGGGCGGCACAATCACCGTTCCCCACAATTGTGCATATAAAGGAAAGTGCTTTGTTATTAAGTAATTTGTCATAAATCGAATTTCTTTGTGAAATTCGGGAGGCAGACAAATTTTTTTTTTTTATAATTTTGTTCATCACTAATTATTACTAAATATAACCTTCCAACACTGAAGACCTGATTCCAGCATTATTTATACATGTATTTATGTTCGTAGAGGTTGTTTGCACCATTCTCATTGCGTTTGAGATTCTTTCCTTTGTAAAACGTCGAAAAAACACTAATGCAACAGATGCGATCAGTAATCTCTGGATGTAATCGTCTGTTCACACTTACTTTGTGGTATGATTTAAAAAAGATAGAAATATTATATGACAATACTTTTCAACCATCTTGGCTACTGAGGAATTGGTAATGCGATACCCCGAAACGCGTCTAGCCTAGACAGGACCCCAAATTGTGGACCACTTGGGAAGCTGGAGAATTCACTGGATTGTCGTAAAGAAGGAATCGTCTGTCACACGAATGGTATATTCGGAAAATAACCTGTAAGGCCTGATTCCATGGTGAGGGCCTGACTACACGTGCCAAACAATTCCCAGTGTGCGAATTTATGACGAACTATTGGTCTGCATAGTCAGAGGACCATAATATCACCTTCGTCGACTTATCAAGGGAGACGGTAAGACCGTTCGATTTTATCCAGCGATTTTATCCAATTATTTAAAAACTCTTGTCACGAATATTCCAGTGGGACGCCGCTGGTGGATGCTATTAGCGGGATGCCGCTTAAATTGGTGCATTGATTGCACATTGGGGTCTTGAGAACTTTCGGATACCCTTGCTATTTTATCGAATGGGACATTGCTAGAGGACATTGGTCTATCACTGCCATTAGTTACGAGACTTTCCCATACGAATATTCGTCGGAATATTCATACGATTTATTATCGATTATTCAATTTTATTCCTCGAATTTTATTGCATTTTAGAGTACTATTGTTCATTTGTTTTATTGTAGTACTGTGTGTTGTGTTTTATGTTATAGTTATAATAGATATTTTTTATTATTATTACCGCCAATATATGCTGTTATTGTCAATATATGATATTACAGTGGGATGCAAAAGTTTGGGCAACCTTGTTAATCGTCATGATTTTCCTGTATAAATCGTTGGTTGTTACGATAAAAAATGTCAGTTAAATATATCATATAGGAGACACACACAGTGATATTTGAGAAGTGAAATTAAGTTTATTGGATTTACAGAAAGTGTGCTATAATTGTTTAAACAAAATTAGGCAGGTGCATAAATTTGGGCACTGTTGCCATTTTATTGATTCCAAAACCTTTAGAACTAATTATTGGAATTCAAATTGGCTTGGTAAGCTCAGTGACCCCTGACCTACGTACACAGGTGAATCCAATTATGAGAAAGAGTAGTTAAGGGGGTCAATTGTAAGTTTCCCTCCTCTTTTAATTTTCTCTGAAGAGTAGCAACATGGGGGTCTTAAAACAACTCTCAAATGACCTGAAGACAAAGATTGTTCACCATCATGGTTTAGGGGACGGATACAGAAAGCTGTCTCAGAGATTTCAGCTGTCTGTTTCCACAGTTAGGAAAATATTGAAGAAATGGAAGACCACAGGCTCAGTTCAAGTTAAGGCTCGAAGGGGCAGAACAAGAAAAATCTCGGATAGACAGAAGCGACGAATGGTGAGAACAGTCAGAGTCAACCCACAGACCAGCACCAAAGACCTACAACATCATCTTGCTGCAGATGGAGTCACTGTGCATCGTTCAACCAGTCGTCACACTTTACACAAGGAGATGCTGTATGCGAGAGTGATGCAGAGGAAGCCTTTTCTCCGCCCACAGCACAAAAAGTGCCGCTTGAGGTGGGCTAAAGCACATTTGGAAAGGCCAGCTTCATTTTGGAATAAGGTGCTGTGGACTGATGAGTTATTTGTCCATAACAAGGGTCGTTATGCATGGAGGAAAAAGAACACAGCATTCCAAGAAAAACACCTGCTACCTACAGTAAAATATGGTGGTGGTTCCATCATGCTGTGGGGCTGTGTGGCCAGTGCAGGGACTGGGAACCTTGTCAAAGTTGAGGGACGCATGGATTCCACTCAGTATCAGCAGATTCTGGAGACCAATGTCCAGGAATCAGGGACAAAGCTGAAGCTGCGCCGAGGCTGGATCTTTCAACAAGACAACGACCCTAAACACTGCTCAAAATCCACTAAGGCATTTATGCAGAGGAACAAGTACAATGTTCTGGAACGGCCATCTCATTCCCCAGACCTGAATATAATTGGAAATCTGTGGTGTGACTTGAGAGCTGTCCATGCTCAGAAGCCATCAAACCTGAATGAACTAAAGATGTTTTGTAAAGAAGAATGGTCCAAAATACCTTCAACCAGAATCCAGACTCTCATTGGAACCTACAGGAAGAGTTTAGAGGCTGTAATTTCTGCAAAAGCAGGATCTACTAAATATTGATTTCATTTCTTTTTTGTGGTGCCCAAATGTATGCACCTGCCTAATTTTGTTTAAACAATTAAAGCACACTTTCTGTAAATCCAATAAACTTCATTTCACTTCTCAAATATCACTGTGTGTGTCTCCTATATGATATATTTAACTGACATTTTTTATCGTAACAACAAACGATTTATACAGGAAAATTGTGACGATTAACAAGGTTGCCCAAACTTTCGCATCCCACTGTATATGCTAATAAATTTCAAATGGTCCAGATATCCTGAGAGTGCCCAGTTATCTTTGTTGTATTCTTTTCAACCATCGCAGTTGCAAAAGAGAAGCCCAGCCATTTTTATGTTTTTTTGTTTAATATTGGTAATGCTTGTTTTTTTTTTTCAAATTTTTAAGCAACTGTTATTAAAAATAGTCCTGAAATCTTGCAGTTTTATAGGTACTGTGCCTAATAATTTAGCCATACTTCATGTTCAGCAGAGATTGCTACTCAGCAGAGCACAATGAACACCTATATACAGATCCTACAGGGTCACACCATTGACAAGCGATAGACACAGCCAGGGGCGTAACTAGACTGCTAAAAAGGAGGCAATTATTTTTTTTACCCTAAGCCCAATGCAAGGCTACACTCACCCAGTCCTAATAAAATCTGGTCCTACCTCATCCAGGGTGTCGCTGGCGTTGGCGTGATGTCCACTGGATCCAAAACAAGGTCCCTGTGGTAATCACATAAGGAAGAGATGGTGACTGTCCCTGTGAAATCACCAGCAGGGGGCGCTGTCCTGTAAGACTGAGCCATGAATAGCAGGGTAATCTAGGACATTTGCCCTAAGTGCTACCAGACAGTACTAATGCACACCTTGAGGCCTCTTCACAAAAGTTATGTCCTTGTGGCCCCTGACAGCAGTTATGCCCACCTTTGTTCCTGTCACAATAGTTATGCCCAGATATGTGCCCGCTCACAGTAGTTATAGCCAGATATGTGCTCCCTCACAGTAGTTGTAGCCAGATATGTGCCCCCTCACTGAAGATATTCCCAGATATGTGGCCCTCTCACAGTAGTTATGCCAGATATGTGCCCCCTCACAGTGGTTATAGCCAGATATGTGCCCCCTCACAGTAGTTATGCCAGATATGTGCCCCCTCACAGTGGTTATAGCCAGATAGGTGCCCCCTCACAGTAGTTATACCAGATATGTGCCCCCTTCACATTAGTTATGCCAGATATGTGCCCCCTCACCATAGTTATGCCAAATTATGTGCCCCCTCACAGTAGTTATGCCAGATTAGGTGCCCCCTCAAAATAGTTATGGCACATTAGGTGCCACTGCCCCCTCAGTAGATATGGCCACCATCATCATCATCAGTGCCAGGAAGGGAGCCAAACACTGCACAGGGGGCACCATCATCATCATCAGTGCCAGGGAGGGAGCCACACATAGCACAGGGTGCACCATCATCAGTGCCAGGGAGTCACACACTGCACAGGGGGCACCATCATCGTCAGTGCCAGGGAGGGAGCCACACACTGCACAGGGGGCATCATCATCATGATCATCATGATCATCAGTGCCTTTCTCCACCCTCCCCCAGTCTGCAGCATTATGGGAAAAAAAAACACATACTTACCTTCTTCCCTGATGATGTGCTCCCACACTCATTCCTGGTCTTTCAGCGCTCCTCCTACAGCCAGCAGTGCGATGCTGCCAGCAGGGGGAGCACTGGAGCTCCTGCTTCACTCTGGAGACAGCCAGGCAGTGACAAGAACTGCCGGGTGTCTAAGTGCGTGCGCCTTAGCGCCAACCTCCCCCAGACCCCCCCTTGCATCATATTATACAGTACATGTTTGAAGAGCACTCTGATGGGGCCCAGCATTGTCACTGTACTTCATACCCGGCCCCGTTAGAGCCCTCCATGAGTCAGGGCTTTACTCCGTCTCTCCTGGGGGGCCACGTGGGCCCCTCTGACTTAAGTGCCCGGTCGCAATTGCGACTGCTGCGACCCCTGGACACAGCTCACCTCCTCCTCCCATTCTCTGCACAGGTTACAAAGACCATAGAAGTCAATGGGTATATTCCTAAAAACTGTATGAAAGTAAGATGTATTTGTTAGCAACCAATCACAGCACAGCTTTTATTTTTCAAGAGTTTTGTTTTTACATTGTTCACTGTGTGCTCAAAAATTACATGACAGCCTTATTCTGTGGGTCAGTATGGTTCAGCATGCAGTACGGGTACGCTCCATACTCCGTACACTGCCCCATGACATAACTGTACATCGTGGTGAGCATAAGGGTTAATAAACTTCTAGTAGCAAGTTTCTATATTGACAGGGAATGTCCCACAGGATTGGCGCATGGCAAATGTGGTGCCAATAGTCAAAAAGGGTCCAAAAACAGAGCCTGGAAACTTTAGGCCGGTAAGTTTAACATCTGTTGTGGGTAAACTGTTTGAAGTTTTTCTAAGAGATGCTATGTTAGAGCATCTTAACGGAAATAAGCAAATAACGCCATATCAGCATGGCTTCGTGAGGGATCGGTCATGTCAAACAAGTTTTATCAGTTTCTATGAGGAGGTAAGTTCTAGACTTGACAGCAGCGAAGCAATGGATGCCCTTATATCTGGACGTCTCCAAAGCATTTGACACTGTACCACATAAAAGGTTAGTATATAAAATGAGAATGCTCGGACTGGGAGAAAACGTCTGTAAGTGGGTAAGTAACTGGCTCAATGATAGAAAACAGAGGGTGGATATTAACGGTAAATACTCAGATTGGGTCACTGTCACTAGTGGAGTACCTCAGGGGTCAGTATTGGGCCCTATTCTCTTCAATATATTTATTAATGATCTTGTAGAAGGCTTGCACAGTAAAATATCAATTTTCGCAGATGACACTAAACTGTGTAAAGTAATTTACACTGATGAGGACAGTATACTACTACAGAGGGATCTGGATAGATTGGAGGCTTGGGCAGATAAGTGGCAGATGAGGTTTAACATTGACAAATGTAAAGTTATGCACATGGGAAGGAATAATGCAAGTCACCCGTACTTATTAAATGGTAAAACACTCGATAACACTGACATGGAAAAGGATCTAGGAATTTTAATAAACAGCAAACTAAGCTGCAAAAACCAGTGTCAGGCAGCTGCTGCCAAGGCCAATAAGATAATGGGTTGCATCAAAAGGGGCATAGATGCCCGTGATGAGAACATAGTCCTACCACTTTACAAATCATTAGTCAGACCACACATGGAGTACTGTGTACAGTTCTGGGCTCCAGTGAACAAAGCAGACATAGCAGAGCTGGAGAGGGTCCAGAGGAGGGCAACTAAAGTAATAACTGGAATGGGGCAACTACAGTACCCTGAAAGATTATCAAAATTAGGGTTATTCACTTCAGAAAAAAGACGACTGAGAGGAGATCTAATTAATATGTATAAATATATCAGGGGTCAGTACAGAGATCTATCCCATCATCTATTCATTCCCAGGACGGTGACTGTGACGAGGGGACATCCTCTGCGTCTGGAGGAAAGAAGGTTTGTACACAAACATAGAAGAGGATTCTTTACGGTAAGAGCAGTGAGACTATGGAACTCTCTGCCTGAGGAGGTGGTGATGGTGAGTACAATAAAGGAATTCAAGAGGAGCCTGGATGTATTTCTGGAGTGTAATAATATTACAGGCTATAGCTACTAGAGAGGGGTCGTTGATCCAGGGAGTTATTCTGATTGCCTGAAAGGAGTCGGGAAGGAATTTTTATTCCCCTAAAGTGAGGAAATTGTCTTCTACCTCACAGGTTTTTTTTGCCTTCCTCTGGATCAACTTGCAGGATGACAGGCCGAACTGGATGGACAAATGTCTTTTTTCGGCCTTATGTACTATGTTACTATGTTACCTATGGAATGGAACAACAAAGAGTTATATGAAACGAGGATCTAGACAGTAATGGTGAACCTTTTACAGACTGAGAGCCCTAACTGCAACACAAAACCCACTTATTTATCGCAAAGTGCCAACACAGCAATTTAACCGGAATACTACAGTCCAGTATAGTATATCTTCCATGTACTTTATCATTTACCTATAATAGCTATTCATAGTGCTCCCTGCGCTGATGAATGGCAGGAAAAATCTATGGCATATTGGTATAACATAGACTTTTTCCAGGGCGCGGGTGCCCACAAACAGGGCTCTGAGTGCCGCCTCTGGCACCCGTGCCATAGGTTCGCCATCATGCTCTAGAACACTGGTTCTCAACATTTCCACATCAACTACCCCGTAGTGACAAGTACCCCCAACGAAGAGAACAAGAAGAAATGTTAGCAAAATAAGACTATTCTTATTCTGCTGTCATAGGATCTATTCCAAGTCTCTGGCAGCAGTTCCTTCAAATTTGACAAGAATAGCGCAGCATGCAGCACTTATCTACTACCTGTCAAAATGAGAGACTCTACATTAGGACCCAAGATGGATGACTATAACTTTTAAAATGACATTCTGCCTACCTAACGTACAGGGGAATACAGCACTACATACCTATTATACGTTTAAACATAAAAATATTATGAAAAAAGCATCCATACCCCTTAGGCCTCATGCACACGACCGTTGTGTGCATCCGTGACCGTTGTGCCGTTTTCCGTTTTTTTTCGCAGCCGCAACCGTGATCCGTGTATCCTGTCCTATTTTTTTGACAGACAACGGTTCACGGACCCATTCAAGTCAATGGGTCCGTGAAAAAACACGGATGCACACAAGATTGGCATCCGTGTCCGTGATTCGTGGCCGTAGGTTACTTTCATACAGACGCCCCCCCGTCCCTCCCTCCCCGGTCTCGCAAGATGATGTGGTGAAGCCCAAGCAAAGGCTACAAGAGGTGATGAAGAGAGGTGAGTATTATATATATTTTTTTTTTATGTAAGTACTAGGGGCCATGCTGGGGGCACTATGAAGGTGGGGGAAAGAATGTGGGCCATTACATATTATACAGAGGGACCAATATATATTATAAAGAGGGGCCATTAAATATTATACAGAGGGGCCAATATATATTATACAGAGGGGCCATTATATATTATAATTATACAGTGAGACCATATACACTCACCTAAAGAATTATTAGGAACACCTGTTCTATTTCTCATTAATGCGATTATCTAGTCAACCAATCACATGGCAGTTGCTTCAATGCATGTTGTGGTCCTGGTCAAGACAATCTCCTGAACTCCAAACTGGATGTCAGAATGGGAAAGAAAGGTGGGCTACAACAGCAGAAGACCCCACCGGGTACCACTCATCTCCACTACAAATAGGAAAAAGAGGCTACAATTTGCACAAGCTCACCAAAATTGGACTGTTGAAGACTGGAAAAATGTTGCCTGGTCTGATGAGTCTCGATTTCTGTTGAGACATTCAAATGGTAGAGTCCGAATTTGGCGTAAACAGAATGAGAACATGTATCCATCATGCCTTGTTACCACTGTGCAGGCTGGTGGTGGTGGTGTAATGGTGTGGGGGATGTTTTCTGGGCACACTTTAGGCCCCTTAGTGCCAATTGGCCATCGTTTAAATGCCACGGGCTACCTGAGCATTGTTTCTGACCATGTCCATCCCTTCATGACCACCATGTACCCATCCTCTGATGGCTACTTCCAGCAGGATAATGCACCATGTCACAAAGCTCGAATCATTTCAAATTGGTTTCTTGAACATGACAATGAGTTCACTGTACTAAAATGGCCCCCACAGTCACCATAGTGCAACCCAATAGAGCATCTTTGGGATGTGGTGGAACGGGAGCTTCGTGCCCTGGATGTGCATCCCCCTCTAATCTCCATCAACTGCAAGATGCTATCCTATCAATATGGGCCAACATTTCTAAAAAAAAATGCTATCAGCACCTTGTTGAATCAATGCCACGTAGAATTAAGGCAGTTCTGAAGGCAAAAGGGGTCCAACACCGTATTAGTATGGTGTTCCTAATAATTCTTTAGGTGAGTGTATATTAATAATGGCCCCTCTGTATAATATATAATGGTCCCCCTGTATAATAAATAATGGCCCCTCTGTATAATATATAATGCCCCCCTGTATAATATATAATGGCCCCTCTGTATAATATATAATGGCCCCTCTGTATAATATATAATGGCCCCTCTGTATAATATATAATGGCCCCTCTATATAATATATAATAGTCCCTCTGTATAATATATAATGGCCCCTCTGTATAATATATAATGGCCCCCCTGTATAATATATAATGGCCCCTCTGTATAATATATAATGGCCCCTCTGTATATTATATAATGTCCCCTCTGTATAATATATAATGGCCCCTCTGTATAATATATAATGGCCCCTCTGTATAATATATAATGGCCCCCCTGTATAATATATAATGGCCCCTCTGTATAATATATAATGGCCCCTCTGTATAATATATAATGGCCCCCCTGTATAATATATAATGGCCCCTCTGTATAATATATAATGGCCCCTCTGTATATTATATAATGTCCCCTCTGTATAATATATAATGGCCCCTCTGTATAATATATAATGTCCCCTCTGTATAATATATAATGGCCCCTCTGTATATTATATAATGTCCCCTCTGTATAATATATAATGTCCCCTCTGTATAATTTATAATGGCCCCTCTATATAATATATAATGGCCCCTTTGTATAATATATAATGGCCCCCCTCTGTATATTATATAATGGCCCCTCTGTATAATATATAATGTCCCCTCTGCATAATATATAATGGCCCCTCTGTATAATATATAATAGCCCCTCTGTATAATATATAATGGCCCCCCTCTGTATAATATATAATGGCCCCCCTCTGTATAATATATAATGGCCCACCTGTATAATATTTAATGGCCCCTCTGTATATTATATACTGTCCCCTCTGTATAATATATAATGGCCCCTCTGTATAATATATAATGGCCCCTCTGTATAATATATAATGGCCCCTCTGTATATTATATAATGTCCCCTCTGTATAATATATAATGTCCCCTCTGTATAATATATAATGGCCCCTCTGTATAATATATAATGGCCCCTCTGTATAATATATAATGGCCCCTCTGTATAATATATAATGGCCCCTCTGTATATTATATAATGGTTCCTCTGTATAATATATAATGTCCCCTCTGTATAATATATAATGTCCCCTCTGTATAATATATAATGGCCCCTCTGTATATTATATAATGTCCCCTCTGTATAATATATAATGTCCCCTCTGTATAATATATAATGTCCCCTCTGTATAATATATAATGGCCCCTCTGTATAATATATAATGGCCCCCCTCTGTATAATATATAATGGCCCCTCTGTATAATATATAATGGCCCCTCTGTATATTATATAATGTCCTCTCTGTATAATATATAATGTCCCCTCTGTATAATATATAATGGCCCCTCTGTATAATATATAATGGCCCCCCTCTGTATAATATATAATGGCCCCCCTGTATAATATTTAATGGCCCCTCTGTATAATATATAATGGCCCCTCTGTATAATATATAATGGCCCCTCTGTATATTATATAATGTCCCCTCTGTATAATATATAATGGCCCCTCTGTATAATATATAATGGCCCCTCTGTATATTATATAATGTCCCCTCTGTATAATATATAATGGCCCCTCTGTATAATATATAATGGCCCCTCTGTATAATATATAATGGCCCCCCTCTGTATAATATATAATGTCCCCTCTGTATAATATATAATGTCCCCTCTGTATAATATATAATGGCCCCTCTGTATAATATATAATGTCCCCTCTGTATAATATATAATGGCCCCTCTGTATAATATATAATGGCCCCTCTGTATAATATATAATGGCCCCTCTGTATATTATATAATGTCCCCTCTGTATAATATATAATGTCCCCTCTGTATAATATATAATGGCCCCTCTGTATAATATATAATGGCCCCCCTCTGTATAATATATAATGGCCCCCCTGTATAATATTTAATGGCCCCTCTGTATAATATATAATGGCCCCTCTGTATAATATATAATGGCCCCTCTGTATATTATATAATGTCCCCTCTGTATAATATATAATGGCCCCTCTGTATAATATATAATGGCCCCTCTGTATATTATATAATGTCCCCTCTGTATAATATATAATGTCCCCTCTGTATAATATATAATGGCCCCTCTGTATAATATATAATGGCCCCCCTCTGTATAATATATAATGGCCCCCCTGTATAATATATAATGGCCCCTCTGTATAATATTAATGGCCCCTCTGTATAATATATAATGGCCCCTCTGTATATTATATAATGTCCCCTCTGTATAATATATAATGTCCCCTCTGTATAATATATAATGGCCCCTCTGTATAATATATAATGGCCCCTCTGTATATATATAATGTCCCCTCTGTATAATATATAATGTCCCCTCTGTATAATATATAATGGCCCCTCTGTATAATATATAATGGCCCCTCTGTATAATATATAATGGCCCCCCTCTGTATAATATATAATGTCCCCTCTGTATAATATATAATGTCCCCTCTGTATAATATATAATGGCCCCTCTGTATAATATATAATGGCCCCTCTGTATAATATATAATGGCCCCTCTGTATATTATATAATGTCCCCTCTGTATAATATATAATGGCCCCCCTGTATAATATATAATGGCCCCCCTCTGTATAATATATAATGGCCACCCTGTATAATTATTATATATAATGGCCCCTCAGTAGAATATATAATGGCCCCTCTGTATATATTATACATCTTGAAAACACTAGTTTACATGATTCTTGTCACACTCAAGAAAAGAATCTTAAAAAAAACAACTTTCAGAACTTTTTTATTTGAAGAAGTCTCGTTTTACAGATAACATCACCTTCTTGCAAAGCTTTACTATAGACTCCACAGATCAGAATTGACATTCCTCTCACTAGAAAAAACATCAAAATCAAAGAATCACATCAGACCGCTGAGTCAGGTTGTGTGGCCACGGAGAGAGGAAATGAAAGATGGCCCAGAAAATACTAATCACTTTATGCTTCCTGCCAATGAGGGTTAGTACAATAAGGCATTATGTACAACACATTGACATCAATGTATGGGCATTACTAGATTCTTTCTCTTTGCTAGAATCTAATCCTGCATATTTGTCACCTCTTTACTGAAGAAATACTAACTTTATTTTGCAAGTCAGTATCACTAAAGAATGATTTATTTTACCACACATCAGTATCAGGGAGAAATTAAGATTAATTAAAAGGGTTCTCCGGGCAGCCAGCATAGAACGTGAGCAGCACAGGTTGCCTCCACTTCCAGAGCTGCTTACAGTGGTAAGAAGGCAGCGCCTCACCACACAATATGCTCTGGCAATATTCTACATATTGTTGTGTTCTCCTGTCAGGCTGCTCAGCCATGATTGCATTTCATTGGCAGAAAAACACAAAAGCCTTCTAGTTTAGTGAAGCCTTACCCACTCATTCCCCTAGACCAGTGGTGGCGAACCTATGGCACGGGTGCCAGAGACAGCACTCAGAGTCCTCTCTGTGGGCACCCGCACCCTGGAAAAAGTCTATGGTGTACCAATATGCCTAGACTTTTCCTGACATTCATCAGCGCATAGCTCACTATGGACGGCACAGCAGCGCACTGAATGCAGGCAGGATATTATAGCTAAATGATAAAGTACATGGAAGATATACTGTATTGGTATTCAGGTTAAATTGCTGTGTTGGCACTTTGCGATAAAGTGGGTTTTGGGTTACGGTTTGGGCACTTGGCCTCTAAAAGGTTCGCCATCACTGCCCTAGACTCTGCAGATGGTGGCAACCAGTCCTGCTCACTTTCTAAGACAGGTTGCTTGTGGCCATTTTGAATCATTCCTGGAGAACCCCTTTAACCACCAGGCCCTTTATAGTAGTCATATACAGCGGAGGGGGCCGTGAGTGCACATAACATTCTCAATTGAAAACTAGTTTAGTGCTCTCATTAAGAGAAACAAAATAAGAGTATTGCAGGTTTGATACCTTTTAATGGGCTTGTCCGGGTTCAGAGCTGAACTAACACATGCCTCCATTTTCACCCCGGCAGCCCCCCTAACTTGAGCATCAGAGCAGTTCATGCTCGGATGCTCTCCTTTGCCCTGCGCTAAATTGCGCAGTGCAAAGGAATTTTCAAGAGTTCTGGTGACGAACTGGGCTCTCCATGGGGCAGTCAGGAAGCCCGGTGACGTCACCGGCACTGATGGTTGGGTTTTAGCTCTGCCCTAGCCAGTAACAGCTAGGGCAGTGCTAAAGCACGCCCATCAGAGCCGGTGACGTCACTGGACACACTGCCGGCAGAAGCCTCTGCCCAGCAGTGTGTTATTGTGATTTAGCGCAGGGCAAAGGAGAGAATGGGAGCATGAATTTCTCAGATGCTCAAGTCAGGGGGGCTTCCTGGGTGAAAATGGAGGTATGTCTGGGTTCAGCTCTGAACCCGGACGACCCCTTTAATGGCGAACAAAAAAAGAATAATGTTACATAGCGAGCTTTCCAGATATCACCAGTCCCTTCATCAGACGTTTATTCTCCATTGAAGACATTAGGAGTTAAGGAGATAGGCAAGCCAGTGACTTGAAAAGAGGGAGCCACACACATGTGTCTCCACTTCTTTTTGACTGGATAGGATTAATGTTGAGCGAACTTGTGGTTTCAAGTTTGGCGTACAAGGTTCGGGTTATCTAAGAATTCTGTTATGGCAGAGAGTTCCCTAGTCTCACTTGCTTTTACAGTAAAGAACCCCTCCTGGTGCTGCAGGATAGTGCAATAGTGCTGTAGGAAAAACTAGTCCGTACCGCGCCTGACCGATAAGAGAAAATATACAAATAATAGTATCCATACTAACTATATGAAACTACATTACAACCTATGTATCTCTGCCCTATTGATTGATCACTTAATATAATAAACATAAGCTTCAGTATGACCTACCCAGGCCACTCTGAGGTCTCGCCACTGGATGACTCCATTGGTGGTGTATGTCAAAGCTTGCGCTCAGTCTGGAGCTCTCTGTGACATCACACAGCGCTCCAGACTGAGCGTGAGTTTTGAAGAATGAGACATGCCACCAGCTGGGGCACACTTATTATTCGGAACTGCTCACCAGATCGCTAGCTATTTGGGCATTCACCAAGACATACAGCAGTTCCGTAGCGTTGAATGGAACAGCAGAAACGCATGTGTGCCACTCTATTCAAATGGGGAGCAGAGGCGTTGTCCCATTCTCTGGCCCAGTGGTCAGACCAAAGACGATCAGACACTTATCCCCTATCCTGTGGATAGGCGATAAGTTATCTTAATGGGACTTATTATTTTCCACTTATCTGCCCAAACTATCATCTTCTGTATTAATCACATAAACAATTATTATAATCTGCAAAAATGTATATTTTACTATGCTTATTCATGGTTTTTATCTGTGCATTTACTTTAAATTAGAAATCCATACATTTTCTATTGTATTTTGAAATGCCACATTTGTTCTTATGAACACTGAATAACAGGTTGTTACAACCCCGTTCTCAGCATCACTAAATGGTGATATAATCTTGTTTAAAGCCCTGACCTGTAACAATATATGAAATTCTATAGAATAATACCCCCCTCCCCAAATCCTTTTCCTAATTGGTCCTTGGCTTTTAAGGGATATGTTAGTATTCATATGATCAAATGACTATTTTCTCCTGTTATGCCTCTAATGCATATTGTAAGTGGAATAGATATTTCAGATTTTGCATCTCACTTCTGTTTCTTGCATATGGCTCTAATTGATTTTATGCTTTCATGCCTCCTGTTAACCAGATGGCTCATGCGGGCTCTTCATAACTCAGATCAAGACATCCTAATAAAAGAAAAACACGCTAGCCTGTTACCTGCAGTTTATGAATTCTGCTCATAAAAGGCAAGCTTCTGCCATGACTAACAGATGAATACGAAAGCCCCTTTGTTTTATCATTAATTGGAACCGTCTTCCAAAAACCCTTTATAATGTAGATGATGCTAAAACATAAAATATTAATACACAGTAGATTGACGTTGGTTGATGGTTGAACAGAAGTTGAACCAACAATCATCTGGTGACCCTTAGTTTTACTGATGGAGCCATCCACATTTTAGTCCATATTACAATTTTCATACATGTTCAATGAAACCGGGAGACAGACAAGAGACCTTGCTGGGAACGTTCTTTCAAAGAAAAATCTTTCATCCATGAGTGATTATTTTTTTTAATGAAAGATCTTTTGTCCCACTATTGGGTAAAAATGTAAAACATGGTCGACTTCTTTTCAGATGATAATGTCAACAGTTGGCTAAAACGGTATTTCATTGTTAAATTTCACCTGATGAACAATTGTTTACCTGATGAAATTGTTTATTTTGATTAACTTTAGCCTAATCGGTATTGGGACCAGTCATCAGACCTTTACTTTACTGTGACAATGATATGAGGGCAATAAGAGAACCAGGCAGATGTTGGTCAGCAGTTGTCTACTCTTCTGGGCATTTGAACACAGTTATTAGCCACTAGGAGTCTAGGAACATAATATACTTGGTTTAACTTAAAGCTCTGTAAATAACTAAAGATCTTTGGCTCCACTCCAGTTGTGAGGCTCTTGGCACTGCCATAATGCCAAATGATCAGCCTACCCATTAGTTAGTCTATATTTCAGGGACATTTTAAGGTCTTTCTATAATAGAGAAGGGGGTTGGGGGGGCAATACTTAAAAAAATGTTAAAACATATCATATATCAATGTAAGGGATTAATTTGATTATTTCTGTCTAGTAGAAAAGACTATCATTTTTGATGATCACTATTAGTGTTGAGCGAAGCATTCAAAGTCGAATTTAGAATTCAATCTGAAGTTTAGGAAAACTTTGATTTTCAACGAATATGAATTTCCTCGCGCTTTGTGGTAACAAATCAGTTTTTCCTAAAATGGCGGCTGCACATGTTAAAAAGTGAAAGAAGCTCGGGAACGCAGGATCACCCATAATGCCGTGCAGCCACCAATCCCGCATAAAACCCTCATCCCATGTGGTCTCCTCCATTGTCCTGTGAGCTGAGCAGAGGGAGAGACATGGCAAGCACTCATGCACTAGGGACAGTGTTGCTGAAAATGATTAATAGAAGAATATTGGAGAGAGAGAGTGCAGGGAGAGTGTAGGGAGAGTGCAGAGAGACTTATTCTGTATCAGTTTTATATATTTATTCCTACATTTAACTATTCTTACATCAGCTGTAAACTAAGATATGTAATTCAATACCAATAAGTTGGAAGCCTTTATTATTCCAGTGCCAACCAATACCATCCAGTCAGCACCGCTTAGGGGGGCCAGGTCTTAATGATGACCATCCTTATCTTTTGCTAGCTTTACTTCTTCCAAATCATCCTTCTTGGTCTCCATGTCCTAGAAAAGTCAGCAATATGCAGAGATCGGAGGAGTTCCTGATGACATATTCTATCAATATTAGATGATGTGGAAAAGGAGGAAAAGCAGATGGCAGAAGAAGGGCTCCCACCTGTAGGACAGGAGAGCAGTGGCATTGGAGAAGTGGGTATGCCAGAGCTGATGAATGTTCTGTGTTTACTGTCAAATAACCTGCAGGAGGTTGCAGGTGAGAATAGCAATAATATGCATATTGCCCCCCACCTAACCAGCCAAACCCCATAACAGCAACAGCCCCTATTTAAAGGTGCCGCACGGCCATTAATAATGAAGACCAACTAAACAGTGCGCCCTGATTATCAAATGAAAGGCAGCTGCGGGCTAATTGGCCGCACAGTTCTTCACCGCAGCATGGCCACAACCTGTCCGCAGCATGGCCGCTTCGTGTGGCTGTACCCTAAGGCAGATTGGCCTGGGTATACCTGATTTATATCGATTTCTGACGTAATAATTCAGAACTATTCAAATTTCTTGGCTAACTTCGGCGAAGTTGTCAAATTAAATTTTTCAAAACTTTGTTCATCTGTAAACGCTATGTATTTTGAGATCATTAAAACTGCATTTTTTTATTTATTTCCAAGTACAATGTCCATTGTGACCCAAATGTCTACAAATAGCAAACATGTCACATAACCTGCATGGGTAAAGTAGTGCTAGGCTGAGTTCACGTTTCCATGTCTGACACCTCATCATAAGGCTGAGATAAACAAGACATGAAAGAAACCATATGCCAGCAATGGGGAAGCTACATTTTAACCAGAAATACTGTATATTTAGATATTTTTAGACATCTGGAGCACATAAGTTGCCAAACCATTTGCTTAGATTGTACGTCTTTCGGCCAATTTTTTATTATTTTAGCACCTTGTGACTAATAGACTGGAAATTCAATTGTCATCCAACACCATAATGTTTTTCATAATTGTGTCATACTGTAAATACAATACACAAATAGAAAAGGTAGATTATAGCCGAAACGCTGTCTTTTTAATTGAAGGCAGACAAGCCAGCAGTACACACGTATCATTATCATGTAAATCCCCTTCTACTGAAGCTCTGGGACAATGGATTCTATTGATGTTGTCTGACATCTCCTCTCCAGGGAGTCTCAAGGCCAGCTCTGCCACTTCCAGGATACTGGCCTCTCTCAACTGTCTCTTTTTACGATATCCTTCTTGGTGAAGTAATCACAAAAAAAACAGGATATTGTATAACTCTTTTCAAGAACTGTGTAAAACCTCCTCCCAAAATGACAATGCAAAGAATGTCTTTTTCCATTTGAAATAAACTCGCTGATGACATGCTGCCATTGAGAGAATTAATAAAAAAGCAAGTTAAAACGACCCATTACAAGGACTGGAATGTGATCCTGTCAACGCCGTATACTGATCTGTGGTGCATGTCAACAAAGTGATTTGTAATAATCTGGATTTAAATATAGTCATGCAAGACTCACCCCATTCAGGTATACTTTATCACCAAAGTAAGTGATGGCATATTGCTGGAATATTAAAGGGGTTGTCTGATTATAGCAAAGGCTCTCCATATTCCCCATCATGGCCACAGAAGGGACAAACACCGTTTTATTCTGGTGGGGCCATCCCGCTATTCATTTCGATGGCCAGCACACAACACATTTTACTGAAGAGCCAGCTAGAAATGTCCCTGGCCATAACAAATTATTGCTGGGTGTTTCTAAAGCTGGACCTTTGACAATTAGCTTATGACCAGGCCGGCTTGAGAACAAGGGTTGTCATAATGAGACAACTACTGTTAGGCTACTTTCACACTAGCGTTCGATCGGATCCGTTCTGAACGGATCCGATCATAATAATGCAGACGGAGGCTCTGTTCAGAACGGATCCGTCTGCATTATATTAGCATATAACAGCTAAGTGTGAAAATAGCCTCGTACGGATCCGTCCAGACTTTCAATGTAAAGTCAATGGGGGACGGATCCGCCTGAAGATTGAGCCATATTGTGGCATCTTCAAACGGATCCGTCCCCATTGACTTACATTGTAAGTCTGGACGGATCCGCACGCCTCCGCACGGCCAGGCGGACACCCGAACGCTGCAAGCAGCGTTCAGCTGTCCGCCTGTCCGTGCGGAGGCGAGCGGAGCGGAGGCTGAACGCCGCCAGACTGATGCAGTCTGAGCGGATCCGCTCCATTCAGACTGCATCAGGGCTGGACGGCTGCGTTCGGGTCCGCTCGTGAGCCCCTTCAAACGGAGCTCACGAGCGGACCGACGAACGCTAGTGTGAAAGTAGCCTTAAAGAGGACCTTTCATGTTTTTTTTATTAATTGAGATGAATACCTTTACTTGGGGGGTAGCTGATGCTGCCACCCTGCCTGATTTTCACGCTCAGTATGCTAATACTGAGCATGGGTACAGGGAGGAGGAGATGCCAGGGTTTATCAATGGGCGTCTCCCGTCTCCAATCGCAGCGGAGAACATCACAGGCAGGGAGAAAAAAAAGCTCACCTATTGTGTAAATCAAGTTTTTCGCAGTAAACATATTTTTAAGAAAAGTCATTGTGTATGACAAAATTCTTAAATATTTCAGTTTTCATTCTGGCCACTGAGCCTCATAAGAAATTACAACTGTACAGATGATCCCTTTAAGCAGGCATCTCATTATCATAACAGACAGGATTACAGTGGAAGGTATCACCTTTATATATACAGTAGACAAGACCATACCATTCACAGCTAATCTACTCCTTCCTTGTACAGTAACCTCTGCACAGGTCACAGAGCCTGGCTTGAAAACTCTTGCATAGATGTCAATGAATATGTCCAGGCTACAGGTTCCTATGGTCCATGTGGCTGTTGCAAAGCATATTTGTAAAGAGTAACTCAGGCAAGATGTTGACCCCAATAATCCTGCATTAAAATTAAATTTACCATCAGAAAATAAACACAGATTAAAAAATAGAATATGTATCAGCATCTATTTTAATGAATCAAACTATAGGTTATAGATTCTCATTAAAGGATTTGTCCAGGAATTTATTATTGATGGTCTATCCTCAGGATAGGCCATCATTATCTGATCATCAGGGGCCCAAGACGCCAAGCACCCGCAGATCAGCTCTGTCGGGGTAGTGCTGGCGCTGGAACTACACAGCTCCTTTCATTGTGTAGTGGATGACGCTGGTTACTGCAGTACTGCTCTCATTCACTTCAGAACAACTGATAGGTATGGGTGCGTTGAGGTTAAAGGGGTTATCCAGAGCGTAAAACATGCACCCCCCAATGTCTGGACTTCTCAGATTATACTTACCTGCTCACCGGCACCCGTGTCCCTCCTGTTTCCCACACGGTTGCCAATGCATCTCTCCCACACGGTTGCCACTGCATCTCTCCGTCGCACTGATCAAAACATCCAGTGACAGGGGGGTCAGCGAATAGCAGGCCGTAACAGTGACGAGCCTCTTAGTATTGCGGGTGATGTTAGGGAGGCCAGTCCCCGTCGCTGCCTTCTATTTGCTGCCCCTGGTCCCAGTCTATGTCACTGAATGTTTTGATCTGCACAACGGGCAAGATGCAGCGGTGGCCGTGCATGGATCAGGAGCCACGTGGGTGCTGTGGAGCGGGGTAAGTATAATCTATATGAGGGGCCCGGGCATTGGGGGGCATTTTTTATACTTTTGATAACACCTATAATTTCAAATGAGTAGGTTCTCCCCACCTCCCCACCTTCTCAACATAAACTCCCCATCAGTGTCATCCTGGGGGGGCTACCCCCAATACTGTTCCGGCCGTGATCCCGAATTCCCCCAAATATCATACTGCACAAGAATAGTGGCATACATATAGTCCCCCACATAGTGCTTCCCAAAATCCCACTGTAACACCCCAGAGTGGCATTACCACTTCTTTACCCGCTACTATCTCTAATGGGCTAATATAATGTCATCTTGTGTATTTATTTCAGGTTCACTACACTGTGCATTCCTATTTCTAATGTTTGTAACTGTTATGTTCAAATATAATGTGCGTGGTTCACCAGCAGGTGACAGCAAATACAGCAGGGCTACAGTTAGGTTGAATGGAGCTTTCCATTCCATTCTACCCTCCCCCCACCCCCTTCCCCTCTGTGGAGAGGTGGGAGAGTCACACTTCCTGCAGGGAGGGTGGGAATCAGTTCTAGTTAGTCTAGCTTACCCCCTGCTAGGGGAAGGAGGGTGTGCTGGGCACGTCTGCTTGGCGTGCCTAAGCAAAGCCAGCCAGAGCACCTTCAGCTCTGCTGGATGTGGAGGCCACAGCTTATAGCCTAAGGAGCCAGCAGGAGAGTTCTCTGGCATAATTTAGAGACAGACTACAAAGTTGCAGCATACAGCAAAAGCTGAGTTATACAGCCAGCCTGTCAGTAAATCAGAGCCAGAGAGCAACAGATGTAGCAAGGTTGAGTATGCCTGCCAGAGTTTTAATGCCAAAGCCTGCTGGGACCAAGACAAAGTTTGTAGATTGAAAGTTTATCAAAGTAAAGCTGCTATTCAACACAAGGTCTGGACTTAATTATTTCTTCAAATTCCTCAACTATTCCCCCCTATTTGTCTGCTTCGGAGCCAACGGCTGGAGTTCAACCGTATCCAGGTAGGAGCACCGTGACACTCACTTACACTAGAAGGGACATTTTACGCCATCCTATACCACTCGGCCATTCCTATACCTGGGGACTTAATTCCCCTAGTGGGGCCCCAGGAAGCGGCTCGCTGCAACTGGCGCCTTGAACAGGATTTACGTGTGTGTCTTTATACTGCAAGGCCTACAGAATTGTCCAGAAACCCTTTAAAAATGACTTTATTACATTTATTGTGGAGCAACAGGCGCAGAAAAGTGTGTGTCAGCATCCAAAGGGTTAATTAGCCATCTTTGCCTGCAATGGTGTATCTTCTTGCCTCGCAAAAGCAGGAAAGTCAGTAAATGCCTAGCTCTAGAGCGGGTAAATACAGCCCTGCCCACAGGGAACGACCCAGTGAAAATGTACAGAGAGAAAACGCCACCCTAAAGCTCCTCCTCCCTGACCAGTTCACTGTGGCCAAAGAGGAAGTAAGATGGCGCGGCCTTAACCGACCTGGGGCGGAATGGTCTGGGGAGATGAAAGGCCCGAGATGCAGGCTGCCCTGCAGGAGATTTACGTGTCCCGACTACAGCAACACCCGAAAAAAATGTCCAAGGCGTCCGCCGCGCTGGCTGGTGCGGTAGAGGCGGCCAGAGTATCCACTTCACCGCCCATGAAGAGAGGGACTTTCCAAGGCCTAAATCCTATGGTGCCGAAAGAAATCATGGCTCATGCAGGTACTATGTGGGACTATAGAAGGGCCATAGAAGACTGGGTGGTCCGTGTGTTGGATCAACCACAGCCAAGAGACCCAGTATTGGAGAGGAGGATGAGAACCGTCATTTGGTTCTCCGTAGAGAGAAGTACTGGCTTCCTCCGAGACAACGAGATTGGGCAAGAGCTGTTTGTCAATCGTCGCTCGGTCAGGCACCAGTATCTGCCCCAGGCCCTACGCAACCTCTACAAGGGAGACCAAGTAGAATACACCCCAATGGAGGCTCTCAAGGAACCCTTTCCTACTGGAGTGACCCTCCAGGAAAGGCCCCTCATCCCAGCGTCAGCACCAGAGTGCTGCCAGGAAGACCCAGCAGCTACGCGTCGGGTACGCTGCCTGCAAGAAACCGGAGGGGAAGTACTGGGCTTTTGTGAAAAAACCCAAGCCAAGCTGGAACTTCTGATTCTGGGTTTTCCCCCGCCACCAATTTGCCAATTAGGATGTGTATCCACCACTACATTAACCTAAAGTCCAACAGTGGTAACCTATCAGCTCCCGTGGAAGATGGCAGCAGCGATGGAGAGAGCTGCCCAGGATTTGCCACCACGACCGGAGGATTGCCTATCAACTCCCTTACAGCCGGAGGTACTAGATCCCTTGCCTATGGCAGGAGGTTCCGGACCCAGGAAACACAAAGTTGCAGCAGCGACGATGACAAGTGTGACCTCTAGGTCACTACTAAGATCCGCTAGCAGGAATCGCCAAAGCACCACCATTGCTGCATGCCTGGATTACAAGAGACAGAAGAAACCCTTGATGAGCTTCAGCAGCAGTGAGGAGGATTTTAGGAACCTCCTCTAAAGAGTAGAGTTGAGCGAACACCTAGATGTTTGGGTTTGGGGAGTTCGACCGAACTTTAAAAAAAAGTTCGGGTTCGGGACCAGAACGTAATCTGAACTTGGACCCGAACCCGAACCCCATTGAAGTCAATGCGGACCCGAACGTCACTTTATTATTTTCCGTTATAACATGGTTATGATGGTTATGTGAAAAGCTTTCCATAGACCTTGGTGCTTGGAGGGGAATACAGGATAAAGCCATCCATCTATTTGCGGTGGTCTCATAGCATCGTGGAGGGATTAAAGTACATGACACCCCCATCTGTGACAGATGTCAGGAGATCAAGGAGACTGGCAAAGTGTGGAGGAATCTAACAGCCTCTTTGATTACTCTTAATTCAGTGTTGTTGTTGTTGTAAATGACCACATTCCTTGTTTCAGGTGTAGCTTAGTAGTCATTACTTCTACCCTATCTAGCGTGGTCCTCTCTGGAGTTCCTGCTTGTCCATCTCACTACAGAAGTTAAGTGTTGCGTTTGTGTTTTGTTTTCCCTTCCTTGTTGGTTGCTACTAGGCCTCAGGGAGATACATTTTTGTTCAGGTCAGTGCAGCTATGGATCCTATGTCTGCACTGGTTGGGTAGCTGCAGGGCTGTCTTTGTAGGTAGCAGACCTCCGCGCGACAGTCTTGCATATTCAGAGACCACAGGTGGCTGGTTCTGGTGGTGGGTACCAGGCCTGCCCTGAACATAAGGTTGCCCTCCCAGACTTTTCCAGGGGTAGTGACAATTTCATTCAATTCAGGGAGTCGTGTAAATTATACTTTAAACTGCGTCCATACTCTTCTGGGGATGAATGTCAACATGTGGGTATGATCATTTCATTGCTTAAAGATGATGCCCAGTCTTGGGCTTTTTCTCTGCCAACCGGATCACCGTCCCTCCAGTCGGTATATGATTTTCTAGAGCCTTAGGTCTTATTTATGATGAATCGGATCTCTCAGGGAGAGCGCTCCGCGAAGATCTATTGCTTTGAATTTAGGAGATGGGCTACAGATACGGAGTCTAATGATCCCGCTCTCTGTAGCCAGTTCTGTCAGGGTCCATCTGAGAGGCTGCAGAATGTGTTGTTCTTTCATGAGAAACCCGAGTCATTGGAAGCAGATATGTCCCTTGCTGTAGATGCCTGAGGCAGAGATCTAAGGGTCCACACCCTGAAGACGTACCGTCAAATAAGGTGGCTGCTTCCTTTGACACTTATGGTAAAGAGAGACCTGTGGTTACACCTTGTGATGAGCCTATGCAATTAGGGGAAGCTACTCCTATGACTTTGGTCATATGAAGTGAGTCTGTTTTTGTTGTGGGACATTTTGTAAATATTTGTCTGTACATTCATCGTCAAGGTGAAAACAAAAAAAAGTTTAATCCCCAAATTACTATTGGTGGTGTGAGTGCGGAGCAAGAAAACTTACTTTTGTCATTTACTGGTAGTACCCGATTTATCCTGTCTGCTGAGGTGGCGATAGAGTCCAAAACTGTGGAAATCGAGGTATTTATCAACAGTGGGGCACGGGTTAAGCTGATTGATGAAGTGGTAGTTGATCGTTTTAGTAAGATGGCGCATTTTATAGCATTATCTGCTCTACATAATGCCAAAACTCTTGCACAGGTGTTTGTCGATAAAACATTGTGAAACTACGTGGCATTCCCTCTGATGTGATGTCTGATCGGGGGACCTGATTCTGGAAAACGTTCTTTTCTTCGGCTTTTCATCCTCAGTTGAACGGACAGACTGAGCACACTAATCGGAATCTGGAGACTTACATGAGATGTTTTGTTTCAGAGAACCAGGAGGAGTGGTCATCATTCTTGTCGTTAGCAGAGTTTGCCATTAATAACCGTACACAGGAGTCTACTGATACCGTTTTTGGGGGCATATGGGTTACATCCGCAGTTTGGCACATTTTCTGGTTCTCAAACATCCGGTATTCCTGAGGAGGAACGATTTTCCTCTTCTTTGTCTTCGATTTGGCGGAAAATTCTAAATAATCTGAAAAAAATAGGCAACAAGTATAAGCCTGTGGCTGACAGGAGACGTATGAATGGTCCGGACCTGAGAGTGGGTGATTCTGTGTGGCTGACCACAAGAAACATTAAGCTTAAGGTACCTTCTTGGAAGTTGGACCCAAGATTTTTTGGTCCATATAAGATCACTGCTATTGTAAACCCTGTAGCCTTCCGTCTTGAACTTCCTCAGACTTTGAAAATTCATAACGTATTTAATAAGTTGTTGTTGAAGAAATGTGTCGAACCTGTTGAGCCATCCTCCTTGCCTCCTGCTCCTATCATGGTGGATGGTAATTTAGAATTTCAGATCAACAGGATTGTGGACTCCCAAGTTGTCTGTAGATCCCTCCAGTATCTCATCCACGGGAAAGGGTACGGCCCAGAGGAGAGGATGTGGGTTCCAGTCGCCGATGTTAATGCTAATTGTCTTGTGAAGGCCTTTCACTGAGCTCATCCTGATAAGGTCGGTCCTGGGTGCCTGGAGGTCACCCGTAGAAGGGGGGTACTGTCACAGAGATCAAGGAGACTGGCGGCGCGTGGAGGAATTGACCGGCCTCTTTGAATACTCTTGATTCAGTGTTGTTGTTGTTTATGACCACATCCCTTGTTTCAGATATAGCTTAGTAGTCATTACTTCTATCCTATTTAGTCTTACCCCACCCTTCTGACTGTGTGGTAATATAGCTTAATTTGCTTTTAGAAGAGCTGGTGTGTGGTCCTCTCTGGAGTTCCTGCTCGTCCATCTCACTACAGAAGTTAAGTGTCACATTTGTTTGTGTTTTGTATTCCCTTCCTTGTTGGCTGTCACTAGGCCTCAGGGAGATGCTTGTTTCTTCTTCTGGGAAGGAACGGGTTATCTCAGCCCTTCCAATATCCATAGGGATCTTTAGGGTCTCCAAGGTCCCAGGTTACAGGGTATGGGCATTCCTACCTTCAAGGGGTGCCCATACGGTTAGGAGTCAGGGCCAGGAGTAGGGTTCTCTAGGAAGTGACCTTTTCCTTTCCCTAGTGTTGAGGCCTAGTGGCTTTCCCTTTCCCTCCTGGTTGTCAGTGTGGTGTTTTCTCCTATACCTCATACGTGACACCCACGCTCCATATACGACTATAGCCACGTTGTGGAGTATTTGAGCACTTTGTGCAGTCTTGTTGTTTCACTAGTTATTACTGAGAGGACAAACTGTGAATAGACACCCTACTCATACGGGCAGGAACCTAGTGGTAGCTGTTGCTATATCAGTTTATGTATGTCAGTAATAGAAAATAATCTCATACAGCACTTTAACTTTTCCTTGGATACCCTTAGAGCACCTCCTAAGCACAAGCTGAGGGTGGTTTAGTTTTAAGTAAGGGGGAATGCTATGTTCAAATGTAATGTGAATTGTTCACCAGCAGGTGGCGGCAAATATGGCAGAGCTACAGTTAGGTCGAATGGAGCTTTCCATTCCATTCTAACTCCCCTCTGTGGAGAGGTTGGTGGGTCCCACTTCCTGCAGGAAGGATGGAGATCAGTTCTAGTTAGTCTAACTTACCCCCTGCTAGGGGAAGGAGGGTGTGCTGGGCCTTCAACTCTGCTGGATGTGGAGGCAAAAGCTTAGAGCCTCAGGAGACAGGAGGAGAGTTCTCTGGCATAATTAGACAGACTACAAAGAGAGAAGTTGCAGCATACAGCAAAATCTGAGTTATACAGCCAGCCTGTCAGTACAGTAGAGCCAGAGAGCAACAAATGTAGCAGAGTTGAGTTTGCCTGCCAGAGTTATAATTTAATGCCAAAGCTGGCTGGGACCACATTTTAGGCCACCCTATACCACTCGGCCATTCCTACACCTGGGTACTCAGTTCCTCTAGTGGGGCTTCAGGGGGCAGCCCACTACACCACTAATAGTAATTATTCTCTCCCAGAGTGTCTTCATTAGCAATAGTGCCCCCAATAGTGATAATGCTCCCCAAGAGCACCCCTATTAGTAGCAATGCTCTTCATATTGTGTCCAATAATAATAATGCCCCCACAGTACCTCTAGTAGTAATTTTGCCACCATAGTGTCGCCAGTATTTACAATGCCCCCTGCAGTAGCAAATATATATAATGCCCCCCCCCCCCCCCCCGTAGTTTCAGTGTATAATGCTCAGTTTGCTCACCCACCTAACGTCAGTCTTGCCAACCCAGTTATTGTTGCAAATAAATCTGTAAATCTGCCTGATGAAGGAGCCTCTGTGCTCTGAAGGCTGACAAATGTAATTGTTACGGTTAGCTAGTAAACTGCTAGCTAGTATCACTGCTATCATACTTTTGACTTTTTAAGGAAAATCATCTTTATTTTTCATAGGTTCCCTACGGGATACGAGAGTCTGGTGCTCTGAGGAGACTGAGGCCAGGGGCAATTATCCAAAGGTTAGAAGGGTAATACAGTTATCAGTGCAGAAAATACCGGCTGTTTATTAGAGAAATTTTTCTAAGATGACGCCGACCCTAGGACAATGCACCAGAGCTTTGAAAAGGTAACATGGGAGCCTAATGGGAAAGCATAATGACTCTAATGCTGGAGACATTGGTTCCTGGTATGACTGATCTAATGACTTCAGTCGGTTGATGTAGCAGTGAATTTGTTGGTTTTGCATTCATTTGCAATACAGTTCAACAGCAGCACAGCATGCCAAGAAAGGCCTGGGGTCATATAAGCTATGAAGATTTAGCAATCCCTGGAGAGTATCCAGTCCACCTTCAGGTCTCTTGTAATAATATGCATGCTTATTGCTTGTATGTTTTTTTTACAGAAATGCATCCTCCTGGAAAGAAGGAAATATTAGAATATTTTAGACTATATTTTTTTAAAACTTTATCTAAAACATATTGCATCAATGTAATTGCGCTGGCACTGTATTCAATAATGTCCCGACTCCCATGGATTAGGCTAATGAGACAGTGAGCAAGATGAAGTAGTCTCACGTGTATTATGAAATTATCATACATTATCATTAACTAAACAAAATTCCAATATTTCATATATGGCGTAATGTATATTTTACAGCCCCATAGCAATAAAACTTATCTGGCTAATGAGCGATGACAGTGTTGTCACTGATTGCAAGTGTTATGAGCCACATTAGGACATGTAATATGAGTCACCTTAAAGAATGATTCACTGTAATGAATTTCTCTGTCTCTTTCAGTCACCTCTTATTACCTCTTGGTGCTGGATGACACAATTGCCATACCATTAACTCCTTAAGGACTTAGAGCGTACCGGTATGCCCTGTTTCCCGAGTCCTTAAGGACTCAGGGCGTACCGGTACGTCCTAAGTTTAAATCGCAATTGCGGCGCGGCGGGGGTTAATCGCAACAGGATGTCCGCTGAAATCATTCAGCGGGCATCCTGTCACAATGCCGGGGGGGGGGGGTCCCGTGACACCCCCCGTGTCGGCGATCGCCGCAAACCGCAGGTCAATTCAGTCCTGCAGTTTGCGGCTTTTACCTTATCCGGCGGTTTGCGGGCGGCGGTGCCATCGGGTCCCCATGCAGCTGTAGGGGGGACCCGATGGCATGGAAGGCAGCGCAATGTCTAAGGAAGGCATTGCGCTGCCTTCCGGTGACGAGCCTGTGAGATCCAGCCCCCTGGATCCCACAAGCCGGAAGCTGTATGAGTAATACACACAGTATTACTCATACAGCCAATGCATTCCAACACAGAAGTATTGGAATGCATTGTAAAAGGGATTAGACCCTCAAAAGTTGAAGTCCCAAAGTGGGACAAAAAAAAGTAAAAATAAAGTTTTCCCCCCAAAAATGTAAAGTTTCAAGTAAAAATAAATAAAAACGTCATTTTCCCCAAATAAAGTTAAAAAAATGGTAAAAAATAGGAAAAAATTAAAGTATACATATTAGGTATTGCCGTGTCTGTATCGACCAGCTCTATAAACATATCACATGACCTAACCCCTCAGATAAACACCATAAAAAATAAAAACTGTGCTAAATAAACAATTTTTTTGTCACCTTACATCACAAAAAGTACAACAGCAAGCATTCAAAAAGGCTTTTGCCCACTAAAATAGTACCAATGTAACCGTCACCTCATCCCGCAAAAAATGAGCCCTTACCTCAGACAATCGCCCAAAAAATCTAAAAACTATGGCTCAGAATATGGAGACACTAAAACATTATTTTTTTTGTTTCAAAAATGATATTATTGTGTAAAACTTACAGAAATAAAAAAAAGTATACATATTAGGTATCGCCGCGTCCGTATCAACTGGCTCTATAAAAATATCACATGACCTAACCCCTCAGATGAACAGCGTAAAAAAATAAAAACTGTGCTAAATAAACAATTTTTTGTCACTTTACATCACAAAAAGTGTAATAGCAAGCGATCAAAAAGTCATATGCACCCCAAAATAGTGCCAATAAAACAGTCATCTCATCCCAAAAAAATCATACCCTACCCAAGGTAATCGCCCAAAAACTGAAAAAATTATGGCTCTCAGATTATGGAAACACTAAAACATGATTTTTTTTTGTTTAAAAAAAGAAATCATTGTGTAAAACTTACATAAATAAAAAAAAAGGATACATATTAGGTATCGCCGCATCTGTGACAACCTGGTCTATAAAAATAGCACATGACCTAACTTGTCAGATGAATGTTGTAAATAACAAAAAATAAAAACGGTGCCAAAACAGCTATTGTTACCTTGCCTCACAAAAAGTGTAATATAGAGCAATCAAAAATCATATGTACCCTAAAGTAGTACCAACAAAACTGTCACCCTATCCTGTAGTTTCTAAAATGGGGTCACTTTTTTGGAGTTTCTACTCTAGGGGTGCATCAAAAGGGCTTCAAATGGGACATGGTGTAAAAAAAAACAGTCCAGCAAAACCTGCCTTCCAAAAACCGTATGGCATTCCTTTCCTTCTGCGCCCTGCCGTGTGCCCATACAGCGGTTTGCGACCACATATGGGGTGTTTCTGTAAACTACAGAATCAGGGCCATAAATATTGAGTTTGGTTTGGCTGTTAACCCTTGCTTTGTAACTGGAAAAAAAAAAAAGGAAAATCTGCCAAAAAAGTGATATTTTGAAATTGTATCTCTATTTTCTATTAATTCTTGTGGAACACCTAAAGGGTTAACAACGTTTGTAAAATCAGTTTTGAATACCTTAAGGCTGGGTTCACACTTGAGCGCATTTTATGCGCGTTTTTGTCCATAGTCAACGCGCGTATTACGCGCGTTTGTGTGATTGACAGCAGTGTTGTCCAATGAAAATACAGCCCTGTCTATATGAAAGGTGTCTAATGAGAGAGAAATGCAGGTGGGAAATTTCATTTGTGTTGGGAGAGTGGATTGTTTGCAGTCATGGAATTCTCCAGAAGGCGACCAATTGCGGCAATTGTTGCATCTTGGTCAGGCTAGACATTTGCCTCTCACTAGGGTGTCGCCTTTCATTGCCTGTTGCTATGTGCCAAACGTGTGTTCGTACGCGCGTTTTTCTGGTCACAAACGCGCAAAAGAACATATTTGCGCGTTCCTATGCAATCCTATGGCCGCAAACGCGCAACAAAATGCCCCAAAGAAGCTCAAGAACTTTTTTGAGCGTAGGGCGTTTTTCAGCACGTTCAAACGCGCTGTAAAACGCTCAAGTGAGAACCAGGGCCATAGGGAAGCATTGGTTTTCATGTGTTGAGCGTTTTACAGCGCGTTTGAACACGCTGTAAAACACTCAAGTGTGAACCCAGCCTGAGGGTGTAGTTTCTAGAATGGGGTCTTTTTTGGGTGGTTTCTATTATGTAAGCCTCATGAAGTGACTTCAGACCTGAACTGGTCCCTAAAAATTGGTTTTTAAAAAATTTATAAAAAATTTCAAGATTTGCTTCTAAACTTCTAAGTCTTGTAACATCCCCAAAAAATAAAATATGATTCCCAAAATGATCCAAACATGAAGTAGACATATGGGGAATGTAAAGTAATAACTATTTTTGGAGGTATTACTATGTATTATAAAAGTTGAGAAATTGAAACATGGAAATTTGCAATTTTTTACAAGTTTTTGGTAAATTTTGTATTTAACTTACCGTATTTTTCGCCGTATAAGACGCACTTTTCCCCCCCCAGTTATTTTGCCCAGTTTTCAATGATACACCCGCCGCGATGCCGTGCGGCGGGTGTATCAGCTGTCAGGGAGGAGGGGCTGGGGGCGGCATCTGCATTTATAATGACAGCGGGGCCCGTGCAGTGACTGTATTCTAATACATGGGCCCCGCTTACTGTATAATCATATCCCTAATAGTTAATCGTTGTATGCATGTAAAAGCATAATCAGCGATAATGAGCGCTGTGTATTACTTACAATTAGAAGCGCTCGCCGTTCGGAGCAGAGAGGAGGGAGGAGGCAGGCCGGGAGGACGGGCGCTGGCAATGTGAGTCATACGTCACGCGCCTGCGCCGCCCACTTTATGAATGAAGCAGGCGGCGTGGGCGCATGACGTATGACTCACACTGCCAGCGCCCGTCCTCCCGGCCTGCCTCCTCCCTCCTCTCTGCTCCGAACGGCGAGCGCTTCTAATTGTAAGTAATACACAGCACTCATTAACGCTCATTATGCTTTTACATGCATACAACGATTAACTATTAGGGATATGATTATACAGTAAGCGGGGCCCGTGTAGTAGAATACAGTCACTGCACGGGCCCCGCTGTCATTATTAAAGCAGATGCGACCCCCATTATAAAAGCATATGCGACCCCCACACTTACGGAGGGGATCTGTGGATGACACATAGCATAAGATGCTATATATGTGGGGGGGCGGAGCTAGCTGCAGAGCCGACCAGAAGTAGCATGTAGGAGCTCTGCAGAAAGAATTGATATAAACCGATATAACTCGGCAAATTAAGGCTTAGCTACGCCTGAAACAACAGATCCTTACTCAGATCATCGCCCGGATCAAGGAGATATAATCTTTTCCTATATCTGAGGCGGCGGGGAGTTGCGGCCTACAAGAACTTCGTGAGCACCGGACTTTATTGGTGCGCTCACCCGGGCCACAGAAGCCGTGCCCCGCGGCTTTTTCACCACCTGCCGCTGGATTTAATAGAGGCCCTCAGCGGACGTGAGGTCTGCCTTAGGTGTGAGGCCACAGTATCTGGGACCCGCCGGATAGGCGGTGAATCTGCAGCGTCGCTTGAAGCCGATCAGACAGAGCTTTGAACCGGAGAAAGTAGATCCGGCCGTTTTGAAATTAGAAAACCACCGAAGACCACCCAGGACATCCCTGCCCGAGCGATCATAGATGTGGTGAGTGCCCTGAGCTGTCCTTACCAAGTGGCAGTAAAATATAGAACCTTGGCAGCTATACTCCCTGCCACATGAGATCGGCATTGTTACTTTGCAGGACCTGGCAGCCGAATCACTAAACGGATCAATCCGCCGGCTCTGAGAGGAGCGAAATTTGAACTGTCTGTTGTGCTAGCATTAAGTACAGAGCTCGGCTACAGCCAGAAAAGCTGCTAAAGCTACCAACTGGAGACACACTCCTGTTGTTAATGTTACAAGCTGCATTGCAAGGAAGATTACATCATTGAACTTTAAATATAAGGATATCTTCTAGGTGAAATCGGCAGATTTAAAGAGACGGTATCCTAAAATTACAACAGTAATCCCCCACATTCATAAAATGTTTTAAAAATCTGAACCTGGCAGGAGAAGGGGCGGAGCTTACGCCGGATGAAGATGGTCGCATAGCTCCGTGATATGTGAAGAGACTCGTCCCTAACGCCAGCTATAATTAGCCTACATTAGCGGAGATGGTGAAGATCGGGAACGCTAAGCATGCTGACACCCCAGCTCCCTCCAAAACTCAGATTGCTGGAGGAGAAATGGAGAAATTCTTAAAGAAAGCTGCCGCAACGATGGCTGCCAGGGAGCCTAAGATGGCGCCGACTCCACAGGCCAAAGCTCCGAAGCGCGCTCCTGCACAGTCAGAGGGTGAAAGCGACTCAGATGAAGCACAGGCCGGCTCTGACCTTCCGGTTACAAGAAAATACCTGGACCGTGCTTTGAACAGGATTATGGAGCCGATCCTCTCAGAATTGTCTGCCTGCAGAAACGAGGTGAGACATATTGGCGACCGTGTGGAGAAACTTGAGCAGCACCAAGCAGAGATAATAAATCACCAGACTGCGGTAACGGACTCTTTTCGCCGCTGTGCCCTATACTTAAACGACCTCCACTGCTCGTTAGAAGATCAAGAAAACAGGGGGCGCCGAAATAACCTGAGATTCCGTGGAGTGCCAGAATCAGTCTCAACAGGAGACATTTCAGCGTCCATCATGGATATCTGCGGATCACTCCTGGGCCCTAACTTCTCCCAAGAAGTAATTATAGAACGGGCGCACAGAGCCCTCAGGCCCAAACCTAAGCCAGCCGAACCTCCTAGGGACATAATATGTAGGTTCCTGAATTTTCAAGTGAAAACCGCCGTTCTGGAAGCCGCACGTGATCACCCTGACTTGATATACAAGGATTCCAAGATTGACATATTCCAGGACTTAGCCCCTTCAACGCTGAAGAAGCGCAGATCCCTTAAACCTCTGACAGATTGGTTGCGCTCCAAAAAGGTTTTATACCGTTGGTCCTACCCGTTTGGCATATCCTTCACATACGCGGGCAAGAGAGTAAACATCTCGTCATATACAGACCTCACTTCTGCCTTTGAGGTCCTAAATGTGCCACCCATGCAGATTGAAAATTGGGAACTCTTCCAGGACCTCGGTGCCCTGCCTATTATACCGAAAGTGGTTCCTTTTGAGGTACTACGTACGCCGAAGTCTTCTCGCTCCAAGAGGAGGGGTCTGCAATTCACCCCGAGAAGTCTCTCACAAGAGCATTAGGAAAACTCTCTTGCCTATAGTATAGTATGGTAATTTTCAGGCAATATTGTCATGCTGAAATTCTCGTATATTACTGTCTAGAGTTTGGGATTCCACTGTTTGCATGAGACTAGATGGTTTTCCGTATACCTGTACGTGTTTCCCCCATCTCTCTGCTCTGCTTCTACCCCCTCTCAGGGCGTTATACGGTCTCTCTTAAACGGTCCATAGACCAAACAACCCCCTCCAGATTATGACATATTACATTATGTCTTTGACATATTACATTATGTCTTTGTTCATGTTTCTTGTTTGTTTAACAAATTGTGTTCTATTTCCCCTACTTACCCCTAACTCAAGGTTCTCGCCTATTATATTGATCTGGATTGTCTCCCATACAAGCTCGGCTGCAATGGTACCAGAGGTAGAAGACCACAAAAGATCCGATACACTTCTTAGACAGGGACCACAACAGCTACAAGGTAAACCCACACACATAACAAATAATGGCTGACCTGTCAGTGGCCTCTTATAATGTCAAAGGTTTTCACTCTCCTTCCAAAAGGAGCCAAATCTTTGCCATTCTAAGAAAAGCTGGAGTGATATTCCTTCAGGAGACGCATTTCCGCTTTAACCACTACCCAGACATGCGATTCTCCCACTTCTCCAACTGGTACCATTGTGGGAGTAGCTCCTCAGCTTCCAGTGGGGTCAGCATAGGGCTACAGAGGAGGATCCCCTTTAAATTTGCTAGCCAAAGCCTAGATCCAGAAGGCAGGTATATCCTACTTAAGGGCACCATAGGGCCGCAGACGTACACTTTTATAAATCTATACGCCCCAAACTCTAACCAAGCCCGTTGGTTTTCTGACATTTTTCCCATTATAGAGTCCTTTAAAGAGGGTATAGTAATTGTTGGGGGCGACTTCAATGTCGCCTTATATCCTCAACTGGATGTCTCCTCCCATAAATCGTCCCATTCCAAGAGGTTTCTAAAAAAGGTCAGAAATACCCTCTGGGATCTCCATTTGATCGATGTATGGCGATCTTTCCACCCGAGTGTCCAGGATTTCACGTTCTATTCCCAAGTACATAAAACTTACCACCGGCTTGATTACCTCTTTATCTCTAAAGAACACATACACCTATGCAGAGAGGCGACCATTGGTGCTATACACATCTCAGACCACTCCCCAATATATATTTCAGTGTTGGCCCCTAGTGAAACGCCCTCGTGCTTCAACTGGCGCTTAAATGAAACCCTTCTGGGGTATCAGGACTCGGTTGATCGGATATCTAAACACATAACAGAATATTTCTCCCTAAATAAAAATCCAGATACAACGGCCAATACTCTTTGGGATGCTCATAAACCTGTAGTGAGGGGACAATTTATTAGCATTGGCACACACCTAAAGAGAAAGAGGGAAAGTGAAATAGAGGACACTCTGAAAAATATTCAGACTTTAGAATCACATCATAAAGCTAAACCCACTGACGCCCATCTCCAAAAATTGTCAGAATGCAGAGCCAAATTCAGATCTCTACTGGCCAATAGAGCAGCCAAATACCACATGAGCTCACAGCACAAATTCTTTGCACATGGGGACAAGGCCACCAAGTTTGTAATGAACAGGATTAAAGGGAGGAGGTCTGCAAACTACGTCCATCAGCTAACATCACAAGATGGGTCCCCCATCTTTTCGGTCAACCAGATTGCGTCTCAATTCCGTTCATTTTACAATGATCTCTACAACCTTCCCTCAACAACTGAACCAGAATCCCATGCCACTGTCATATCTTCCTTCCTGGAAGCGACCAAACTCCCTACCATTGACACAGACCAGAAATTGACTCTTTCAGCTCCCTTCTCCATAACTGAGCTAAGGACAGCAATGAACCAAATGCCGACAGGAAAGAGTCCAGGCCCTGATGGCCTTCCGTTAGCATATTACAAAATGTTCCAAGATCTTCTTCTTCCTCACTTGTTGGAAGTTTGCAATCAGACTCTTGCGGGAATTCCACTCTCGAGAGACATGACGGCAGCCCACATCACTCTCATCCCTAAAGAAGGGAAAGACGCCAGTTTATGTTCCAACTACAGACCCATATCCCTCCTAAACATAGACCTTAAGCTCCTGGCCAAGATGCTAGCTAACAGGTTAGCCATTCTCCTTCCCCAACTTGTCCATAGAGATCAGGTAGGCTTTGTCCGCAACAGGGAAGGGAAGGACAATACCACGAGGGTGATTAATACCCTCTGTCATGCTAAACGCGTGTCCTCCCCTCTGCTTTTACTCAGCACAGATGCTGAGAAAGCATTTGATAGGGTCAATTGGTCATACCTAAAACAAACACTTTCAGGATTTGGCCTACCTGACTCTTTTACCAAAGCAGTCTTCTCGATGTATGAACAAGCAACAGCTGCAGTCCTAGTAAATGGCACTGTATCACCTTCCTTCCCTATTAGAAACGGGACCCGACAGGGCTGTCCCTTATCACCCCTCCTATTCGTCTTGGCTTTGGAGCCTCTTCTAGCAAAAATAAGGTTGGACCAGGAGATAAAGGGTCTATGTTTGGGAGGCAGGGAGCAGAAAATTGCTGCTTTTGCGGACGATGTGCTCATAATGACGATTAATCCAAAAACGGCCCTACCCCGAATTCAATCCCACCTGAATACATATAGCACAATGTCAGATTTTAAAATTAATGCTAATAAGTCATTAGTCCTTTGCTCAGGGGTTTCACAGGCAACAAAATGCCTTCTAATGAAGGACTCCCCATTTAATTGGTCCTCCCCCAACATCACGTATTTAGGGGTCAAAATTAGCCCAGAAATTACGGAACTTTTTTCTCTTAACTATATCCCCTTAAAGAAATCTATCATTGATTCCATCGACAATTTGGCCAGATCTAACCCAATGCTCTCCTGGTTTGGTAGGAAGAATCTAATATCTTCATTAATACTGCCCAGACTCACATATTTACAACAGGTTCTCCCCATTTCTATCCCTAAACACTATTACACTTTGATTATGAAAAAATTCAGCTCCTTCATCTGGAATGGGAAGAGAGCGAGACTCTCCTCGGCACTTCTTATTAAGCCTAGGCATGCTGGGGGAATAGGTTTGCCGAGCCCCGAGCTATATGGGAGGGCTATCCTCCTCTCCCGAGCACTAGCTTGGCTGAGCACTTCCCCAGCTTCCTCAGATGGAACTGGAAATCTTGAACAGACCGGCTAGAGCACATCTGTTGGGTCGAGAGACGGTTTTTTCTGGCCACATGTCTCATTACCCAATCATCAGAGCCACATTGGAAGCTTGGAAATGGCTATCCTCCACACACTGTTCCATTCCATTCCCTTCACCCACACTGACTGTAGCAGATGTACTGAATACGGCCCCTCCCACTTTAAGGCAAACCACCTCAATAAGGCTGATGTCCTCTTCAATTCCATTAATTTCTCTAGCCCTACCAACTGGAGTATGGATGGACTCAGGAGACATAAATGCCCTGCTTAACCCTCACCCTCGTGACTTTATTTCAATTGCTTATCTTAGAGCCTACTTAAAGCAGCATGTCAACGTAGGGGATCTTCATCGCCCTCTGGTATGGTTAGAGGCTCTAACTGCCTTACAGACATTACCCAAGAAACTTACCTCATGGATATATAGCAAACTGCGACTACCTCCTATGCTTGCTAAGCCATCCTTTGTCACACAATGGGAATTGGATTTAAATATCACACTTCCTTTTGAGTCTTTACCTAAGTTTCTAGACGCTCCCCATGGAGCCTCCCGCTGTGTCAGAATCCAGGAAAATAGCTACAAGATTCTTACAAGATGGTATAACACGCCTGATAAATTATCGAGGTTTGCTGGGGCGGCTTCTGACACGTGCTGGAGGTGCCTTGGGGAGAGGGGAACTTTCCTGCATATCTGGTGGTCATGCCCCCTGGTTCAGATATGGTGGTGTGAAGTCTTCGCTACCTCAAACAGGGTTTGTGGCACATCGTTTAAACCCTCTCCACGAATTGCTCTCCTCTCACTCCCTCAAGAACAGGGGGAAGCAGGACCACCATTTGTGTTTACACAGATGATATTGGCGGCCCGCTTACAACTCCCCAAATATTGGCTTCAGACTACTGTCCCAACCTTGGACCAATGGACTCAAAAAATTGATCAGATCTTCAGGTTTGAGGAACTATCCTCCTGGGAATCTCGTACGCATCTGTCTTTTCTCAAAAAATGGTCTCTGTGGGCTAAATACAGATCCCCCAAACCATAACTAGTCAATTGGAACCTGATTTAGTTGATATACCTTAGTAACCATGATACACAATCGCACGGCAGGTCATAGGCACTACCATGTTTAACTTCACCTCCCAAAAAATGGAATGCAACGCCTCTTACCTGGTCTTATGGCTCTTCTGAGCTTCTGTTTCTCTGATCTCATGAATGTCTCATATATTGGAGATCCCTCCTATGGGGGATAGGATTGACGTATGTCTTTAAAGTGTGTACTGTACATTGTACCGATTTTAATCCATTTCTGATTTGTACCTAACACATTGGCGAGGCCTGCGAGCCTAAACCTTGATACTATGTTCCTCCCTGTTGTATAGTGAAACTTACAATAAAAATATAAATAAAAAAAAATAAATAAAAAAAAAAAAAAAAGATGCTATATATGTGTCATCCACAGATCCACCCAATAACTGTCATACACAGATCCTCATCCTCATAACAGTGCCATCCAGAGAGGATCCCCCATAAGTGTCACCCACAGATCCCCCATAACAGTGCGTCACCCACAGATCCCCCATAACAGTGTTCGTCATCCACAAATCCCCATAACAGTGCGTCACTCACAGATCCCCCATAACAGTGCGTCATCCACAGATCCCCATAACAGTGCGTCACTCACAGATCCCCCATAACAGTGTGTCATCCACAGATCCTCCATAACAGTGCGTCACCCACAGACCACAATTAGTTCAAAAACCACCAAAAGCACACCTTTTGGTTCAAAATATTTTTTTTATTATTTTCCTCCCCAAAAACCTAGGTGCGTCTTATGGGCCGGTGCGTCTTATAGGGCGAAAAATACGGTAATTTTACCAGTGTCATCAAGTACAATATGTGACGAAAAAACAATCTGAGAATGGCCTGGATAAGTCAAAGCGTTTTAAAGTTATCAGCACTTAAAGTGACACTGGTCAGATTTGCAAAAAATGGCCAAGTCCTAGGGCTGAGTCCTTAAGGGATTAATGTTGCACAGCCTTTTCATTATAATGTGTGAATAAAATTAGTTAATTTGACTGTACGGGTATGGCCACATGGTCGGGTTTCCTGGTGCAGCTTTTGGATTCAAAATCTGGAGTGGATCATGGAAAAAAGAAAGTATAAGGCTACTTTCACACTAGCGTTCGTCGGTCCGCTCGTGAGCTCCGTTTGAAGGGGCTCACGAGCGGACCCGAACGCAGCCGTCCAGCCCTGATGCAGTCTGAATGGAGCGGATCCGCTCAGACTGCATCAGTCTGGCGGCGTTCAGCCTCCGCTCTGCTCGCCTCCGCACGGACAGGCGGACAGCTGAACGCTGCTTGCAGCGTTCGGGTGTCCGCCTGGCCGTGCGGAGGCGTGCGGATCCGTCCAGACTTACAATGTAAGTCAATGGGGACGGATCCGTTTGAAGATGCCACAATATGGCTCAATCTTCAGGCGGATCCTGAAGATTTACATTGAAAGTCTGGACGGATCCGTACGAGGCTATTTTCACACTTAGCTGTTATATGCTAAAATAATGCAGACGGATCCGTTCTGAACGGAGCCTCCGTCTGCATTATTATGATCGGATCCGTTCAGAACTAAGGCTACATACACACAACAGTGAAAAAAAAAGTTAGTTAAAGTGGACACACTGTCAGTTTTTCATGGCTTTGCATCCATTTACTTTGTTCATTTTTAATGTACGTTTTAAATATGTTTTTCATCTTCATTTTTCATGACCCCCATGGTGCTCATAATGTCCCACATAGTGCCCCCAGTTAAAATAATGCCCCCCACGATGTAGCTAATTTTTATATACTGCCCCAGCTTTAATAATGCCCCCCCATTTTGTCCCCCAGCTAAAATAATGTTCCGCATGGTGTAGCTAATTTTTATATACTGCCCCCAGTTTTAATAATGCCCCACCATTTGGCCCTCAACTAAAATAATGTCCCCCTTAATGTTGCTATTTTTTTTTTTTACTGGCCCCAGCTTTAATAATGACCCCAATGACCCAGCTTAAATAATTTTCCTGAAGGACCTGCAATGTGCATGATGATGTCACCGCGCGCTCTCATGTGGTAACCTCAACACGCATATCGCAGGTCCTACGGCAGGTCCTGTTCAATGAAGAGAGAAGAGACTGCTGCCGCACGAGCAAGTGTATGAGGTTTTTGTGATTTTTTTTTAAGCCCTATTGTAAAGTGCACCCGTTTTTAACGGCCAATGGCCGTCTGACTGTGAAAACAGCCAAAAATAGGACATGTTCTATTTTTGGATGGAAGCTATTCACTGGCCTTTAAAAGAATTGCCATGTGAATAGCCCCATAGACTTTCATTGGTGCTAAAAATGGCCGTGTAACTGCTTCTCTTTTTTAAATTTACTCCTGGTTTCCAAAACTGCATCAAGTCGTACGCGCGTTCTTGCGATTGACCACAGAGGCGTCCAATGAAAAACTGAGGTGTTTATGTACAGAACGTGCAACAATATGCCCCAAAGAAGCTCCTGTACTTCTTTTGGCGTAGGGCGTTTTACAGCGCGCTCGTACGCGCTGTAAAACGCGCAGGTGGGAACCATGCCCATAGGGAAACATGGGTTTTCGCCTGTTGAGCGTAAGAACGCTCTGTAAAGCGCTCAGGTGTGAACCAGGCCTTAGACCTGCAGTGATTAGCCGATCACCAGGTTGGCTTCAGTAATTACCTAATTTTTTTTCATCCATTATCTTATTGACTTCAGTAAAAATGGTGGATAGAAAAAAAACTGTGCTTTTTCACTTAGTCAGTGGGGCAGCATATGTTTTTCCATCCATCATTTTTCACACTGGAGTCAATGAGATAACTAGTGATGAATGGCATAGGCAATATCAGTTTTCGTGATAGTTCTCGAACTTTTGGCATAATAGTCTCAATAAATTAGCGAATTCTAGAATTTGTGATCTCCAGTCATTATTTTCGCAATTGCGCAAATCGGCAGTAATGATGCACATATTTTGGCGCAATACATGCAACTTCACATTTTATCAGGTCTGAGTAGCTATTACTGATTGATGCACTAAGTATTGTTGTGATATCACAGCGCTAAGTCAGTAGCATGTCTGTATGGACATCACACTACCTAACACCCTGCACTGGAACCTATCAGCTCCACTATATCAGGATCTAACCTACACTGACTATCTGTATTACATATATAAGCTAACTATCTAATGTAATTGGATAAGGAATAGGATCCAGATGAAAGCACAGAGCACAGCAATGTTGCTGCTCTCTCTCAGAACTGCAAAAAACTGTAGAAAATGGCTGCTGGGGAGGTTCTTATATAGTAAGTGGTAGGCAACTTTCCTATTGGTTGCTAGGGATGTTGCTAAGCTCTGACAAGGATACTGCAGGCTTTTCATTGGCCCACAAGCAAGAAGGGAGGTTACTGATGGAAAAAAATCTAGAATATTTGCGATTAAGAATATATAGCACTATATTCTAGATCTTCGCAAATTCTCCAAGTGCTGATATTCGCAATTAAAATTTGCTATTAAAATATTCGCGATCAACACGTGGGAAAAAACACTGATGCACTTCCATTTTTATGTCTATCCTCCAATGTACTGTGATGGATGCAAAACTATGCATTGTTTCTAAATTTGCCTTTTACAACAATGTCCTGAATTGCTCGGTATATTGTAATATATTTGTTTTATATTTCTTTTTTTTGGGGGGGGGGGGGGGCTCGTTAGGACCATAGGGACTATTGGCTGCTAAGCCAGATGCTTTTTTTTTAAGGGGTATGTCTTGTGACAGATTGAGAGAAATATTTCATTCAACTCATAATAATTAGGGATGAGCGAACTCGAACTGTATAGTTCGGGTTCGTACCGAATTTTGGGGTGTCCGTGACACGGACCCGAACCCGGACATTTTCGTAAAAGTCCGGGTTCGGGTTCGGTGTTCGTCGCTTTCTTGGCGCTTTTGTGACGCTTTCTTGGCGCTTTTTGAAAGGCTGCAAAGCAGCCAATCAACAAGCGTCATACTACTTGCCCCAAGAGGCCATCACAGCCATGCCTACTATTGGCATGGCTGTGATTGGCCAGAGCACCATGTGACCCAGCCTCTATTTAAGCTGGAGTCACATAGCGCCGCCCGTCACTCTGCTCTGATTAGCGTAGGGAGAGGTTGCGGCTGCGACAGTAGGGCGAGATTAGGCAGATTAACTCCTCCAAAGGACTTGATTAACTGATCGATCTGCAGCTGTGGATCATTGAGCTGCTGATCCTCAATTGCTCACTGTTTTTAGGCTGCACAGACCGTTTGTCAGTCTCATTTTTCTGGGGTGATCGGCGGCCATTTTGTGTCTTGTGGTGCGCCAGCACAAGCTGCGACCAAGTGCATTTAACCCTCAATGGTGTGGTTGTTTTTTGGCTAAAGCCTACATCAGGGTGAAGCTGTCACACCAAGTGCATTTAACCAGCAATAGTCTGTTCATTTTTTGGCCATATACAAAATCAGGGGCAAGCTGCGCCTGTCACCAAGTGCATTTAACCCTCAATGGTGTGGTTGTTTTTTGGCTAAAGCCTACATCAGGGTGAAGCTGTGACACCAAGTGCATTTAACCAGCAATAGTCTGTTCATTTTTTGGCCATATACAAAATCAGGGGCAAGCTGCGCCTGTCACCAAGTGCATTTAACCCTCAATGGTGTGGTTGTTTTTTGGCTAAAGCCTACATCAGGGTGAAGCTGTCACACCAAGTGCATTTAACCAGCAATAGTCTGTTCATTTTTTGGCCATATCCCAGTCTAATTCTGTCACTAAATCCATACCGGTCACCCAGCGCCTAAATACTAGGCCTCAAATTTATATCCAGCTAAATCTGTCCCTAGTGCTGTAGCTGGGCGAGTTATTTAGTGTCCGTTCAAGCACATTTCTTGTTCTGGGTTGAAATACAATTCCCAATTTAGCAATTTCATAATTTAGTGGTTCCTGCTATATCAGAGCTATTTGAAATCTATCCCAAAAAGGGTATATAATATTGAAGGTGCACATTGGGTCATTCAGAATAACTTCACACACACCCGCTACTGTGTATTTCCAAGTCTAATTCTGTCACTAAACCCATACCTGTCACCCAGCGCCTAAATACTAGGCCTCAAATTTAAATCCCTCTAAATCTCTCGTTACCGCTGTACTGTTGTTGCTGGGCAAGATATTTAGTGTCCGTCAAAGCACATTTTTTGTTCTGGGTTGAAGTACAATTCCCAATTTAGCAATTTCATAATTTAGTGGTTCCTGCTATATCAGAGCTATTTGGAATCTATCCCTAAAAGGGTATATAATATTGAAGGTGCACATTGGGTCATTCAGAATAACTTCACACACACCCGCTACTGTGTATTTCCAAGTCTAATTCTGTCACTAAACCCATACCTGTCACCCAGCGCCTAAATACTAGGCCTCAAATTTAAATCCCTCTAAATCTCTCGTTACCGCTGTACTGTTGTTGCTGGGCAAGATATTTAGTGTCCGTCAAAGCACATTTTTTGTTCTGGGTTGAAGTACAATTCCCAATTTAGCAATTTCATAATTTAGTGGTTTCTGCTATATCAGAGCTATTTGAAATCTATCCCTAAAAGGGTATATAATATTGAAGGTGCACATTGGGTCATTCAGAATAACTTCACACACACGCTTCTGTGCATTTCCAAGTCTAATTCTGTCACTAAATCCATACCGGTGACCCAGCGCCTAAATACTAGGCCTCAAATTTAAATCCCTCTAAATCTCTCGTTACCCACCGCTGTACTGTTGTTGCTGGGCAAGATATTTAGTGTCCGTCAAAGCACATTTTTTGTTCTGGGTTGAAGTACAATTCCCAATTTAGCAATTTCATAATTTAGTGGTTTCTGCTATATCAGAGCTATTTGAAATCTATCCCTAAAAGGGTATATAATATTGAAGGTGCACATAGGGTCATTCAGAATAACTTCACACACACGCTTCTGTGCATTTCCAAGTCTAATTCTGTCACTAAATCCATACCGGTGACCCAGCGCCTAAATACTAGGCCTCAAATTTAAATCCCTCTAAATCTCTCGTTACCCACCGCTGTACTGTTGTTGCTGGGCAAGATATTTAGTGTCCGTCAAAGCACATTTTTTGTTCTGGGTTGAAGTACAATTCCCAATTTAGCAATTTCATAATTTAGTGGTTTCTGCTATATCAGAGCTATTTGAAATCTATCCCTAAAAGGGTATATAATATTGAAGGTGCACATAGGGTCATTCAGAATAACTTCACACACACGCTTCTGTGCATTTCCAAGTCTAATTCTGTCACTAAATCCATACCGGTGACCCAGCGCCTAAATACTAGGCCTCAAATTTATATCCCGCTAAATCTCTCGTTACCCACCGCTGTACTGTTGTTGCTGGGCAAGATATTTAGTGTCCGTCAAAGCACATTTTTTGTTCTGGGTTGAAGTACAATTCCCAATTTAGCAATTTCATAATTTAGTGGTTCCTGCTATATCAGAGCTATTTGAAATCTATCCCAAAAAGGGTATATAATATTGAAGGTGCACATAGGGTCATTCAGAATAACTTCACACACACGCTTCTGTGCATTTCCAAGTCTAATTCTGTCACTAAATCCATACCGGTGACCCAGCGCCTAAATACTAGGCCTCAAATTTATATCCCTCTAAATCTCTCGTTACCCACCGCTGTACTGTTGTTGCTGGGCAAGATATTTAGTGTCCGTCAAAGCACATTTTTTGTTCTGGGTTGAAGTACAATTCCCAATTTAGCAATTTCATAATTTAGTGGTTCCTGCTATATCAGAGCTATTTGAAATCTATCCCAAAAAGGGTATATAATATTGAAGGTGCACATTGGGTCATTCAGAATAACTTCACACACACCCGCTACTGTGTATTTCCAAGTCTAATTCTGTCACTAAACCCATACCTGTCACCCAGCGCCTAAATACTAGGCCTCAAATTTAAATCCCTCTAAATCTCTCGTTACCCGCTGTACTGTTGTTGCTGGGCAAGATATTTAGTGTCCGTCAAAGCACATTTTTTGTTCTGGGTTGAAGTACAATTCCCAATTTAGCAATTTCATAATTTAGTGGTTTCTGCTATATCAGAGCTATTTGAAATCTATCCCTAAAAGGGTATATAATATTGAAGGTGCACATTGGGTCATTCAGAATAACTTCACACACACGCTTCTGTGCATTTCCAAGTCTAATTCTGTCACTAAACCCATACCTGTCACCCAGCGCCTAAATACTAGGCCTCAAATTTAAATCCCTCTAAATCTCTCGTTACCCGCTGTACTGTTGTTGCTGGGCAAGATATTTAGTGTCCGTCAAAGCACATTTTTTGTTCTGGGTTGAAGTACAATTCCCAATTTAGCAATTTCATAATTTAGTGGTTTCTGCTATATCAGAGCTATTTGAAATCTATCCCTAAAAGGGTATATAATATTGAAGGTGCACATAGGGTCATTCAGAATAACTTCACACACACGCTTCTGTGCATTTCCAAGTCTAATTCTGTCACTAAATCCATACCGGTGACCCAGCGCCTAAATACTAGGCCTCAAATTTATATCCCGCTAAATCTCTCGTTACCGCTGTACTGTTGTTGCTGGGCAAGATATTTAGTGTCCGTCAAAGCACATTTTTTGTTCTGGGTTGAAGTACAATTCCCAATTTAGCAATTTCATAATTTAGTGGTTCCTGCTATATCAGAGCTATTTGAAATCTATCCCAAAAAGGGTATATAATATTGAAGGTGCACATTGGGTCATTCAGAATAACTTCACACACACCCGCTACTGTGTATTTCCAAGTCTAATTCTGTCACTAAACCCATACCTGTCACCCAGCGCCTAAATACTAGGCCTCAAATTTAAATCCCTCTAAATCTCTCGTTACCGCTGTACTGTTGTTGCTGGGCAAGATATTTAGTGTCCGTCAAAGCACATTTTTTGTTCTGGGTTGAAGTACAATTCCCAATTTAGCAATTTCATAATTTAGTGGTTTCTGCTATATCAGAGCTATTTGAAATCTATCCCTAAAAGGGTATATAATATTGAAGGTGCACATTGGGTCATTCAGAATAACTTCACACACACGCTTCTGTGCATTTCCAAGTCTAATTCTGTCACTAAACCCATACCTGTCACCCAGCGCCTAAATACTAGGCCTCAAATTTAAATCCCTCTAAATCTCTCGTTACCCGCTGTACTGTTGTTGCTGGGCAAGATATTTAGTGTCCGTCAAAGCACATTTTTTGTTCTGGGTTGAAGTACAATTCCCAATTTAGCAATTTCATAATTTAGTGGTTTCTGCTATATCAGAGCTATTTGAAATCTATCCCTAAAAGGGTATATAATATTGAAGGTGCACATTGGGTCATTCAGAATAACTTCACACACACGCTTCTGTGCATTTCCAAGTCTAATTCTGTCACTAAATCCATACCGGTGACCCAGCGCCTAAATACTAGGCCTCAAATTTAAATCCCTCTAAATCTCTCGTTACCGCTGTCCTGTTGTAGCTGGGAAAGTTATTTAGTGCCCGTCAAAGCACATTTTTTGTTCTGGGTTGAAGTACAATTCCCAATTTAGCAATTTCATAATTTAGTGGTTCCTGCTATATCAGAGCTATTTGAAATCTATCCCAAAAAGGGTATATAATATTCAAGGTGCACATTGGGTCATTCAGAATAACTTCACACACACGCTTCTGTGCATTTCCAAGTCTAATTCTGTCACTAAATCCATACCGGTCACCCAGCGCCTAAATACTAGGCCTCAAATTTAAATCCCTCTAAATCTCTCGTTACCCACCGCTGTACTGTTGTTGCTGGGCAAGATATTTAGTGTCCGTCAAAGCACATTTTTTGTTCTGGGTTGAAGTACAATTCCCAATTTAGCAATTTCATAATTTAGTGGTTTCTGCTATATCAGAGCTATTTGAAATCTATCCCTAAAAGGGTATATAATATTGAAGGTGCACATAGGGTCATTCAGAATAACTTCACACACACCGCTTCTGTGCATTTCCAAGTCTAATTCTGTCACTAAATCCATACCGGTGACCCAGCGCCTAAATACTAGGCCTCAAATTTAAATCCCTCTAAATCTCTCGTTACCGCTGTCCTGTTGTAGCTGGGAAAGTTATTTAGTGCCCGTCAAAGCACATTTTTTGTTCTGGGTTGAAGTACAATTCCCAATTTAGCAATTTCATAATTTAGTGGTTCCTGCTATATCAGAGCTATTTGAAATCTATCCCAAAAAGGGTATATAATATTCAAGGTGCACATTGGGTCATTCAGAATAACTTCACACACACGCTTCTGTGCATTTCCAAGTCTAATTCTGTCACTAAATCCATACCGGTCACCCAGCGCCTAAATACTAGGCCTCAAATTTATATCCCGCTGAATTTGAATACAATACATTGGGCCAAATAATATATTTGTTGTTGTGGTGAACCATAACAATGAGAAAAACATCTAGTAAGGGACGCGGACGTGGACATGGTCGTGGTGGTGTTAGTGGACCCTCTGGTGCTGGGAGAGGACGTGGCCGTTCTGCCACATCCACACGTCCTAGTGTACCAACTACCTCAGGTCCCAGTAGCCGCCAGAATTTACAGCGATATATGGTGGGGCCCAATGCCGTTCTAAGGATGGTAAGGCCTGAGCAGGTACAGGCATTAGTCAATTGGGTGGCCGACAGTGGATCCAGCACGTTCACATTATCTCCCACCCAGTCTTCTGCAGAAAGCGCACAGATGGCGCCTGAAAACCAACCCCATCAGTCTGTCACATCACCCCCATGCATACCAGGGAAACTGTCTCAGCCTCAAGTTATGCAGCAGTCTCTTATGCTGTTTGAAGACTCCGCTGGCAGGGTTTCCCAAGGGCATCCACCTAGCCCTTCCCCAGCGGTGAAAGACATAGAATGCACTGACGCACAACCACTTATGTTTCCTGATGATGAGGACATGGGAATACCACCTCAGCATGTCTCTGATGATGACGAAACACAGGTGCCAACTGCTGCGTCTTTCTGCAGTGTGCAGACTGAACAGGAGGTCAGGGATCAAGACTGGGTGGAAGACGATGCAGGGGACGATGAGGTCCTAGACCCCACATGGAATGAAGGTCGTGCCACTGACTTTCACAGTTCGGAGGAAGAGGCAGTGGTGAGACCGAGCCAACAGCGTAGCAAAAGAGGGAGCAGTGGGCAAAAGCAGAACACCCGCCGCCAAGAGACTCCGCCTGCTACTGACCGCCGCCATCTGGGACCGAGCACCCCAAAGGCAGCTTCAAGGAGTTCCCTGGCATGGCACTTCTTCAAACAATGTGCTGACGACAAGACCCGAGTGGTTTGCACGCTGTGCCATCAGAGCCTGAAGCGAGGCATTAACGTTCTGAACCTGAGCACAACCTGCATGACCAGGCACCTGCATGCAAAGCATGAACTGCAGTGGAGTAAACACCTTAAAACCAAGGAAGTCACTCAGGCTCCCCCTGCTACCTCTTCTGCTGCTGCCGCCTCGGCCTATTCTGCTGCTGCCGCCTCGGCCTCTTCCTCCGCCTCTGGAGGAACGTTGGCACCTGCCGCCCAGCAAACAGGGGATGTACCACCAACACCACCACCACCACCTCCGTCACCAAGCGTCTCAACCATGTCACACGCCAGCGTTCAGCTCTCCATCTCACAAACATTTGATAGAAAGCGTAAATTCCCACCTAGCCACCCTCGATCCCTGGCCCTGAATGCCAGCATTTCTAAACTACTGGCCTATGAAATGCTGTCATTTAGGCTGGTGGACACAGACAGCTTCAAACAGCTCATGTCGCTTGCTGTCCCACAGTATGTTGTTCCCAGCCGGCACTACTTCTCCAAGAGAGCCGTGCCTTCCCTGCACAACCAAGTATCCGATAAAATCAAGTGTGCACTGCGCAACGCCATCTGTAGCAAGGTCCACCTAACCACAGATACGTGGACCAGTAAGCACGGCCAGGGACGCTATATCTCCCTAACTGCACACTGGGTAAATGTAGTGGCAGCTGGGCCCCAGGCGGAGAGCTGTTTGGCGCACGTCCTGCCGCCGCCAAGGATCGCAGGGCAACATTCTTTGCCTCCTGTTGCCACCTCCTCCTTCTCGGCTTCCTCCTCCTCTTCTTCCACCTGCTCATCCAGTCAGCCACACACCTTCACCACCAACTTCAGCACAGCCCGGGGTAAACGTCAGCAGGCCATTCTGAAACTCATATGTTTGGGGGACAGGCCCCACACCGCACAGGAGTTGTGGCGGGGTATTGAACAACAGACCGACGAGTGGTTGCTGCCGGTGAGCCTCAAGCCCGGCCTGGTGGTGTGTGATAATGGGCGAAATCTCGTTGCAGCTCTGGGACTAGCCAATTTGACGCACATCCCTTGCTTGGCGCATGTGCTGAATTTGGTGGTGCAGAAGTTCATTCACAACTACCCCGACATGTCAGAGCTGCTGCATAAAGTGCGGGCCGTCTGTTCGCGCTTCCGGCGTTCACATCCTGCCGCTGCTCGCCTGTCTGCGCTACAGCGTAACTTCGGCCTTCCCGCTCACCGCCTCATATGCGACGTGCCCACCAGGTGGAACTCCACCTTGCACATGCTGGACAGACTGTGCGAGCAGCAGCAGGCCATAGTGGAGTTTCAGCTGCAGCACGCACGGGTCAGTCGCACTACAGAACAGCACCACTTCACCACCAATGACTGGGCCTCCATGCGAGACCTGTGTGCCCTGTTGCGCTGTTTCGAGTACTCCACCAACATGGCCAGTGGCGATGACACCGTTATCAGCGTTACAATACCACTTCTATGTCTCCTTGAGAAAACACTTAGGGCGATGATGGAACAGGAGGTGGCCCAGGAGGAGGAGGAGGAGGATGAGGAAGAGGGGTCATTTTTAGCACTTTCAGGCCAGTCTCTTCGAAGTGACTCAGAGGGAGGTTTTTTGCAACAGCAGAGGCCAGGTACAAATGTGGCCAGCCAGGGCCCACTACTGGAGGACGAGGAGGACGAGGATGAGGAGGAGGTGGAGGAGGATGAGGATGAAGCATGGTCACAGCGGGGTGGCACCCAACGCAGCTCGGGTCCATCACTGGTGCGTGGCTGGGGGGAAAGGCAGGACGATGACGATACGCCTCCCACAGAGGACAGCTTGTCCTTACCCCTGGGCAGCCTGGCACACATGAGCGACTACATGCTGCAGTGCCTGCGCAACGACAGCAGAGTTGCCCACATTTTAACCTGTGCGGACTACTGGGTTGCCACCCTGCTGGATCCACGCTACAAAGACAATGTGCCCACCTTACTTCCTGCACTGGAGCGTGATAGGAAGATGCGCGAGTACAAGCGCACGTTGGTAGACGCGCTACTGAGAGCATTCCCAAATGTCACAGGGGAACAAGTGGAAGCCCAAGGCCAAGGCAGAGGAGGAGCAAGAGGTCGCCAAGGCAGCTGTGTCACGGCCAGCTCCTCTGAGGGCAGGGTTAGCATGGCAGAGATGTGGAAAACTTTTGTCAACACGCCACAGCTAACTGCACCACCACCTGATACGCAACGTGTTAGCAGGAGGCAACATTTCACTAACATGGTGGAACAGTACGTGTGCACACCCCTCCACGTACTGACTGATGGTTCGGCCCCATTCAACTTCTGGGTCTCTAAATTGTCCACGTGGCCAGAGCTAGCCTTTTATGCCTTGGAGGTGCTGGCCTGCCCGGCAGCCAGCGTTTTGTCTGAACGTGTATTCAGCACGGCAGGGGGCGTCATTACAGACAAACGCAGCCGCCTGTCTACAGCCAATGTGGACAAGCTGACGTTCATAAAAATGAACCAGGCATGGATCCCACAGGACCTGTCCGTCCCTTGTCCAGATTAGACATTAACTACCTCCCCATAACCATATATTATTGGACTCCAGGGCACTTCCTCATTCAATCCTATTTTTATTTTCATTTTACCATTATATTGCGATGCTACCCAAAGTTGAATGAACCTCTCCTCTGCCTGTGTGCTAGGCCTAAATATATGCCAATGGACTGTTGCAGTGGTGGCTGACATGAAGCCTGATTCTCTGCTATGACATGCAGACTAATTCTCTGCTGACATGAAGCCAGATTGTCTGTTACGGGACCTCTCTCCTCTGCCTGGGTGCTGGGCCTAAATTTATGACAATGGACTGTTGCAGTGGTGGCTGACGTGAAGCCTGATTCTCTGCTATGACATGCAGACTGATTCTCTGCTGACATGAAGCCAGATCCTCTGTTACGGGACCTCTCTCCTCTGCCTGGGTGCTGGGCCTAAATTTATGACAATGGACTGTTGCAGTGGTGGCTGACGTGAAGCCTGATTCTCTGCTATGACATGCAGACTGATTCTCTGCTGACATGAAGCCAGATCCTCTGTTACGGGACCTCTCTCCTCTGCCTGGGTGCTGGGCCTAAATTTATGACAATGGACTGTTGCAGTGGTGGCTGACGTGAAGCCTGATTCTCTGCTATGACATGCAGACTGATTCTCTGCTGACATGAAGCCAGATCCTCTTTTACGGGACCTCTCTCCTCTGCCTGGGTGCTGGGCCTAAATTTATGACAATGGACTGTTGCAGTGGTGGCTGACGTGAAGCCTCATTCTCTGCTATGACATGCAGACTGATTCTCTGCTGACATGAAGCCAGATCCTCTGTTACGGGACCTCTCTCCTCTGCCTGGGTGCTGGGCCTGAATATATGCCAATGGACTGTTGCAGTGGTGGGTGACGTGAAGCCTCATTCTCTGCTATGACATGCAGACTAATTCTCTGCTGACATGAAGCCAGATTTTCTGTTACGGGACCTCTCTCCTCTGCCTGTGTGTGTGCTGGGCCTAAATATATGCCAATGGACTGTTGCAGTGGTGGCTGACGTGAAGCCTCATTCTCTGCTATGACATGCAGACTGATTCTCTGCTGACATGAAGCCAGATCCTCTGTTACGGGACCTCTCTCCTCTGCCTGGGTGCTGGGCCTAAATTTATGACAATGGACTGTTGCAGTGGTGGCTGACGTGAAGCCTGATTCTCTGCTATGACATGCAGACTGATTCTCTGCTGACATGAAGCCAGATTCTCTGTTACGGGACCTCTCTCCTCTGCCTGTGTGTGTGCTGGGCCTAAATATATGCCAATGGACTGTTGCAGTGGTGGCTGACGTGAAGCCTCATTCTCTGCTATGACATGCAGACTAATTCTCTGCTGACATGAAGACAGATTCTCTGTTACGGGACCTCTCTCCTCTGCCTGGGTGCCGGGGCCTAAATATCTGAGAATGGACTGTTCCAGTGGTGGGTGACGGGAAGCCAGATTCTCTGCTATGGAACCTCTCTCCAATTGATTTTGGTTAATTTTTATTTATTTAATTTTTATTTTAATTCATTTCCCTATCCACATTTGTTTGCAGGGGATTTACCTACATGTTGCTGCCTTTTGCAGCCCTCTAGCTCTTTCCTGGGCTGTTTTACAGCCTTTTTAGTGCCGAAAAGTTCGGGTCCCCATTGACTTCAATGGGGTTCGGGTTCGGGACGAAGTTCGGATCGGGTTCGGATCCCGAACCCGAACATTTCCGGGATGTTCGGCCGAACTTCTCGAACCCGAACATCCAGGTGTTCGCTCAACTCTAATAATAATCAGCAATCTGATATAATTTCCCAGAATATTTAAATTTGTAAGGAATTTCAATTTAAAAAAATAAATAAAAATGCATGCAGGATACTGCATAGTAGTACGATGATGACTAAACCGCTACCATGTAATGAGCAATCAAAGCGTTCACACCTATGATCGAGTGGAAATGACGTAATATATGAATTAGCTGATGAAACTAATGAGTCAAGGTATAGTAACATGTAATCTAGGTTAAGGATCTGTTCACATCACGTTTTTGGGACATACCTTTTTATGTCTATAAATATTTAAATGCATCCTGTACTATTTCTATAGGATGACTGAACAGCAAAGGACTATCCCTTTCACATACACTAATGAGATTCTGATCCCCACTTCCATCACACCAAAAACCCATATGGAATAATATATGACTGGAAATTTGGGGTGGCTGTCTGTCTTCTGTACATAGTTTAAGAAAAGGTCAATCGAGTTAATCCCTTCGCAGTTATACATCACTAATTGTTAGATATTAAATGCTGACATAGTATCTGCCATTACTACCTTTTGGGGTAGGGCATTCCACAGTTTGACTACTACTTACTGTAAAGACTCCTTTCCTGTACTGCTGTCTAAATACCTTTCCTTCATGTGTAATGAATTTCCCCTGGTCCTCTGTAGAGTCCTTGGAAAGACTATATCTTGTGCAGGTACTGACCACACATGTATTTATACATGGAGATGAGATCACTTGTAAGGCTTATTTTTTCCAAGGTGAGCAAGCCCAATTTTTCAAACTGTTCATTATACCTTATAACATGTGTTTCATTTAATAATTTATTCAACCGCTTTTCAACCAAATTCTAGCTGTCCTATATCCTTTCTAGAATGTGAATCCCAAAACTGAATCCTATACTTTCCTTATTGTCGACAGCAGATCCCTGTTTGCACATGATGATGTGCTTCTGGTGATCGGTGGCAAGTTTACATGTGACAATTATCAAGCAAATGCACTTTGCAGGGTCCTTTGTGCCTGATCATCGAAAAAGGCTAAATCCTTTTAGCTTTTGCAGCAGTTGCTTGACATTGAGTATTGCTGCTTACTTGTAACCAGAATGTCCAAGTCCCTCTGTTATCCTGCTATATTTTATTTAATGTATCATGTTTGTTGCTCCATAAGAAGCACTTTACCCCCAAAAGTCTTATGGAGCGAATACTAGGGAGCGGTTCCATTATTATTATTAGTGGTACACAGTAGGACCGGGGAGTGGTGAATACAGTGCTCATGGTGCTGGCTCTTCTCACTGCTCCCTGGTCTTCTCCAGGCCCAAGCTGCACTGTCCTCACTGTGTACAGTGTTAGGATGCAGTGACCACTGTATGACGTGATGCTGTGCGACGTCAGGTCATAGTGCAGGTAAGCACCGAGAGAAGAGCAGGAAGCAAAAAGCCACTGGATCTGCAGAGGGGTGACGCTGTTCGGAGCCTAAGAGGTAAATTAATTTATATATTTTATGTCTGATGGGGTCTGATCTGAGATCTAATTAGGAATGTTAGTCTGATCAGAGGTCTGATCGGAGGTCTGATGGGGGTCTGAGTACTAATAATTTATGGGGGTCTGATGTGAGGTCTCCTGGGGGGTCTGATCTGAGGTCTTATGAGGAATGGGGGTCTGAACTGAGGTCTAATGGGGGTCTAAAGTCTAATAATCAATGGGTGTCTGATTTTAGGGTCCAATCTGATCTGAGGTCTTGCAATCAAGCTGACTTCAATATCCTACACTGTTTTGAATCATAGGAAAAAAATACTACATTTTCAATTCCATCTAAAAGTTCATTTAAGAGATTAAAAGGAATTGGATCGAACACAGATCTTTGTGGCACTCCATTTTAGCCCATTCTGAGTATGTACCATTTACAATGACTGTGATCTATCCACTTATATATGCTTCCTTTTTAATATTACTATGCGTCTCCCCACACTAATCTACTTATTCAAAAACCAAAAGATCTTCAGTTCTCAAAAGCCTGATAAAGTTATTAGCTTTTTTGTGAAGATATGAGAAATGAGCAGTGCGTGTTACAACGCAGAGCACTGAAGAATTTTTATTACAGACATTCTCTAGATAACACTTCAGCTGACACTTAAGCTGTTGTAAACTGAATGCTAGTCATGTGAAATGTGAAAACTCTGTGAGCAGTATAACATGTGAGGTTCGCTTTCCATGTAACTATTATAAATTAATGTGCTAATCTATACGTAAAGTCAAGGCTATGGTCGGCCTCACAAAAAAGGGGTGTTCCGCCTCAGCCAGTGAATTCTAAGCACCAGCTATTTTTGATTCGATGGAAAGCCCCTTTAATCTCATTCTACAGCCTTAAAAGGTTTTTACGAGACTAAGAACCCATGGTGAGGAGGCCAGGAGGGTTAAAAAAAACAAAAAAACACTCACCTCTCATGAGTTCTCAGTCCCTGCTGCACCAGAAGTGTGACGTGTCCTCTACATGCACGTCACCGCTTCTGGTCAATCAATGGCCTTGATGGCAACCTCAGTCATATGCCGTTCCAGCACAGGTCAACGGTGACGCCACTGACGAGCTATCAGGGGTGACATGTACATACATGACGAAGATAGGAGTGCGGCAGTCGACAGCTCATGACAGACAAGTTTTTTTTCTGCACCCAGCCCAGTGGTCATGGGTTTTCAGTCTTGGAGAACCCCTTTAAAGGATAACTGTTATATATTTTTTTATTTGCTAGTTTATTAGAGCTAGGCATGTATACCTGAGTTAGTCTGTCAATGATTGTCAAAAGATCTGTAATTACCTTATAATAACAGCTTTCATTAATGTCTCCTGTCCCTTTCCACTGCTCCCTTACAAGACTATTGTTGCTATGGCTCAACTACCTCCGGCTAGGAAGACAGAGGGGAGGTGCTTCACGCTGCATGGCTGCATTAGGCTTCAGAGTGAGGAGGCGTGTCTCTCAGTAATCCAATCTGATTGGCTGGCAGGAAGCTGCTGGCTACAGCAAGTGTTTATGGGAAGTAAGGGAAGGCCTCAGAGAACTGGCAGAGGAACCATCTTGAGAAGATCCTCATATTGTAGAATTCAAGACAGCCCTAACTAAGGGAAAAACTCAAGAAAAACGGTTGTATGTGAAGAAACTAAAGATTGCTTTATGCATAATGCTGCAGCAGCACTTACATATGCTAAAATTTATTTTTTGGAGGAAAACAAGACAGTTATCCTTTAAGGTCATATGTCAACCGATATAGTCATGTGGGTGTTTAGTTGCTTTTTGTGTGGACTGTACAGAGATTCACTGCTTACATAGGGCAAGCAATGTAAACACCAATTGCAGGCTATACAATGAAATAGGCGTCAGCTGAACACCTGTCAATGGATCCACCGGAGTTATGAAGAGGCACCGGCCGCTTCTAAATGTAAGAGAGCTTCCTTGCTGTCTTACATTTAGACCATTTTCTGCACCTAAAACTGGCATAGAAAATGGTAAATGAGACGGGCCATCGCCTTCCCCGCCCACGCCACACCTACTTTTTTAGACCTGGCATGAGCGGGAAGAATCACAGACTGCAGTGCGAAGGAGCTTTGTGCCGCAATCTGAGCCAGAAATATGCCTAATTTAGGCTACTTTCACACCAGCGTTTTTTGCGGATCCGATATGTATCAGCAAAAACGCTTCCGTTACAATAATACAACCGCATGCATCCATCATGAACGGATACGGTTGTATTATGTCTTATATAGCCAAGCGGATCAGTTTTCTATTGTGTCAGAGAAAACAGATCCGTCCTCATTGACTTACATTATGTGTCAAGACGAATCCGTCTCACTCCGCATCGCTACAGGGCGGCAAGGAGGGAAATTTCCCCCCAGGTTATTCCTTGCCCCCCCACCCGGGTGCCCCCTTCCCCGCTGATTCCCCTTTGAAACCACTGCCGTCTTTAACGCGCGGCAGCTGTTATAAATAAAGCTAATGACGGCTAATGAGAGGAATAATGGGGGTTAATTAGGCATATGGGGGCTAATGAGAGGCATAATGGGGACTAATTAGGCATATGGGGTCTAATGAGAGGCATAATGGGGGCTAATGAGGCATATTGGGGCTAATGAGAGGTCTAATAGGGGCTAATGAGGCATAAGGGCTGATAATGGGGGCTAATGAGGCATAAGGGCTGATATGCCTCATTAGCCCCATAAGGGCTGATGTGGTGGCTAATGAGAGGCATGGGGTCTGATACGGGGCTAATAAGAGGCATAATGGGGGCTAATGAGAGGCATAATGGGGGCTTATGAGGCATGGGGGCTTATAATGGGGGCTAATGAGGCATAAGGGCTTATATGGGGGCTAATGAGGCATAAGGGCTGATAATGGGGCTAATGAGGCATAAGGGCTGATATGAGGGCTAATAAGTGGCATGGGAGCTGATATGGGGGTGATGAGAGGCATAATGAGGGCTAATGAGAGGCATAATGGCGGCTAATGAGAGGCTTAATAAAAGTGTCATCCACATATCCCCCATAACAGTGCGCCTGTGCACTGAGGAGAGACAGAAAGGAGGGGAATGAATCCGCGGAAGCAAGCAGAGGACGGCACAGCAGACGACTGAATAGCTTATTTTGTAAGTAAATTATTTTATTATAAAGGTATCCCTGCATACCGCAATACTCTCATATTTTATAATCTTATTTATATATACTTATTTTGTTTTTTTCAGTAGTATGATCAAGTGGTGAAAATTATTAGTGCCCATTTTTGACTGTGGTATCTTACGTGCCCCCCCTATATATTGTTCCTAGAGTCGCCACTGTTCCGCATCCCAGGACAGACAGAAAAACGCTGCAAGCAGCATTTTGGTGTCCGCCTCCAGAGCGGAATGGTGACGGATCGGACGCAAAGTGATGCAATCTGAGCGGATCCTTTTCCATTCAGAATGTATTAGGGCAAAACTAATCCATTTTGGACCGCATGTGAGAGCCCATGACGGATCTCACAAACTGAAAACCAAAACACTAGTGTAAAAGTAGCCTTAGGCATATTTCTCTTTAATAAATGGCCACCCATACTGTCTATTGCCTCCTATGGCACTAGCAAACATAGGTTTCAACACCATAGAAAAAAAGAACCAAGTATAAAAACTGATTATTGGAGGAAATGTCATTGAGTCTTTGCAACTGGGAATATACTTCCTACTTAAAGTAGTTTGCAACACTGAAAAGTAGATTCACTGCCAGTTTCTGCACAGAAAAGTGGTGGAAAATAGATAGATAGATAGATAGATAGATAGATAGATAGATAGATAGATGATAAATTGATAATAGATAGATAATAGATTAGATAGATAGATAACAAATAGGTAGTTAATAGAATTGATATATAGATAATAGATTGATAATAGATTGATGATAGATAAATAGATAGATAGATAGATAGATAGATAGTAGATTGATGATATTCAGATAGATAGATAGATAGATAATAGATAGATAGATAATAGATTGATAATAGATTGATGATAGATAGATAGATAGATAGATAGATAGATAGATAGATAGATTGATAATAGATAGATAGATAATAAATTAGATAGATGATAGATCGATAATAAATTAGATAGATGATAGATAGATAATAAATTAGATAGATGATAGATAGATAATAGTTGAAATGACTAATATTTCCTACATATGTGACTATGCTATTATATAACTAGTTTGAGTCTGGAGTGAAATTGATCTCTCCTATGCCGTCATGAAGCTTTCATTCTTAGTCATTCGGCTTTACTCCATATACTTCTCCATCTAGTAAACTTTTATGAAATCTATGATGAAACCAGTTCTTGATGAGTCAGTACTTGAATACAAGCATGAATCACAGAGACCAAAACTCTTCCAAGAGAGCGTCATAGCCACACCTGACTGACCTGTTCTGAAAAATAAACTTGTAAGAATTTCTGAAGTATCTGACCTTTTCTTTGTAGAAGATATATTCTCACGGCCCCACGACAAACTGAAGGACACTTGTTTGTCTCTTGTGAAGTGTGAATTATGTAAGGCTGGAATGAGAAAGCTATAAATCCTCAGGAGTGGTATTGAAATTGCCAGAATTGTGTAAAGTCAGGTTCACACAGGGCCGTTTGGTACAGTTCTAGTGTTAAAATATAATGGCCCCAGCAGATGGTCATATTACAGCTCAGGACATAGAGCAGATATTCAGCTCTTACAAAACAGCAAAGCCTTTTCCCAAGTCTTTCTTTGGAAACAGCTTTCCTGATTTTATCTAGAGCTGTTTATTCCCTTCATTCTGAGGATAGTTGGGGTCACAGCAGCTGGATACCTATGAATGAGGAAGTAATGACATATCCTAGCACTATGCCATACACTACATGGCCAGCAGTATGCACTCGATGGATGTAGTCTAGTGTTGATCGAGCACCAAAGTGCTCGGGTGCTCTGGTGCTTGAGTAGAACACCTCGGGATGCTCGGCTGCTCTACCGAGCACCAGAGCACAATGGAAGTAAAAGGGAGAATCAGAGCATTAAACTGGGCACCGTCTGCTCTGAAGAGGGGAGGGTGTCACAGGAAAACTGATTCACAGGAAAAGGTCAGAAATTGATGGAAACACCACTGAAATGGTTCGGGAACAGCATGGGGAGGATGTCTGGATGCATCTTGGACTCCCAGGTCGATGCTGGGAAAGATGTTGTCCGAGTAGTACGCCACTTTTACAGACTGACAATAATACGCACATGTCACGCCCTGCCCTGTGACAGGCCTGAGAAGATCTGACAGACTTGTTACACGTGAGTCTATCTGACTGATTGTTCTGTTTCTCTTTGTTGTGGTTTTGGGCAGGATCCCACCTCCCCACAGGTTCTGCTCATTAGCTATTTAGTGGTGCTATTTATACCCGTCTCTCACTATAGCCCTTGCGGTTTATATTTGCTTCTGGAGTTCTCAGCTGGTGTTTGGTGGATCACCTGCTCCCCGTCCGTCCTAAGCTAAGTCTTAGGCCCCTTTCACACGGGTGATAATTCCATGCGTGTGCAATGCGTGAGGTGAACACATTGCACCCGCACTGAATCCGGACCCATTCATTTCAATGGGGCTATGCAGATGAGCGGTGATTTTTACGCATCACTTGTGAGTTGTGTGAAAATCGCAGCATGCTCTATATTGTGCATTTTTCACGCAACACAGGCCCCATAGAAGTGAAAGGGGCTGCGAGAAAATCGCAAGCAAGTGCGGATGCGGTGCGATTTTCACGCATGGTTGCTAGGTGACAATCGGGATGGGGACCCGATCTTTATTATTTTCCATTATAACATGGTTATAAGGGAAAATAATAACATTCTTAATACACTCACCTCATCCACTTGTTCGCGTAACCCTGCTCGTCTTCTTTGAGGACCTGGGAGGAAAAGAACCTTTGGTGGCGTCACTGCACTCATCACATGGTCTATCACATGGTCCATCACTATGGTGATGGACCATGTGATGAGCACAGTGACGTCACCAAAGGTCCTTTCCCTCCCAGGTTCTCAAAGAAGAAGAAAGAAGACCAGCCGGGCTACGCGAACAAGTGGATGAGGTCAGTTTAATTAATTTGATTTAATTTTTAACCCCTCCTTCCCTAATTTACTTAGCATTCTGTATTAAGAATGCTATTATTTTCCCTTATAACCATGTTATAAGGGAAAATAATAAAATCTACACAATTCCGATCCCAAACCCGAACTTCTGTGAAGAAGTCTGGGTTCGGGTCTGGGTACCAAACATGCCGATTTTTCTCACGCGCGTGCAAAACGCATTAAAATGCTTTTCACTTGCATGGAAAAATCGTGCACTTTCCCGCAACGCACCTGCATCTTTCCCCGCAACGCCTGTGTGAAAGAGACCTTACTCCTTCCCTTTCGTTGGGTGTTCTGGCTAGGCCTCAGGAAGATTCTGGTTCCTGCACCTTGCGCTAGGAACTGGTTGTCTTATCTCCAGCTCCCTAGCTGAGGGTTTGCTTCAGTTTCAGCTAGGCTTAGGTTCCAGCGCATGAGCACTTCCACCCTAAAGATTTGCTCATGTTGTCAGCAGTCAGGGAAAGGCTCAGTGTTTTTCAGGTGCTCACATTTCCCTGTTCCCTAGCTTTGGGGCCTAGCCTGGTGTGTTGTTGCTTTTTTTTGTATTTGGTTTGTTTCCCTTCCCTCACCTACCGGGACATTATAAACCATCTATACCGTCATTTTTTTTCTCTTTGCTCTGTGAAAAATGGAAGCTGTCGATGCTCTGGTGGATGGCATGCAAGAATTATCTTGCGAGGTAGCTGACCTCCGTAATTCTGTTGTACTGTGTCAGAGATTCCTGGCCTCTGGCTCCACTGGTGGGAACCAGACCAGCATTGAACCTAAGGTCGCTCTCCCGGATAGGTTTTCTGGGGGAAGTAATAACTTTGTTCGGTTCAGGGAATCCTGTAGTTTGTATTTCCGATCTCATCTGGAGACGAAAATCAAAGAGTTGGGATTATCATTCCTCTGCTAAAAGGTGATGCTCAGTATTGGGCCTTTTCTCTGCCGATCGGTTCTTAGTCCCTCCGATCAGTGGATTAATTTTTCAGAGCCCTGGGCCTGATTTATGATGACCTAGACCAGGTCTCTCTGGCTGAATCTAGGCTGCATGGCTTGAGTCAGAGAGAACGTTTTGCCGAGTCATATTGTGCTGACTTTAGAAGATGGGCGACTGACTCGGAATGGAATGACCCAGCTCTCCGTAGTCAGTTCTGTTGGGTCTGTCTTAGAGACTAAAAGACACCCTTGCATTTCATGAAAACCCTGATTCTTTGGAGGTGGCCATGTCCCTAGCCGTACAGATTGATAGACACCTGAGGGAGAGGCGGAAGGTTCCCCTCAACCAGGATGCACTATCATGAGGGGAAATTGTTCCTCCTGTCCCTCGGGGCACAGTGACACTTGAACCAGTGCCTGGGGATGAACCTATGTAGTTAGGTAAGTTAGGTAAGGTCTCTTCTTGCCCTGGTAATGGGAACCCTAGAGGTCAGAGAAGATTTTGTTTCTTCTGTGGTAAAGAAGGACATTTTCTTAATGTGTTTTCTTTTAGGAAGCTTCAAAGTGGAAAAAAAAAAGGGTTCTTTCCAATAAAACGAGTTCCATTACCCTTGGTAGCGTGAATAGGGAGTCAGAAAAGGCATATTTTTATTCTACCTGCAGTAGATCTAATCTAATTTTAGAAAAGTCAGTTTTTCTAAAATCTAAAACTGTTTTTGTGTGGTGTGACTCACTATAGTAAACCACACTGACTGGTGATCACTAGGTCCCAAGCTTTCCCCTACTGTAATATCAGATACCAAATTCCCATTTGTGAATACTAAATCTAAAATGGCCTCCTTCCAGGTTGGCTCCACAACTACTTGCTGTAGAGATAATCCCAGTAGGGAATTTAGAATATCTGTACTCCTGAGAGAACTAGCTATTTTGGTTTTCCAGTTTACATCAAGAAGATTAAAGTCTCTCATAATGATGATAACGTCCCCTTTCAATGTCATTTTAGCTATTTCCTCAACTAGTAGATCATCTAATTCTTTGACTTGGCCAGGTGGTCTATATATCACACCTACAGTCATGGCCAAAAGTTTTGAGAATGACACAAATATTAGTTTTCACAAAGTTTGCTGCTAAACTGCTTTTAGATCTTTGTTTCACTTGTTTCTGTGATGTAGTGAAATATAATTACACTCACTTCATACGTTTCAAAGGCTTTTATCGTCAATTACATTACATTTATGCAAAGAGTCAGTATTTGCAGTGTTGGTCCTTCTTTTACAGGACCTCTGCAATTTGACTGGGCATGCTCTCAATCAACTTCTGGGCCAATTCTTGACTGATAGCAACCCATTCTTTCATAATCACTTCTTGGAGTTTGTCAGAATTAGTCGGTTTTTGTTTGTCCACCCGCCTCTTGAGGATTGACCACAAGTTCTCAATGGGATTAAGATCTGGGGAGTTTCCAGGCCATGGACCCAAAATGTCAATGTTTTGGTCCCAGAGCCACTTAGTTATCACTTTTGCCTTATGGCACAGTGCTCCATCGTGCTGGAAAATGCATTGTTCTTTACCAAACTGTTGTTGGAAATAGTTGCTGTTGGAGGGTGTTTTGGTACCATTCTTTATTCATGGCTGTGTTTTGGGGCAAAATTGTGAGTGAGTCCACTCCCTTGGATGAGAAGCAACCCCATGCATGAATGGTCACAAGATGCTTTACTGTTGGCATGACACAGGACTGATGGTAGCGCTCACCTTTTCTTCTCCGGACAAGCCTTTTTCCTGATGCCCCAAACAATCGGAAAGAGGCTTCATCAGAGAATATATCTTTGCCCCAGTCTTCAGCAGTCCATTCACCATATTTTATGCAGAAGACCAATATGTCCCTGATGGTTTTTTTGGAGAGAAGTGGCTTCTTTGCTGCCCTTCTTGACACCAGGCCATCTTCCAAAAGTCTTCACCTCACTATGCGTGCAGATGCGCTCACACCTGCCTGATGCCATTCCTGAGAAAGCTCTGCACTGGTGGCACTCCGATCCCGCAGCTGAATCCTCTTTAGGAGACGATCCTGGCGCTTGCTGGACTTTCTTAGACGCCCTGAAGCCTTCTTAACAAGAATTGAACCTCTTTCCTTGAAGTTCTTGATGATCCTATAAATTGTTGATTGAGGTGCAATCTTAGTAGCCACAATATCCTTGCCTGTGAAGCCATTTTTATGCAACGCAATGATGGCTGCACGCGTTTCTTTGCAGGTCACCATGGTTAACAATGGAAGAACAATGATTTCAAGCATCACCCTCCTTTTACCAGGTCAAGTCTGCCATTTTAACCCAATTAGCCTGATATAATGATCTCCAGCCTTGTGCTCATCAACATTCTCACCTGAGTTAACAAGACGATTACTGAAATGATCTCAGCAGGTCCTTTAATGACAGCAATGAAATGCAGTGGAAAGGTTTTTGGGGGATTAAGTTAATTTTCATGGCAATTCATCTGATAACTCTTCATAACATTCTGGAGTATATGCAAATTGCTATTATAAAAACTTAAGCAGTAACTTTTCCAATTTCCAATATTTATGTAATTCTCAAAATTTTTGGCCACGACTGTACACGAGTTATCATATGATTATCAAGCTGCAACGTAACCCAAACTTACTCTCAATTTGTCTCGCTAACTTGTATTAACCCTTTAAGGACTCAGCCCTATTTCACCCTAAGGACTTGGCCATTTTTTGCAAATCTGACCAGTGTCACTTTAAGTGCTGATAACTTTAAAACGCTTTGACTTATCCAGGCCATTTTGTTTTTTCGTCACATATTGTACTTCATGACACAGGTAAAATGAAGTTAAAAAAAAATCATTTTTATTTATAAAAAAAATACCAAATTTACCAAAAATGTGTAAAAAAATTGCAAATTTCCAAGTTTCAATTTCTCTACTTCTATAATACATAGTAACACCTCCAAAAATAGTTATTACTTTACATTCCCCATATATCTACTTCATGTTTGGATCATTTTGGGAATAATATTTTATTTTTTGGGGATGTTACAAGGCTTAGAAGTTTAGAAGCAAATCTTGACATTTTTCAGAAATCTTCAAAACCCCAATTTTTAGGGACCAGTTCAGGTCTGAAGTCACTTTGAGAGGCTTACATAATAGAAACCACCAAAAAATGACCCCATTCTATAAACTACACCCCTCAAGGTATTCAAAACTGATTTTACTAACTTTGTTAACCCTTTAGGTGTTCCACAAGAATTAATGGAAAATAGAGATACAATTTAAAAATTTCACTTTTTGGGCAGATTTTCCATTTTAATAATTGTTTTCCAGTTACAAAGCAAGGGTTAACAGCCAAACCAAACTCAATATTTATGGCCCTGATTCTGTAGTTTAAATAAACACCCCATATGTGGTCGTAAACCGCTGTACGGGCACACAGCAGGGCGCAGAAGGAAAGGAATGCCATACGTTTTTTGTAAGGCAGGTTTTGCTGGACTGGTTTTTTTGACACCCATATCCCATTTGAAGCCCCCTGATGCACCCCTAGAGTAGAAACTCCATAAAAGTGACCCCATCTAAGAAACTATACCCCTCAAGGTATTCAAAACTGATTTTACAAACTTTGTTAACCCTTTAGGTGTTCCACAAGAGTTATTCGCAAATGGAGATGAAATTTTAGAATTAAGATTTTTGGGCAAATTTTCAATTTTAATCCATTTTTCCCAGTAACAAAGCAAGGGTTAACAGCCAAACCACACTCAATATTTATGGCCCTTATTCTGTAGTTTACAGAAACACCCCATATGTGGTCGTAAACCGCTGTACGGGCACACGGCAGGGCGCAGAAGGAAAGGAATGCCATATGGTTTTTGGAAGGCAGGTTTTGCTGGACTTTTTTTTTTTGACACCATGTCCCATTCGAAGCCCCCTGATGCACCCCTAGAGTAGAAACTCCAAAAAAGTGGCCCCATTTTAGAAACTACGGGATAGTGTGGCAGTATTGTTGGTACTAGTTTAGGGTACATATGATTTTTGGTTGCTCTATATTACACTTTTTGTGAGGCAAGATAATAAAGAGCTGTTTTGGCACCGTTTTTATTTTTTGTTATTTACAACATTCATCTGACAGGTTAGGCTGCTTTCACACTAGCGTTCGCTGGTCCGTTCGTGAGCTCCGTTTGAAGGGGCTCACGAGCGGACCCGAACGCAGCCGTCCAGCCCTGATGCAGTCTGAATGGAGCGGATCCGCTCAGACTGCATCAGTCTGGCGGCGTTCAGCCTCCGCTCCGCTCGCCTCCGCACGGACCGGCGCACCTCTCACCGCTGCTTGCAGGTTTCGGTTGCCCGCCTGGCCGTGCGGAGGCGTGCGGATCCGTTCAGACTTACAATGTAAGTCAATGGGAACGGATCCGCTTGAAGATGTCACCATATGGCTCAATCTTCAAGCGGATCCGTCCCCCATTGACTTTACATTGAAAGTCTGAACGGATCCGCGCAGGCTACTTGCGCACTTGCGCACTTGCGAATTTTTTTAAAGTTATTAATGCAGACGGATCCGTACTGAACGGAGCCTCCGTCTGCATTAATATGAGCGGATCCGTTCAGAACGGATCCGCCCGAACGCTAGTGTGAAAGTAGCCTAAGATCATGTGATATTTTTATAGACCAGGTTGTCACGAATGTGGCGATATGTATACTTTTTTTTATTTATGTAAGTTTTACACAATGAATTCATTTTTGAAGCAAAAAAAATCATGTTTTTGTGTTTCCATAGTCTGAGAGCCATAATTTTTTTCAGTTTTTGGGCGATTACCTTGGGTAGGGTATGATTTTTGCGGGATGAGATGACAGTTTTATTGGCACTATTTTGGGGTGCATGTGACTTTTTGATTGCTTGCTATTACACTTTTTTTGATGTAAGGTGACAAAAAATGGTTTATTTAGCACAGTTTTTATTTTTTATTTTTTACGGTGTTCATCTGAGAGGTTAGGTCATGTGATATGTTTACAGAGCCGGTCGATACGAACGCGGCGATACCAAATATGTATACTTTTTATTTATTTATGTAAGTTTTACACAATAACTGCTTTTTTTAAACAAAAAAAAATGATGTTTTAGTGTCTCCATATTCTGAGCCATAGTTTTTTTTATTTTTTTGTGGGATGAGATGACGGTTTGATTGGCACTATTTTGGGGTGCATATGACTTTTTGATCGCTTGCTGTTGTACTTTTTGTGATGTAAGGTGACAAAAAATGGTTTATTTAGCACAGTTTTTATTTTTTATTTTTTACGGTGTTCATCTGAGGGGTTAGGTCATGTGATATGTTCATAGAGCCGGTCGATACGGACACGGCGATACCTAATATGTATACTTTTTCCCCAAATTTTTTTACCAATTGTTTTTAACTTTATTTTATGAAAATGACGTTTTTGTTTATTTTTACTTGAAACTTTAATTTTTTGGGGGGGAAACTTTATTTTTTCATCTTTTTTTTTCACTTGATTATTTTCCCACTTTGGGACTTGAACTTTGGGGGGTATATTCCTTTACAATGCATTCCAATACTTCTGTATTGGAATGCATTGGCTGTATGAGTAATACTGTGTGTATTACTCACACAGCTTCCGGGGCCTGTGAGATCCAGGGGGCTGGATCTCACAGGCTCTTCACCGGAAGGCAGTGCGATGCCTTCTTTAGACATCGCGCTGCCTTCCATGCCATCGGGTCCCCCCCACAGCAGCATGGGGACCCGATGGCACGCCGGATCACCATCACCGCCGCAACCACAGGTAAAAGCCACAAACCGCAGGTCTGAATTCACCTGCGGATGGCGGCGATCGCCAATACGGGGGGTCACATAACCCCCCCCCCCGGCGTTGTGACAGGATACCCGCTGAATGATTTCAGCAGGCATCCTGTTCCGATTAACCCCCGCCATGCCGCAATCGCGGTTTAAACCCATGACGTACCGGTACGTCATTGGTCCTTAAGGACTCGGGAAACATTCCGTATCGGTACGTAACGTCATGCGTCCCTAAGGGGTTAAATTTGATTTTATCCTATATTTCACATACAGGGCCACCCCTCCCCCTTTCTTGCCTTCTCTGTCTTTCCTATATATAGAGAACCCTGGTATTGTTATATCCCAGTCAATACTCCCATTGAACCATGTCTCAGTAACAGCCACTAAATCTATATTCTCAGCCCTTTTTTCACTATAAAATACACCCAAAATAAGGCTTTAAAACATATATCCGCACCGCTGAACGGCTAATAAGACCTTTTTTGCACTAATGCACCCTAAAAAAGGCTAGAACATAAAACTGCAGTGCACAAGGGCTAATAAGACAAATATTTCCTAGTAATAAACCCTGTTAATGGCTGTATCAGACACCACTTGCACCCCAATAACAAGCAAGGTTTGCTGGAATTACAGAGGTATCGTCTATTGCAAACCTAAAAGCAGCAGAATAATTCCTCCCTATCCTTTCCCTACACTTCTACTAATCTTTCCCTGAACTTGTAAATCTTTTTTTCAGCACAATGAAGTCTTTCCTAGCACTGTCCCTAGCGCCTGCTGACATCTCTCCCTGCACTAAGTACACTGGAAAATGGCAGCATCCAAGATGGCTGAGGGTATTTATAAGGCTGTGACATCACAGGGGCTGGCTTACTGCTGATTGGCTGCATGCATGGCATTGTGGGTGATCCCTCGTTACCAGAGTTCTTTGCTCCATGTCCTAACATGTGCAGCAGCCATTTTAGGAAAAAACTATGATTGATTACCACTAAGCGTGAGGAAATTCGGATTCGGTGCGAATCAAATTTTTCCTGAAATTTGGATTGAATTCCACTTCGTCAACTTCGATTCGCTCATCTCTAGTTATTATGATCATTCAGCCTCCATTTACTTTAAATATTGTTGGTAGCACTTTCCACAAACTATACTTTTAGGTGCTGAATCAAAGATGTGATTACCAGACAAACAAGTGTTTTGCTCAATTGCGAGGATTTGGCAGCACCTTAAGAGGGCACATTCATCGTAACCTTTGTTCCTTGGCCTATTGATCTTTGGCCAGTGTAAAAGAGCCATAAGAGTAGTGAAAAGCATTAGTAAGAGCAAGCCAATCTCCACAATACTATACCCAATAGTAATAAGTGAATGCAGCACATACTTAAATTTAAAAACTGCCATGAATGTTTATTATAAATGTATATTACCCAGTAAATGTCTCTGTGATACTGCTAGAGTTAGAGTTAATCTTTCCCTCTTGCTCTCTGTCCAGCTGCTGACTAAGGTACTAGTCTCCTATTTATACTGGGCCGTTGCTTTGACCTCTTTGCTGAAGCTTTAGGTATTCTAGTGTTTGTTAGTCCTAATGAAGGTGTGCTTTTTCTGTCTGTTTAGCCATGTACAAACTCTGCCTGTTTACCGACTCTGATCCTCCATTTTCAGACCCGACTTTAGGTTTGTATTGTCTGCTCCTTTGGTGCTTTACACCAGTGTCTCTGAACCATGTGGGTCATCTGTGAACTACACCAGGACTATTTCTTAGAAGTAGCAGCCTGGTTGGTTTCCTGCAGCGAAGTCCAGATCTCTGTATAGGAATTGAAGAGTGAATACCAGGAGACCACCAGGACAACACTCTTAGGTTTAGCCCAAAGCCAAACTGGTTAGTTGGTACACTGGGTCCATTGCCACTTTCTGTTACAGCATGTATGAAACATGTAGTAAAGGCATTTTCCAGAAAAAAAAGTGCCAAAGGACTGGTGGAAGGCAAATGTGGTTCCTACTCTAGGCCTTGCCCATGTAATGATAGCCTATTAAGCTTAACTTCTAATGTGCGAAATGTTTGAAGGACTCTTAAGGGACTATATAAAGGAGTACATACAGTAACTGTAAATAATATTAAAAGTGATAGTCAGCATAGGTTTACCAAGGACAGAAGTTGTCAGACTAACCTGATTTGTTTTTATGAGGAGGTGACTAGAAGTCTGGACAACAGTGGGATGCTTGGTGGATATAGTGTTCTTGGATTTTGCAAAGGTATTTGAATGATCCACGGTTATGGTGCATTCACATAACCGTTTAGATTTCCGTTCTTCTGATTCATCAGAAGGAGAGAGAGAAAAAAAACAGAAGAATGGAAAGCTAAACGGTGATGTCAATGCACCCCAGCGCTCAGTGATTAGTCCCCTATCGTTTAACTTATTTATTAATGATTCCCTATTCTAGGGATGGCAAACCTTTTAGAGACTGAGTGCCCAAAATGTAACCAAAAGCTCATATATTTTTCGAAAAGTGCCAACACGCCAATTCACCCTGAATACTGCAGTCCAGTATAGTATATCTTCCATCATCTTTATTATTTAACTATAATAGCCTGCCTACATTCAATGCGCTGCCTATGCCATTCATAGCGAGCCCTGTACTGATGAATGGCAGGAAAAGTCTAAGGCATATTGGTACACCTTAGACTGTTTCCAGGGGGTGGGTGCCCACAGAGAGGGCTCTAAGTGCCACCACTGCCACCCATGCTATAGGTTAAGCACCACTGCCCTATACTATAAAATAGAGAGCTTGACCATTGTACAATATAAGCACTTAAGCCTCATGTATCACCCTTATCTCCTCATACATTGTAAGCTCTCCTGAGCAGGACCCTCACTCCTATTGTCAGATTTTTTTAACTTTTTAATCTGGATTCATTTTGTTTGTACATGATCCCTATAAATTGTAAAGTGATGCGGAATATGTTGGCTCCATATAAATAAAGATTATTATTAATGATATCGAGGAGGAGTCACTTGTAGAGAAGGATTTCACTGTGCTTGTAGATACCAATATGCAATGTCAGTCAGCTGCTTCAAAAGCAAGCTGAATATTTTCATGTATTAAAAGAGGCATGGACCCATGGGACAGGGACGTAATACCACTTAAAAAAGCATTGGCATGGCATCACCTACAATATACAGTTCAGTTCTGGGCACCAGGTCATAGAAAAAAAATACCCAGGAGTAACAAATGTACTAAGAAGAGCAACTAAAGTGATAAGGTCTTAAAGGGGTTGTCCAGGTTCAGAGCTGAACCTGGACAGCCCTTCATTTTCACCCAGGCAGCCCCCCTGACATGAGCATCGGAGCAGTTCATGCTCCGATGCTCTCCTTTGCCCTGCGCTAAATTGCACAGGGCAAAGGCATTTTTCTGAGTTCCGGTGACGTACCGGGGCTCTCTATGGGGCTGACAGGAACCCCGGTGACGTCACCGGCACTGATGGGCGGGATTTGGCTCTGCCCTAGCCAGTAAAACGGCTAGGGCAGAGCTAAAGCCCGCCCCTCAGAGCCGGTGACGTCACCGAACACACTGCTGGGCGGAAGTTACCGCCCGGCAGTGTGTTATTGAAAACACAAGAGCCCGTGCCCTGCGCGATTTAGCGCAGGGCACGGGAGTGCATCGGAGCATGAGATGCTCCGATGCTAGGCTCAGGGGGGCTGCCGGGGTGAAAATAAGGGTATGTTCGGGTTCAGCTCTGAACCCGGACAACCCCTTTAAATGGGTTGTCTCATCATGGACAATGGGGGCATATCGCTAGGATTTGCCCCTATTGTCTTATAGGTGCGGGCACCACCGGTGGGACCCACACCTATATTAAGAATGAAGCCCCGCAAGGTGGTGGCTGGAGGACTCCAATGCGGCCACCACCAAGCCGGCTCCCCATAGAAGTGAATGGGAGCATACTGTGCATGCGCGGCCCCCACTCCCATTCATTTCTATGGGGCCGACGGAAATGTGTGCCGGGTCCCATAGAAAATGAATGAAGGGCGGCTGGTGGGACCGCACCTATAGTGCCTGATGAACAGGCAAATGCTTGTTCATCAGGCAATTCAGATTTTTAAGCATTCTTAAAAATCAGCTCCTCCCAGCAGCAGATTGTGCTGTCTAATCACGATCTGCTGTGGAGGAGATCACTGCATGTAATACCAACGGTCTCCTCCGCTAGCTAGCAAGCTAGCCAGTAGAATGAGAGGGAGCTACAGTACCAGTGTGTATGTAATATCCATTGTGCCTGCACTAACCATGAGAGTGCAATAGTCCCTTTGTTTTGCTGCTTAATATGGGTCCCAGGGGGTCAGAAGCCCACTAAATACACATTTAAGGCCTATATTAAAGATAGGCCAGCAAAGGTTTTTTCCCGTAAAAACCCTTTAACATGCAGTTAGACTGTGTTCACATTTCTTTTTTTAAAGTGAACATATTGCTAGGAAGCTCCTGACGCATACTCTACATGTCTCCATGGGTCTCCATTCACCCCATTGGAGGCCTTTTGTCTTTTGTCCTCTGTTGGGCTGGAATGCGTTGGTTTATCTTTTTATTTTTTTTATTTTTATGTATTAAAAATAAAACTATGGATTGAGCTTTCCCATAAAGCAGACCATCTCAAAAAAGTAGACTAAATTTTTTATTACTGTGGAGCCAATGGGCAATGTATGACCTTGTGTGAAAGAATACTCCTGATAGAAGTCGAGGTTGGACAGAACCTTAACACTTCTGTGTTTTTCGAGGGGGTTGGGCTTTGTGCGACACATGTACTACTCTAAAAGTGAACTTGGCTTTACAGTTAGTTAGATATGAAGTATTATTTTCCTCACCTTTACTCTTTTCTTATGTACTGTTTTGTTGTAATGATTAATGAAATGATATATGTACTTTGATGACATGGCAATATAATATACACTCTTGGAACACATTTTCACATATTTAATTGCATGCAGTCATATTCTGAGAATGTTCCAATAACTTTCCCTGTAGTTTCAACAGAAAGTATTTTTCCCCTGGGCAAATTCCTGTGTCTCCTACGCTGACCTAAAATAAAAGGCAAATGCGTGTATTACTGGCAGACTGTGTGTAAAAGGGTCTGGGAATCACCATTATTGTCATTATTGTATACACAGTAGAGGGACTATAGTTTTTCATATACTGTATTGTCTGCACACTCTACAATGCCTAAAGGTCCCGATACACATTTAATAGCTGTCATTTGGCCAAACGATATCTCTTCCAGTCTGCTCAGAAATCCATGGGGTCAAGGAATAGGGTATGCACCAGAGACTAGCCAGAGTTTAGGTAGGCCTGGTTGCGGGGGCTGGTTGCGTGGGGCGGAGAGGGGCTTGTCTTTCAGTCTCACTGGTAGCAGGTTTTTGCTTGCCGTAAGCTGCATCAAGTTGCTTACACTTTGTTTCCTGGTAATAACGCAATTTTAAAAAACAAAAATCACTGCAAAAAATGCACCAAAATGATAAGCAACTGACAATACTAGCTAATTTCTCAAGCCGATGTTAAAAGCGGAGAACTTTGCCAATATCCTCCAGTCAGGAACATATCGGAGCCCCTCATGCACCATATGAGGGGCTCCGATATGTTCCTGACTGGAGGATATTGGCAAAGTTCTCAGCTTTTAACATCAGCTTGAGGAATTAGCTAGTATTGTCAGTTGCGTATCATTTTGGTGCATTTTTTGCAGTGATTTTTGCATTTATATATTTTTTCATCTGCACAATGTAATATTTTGTGTAAGATGTCCTTGTGGTGCATGCGGTCCGCCCCGGCATCCTCCATTGTACGCATTTTTCTCTGGGGATTGCCGTTCTGCGGACTGCATGCAGAGGAATTGCTCTCCCGGTTATAGACATGCTACAGTGTCTGGATTTGGAGCATTTCCACCCATTTAGGCTTTTTTCAGTGAGCATAACGCAATTTGTCCTCCCTTTCTGTGAGAGGAAAACATTCCCTTATTTTGCCTTGCCCAGCAAGGGTCTAAAAGCATGACTACCCAATAATAATTAGACTGCTTGATGTCAACAATACGCCTGTCACTGCGTAAGCAAGTGAGTCTGCAGGTCGCCATTCTTGCCAGCGTGCCCAAGAAGACCGTTTTTTTTTCACTTCCGCCTTGGACTGAGAAGATTGGGTGACATGGCCGGTGTCACAGTCATCATCATCATCCTCTTTCTCCTCCAATTCCGACTCCTCTTCCTTTTCCTCAAGTGGCAGCACCTCCTCCTCCCCCATGGGGGTTTCTCACTGTGGGTCCCCCCACAGCTACAGAGCGAACAGCAATATGTGTTAGCTGTTCTTTTTCTTCCTCCGTCATTGCCACCTGTTGCATGAGCACCAGCATCTCTTCAAAAATACATATGAGGGGGATGAGGGACACCACATGCTCCCTACTGAGGTGGTCTTGTGCATGACCAATTCGTTCACGGTTCTCCACTGCTCGTACAGACGCTCAAACATGTGCAATGTTGAATTCCTGAGAGTTGGAAAGTCACTGATTAAACAGTGTAGCTTGTCAGAACTGCTAGCCCGCCAAGTACTGCCATATAAATTGGCGGACTCAGAGGATTTTAGAAAATTTGTGGCCATTGGCACACCACAATGGAAGGTCCCCAGAAGGAAATATTTCACCCAGAAGGGCATTCCGGAGCTATATGGCCACGTTCAGCGGCAAGTTAATGTATCTCTGGCACACAGTGTTGGTGCCAAGATACATCTGACCACAGACACGTGGTCTAGCAAACTCGGACAGGGAAGGCTCATAACTTTTTCTGCCCACTGGGTGAACCTTCTGACCGCCGTCACACATGCAACACATGGCACACGTGTGGATTTGGTGCTACCACCATGGATTGCATGCAGGCCTGCCTCTTCTTCTTCTCCTCCTACTCCATCCTCCTATCATCTCTTCGGCTGACTCCTCCTTTTCCACTGCTACCGTGTCTTCCGCTGCGCCCCCCAAGATCCCCAGAACGTGCCTGGTGAGACATGTCCATTCTGTGCTGCGGCTGTTGTGCCTGGAAGCCAAGAGCCACATCAGTCCTGAACTCCTTTCAGCTTTGCGGTCACAGGCCGATCAGTGGCTAACCCTGCTCAATTTGACAGTTGGTAAAGTGGTGTGTGACAATGGTGACAATTTGCTGAGCACGCTGAAACAGGGCAAAATGGCCCACGTCCTGAACTTAGTCGTGCAGCGATTCGTTGCCAAATACCCCGGGGCCCAGGACGTCTTGCGGCAGGCCAGGAAAATCTCTGGCCATATTAGAAGATCTTACACGGCCATGGCTCACCTTACTGACGTTCAGCGGCGACAGCACCTGCCCATCAGACATCTGATTTGTGACTGCCCGGCGCAATGGAACTCCACCTTGTATATGCTTGATAGGCTGATTCAGCAGAAACATGCAATTAACGACTACCTGTGCAAACTCTGCGGCAGGACAGCTTCTGGGGAGCTTGTTTTTTTTCCACCGTGCCAGTGGCTGCTCATGCGCGATGCATGCAGACTTCTACAGCCATTTGATGAGATCACCAAACTGGTTAGTCACAGCCAGGGCGCCATCAGTGACATCGTACGTTACGCCTTCTTTCTAGAGCGTGCATTTCATTGTGTCATTGATCAAGCCGTCGAGGAGCAGGAGCAGAAAGATTAGGAAGTCGCAATGCTGGATTAATTCTCTTAAGAGGAGTCAGAGGAGGATGGTGACGGGTTGCAGGAGGAGCAAAAAGAGCATGATTTGTGGGGCTTGTAGTACACTGGCCTGCTGTAAAATTGATATCCAATGACCGTGTAATCTACCTCCAGCCACATACTTACTTGTTCTTTTCTGTACGCTGAATGCATAATTTTTGGGGCCTGTAATACACTGGCCTGCTGTAAAATTGATATCCAATGACCGTGTAATCTACCTCCAGCCACATACTTGTTCTATATTGTACGCTGAATGCATGATTTTTGGGGCCTGTAGTCCACTGGCCTGCTGTAAAATTGATATCCAATGACTGTGTAATCTACCTCTAGCCACATACTTACTTGTTCTTTTATGTATGCTGAATGCATAATTTTTGGGGCCAGTAGTACACTGGCCTGCTGTAAAATTGATATCCAATGACTGTGTAATCTACCTCCAGCCACATACTTACTTGTTCTTTTCTGTACGCTAAATGCATAATTTTTGGGGCCTGTAGTACACTGGCCTGCTGTAAAATTGATATTCAATGACCGTGTAATCTACCTCCAGCCACATACTTACTTGTCCTTTTCTGTACGCTTAATGCATCATTTTTGGGGCCTGTAGTACACTGGCCTGCTGTAAAATTGATATCTAATGACCATGTAATCTACCTCCAGCCACATACTTACTTGTTCTTTTCTGTACGGTGAATGAATAATTATTGCAGCCTCGGAGGAATTCAACACCAGTGACGACCACGTGTTATCGAATTTCAACTATTATCATTATTATTTTTTTTCAAGAGGGGGGGATTTCGTTAGCCATGTTTTTAATCCAATTTTATATTTTTAGTTCTTTTAGACATACGTATTTGTACTGGCCTGCAGTAAAATTGATATCCATTGACTATGTAATATACTTCCGGCCACATAATCACTTGATCTTTTATGTCCGGTGAATGCCTAATGTTTGGGGCCTGTAGTCCAGTGGCCTACAGTAAAAATGTTATCCATTGACCACATAATGTACCTCGAGCCACATAATCAGAATATCTTTTATGTCAGGTGAATGCCTAGATTTTAAGGCCCTTACTTCCGTGGCCTAAAATAAAAAATTTCTAGGCTCCAACAGGGCACATTTAAGGGAATTTGCCTTTAAGACGCATATAAATGTCCCCTTATTAAGACACATCTTTTTTGTTGGAATTTTTGTTGTTGATCCCCCTCTAGTATATCACTGTCCATGTTTGTGGGACTATTTGTGCACTTCTACTAAGTATTTGGTGGCTGCAAATATGAGCTGAAGGTTTTTCAGGTTCGCCTGCCATTAAAGTGAATGGGGCCCACCGCGAACTTGCGGTTCGCAAACATTTGATCGCGTTCGTGCGATCGCGCTTGAGAACCGTCCAGGCCAATATTCGTCCATCACTACTGTACACCTCCAAAATCCAGTATTTTACCATGAGAGTTAAACGAGCAGAAAGAGCAGTTTCCACATTTAAAATTCCCCTTCGGTCTATTCTCATATAGCCAATTGCTCTTTAGTGCTCCTGTGAAGCGGTTCCTGACCAATTTATCTCTAATGGTGTGACTCTTCCTGAAAGTCACCAGTGACTTATCCCTGTATTCGGCAAAACAGGCGTCCCTTCTCAGGATATCCTACTGTTTATAAACAGCTCTCTGTATAGCATTGGCAATGGGACTAAATCTAAAAGAAAATACTAATCTCTTTTGGCATTTCTCACCAGCAGTCCCCCTCCGTCCTTTTCTATCTTGACCTTTAATACTGTGAGAAAGTAGATCAATCTGTTAAAAACTCACAGCTTTCTGCATCGCAGTGTCCAACATCCTTATGGGGTAGCTTCTCTTTATAAGGCGTTCTTTTAATTGGGTGGCATGTTCATCAAAACCCTCTTTTGTGCTGTTAATGCGCCTCAACATAAAAATTTGTCCATATGGGAAAGATCTTTTAACACTTGCTGGATGAAAACTGTTGTGGTGTAGTAAGGAATTGGTCACCGTGGGCTTAAGAAAACCTCTAGTGACCAATTCCCCACCCACCACCTCCACAGACACATCCAGAAATTCAAGGCGCCCACCTCCATAATTAAGAGTGAAGAACATGCCCATATCATTCCCCTCATTCAAGAAGGCAACAAAATCAGCACATTCAGCCACATAACGTGAAAAAAAAAATTAATATGACGAAGATGTGGAATACTGGTGGAAAATATATAACGGTCCTCCTACCTAGCTAGATAAAATTTGGCGAAAGTACATGATACGGGAGTACCCATAGCGGTACCACATCTTTGCTGGTATGACTGATTCCCAAACTTAAAAACGTTGTTGGTCGAAATAAAAAATAATGCCTCCCTAATGAAATCGCAAAACAAGGTGCTTTTATCTACATTCTTCAGGAAGTCAAGGACAGCTGCAACACTCGCATCATGGGGGATGCAAGTGTACAAGTTCTCTACGTCCAGGGAGTCCAAACTAAAATCCTCCTGCCACTGAAAATCATCCAATGATAGGAGAAAATGGTTGGTGTCCCATAAGTATGCAGGGGCACTAAACAGAAGGGGTCTCAATAACCAATCAATATACTTGGAAAGCGGTTCAGTCACTGAGCCAATCCCCGCCACAATAGGGCAGCCGGAAGGTTGGATCAGTGATTTGTGAACCTTAGGCAAAAAATACCAACAAGGTTTAATTTGGAACAGTGGTATCAGTTTCTAGTTTTTTTTTAACTGGAAATAAAATCTTTTATAACGTACTTCTGCAATACGCTCCTCAACTGTTGTTGTATACCCGGTAAAGAGTCCTCCCATATCATTTCATACGTCCTTTCATCTCTTAACTGTCTGTGGGCCTTAATGATAAAATAGTCTCTGGTCATCAGAACCACGTTCCCCCCTTTATCAGCAGGTTTCACCACCATGTCCTTATGTCATCTACTCCAATTTAAGGCTAATTTTTCCTCTTTACTGATATTATCAGAAACATTGGGGTATAATAAGGCCTTTATGTCCTTCAGTACATGGTGGTGAAAGATGTCAATATTACTACCAGCTGGCTGATATCAGTGACCAAAACGTGGAACGGATGCAACCCCGGAATTCCTCAATATCTTGTTCTCCCTGGGGTTCAGAGACATACCGGAGGTTTGTCAAGAATTCCAGACATAACAGTTCTTCTTCAATAATTTTTTCAGAGATATTAAATCCTAAAGGGGCAGGCTGTACTGGGATATCACCCTGTCTAATTTGTTCCATTCCTTCAACATTTTATGTAAATACATTTTCCGTTCAGATTTAAACAAATCAATCTCAAATCCCACGGGGTCAAACTGCTCAACAAGACGGTATCCAAGCCCTCGGTTGAGGACTGAGATACAGCTTGGAGGCAGATCATACCCTGTGAGATTAATCACCACGTTCTCATCTATATCAGATGTCACTGTCTCCAAGAAACTTGCTTCTTTCTGTGGCCGACTTCCTGACTGCCTTTTGTTTTCCTACGGCCCCTTCTGGTGTTCCTTCTAAAGGGCCTGGAGGCTGGGCTACATATTATACCCCAATGTTTCTGATAATACTCCCGTATCATGCACTTTCACTGTTATATATTTTCCACCAGTAATCCACATCTTCGTAATATAAAATTATTTTTACGTTAATTCGGATCAAATATTTTTGGAAAATTCGGCAAACTGACCGAATTGAATTTTTGAGAATTTCACTCATCTCTAATAGCAGTAATGTAATTTAGAATAATCCATGTCTCTAGTGTTTTCCAATGTTTTTGCTCCTGGAGCAGGGTGCTGCTACCTATACCGTTTGCTATTCTGAAAATAGACCATCAAAGTAATGGAATTAACAATCCTTTTAAGGCCATTATATACATTAGTGAATTGTCGGCTAATCCTGCCAAGAACAGAGGGTTTGGCCTACAGTCTAAGGCTACTTTCACAATCGCGTTTGGTTCAGATCCGTCATGGATCTGCAGAAACGCTTCCATTCAGAACGATATCCATTTGTATTATCTTTAACATTGCCAAAACGTATCCGTCTTGAACACCATCGAAAGTCAATGGGGGGCGGATCCGTTTTCTATTGTGTCAGTGAAAACAGATCTGTCCCCATTGACCTACATTGTGTGTCAGGACGGATCCATTTGCCTCTGCATCGTCAGGCGGACACCAAAACGCTACAAGCAGCGTTTCGGTGTCCACCTTCAGAGCGGAATGGAGATGGAACGGAGGCAAACTGATGCATTCTGAGTGAATCCTTATCCATTCAGAATGCATTAGGGCAAAACTGATCTGTTTTGGACCGCTTGTGAGAGCCCTGAAACGGATCTCACAAATGGAAACCAAAACGCCAGTGTGAAAGTAGCCTAATCTGTGTGGGAAGCTCAGGACTATGCGCAACAGAGGGGGGAGAGAAGGATCGGGTGAAGTAAATATTTTTGCCTGATTTTAGCCTTTACTTCATTTGTAGCTACAGGTCCTGAGAATAACTAAAAGTGGAAACAGGTACAGTTTGTCAGTGACTCTTCTCTTTGCTAAAGGAGGTCTGTTTGTATGTTAAGGCTATTCTGAATCCAGAGCACACAAGATCTGTCAACACAATTAGATCGCCCGATTCATTCTCCATATTTCATGTTGCACTGTACCTGTTCAGATAGGCAGGAAGTCAATGAGTATGCATTAATCATTTGTTATTCAAAGTATTTGGCACAAAGTAGAATTTCTCCTGTGAAGACAGTGGAGAGCTCAGATTACCATGCAGTTGAGTCATCTTGTCAGGGCATGTCTACGAATTGTTATAATTGGCTCAGCTCCTCCGCGCCTTTACTGGACAGTTGTATTACAATGCTTGTCTATTCAATGGAAGGCCTGTGGACAAATGGAAATGTGCTGGGATATAAAACAAAGACAAATGCAGTTACAAAAACAAGGAGATTTGCATGAGGCTGAAAGCAGTTGCTCTTTTAAAAGACGTGTGACAATTGCATTATTGAAGACAACTTTTACAACAAAGCTTATCTGTCTTTGTGATAGTGAATTTGTCTGTATCACCTCTAATTATTCTCCAAGTGATGGGATAAAACATTTCCATGGATGATCCTCTTACTAATAATGCTTTGTGATCTAATTTAACAAAGTTCCTACTAAATGAGTTCACTACTATGTTAATAAAATAAGTGATGGGACTTTGCATATCATCTTACTAAATATAATCAGCTCAACCATCTCATTAGAGCTGCATTCATACCAGTATGTCCCTTGGCCTTTCCCTCCAGGGAGAGGTCAGACCTCGACTTTGGCTCTTGGCCAACACCTGGGGTGGCAGCCAGGTGGAAGCCAGAGCATGGGTTGGCTCGGAGGAACTGGGATTGGTTTATGGGGGGCCCTTCTCTTACGGAGAGGGCCTGCTATAGACTGTGACCTAGTGCACTTATTTTTTTTAATCAGATATCTTTTTATTGAGTTTTATAAAAACAAAAGAAATGCACATCATGTTTACAGTGTCTAAAACAGTTCAGACATATTAGAATATAGTATTGACACGACAATCTTAATTGACCCATAAGTATTAATCAAGTACAAGCCCACAACTAACTCCCCCCACCCCTCACGAGACAATCACAGTAACAGTTGGCTGCCAAAAATCAAGGAAGAAGAGGAGAAATATAGATTCAGGGTTGGCCCACTAAAGAGAAGGAGAGTGAAGGGCCCAACCATCAGCACATATCCTTAGGCCTCTTTCACACCTGCGTTGTCCGGATCCGGCGTGTACTCCACTTGCCGGAATTACACGCCGGATCCGGAAAAACGCAAGTGTACTGAAAGCATTTGAAGACGGATCCGTCTTCAAAATGCTTTCAGTGTTACTATGGCACCCAGGACGCTATTAAAGTCCTGGTTGCCATAGTAGTAGTGGGGAGCGGGGGAGCGGGGGAGCAGCATACTTACCATCCGTGCGGCTCCCGGGGCGCTCCAGAATGACGTCAGAGCGTCCCATGCGCATGGATCATGTGATCCATGCGATCACGTCATCCATGCGCCTGGGGCGCCCTGACGTCATTCTGGAGCGCCCCGGGAGCCGCACGGATGGTAAGTATGCTGCTCCCCGCTCCCCACTACAGTTTACCATGGCTGCCAGGACTTTAGCGTCCCGGCAGCCATGGTAACCATTGAGAAAAAGCTAAACGTCGCATCCGGCAATGCGCCGAAACGACGTTTAGCTTAAGGCCGGATCCGGATCAATGCCTTTCAATGGGCATTCATTCCGGATCCGGCCTTGCGGCAAGTGTTCCGGATTTTTGGCCGGAGCAAAAAGCGCAACATGCTGCGCTATTTGCTGCGGCCAAAAAACGTTCCGTTCCGGAACGGAAGACATCCTAATGCATCCTGAAGGACGGACTGTCCATTCAGAATGCATTAGGAAAATCCTGATCAGTATTCTTCCGGCATAGAGCCCCGACGACGGAACTCTATGCCGGAAGACTATAACGCAGGTGTGAAAGAGCCCTAAGTTATATTTAGGTATACACCACAATGTCATAACTCAAGGTTCCCTAGTATCATACTCCCCCTCAATTATGGATGCATAGTCCCCTAGTAAGTGCCAACCATGGACTGCAGATTCCAGATCTATCAATCCAGGGACCCAAATAGCCCAGTTTGAGACAGAGATAGACCCCCCTTTCCAGTCTTATAACGACATTCAGTCTTGCTATGTACTCTGCTATAACAGGAGTCAGTGGTTGTATCCACTTGGCTGGCAGTGTTTTATGTGCCTGGTACAACATCTTATTTATTCCTATAATAATAGGCGTCTGTAATTGATCAGATATAAAAATGCCCAATAGGCACATTTTAGGATCAAGAGGGAAATCTGCACTATACACTTTGCTAATTAGCTGTATTACCTGACTCCAATATTCTCTTAATGCACAGCAGCTTCATAGCCTATGTAACAGGTGAGCCTAGTGCACGGTTTTTAGTAGCATGCTGCACGATTATGTTGCACAGGTGTAGAAAGCACATACCTTGGGCTTTTAAAAGAAAAAACAAGTGGTCTTCATGTCTCTCCAATGTTTTGTATAGAAAGGTAGTGATAATGTTATTCAGTTCTATACATACGACCATAGAGGGAGATTTATCAAATTGGTGTAAAAAAAAAAAACATGGTTTAATTGCCCACAGCAACCAATCAGCTTGATCCTTTCACTTTCCAAAGGTACTCTGAAAAATGAAAGGTTTAATCTGATTGGTTGCTATGGGCAACTAAGCTGGCTTTATTTTACACCAGTTTTTATATCCATACTTTGGAAAATTGTGAATTTGAAATTCGTTTTGGGTTCGATTTGCACAAAACGATAGCCAGATTCTATTTGAGTACAAAAAAATCTACCAGAATCAAAAGTGCCCCAACTGCCCTGAAAAGTCATGTATGACACTCTCTGGTCTTCTAGGATGGTACCCCTTTCAAACTCTTAAACATGTATTAGTAATGACAATGTGAGAGTAATACATATGGCTATGTGGGAAATTTATAACAAGTTTGATTACTTTAAAGGGACACTGACAGGCCCAATAAGCATATTTAGGTATATATATGACAGTACAGGTCTAAAGTGTATTAAAATCATCTAAGTATCCCCCCTGTCCACCTTATAAATACAGTAAACTGAAGTTTTATAACATGCTTGAATCGTCTTCAATCTGCCCAAGGGGTGGCGTTTCATCTCCACTTGCGCCCAGCCAGCCTCGCCACAACTGCCGTTTTGAAGCGCCGCCCAGGTCATCAATATTCACTTCACTGGGCGGCTACTGGGCGCAAGGCTGGCTGGGCGCAAGTGGAGATGAAACGCTGCCCCTTGGGCATATTGAAGATGATTCAAGCACGTTATAAAACTTCAGTTTACTGTATTTATAAGGTGGACAGGGGGGATACTTAGATGATTTTAATACACTTTATAAGACCTGTACTGTCATATATATATATACCTAAATATGCTTATTGGGCTTGTCAGTGTCCCTTTAAAGTCGATTAATTCATCTCTAGAGAATACTCGTTGAGGACCATGTCAGTGTTGACCTTGAGGACACAGATTGTTTTTTTTTCTTTAAGCCTCTGCATTCTGGCCAACAAGTTAGGCCTCATGCACATGACCGTTGTTTTATTCCATGTCTGTTGTGCCATTTTTCGTGATTTTCTGCAGACCCAGTGACTTTCAATGGGTTAGTTGAAAACTCGTCTAATGCACCATTTCTCATCCGCGTCCGTGATCCGTGGTTCCAGTCCGTCAAAAAAATATAACCTGTTCTATTATTTTCGCGGAAAACGGTTCAAGGACACATTCAAGTCAATGGGACTGCTAAAAAACACGGAGGCACACAAGATTGTCATCCGCGTCCGGGTCCGTTTTTTTCCTATCATTTGCATGGCAAACCTGTCTTAGATTTTTACTTTCCTTCAAGTCTGGTGATCCTCCCAAAAAAAAAGGAAGACACACGGAAACAAAAACAGAAACGGATCACAGAACAACGGAACCCCATTTTGCGGAACGAAACACAAAAACGGTCGTGTGCATGAGGCCCTACATTGACAAAAAAAGAGCACACCAAGAAGCAGTCGGAAGGAATCTAATGAAACTTTCTATGTGTAAATGTAATGATGATATATGTAGATAATTACAATATTATAGCAAAAGAATACAATTTATTTTATAAGTACTTTATAAGTAATTTACAAATGAAAGGAGGCTCTTACCTGGATACAAGAAGAGATATGGTGGAACATGAAGGCACACAGGTTCCATAGGGTATCCTGCGGCAAATTAGCCCACAGATGTTCCAGCTGGGCCTGTAAATCCTGCACACTTGTAAGTTGCGGAAGCTGGCATCCAAGCCGGTCCCATAAATGCTCTACTGGCTATAAGTCTGGCAACCAGGCAGGCCAAGAAAGTGTTACAATCTGGTAGAGATATTCCTGGGAAACCCTTGTTGGGAGACCCCCAGCATTATCCTGCTGAAAAATGCCAGTTGGAAGCCCTGCCATGAGAGGCAACATATGTGGCCGCAGGATGTTCTCCACATATTGCCGAGTTGTTAGTGTCCCTCAAATCACTACTAGGGTTGAGCGACTGTCTTTTACGATGCTCTCCAGATCATCACACCAGCAGCTGGAGCAGTGTATCACTCCACAGCAAAGGCAGGATTGATGCGTTCACCATAAGGCGTCCATACTCAAACTTGACCTGATCCCAAACAGAACCTGGATTCGTCACTAAATACGATATGGTTCCAGTCCATAGTAGTCAAGGTTTCTTGAAGACGATGGTGACTACAAAGAAAACTGATGGTGGCTGTCTGTCAATTGTAGGACACATAATAGTACAGTGTCACCAAATTTCCTTCAGTTACGTTCCTGGAAATAGTCCAGGTAGGAACAGTGGTGTGTAATGAAGGTGCCTTCTGTGTCTGGATGGTGGACAACGAAACTTTGCTGCTTGTGCATGTTGTCAGATCAAACAATCCTCTCTACTGGTGGTCTGTCTGGGCTGCCCAGAGTCTGTTCGCCATGTGTGCATGCTCTCACATAACAACTACTCCCAACACCTCCTAACAGCTAGGCCAGAACAGCCTACATGGCAAGCAATTTGTCAAAACGACGATCCTGTTTCTATGAGTCTAATGATGCATTCCTTTCTGTCAACTGGGCAAAATATCTTTGAATGTCTCATAGATGTATGTCTAGCAAGTACACTACCCAAAAGTAGCCTCTGACAGCGTATTTATAGGGCAGCAGGGAAAGCACTTTTACACCCTCTTGCGGCAAGACCCACAAGACTTTGCAGCCATCTAACATTTCTATCTGGGTGTGTTATTTCCTTTAAACTAGTATATTTTATATTTCGGTTCATGTAGCTGCACAAGGCTATGTTTTTTTTTTGTGGAACAGGTTGTATTTTAATTACAGTTTATTTTCTTATGCTGTGCACCAAACAACAGAAATTTTATTATACCATGTCAAAAGACAGCAGGTGATCATTAACAAATCTTTCAACAAATTACAACCTACAGCAGAGAGTTCCAAAGTTTTTGATGCCCCTTATAAAATGTCAGATATTTATTGATTTTTATATAATCAAAGTCACCCATAAATTGTATTTTTCCTCCGTGGGGGTGCTACATCCATCTATTCCATTTATAACTTTGGTCCAATTATGCTTTTTTTTGTATACTAAAAGTACACTCAAGTCTTCCATGTGTGGTCTAACGTGATCTGTATAGATGTAAAACTATGCTCTGCTCTCATCGTGTGCATCATTACCCCTTCTGATGAATATTATGAACTTAATTACCCTAGCAGCAGCTGCCTGGTATTGTTCGATACAGTTCAGTTTGCTATGCACTATCCCCAGCTTTACCCAGTGTTTCAGTATGTAATGGTGACACCAGAGAGCCACAGCTCCTTTAAGCATCTTACCAGTGGCGGTGACAAGTGTCAGAACCATATTGATTAGATATTCATGATGACCTATCATGAGGTTAGGTCATCACTATTTTACTCAGGAAAACCCCTTTAAGAACCCGTTACAAAAATTAAGGGGGTCATTTATCAAACTGGTGTGAAGTAGAACTGACTTAGTTGCCCATAGCAACCAATCAGATTCCACCTTTCATTTTCCGAAGGAGTGGCCCAAGATGAAAGGTGGAATCTGATTGGTTGTTATGGGCAACTAAGCCAGTTCTACTTTACACCAGTTTGAGAAATGACCCACTAAGATTTTACTCTGTAAGATATACAGGAGCTTACTGAGTAAAACCTTGATGCACCCATGGATTTCTATGTATTAAATAATGAGAGAAAAGAAGAAATGAATCGCACATCCACTTCTAATGCTATGATCTTATCCCTGCGTTCCTGCATGGTGTCATAAACTCCATTGTAACCAATTCATCAACTTACTTCCAATAAATACAACACTCAAAGTAAAATTAATCATTTTTATTTATTTTCTTTCTTTTATTCGTTGGATAAAATTGGCCACGGTGTTACTTACGTTACTTAATAAATATTTAAACAGAAATAAATCTGCTAAACCAATTCAATAAATATTAACTCCACCTAGTCCACTCAAAGAGTGACTATTACTCCATATAAATAATTAAAACCAACTAGTCCACTCGAAGAGTGACTATTACCCCAAGCTAACACCGTGACATATATTTAAAAAGGGGGATGGGGGGGAGGGGGTTTCTTTGCTTGCTGCTCACCAACTGACAATTAACCGTTCGATCCTTTCCTTTTATAGTTACTCACGTGAGGACCGTTGAACTATTCTCCAATCAGGAAAAGGTTTTCATACAAGTCCAGATCGCACGAGGCATCTGTTACCAGCAAAGACTCAGATCGCAATAGCATCTGTTACCAGGTAAGAATATAAATAATATTAATTGCACATGCATTTAAAGGTGTCATGACACCATGTCACCCCTAATTGCATGCACAATCAGGTTTGTCCATGGTGTCATAAACTCCATTGTAACCAATTCATCAACTTACTTCCAATAAATACAACACTCAAAGTAAAATTAATCATTTTTATTTATTTTCTTTCTTTTATTCGTTGGATAAAATTGGCCACGGTGTTACTTACGTTACTTAATAAATATTTAAACAGAAATAAATCTGCTAAACCAATTCAATAAATATTAACTCCACCTAGTCCACTCAAAGAGTGACTATTACTCCATATAAATAATTAAAACCAACTAGTCCACTCGAAGAGTGACTATTACCCCACAACGCCAAATAGCAAAGCTAGATGGCTAATTAACACCGCAGCCTTTTTCAACCAAATTTTGCAATCCAACATTGAAAATGTCTAGTCCCAGATCAGACAATGAATCTTTTTCTAAATTGTATAATCCTGCCGTAAACCCTTCTAATTCAATATGTCTATAAGATAACTTATTATGTGACTGCATATACTTTTCAATATTCCTATTGATACGTATTCTTATCTTTTCCATAAAGGATAATTGAGTCGAATTCCAATCCCAATTAGGAATAATTTCTGAGAACGCTATCTGGGAATATGGTAATAAAGTTTGAATTTTACTAAATGTATCCTGCATATCCTTTAATAATAAATGAGTGCTTGTTCTGCCCAAGTCATCCATACCTATATGAAGTATAATCAAATCAGGCATAGGCCAAGTCAGAGAAAATGAACAACATAACGAATAAATTTCCTGAATTCTAATACCAGAAATACCTCTCCAGAACACAACCACTTTATTGCCAAAACCTAAATTATCCGATTTAAAACGCATCGTTGAACGATCACGTGCCAAAGAAACAAGCTGATTTCCTAGGATCCATACGATCTTTAAATCTGCAAAATATTAAAATAATAATTCAGGTCTAATATACAGTTGGTATCTATTGGATTTCCACCTTCCAATTCGTTTTATTACGTTATCCTTCAAACCCAAGGAATGAGCATAAGTGGCTGCTCCTACACGAAATGAATGAGCAGAAATCTTTTCTTGCTCTAATTGTAAATGAGACTTACATTTTGCTAAGACAAAATTAAATTGAAATTTTGTTAATGGAGATTTGTCAACGTGAATAAACAGTGGACCTGGAATTACCCCTCTAACTTTTAACCAATCCTTCATAGCTCTGACTGGGCACAATTCTGTGCAAGAATATTTATTCAAATTGCACCAATCGCCTTTACCCAGCTGATCCGTTTTGGATTTTTTAATGAATATTTTTATTTTATTTTCATATAGGAGTATATCCTTGAGGAGCAATGGGGCATCCGAAATTCTATTTGCTGCCGTTATTTCGCTGATTCGGAAAGCTCCGAAAAAAGCCAGCAAGAATACAGCTTTAAATAGAACATTCTCATATAAGGAAGAACAGATTTTTGGTAAGTATAATACGAAATTTTCTAAATTTTTTAAAGATAATGGCTTAGTTCTAACAGAAGTACTTTTTAATCGTTTCGCACCTTTTAAGATCTGTTTAGCTAAAAAATTATTAGAAAAAGGAGGAATATTAAGAACTTTTTGAAAAAATGAAATGCCGTAGATCATTTTTTGAATATAATCCCCCTTTTTTTTTTTTTTTCAAATAATTTTTGAATGAACAATAATAAGTGCATATAATCATTATCGGTTTCCTCCCATCTATTGACCAAGCAAAATTGCCGCCAATTAGCCCATGCAGCTGAATATGCAGCCCATGTACTGTTTGCTAAAGAATTTTGTAGAAGCCTGTTTATAAATTCGCCATCAAGTCCCAAAGATGGGTTGGACACGCTATTCCTTCTTTGTCCGCATCTGGCTTGAGGTCCCTGAATAGTGTCATGTTCTGTCGGGACAAAGCGTCTGCTATAGAATTATTCCTACCTTCAATGTATCTAGCTTTAAGCCAAATATTATTTTGCAGACAAGTTAAAACTATAAATCTAAGTAAACCTATAACATAAGTAGAATGTGCGGATAAACAATTGATGGCAAATACTACTCCTTTGTTATCCGAAAATAATAATATTTGTCTGTTTTTTAAATGTTCATGCCAAATTGATAAAGCTATTAAAACTGGAACAAGCTCTAAAAAATTTATATTATTCATGAAAGGCTTTTCTTGCCATTCTATTGGCCAACTACTGGCTGACCAATGAGTCTCAAAACATGCTCCATAACCTACTGACATAGCTGCGTCAGTAAATAAATGGATAGAGTCAGAGTCTACGAATTCCTCCTGCCAAACCGTACGACCATTGAAATTTTCAAGAAAATTTATCCACATGCGAATATCCTCTTTTAATTGGTATGATAATCGTATGTGAGCATATGGGTTTTTAACTCCAGCCGTGGCAGCGTATAATCTTTTAGAAAAAATTCTACCCATAGGAATAACCCTGGAAATAAAATTCAATGAACCTAAAACAGATTGCAATCGCTTGAGTGAAGTTTTCTTAGCAGATAACATATTAATGAGCTGAACCCTTGTTGCGAATAATTTATCCTCTGGAATTTTAAATTCCATTTTTTCTGAATCAATAAAGATACCAAGGAATTTAATATTCGTAGTTGGAAGTACAGTTTTTTCTTTAGCTAAAGGAATATTAAAATATTCTGCAATTCCGCAAAAAGTATTCAGCAGATTAATGCAATCTTCGGTTCCATCCCTTCCTATGAATAAAAAGTCATCCAGATAGTGAATTGTATATCCAGAGTTATAATGCTTTTCAACCATCCATTGTAAAAAGGTAGCAAAAGCTTCAAAATAATTACAGGAAAGTGAAAACCCCATTGGTAGAGCTTTATCGAAATAATATTTCCCATCAAATTGGAAACCTAGGGAATTATATCCATCGGGATTGATAGGTAAAAGTCTAAACGCTGACTTGATATCTGTTTTAGCCAGCTGAGCATTTCTGCCTGCCTTACGTAACATAGATAAAGCCATATCTAATGTTGCATAATGCACTGTGGACCATTCTTTATTAATCGTGTCATTCAAAGACCCATCTTTGGGAAAAGACAGATTGTGAATGAGACGATAAGAATTATTTTCTTTTTTCGGGACCAAACCTAGTGGAGAAATTCTAAAATTATGAAAAGGGGGAAACAAAAAAGGACCAGCTATTCTATTATCTGAAATTTCTTTATCGATTTTTTCTTGAACAATGAATTTATTTAAAATGACGGATTTAGAATTTTTTACTACAGTACAACCCGGACCTAAAAAAGTTGGTACATAAAATCCATTAGAAAAGCCATTAATTAGAAGATGGGCCTTCTGTTTGTCTGGATAATGTTTTAAATAATGTAGTAGTTTTGGCAGAATTAAAGGAGTCACTTGCTCTATTTGTGTCTTTGGTATTAACCGGCAATCCGTGTTTTTTAAAACATTTGGATGCGGAATGATTTCCTGAACAGAAGCTGCATTCGTGTTTGTATTTGCAATTACTTTGCCAACGACATGCAGATTCGTTGAACGCGAAACACAGTCCTTTTTTACTTTGTTGAGTACGAAAAAGAAAATTCCTTTGAGGTAACATTAAATTGAGCCATAGGCCCACGTCTTTCATTCCCCAACCTAAATTAGGGTACACAGCTAATTTTTGCCTATAGGATTCGTCGTAATTGATCCAAGCAGTTCCTCCAAAATTCCTGAAAGCCTCTAATATGCTATCCAAGTAATAAAATAAATCGCAGCAATGTACAGGCTGTTTTTCTCCTAATACTGCTGCGTAGATACAGAATGCTTGTACCCAATTTAAAAAGGATTTCTGTATATTGCGTTTCCTATCTTCTTCCTCCTTTTTATCATTTTTAACATCTTTAGATGAAGGGAGTAAAGAGAATAAATCCACGTATTCTCTTTTCCATATTTTTTCCTTGATCTGTGGTGATAGATGGAAACCTAATGGCGACATTTGGCAAGGCATAGTATCTTTTAAAGAAATTTCTTTAATACCAGCACTGTTATCTAAATGTGGAATTAGCTGAGGTTCTAACCTATCTTCAGCTTTAGAAAAGTTATCCCTGTTTTCTAAAGAAATAGGCATTTCCAATACAGAATCATTTTCATGTAAAGACCAGACAGATTCAGCGCTAGTTTGTGTTTCATTTTTTGATAGAAAAGAAATAAAGTCATTGAACAGCTGCATTTTTTCTCTATCAAACATAACATCAGATGCCATGCAGTTTCCTTGATTTGGTATAGTGCCCTGTGAAATACAGTCACTATTGAGTGTATGTGTGTTGAGTATCTCACCAGCTGAAGAGTCTCGTGTCGCAGTCGCAGGCTTTACAGTTGAAGATCTCGCAGCAGACTTGGCAGTTGGCAGTAGAAACTGTTGAAGTCGGTTGCGATGTTTGTCGGACGCTCTCGAGCCTCGTTGCGCATCAGATAATTTTATCCTGCGTTTGGTCGATTGCTGAGATGGTGAAAATCTTGTTTTTTCTTTTCTGAATCTTTTAGCTGGCACTGTGAGAGGCGGAGCTTTTTCTTCTTCCAGAGGACGCCTATTAGTGACGTCAGACGTCGACGGCTCTGCACTCCTTAGGGGAAAGGCAGCGCAGGCAGAATCAGAAGACGACCTATCCGGATTTTCGTTCGATCCTAAAGAGTCTTCTTGTAAGCATCTTCTTAGCCACTCTTCACCTCCAGAAGATGCTGCTTTAGAAATCAACTGCTTAAGCAATTCTTCCATGCTGGAGACTTCTTACACAGGTCCGGTTTCTTTGCTTGCTGCTCACCAACTGACAATTAACCGTTCGATCCTTTCCTTTTATAGTTACTCACGTGAGGACCGTTGAACTATTCTCCAATCAGGAAAAGGTTTTCATACAAGTCCAGATCGCACGAGGCATCTGTTACCAGCAAAGACTCAGATCGCAATAGCATCTGTTACCAGGTAAGAATATAAATAATATTAATTGCACATGCATTTAAAGGTGTCATGACACCATGTCACCCCTAATTGCATGCACAATCAGGTTTGTCCAGAAGACAGCACTAAATAGAGCATGTGTACCACCTCCAAGCTACATGCTAAATGAGGCATTTGTGTACATTTTGATCAAAAGGCATTAAGCCCACTCACCACGCCAAGGTTGCCTCTATGAGTGGGTCCTAACCTAAAATTTGCGCGGCGCTGCACGGCGACCACCAACGATGTGGCGCCATCCCGGCCGGCGGCGGGACCCAGCAGCCAAACAGCACCCCTGCTGCCTGACCATGCCATACCTAGCTCTGAGCCCCACCAACCAGCCAGAAAAACAGCACAGTGGCCACCGTGCAGCACGGCACCATGTGAACAGTTGTCAAAGCTCACCTGCTCTGTAGCTCACAGGAACTCCAACTGAGAGCATGATAGGCTAATTTAACCCCTACTGCAGAACACTAGGCTAATTAAAATCACCTGGCTAGTGGAAGGAGTACAGATCCAGGGACAGAATTCTATGTATTAAATAATGAGAGATAAGAAGAAATGAATCGCACATCCACTGCTAATGCTATGATTTCATCCCTGTGTTCCTGCAGGAGACAGCGCTGAATAGCACATGTGTACTACCTCCATGCTACATGCTAAATGAGGCATGGGGGCCACTGTGCTGTTTTTCTGGCTGGTTGGTGGGGCCCAGAGCTAGGTATGGCATGGTCAAGCAGCTGGTGGTCGCCGTGTAGCGCCGCTCCAATTTTAGGTTAGGACCCACTCATAGAGGCAACCTTGGCGTGGTGAGTGGGCTTATTGCCTATTGATCAAAATGTACGCAAATGCCTCATTTAGCATGTAGCATGGAGGTGGTACACATGCGCTATTCAGTGCTGTCTTCTGCAGGAACGCAGGGATGAGATCATAGCATTAGCAGTGGATGTGCGATTTATTTCTTCTTTTCTCTCATTATTTAACCCATGGATTTCTATGTGTATATATTTCCAGGGAAAAAATCAGTTTAAAATATTGGAAGTTGCTATGCAGTTCATCCCTGTGTTCCTGCAGGAGACAGCGCTGAATAGCACATGTGTACTACCTCCATGCTACATGCTAAATGAGGCATGGGGGCCACTGTGCTGTTTTTCTGGCTGGTTGGTGGGGCCCAGAGCTAGGTGTGTGATTCATTTCTTCTTTTCTCTCATTATTTAACCCATGGATTTCTATGTGTATATATTTCCAGGGAAATATCAGTTTAAAATATTGGAGGTTGCTATGCAGTTCAGTACCACAAAAAATATACAGTATAACGTCAATAGTAGAAAAAACAAGCGTAATAGCCATAAATGTGCTATGAAGGGGGCTTGAAAGGTTGTCGTTACTATAGCGAGATATAAACAAAGCAGCCATAACATGGATATTACATTGTACACATGTGAAGGGTTTACTGGGCTTGGACAACAAGCTAATTAACATACAAGATAGGCATCTATTATCTAATTAGGACACAATGGAGCCATGTGATCAACCTGTGGGAACAGTGAGGAATAGTGGGGGATGGCAGAATGACTTTATATTTTTTTTTATTTTACCCATATTTTAAATGAATTTATTTTTAAACTAAATGGAAATTGTAAATGTGGAGGTTTATTGCAAGTGATATTTATGGTGTAAACTAATGCTCAAGTTTTTTGTTTACTATCTATGGGGGCCTAAATAAGGCGTATTTCAGACAGAGATGGCGGCGCAAAGGTTGGCAGGCCAGTCTCATTCACCATTTGCTACGCCTGTTTTAGGCTTAGAAAATGGTCTAAATGTAAGATAGCAAGGAAGCCGTCTTACATTTACACTGGCGCTGGATACCACGAAGTTATGAAGAGGCCTGTGCCTCTTCATAACTTCAGCAGGTCCTCCGCCAACTATGGGGTTTTAATAAGACCGGCGTCTAAAATACAGGCCTTAATAAATGTGCCCCTATTTATTTCAGCATCACCATCATCTTTTAGGTGAATGATGTAATACCTTTAGGTCCCTTGCAGACGAGTGCTCCTCCCGCAGAGAGTTCGCAACGCAGCTCCCGGCCTGACCTCCCAGCACTGCCGGGAGTCACATAGCATTATATTGATTTATGATGTTATATAACCCTTACAGTTCTGGAATGTATTGGATAACACTGGCATAATGCATTGTCTTCAATGGGTCTGTAAGATGTGTCAAAGCATAGGACATCTTATGTTTTAAGGTACAGACCTAGAAGCCCATTGAAGTCCATGCAGCCGTACCACAAAAGGTAGGACATGTCTAATTCTTTGCCGCATCTTGCAGATCACAGACCCATTGAAGTCAATTACTGCAAAACAAACGCGGTCTGTGAATGCACCCTAAGGAGGGCGAGTTTTCCACGTGGGTGCAATGAGTGAGGTAACATAGTAACATAGTACATAAGGCCGAAAAAAGACATTTGTCCATCCAGTTCGGCCTGTTATCCTGCAAGTTGATCCAGAGGAAGGCAAAAAACCCCTGTGAGGTAGAAGCCAATTTTCCTCACTTTAGGGGAATAAAAATTCCTTCCCGACTCCAATCAGGCAATCAGAATAAATCCCTGGATCAACGATATCTCTCTAGTAGCTATAGCCTGTAATATTATTACGCTCCAGAAATACATCCAGACCCCTCTTGAATTCCTTTATTGTACTCACCATCACCACCTCCTCAGGCAGAGAGTTCCATAGTCTCACTGCTCTTACCGTAAAGAATCCTCTTCTATGTTTGTGTACAAACCTTCTTTCCTCCAGACGCAGAGGATGTCCCCTCGTTACAGTCACCGTCCTGGGAATAAATAGATGACGGGATAGATCTCTGTACTGACCCCTGATATATTTATACATATTAATTAGATCTCCTCTCAGTCGTCTTTTTTCTAAAGTGAATAACCCTAATTTTGATAATCTTTCAGGGTACTGTAGTTGCCCCATTCCAGTTATTACTTTAGTTGCCCTCCTCTGGACCCTCTCCAGCTCTGCTATGTCTGCTTTGTTCACTGGAGCCCAGAACTGTACACAGTACTCCATGTGTGGTCTGACTAATGATTTGTAAAGTGGTAGGACTATGTTCTCATCACGGGCATCTATGCCCCTTTTGATGCAACCCATTATCTTATTGGCCTTGGCAGCAGCTGCCTGACACTGGTTTTTGCAGCTTAGTTTGCTGTTTATTAAAATTCCTAGATCTTTTTCCATGTCAGTGTTACCGAGTGTTTTAGCATTTAATAAGTACGGGTGACTTGCATTATTCCTTCCCATGTGCATAACTTTACATTTGTCAGTGTTAAACCTCATCTGCCACTTCTCTGCCCAAGCCTCCAGTCTATCCAGATCCCTCTGTAGTAGTATACTGTCCTCTTCAGTGTTAATTACTTTACACAGTTTAGTGTCATCTGCAAAAATTGATATTTTACTATGCAAGCCTTCTACAAGATCATTAATAAATATATTGAAGAGAATAGGGCCTAATACTGATCCCTGAGGTACCCCACTAGTGACAGTGACCCAATCTGAGTATTTACCAGGTGATCCGGTATTCCAAAATTTGAAAAAAATAAATGCCGGATCTGTTTTTCCAGATGACACCGGAAAGACGGATCCAGCATTTCGAAGCCTTTGTCATATGGATCAGGATCCTGAACCATCTGACAAATGCCATCAGTTGGATCCAGCAGGCAGTTCCAGCGTCGGAACTGCCTGCCGGAATTCTCTGAAGCACAGTGTGAAAGTACCCTTAGATAAAATGACACATTGATGGTGTAACAATGCTGTATTGGAACAGACTGAATATATAGTATTAACATAGGTTTATTTGCTTCTGAATATTGTACCTGTGCCATTTTTAGTTTGCGCAAAATTTATGATTTGAATTGTTAAATGTGTCTAGATGTGTGATGTTAGAGAAGATGCAAAGTAAAGGTGCAAAACAACGTGCCACAAAAATCCCTATTTGCACCTCAATGCACGACAGGGGCTGTATACTATCAGAATGTTACATCACTTTTTATACCACCTTGGGCTGTCCAAAAATGTGTCAAAACTGTCTAAGACTGCAACAAAAAGGTGCGAAATCAGACTAGACAAAAAGTTGGCACAAAGGTTGTCTAAAAAACCTTGTGTCTAGCATGTCGTAAATGAAACTAAATTAAGGAGAATACACTTAACATATTTGGCACAGCAAATGTGCTCCACACATTCTGGCACAAATCGAGACACTTTCCAGGCACAGTGACATTGATACTTCGGCCTAATGTGTATAACCAGCTAAGTGAGTGACAAACAAACAATATAACAATTCATAGCCAGGATAGTTGAGTTTATGCTGGGTGACCTAAACTATCAAATTTAAAGTATGAAATAGATCCAGTTTATATGACATTGAGTTATTTTATGGCTTTTGTTAGGCACACAGTGATCCAATCAGTGACATAGAACGTTTTAAAGGGGTTGTAGAGATTTGGAAAAGCATGGCTGGTGTCTTCCAGAAACAGCACCACACATGTCCATGGGTTGAACTGTATAGGTGTAATACCACACACAACCTGTCGCCATGTTTGAAAGAAAGCAGACAGATCCAACACAAACTCATAGCAAAGCAATGAAGGTCCAATGTACCAGCAACTATCAAGGAAAGGGCAAGCTCAAGTTAGCCCTCCTCGCCAACCAGTATGCACTTTTGACCTGTATTGGGCCTACCCCTCAACTAATACAGAGTATTAAAAAAAAAGGGAAGTGAAGAGAAAAAGAGAAAAAATAAGAGGATCACTGCACCTCTCCCTAACATTACCATTTAATCATAGTTTTTATATTTAATTTGAGATATTTGATTAAGACGAATGTGCTATGTGGTTTTCGATCATGTAATTGTCATGGACGGTGTACAGGAAACAAGGCAAAGCAACATGTATAAACGACTCGCTGGATCCAAAAACTAAGGAACCAAGGGAGACCCCTGCAGAAGACCTGGCACTTTCCCTGGCTGCTCAGCCTATGCAAAGATCCGAATGGTGGAGGTTTGCATATCCACGAACCTAGACTAAAAAGCCCTGAGCACCCTACAATAGTGAGGGGACACGACCACCGGCTCCCTACACAAGATACGGAGGGAGTCAGGGTCACCTGGGATCCAGCAAACAGATAATAACAGATAAAGGTACAACACTTAGCTTTGAAGCACACAGGAGGACAGAGTCAGCGTGCACACACACTCCAGGAAGTAGTTTAAGCCGCCCAGAAAAAGCCTTCTGGGGAAGAATTTAAAGGGAAGCAATTAGTCCAACACATGACAGCTGAGAGAGGCTGACGAGAGGAGGAGCTGAATACCACAACACAGAAACTCAAGGAGGAGGTTCTGAAAGGCCTCTGTCAGAGCTTCTCAGCTGGTTGTGACAGTACCCCTCCCTCTACGAGTGGACTCCGGACACTCAGAACCCACCTTCTCAGGATGGGACCTATGGAAAGCCCTGATGAGACGAGAGGCCTTAATGTCCGTCACTGGGACCCACATCCTCTCCTCAGGACCATACCCCTCCCACTGAACAAGGTACTGAAGAGAACCGCGGACAAGACGGGAATCCACAATCCTAGAGACCTGAAATTCAAGATTCCCATCAACCATAATCGGAGGAGGAGGCAAAGGCGAGGGTACAATGGGTTGAACATAAGGTTTCAATAAGGACTTATGAAAAACATTATGGATCTTCCAAGTCTGAGGAAGATCAAGACGGTATGCAACAGGATTGATGACAGACAGGATTTTGTAAGGCCCAATAAACCTAGGACCCAACTTCCAGGAGGGAGCCTTCAATTTGATATTCTTGGTAGACAACCACACCAGATCACCAACATTCAGGTCCGGAACAAGCACACGTCTCTTATCAGCCACACGCTTATATCTCTCACTCATGCTCTTTAGATTATCTTGAATCTTTTGCCAAATAGATGACAAAGACGAGGAGAATCTGTCCTCATCAGGTAAACCAGAAGACCCCTCTCCCGAGAAAGTCCCAAACTGTGGATGAAACCCATATGCACCAAAAAATGGTGACTTATCAGAGGACTCCTGACGACGGTTATTTAAAGCAAACTCAGCAAGGGACAAAAAAGAACACCAATCCTCTTGATTCTCCGCCACAAAACAACGCAGATATGTCTCCAGATTCTGATTGACGCGCTCTGTCTGGCCATTCGACTGCGGGTGGAAAGCAGAAGAGAATGACAACCGAACCCCCAAGCGAGAACAGAAAGCCTTCCAGAATCTGGAAACAAACTGCGTGCCCCTATCAGAGACTATGTCTGAAGGAATACCGTGCAATTTGACAATGTGATCAACAAATGCCTGCGCCAGCGTCTTAGCATTGGGCAAACCAGGAAAAGGGATGAAATGCACCATTTTGCTAAAACGGTCCACCACCACCAGAATCACAGTCTTCCCCGAGGAACGAGGCAGGTCCGTTATGAAGTCCATGGACAGATGTGTCCAAGGACGGGAAGGAATGGGTAAGGGAAGGAGAGGACCTGATGGCCGTGAATGAGGGACTTTGGCACGAGCGCAAGTCTCGCAGGCTGCCACAAAACCCTCAACTGACTTACGAAGCGCAGGCCACCAGAATCTCCGAGCGATGAGATCCAGTGTGGCTCTTACCCCCGGGTGCCCAGCAAGGACCGTATCGTGGTGTTCTTTAAAAATCTTGTGTCTTAAAGCGAGAGGCACAAACAACCTCCCAGGAGGACAAAGATCAGGAGCCTCTGACTGGGCTGCCTGCACCTCTGCCTCCAATTCAGGAAAAAGAGCAGAGACCACCACACCTTCAGCCAAAATGGGACCCGGGTCTTCAAAATTCCCGCCTCCCGGAAAACAACGTGACAGGGCATCTGCCTTCACATTCTTAACTCCAGGGCGGAACGTGACAACAAAATTAAACCTAGAAAAGAACAACGACCATCTGGCCTGTCTCGGGTTCAGACGCTTGGCTGACTCCAAGTAGGCCAGATTTTTATGGTCAGTAAATACGGTAATAGGGTGTCTGGCTCCCTTTAGCCAATGGCGCCATTCCTCAAAAGCCAACTTGATGGCCAACAATTCCCTATCTCCCACATCGTAATTTCTCTCTGCGGAGGAGAGTTTTCTTGAGAAAAAGGCACACGGTCGCCATTTGGCAGGAGAGGAACCCTGAGACAAGACCGCCCCCACACCCACCTCAGAAGCATCAACCTCAACTATGAAGGGTAAAGAAACATCAGGTTGCACCAAGATGGGAGCGGAAGCAAAACTCTCCTTGATATCAGAAAAAGCCTTACGCGCCTCTACTGACCAAGAAGAAAAATCTACCCCCTTTCTGGTCATATCAGTGAGTGGTTTAACAATAGAAGAATAATTCAAAATGAACTTCCTGTAATAATTGGCAAAGCCCAAAAAACGCATCAGTGCCTTTTGATTCTCAGGAAGCTCCCACTCAAGCACAGCGCGGACCTTCTCGGGGTCCATGCGAAAACCAGAAGCGGAGAGAAGAAACCCCAGAAATTGAATTTCTGGAACCGCAAACACACATTTTTCCAGTTTCGCATATAATTTATTCTCCCGCAGGATGAGCAAGACCTGACGTAAATGTTCCTTATGAGTTTTGAAATCGGGAGAAAAAATCAAAATGTCATCCAAATACACCAATACAAATTTTCCCATCAAATGATAAAAAATGCTGTTCACGAAATGCTGAAAAACGGCTGGGGCATTCATCAAACCAAAAGGCATAACCAAATTTTCAAAATGGCCCTCAGGGGTATTGAAGGCCGTCTTCCATTCGTCCCCTTCTCTGACCCTGACCAGGTTGTATGCCCCTCTTAAATCTAATTTGGAAAAGACTTTAGCCCCAACAACCTGGTTAAATAGGTCCGGGATCAGAGGAAGCGGATAAGGGTCACGAATTGTGATATTGTTCAGCTCCCTGAAATCCAGACAAGGTCTTAAAGAACCATCTTTTTTCTTAACAAAGAAAAAACCAGCGGCAACAGGTGACTTCGAGGGTCGTATGTGTCCTTTTCTCAGACTCTCAGAGATATAAGCACGCATAGCGATCCTCTCAGGTTGGGAAAGATTGTATAAACGAGATTTAGGCAGCTTGGCGTCTGGGATGAGATTAATAGGGCAATCGTACTCCCTGTGCGGGGGCAAATCCTGAACTCCACTCTCAGAGAAGACATCCGAAAATTCAGAGAGAAAAGATGGTACAGTCTTAGTAGCAACCTCAGAAACAGATGTCATGAGGCAATTCTCTCTGCAAAAGTCACTCCAACCATTTATTTGCCTCGCTTGCCAATCAATGGTGGGGTTATGCTTAGTGAGCCAGGGCAGCCCCAACACCAGAGGGGTGGGTAAACCGCTAAGGACGAAACATGACACATCCTCAACATGAGCATCACTCACAATTAAACGGATATTGTGAACTATGCCCTTTAATGATTTTTGAGAAAGTGGAGCGGAATCGATAGCAAAAACAGGAATATCCTTTCCCAAAGTGCGCACCTGGAAACCATGAGTTATCGCAAATTGATTATCAATGAGATTAACCGCTGCTCCACTATCCACAAAAATCTCACAAAAAATGTTCTTGCTCTCTAGCGCCACCCTAGCCGGCAGGACAAAACGGGAACTACAAGCAAATGGAAAACCTTCAATTTCCGCCTCAACCCTGCCAATAGTAACAGACGGAACATTTTTAAAGATTTTTTCCTGTTTGTTTCTTTATTACTCCCAGAAAACTGCCTGAATCTCCTAGAGGGACAAATATTTGCCAAATGATTTATACCTCCACAACAAAAACAAACCCTCCCATGCGAGCTGAATCTTCTATTGTCAGAAGCAATCAACCCCAGCTGCATGGGCTCCTGCTCAGAAGGGGCTGACGGCGACTGAGACCCCTGCGCACAGAGCGGGACCGCTGCACTGTCCTGGGACTGCGTATGACAGGAAGGAGACATCTCTCCTCTCTCTCTAAGACGCCTGTCAATACGAACGGCCTGAGACATAGCAGAGTCCAAAGAAATAGGCCTCTCATGAAAGGCAAATGCATCTTTCAATCCCTCTGAAAGACCATGGCAAAATTGACTTCGGAGCGCAGCATCATTCCAACCAGTATCAACTGCCCATCTCCGAAATTCTGAGCAGTATATTTCTGCGGATTGTTTACCCTGGCATAATAGACGTAGTTTAGACTCAGCCAGAGCAATACGATCCGGATCATCATATATCTGACCCAGGGCTAAAAAGAATTCATCCACTGAACGGAGAGGCCGTGCCCCCTCCGGCAGCGAAAAGGCCCAGGACTGAGCTGTTACCTCTGAGCAGCGATATAATGATCCCCACCCTCCGTTCCTCATCACCAGAGGAGTGGGGAAGAAGGCGAAAATGGAGTTTGCAAGCCTCTCTAAAACGCACAAAATTCTCACTACCCCCGGAGAACGTATCCGGGAGCGAGATCTTAGGCTCAGAACAAACTCCATGAACGCAAGCTGAACCGGTCACTTGAAGCTGAGAAAAAGTCTTACGGAGATCAGCTACCTCCAATGAAAGACCCTGGAAGCGTTCAGACAAAAGTGAAACCGGATCCATGCTTGAGACGGTTATGGCGGCTTATAATGTCACGGACGGTGTACAGGAAACAAGGCAAAGCAACATGTATAAACGACTCGCTGGATCCAAAAACTAAGGAACCAAGGGAGACCCCTGCAGAAGACCTGGCACTTTCCCTGGCTGCTCAGCCTATGCAAAGATCCGAATGGTGGAGGTTTGCATATCCACGAACCTAGACTAAAAAGCCCTGAGCACCCTACAATAGTGAGGGGACACGACCACCGGCTCCCTACACAAGATACGGAGGGAGTCAGGGTCACCTGGGATCCAGCAAACAGATAATAACAGATAAAGGTACAACACTTAGCTTTGAAGCACACAGGAGGACAGAGTCAGCGTGCACACACACTCCAGGAAGTAGTTTAAGCCGCCCAGAAAAAGCCTTCTGGGGAAGAATTTAAAGGGAAGCAATTAGTCCAACACATGACAGCTGAGAGAGGCTGACGAGAGGAGGAGCTGAATACCACAACACAGAAACTCAAGGAGGAGGTTCTGAAAGGCCTCTGTCAGAGCTTCTCAGCTGTCTGGTTGTGACAGTAATACACAGTGAACTGAGCATCAATGAAATGAGTAAATCTAGTCACTGGATGCTTTTAGTGCAAAATAATTGCTGCTGAACGTGAGCTCATAGCAGATAAATGGTTGGGTAACAGGCAATAATCAGACACAATATACAGTCAGATTGAATTACACTTATTGGCATGTGTATCATCAAGGGTGTTACATAGGTTCATAATGAGCACACATAGGACAGGTATTTCTTGGCTGTTTGGGTTTTCTGGAAAGAAAGCAAGGAGAGAACACAGAGCTTAATGGGGTTTTCGGGAGTTCGATTGATGGCCTATGTTCAGGACAGGTCATCAATATCTGATCAGTGGGGGTCCGTGTGCCATTGTCTCTTCCTAGCCCAATGACATTATGTTCATTAGTTACATGATCTACCGTATGTGCAGCTCTATTCCATTTACGTGAGTGGACCTGGGCTGTAAAACCAAGAGGAGTTGCTTTGCAGTGTGCTGTGCTTGGTATTTTGTGAGGAGTCCACAGCGCACACCAGAGCACCACAGCCTCTTCAAACTGCTGCTCGTCAGGGGTGTCTGGAGTAAGATCCCAATCAGATATCTATGACCTACCCTATTGTATTCCCAGAACACCCCTTTAATGCTCTTAGAAAATGCACCCATAACAAATTGCTCTAGTGCCTTGTGTTGGGGAGTTCTCACAATTAAAGGGGTTGCCTCATGAAGACAACTCCTGTCCATATACTCTATTAATACCTATGGGCTTCATACAGCCCCACTCCTCCCCTGTAAGTGTGGCTTATCAAAAAGGCAGAGACCGATGATTAAAAAAAAACTCTCTCTGTGCACACTGCACACATGCAAAATGTATCAGAAATATGTATAAAAAAAGTGCAACAATTAAAAGAATATTTGACAAAATAATGGAGTTACAAGTAAAGCACTTCAAATAAAGAGCACATAGAAAAGTAAAGTACTCAGTGTTCTTATAGCTCCATATGGACTGAATGTTCCTAGGTGTATAGTCAGGGGTTTTCTTCTTCTGAAGCATTGCTTGTTAATACATGAAGGTCTGCATTTTGTTAAATAGCAGATGGTGTCCATCCTTATTGGCCTATCATTTATGCCATTGGCTGGGTTTACACAGTCTTTCTGATGCTGTTTTTGAAGCCAAAACCAGGACTAAATTTAAAAGAGGTGAGGTAATATCTGTGTCTTTTATTAGTGTTGATCGAGCACCAAAGTGCTCAGGTGTTCGGGTCAAACATCTCAGGATGCTCGGGTGCTCTACCAAGCACCCGAGCACAATGGAAGTCAATGGGAGAACCCGTGCATTAAACCAGGCACCCCCTGCTCTGAAGAGGGGAGGGTGTCTGGTTCATAGGAAAAGGTCAGAAATTGATGGAAACACCACCGAAATGGTTTGGGAACGGCATGGGGAGGATGTCTGGATGCATCTTGGACTCCCAGGTCCTACACTCATAAAGCCTATGTACTAAGTGAAAGGGCTGCCAAAAATTACAAGGAACTGGCATTACACATAAAAGAGTGCATCGTACACACCCTTGAAAAATTATAATTGATGGCCTGCCGGTGACCCTCAAAAACATTAGGAGCAAGGGCCTGCTGGTGACCCTCTAAAACATTACAGACGAGGGCCTGCTGCTGAGCTGACCATCTAAAACATTAGGGACGAAAAATTATGGGTGAGTGCCTGCTGCTTAGCTAACCATTGAATAAAATATGGGTGAGGGCCTGCTGGTGAGCTGACCCCGTAAAACATTATGGTTGAGAGCCTGCTGGTGAGCTGACCCTCAAAAACATATGCAAGGGCCTGCTGGTGAGCTGACCCTGTAAAATATTATGGTTGAGAGCCTGCTGTTGAGCTGACCCTCAAAAACATTATATGCGAGGGTCTGCAGGTGAGCTGACCCTCTAAAAGATTGCAGGCAGTGGCGTACCTCCAATAGAGGCAGACCACGCAGCTGCTATGGGGCCCCTGGGGGAAGGGGGCCCGCAGTAGAGGATAGGCCCCGCCCACTAATTACACTTGTATGGCTACCTGAGAAAGTAAGAGGTGGAGAAGGACCTTTGGTGATGTCATCAACCATGTGACCAGTGCAGGAAGCCAATGAATAGCAGAGCAGCAGAAATCTAAAGGACCTATGGTGATGTCATCAACCATGTGACCAGTGCAGGAAGCCAATAAATAGCAGAGCAGCAGAAGTCTAAAGGACCTTTGGTGATGTCATCATCATGTGACCAGTGCAGAGGACTGGTGAAAGACCTGTGGCGTATCACTGTGAGGGGGCGGAGCTTCTGTGTGGTGCCTGGAGAAGAGGTTAGTGGTGTTCTGGGATAACCCATAACATCCTAGAAAAGCTGGGAGTTGTAGTTTTGTCGTATAATGTTTCTCAATGTAATTTAAACGTATGCCCTAGTACAGGCTGGCAATGCTGGGAGTTGTAGTTCCCTCCTCCTATACCCCCTCTTTTAAATGTATACTGATGCCCCATAATAAGTCTGGCCATACTAGGGGTTATAGTTATTTCTTTTTAAAGCTCTTACCTGGTACAACTAGATGATGTCCTATAATCTGGACATGCTGAGAGTTGTAGTTCTCTTTTCTTAGGCTGGATTCTCATCACAGTTTAGTTTTCCGTTTTGCATGCAGGACTTTTTTCTGTCTAAAATCTCCGACAGATATGGCATAAACGGATATGCCAAATGTGCAGAACTGATGCTTGAAATACAGGATCATTTTTTTTCTTTATTTTTCTGTTCCATCTGACGGATCAGAAGAACTGAAAACTAAATGGTGATATGAACCCGGCCTTATACTCTGTGTAATATCTACTTGTGTCTGATCATAACAGCCTGGACATGCTGGAAATTGTAGTTCTCTCCACTTTCACCTCTCCCTGTGTTGCTCCCTAATTTCCAATAATAATCTGGTGATGATGAGACTTGTAGTTCCCTTGTCACTATTATAATGTTCTGCAGCAGCTGAGGTGAGTATTAGGCTTTGTTCACATCTGTGCTGGTGACGTTCGCTGTTCTGCCGTCATAGGAGCAAATCAACGAAAATCACTGCAGTTCCGGATCTGGCACTTCATGGACGACAACACCCGACGGATCCCGCTGACTATGATGAGATGTCAGGTTTCCATCTTCCAGGCTATAAAATTGTGTCCAGCATTTATGACTTGATCCACGAATGAGGCCCCAACACAGATGTGAACGAAGCTTTTTATGTTCTGCAGCAGCTGAGGTATGCATTAGGAGGTTCTGACAGTTCATAAGGTAAGGGGGGCTATGGTGGCACTGGTATACTATTATGCCAGCACCACCATAGCACCCCCCCCCCCCCCTAAATGAGCTGTGCCTGTGTGCTGCTTATAGTGGAAAGTGCCCTAAGACAATGAATGGGGACAATCAAAAGCGGGTTTTTTTCCCGGTATTGAGACCCTATGACGGATCTCAATACCGGAAAATAGAAACGCAAGTGTGAAAGTAGCTCCTAATGTCTACACGGCTGCAACTGCTGGGGGTATGGCAGGGGAGAAGCCAGGGCAGGTGGTGGGATGGGCCAGTGGACAGAGTTAGTGGGGCCCCATTAAGATTCTTGCTATGGGGCCCAATGATTTCTATGTACGCCCCTGATTGCAGGTGAGGGCCTGCTGGTGAGCTGATCCTCTAAAACATTATATGCAAGGGCCTGCAGGTGAGCTGACCCTCTAAAAGATTGTAGGTGAGGGCCTGCCGGTGAGTTGACCCTCTAAAACATTATATGCGAGGGCCTGCAGGTGTGCTGACCATCTACAACATTAGGAGCGAGGGCAGACTAATAAGCATGTTGATATGATTGAAGAGAAGGAGGAGGAGGACGAGAAAAGGAAGATTGAACCATGTACCCGTTTTTGTGGCGGACGAGCTGCATGGGAATACAGTGTATTCAGTACATTATAAAAACACATTTAAAGTTCCTTTATGTTCAGCCGCTTTCCTCTGGTGGAGTTGAGAAGTCATGGTCAATCCAGGCCTTGTTCATTTTTATAAGAGTCAACCTGTCAGCATTTTCAGTTGACAGTTGGATGCACTTATCAGTTATTATTCCCCCAGCAGCACTAAATACCTGCTCTGACAAAGCACAGCAGTTCCAACAGAGGCAGGGCAACACTCTCCAAAGCCTGGGACAGTTTCATGACACCTCCCCAGCACCCTGACCCTGATGTACGGCCTAATGTCACAAGGAGGGAACATTTTGGGAAGATGGTGAAGGAGTACATAGCAGACCGTGTCAACGTCCTCAATGATCCATCTGTGCCTTACAACTACTGGGTGCCCAAGCTGGACACATTGCACGAACTGGCGCTCTATGCCTTGGAGGTTTTTTGGCTTCAAAAAGTACCTGAAAAACATGAATGTGCAGACCCTGCCTCATGCCCTATTCACACGTCAGTGTTTTGGTCAGTGATTTCCATCAGTGATTTTAAGCCAAAACCAGGTGCGGCTATAAACACAGAACAGGAGCAGATCTTTCCCTTATACCTTATCTCTGTGGAGGCTCTAATCCTGGTTTTGGCTCACAATCACTAATGGCAAACACTGACGTATGAATGAGCCATTATGGTGTCAATACACATTAGCTAAAGTTAATCAAAACCCATGATTTCAATCAAAATGATCTTTTAACAGTGGACAATTGATTCATCCAACAGGCCATGATTTTTCTTTGAAAGATTCCCAGAAAGATCTTTTATCCTCAATAAACATGTATGGCCAGTTTAAAGGACTGTGATGGCCAACATGGACAGAAATGTGTATGGCTGTGTCTGCATAACGTTCATTCATCAGATGCTTATTTGTTCAAAGATTGTTCAGGTTCCAATCGACTTCCATATAATGTGTATAACCACTTACATGGAACACCATTGCCATGTAATACTACAATTTTGTCTGGCTGTGGCTTCCCCCTGTAAACAAGCTGACTGCTAGGGGTGCTGGGAGCTGGACCCACAACAATTAGTCTGCCCCTGTAGCTGCAGTATGTAAGATGTCTGTGCCGAGACAACCAATTTAATTGTTATATTTTATACAAACTGGTCATTTTTCTATCTCTTTTTATATTATTTTAATAAATATCACATTAAAGAATTAGTACAGTTAGGTCCATATATATATTTGGACACTGACACAAATTTTGTTTTTATTACCTGTTTACCAAAACATATTCAAGTTGCTCTGGATCAACTTGCAGGATAACAGGCCGAACTGGATGGACAAATGTCTTTTTTCGGCCTTATGTACTATGTTACTATGTTATAGTTATATAATGGACATGGACATAAAGTCCAGACCTTTAGCTTTCATTTGAGTATCCACATTAAATTGGATGAAGGGTTTAGGAGTTTCAGCTCCTTTCCATGTGGGACCTTGTTCAACTCAAAGAATCTTTCATGGGCAAGTGTGGGGAATTCCTTCATTTTTTTTATTCTCAATTAAGCACATAAAAGGCCTGGAGTTAAATTTGAGGTGTGGTGCTTACATTTTGATTTTCATGCTACACTATTAAGAGTGGCAAAATCTACAGTTTGGTACATCCTGAGAAAGAAAGCACTGGTGACTTCAACAATACAAAAAGACCTGGATGCCCACAGAAGACATCAGTGGTGGATGATCGCTGAATAATTACCATGGTGAAGAGAAACCCCTTCACTTCAGCCAACCAAGTGAACAACACTCTCCAGGATATAGGCGTATCAATATCCAAATCTACCATAAAGAGAAGACTGCATAAAAGTAAATAGAGGGTTCACTGCACGGTACAAGCCACTCATAAGCCTCAAGAATAAAAAGGCTAGATTGGACTTTGCTAAAAACATCTTAAAAAAACAGCACACTTCTGGAAGAACAATCTTTGGACAGATGAAACCAAGATCAACCTCTACCGGAATGATGGAAAGAAAAAAGTATGGCTGAGGCATGGTACAGCTCATGATCCAAAGCATACCACCATCATCTGTAAAATACGGCAGTGTGATGGCTCGGGCATGCATGGCTGCCAGTGGCACAGTTGTGGACCCATTTATTTCAATGGGGCTGCAAAAGATGCAGACAGCACACTGTGTGCCGTCCGCATCTGTAGTTCTGTTCTGCAGCCCCGCAAAAAAGATAGAGCAGGTCCTATTCTTGTCCGCAATTGCAGACAAGAATAGGCATTTTGTATCATAGTGGCAGCCAGTATTTTATTTCTGTGTCCATTCTGTTTTTTGCGCACCATATGCAGAGCCATTCACTTCAACGGGTCAGCAAAAAAAAATAAACGGAAGTCATTCCGTGTGCATTCTGTCTCCGTATGTCTGTTCCACAAAGAAATAGAACATGTCCTGTTATTGTCCGCATTACGAACAAGGATAGAACTGTTCTATTAGGGGCCAGCTTTTCCGTTCCCCAAAATACGGAATGCACACGGACGTCATCTGTAATTTTTGAGGATCTGTGTTTTGTGGACCGCAAAATACACACGTTCGTGTGCATGAGCCCTTACTGAAACAAACCTGTATAGAAGTCATGTTCTGTAAAGGTCAGAATAGGAATTACAGGGTTAGGGCCAGTTCACACAGAGTTTTTTGGCAGTGATTTTGGCACGTTTCAAAATCAGCTGGAAAAAAAGGGCTCAGAACAGCCGTCCATTCACCTTTCTTGGGGCAGAATCTACACAGAATCTCCTAGTGAAATGAACGGGAAGCGTCCAAAAACTACTCCGTATGCGTCTGCTTGTTATTTGTAAATGCGTCTGTGCCAAAAACCATGAGCTGAAAATGCAGTTTTTTTATTGAAGTGAACGCTCGTTGTTTCCCTGTACTGTCCCTGGTTACCGAGCTGCCTCACGGTTTAGAGGGGTTGTCACAGCCATTATATAGGTTCCCATGCATCAGTGCGGTGAGCGCCGAGGTTGACCTGGGGTAGCGCCAATTGGATTATTTACTATTATATCCACGCTGGGAGACGCTATTACAAAGGTGTCTCTATGGGCTCCCTACAGCCCACTTCAGTTTTTTTTTTTTTTTTTGCCTATTTGCTGTTGGGCTATGCGATTTAAATAAATAGTCTTTTTTTAAAAAAAAAATATATATATTTTTTAACGTTTTCATAGGCAGTAATTATTGTATAGTATTGTATAGTATTAAGGAAACGTCCTCCATTTCCAAATATTTAGGCCTCATGCACGCGACCGTTGGGTGTTTTGCGTTCCGCAAATCGCAGATCCGCAAAACACGGAGGGCGTCCATGTGCTTTCCGCAATTTGTGGAACGGCACGGACAGCCATTAATATAACTGCCTATTCTTGTCCACAAAACGCGGACAAAAATAGGGCAGGTTATTTTTTTTGGGGGGGGACCACGGAACGGAGTGATCTTTTGCGGCCCCATTGAAGTGAATGGATCCGCATCCAAGCAGCAAAAACTGCAGCTTGGATGCGGCCTTGCTGTGAATTCTTAAGGCGGGTTTACACTGCTCAATTGTTTTAGATGGGAATGAGCGATAATCTGCCCATCTAAAGTTGCCACACATCACCCAGTGAGTCAAACGCTCGTCCATCGGATGAAGCAATTGTTAATGCGGACAGCTTACTTATCGCTTCTTGGCAGCAGATCGTGCTGTGTAAGCAGTGATCTGCTTGTCCAGAAACAATGCAGCTGTATGGAGCCATCGCTCATCCTCATACGTGTAAATGCAGCGCTTCACCTCCACTAAGCAGGCGATTTCCGGAAAGGTACGCTTCCTTCCCGACAATTGTATTTTGTGCTCCAATCGCTGCATGTAAATCCACCTTTAGTTCCAGGCTGTGGACATGTGGGTCTGTCAGAAACAAGCACCCTACTGGTTTCTTCCCTGCTTCAGATATGATAATTTCACTGTGGCTTTTGATCTAGTACTTGGTGATGAGGCAGTCTGGGTGCGGATCCAAACCACATGTGGCCATTCAGAGTCGTTAACATAAGGAATGCTTCTGTAAACAAGAAATGGTTAATGCAATTTACAGCAAAAGTCGACTCTCTTCTCAGGATTAACATTTCCTTATTAGATTTTATTGCAGGATGGGGGTGGGCTTCGTTCCTTGTGGTCATTGCCCTTTTTCATTGGCTGAGCAACAATCAGGAAGGGAAAGGTTCATTCCCCATCATTGCTGTTAGCTGATTTACATGCAGCAATGAACACTGCTATATGGGGAACAATGATCATTACTGCGATCATTGATTCACTCAGCACATCCCTGTTTACTAGGGACAATGTGTAGGAGGTGTTTTCCATAGTGGAGCTATGGCTGAAGTATAGAAGGGGCCTTTATAATAAACAGCCAGCCAGTAGGGATAAAGCAGAAGCAGGTGGATAAGCTTAGGGAATGGCAGTTCACACTAAAAACAGAGGGAACCGTTCACAATGGTTAAGATGCTGCCACTGATGGCCTTCCACAGACACAATACTTAGACTAGTAGTCCGCTGGGGCTGCTGAATACACACAGGTTCAGGTCCAGCCATCTTGGCGTGGTAATAAGACCCTCTGCACCGCTCTCTCAACCGTGCTATCTCTGCTCTGACTTCTTTACTGGGTGACACTTTTCCTGTCCCATTCACTGGGCCTATCTTGCACCCCTCAGCCGACTCATACCCCAGGACTGTGGCACAAACCCCATATGCAGGATGCACTGAGGGCATTATTTACCATCCAGATGTCATATGCACACCCCCAAATATTTGTTATCCCCCCCCCCCCAACCAAATGTGCTGCAAACACACAAATATATGTGGTGCCACATGAAAGATGTGATCACCTGACAAGTGTGCGTTTGCTCGTTTGTCCAGGGACCGTCTTCACATTTACATAAGCCAATTATCGGGATTGAGTAGAAGTGTCCTAACATGTCATCACTATGGTACCACTAGCTGACCATGCATATTAGACTAACATTGATCAAACCTGCTGATTTTGGCCAGACCAGCCAACATCTAATGATATGTGGGCCTCCTGACAGCAGATGTTAGGAGACGGAAAGTCTGGGTAGTTGGATTTTAACATGCCCAATCCTTTTGTTCTCATGGTAGATAAGCCAACAAGAGATATGTGGTCAGCGTCTTCCCAACCAGAACAAGGGCAATATTTTAAACCTAATTTTTACTTAAAGAAAATTATGTGTCACCAAAAGTTTTATCTTCCAGTTAAAACCAGATAGTGACACACATTTCCTTTTTATCTGATTTTATTTTCCGATTGCAGATTTTTTAATTCTATTTCCTGACCATGATTAGGGGAGATGCCATCTTGTCTGAACTGTTCAGCATTTAAAAAATTGCGTTAGGGCAGCCCCATGATCCATAGACACAATGGTCAGGAGGGGACCTTATTGATTTCTATGAGAGAGATGTTGAGGCATGCTCTGATCTGTGCAGAGGTGATTCTACAAGGAAAGAATAGATAAGCTCTGACAATCGCCTATTGTGAATGGTGGGTCCTGTCTTATCTATACACAGAGGTGATATCTCCTTATCGGTACAGGCAGGATTAGAATGGTATATAACTGCAGCAGAGTGATCTGTACAGACCAAGAAGTGGGGCCAATTATTAGACATAGTGGTCAGTGTGAAAACTGCAGGAATTTATGTTTTATGTTTAAATATAGTTATTGATAAGGGAAATTAGAAATAATATGATCAAAAATTCTTACACATAAAAATGTGATTTAAACAATAGGTCATTTTCTGATGACACATTCGCTTTAACCTCATAATGACCAAGTGGCGCATATTAAAGCTCCTTCTTCTGCAATCTTGCAGGGGCAGGTCAGGCCTCTGCTGTCAGTGGCAGGCAGGTAGATCAAGGAGAAGACAGAAGTGGTTTGGTACTGTTTCCTCCTCCTTCTTTCGTCTGTACATGGCGCTCAATGAATGCTATGCAGTGAATAGAGAAAGCGGCTGGGCCACTTCCTCTATTGGGCCGGGTAATCAAGTGATCACCAGGTGTCTCGGTTATAACAGACCTTGATCCGATCTACCTGTGTGCAAGGAGATGTTTTTTACCTGTAAGGCCCCTTTTACATGGGCGAGATTTCCGCGTGGGTGCAATGTGTGAGGTGAACACATTGCACCCGCACTGAATCCGGACTAATTCATTTCTATGGGGCTGTGCACATGAGTGGTGATTTTCACGCATCACTTGTGCGTTGCGTGAAAATCGCAGCATGTTCTATTTAGTGTGTTTTTCACGCGACGCAGGCCCCATAGAAGTGAATGGAGCTGCGTGAAAATTGCAAGCATCCGCAAGCAAGTGCGGATGCGGTGCGATTTCCAAGCATGTTGCTAGGAGACGATCGGGATTGAGACCCGATCATTATTATTTTCCCTTATAACATGGTTATAAGGGAAAATAATAGCATTCTTAAAACAGAATGCATAGTACAATAGGGCTGGAGGGGTTAAAAAAAATTTGAAAAAATTTAACTCACCTTAATCCCCTTTTTCGCGCAGCCCGGCTTCTCTTCTGTCTTCATCTGTGAGGAAAAGGACCTGTGGTGACGTCACTGCGCTCATCACATGGTCCGTCACATGATCCATCACCAAAACGGAATGCCTCTAAAGGTTTCCCTTTTAAATTCCGTCTTACAAATTCATTTATTTTCCATTATAACTAGGCATGAGCGAATCGACTTTGGATGAAACATCCAAAGTCGATTTGCATAAAACTTTGTTTCAATACTGTGCGGAGCGAGCGCTCTGTACAGTATTAGAATGTATTGGCTCCAATGAGCCAAAGTTATTACTTTGCAAAGTCTCGTGAGGCTTTGCATAATAACTTCAGAAATTGATTTATACTGTAAAGACTATTTCCCTATCTCAGGTTCGGTTCCAAGTGGTACCAATTTCTGAAGTTATTATTATGCAAAGTCTCGTGAGATTTCGCAAAGTAATAACTTCGGCTCATTGGAGGCAATACATTCTAATACTGTACGGAGCGCTCGTTCGGTACAGTATTGAAATTAAGTTTTATGCAAATCGACTTTGGATGTTTCATCCGAAGTCAATTCACTCATCCCTAATTATAACCATGTTACAACAGAAAGCAATAATGGAATTCATAACGCTGATCTGAACTCCTTTGGATGCACAAGTTACAGTGGAAAAACGTAAAATAATATATATATATATATATATATTTATATATATATCAGTGTTCCTCAGAGATCTTTTAATGGCCTTTATATTATGTACCAATAATATAGCAAAAAATTAATAAAACGCCCACACCAAACAAAACGGTCACCATAGTCACCCCATCCACAAGAATCTATACATAGATATTATATGCTAAAACGACTGACACAAAATAGGGAACTTATTTTAGGCTACTTTCACACTGGCGTTTTGGTTTCAGTTTGCAAGATCTGTTCAGGGCTCTCACAAGCGGCCCAAAACTGATCAGTTTTGCCCTAATGCATTCTGAATGGAAAAGGATCCGCTCAGAATGCATCCGTTTGCCTCCGATCCGTCACCATTCCGCTTTAGAGACGGACACCAAAACGCTGCTGAGCCAAACGGATCCGTCCTGGCACACAATGTAAGTCAATGGGGACGGATCCGTTTTCTCTGACACAATCTGGCACAATAGAAAACTGATCCGTCCCCCATTGACTTTCAATGGTGTTCAAGGCTATGTTAAAGATGATACAAACGGATCCGTTCATGAACGAATGCAGACGGTTGTATTATCTGAACGGATGCGTTTGTGCAGATCCATGACGGATCCGCACCAAACGCGAGTGTGAAAGTAGCCTAAATTTTTAAAATATTCTCTAAAACATTAATAACATTGCAGAACTTATTTTGGTAGTCATTAGAACTGTTAAACCACCACATGATCACAAAAAGTGTCTGGTCATTAAAGTGTTGAGACTAAAAGAGAAAAGAGAATGAATTATACAATAACTTATTCTGTACTTGAAATGTTGCTTATACGTTGCTAAATCTTATTTACGGCACACCAGAGAAGATTTCAGCACTTGAAGAAAAATTGTATATTGTTTGCTGTCACCTCTGAACCACAATCCCATGTAAAATTCCCCCAAATACTTATTTTGTGTATTTCAATCTTCCTCCAGGAGCTAGCTATATGATTTTTTCCCCCAGTTTTAGAAGTTTCTGTGCACATTCTCCAGCAAAACCATGATGCAGAGTACGCCTGCGATTGGTGGCGTTTCGATAATGTGAGTGTATTACAAAAGTAACAATTATCACAGGTAAAGGTGATTGGGTTTTTAAAGAAATGTACCTGAAAACCCCTTTAGGCCTCTTTCACACGACCATATGGCTTTTTCAGTGTTTTGCGGTCCGTTTTAAACTGATCCGTTGTTCCACTTTTTGTTTCCGTATTTTTTCCGTTTTTCCGTATGGCATATACAGTATACAGTAATTTCATAGAAAAAATTGGGCAGGGCATAACATTTTCAATAGATGGCTCCGCAAAAAACGGAACGGATACGGAAGACATACGGATGCATTTCCGTATGTGTTCCGTTTTTTTTGCGGACCCATTGACTTGAATGGAGCCACAGATCGTCATTTGTGGGCAATAATAGGACATGTTCTATCTTTTAACGGAACGGAAAAACGGAAATACGGAAACGGAATGCATACGGAACACATTCCGTTTTTTTTTGCGGCACCATTGAAATGAATGGTTCCGTATACGGACCATATACGGAATGCAAAAAACGGCCCGTAAAACGAGAAAAAAAAACCGGTCGTGTGAAAGAGGCCTTAGGCTGTGTTCACACATTCACGTTTTTAGATGCAATTTCTTTACCTCTCCTCTTTTTTTTTCAAATACACTTCTGGTTTTGGCTTATAAAACTGCATCTAAAAACCTGAACATGTAAACCCAGCCTAAAAGGTAATATAGCAGCAGCCAATCTTTTTCTTAAAGGGAACCTGTCACATTGAAAATGCAGTCCATTTTGCAGAGAGCATATTATAAAGCAGGAGGAGCTGAACAGATTAATATATAGTCTGTAGGAAAAAATCCTGTATAACTTGTCATGGCCTGATCTAAATCTCTGCTCTTTCTATGTTTTGGAGTCCAGTGGGCTGCCCTAATCACATGATTGACAGCCTTTCCTGGATCGTTATGCACACAGAGATAAGTGTCAATCACAGAGAAGGACCACCCACTGGACTCCTAAACCCAGACTGAGTAGAGATTTAGATGAAAAAAATCACAAGTTATACTGGAACTTTTCCCATAAAATTGCACATGAAATGTAAGGCCACACATTTTACGCAGCTGAATGATCATTCGGCCAACAGCTATTGTTCCTGACTTAAGGTAATAAGGGGCATACGTAGCTACCACACCCCACAGGTACAAAGGATCGAGCATGTTGAAATCCAACAGGCCAATCCCTCTTTTACCTTGATGCGCAATTGAGATTAGTCAGGAGGCCTCTATATATGGTATTTTACCAAACTGAGTACACCCCTCACATTTTTGGAAATATTTTATTATATCTTTTCATGGGACAACACTGACGATATGACACTAAAGTAGTCAGTGTACAACTTGTATAATGGTGTAAATTTGGTGTGTCCTCAAAATTACTCACACAGCCATTAATGTCTAAACCACTGGCAACAAAAGTGAGTAAACCCCTAAGTGAAAATGGCCAAATTGTGCCCAAAGTGTAAATATTTTGTGTGGCCACCATTATTTACCAGCACTGACTTAACTCTCTTGGGCATGGAGTTCACTAGATCTTCACATGTTGCCACTGGAACCCTCTTCTACTCCTGCATGACAACATCACTGAGCTGGTGGATGTTAGAGACCTTGCACTCCTCCACCTTCTGTTTGAGGATACCCCACAGATGCTAAATAGGGTTAATGTCTGGAGGCATGCTTGGCCAGTCCAGCACCTTTACCCTCAGTTTCTTTAGCAAGGCAGTGTTCGTCTTGGAGGTGTGTTTTAGGTCGTTATCATGTTGGAACACTGCCCTGCGGCCAGGGGCATAGCTAAAGGCTCATGGATCCTGGTGCAAGAGTTCAGCTTGGGCCCCCTCCCCCTTCACTTAGCGCTGGTGCACCTAGCTTTTAGGCTGCCCAAGGCAAATATTGAAATGCCCCCCCCCCTTCCCTCCAGTCCTACTGTAAAAGGGGTTGTCCTCTTTATACTACTGATGACCTGTCCTCAGGCTAGGTCATCAATATCAGATCAGCCGGGGTCCTCCGGCACCCCCGATTATCAGCTATTTGAAGAGAGGGCAGCGCTCATATGAGAGCTGCTTTCTCTGCTCTGTTCACCTGCTCGCCCTAGCATTTGCAGTGATGAGCAAGTCAACAGAGCAGAGAAGGCAGCGCTCATACAAAAAAAAAAAAAAAAAGCGGACAACCCATTTAAATACATACTTGGAAAACATTAGATACAGTGCTACAGAACATACAGAGTAATATGGCACCACATATGTACCTCTTACATCCAGTGAGTTCTCTTCTCTGATGTAGATATTCTCTTTCCTCTTCTCCTGTCAGACCAGACCACCATGGTGACCAGACCGCGCCTCGTCTCTGCAGAGTTTGACAAACAGACATCTTACTTTCCTACTTTTCCATCCTCCTCCTTACCTTCTCAACACCCCATCCTGCCACCCCCAATACTGTGTCCACTGTGCTCCCCAATACTTTCCTGCAGAAACAGTCCCCCTGAAAATACTGGTACCACACAGATGGTGTTTTTGTACTGACGCACTTCTTTATATTGTGCGCTGGTACAAAAAAATCCCCCCTTCCTTTCAGATCAGACCCCCATATAAAACCCTAAATGAGATCCCCCCATCTCAGACCAAACCTACTTTAGACCTCTATGTCAGACCCCATATAAGACCCCAGTTTTAGACCTCAGATCAGATCCCCATTAGACTTCCAGACCCCCATATAAGACCCCCATTAGACCTCCAGACCCCCATATCAGACCTCCAGACCCCATATCAGACCTCTAGACCCCAATTAGACCTCCAGATTCCCACTAGATCTTCAGACCCCCAAATCTGACCCCCATTAGACCTCCAGACCATCAATCAGACACCCATTATATCTCTAGACCCCCAATCAGACCCCTATTAGACTTCCAGACACCCATTAGACCTCCAGACCCCCAATTAGACCCCCATTAGACCTCTAGACTTCCAATCAGACCCCATTAGACCTCCAGACCCCCAGTCAGACCTCTCCAGACCCCCGTCATACCTCTCCAGACCCCCCAGTCAGACCTCTCCAGACCCCCGTCATACCTCTCCAGACCCCCCAGTCAGACCTCTCCAGACCCCCCTCATTAGTCCACTTTATACCACTTCAGACCCCCAATCAGACCTTCAGACCCCCCAGTCAGACCTCCAGACCCCGTCATACCTCTCCAGACCCCCCCCCAGTCATACCTCTCCAGACCCCCGTCATACCTCTCCAGATCCCCCAGTCAGACCTCCAGACCCCCCTCATTAGACCACTTTAGACCACTTCAGACCCCAATCAGACCTCCAGACCCCCATAGACCACTCCAGACCCCCATTAGACCTCTCCAGACCCCCAGTGAGACCTCTCCAGGCCCCCATTAGACCTCCATATCAGACCTTAGATCAGACTGTAAAATAATAAAGTAACTTACCTCTCCTGATGCCACTCTCCTTTTCCTGGCTGTCTTCTCTTCTCGGGGCTAGCGCTGCAGTCACCTGACCTCCTGCAGTGTCAGGTCAGGGTGCGCTCTGTATGTCCTGACACTGCAGGCAGCCAGGACACAGCAGAGCGGGCCCTGAGATGAGCAAGCAGGAGGCCATGTTGGTATTCATGGTTGACTCAATGGACTGTAGCTCCCCACAGCTGGCAGCACTCATACAGCCCCAAACCCTGACATCCCCACCACCATGCTTTATTGCAAGCAAGACACACTTGTCTTTGTACTCCTCACCTGGTTGCCGCCACGCATGCTTGACACCATCTGAACAAAATAAGTTTCCAGAAATCCATGTCCTTAGTCTGCATGTCTTCAGCAAACTGCTGGCTTTCTTGTACATCATCTTTAGAAGATGCTTTATTTTCGGACGACAGCCATGCAGACCAATTTGATGCAGTGTGTGGCGTATGGTCTGAGCACTGACAGGCTGACCCTCCATCTCTCTAACCTCTGCAGCAATGCTGGCAGCACTCATACAACCTCTGGATATGATGCTGAGCACCTGCACTCAACTTCTTTGATCGACCATGGCGAAGTCTGTTCTGAGAGGAACCTGTCTGTATGGTCTTGGTCACCATGCTGCAGCTCAGTTTTAGGGTGTTGGCAATCTTCTTATAGCCTTGGCCATCTTTATGTAGAGCAACAATTCTGTTTTTCAGATCCTCAGAGTTCTTTTCCATGAGGTGCCATGTTGAACTTCCAGTGACCAGTGTGAGAGTGTGTGAGAGCGATAACACAAAATTTAACACACCTGCTCCCCATTCACACCTAAAACCTGGTAACACTAACGAGTCACAAGACACCAGGGAAGGGAAAATGGCTAATGGGGCACAATTTGGTCATTTTCACTTAGGGGTGTACTCACTTTTGTTGCCAGCTGTTTAGACATTAATGGCTGTGTGTTGAGTTATTTTGAGGACACAACTAATTTACACGGTTATACAAGCTCTACACTGACTACTTTACCTTGTATTAAAGTGTCATATCTTCAGTGTTGTCCTATGAAAAGATATAATAAAATATTTACAAAAATTTGGGGGGTGTACTCACTTTTGTGAGATACTGTAGTACATAAGACTGTGGTTGATTTCAAAATCAGTGTACAGGGTGGGCCATTTATATAGATACACCTTCATAAAATGGGAATGGTTGGTGATATTAACTTCCTGTTTGTGGCACATTAGTATATGTGAGGGGGGAAACTTTTCAAGATGGGTGGTGACCATGGCGGCCATTTTGAAGTCGGCCATTTTGAATCCAACTTTTGTTTTTTCAATAGGAAGAGGGTCACGTGACACATCAAACTTATTGGGAATTTCACAAGAAAAACAATGGTGTGCTTGGTTTTAACGTTACTTTATTCTTTCATGATTTATTTACAAGTTTCTGACCACTTATAAAATGTGTTCAATGTGCTGCCCATTGTGTTGGATTGTCAATGCAATCCTCTTCTCCCACTCTTCACACACTGATAGCAACACCGCAGGAGAAATGCTAGCACAGGCTTCCAGTATCCGTAGTTTCTGGTGCTGCACATATGCATATGCTGTGAAGATACGAGATGTGCAGCACCAGAAACTACGGATACTGGAAGTCTGTGCTAGCATTTCTCCTGCGGTGTTGCTATCAGTGTGTGAAGAGTGGGAGAAGAGGGTCGCATTGACAATCCAACACAATGGGCAGCACATTGAGCACATTTTATAAGTGGTCAGAAACTTGTAAATAACTCATGAAAGAATAAAGTTACGTTAAAGTGAAGCACACCATTGTTTTTCTTGTGAAATTCCCAATAAGTTTGATGTGTCACATGACCCTCTTCCTATTGAAAAAACAAAAGTTGGATTCACAATGGCTGACTTCAAAATGGCCGCCATTGTCACCACCCATCTTGAAAAGTTTCCCCCCTCACATATACTAATGTGCCACAAACAGGAAGTTAATATCACCAACCATTCCCATTTTATTAAGGTGTATCCATATAAATGGCCCACCCTGTACTGGAAAGACCTTTATCTTATGTGTATGGCCTGCTTTAGGCAGATGTAGTTTGAGGCTGTAGCTGTAGTGGCTGGTGACAGGAATGACCACGTCTATTGTTCTGACCACTCGTTATGAATTGTTCCTTCTTTTAAGGCCTATTAGCCAGTAAGAAGAATAACTACAAAGCCCATCTCCCCCTGGAGGACTTGGTATATCTGTTAATGACAGGACAGCTCAGTGATTTCAACAAGCACTGGGTACTCCTTCATTACCCCTCTGGTGAGGCTGCAGGGGAACTGAACGGTTTTGCCAGATTCCACAGAAATTACAGCTGATTGCTTGGGGTCCTAGAGGCAGAACACCCTGTGATCAGTTTATCAGCAGGGGACCCTTCTAACAAAAAACAATTACCGTACTAAAGTGATCCAAAGTTATGACATTTTTTTAGGACATTAGAAGATTAACTATAATATATGATTTATTTTATAACCATAGTTTAGAACTAGTATCTATAACTTTAACCCTAAGACCTTGAAATTTTCCATTTTTGTGGTTTCATTTTTTACTCCCTGCCTTCCCTGACCCTCATAACGTTTTTATAGTTATGTCTATTGAGCTGTTTGAGGACAAATTTTTTGTGAGGTGGTCTGTAGTTTTTAATTGATACCACTTTGGAGTGTATATGACTTTTTATACAATTTTCTGGGGGAAGTGAAGCGATGAAAAAAATTGCAAATTGGCCATTATGATTTTTTTTTTCTTATGACATTCACAGTATAGGATAAAAAAAATACATTTATATTTTAATAGTATAAGTGCTTTGGTATGCGGCAGAGCAAATAATCTTTATTTTTTATTTTTATTAATAGGAAAGGGGGTGATTAGCATTTTTCGTTCTTCATATTTTTATGCTTTTAAAAAGTTTTTTTTTTTTACTTTTTCACTCTTCTACTACGTCCCTTTAGGAGACTTGAACATGCAATCATTAGTTCACATGTCCTATAGACTGCAATGAAGTACCATTGCAGCCTATGGGAGTTTTATTATGTTCCTATGGAGTCTTGTGGAAGACTGATACAGGGAACAAACAGCTCCCCTGATCTCAGTGCAGGGAACCCGAACTTTGACCCGAAGTTCGGACGAACCCGAACATCCACTCTTCCTCTAAGGCCTCTTTCACACTTGCGTTGTCCGGATCCGGCGTGTACTCCACTTGCCGGAATTACATGCTGGATCCGGAAAAACGCAAGTGTACTGAAAGCATTTGAAGACGGATCCGTCTTCAAAATGCGTTCAGTGTTACTATGGCACCCAGGACGCTATTAAAGTCCTGGTTGCCATAGTAGGAGCGGGAAGCGGGGGAGCGGTATACTTACAGTCCGCGCGGCTCCCGGGACGCTCCAGAGTTACATCAGAGCGGCCCATGCGCATGGATGACGTGCCATGCGATCACGTGATCCATGCGCTTGGGGCACCCTGACGTCACTCTGGAGCGCCCCGGGAGCCGCACGGATGGTAAGTATGCTGCTTCCCCGCTCCCCGCTACACTTTACCATGGCTGCCAGGACTTTAGCGTCCCGGCAGCATGGTAACCACTCTAAAAAAGCTAAACGTCGGATCTGGCAATGCGCCGAAACTACATTTAGCTTAAGGCCGGATCCGGATCAATGCCTTTCAATGGGCATTCATTCCGGATCCGGCCTTGCGGCAAGTCTTCAGGATTTTTGGCCGGAGCAAAAAGCGCAGCATGCTGCAGTATTTTCTCCGGCCCAAAAAAGTTCTGTTCTGGAACTGAAGACATCCTGATTAGGGATGAGCGAACTCGAACTGTATAGTTCGGGTTCGTACCGAATTTTGGGGTGTCCGTGACACGGACCCGAACCCGGACATTTTCGTAAAAGTCCGGGTTCGGGTTCGGTGTTCGTCGCTTTCTTCGCGCTTTTGTGACGCTTTCTTGGCGCTTTTTGAAAGGCTGCAAAGCAGCCAATCAACAAGCGTCATACTACTTGCCCCAAGAGGCCATCACAGCCATGCCTACTATTGGCATGGCTGTGATTGGCCAGAGCACCATGTGACCCAGCCTCTATTTAAGCTGGAGTCACATAGCGCCGCCCGTCACTCTGCTCTGATTAGCGTAGGGAGAGGTTGCGGCTGCGACAGTAGGGCGAGATTAGGCAGATTAACTCCTCCAAAGGACTTGATTAACTGATCGATCTGCAGCTGTGGATCATTGAGCTGCTGATCCTCAATTGCTCACTGTTTTTAGGCTGCACAGACCGTTTGTCAGTCTCATTTTTCTGGGGTGATCGGCGGCCATTTTGTGTCTTGTGGTGCGCCAGCACAAGCTGCGACCAAGTGCATTTAACCCTCAATGGTGTGGTTGTTTTTTGGCTAAAGCCTACATCAGGGTGAAGCTGTCACACCAAGTGCATTTAACCAGCAATAGTCTGTTCATTTTTTGGCCATATACAAAATCAGGGGCAAGCTGCGCCTGTCACCAAGTGCATTTAACCCTCAATGGTGTGGTTGTTTTTTGGCTAAAGCCTACATCAGGGTGAAGCTGTCACACCAAGTGCATTTAACCAGCAATAGTCTGTTCATTTTTTGGCCATATACAAAATCAGGGGCAAGCTGCGCCTGTCACCAAGTGCATTTAACCCTCAATGGTGTGGTTGTTTTTTGGCTAAAGCCTACATCAGGGTGAAGCTGTCACACCAAGTGCATTTAACCAGCAATAGTCTGTTCATTTTTTGGCCATATACAAAATCAGGGGCAAGCTGCGCCTGTCACCAAGTGCATTTAACCCTCAATGGTGTGGTTGTTTTTTGGCTAAAGCCTACATCAGGGTGAAGCTGTCACACCAAGTGCATTTAACCAGCAATAGTCTGTTCATTTTTTGGCCATATCCCAGTCTAATTCTGTCACTAAATCCATACCGGTCACCCAGCGCCTAAATACTAGGCCTCAAATTTATATCCAGCTAAATCTGTCCCTAGTGCTGTAGCTGGGCGAGTTATTTAGTGTCCGTTCAAGCACATTTCTTGTTCTGGGTTGAAATACAATTCCCAATTTAGCAATTTCATAATTTAGTGGTTCCTGCTATATCAGAGCTCTTTGAAATCTATCCCAAAAAGGGTATATAATATTGAAGGTGCACATAGGGTCATTCAGAGTAACTTCACACACACCCGCTACTGTGTATTTCCAAGTCTAATTCTGTCACTAAATCCATACCGGTGACCCAGCGCCTAAATACTAGGCCTCAAATTTAATTCCCTCTAAATCTCTCGTTACCCACCGCTGTACTGTTGTTGCTGGGCAAGATATTTAGTGTCCGTCAAAGCACATTTTTTGTTCTGGGTTGAAGTACAATTCCCAATTTAGCAATTTCATAATTTAGTGGTTTCTGCTATATCAGAGCTATTTGAAATCTATCCCAAAAAGGGTATATAATATTGAAGGTGCACATAGGGTCATTCAGAATAACTTCACACACACCCGCTACTGTGTATTTCCAAGTCTAATTCTGTCACTAAACCCATACCTGTCACCCAGCGCCTAAATACTAGGCCTCAAATTTAAATCCCTCTAAATCTCTCGTTACCGTTGTCCTGTTGTAGCTGGGAAAGTTATTTAGTGCCCGTCAAAGCACATTTTTTGTTCTGGGTTGAAGTACAATTCCCAATTTAGCAATTTCATAATTTAGTGGTTCCTGCTATATCAGAGCTATTTGAAATCTATCCCAAAAAGGGTATATAATATTGAAGGTGCACATAGGGTCATTCAGAATAACTTCACACACACCCGCTACTGTGTATTTCCAAGTCTAATTCTGTCACTAAATCCATACCGGTGACCCAGCGCCTAAATACTAGGCCTCAAATTTAATTCCCTCTAAATCTCTCGTTACCCACCGGTGTACTGTTGTTGCTGGGCAAGATATTTAGTGTCCGTCAAAGCACATTTTTTGTTCTGGGTTGAAGTACAATTCCCAATTTAGCAATTTCATAATTTAGTGGTTTCTGCTATATCAGAGCTATTTGAAATCTATCCCAAAAAGGGTATATAATATTGAAGGTGCACATAGGGTCATTCAGAATAACTTCACACACACCCGCTACTGTGTATTTCCAAGTCTAATTCTGTCACTAAACCCATACCTGTCACCCAGCGCCTAAATACTAGGCCTCAAATTTAAATCCCTCTAAATCTCTCGTTACCGTTGTCCTGTTGTAGCTGGGAAAGTTATTTAGTGCCCGTCAAAGCACATTTTTTGTTCTGGGTTGAAGTACAATTCCCAATTTAGCAATTTCATAATTTAGTGGTTCCTGCTATATCAGAGCTATTTGAAATCTATCCCAAAAAGGGTATATAATATTGAAGGTGCACATAGGGTCATTCAGAATAACTTCACACACACCCGCTACTGTGTATTTCCAAGTCTAATTCTGTCACTAAATCCATACCGGTGACCCAGCGCCTAAATACTAGGCCTCAAATTTAATTCCCTCTAAATCTCTCGTTACCCACCGCTGTACTGTTGTTGCTGGGCAAGATATTTAGTGTCCGTCAAAGCACATTTTTTGTTCTGGGTTGAAGTACAATTCCCAATTTAGCAATTTCATAATTTAGTGGTTTCTGCTATATCAGAGCTATTTGAAATCTATCCCTAAAAGGGTATATAATATTGAAGGTGCACATAGGGTCATTCAGAATAACTTCACACACACCCGCTACTGTGTATTTCCAAGTCTAATTCTGTCACTAAACCCATACCTGTCACCCAGCGCCTAAATACTAGGCCTCAAATTTATATCCAGCTAAATCTGTCCCTAGTGCTGTAGCTGGGCGAGTTATTTAGTGTCCGTTCAAGCACATTTCTTGTTCTGGGTTGAAATACAATTCCCAATTTAGCAATTTCATAATTTAGTGGTTCCTGCTATATCAGAGCTCTTTGAAATCTATCCCAAAAAGGGTATATAATATTGAAGGTGCACATAGGGTCATTCAGAGTAACTTCACACACACCCGCTACTGTGTATTTCCAAGTCTAATTCTGTCACTAAATCCATACCGGTGACCCAGCGCCTAAATACTAGGCCTCAAATTTAATTCCCTCTAAATCTCTCGTTACCCACCGCTGTACTGTTGTTGCTGGGCAAGATATTTAGTGTCCGTCAAAGCACATTTTTTGTTCTGGGTTGAAGTACAATTCCCAATTTAGCAATTTCATAATTTAGTGGTTTCTGCTATATCAGAGCTATTTGAAATCTATCCCAAAAAGGGTATATAATATTGAAGGTGCACATAGGGTCATTCAGAATAACTTCACACACACCCGCTACTGTGTATTTCCAAGTCTAATTCTGTCACTAAACCCATACCTGTCACCCAGCGCCTAAATACTAGGCCTCAAATTTAAATCCCTCTAAATCTCTCGTTACCGTTGTCCTGTTGTAGCTGGGAAAGTTATTTAGTGCCCGTCAAAGCACATTTTTTGTTCTGGGTTGAAGTACAATTCCCAATTTAGCAATTTCATAATTTAGTGGTTCCTGCTATATCAGAGCTATTTGAAATCTATCCCAAAAAGGGTATATAATATTGAAGGTGCACATAGGGTCATTCAGAATAACTTCACACACACCCGCTACTGTGTATTTCCAAGTCTAATTCTGTCACTAAATCCATACCGGTGACCCAGCGCCTAAATACTAGGCCTCAAATTTAATTCCCTCTAAATCTCTCGTTACCCACCGGTGTACTGTTGTTGCTGGGCAAGATATTTAGTGTCCGTCAAAGCACATTTTTTGTTCTGGGTTGAAGTACAATTCCCAATTTAGCAATTTCATAATTTAGTGGTTTCTGCTATATCAGAGCTATTTGAAATCTATCCCTAAAAGGGTATATAATATTGAAGGTGCACATAGGGTCATTCAGAATAACTTCACACACACCCGCTACTGTGTATTTCCAAGTCTAATTCTGTCACTAAACCCATACCTGTCACCCAGCGCCTAAATACTAGGCCTCAAATTTAAATCCCTCTAAATCTCTCGTTACCGTTGTCCTGTTGTAGCTGGGAAAGTTATTTAGTGCCCGTCAAAGCACATTTTTTGTTCTGGGTTGAAGTACAATTCCCAATTTAGCAATTTCATAATTTAGTGGTTCCTGCTATATCAGAGCTATTTGAAATCTATCCCAAAAAGGGTATATAATATTGAAGGTGCACATTGGGTCATTCAGAATAACTTCACACACACGCTTCTGTGCATTTCCAAGTCTAATTCTGTCACTAAATCCATACCGGTGACCCAGCGCCTAAATACTAGGCCTCAAATTTAATTCCCTCTAAATCTCTCGTTACCCACCGGTGTACTGTTGTTGCTGGGCAAGATATTTAGTGTCCGTCAAAGCACATTTTTTGTTCTGGGTTGAAGTACAATTCCCAATTTAGCAATTTCATAATTTAGTGGTTTCTGCTATATCAGAGCTATTTGAAATCTATCCCTAAAAGGGTATATAATATTGAAGGTGCACATAGGGTCATTCAGAATAACTTCACACACACCCGCTACTGTGTATTTCCAAGTCTAATTCTGTCACTAAATCCATACCGGTGACCCAGCGCCTAAATACTAGGCCTCAAATTTAATTCCCTCTAAATCTCTCGTTACCCACCGTTGTACTGTTGTTGCTGGGCAAGATATTTAGTGTCCGTCAAAGCACATTTTTTGTTCTGGGTTGAAGTACAATTCCCAATTTAGCAATTTCATAATTTAGTGGTTCCTGCTATATCAGAGCTATTTGAAATCTATCCCAAAAAGGGTATATAATATTGAAGGTGCACATTGGGTCATTCAGAATAACTTCACACACACGCTTCTGTGCATTTCCAAGTCTAATTCTGTCACTAAATCCATACCGGTGACCCAGCGCCTAAATACTAGGCCTCAAATTTAATTCCCTCTAAATCTCTCGTTACCCACCGCTGTACTGTTGTTGCTGGGCAAGATATTTAGTGTCCGTCAAAGCACATTTTTTGTTCTGGGTTGAAGTACAATTCCCAATTTAGCAATTTCATAATTTAGTGGTTTCTGCTATATCAGAGCTATTTGAAATCTATCCCTAAAAGGGTATATAATATTGAAGGTGCACATAGGGTCATTCAGAATAACTTCACACACACCCGCTACTGTGTATTTCCAAGTCTAATTCTGTCACTAAATCCATACCGGTGACCCAGCGCCTAAATACTAGGCCTCAAATTTAATTCCCTCTAAATCTCTCGTTACCCACCGTTGTACTGTTGTTGCTGGGCAAGATATTTAGTGTCCGTCAAAGCACATTTTTTGTTCTGGGTTGAAGTACAATTCCCAATTTAGCAATTTCATAATTTAGTGGTTTCTGCTATATCAGAGCTATTTGAAATCTATCCCTAAAAGGGTATATAATATTCAAGGTGCACATTGGGTCATTCAGAATAACTTCACACACACACGCTTCTGTGCATTTCCAAGTCTAATTCTGTCACTAAATCCATACCGGTCACCCAGCGCCTAAATACTAGGCCTCAAATTTATATCCCGCTGAATTTGAATACAATACATTGGGCCAAATAATATATTTGTTGTTGTGGTGAACCATAACAATGAGAAAAACATCTAGTAAGGGACGCGGACGTGGACATGGTCGTGGTGGTGTTAGTGGACCCTCTGGTGCTGGGAGAGGACGTGGCCGTTCTGCCACATCCACACGTCCTAGTGTACCAACTACTTCAGGTCCCAGTAGCCGCCAGAATTTACAGCGATATATGGTGGGGCCCAATGCCGTTCTAAGGATGGTAAGGCCTGAGCAGGTACAGGCATTAGTCAATTGGGTGGCCGACAGTGGATCCAGCACGTTCACATTATCTCCCACCCAGTCTTCTGCAGAAAGCGCACAGATGGCGCCTGAAAACCAACCCCATCAGTCTGTCACATCACCCCCATGCATACCAGGGAAACTGTCTCAGCCTCAAGTTATGCAGCAGTCTCTTATGCTGTTTGAAGACTCCGCTGGCAGGGTTTCCCAAGGGCATCCACCTAGCCCTTCCCCAGCGGTGAAAGACATAGAATGCACTGACGCACAACCACTTATGTTTCCTGATGATGAGGACATGGGAATACCACCTCAGCATGTCTCTGATGATGACGAAACACAGGTGCCAACTGCTGCGTCTTTCTGCAGTGTGCAGACTGAACAGGAGGTCAGGGATCAAGACTGGGTGGAAGACGATGCAGGGGACGATGAGGTCCTAGACCCCACATGGAATGAAGGTCGTGCCACTGACTTTCACAGTTCGGAGGAAGAGGCAGTGGTGAGACCGAGCCAACAGCGTAGCAAAAGAGGGAGCAGTGGGCAAAAGCAGAACACCCGCCGCCAAGAGACTCCGCCTGCTACTGACCGCCGCCATCTGGGACCGAGCACCCCAAAGGCAGCTTCAAGGAGTTCCCTGGCATGGCACTTCTTCAAACAATGTGCTGACGACAAGACCCGAGTGGTTTGCACGCTGTGCCATCAGAGCCTGAAGCGAGGCATTAACGTTCTGAACCTGAGCACAACCTGCATGACCAGGCACCTGCATGCAAAGCATGAACTGCAGTGGAGTAAACACCTTAAAACCAAGGAAGTCACTCAGGCTCCCCCTGCTACCTCTTCTGCTGCTGCCGCCTCGGCCTATTCTGCTGCTGCCGCCTCGGCCTCTTCCTCCGCCTCTGGAGGAACGTTGGCACCTGCCGCCCAGCAAACAGGGGATGTACCACCAACACCACCACCACCACCTCCGTCACCAAGCGTCTCAACCATGTCACACGCCAGCGTTCAGCTCTCCATCTCACAAACATTTGATAGAAAGCGTAAATTCCCACCTAGCCACCCTCGATCCCTGGCCCTGAATGCCAGCATTTCTAAACTACTGGCCTATGAAATGCTGTCATTTAGGCTGGTGGACACAGACAGCTTCAAACAGCTCATGTCGCTTGCTGTCCCACAGTATGTTGTTCCCAGCCGGCACTACTTCTCCAAGAGAGCCGTGCCTTCCCTGCACAACCAAGTATCCGATAAAATCAAGTGTGCACTGCGCAACGCCATCTGTAGCAAGGTCCACCTAACCACAGATACGTGGACCAGTAAGCACGGCCAGGGACGCTATATCTCCCTAACTGCACACTGGGTAAATGTAGTGGCAGCTGGGCCCCAGGCGGAGAGCTGTTTGGCGCACGTCCTTCCGCCGCCAAGGATCGCAGGGCAACATTCTTTGCCTCCTGTTGCCACCTCCTCCTTCTCGGCTTCCTCCTCCTCTTCTTCCACCTGCTCATCCAGTCAGCCACACACCTTCACCACCAACTTCAGCACAGCCCGGGGTAAACGTCAGCAGGCCATTCTGAAACTCATATGTTTGGGGGACAGGCCCCACACCGCACAGGAGTTGTGGCGGGGTATAGAACAACAGACCGACGAGTGGTTGCTGCCGGTGAGCCTCAAGCCCGGCCTGGTGGTGTGTGATAATGGGCGAAATCTCGTTGCAGCTCTGGGACTAGCCAATTTGACGCACATCCCTTGCTTGGCGCATGTGCTGAATTTGGTGGTGCAGAAGTTCATTCACAACTACCCCGACATGTCAGAGCTGCTGCATAAAGTGCGGGCCGTCTGTTCGCGCTTCCGGCGTTCACATCCTGCTGCTGCTCGCCTGTCTGCGCTACAGCGTAACTTCGGCCTTCCCGCTCACCGCCTCATATGCGACGTGCCCACCAGGTGGAACTCCACCTTGCACATGCTGGACAGACTGTGCGAGCAGCAGCAGGCCATAGTGGAGTTTCAGCTGCAGCACGCACGGGTCAGTCGCACTACAGAACAGCACCACTTCACCACCAATGACTGGGCCTCCATGCGAGACCTGTGTGCCCTGTTGCGCTGTTTCGAGTACTCCACCAACATGGCCAGTGGCGATGACACCGTTATCAGCGTTACAATACCACTTCTATGTCTCCTTGAGAAAACACTTAGGGCGATGATGGAACAGGAGGTGGCCCAGGAGGAGGAGGAGGAGGATGAGGAAGAGGGGTCATTTTTAGCACTTTCAGGCCAGTCTCTTCGAAGTGACTCAGAGGGAGGTTTTTTGCAACAGCAGAGGCCAGGTACAAATGTGGCCAGCCAGGGCCCACTACTGGAGGACGAGGAGGACGAGGATGAGGAGGAGGTGGAGGAGGATGAGGATGAAGCATGGTCACAGCGGGGTGGCACCCAACGCAGCTCGGGTCCATCACTGGTGCGTGGCTGGGGGGAAAGGCAGGACGATGACGATACGCCTCCCACAGAGGACAGCTTGTCCTTACCCCTGGGCAGCCTGGCACACATGAGCGACTACATGCTGCAGTGCCTGCGCAACGACAGCAGAGTTGCCCACATTTTAACCTGTGCGGACTACTGGGTTGCCACCCTGCTGGATCCACGCTACAAAGACAATGTGCCCACCTTACTTCCTGCACTGGAGCGTGATAGGAAGATGCGCGAGTACAAGCGCACGTTGGTAGACGCGCTACTGAGAGCATTCCCAAATGTCACAGGGGAACAAGTGGAAGCCCAAGGCCAAGGCAGAGGAGGAGCAAGAGGTCGCCAAGGCAGCTGTGTCACGGCCAGCTCCTCTGAGGGCAGGGTTAGCATGGCAGAGATGTGGAAAACTTTTGTCAACACGCCACAGCTAACTGCACCACCACCTGATACGCAACGTGTTAGCAGGAGGCAACATTTTACTAACATGGTGGAACAGTACGTGTGCACACCCCTCCACGTACTGACTGATGGTTCGGCCCCATTCAACTTCTGGGTCTCTAAATTGTCCACGTGGCCAGAGCTAGCCTTTTATGCCTTGGAGGTGCTGGCCTGCCCGGCAGCCAGCGTTTTGTCTGAACGTGTATTCAGCACGGCAGGGGGCGTCATTACAGACAAACGCAGCCGCCTGTCTACAGCCAATGTGGACAAGCTGACGTTCATAAAAATGAACCAGGCATGGATCCCACAGGACCTGTCCGTCCCTTGTCCAGATTAGACATTAACTACCTCCCCATAACCATATATTATTGGACTCCAGGGCACTTCCTCATTCAATCCTATTTTTATTTTCATTTTACCATTATATTGCGATGCTACCCAAAGTTGAATGAACCTCTCCTCTGCCTGTGTGCTAGGCCTAAATATATGCCAATGGACTGTTGCAGTGGTGGCTGACATGAAGCCTGATTCTCTGCTATGACATGCAGACTAATTCTCTGCTGACATGAAGCCAGATTGTCTGTTACGGGACCTCTCTCCTCTGCCTGGGTGCTGGGCCTAAATTTATGACAATGGACTGTTGCAGTGGTGGCTGACGTGAAGCCTGATTCTCTGCTATGACATGCAGACTGATTCTCTGCTGTCATGAAGCCAGATTGTCTGTTACGGGACCTTTCTCCTCTACCTGGGTTCTGGGCCTAAATTTATGAAAATTGACTCTTACAGTGGTGGGTGACGTGAAGCCTGATTCTCTGCTATGATATGAAGACTGATTCTCTGCTGACATGAAGCCAGATTGTCTGTTACGGGACCTTTCTCCTCTGCCTGGGTTCTGGGCCTAAATTTATGAAAATTGACTCTTACAGTGGTGGGTGACGTGAAGCCTGATTCTCTGCTATGATATGAAGACTGATTCTCTGCTGACATGAAGCCAGATTGTCTGTTACGGGACCTTTCTCCTCTGCCTGGGTTCTGGGCCTAAATTTATGAAAATTGACTCTTACAGTGGTGGGTGACGTGAAGCCTGATTCTCTGCTATGATATGAAGACTGATTCTCTGCTGACATGAAGCCAGATTGTCTGTTACGGGACCTTTCTCCTCTGCCTGGGTTCTGGGCCTAAATTTATGAAAATTGACTCTTACAGTGGTGGGTGACGTGAAGCCTGATTCTCTGCTATGATATGAAGACTGATTCTCTGCTGACATGAAGCCAGATTGTCTGTTACGGGACCTTTCTCCTCTGCCTGGGTTCTGGGCCTAAATTTATGAAAATTGACTCTTACAGTGGTGGGTGACGTGAAGCCTGATTCTCTGCTATGATATGAAGACTGATTCTCTGCTGACATGAAGCCAGATTGTCTGTTACGGGACCTTTCTCCTCTGCCTGGGTTCTGGGCCTAAATTTATGAAAATTGACTCTTACAGTGGTGGGTGACGTGAAGCCTGATTCTCTGCTATGATATGAAGACTGATTCTCTGCTGACATGAAGCCAGATTGTCTGTTACGGGACCTTTCTCCTCTGCCTGGGTTCTGGGCCTAAATTTATGAAAATTGACTCTTACAGTGGTGGGTGACGTGAAGCCTGATTCTCTGCTATGATATGAAGACTGATTCTCTGCTGACATGAAGCCAGATTGTCTGTTACGGGACCTTTCTCCTCTGCCTGGGTTCTGGGCCTAAATTTATGAAAATTGACTCTTACAGTGGTGGGTGACGTGAAGCCTGATTCTCTGCTATGATATGAAGACTGATTCTCTGCTGACATGAAGCCAGATTGTCTGTTACGGGACCTCTCTCCTCTGCCTGGGTGCTGGGCCTAAATATATGCCAATGGACTGTTGCAGTGGTGGCTGACGTGAAGCCTCATTCTCTGCTATGACATGCAGACTAATTCTCTGCTGACATGAAGACAGATTCTCTGTTACGGGACCTCTCTCCTCTGCCTGGGTGCCGGGGCCTAAATATCTGAGAATGGACTGTTCCAGTGGTGGCTGACGTGAAGCCTCATTCTCTGCTATGACATGCAGACTAATTCTCTGCTGACATGAAGACAGATTCTCTGTTACGGGACCTCCCTCCTCTGCCTGGGTGCTGGGCCTAAATATATGCCAATGGACTGTTGCAGTGGTGGCTGACGTGAAGCCTCATTCTCTGCTATGACATGCAGACTAATTCTCTGCTGACATGAAGACAGATTCTCTGTTACGGGACCTCCCTCCTCTGCCTGGGTGCTGGGCCTAAATATATGCCAATGGACTGTTGCAGTGGTGGCTGACGTGAAGCCTCATTCTCTGCTATGACATGCAGACTGATTCTCTGCTGACATGAAGCCAGATTCTCTGTTACGGGACCTCTCTCCTCTGCCTGTGTGTGTGCTGGGCCTAAATATATGCCAATGGACTGTTGCAGTGGTGGCTGACGTGAAGCCTCATTCTCTGCTATGACATGCAGACTGATTCTCTGCTGACATGAAGCCAGATTCTCTGTTACGGGACCTCTCTCCTCTGCCTGTGTGTGTGCTGGGCCTAAATATATGCCAATGGACTGTTGCAGTGGTGGCTGACGTGAAGCCTCATTCTCTGCTATGACATGCAGACTAATTCTCTGCTGACATGAAGACAGATTCTCTGTTACGGGACCTCCCTCCTCTGCCTGGGTGCTGGGCCTAAATATATGCCAATGGACTGTTGCAGTGGTGGCTGACGTGAAGCCTCATTCTCTGCTATGACATGCAGACTGATTCTCTGCTGACATGAAGCCAGATTCTCTGTTACGGGACCTCTCTCCTCTGCCTGTGTGTGTGCTGGGCCTAAATATATGCCAATGGACTGTTGCAGTGGTGGCTGACGTGAAGCCTCATTCTCTGCTATGACATGCAGACTGATTCTCTGCTGACATGAAGCCAGATTCTCTGTTACGGGACCTCTCTCCTCTGCCTGTGTGTGTGCTGGGCCTAAATATATGCCAATGGACTGTTGCAGTGGTGGCTGACGTGAAGCCTCATTCTCTGCTATGACATGCAGACTAATTCTCTGCTGACATGAAGACAGATTCTCTGTTACGGGACCTCCCTCCTCTGCCTGGGTGCTGGGCCTAAATATATGCCAATGGACTGTTGCAGTGGTGGCTGACGTGAAGCCTCATTCTCTGCTATGACATGCAGACTAATTCTCTGCTGACATGAAGACAGATTCTCTGTTACGGGACCTCTCTCCTCTGCCTGGGTGCCGGGGCCTAAATATCTGAGAATGGACTGTTCCAGTGGTGGGTGACGGGAAGCCAGATTCTCTGCTATGGAACCTCTCTCCAATTGATTTTGGTTAATTTTTATTTATTTAATTTTTATTTTAATTCATTTCCCTATCCACATTTGTTTGCAGGGGATTTACCTACATGTTGCTGCCTTTTGCAGCCCTCTAGCTCTTTCCTGGGCTGTTTTACAGCCTTTTTAGTGCCGAAAAGTTCGGGTCCCCATTGACTTCAATGGGGTTCGGGTTCGGGACGAAGTTCGGATCGGGTTCGGATCCCGAACCCGAACATTTCCGGGATGTTCGGCCGAACTTCTCGAACCCGAACATCCAGGTGTTCGCTCAACTCTAATCCTGATGCATCCTGAACGGATTTCTCTCCATTCAGAATGCATTAGGATAATCCTGATCAGGATTCTTCCGGCATAAAGCCCCGATGACGGAACTCTATGCCGGAAGAAAAGAACAACGCAAGTGTGAAAGAGCCCTAAAGCTAGCGATATACCTTTAATAGTTGTTCCTCCTGACTTACTCCATACAAACGCTGTACATTCTTGGTTTGGTTGAGCATGCATGTGCTCTGAATGGAGAGAGGAGGGTAAGCTGTGGTCAGACACCTCTGACATGCTAAAATCCTACATGTGCCATTCTTCTTTCCTCTGATATCATCTGTTACACCCCCATATACTGTACATATGATGGTCCCTCTGAAGTCACTGGGCTTGTCTGATTTTGCTCTTATGTGCATGGGCACCTTAAGCCGTATTCCCTTCTCATACACGGGTGGCATGTCACTAGCATATGCCTCCAATATCAGATATGTGCAAGTCCAACCAACTATCTCCCAAAGTGAAGGAGAGCTCACTGCGCAAGCATGGCCTCCCTCTATTCACCGCTATGGGAGTTCTGAAAATGGCTGGCCTGCTTGGTTATTTCTGAAAGACCGACAGTGGTGAATGGAGAGGTGACCGTGCATGCGCAGTGCGCCATCCATTCATAGCTAAATGGGCTATTTTCAGAACTCCCACAGAAGTGAAGAGAACACACGCATGCGTCCTGGAGACAAGAGGTGGGAGCCGCAGCTATCTGACATTGGTGGCGAATGTAGGAGATGGATTTAGCCCTTTAAATGCCTGGGTGGTTCTCTCCTTGTTTATATATCCTTTGGGAAAAGCTGGGTGACCACCAATACGTCCACTATTAGTGTTGAGCGAACTTGTGTTTCAAGTTCGGCGTACAAGGTTCATGGAATTTAAGAATTCCGTTATGGATTCCGCTATCATGGACCATAAGCTATGGTCCGTGGTAGCGGAATCCATAACGGAATTCTTAGATAACCGGAACCTGAACTTTGTATGCCGTACTTGAAACACAAGTTCACTCATCCCTATTACACCTCCCTCATGACGAGGCTGAAGTTGGTTTCTTATTTGGCCAGTTTCTTATTCGAGGTTTAAGTTGGTTTCTTAGGCTACTTTTACATTAGCATTTTCAATTCCGCTATTGAAATCCGTCCCCCATTGACTTTCAATGGTGTTTAACTGTTCATGACTGATCCGTCATGGCTATAGAAGACATAAAACAACTGCATCTGTTTATGATGAATGCATGCGGTTGTATTATTGTAACAGAAGCGTTTTTGCAGATCCATGATGGATCCGCAAAAAATGCTAATGGTAAAGTAGCCTTATTCTTCAGTTTTTTTTCACATCATTTTTATTTTATGTATTTTTTTAACATTTTGAGGACACCCTATGAACAGTAACAGAAAACGTTGCAGTGAGCTGTCGTTAAGTAAATAGGTTTAAAGCGGCATTAAAATACAAAAGATGGGCACAAAATAAGCATCAAAGTTGGCACAAAAAAAAGTGTAGATTAAGGAATTAAGTTAATTCAGGCAGTGATCTCGCACTGCCAACATATAGGGCGGGATGCCCCGCATAAGATCCAGTGGTTTTCAGCCTGGCCCGAGCAGGTTCTGGGCATGAAAACTGGCATCAAGGTGGACAGATGGGCACTTTTCATTGATTTGAATAAGGGTACTTTCACACTAGCATTAAAGTTTTCCGGTATTGAGTTCCATCATAGGGGCTCAATACCGGAAAAAAAACACATCAGTTTTGTCCTAATGCATTCTGAATGCAAAGCATTACATTCAGTGTGCATCAGGATGTCTTCCGTTCCGTCTCCTTTATGGTAATTGGCCGGAGAAAATACCGCAGCATGTGAAAAAATAAATGCTGGTTCCGTTTTTCCGGTATGACACTGGAGAGATGGATCCGGCATTTCAATGCATTTATAATACGGATCAGGATCGTGATCCGTATGACAAATGCTATCAGTTTGCATGCGTTTTGACGGATCCGGCAGGCAGTCAGGCGCAAATGTGAAAGTACCCTTAGTGGAGTGAATGTCTGTTCAGCTTCTCTCATCTGGTGAATAATGATTCCAGCAGCTCCTGCTAGGGGAATTTCCCACACAGACTGTGTGTGAGGCTGGCTGTGATTGGTCAAGAACTCCTGCTGTGTGTGTGAGGCTGGCTGTGATTGGTTAAGACTCCTGCCCAGCAACAACAGTTTAACTCTATGCTTTCTGTTGTTTCTGCTCTGTCATTGTGCTTACCTTACATTATATAATGAATCTTAAAGACATATTATCTTTTCTGCTTCTGTGAACACAATATATAACAGTTATATGACATAAAACATGAAGTCACTGTAAATAACGCTGCTTTTGTCTTAAACACACAAACATAGGAACTGTATTAGAGTCATTGGCAGGTCTAGATGTATAAACATATAAGCTATATTAGCAACCAAGGACAGGTCTTAGCTGGCCAGCTACAGTCAGCAGTCAGAGTGGTGAGGTGGCAACCGCATGAGGAGTCAACATAGTGGTCAGTCACAGAGTGGGGAGGTGGGTGACAAAAGCATTGGCAGTAACAGCACAAGATGGTGGGTGGCAGTAAGAGAAGATCGCAGCAGAGGCAGCAGGTGTGTGGCATCAGGCGGGTGGCAGCATCAGAATAGTGGCTGAAGCAGGTAGACAGAAGAAATGGGTCTTTTTTGTGTGGCACCCAGAAAAATCTACTCTAATGCACCAGACACTGGCGTATGAGGTTGGAATTTCCTTCTGGATCAATGAAGTCGTATGCTATATTATGTTATATTGTATTTTAGAATTATGCTTTCTGCTGTGTTCTTTTCTCCTCTTTCCCTTCAGTCTTATCTCTAGTAACATCTTACACAAATGTCTATGGAGGAGGAGGGAGGAGGGAGACTAAGTTATTTATTACCTCACTCTAATCAGTGGTGGAGCCTCATTTTAGTAGTGGAGACAAAAGTGGTAAGAAAGTGCTGATTGTTTGTCTCTCATGCCCCTTCTCCCCCTCCTCTCTCCATAGACATCGATGATAAAAGAAGTAAAGAGCAAAGTAGCCTAAGGGTACTTTCACACTTGCGTTTTTCTTGCGGCATAGAGTTGAGTTCCGTCCTAGGGGCTCTATACCGGAAAAGAACTGATTACCGTAGTTTTATCCCATGTATTCTAAATGTAGAGGAATCCGTCAAGGATGCATCAGGATGTCTTCAGTTCAGTCTTTTAGACTTTTCAGGACAGAGATAATACCGCAGCATGCTACGGTTTTATCTCCGGCCCAAAAAAACGGAACACTTGCCTGAATTCCGGATCCGGCATTTTTTTCCATAGGAATGTATAAGTAACGGATTCGGCATTTAAAATACCGGAATGAAGGATCTGTCCTTCCCATCTGCGCATGCGCAGACCGAAAAAAGGTGAAAAAAATAAATGCCTAATTCGTTTTTCCGGATGACACCAGAAAGACGGATCCGGCATTTAAATGCATTTTTCTGACTGATCAGGCATTTTTAAGACTGATCAGGATCCTGATCAGTCTTACAAATGTCATCAGTTGGCATACGTTTTGCCAGATCTGGCAGGCAGTTCCGGCGACGGAACTGCTTGCCGGATCACTCTGCTGCAAGTGTGAAAGTAGCCTTAGGGTCCATTTAGACAAACGTAGTTCTGGGTCCGCATCTCTAGTTCTGTTCTGCGGCCCCACAAAAAAAAGATAGAGCATGTCCTATTCTTGTCCGCAGACAAGAATAAGCATTTTTATCATAGGGCCGGCCATGTACAGTCCGCAATGCGGAATACACATGGCCGGTATCCGTGTTTTGCAGATCTGCAATTTTCAAACTGCAAAACACTTACGGACGTCTGAATGGACCCTAATAAAATCAGATAGAAGCCCTTTTCTTTGACAAGATATATTACTATTCCAAAGTGTCTTATATTCACCTGTACAACTAGAGGTAGGCTTTAAAGGGGTCGTCTCACTTCAGGAAGTGATATTTATCATGTAGAGAAAGTTATAGGGGTTGTCTGAACCCGAACATAACCCCTTCTTCCACCACTCGGCCCTCTGACATTCCGTGCTCCAATGCTCTCCCTTGCGCTGCACTGAATCACGCAGGGCAAGGGCTATTTCATTAGATCCAGTAAGGTACCGGGTTTCTGCCAGGTGGAGGCTTCCGCCAAGCAGTGCTGCTGGTGACATCACCGCCACTAATGGCCGGGCTTTATCGCTGCCCTAGGCTGTTTTACAGAAAGTGGCGGAAGTTATAGCTAGCTGGCGTAGACTTCACTTTCTGGCGCACAGCAGGGCGGAGGTGCGCCTGATTTATTAAGAGTCTTCTGCCTTTTAACAAATCAGGTGTATCTCATGTCAGTGCAGGGAGAACAAGGTAGGCGGATGGATCCACCAGCCTTCATATATCTCCCCCATTGTGTCACAAATGGCACACCAGCTTAGGGTCCATTCACACGTCCGTAACTGTGTTGCGGTCCGCAAATTGCAGATCCGCAAAACGCGGATACCGGCACTATGATAGAAATGCCTATTCTTGTCCGTGGCTGCGGACAAGAATAGGACATGTTCTACTTTTTTGCGGGGCCGCGGAACAGAAGTGCGGATGCAGAGAGCACATGGTGTGCGGCCCAATTAAAAATGAATGTTGACCCATTTTGCGGACGTGTAAATGGACCCTTCGGGTCCATTCACACTTCCATAGTGTATTGCGTATCAGCAATACATCCGCCCCCCCCCCCCCCCCCCATAGACCTGCCTATTCTTGTCCGCAATTTTTTTGCGGAGCCAGGGCCCGGAAGTTCATGGTGCTCTCCACATCCATTCCTGCCCCATTGAGAATGAATGGGTCCGCACCCATTCCCAATATTGCAGAGCGGATGCGGACCCATTTGCGGACGTGTGAATGGACACTTACACACAGGCAGAATCTATGAAAACCAGACGTCCAATCATCAATTTTAGAAGACAGCACGCCAGAAGGTTTGTACTGCTTCTTTTATTTCATTCAACACCAGTGGTACTGTATAAAGTGCACTTCAGTATATTCATCAGAGCAACGTTTTGGGCCCTTATAGTGGGTGCTCTTTTTCTAACTAAAAGGTCCCGAAACGTTGCTCTGATGAATATACTGAAGTGCACTTTATACAGTACCACTGGTGGTGAATGAAACAAAAGAAGCAGTTATACAAACCTTCTGGCGTGCTGTCTCCTACTATACATGATATAGATCAGGGCTGGCCAACCTGCGGCTCTCCAGCTGTTGTAGAACTACAACTCCCACCATGCCCTGCTGTAGGCTGATAGCTGTAGGCAGTCTAGGCATGCTGGGAGTTGTAGTTTTGCAACAGCTGGAGAGCCGCAGGTTGGCCATTCCTGATATAGATTATGAATGGACCTCCCACCCAGGAGATGCGCACCCACGAAGGGCAGAGTGCCGGGGTCAATACCCTGTTTACTTTAATCATCAATTGGAGTTTGAATATTGTTGACCTTTTCACAGCTGAGAAAACAGGACAAATCCCACATTAGGACGGTGATTCCCGAATCAGTTCATTCAGTTTTTTGGGGAGGAAGAATTCTAAATATTCTTTTTAGAGACGGGCTGAACGTCCGCCATAATGGCATCGGATACTGGATTGTGTAAAAGGCCGTCAGATGGCACAGTGACGAGGTATAAACATTAATTCCCCGAAACTGGCCCATTCTAGATGGTTTCATGGTTCTTTTTTTGCTGCTTTACTTCCCACACTTAATCCTAACACCGGCAGTTACAGGGTTAACACTTTTAGAGATGCAGAGTCTTCAAATCAGTGAAAAGTGTCCGTCTGCCCACTTCCATACCAGTTTTCATGCCAGGCTGAACTCCACTGTATCTCATGCGGGGCACCCCCCCTCTGTATGTTGGCAGTGCGGGATCACTGGCCCAAATTCATTTAACCCCTTAAAAACATCAGTTACTTATTCAAATCAATAAAAAGTGTCCGTCTGCCCACTTCGATACCAGTTTTAATGCCCAGAACCTGTTCAGGCCTGGCTGAACTCCACTGTATCCGATGTAGGGCAGCCTCCTCTGTATGTTGGCAGTGAGAGATCACTAGCCCAAATTCATTTAACCCCTTAAAAACATCAGTTACTTATTTAAATCAATAAAAAGTGTCTGTCTGCCCACTTTGATGCCAGTTTTCATGCCAGGCTGAACTCCACTGTATCTCATGAGGGGCATCCCCCCTCTGTATGTTGGCAGTGCGAGATCACTGGCCCGAATTCATTTAACCCCTTATAAACATCAGTTACTTATTTAAATCAATAAAAAGTGTCCGTCTGCCCACTTTGATGCCAGTTTTCATGCCCAGATCCTGTTTGGGTGAGGCTGAACTCTGCTGTATCCGATGTAGGGCATCACCCTCGGTATGTTGGCAGTGCGAGATCACTGGCCCGAATTTATTTAATTTGTGCCCACTTTGATGCCCATCTTTTTATTTTAATGCCACTTTCCACTGGTTTACGTTAAGCGCCGATCGCGGCATCTTTTCCAGTTACTGTGATAAGGTGTCTTCAAAATTCATTAAAAAAATAAATAAAAATACAAATGACGTGAATAAGTAACCAACTTCCGCCCCATTCCCTCATGGAGGGCACTCAGAGTGAAAATCCCGTTTCTTTGTGTAGAGGAGGACTGGGTGACTATTCAGCGCTGCCATTCAGGCTTCCAGGAAAGCTGGGTGACTACCTCGTGCAGCCATAATAACTGCAATCTTGTCACCCAGCTTTCCCAGGCGCAGAAGAGGAAAACTTTGGTGCCCTCTGACAGGAAAAGCAGTCATGAGCTTTGTCTAATGAAATGTTATTAGGTGATTCATGTGAGGGATCCGTGTAATCCCGAGCGCAATGCCACGCACCGACCAATCCCAGGCCGCGCTCCGGCAGCCAATGAGCAATGACTCACGCTTGACTAATGAGAGGACTTTCTCTGCAGCTAATCAGCCTAGCCAATCACGAGGCGACTTTGTAAAGTGACAGCTCCGACAGCCAATGGCTGCAAAGAACTTCCAAACTGCAAGTGTAATTCAAGATAAGTAGAGTGTGGGCTGCCTCAGAGAGGAATGGAGAGCCAGCAGGCAGCGTAGGAGAGCGGCGGGGCTGCGAGCACAGCTGAGCCCAGTCTTCTTTGTTGCATGTGGAGCCCATGAAGTGACTTCCTCCGGGTGAGGGCTGCCTTTCCTCTCAGTGCAGCAGCAGACAGCGAGGAGCCATGAGAGAATACAAAGTAGTTGTGCTGGGCTCGGGCGGGGTGGGGAAATCCGCCCTCACGGTCCAGTTTGTCACCGGCTCCTTCATAGAGAAATATGACCCCACCATTGAGGACTTCTACAGGAAGGAGATCGAGGTGGACTCGTCGCCCTCCGTGCTGGAGATCCTGGACACCGCGGGCACCGAGCAGTTCGCCTCCATGAGGGATCTGTACATTAAGAACGGCCAGGGCTTTATTCTGGTCTACAGCCTGGTCAATCAGCAGAGCTTCCAGGACATCAAGCCCATGAGGGATCAGATCATCAGGGTCAAGAGGTACGAGAAGGTGCCCATGATCCTGGTGGGCAACAAGGTGGACCTGGAGGGGGAAAGGGAGGTCTCTTTTGGGGAAGGCAAAGCTTTGGCCGAAGACTGGAACTGTCCCTTCCTGGAAACTTCTGCCAAAAACAAAGCCTCTGTGGACGAACTGTTTGCTGAGATTGTCAGGCAGATGAACTACTCCTCCCAGCCCAATGGAGACGACCAGTGCTGCTCCTCCTGTGTCATCCTCTGAGGTGGCCCCCCACCCAACTGGTTTACAATGCACCCTGTCACTTCTTGCAACCAACTTTGCATCTATGGATTCCAGCTCTGAAAAGGATGTGTCCTGCTGAGATGTCCCCTCATGTGTATTGGGGGTCTGCAAAAGTTTGCTTATGGGGGGGATGAGGACAGGATCGTGCTGTGATCCAAGCCCGCCTGTCATTTCACATACTTCTATGCAAAGTGGGCTTCTTGTTACAGAGTATCCATTCAGAAGTATTGCACATCTAGTCTGCACCCCCTGCTGATGTGTGGGGGCCAGAGGGGGGATCTATTTTGTTTACCTGCTGTATAAAATGGGAGTTTTTGGGAAGATTGTTAATATTTTTTTTTTTATCAGCTGTGAAGATGTTGGGTGTCTTTTCCGCCATGTGCTGGCGATAACCGTTTTTGATGCCCAGTTATATTTAATAGACGATGAAATAATGACTAGCTCGTGCCAGGGTCTCCAGCACCCAGTGTCCTTAGAGTGCCTTCAAAATTCAGCAGTTCCAGCCGGTGCCAACCTGTGAAATCTCCCCAAAATCCCATTATCTCCTATTCTGCAAACTACTTAACCGTTTCCTCTGGGTAATCACACTGAACAAGCATGGACAAAGGGATCTATTGTCCCTGGAACCTATATCTGAGCCTGTAAATGTCATTTCCATGTCTTGCACATTTTTTAAGGGGGGGTGGGGGTGGTAGTTGGTTAACTCTTCGTGTCATGCCTTCCCACCATGGCACATGGCACAGGAAGGGTCTCGGTCTTATTACTCCTTTTAACTTTTACCTGGCAGGCAGTGGTTTTATCATTGCACACAGGCCAGAGATCTTAAGGAAAATGTGATGTACTATTCACAAGTGTCATTTTATTTCTTGGACATGCTAGAACATGTTTTCTGTTTTAAAATATGTTGAATACAGACTCCTTGTGACATAATGTGATGTGGCTTCTTTCCTTTGTTTTATGGGTGGGGGTGACTTGAAGGGGTGCTCGTGAAAGTATGGTGGGTGCTATGCCAGGCCTCCTCGGATTGATGTTGCCTACTGAGTGGTAAAATGTTGCAATAATCTTAAAAAAAAAAAAAATACGCAAAGTTTAGTTTCCAGTTGTCTCCTTTTCATGGTTACTATTCTGCTACGTTGTATGTTACCTTCTACCAGAGGAGTGGCCTGCTTCCATGTGTGGAAAGCTGCTCTCGTAGAGACCTCTCCAAAGTTTTGATGAGTAGGGGGTTTAGACCCTAAGTCCCTTTGGTCTGTTAGAACAAAGGTGCCAAAGCGTCAGTGTCCGTGATGGCCTCCGTGACAAGATGGTCAGTGGTTTAGCCGTGAAGAATCCATGTTATGTTTGTTTGTTTTTTACCTCCATGTGTCTCCATCCATAGACACAAAATCAATTTTCAGAGCACCTTGTGAAAATCATTGACCACACGGATGCCACCCATGTCCTGTCCAGGGTTTTTACAGACCCTTAGACTTTGGTGGACATGTTTAGACCAAAAGAGTGCATGTCTCGATGGGTTGGGTTTTCCATGGACTTGCACAGATGGGTGACTAAACATATTAAAATAAATGGGTACGTGTTCTGTCCTCGGAGAACACGGACTGTACACGCCCGTGATTCACTGACGTCTGAATGAGGCCTAAGCATAGTTGCCTCAACTACTCTCAACTTAGAAGAGCTGATTATGATGCAGGTCTGTGCACCACCGATAGGAACTTCAGCCTTTTCATTTGAGAGGATGGGGGTCCCCTACTGATAAAAAGGAACGGTGGGTTTGCATGGCATGCCTGCATTTTTTTATGACTGTGGAAGTTTTCTTTAAATAACAGCAGATCTGGCCCGGCTAAATCAGTAATATTGGTTCACCTGTGGTGGGGAGTATTTTGGTTGCTTCACCCAGGCTTGTTGTGAGACCCCCAGATAATTTCATAGAAGCTCCTGCAGTCATATTGTGTCTGGAGAGGAGAAGGAAGTGTACTTCATCCAGACATTGGTGTTCTCTTCTTCCTGTTTCTCTCCAGAGGGCGGAAGCTGCTGCTGTATACCCTGCCGAGGAGGGCAGGGGTCTCCACCGGGGCTGGGTCACACAAAGCTGTGATTAGAAGAGGACAGCGGTGACTGTTTACTTGTAGGTAGCGTTCACTCTCTTCTGCAGATAGTCAGCAATGCTTGCTCTACCATTATGTTCAGCTTAGGATGAGTTCACATCAGCGTTCAGCCTTTTCATTCTCCTGCTCCGTTATAACGGAGCCTACGGACCCCATAGACTATAATGGGGTCCATTAGGTTTACGCTCAGAAGATGATTGTCTCCACTCCAAAAAGTCGTGCATGCAGGACTTTTGTCTGCGCTCCAAAATCATCTTCTGAGAGTAAACCTAACGGACCCCATTAGTCTATGGGGTCCGTAGGCTCCGTTTGGCTCAGGTATGTGCCGAATCCGTCCTTTCCGTTCTCCTGCTCCTATAACGGAAAGGCTGAACGCTGATGTGAACTCAGCCTTAGAAGCTCTGGCCTTCATTGCTGTCATCTGGGCCTGATTTGTTATGGAAAGTGTTATCCTTGGCAAACCTTGTGATGCCATCACCGGAGCGTAAATTATAGGTTTCCATTAATTTGTTTTATCAGGTATTAAGATTTGTTGTACTATAGATATATATCGGGAAACTCGTCACATAATTGCACCCCTAAAAACATCCATATTTTTAGTACTGGATCAGTGTCCCCAGCAACCAGTTGCGATCGGTCCCCTGCAACCCACACCTCGGGAAGCTAAAGGAGCATCCCCTATCCACAGTATAGGGGATAACTATCAGATCGGTGGGTGAGGGTCCTACCACACAAACCCTGGGATCCCATACCCCACAGAAATGAATGGGTCAGTGTGCTGTTCACAAAAGATGCAGATTGTATTTTTCATCCATATGCTGTCATGTGAATGAGGCCTTAATGTAAGCCCTTGAGCTGTCAGGATGTTAAGAGTTGGATCTCTTTACAAAATATTGTGGCAATGAATACTTAAAGGGGTTGTCTCACTTCAGCAAGTGGCATGTATCATGTAGAGAAAGTTACTACAAGGCTCTTACTAATGTATTGTGATTCTCCATATTGATTCCTTTGATTTCTTGATTAATTTCTTTTTCATAACATTATACACTTCTTGTTTCCATGGTTACGACCACCCTACAATCCAGCAATGGTGGGCGTACTTGAACACTCGGGAAAAAGCACCGACCTCTCCGATGGCCGGGACCACAGGAGTGAGCATAGAACAGCACTTTTCCGTATAGTGTGCAAGTACGCCCACCACTGATGGATTGCAGGGTGTTCGTAACCATGGAAACGAGCAGTGTATAATGTGATGGAAAAATAAATCCAGCCAGCATAGGAGGCAACATGGACAATCACAATACATTAGGAAGTGCCTTGTATTAACTTCCTCTATGTGATAAATGCCATTTGCAGTGACACAACCTCTAAGTATCCCCCCCACCCCCGTGCCCCATTTTGTTCCTCTTTCATACTTCTGTGCAGTTAGCCATGCTGGAAAAGCTGGATGACCTCCATATGTGAATTGTACTGCTTACAACCCAAATTTACTAAAATTGGACCAAATTAAAAGAGAAAAGAAAAACCTTTTACCTTTAACAACCTAAACATGTTTCCAGGGCGGTCATTCAAGTGAATGCCCATCTATGCCAGGGATGCTGAACCTGCGGCCCTCCAGCTGTTGCAAAACTACAGCTCCCAGCATGCTCTAATAGCTGCAGGCTGTGCAGGCATGCTGGGAATGGTAGTTTTGCAACAGCTGGAGGGCCGCAGGTTGAACATCCCTGGTCTATGCAATACACGCCTCTGGTTTGTAGAAGGGGGTCCCGAGCGGGTATGTGGTCAGAGGTTGTCTTCATGAGACGGCATATTTCCTACCTCGTGTCATATGGTTGTTCTGTGAGCGGTATTACATGGCTTCCTGTGACTAATATTACTTAATGGAATATGACATCTAAACGAGATGTCAAAGCTAAGAGGACAAGTAGTCCAATAATGACCATCTTGGTCAAACTATCACGTTCTCACTTCTCAGCAATGGAGTTACATTTTTATTTGACATTTACGACACTGAAACGCCTCCGTGCATGGCATGTTGTCTGGGCAGTCCACCATGAAAGCTTCCTTTCTTGTCGCTGGGTGTGTTATATACTGTAACAATAGAGAATACACCTATGTAAATGTCTGGGACTAGTCTAAGCAGCAGTAGAGACAAAAATGAGGTATTACTAGTGTTGAGTGAGAGTCGGGCCCCCTCAAATATTTGAAGGGGGTTCAGTCAACGTAAATCTAGTGTGTGGAGGGCTTTAGAGCTTCGGCAGTATAACTGTCCGCTTTAGAGTGCTTATAGCAGAGACATCCATGTAGCTAAGGGATCTATGGGATCCTAGGGCCAAGGCGTCTAGAAATCTGCTGCCATTGTTCTTGCACTAACAATTCGTCTCCCCTCCGCAGGATAGAGAACAGGTATCTGATCACTGGGGGCAGAGGTCACAATAACGCCTGTACAAGCGTCATAGACTCCTGCACAGGCAGTTTTACTCCCTAAAAAACGTCTGATGCGTATGAATACGCACAATGATTTCACTGCCATTCATGATCGCACTAAGCGCTGTGAACGGCATAGACGCCCAATCACAAACCTTCTCACAGTACAGAGCTTTGTTATTAGAGAGGAGGCTGCTGATTTGTCAGTATCCACAGGCTGCTGTGCCATTGGCCGATCTTCTCACTCCCCCCTTCTCCCGCGTGCTGAACACACAGCAGCAGCCATTCCACGCCGGCTGCTGATGAAGGGAAAGCATAGCGGGAATGGGGCATCTGCGGAGCAAAGACAATGAGAGAAGTGCCAGGCTTGTGCCCAGGTGTTGTCGCACCAGAAGTGCCCTGCGGGCTTCTATCTGCTGCTGGGAGCTCCATGTGGAGGTTTGTCAATGGGAAAACTAATAGCCAAGAGGCTAAACTAAACCCTGCTTCTTATGTTACATCAGACCTTTCATTTGATTGCTCTGATACCTAAACGCCAAAAGGTAAAAAAATTTTTTTTAAAAACCTGCTGTTTCTCTAGATGACCTTATGTTGATAGTAGTGTTAATAGAGTCTCAAGGGTCTATAAAAGCAGGTACCCTACTTTTATAAGCCTTTGGGACTCTATTAACACTACTATCAACATAAGGTCATCTAGAGAAACAGCAGGTTTTTAAAAAAAAATTTTTTTACCTTTTGGTGTTTAGGTATCAGAGCAATCAAATGAAAGGTCTGATGTAACATAAGAAGCAGGGTTTAGTTTAGCCTCTTGGCTATTAGTTTCTCTATGTAAGTACCCTCGACCAGAGGTCTATTTTCCCGTAGGGAGCACACTTTCCAGAGATCATAAAGGAAGACCGTAAGGTACATTATACTGTGCAACAGTCCGATATATTGTGTATAAGACTGTCCTATTACTGCCCCAGACCACTACTGACCATGGGCAGAGGAGTATTTTTACTCTTCTGGAAAAAGTGTAGTTCGACCTCTGACTGCTGGGACCCTCGCAGTGACGAGTGGTGCATGCACTGCCACTCCCATAGAAGTGAATGGATTGGTGGTCACGCATGCGCACGACCGTTCTGTTCTCATGTGGTACTTGAGGACCTCCATTCTCATGATTGCCTTGTGGGGGTCTCGGCAGCCGAACCCCAGGCAGTCAGACATTTATCAGTGGATAGGGTATGAATATTGTTGGTGTGGATAGACTCTTTAACATTCGGCTTTTGCTGATGTCTGCAAGACGTATTGCTGTCTAACTGGAAACCAAAGTCTACCGTGAACTGTCCACCCTGCAGGTACCACATATAGAGCTGGGTAGTACAGCCAGAGAGCACACAGTTTGGGTTATCACATTTTTATAAGGGAGCTGTGACCTTCTAATTCTGTTTGTTAGGATAGTTTCACACTAGCTCCTATTATCCGCGATGGAACAGTCGGCTGCATAACGGAAAGGGGACGGATCCTTTTTGCAGCCCATAAAAAGGCATTCTGTTATGCATCATTCAGTCATAGAATTGCGTTATGGTCTGTGGTAACTGAATCCATAACGCAATTCACCTTTTACCACCAAACTAAGTGTAAACGAATTTCAAAATATGAAATTTGCTCATCTCTACTGAATCTTTTTGGAATAGTTATTTGAGTGATGGATCATTCCTGGATTTGTCTTCAGATGACAATTTTAAACACGGCCCAATTCTTTCCAGACAGTGACAGTGTGTCGTTCATTGTCAAATTTCACCCAATACATCGTTTTGGTTGAAATTATCCGTTTCGATTAAGGGGTATTCTGGTTTTGTGATATTGATGACCTTTTCTCAGGATAGGTCATCAATATTAGATTGGTGGCGTCTGACTTACTAAGTGACCTGTCGCAGATTGCGACACAAGTTATTTGCGCTGCAATCTGTGGCTTATTCCAGCTCACGCCATATCTAAAAAGTCTATTTTATAATTTTCTACACCTGTTTTAGCTGTAGAAAATGTTCTACGCCAGCAAGGAAGGTGTACATAACTTCGGCAGCACAGGGGTTATTAACAATGGCGTCGGAAACGCTGGTCTTAATAAATGACCCCCTTGTTCTTGTCACCGTTTACCTGCACACCGTCCACATTGTAGTGGTGGTGCAGAGTAATTACACCTTCCTCTCTTTCACTTCAATGGGATGAACAGTTGTAATTACACTGCCCCAAATCTACACTGTAGACGGCGTGCAGGTAAATGGCTGATCGATGGGGGTGCCGAGTATTAGACCCCACCATGCTGATACTGATGACCCATCCTGAGGAAAGGTCATCAATATCACGAAACTGGAATACCCTTTTAACTTTAGACTTGAGACTACTGTGTGTGACCAGCTTTAGGCTACTTTCACATTAGCGTTTCTATTTTCCGGTATAGACATCTGTCATAGGGTCTCCGGAAGAAAATGCTTCAGTTTTGTCCCCATTCATTGTCAATGGGGACAAAACGTAACTGAACAGAACAGGATGCTTCAAAAAGCATTCCGTTCCATTTGGTTGCGTTCTTATACCGGAGAGAAAACCGCAGCAAGCTGCAGTTTTCCTTCCGGCATGGGATGCGGAGCAAGACTGATCTGTCATGACCTACAATGCAAGTCAATGGGAACGAATCCGTTTACCATTTACACTATCTGATACAATAGAAAACGAACCGTTCCCCATTGATTTTCAATGGAGTTCATGACTGATCCGTCTTGGCAATGTTAAAGATAATACAACCGAAGCCGTTCATAACAGATGCAGATGGCTGTATTATCAGTAACTGAAGCGTTTTTGCTGAACCCTGCCGGATCCAGCAAAAACCCTAGTGTGAAAGTAGCCTTAGAGTGCATAGAAAAACAGGCGAAATAACAGAAGAATGGCTCAGGGCTGAGTACTAAGAAAAGGTGATACTCTGAATTCATGGCACATGCAAGTAGACATATCTGGAGAGCCGGCACAGCTTCTTTAGACCGTGTACACACGACTGTGTGTATTTTGCGGTCCGCAAAATACAGATAGTCTGTTGCAACTGCATTTTTTGTGGGCCCATTAACTTCGCTGGGTCTGTGGTCTGCATTTTACTGCCAAGTACAGATGTGGAAAGCACACGGATCATCGCTAAAGTCAATGTGTCCACAAAATAAAATGTAGACGGCACACGGACCGCATCCGTATTTTGCGGACCACAAAACTGATATGGCTGTGTGCATGAGTCCTTAAAGGGATTCTGTCACTAGATTTAACCCTATTAAGCTAGCTGACATTAGCGATGTGCTAATGTCAGCTAAACCTAACTAGCCTATTCCTACTTTTATCTATGCCCCCGTTACGCCAGAAATCTAACCTTTATAATATGCTAATTAGCCTCTAGGAGTGTGTGTGGGGGGGGATGTTGTTCCTGCTCCTGGAGGCTCCGTTCTCCCACCTTTGTCGCCTCCCTCCAAGTCCTGATTGACAGGGCCAGGACCAGGCAGCGCTCGCATCTGTCTGCCAGTGTCCCAGTGCTCTGGTGAAATCTCGCGGCGTTCAGTATTCGGCGCAGGCATGGTGAAGAAGGCATGGTAGCCTGCGAGCGTTTTTCCCTCACCGTGCCTGCACCGAATACTGAACGGCGCGAGATTTCACCAGAGCACAGGGCTGGCAGACAGATGCGAGTGCTGCCTGGCCCTGTCAATCAGGACTTGGAGGAAGGCGACAAAGGTGGGAGAACGGAGCCTCCAGGAGCAGGAACAACCCCAACCCCCCCTTCACACACACACACACACACACACACACACACACACACACACACACACACACACACACACACACACACACACACACACACACACACACACACACACACACACACACACACACACACACACACTCCTAGAGGCTAATTAGCATATTATAAAAGTTAGATTTCTGGAGTAACAGGGGCATAGATAAAAGTAGGAATAGGCTCGTTAGGTTTAGCTGACATTGGTGATGTGCTAATGTCGGCTAGCTTAATAGGGTTACATCTGGTGACAGAATCCCTTTAATAGGATACACTGATGTGACTGATATTGAATATGTACAGCGCTACAGCGGTTGAGCTACAGCGGTTGAAATAGTTCTTTGTAGGAGGTTTTTGCATTTTTTAAAATGCCAAGGGAAAGCCATTCAGTTTGCGTGGCTAAGTGTTAGCGGTAACTGCTGCGACTCCTGGATCCGCTTTATTTATACTCCATGTGTCTAATTAGGAATTGCCCCGCGGTCGCTGCATCCTGCCGCAGTTATTTTTACTTAGGTGGGGCCTCTGTTTTCCCTGCTTCAGACGGTGTCACATGTCCTACCACGTTAACAAGCCATTGCTTGAGCCGTGTGACCCGTCGTCATGTGAAGGATGTACGTTTCCTACAATCTAGCTCTGTGGTTTAGAAGAGAGTTCAGAGGCTTTATCAAGTGTGAAAGATCAGGGAGGATCTGGGTTCTTCGGAGGAATTCTTCAAATTCATCCGATAAAAAGGTACCGCCATCTAACCCGAGGGGAGAAGGCAATCTTACCTAGCAATGGGAACCACTTGATCAAAACTTTAAAGGGGTTCCCTGGGCCTGCATCTAAAAAGGGTCTTTCAGCTAAACTGTGGAGAGAATACACTTTCTGCACGTCTTACTCTTCTGCCACTTCACGCCAATCCCACAATCCACGCTGGAGTGATGAGTGCCCACCGGGTGCAGGCTATTCCTTTGACGTCCTGAGCAGATGTGCTTTTCTTTCTTCCTGTTCAGCCATATAATGTACATGCAGCTGAACAGGAAGAAGCAGGAGCAGATCTGGTCTCGACATCAAATGAAGAGCCCACAGCCAGTTGGGCGGTCACATGCTCCCAGCCAGGGGGAGCGGAGCGATGGAGGGTATAGTACTGCATTTTCTCCGTAGCTTAATTGAAAGACACATTTTAGGTACAGACCCGGAGAACCCCTTTAAAGGCTATGGACAACATCGGGGCAATATTTTTAACAATTGCATTATACTCATTTTGGGCTAAAAATCCTATATTCAATTAAATGTTCATCTGTTTCTGAGATACAGGGGTTAAAAGTCTATTTGCAAGCTGTCACTTTCTGCTTTCTTGGAATCCAGACGGCTCATGTGTAGCTCCTATCTTTGATCACCTGATCTCCTAAATAAGAGCTACACATGAGCCGTCAGGTGATGGGATTCAAAGACAACAAAGTGACAGCTTGCAAATTCGCATTTTTAACGGCTGAACATTTAAAAAAAAAGATTAAGGCCTCTTTCACATGTGCGTGTTTTCCGCGCAGGTGCAATGCGTGAGGTGAACGCATTGCACCCGCACTGAATCCGAACCCATTCATTTCTATGGGGCTGTGCACATGAGCGTTGTTTTTCACGCATTGCTTCTGCGTTGCGTGGAAATTGCAGCATGTTCTTTATTCTATAGAACTGAATGGGGCTGCGTGAAAAGCGCATTGCATCCGCAAGCAAGTGAGGATGCGATGCGTTTTTTTTACTTATGTTTGCTAAGAGATGTTGTTGGTAAAGCTTCATTTTAAAAAAAAAAAATCAAAACGCATTGCACCCATGTGGAAACAAACTGAACGCAATCGCAGACAAAACTGACTGAACTTGCTTGCAAAATGGTGCGAGTTTCACTGAATGCATCCAGACCTAATCCGTCACGCTCGTGTGAAAGAGGCCATGCTAGGTTAGGGGTGCTTCCGTGGGGTTCTGATCCATTCCGCATCTCTGTGATTGTGGACCCATTCAAGTGAATGGGTCCGCAATGCGGAATGCACGCGGCCGGTGACCGTGTATTGCGGACACACTGTATGCGAGCCGCAATGCGGCCACGGGGGGGGGCTGGGGGGGGGGGGGGGGGCGCCCACGGTCGTGTGCATGATGTAGCCTTAGGATAATGGTTGACCAACCCTTTTAAAGAAGCATAATTTTTTTTTTTCTTTTCTGAAATGTATTTCGGCACAGGGCAAAGTGATCTTAATAAATAACATGTTTTTTTTTACCACAATATTGCTTTTTTTTCCCTCTAAATGTGGATACTCTGCTCACCATCTGAGCTGATCTGAGCGGTGGAGGCGGCTCCCTGACAGATTCATGTTGGGGTTCAATCCTACAATGCCCATGAGGACAGTGCTTGCTGTTTTTGGAGGGTAGTCAGAGTCAGCATCAAGTGAATGTAATGAACGGAAAAAGGGTAAGGAGAAGAGAAAACGTGTACCCCAGTGCTAAATGGATGGTGTGACTGGTGGTTAAAGAAAAATAAACCCAGAATTGAGTGCTTTACATACACAGCATTTTGTTTTTGTTTTTTATATCTTGTTGCATCTTTGGAGTCGGGGGCCTTTTCTTCAAAACGCAGCATGTCCTAGGAGTGACTTTTTTTTTTTTTCCTGCCAGTTTTTCATGGGCTTCTCTATAGAACCTCAAAACCGAAAAAATGTAAAAAAAAAAAAAATATTAAACAATAAAATACGCCATCAAAAATCTTTGAAAAACAGCATTAAAAAAATCTTTATGCATGGAGCTGTCATCTGCTAATCAAGAAATTGTATTTAAAGGGAACCTATTTGGCGCTCGTTTATCGTACCCTCACCACGGCACCATAAAATAGAGAGACTCTGAAATCAGCATTCCGTCACTTATCTGCTAAAGTAACACCACTGATGAAAATGTGCGGTTTATTGTGTTCCCTGGAGAAGAGGCTTCGGTGCCAGAGTAGATTATTCATGAGTTCCCCGCTGATGACTGACAATTCTATCGTGGAGAGAAACTTATGTGAGAACTGTTAATTGTCAGCACGTGGGCGAGGAGAGAGGGAACACCTGAATAAGGGCTGTTTCATATGAGTGTGTGCGGTCCGGAAATCACACTCTGTGTGTGAGCGTGATCCTCCGTTATAAAGCTATGTGCCTGCAGGGTTCTGTAGCAGTAAGGTCATGCAGAGACACACAGCATTATAAATCAGTGTAATGCCCTGCACTCCTGCAAAACAAGCAGTGTCCAGAACGGAGGATCACGCTCACACACGGAGCGTTATTTCCAGACTGCCCATGCTCATGTGAAACATCCCTAAGGCACCTTTCACACGGGCGAGTTTTCCCTCACGGGTGCAATGTCCCAAGTGAATGCATAGCACCCACACTGAATCCTGACCCATTCATTTCATTATTATTTTTTTCACACATCGGTTCTGCGTTGTGTGAAAATCGCAGCATGTTCTATATTCTGCGTTTTTCACGCAGCCCTGGCCCCATAGAAGTGAAAAGCGCATTGTATCCGGATGCGATGCGTTTTTCACTGATGGTTGCTAGGAGATGCTGTTTGTAAACCTTCATTTTTGTTTTCATGTGCATGAAAAATGCATCAAAACTGATTGCACATGAGCAGAAAAAAACGAAACCCTGAACGCAATTGCAGACAAGACTGACTGAACTTGCATATGAAATGGTGCGAGTTTCACTGAACGCACCCTGACACAATCCGTATCATTCATGTGAACGAGGCCTAAGGCCCCTTGCAGACTAGCGTGAGCGGATTAGGTGCGGATGCGTTGAGAATGTGTTCAGTGAAAAATGCGCGATTTTGCAAGCAAGCTCATTCAGTTTTGTCTGCGATTGCGTTCAGTTTTTATCGTGCGCGTGCAAAGCGCTTTAATGTGTTTTGCACGCACGTGATGAAAAACTGAAGGTATACAAACAACATCTCTTAGCAACCATCAGTGAAAAAACGCATTGCATTTGCACTTGGGGCCAGCATTGTGTGAAAATCGCAGGATATAAAACATGCTGCGATTTTCACGCAACGCACAAGTGATGCGTGAAAACCAACGGTCATGTACACAGACCCATTGAAATGAATGGGTCCGGATTCCGTGCGGGTGCAATGCGTTCGCATCACGCATTGCACGCGTGGAAAACTTGCTCGCGTGAAAGGGGCCTAAGGCGGATGCGTCCCTGGCAGAGTGCTCCTCTACTCCGATGCACTCTGCTGATAGTAAACAGGTTGTCCCATTACAACAACTTATCTCCCATCCGCATCCAGGCCTCTGATTGGTGCGGGTCCGCTAGGGTTCCTGCCAGTCTCAAGAACAGGAGCCATGTTCCATGCAGCTCTATGGGACTGCTGGAGATAGCATAGTCTAAGCACTCCGTTATCTTTGCCAGCCCCATAGATTTGAAAGGAGCGGCAGCATGCAGGCGTGTCCACCGCTCCATTCACACCAGGGAACACAGACCCCTGTTCTTGTGATTGGTGGGGACCCCAGAGTTCGACCCCCGCTGATCAGACACTTCTGCCTTAGGGCTCATGCACATGAGAGTACTTGCTCAATGCCTGTGCTGTGGACCGCAAATTTTGGTCTGGAATGCAGCGGCACCGGCCATGTGAACTCTGCTTGCGGATGCGGACCCGTTGAATTGAATAGGTCCGAGATCTGCGATATACGGCCAAAGATAGAACATGTTCTATCTTTTTGCGGAGGCACGGATCGGAAGGCCTCCGCACTGCAAAAGATAGGCGAAGCCCTGTCTTTGGTCGTATCTGGCAATTGCGGACCCATTCAAGTCAGTGGGCCCGCACCGTGATATGAAGTGCACACAGCCAGTGCCCATATATTGTGGACCGGCCATTTACAGTCCGCAATACGGGCACTGAGCACTTACGCCCATGGGCTTGAGCACATAGGGTGCATTGACACCACCGTAAGTATTTTGCTTTCCTCAAAAAATACGGATGACATCCATGGTGCATCAATTTTTTTATTTATTTTTTGGGTCTGCGGAACGGTCATACGGATGCGGACAGCACATGGTGTGCTGTCCATATCTTTTGCGACTCCATTGAAATGATTTGGTCCGCATTCGATCTGCAAAAAAATGCAGATCGGATACGCAGCAAAAATACCGTCTCATCCTTTTCGTGTGAATAGGGGATACATTGTTGTAATGGGACAAGCCCCTAACTTGTCATTAGCAGTGTTACTTCCGCAGAGAAGCGGCAGACCACTGATTTCAGCCTTTCTGTGACTACTTTATGGAGGTGCCCTTTAAATAACTGTTGCATTTGGAAATTCTCTCTTTACCAGATGTTTTCTTTTTAGGGCCATTTACATGATTTGATAATTGGGAACACACATTCATCCAGCTGGCGGCCTGTCTATTTGCATCATTTATGCAGGTGTAAAAATGCTTGTTAGTCAGGCTAAACAGGATGTGCTGCCGCCATAATGTAAACTGCTTGGGGGCCATGCAATCATAGCAGTGATCATTGCCCTAGGCACCTCCATTGGCCCATGTAAAAGCTCTGTAAGTGAGCACCAATTGACTCTCGTTATGGCTCAGCATCCCAGCATCAGACATGTAAAAGGACCATTAGGGTACAGCTATGGTCGCGCAACCGCCGCTGCAGCCAGATTTGCGGAGTAGCGGTGATCCGATAGAAATGAATGGGATCACCACACTCATTGTAAGAAATCCCACACTGCTGGATTTCTTACAACTGGCATGGTGATCCCATTCATTTCTATCGGATCACCGCTACTCAGTGAACCTGGCTGTCGCCGTGTAGCCGTACCCTAATGCTTTGTACTTTCAATTCAAATTAGCTGCGTTTTTAGGAGCCTTTTTTGTACCCTGTAAACCAAGATTTGAACCTTGTCTTATTTGGCTGAAATAAAAATAAGCATGAAATATCCCTGTTAAATCTGTGTGAACAAGGTCTTAGGCTACTTTCACACTTGCGGCAGAGTGATCCGGCAAAATGTATGCCAACTGGTGGCATTTGTAAGACTGATCAGGATCCTGATCAATCATAAAAATGGATTGAAATGCCAGATCCGTCTCTCCGGTGTCATCCGGCAAAACGGATCCAGCATTTATTTTTTTCACCTTTTTTTTCGGTCTGCGCATGCGCAGGCCGGAAGGACGGATCCAACATTCTGGTATTTTGAATGCCGGATCCGGCGCTAATACATTCCTATGGAAAAAAATGCCGGATCCGGCATTCAGGCAGGTCTTCAGTTTTTCTTTTACCAGAGATAAAACCGTAGCATGCTGCGGTTTTATCTTTTGCCTGAGCAGTCAAAAAGACTGAACTGAAGACATCCTGATGCATCCTGAACGGATTACTCTCCATTCAGAATGCATGGGGATGAAACTGATCAGTTATTTTCCAGTATAGAGCCCCTAGGACGCAACTCCATGCCGGAAAAGAAAACCACTACTGTGAAAGTACCCTTAAATGGATTTTTCTGGTTTTATGTGAATGTATCTTTTGCGTTGTGTAGTGAAAGGTTACAGTGGGGGAGATTTATTTAAGGCTACTTTCACACTAGTGGCAGGACGGATCCGACAGGCTGTTCACCCTGTCGGATCCGTCCTGCCGCTATTTCGCTGTGCCACCGGACCGCCGCTCTGTCCCTATTGACTATAATGGGGATGGGCGTGGAGCTCCGGTGCAGCATGGCAGTACTGCATGTCCGACATTTTAGTCCGGCGGCCTCTCGCCGTGCTGTGCCGGAGCTCCGCCCCGTCCCCTGTATAGTCAAATAGCGGCAGGACAGATCTGACAGGGTGAACAGCCTGCCGGATCCGTCCTGCCGCTAGTGTGAAAGTAGCCTAAACTGGTGCAGAGGTTGTTCATAACCATTCCTTTTGTGGGAGCGGCTAGTGCATAAATGTTCAGATGAAAATGTAAAAGATTTTATTGAAATTATCTTTGAAAGGTTCCCAAAAAAATCTAATCTTTCACTTGACTTATTAAATAAAGGTTTCGGCCCTCTTAGGGTACAACAACATGGTGTGGTCATGTCGTGCTTGCCATGCAGCCGCCAATCGGTCAAGTACCACTCAGCCATAGTCCGTCTGTATGACTGGCTTCAAGGTGTCACAAAACAGGGCTTTTGCGACTTTTTCGCCTTCCTTGCGCAAAAATTTGCGACTTTTAGCGATTTTACATGACTGAGTCCAGTCTTGAAAAGTAGTTGTGGTTAGGTTAGGCCTCTTGCACATGAACGTGTGCGCCCCGTGGCCGTGCTGTGGCCCGCAAATTGCAGGCCGCAATGCATGAACACTCATCGTGGGGCAGCCGCAGTCAATCGCGGACCCATTCATTTTAATGGGTCCACGATCCAGGCGTTCCTCAAAAAGATAGGACATGTTCTATTTTTTTGCGGAACGGAAGTATGGGACTAAACCCCATGGAAGCGGAATGCACACGGAACGGTGCCCGTGTATTGCGGATCCGCAATACGGTCACGGAGCGCACACTTTCGTGTGCAATACAGCTTAATGAGGTGTTGGCCAGATTTAAAGGGGAATTCCAGCTTCATGATATTGATGCCCTATCCCCAGGATAGGTTATGAATTTCAGATTGGCGGAGGCCTGACACCTCCGCCGATCAACTGTTTGACGGCGCAGCGGCACTCTCTACGTTTCAGTGGGGGTGCAGGGCAATTACAGCGCCCAGGTAAACACTGAAGAGAGCACAGCCCCTTCAAAGCTGAAGTTGGGCCACCACCAATGTGAAATTGATGACCTATCCTGGCGATTGTCATCAATTTCATAAACCGTAATACCCCTTTAAGAGATTAAAAAGTGGGACAAATATCAGAAGTTCACTCGAGCGGGGTGCAGCATTTGATAAATTTGTGCAAATAATGACAGTGTAGACTCAAGCAAATCTGACTTCCCTGATGATACATTCCCCTCATTTTGCTCAGCAGGCAGATTAATACCGTATCTACTGTATTTTACTATGTAATCATGTGTATGGATCTCTAGGAGACATGGAGGTCAAGGAGCACGACTTTGTGAGCAACTCATCCACGCGAACCGAACGTAACGTGGTCAGTGAACTATGTGTTACTTTGTATGTTTGTCACTTGAATGCAGGGATGTGGCGGCGCTGTCACAATGATTACGATCTGAGCCCATCTCCTCTACCCTGCTCCTAACTTGCCTTGTCATTTCGATGCTCGCAGTTGAGATGTGCAGGACACCAGTACAGATCTGCACTGACCACGTAATAATATGAAGATGGCGCACAGTGTATACCTCTCCTGACATCTCCTTTTTAGTGAATAATTCTATTCCACATGAAATGACAATTCTGGGACATTTATTCTTCTGACTCTATGTTTTGCCATCCTCTTATTCCGGCTAGAAGTTTATCGATAAGGCCCCTTTCACACAGGCGAGTTTCCCATGCGGGTGCAATGCGTGAAGTGAACGCATAGCACTCGCACGGACTCCTGAGCCATTCATTTCTATGGATCTGTGTACATGAGTGTTTGTTTCACACATCAGTTTTGCATCGCGTGAGAAGCACAACATGTTCTATATTCTGCGTTTTTTCACGCAGCTCCGGCCCCGATAGAAGTGAATTGGGCTTAAGTGAAAAAAGCATTGCAGTCCGGGTGCAATGTGTTTTTCGCTGATGGTTGCTAGGAGATGTTGTTTGTAAATCTTCCGTTATTTTTTTTCACACGCGTGAAAAACGTATTGCACCCATGTGGAAAAACGGAACTGGTAAGATGTTAGACCTCATTTAACAAAACTGTCTAAAACATGAAGGGGGTCATTTATGACCAAATATACGCCACTTTTTGGCTTTTGATTTGCAGCAAAATCTGTAACTTCTTCCCCTTCCATGCCATATACGCCATATAGACAAGGTGCCATGAAATTCTGAAGCAGCATGCATCTGGGGAGAAACAAAATAATCAGACGAGAAATATGTTATGTTAGATCCTTGACAATACTGGTCGGGTGGTCTAGCAGCCAAGCGCCTTAGATTTGTTGACTGGTCTGACAGGGGCGGACTGGGAACTTAAATTGGCCCTGGTTAAAAAAAACTAAAAGTGGCCCCATGTTGTAGGCAAGATCAAAACAAGCCACAAGTAGGCAGGCACAACAGAAGTAGATAGGACCAGCACAAAAACCAAGCAAAAACCCAGCAAAACCAAATACCACAGTGCAACATAAAATACTGCTCTATCACCATGATAGATACAGTTGTATTGAGGAGGGCACCTGGCTGCTGGCTTGGGCAGCCCTTTGGGCATCGCCCACCGAGACATTTTCCTGTAGGGTCTATGGCCAGTCTATCTCTGATGTCTGGTATCTATGAATGCCTTAACAACACCTTGGTGGCTGGAGGATGTTGATTACAGTTGTTTGCTCACACTTTTCAAATCCCCCCAAGTCAAGTACCCGAACAATATATCTGTGTGATTAAAGGACCAATTGTCCGATCTTCAGCTGGCCATACAAGTAAAGACAAAGGGTTTGTCTCGTCATGGTGACATGATGTTAGAGAAGTCAGCAATGTCATTTCAGCAGGAGTCCAACCTGCTGATTACTAGAACAAAGTACATCAGAAATATGAAATGGAAATTGGAGGCATATCCCATGACTAGAGTTGAGCAAACACCTGGATGTTTGGGTTTGAGAAGTTCGGCCGAACTTCCCGGAAATGTTCGGGTTCGGGATCCGAACCCGACCCGAACTTCGTCCCGAACCCAAACCCCATTGAAGTCAATGGGGACCCAAACTTTTCGGCACTAAAAAGGCTGTAAAACAGCCCAGGAAAGGGCTAGAGGGCTGCAAAAGGCAGCAAAATGGAGTTTAATCCCCTGCAAACAAATGTGGATAGGGAAATGAATAAAAATAAAATAAATAAAAATTAACCAATATCAATTGGAGAGAGGTCCCATAGCAGAGAATCAGGCTTCATGTCACCCACCACTGGAACAGGCCACTGTCAGATATTTAGACTCCGGCACCCAGACAGAGGAGAGAGGTCCCATTGCAGAGAATCAGGCTTCATGTCATAGTAAAGAATCAGGCTTCACGTCACCCACCACTGGAACAGGCCATTGTCAGATATTTTGGCCCCGGCACCCAGACAGAGGAGAGAGGTCCCATAGCAGAGAATCAGGCTTCATGTCATAGCAGAGAATCAAGCTTCATGTCATAGCAGAGAATCAGGCTTCACGTCACCCACCACTGGAACAGGCCATTGTCAGATATTTTGGCCCTGGCACCCAGACAGAGGAGAGAGGTCCCATAGCAGAGAATCAGGCTTCATGTCATAGCAGAGAATCAGGCTTCATGTCACCCAACACTGGAACAGGCCACTGTCAGATATTTAGACTCCGGCACCCAGACAGAGGAGAGAGGTCCCATTGCAGAGAATCAGGCTTCATGTCATAGTAAAGAATGAGGCTTCACGTCACCCACCACTGGAACAGGCCATTGTCAGATATTTTGGCCCCGGCACCCAGACAGAGGAGAGAGGTCCCATAGCAGAGAATCAGGCTTCATGTCATAGCAGAGAATCAAGCTTCATGTCATAGCAGAGAATCAGGCTTCACGTCACCCACCACTGGAACAGGCCATTGTCAGATATTTTGGCCCTGGCACCCAGACAGAGGAGAGAGGTCCCATAGCAGAGAATCAGGCTTCATGTCATAGCAGAGAATCAGGCTTCATGTCACCCAACACTGGAACAGGCCATTGTCAGATATTTAGGCCCCGGCACCCAGACAGAGGAGAGAGGTCCCATAGCAGAGAATCAGGCTTCACGTCATAGCAGAGAATCATGCTTCATGTCACCCAACACTGGAACAGGCCACTGTCAGATATCTTTAGCCCCCGGCACCCAGACAGAGGAGAGAGGTCCCATAGCAGAGATTCAGGCTTCATGTCATAGCAGAGAATCAGGCTTCACGTCACCCACCAATGGAACAGGCCATTGTCAGATATTTAGGCCCCGGCACCCAGACAGAGGAGAGAGGTCCCATAGCAGAGAATCAGGCTTCACATCATAGCAGAGAATCATGCTTCATGTCACCCAACACTGGAACAGGCCACTGTCAGATATTTTTAGGCCCCGGCACCCAGACAGAGGAGAGAGGTCCCATAGCAGAGATTCAGGCTTCATGTCATAGTAGAGAATCATGCTTCATGTCACCCAACACTGGAACAGGCCACTGTCAGATATTTTTAGGCCCCGGCACCCAGACAGAGGAGAGAGGTCCCGTAGCAGAGATTCAGGCTTCATGTCACCCAACACTGGAACAGGCCACTGTCAGATATTTTTAGGCCCCGGCACCCAGACAGAGGAGAGAGGTCCCATAGCAGAGAATCAGGCTTCATGTCATAGCAAAGAATCAGGCTTCATGTCACCCAACACTGGAACAGGCCACTGTCAGATATTTTTAGGCCCCGGCACCCAGACAGAGGAGAGGTTCATTCAACTTTGGGTTGCCCCGCAATATAATGGTAAAATGAAAATAAAAATAGGATTGAATGAGGAAGTGCCCTAGAGTACAATAATATATGGTTAAGGGGAGGTAGTTATAAATGTCTAATCTGCACAAGGGATGGACAGGTCCTGTGGGATCCATGCCTGGTTCATTTTTATGAACGGCAGCTTGTCCACATTGGCTGTAGACAGGCGGCTGCGTTTGTCTATAATGACGCCCCCTGCCGTGCTGAATACACGTTCAGAAAAAACGCTGGCCGCCGGGCAGGCCAGCACCTCCAAGGCATAAAAGGCTAGCTCTGGCCACGTGGACAATTTGGAGACCCAGAAGTTGAATAGGGCCGAACCATCAGTCAGTACATGGAGGGGTGTGCACACGTACTGTTCCACCATGAAAGTGAAATGTTGCCTCCTGCTAACACGGTCCGTATCACGTGGTGGTGCAGTTAGCTGTGGCTTGTTGACAAAACTTTTCCACATCTCTGCCATGCTAACCCTGCCCTCAGAGGAGCTGGCCGTGACACAGCTGCGTTGGCGACCTCTTGCTCCTCCTCTGCCTTCGCCTTGGGCTTCCACTTGTTCCCCTGTGACATTTGGAAATGCTCTCAGTAGCGCGTCTACCAATGTGCGCTTGTACTCGCGCATCTTCCTATCACGCTCCAGTGCAGGAAGTAAGGTGGGCACATTATCTTTGTACAGGGGATCCAGCAGGGTGGCAACCCAGTAGTCCGCACATGTTAAAATGTGGGCAACTCTGCTGTCGTTGCGCAGGCACTGCAGCATGTAGTCGCTCATGTGTGCCAGGCTGCCCAGAGGTAAGGACAAGCTGTCCTCTGTGGGAGGCGTATCGTCATCGTCCTGCGTTTCCCCCCAGCCACGCACCAGTGATGGGCCCGAGCTGCGTTGGGTGCCACCCCGCTGTGAACATGCTTCATCCTCATCCTCCTCCACCTCCTCCTCATCCTCGTCCTCCAGTAGTGGGCCCTGGCTGGCCACATTTGTACCTGGCCTCTGCTGTTGCAAAAAACCTCCCTCTGAGTCACTTCGAAGAGACTGGCCTGAAAGTGCTAAAAATGACCCCTCTTCCTCCTCCTCCTGGGCCACCTCCTCTTCCATCATCGCCCTAAGTGTTTTCTCAAGGAGACATAGAAGTGGTATGGTAACGCTGATAACGGCGTCATCGCCACTGGCCATGTTGGTGGAGTACTCCAAACAGCGCAACAGGGCACACAGGTCTCGCATGGAGGCCCAGTCATTGGTGGTGAAGTGGTGCTGTTCCGCAGTGCGACTGACCCGTGCGTGCTGCAGCTGAAACTCCACTATGGCCTGCTGCTGCTCGCACAGTCTGTCCAGCATGTGCAAGGTGGAGTTCCACCTGGTGGGCACGTCGCATATGAGGCGGTGAGCGGGAAGGCCGAAGTTACGCTGTAGCGCAGACAGGCGAGCAGCGGCAGGATGTGAACGCCGGAAGCGCAAACAGACGGCCCGCACTTTATGCAGCAGCTCTGACATGTCGGGGTAGTTGTGAATGAACTTCTGCACCACCAAATTCAGCACATGCGCCAGGCAAGGGATGTGTGTCAAACCAGCTAGTCCCAGAGCTGCAACGAGATTTCGCCCATTATTGCACACCACCAAGCCGAGCTTGAGGCTCACCGGGAGGAACCACTCGTCGGTCTGTTGTTCTATACCCCGCCACAACTCCTGTGCGGTGTGGGGCCTGTCCCCCAAACATATGAGTTTCAGAATGGCCTGCTGACGTTTACCCCGGGCTGTGCTGAAGTTGGTGGTGAAGGTGTGTGGCTGACTGGATGAGCAGGTGGAAGAAGAGGAGGAGGAAGCCGAGTAGGAGGAGGAGGCAACAGGAGGCAAAGAATGTTGCCCTGCGATCCTTGGTGGCGGAAGGACGTGCGCCAAACAGCTCTCCGCCTGGGGCCCAGCCACCACTACATTTACCCAGCGTGCAGTTAGGGAGATATAGCGTCCCTGGCCGTGCTTACTGGTCCACGTATCTGTGGTTAGGTGGACCTTGCCACAGATGGCGTTGCGCAGTGAACACTTGATTTTATCGGATACTTGGTTGTGCAGGGAAGGCACGGCTCTCTTGGAGAAGTAGTGGCGGCTGGGAACAACATACTGAGGGACAGCAAGCGACATGAGCTGTTTGAAGCTGTCTGTGTCCACCAGCCTGAATGACAGCATTTCATAGGCCAGTAGTTTAGAAATGCTGGCATTCAGGACCGGGGATCGAGGGTGGCTAGGTGGGAATTTACGCTTTCTCTCAAATGTTTGTGAGATGGAGAGCTGAACGCTGCCGTGTGACATGGTTGAGATGCTTGGTGACGGAGGTGGTGGTGTTGGTGGTACATCCCCTGTTTGCTGGGCGGCAGGTGCCAACGTTCCTCCAGAGGTGGAGGAAGAGGCCGAGGCGGCAGCAGCAGAAGAGGCCGAGGCGGCAGCAGCAGAAGAGGTAGCAGGGGGAGCCTGAGTGAGTTCCTTGTTTTTAAGGTGTTTACTCCACTGCAGTTCATGCTTTGCATGCAGGTGCCTGGTCATGCAGGTTGTGCTCAGGTTCAGAACGTTAATGCCTCGCTTCAGGCTCTGATGGCACAGCGTGCAAACCACTCGGGTCTTGTCATCAGCACATTGTTTGAAGAAGTGCCATGCCAGGGAACTCCTTGAAGCTGCCTTTGGGGTGCTCGGTCCCAGATGGTGGCGGTCAGTAGCAGGCGGAGTCTCTTGGCGGCAGGTGTTCTGCTTTTGCCCACTGCTCCCTCTTTTGCTACGCTGTTGGCTCGGTCTCACCACTGCCTCTACCTCCGAACTCTGAAAATCAGTGGCACGACCTTCATTCCATGTGGGGTCTAGGACCTCATCGTCCCCTGCATCGTCTTCCACCCAGTCTTCCTCCCTGACCTCCTGTTCAGTCTGCACACTGCAGAAAGACGCAGCAGTTGGCACCTGTGTTTCGTCATCATCAGAGACGTGCTGAGGTGGTATTCCCATGTCCTCATCATCAGGAAACATAAGTGGTTGTGCGTCAGTGCATTCTATGTCTTCCACCGCTGGGGAAGGGCTAGGTGGATGCCCTTGGGAAACCCTGCCAGCAGAGTCTTCAAACAGCATAAGAGGCTGCTGCATGACTTGAGGCTCAGACAGTTTCCCTGATATGCATGGGGGTGATGTGACAGACTGATGGGGTTGGTTTTCAGGCGCCATCTGTGCGCTTTCTGCAGAAGACTGGGTGGGAGATAATGTGAACGTGCTGGATCCACTGTCGGCCACCCAATTGACTAATTCCTGTACCTGCTCAGGCCTTACCATCCTTAGAACGGCATTGGGCCCCACCAAATATCGCTGTAAATTCTGGCGGCTACTGTGATCTGAGGTAGTTGGTTCACTAGGACGTGTGGATGTGGCAGAACGGCCATGTCCTCTCCCAGCACCAGAGGGTCCACTAACACCACCACGACCATGTCCGCGTCCCTTTTCCTCATTGTTACCGTTCACCACAATAAGAAAAAAATTATTTGGCCCAATGTATTGAATTAAAATTCAGGCCTTTTTTTACAGACACCTAACACTATCTGGCTATCTATTTAGGTACCATATTACACTAATACAGGCACAGCAGTAACGACAGATTTAGCTGAATATAAATTATATGCCTAGTATTTAGGCCCTGGATGACAGGTATACGTTTACGGACAGAATTAAACTTGGAAATGCACGGTAGCGTGTGAAGTTATTGGAGATGACCCTATCCGCACCTTCAATCTAATATACCCTTTTATGGATCGATTTAAACTTGGCCTGATACAGCAGAAACCACTGATTTAGGGAATTGCTAAGTTGGGAATTGTATTTCAACCCTGAACAAAAATATATCCTTTGCCAGACAGCAGACAGTATTACAACTGGCTGGCCACAGCTGAAACACCAGATTTAGGGTACTGCTATTTTGGCAATTGTATTTCACTCCTCAATAAAATAACAAGCACAGCCAAGCCCCTGATGTAGGATATAGCAAAAAAAAACACACTATTGATGGTTAAATGGACTTGGTGGCAGCTTGTGCTGGCGCACCACAAGACACAAAATGGCCGCCGATCACCCCAGAAAAAAGTGACTGAAAAACGCTCTGGGCAGCCTAAAAACAGTGAGCAATTCAATAGCAGAAGATGAATGATTCACAGCTGTAGATCGATCACTTCATTAAGTGTTTTTGCTGAGTAAATCCCTGTCTAGTGCCTAATCTCGCCCTAACAGCAGCTGCATCCTCTCCCTACACTGATCAGAGCAGAGTGACGTGCGGCGCTACGTGACTCCAGCTTAAATAGAGGCTGGGTCACATGCTGCACTGGCCAATCACAGCCATGCCAATAGTAGGCATGACTGTGATGGCCTCTTGGGGCAAGTAGTATGACGCTTGTTGATTGGCTGCTTTGCAGCCTTTCAAAAAGCGTCAAGAAAGCGCCGAACACCGAACCCGAACCCGGACTTTTACGAAAATACAGTTCGGGTTCGCTCATCCCTACCCATGACGTCCTTACTTCTGTCCACAAAGAGCTGATCCGCAAAATAAGCATATCTTTGTGTACATTTTGTAGTTTTCTCACTCTCATCAATATAAGGGCCGTTTTCATCTGCAATACGGACACAAATTGGGCATGTTCTATAATTCATGGACGGCCACACGGATCTACAAAAAATACAGCTGTGTACATGGCACCATAAAATGAATGGGGCTATGTGCATTCTGCAAAAAACATAAATAGCACAAACATAGGGCCATGTGCATAAGGCCTTTAGGTCACTTTACACAGAACTAGTATTGGGCTGATAGTATTGCCTGGACTTGTTTTCATACATGCCCTAAAGTTACATGATGCAATCACAACCAAGCACCGACAAGTCTGCAGACCCAAAACTTAGCAATGACAAAGTAATAAACATATTCTTCACTCAAGTGCACTGTACAATAATGGCACTTTTGAGCTGCAAGTACATGTCAGACTACTATTGGGAGACCTCTATCAAGACTGATGCAAACATATCAATAACTGACCATGCACAGTTTCACCAACACCTACAGTATATTATAGTTTGTGGGATTTTATTTTATTTTTTCAGATTTCTCACTAAACAAGGTCTGATATGCCGTGTTAGTCAAATCTGCAGCATTTTACAGTGGCAGCAAAATGGGTGAAATCTTGATAAATCTGATCTAAACAATGCAAAAGAAAATCCACAGCGTAAATTGACCTGGTGGATTTGAAATCTGCAGCGTGTGAATTTATGCTGCGCATCTCCACTCCGGATTTCACCCTTTGCAGTGCAGAGGATAAAATCCATTGCTGTTTCTACAGAAAATGCCGAATGTAATTCATGCACCTTTTGTTACGGTTTTTGCCACACATCTATGGCAAATCCACAGTGGATATTTCTGTCCTCTAAGGACATATCCTTAGTATATGTTTTCAAGCAGCAGATTTTTTCCCCAGAAATGTATGCAATTGAAAATCAGTTCCATACCTTTGAATGGGCCAGAAGTATCTGCAACAAATCTGCCACTTATAAATTCACCCTAAGGCCCCTTTCAGATGAGCCTGTCCAGTGCGGAAAACACACTGGGAGTGGGAGGAGTTATGGACACTAATGATTTATAATGCTGCGTGTCTCTGCCTGACCTTGTATCTACTGAATTATATTCATGGCATTATGTCAGTATAATTCAGTGGAGACACATAATATAAATGATTATAACGCCATAAGGTCCTGTAAAATGAGTAGTGTCCATCACAGGAAATCGCGCTCCCACATGGAGTGTGTTTTCCGCACTGGACAGGCTCGGCTGAAATAGGCCTATCAGTAGTTTGTACTCCATTCTAGTTGCTATAACATCATGAACCAAGGTACCCAGGGGTGGACTAACCATATACCGTACAGGGAAATTTTCTATTGGGCCGATGCCCAGTGGACTGACCAAGCCTTCCTCATAAACGCTGGCCCAGAACATAGTGATCTGATGTTTCCAGCATTAATCAGTGCTAGGTGCACCTTCTGACTTAACTGTATGTCCTCAGGACAGTGATATAGTTAAGCACTGCACCTGTTGTGGCAGTATTTTATGCTGTACTGTGGGATTTGATTGTGCGGGGAGGTATTTTGTGCGTTACAACAGTATACTGTATACTTCTGTTGTTGCGCCTACAACATTTGGCCACTTGTAGGTATTTCCCAGGGCCACTTTAAGTTCCCAGTCGTCCCTGAAGGTACCAAGCCATTTGAAGACTTTATGCCACTATTTGTGTTTCATTTATGCAGCTAATGAAATGCTTACAAACACTGGGCAGCATGGATCCGTTTACTGGTGGATTTGATTTGAGGGTTATACATCCGTGAAAAGCTTACATGTTATCTCATGGCAAATAGCCTGGGGTTGTATGATGGTGTGTTCACAATCCATGTATTGATGTGACATGAATTTATATTCACACAGTATTCCCATCCCCCGAATACACCAACTGTAAATTTAAGATGATGGCAGCACTGCCTCCAGTTATATTGGAACAGTTTGGTTTGGTGACTTCATCACAGATGTCAATGAAATGTCAAACTCATCTGCCATCACTCGCATCACTTTGGCATGATGACCCCTGTAGAAAGCTGCGCATATATCTTAACTGTGCAGTTTATGATATTGTAATATGGCTATAATTGGGGTAGGGTGGCCGCCTATAATGTATATCCTCATGGTTTTGTTCTTTTTTTTTTTTTTCTTCCTGCAGCTTTGAAGCCAAAACCAGATGTGGATTGGAAAGGGAAATGAAATATGTAGGCAACATTCTACTTCTCTTTTATAAATTCACTCCTAGTGTAAATGGGGTTCTCCAGGCTTTTCAATAACCCAAACTTTCTACAGCAATGTGGAAGGAACACAGCTTGATAAGTACTTACCCATCCCTCATGCCACCGATGCCGCACTCACAGGGGGCTGAGGACTCTTTCACTTCTCATCCTTTTCAGCTGCATAATTGTAAATGCATCTTTAGAAGAAGATTAGGAATACTTCCGGTCGGGACCCAAGTGGAAGAGCCAGCAGCCTATATGAGTGCAGCATCAATGGTGCAAGGGACTGGAAAGGCTACTTTCACACTGGCGTTTTGGCTTTCCGTTTGTGAGGTCCGTTCAGGGCTCTCACAAGCGGTCCAAAACGGATCAGTTTTGCCCTAATGCATTCTGAATGGAAAAGGATCCGCTCAGAATGCATCAGATTGCCTCCGATCCGTCACCGTTCCGCTCTGGAGGCGGACACCAAAACGCTGCTTTCCAGCGTTTTGGTGTCCGTCTGATGAAACTGAGCCAAACGGATCCGTCCTGACACACAATGTAAGTCAATGGGGACAGATCCGTTTTCTCTGACACAATCTGGCACAATAGAAAACGGATCGTCTCCCATTGACATTCAGTGGAGTTCATGACGGATCTGTCTTGGCTATGTTACAGATAATACAAACGGATCCGTTCATGACGGATGCATGCGGTTGTATTATTGTAACGGATCCGTTTTTGCAGATCCATGACGAGTGTGAAAGTAGCCCAAGTATTAACCAAGCTGTCTTCCCTCAGCAGCTCTGTAGAAAGCATTGAGTTCTTGAAAAGCCCAGAGAACTCCATACACATTCAATAGCTCCCTGACTCCCTCCCAACTCCCCCATACAAATAGACAATTGTATATCTAATGAGGAGAGAGGAGGAAGCTGCTGCTAGACACTTCTGGCGGCTGCATATCTCCCGGGAGAACAAAAGTATCAGGCAAAAATATTCATTTCACCCGATCTTTGGTGGGGCGCTTTAATTTCAAAAGCTGCAGCTGTACAAAACCTAAACATGTACTAGCAGGCTTAGGCCTTGTTCAAATGGTGGCTTTTCAAGTGGATTTTGGCTCATTTTCGAATCCAAAAACCGAATAAAATCTCAATCCTGCTCCCAGTGTTTTCAATGGGAAATCTGAACCATAGTTCATACAAAGGAATTTTTTTCCAGACATGGAATGGAAATCTGCGTCGTAGAAAAAAAGATGTTTCTTCTTGGTGTGCATGGCAATTCCCACTACAATCAAAAACAGGCGTAAAACCACATCAAACCGCACCAAATAGAAAAGCGTATAAAAAAATACACGGAATTTTGATTTGTATTCTGTACCTAAATTTTCTGACTGCTAGTACAATTGTGTGAACACGCCCTAAGGATATGTTCTCCCGTGGCGCAAACGCTGTCAATTTCCCAGCATGAAGGGTGTATGTGTCAAATGAGCAGCATCTTGTAGCACCAGCAAAATGAATGAAATTTTAGGAAATCTCATACACATGCTGCATACAAGAAAATGTGCAGGGTAAATTGACCTGCAATGCGAATTTTAAATCCACAGCATGTCAAATTATCCTGTGGATATCCACAGCAGAGTTTTGTAGTGTAGAGAAAAAACCTTTGCAATCCACAGCAAAAAATGCAATAAACCCAAGGCAAAATGTCTGTGGTGGAGCCACGTAAAATAGGCATTAAGAATTCCACTACCCTAATATTTCTATAACAATTGGGTGTTAACATTTTATGACATTTGTATCACCTTATACTACTACAACTTGCAAAAACTGAGCAGCCTGCCAGAGATGTCTGGATCTGGCACTGCTTGAAGCTACCACATCGCCATCCGATTTTCATCCGGCACGTTTGCCAGGTTGCAGCCGGATCTCCACAGGTCTCTATTATAGTGAATGGAGCCGGCGGGTGTCAGGTAGACGTCCAGCCTGCCGGAGATGGTAAACGCAAGTGTGTCACGGATGTACCGAGACATACGGATGTCCTGGCGACAGTGAGTGGCAGGAGATCTGTGATACTGTCAACATGTGGTTTGATCTGTCAGGCTTTCCTTGTGGATCAATAGGTGTCTGTGTTGTTTCTGGTAATGGCCACTCCCCTTGCCTCCAGGCGTTGCTTATGTGGTCATTTAACCTTCCTTATTTATAGTTGCTTTTCCCACTATGCTGTCCGGTTTATAGCTTCTGTATCTGTGGATTGTTTGTAAGTCTTTCCTTTCCCTTTTGTATTTTGTTTGGGTTCTGTGTGTTGCATCTCCCCTATGTTTGTAATAGGCCTGAAGGAGACTCCCGTTCGTCCTTCCTTTTGGAGAAACAGGTAGTCTCGTTCCTGCCATTAGTACCAGGTGTCCTATAGGGCTGGATAGGACTCTGCGTATTTACTCACCTACCTTTGGGGTCTGTTCATACTGGTAGTCAGTCAGGATTTTGGTTTGGGTTTTCACTAGGAGGTGTCCATCTTTCTTCCCTGGTTCTCAGGCCTGATTCCCTGTTTTCCCCTTCCCTCCTATGCTCGGTGTGATGTTTCCCTCCCACACCAAAGCATGACATAGTGTGAAACTAGCCTAAGATCCTTTATGTAAAGGTGCCACCAGTTACCCGATAAACAAGCAAATTATTGAGTAATAGCATTGTTCATGTGAGCACCTCATTGTTTGCAGGCAGCAGATCATGTCGTCTAAGCATCCTCTGCTGCCGGCAAGCAATAATTGTGTATGGGGACCAGTGATGGCATTAGTGATCACTAGGGCTGAAACGATTACTCGATTTAATCGAGTAATTCGACGCAAAACAATCCTCGATGCAAATTTTTTGCATCGAGGATTCGTTTGTGTCATGTGACCATGGAGCGGGAGTGAAGCGCTTGCTATTGCTCACCGCTCCGTGGTCACCCGCCGGCCCGCACCGCGCTGTACTGGATCCTGACACATCATCAGGTCATAGTGCACGTAAGCGCGCACTATGACCCGACGCTGTGTGCTGAGTGGCTGGCAGCGGAGGAGGCGGGGCGCGAGTGGCGGTACAGATTAGAACTGCTGGCTGCTGGTTATCGGCGGAAGGCTGGTAAGTGGCTGCATGTGTGGAGGGGCACTGTGTCATTAGTGCTCACCATGTGTGTCCCAGCATGGAGAACCCCCATGATAACATGTTTACCACCGTACTCCTGTAGTCTGTTCCCACAGAGGAGCAGACTACCAGAGTACACTGTATGCCGGAAACCCGCCGGATCCCATTGTAGTGAACAGGAGATGTGAATCTAGCCTTACTCACTCTCACAATCTCCCCACCTCTGCTGTTCTGATGCTTCGGTCCCATCTGGTCCCTAGTCCTAGCTCAACATACAGGAAATTCCCACTCAGGCAATCACTGGCTAAGGCGGTCCGCGGTTGCGTCGCTGTGTGTCAAGCCAGAACCAGGAAGTGGAGAGCAGCGGGCACCAGAACAGCAGTGTCTGGGAATTGGTGAAGGCGAGCAATGCTTATTTTTCATTTCTAGCCTATGGTATTCTGGAACTTTTTTTTTCTCCCCCTAGAAAACACCTTTTTTTTTTATTTTATTTCTTGGGTTTATAGATACTGTATGCCTCTTATATAGCAACACAACTTCACACTGCTAGACACCAAAGCATACAATTTATAACAGACCACCGCTTATCATGTGCTTTTTTAATTTTGGTTTCTTCTCATGTGACAGCGGGAATGTTGGGTGGAGCATGGGCTTCTAGTTAGAGCTGTGTCACCTGTGCCGGAATGGCCAGAGGATGATAGGGGTAGTAGTGCTCACTGGCCTTGTTTAGAGGGGCTGATGATTGGCAGCATAGGGTGTTAGAGCACCCCCTGTCGTTAGTGGCTGGTTCAGCGTGGTTTGGGTTTTGTTTCCTTTTAGTTTCTGATGTGGGTATATCCCTTCACCATGACATCACTGTGCGCACTATCCCTGCACTGTGACATCACTGTGCGCACTATCCCTGCACTGTGACATCACTGTGCGCACTATCCCTGCACTGTGACATCACCGAGTGCACTATCCCTGCACTGTGACATCACCGAACGCACTATCCCTGCACTGTGACATCACCGAACGCACTATCCCTGCACTGTGACATTACTGTGTGCACTATCCCTGCTGAGCTGATGGCACAAGGGGAGAGAGCTGATGGCACTGGGGGAGAACGAAGGGCGTTGGGGACTGATGGCAGCGGGTCTGGTGAATTTTTATAAAGGAAAACAGTCTATTAATTCATTTTTTCTTATTAGAATACTCGATTAATCGTAAAAAATAATCAATAGAATACTCGATTTCTAAAATAATCGTTTACTGCAGCCCTAGTGATCACTCCTCCCCATACTGTAGAGGAGATTGCTGCATGTAAATGCTGTGGTCTACTCCACTAACGAGCAGGCGACTGTCAGGAAGGTTGATTCCTTCCCAACAATCGTCTGCTCCTTCGGGCCATGTAAATGGGGCATTTAATGGCTGTAAATACTGGACTAAAATACATATCTAGAGGCTGATTATTTTCAAGGGTTTTTCTGGATTAGTAAGTGAATATGTAACTATAGCATTAACGTGCTTTTCCAGTCCTTATGTTAGGCCATCAGTATCAGATCAATGGGGGTCCGACACCCTGCACCCTTGCCGATTAGCTGTTCTGCAGCAGCTTTGACGCAGAAATTCAGCACGGGATCTACAGGTCCGTCAATTGTGTGTAGTGGACAGAGCTGGTTACTGTAGTGCTGCTGCCTTTGAAATGAACACTACACACAATGGATGGACCTGTGACCTGGCACCAATTTATGGCAGTGGGGCTACTGAGGATAGAACATCAATATAAAAGGACCGAATAGCCCTTTTAAAATAAAATCATAATGTCTTACCATATTGACAATGCTGGAATGTATTCTTCATGAAAAGCACAAAAAAGTGGTGGAGTGTTGGGAACCCAAGAACACAGTTTTATCTTCTGATAAAGAACAGATGCTTGGCAAGTTAGCTTTTACAAAACATGCTGTCATTTTATTAATATCTCAATATATTGAGGTCAGAAATGTTTTAGATTTGGAAATAAAGTATTTCAATAAAGCGAAACCTAGTGCCAAAGTATTGAAGCAATCCTCGAGAGAAAGATCAGGGAGAAGATTGCTTTACTCCCCTGGTTTTGCCTGGTAAAGTTCTCGATTGTTTTTAGTGCTTTTACAAAATACTGTTTAATGGAAAACACATTGTATAAATTAGCTCAAACTGCATTACGAAAGGTTATGCTGAGCCATGAGTCATGCTAGTATTTACACAGCCTTACTGTAATTTTGCAGCAAATACATATGTAGGTAAGAATATGGAATTTCTCATGTGATTAGAGGCCAAGTTCACATGATTGCGAAAAATATGCTGATCCTTTCAATACGTTTTTGCAAATAATATTTTGTGTATGTCAGCTGCTGACAAAGCAGCTTTTTGATTTAAGCTTGAGATAAAAGTTGGCAGAACCCTCCAGTTTCAGCTAAAAATCTCAGGGCCCTCCAGCTGTTCTCTGACGGCAGAAGACAGAGGGATTGATGGATTCGAACATGCCCAATCCTTTATTCCCACAGGCCTATACATAATAGATTATTGTCGGCTGAATCCACTCTGTTTGGTCAAACCAGTCAACAATCTGATGTGTAAAGGGAGCTCCCAACAGTCCCCTGAGAGATGAAGTCAGTGGAGAGAAGGTTGGGGCACATTGAGTTTCCACGCCTATTATTATTATTATTTTTTCTCATGGGAGATAAGCTGCTGCCAGAGGAATCTAGTAAAGGCTACATTCACAAAACGGTTAAAGAAATTGCCGTAAAAAATGTCCATTAAAAATGGCAAAAAGGCCTATTCTTAATGTCCATTTTTTAACAGGTACTTTCTAAAAGACGGCCATTAAAAGCATCCCCCATCAATTGTATGAGGGGAGTTGGTTCATGAAAATGGCCAAAACAGGACATTAAAAAGGGCCATGTGACTAGGCCAGTAGACCTCTATGATTCTGAAAATAGCCATGTGACGGCTGTTAAGACAACCATTTTTCACTGTTGCATCAATGTAGCCAAAGGCTTCCTCCTCTCTTCCCATTGAACAGACATACATGCTTATATGAAAAAAGTAGATATGTGTATGAGGGAGTCTTGCGAGACAATTGTTGGTCAAACGAGTTTTCAATCAACAGATATTAAAGATGTTTGCGCAAGCTATTGGTTGGCTTACTTTTTACAAAGATTTTGCACCAAGATTTGTTGTTTTGACACACACTTGCGGTAGGCTACTTCCACACTTGCGGTAGCCTTTTCCGGCAGGCTGTTCCGCAGCGTGCTGTAGTTTCTGTCTGGCTGCCTCTCGGCATGTTTGCCGTGTTGCTGCCAGACCTCCGGCCCACCCCATTACCAGAGTGAATGGGGCCCGAGCAGACTTCCGGCGGCACGGTGGACTTGCTGTAACACGGATCCGGCAGGCTGTTCCCCCGCAGGAACAGCCTGCCAGAAAAAGCTACCGCAAGTGTGAAAGTAGCCACAAAAAAAAAGGCCACACTCTTTTTCATTAAGTCACAACTTTTCCCACTAGAGCTCACCTCTTTGATGAGTGAGGCACAAAAATGTCTAAAACACATAATATAATGTGGTGGAGCACTCCAGCTTATTTGGCTCAAATTAAGCTTGGTAATTCTCCCCTGCAGTTTTGGGTGCCAAAGTTAGGTATGGATTCAAAAAGAATGGTATATATAATGGAAGGACTATTCTTTCCTTTCCTTTCCTGCTGGATCCACTTTTGGCTTTGGCTCAGGAAAATGCATGAAAAGCTGCGTGATTCGAGCCAAAAAGTGATGAATAGGATAGAAATACTGATAAATAATTAACTGTTGAGTGCCTAGTCTATATCAGGTGTTACTTTAAAGTTGACTTTGCATCATGCTGTAGGTATGGTGTTTTTCTGGTGGTTTTCCTCAGGGTTTTCTATCAGACCTGAAAAACTATTACAAAAAATAATTAAAAATGTATCAAAATAATGCTAAAGAACAACTTTTGTAAATAAAGCCTAATGGTGAATATTTGTATGCAGCAGGGATCTAGTGCTTTTTGTGTTGCAGTAAACAGGTTCTCTGCAATTCCATGTCTGACCACCAGAGCAGTTTAGTCTTTGTGAGCTAAATATTCACTAAAAGTCATTTAGGGATTGCAATTTGCAACTAGTGAGAGACATAATGAATCTGCTTTTATGCATCAGCATTTTTATCTGTTCTTACAGGAGAATTTGGATGCTCTTTTTGGCACTTTCCTTATACATCATTCTTCATTCCGTGAGTTCTTCAAGCATGATAGAAGATTTACAACTTTCATTGGGTCCATTAGAGGAATTGCTAGGACTAGATGAGCAGTACAGTAATGTATTCTCAAAAAGTATCAAATGATAGCAGACTTGTTAAATGGTTTATCTAGAAAGGCTACAGTGCTTGCCCGAGTTCCCCAGCACCGGTCAACAGCTGATCAGCAGGTTTGCTCAGACCTCTACAGATCACAGCCATATAAGCTGCAACAGGAAAATATTAACTAATTTGAACTGAATTCTTTATTTGGTGTTTATTCTTGAAGGGATTCTTCAGGAATTATTTAAAATGGCCACCAGCAACCTGTCCTAGAATGTGAGCAGGACTGGTCGCCTCCACTTGCAGAGCTTCTTAGGGGTGTGAGGCCCTGCACACTACACGTTGGCACTTGCATATACTACATATTGGTGAGTTTTCCTGTGAGGCTGCTCAGCCATGATGGCATATCATAGGCAGGATTACATCATTACCATCTATTGTAGAGCACAGTAGTGCACCTTCACCAGGCAGCTCTGCAAGTGGTGGTAACCAGTCCTGCTCACATTCTAAAACAGGTTGCTGGTGGACATCTTAAATTATTCCCAGAGAACCCCTTTAATTAACAATTCTGTTCTATTTAGTTAATTTAATTCTGCTGTGGATGGTATCGCCGACTGAATGCACACACCTAAACCACACGTTGTGACAAATGGCAGCTTGATTTTGCCAGTGGATGTGATTTGGCTGTATATGTTCAGCTGCACTGTGTAGTCTCACTCTAATGTGTATAGCCTCCTTAAAGAGGTTGTCCAGTCTTGAAGCCAACCAACCCAGTGCTATGAACTTGTGAAAAATTAAAATAAAAATAAAAAACCTGTTCACAGTCTTCCTATTCTGAGACGCTTCTAGCCCCTGCCAGACTGGAAATGGCTTAGTCCCTTGATGACTGCAGCCAATCACTGGCCTCAGTGGGCACATATACTTGCACTAGCCAATAGCAGTGATGTGCTATTCTAGCACACGTGACAGCTGAGGCCAGTGAATGGCTGCTGTAGTCATGGGACCAAGCACTATCCAGTCCTGCCGGGGCCAGAAGCAGCCGGAATGGGACAGCAGAGTGAGAACAGTGGGACATAGGACAGGTGAATAATTTTTTTTTAATCTGCTCTTTTTATTTGTGCTTACCTAGCTTCTACATATTCTGTAGTGCTGTACAATTGTCCTCACCCACTTCAATCCCTGTGGTGCCCTCAACCTCAGCTCGGATATGCCTACACACTAGGGCCAATTTCATAGGAAGCCATTTAACCTATCTGTATATTTTTGCTGTGGAAGGAAATCAGATTACCTGTAGGAAACCCTCCCAAACATGGGGGAACATAGAAACCCTGTGAAGAAGTCCTTATTAGTGATCTTCACAATATTCTAGTAAATATTTCTAACTGTATAATAACTATTTGCAAATTAATATTGTTCTTATATTATATCTAGGTACTAGGTAAAATGATAAAATAGCTGTTTGTTCGTCATTGTTTAGATCTGTCATCAATACGTAATGGAGATAAACTGAATGGAGATATCAGTCTTGTCTAGAGTTTTGCAATTGACTTTCAGGAAGGAAGGGTGGGTCTGCTTGAGATTTCCTGTCTTACTGTGACTCAGACACAGATAATACTAGCGTATGCATTTCAGCTTCTGATATAAGAATGTCAGGAATGTACAGTAACTGCAAGAACGAAACAGCCTACAGTTAACATAAAGCTTTCTGGATTTTTAAATGTTGAATAGATGCCCAAAGCAATTGATTTTCATTTTATATTGCGTGGCTTTTACTCACGTCATTAAATACCTGCAAGGATAGTGCAAAACAGACACTGGAGTTCATAACAATTCTAATATATATATTAATATATATATTTATATATATGTATATATAGAGTTAAGTCCAGAAATATTTGTACAGTGGCACAAGTTTTGGCATTTTAACTGTTTACCAAAACACAAAACATAGTCAAGATACAGTTATATAACCACGATTCAACGCACACCACATCCTCTGTAAAACATGGTGGAGGCAGTGTGATGGCATGGGTATGCATGGCTTCCAATGGCACTGGGTCACTGATTTTTATTGATGATGTGACCAAAGACAGAAGGAGCCAGATGAATTCTGAAATATACAGGTATATACAGTATCTCACAAAAGCGAGTACACCCCTCACATTTTAGTAAATATTTTATTATATATTTTCATGGGACAACACTGGAGATCTGACACGTTGATACAATGTAAAGTAGTCAGTGTACAGCTTGTATAACAGTGTAAATTTGGTGTGTCCTCAAAATAACTCAACACACAACCATTAATGTCTAAACTGCTTGCAACAAAAGTGAGTACAACCAGTAAGTGAAAATGGCCAAATTGTGCCCAAAGTGTCAATATTTTGTGTGGCCACCATTTTATTCCAGCACTGCCTTAACTCTCTTGGGCATGGAGTTCATTGGAGCTTCACAGGTTGCCACTGGGACCCTCTTCTACTCCTGCATGACAACATCACTGAGCTGGTGGATGTTAGAGACCTTGCACTCCTCCACCTTCTGTTTGAGGATGCCCCACAGATGCTCAATAGGGTTTATGTCTGGAGACATGCTTGGCCAATCTAGCACCTTTACCCTCAGGTCCTTTAGCAAGGCAGTGGTCATCTTGGAGTTGTGTTTGGGGTCGTTATGTTGGAATCCTGTCCTGCTGCCCAGTTTCTGAAGGGAAGGAATCATGCTCTGCTTCAGTATGTCATAGTACATGTTGGCACTCATGGTAAGCTCAGTGAATTGTAGCTCCCACAGGCAGCATCACTCATGCATCCCCAACATGACACTCCCAACACCATGCTTTACTGTAACTAAGACACACTTGACTTTGTACTCCTCACCTGGTTGCCACCACACCCTTGACACCATCTGAACCAAATAAGTTTATCTTGGTCTCATCAGACCACAGGACATGGTTCCAGTTAGAGATGAGCGAATTGAAGCTGACAAAGTGGAATTTGATCCGAATTTCAGGAAAAATTTGATTTGCACCGAATGCAAATTTCCTCACGCTTCATGGTAATGAATACATTTTTTTCCTAAAATGTCTGCTGCATGTGTGAAGACATGGAGAAAGGAACTCTGGGAAGGCGGGATCACCCATAATGTCATGCATGCAGCCAATCAGCTCTGTGATGTCACAGCCCTATAAATAGTGAAAGCCATCTTCGATTCTGCCATTTACAACTGTACTTATTGCACAGAGAGACGTCTGCAGGTGCTAGGGACAGTGATAGGAAAGACTTGATTGTGCTGAAAAAATGATTTATAAGTGCAGGGAAAGGATAGGGAGGAATTGTTCCACAGCATTTATGTAGGGTTCAGTAGGGCAGGTTACAGACTGGGTAATAGGAACAATTGTATTACACCTTGCTGCACTGACTGGGGATCCAAATTGCCATTATACAGCTCTGTCATTCCAGCAATCCGTTCTTGTTATTGCTGTTTTATACAGCCATTAACAGGGTTTATTACAAGGAAATATTTCTACAGTACCCTGTGCAATGCAGTTATATGTTGTAAAGCCCTTTTTGCCATGTATTAGTGGCAAAAGAAAAATATATTTGCCCTTGTGCGGTGCAGTGATATTTTCTAAAGCCCAGTTTGCCTTGTATAAGTGGCAAAATAAAAATATATTCGCCGCTCAGCGTTGCACTTATCTGTTGAAAAGCCTTTTGTGTTGTGTAAAAGTAGAAAAAAATTAGGGCCTAATTGCCGTTCTGAGGTGCAATGATATATTTTAAAGCCCAGTTTGCCGTGTATTAGTGGCGAAAAAAAATATAAAAATATATTCGCTGTTTAGCGTTGCACTTATGTGTTGAAAAGCCTTTTGTGTTGTGTAAAAGTAGAAAAAAAATAAGGGACTAATTGCCGTTCTGCGGTGCAGTGATAAATTCTAAAGCCCTGTTTGCTGTGTATTAGTGGGGAAAGAAAAAATATTTGATTATTTGATCTAACAGTATGTCAGACAGAGAAGTGCCAGGCCCTGCACAGGGAAGTGGCAGAGGCCTAAATGTTTCTGGTGCAGGCAGAGGTCGCAGCAGAGTAAGGGGGTGTGGCAGCAGGGGTCACAGCGAGGGGCCTGAGCTCCCAGTTTCATCTAGCGGTCGTGTCTTGACTAGCAACCCAGCGGTTCTTGAATGGTTGACTCAGTCATCCACTTCGTCCCAAGTGAGATCAGATACCCCTAGCCAAGAGTCAGTGGGTTCCTCTGACACAACGCTTAGTTGGCATGGCTCTGTACCCCCACCAGTCCTGAACCCTCCTCTGTCATTTTCAGTTCCCTCAGCGTGAGAAGTATTATATTCCCTTGGCTCGGCTCCACTTTTCAGCGAGGACGAGCTACGAGAGGAAAGTCAGCAGCTACTGCCCAGCCAAGATCTGGAGGAGACATCCGCCGCTTCCTCCACTAGGTGAGCAAGTTGTGATGAGAAGAGTGGCGTGGGAGCTGGTGTTGCGGGCAGTCAGGCTCCTGACCTAGAGACTGTTGAGGAGGACATCAGTGACGTGCAGACAGTACTCAATGATGATGATGTAGCTGATCGCACTTGGGAGCCGGGTGATGAAGGGGCTTCATCATGATCGGGGGAAGAGGGTGGCAGCTTGCCCATGAGCCAGCGGGGAGCCAGCAAGTTGCTAGTGTGCCTGGGAGTCAGCAGGGTGGCAGCAGTGGGAGGTCAGGAACCAAACGTGTAGACCACCTGCTTCACGCAAGCCTACCTGCCCGGTAAGTAGTGGTGCACGGGTTCACTGAGGCAGCGGTGGTTGCAGTCAGTCAGTGCGTAGTATTGGGGTAAAATCACCTATTCGGTGGTGTGGCAGTTTTTTGTTAAGTCGGCGGAGGAGGTGAAAATGGCCATATGTAGAATATGTGGGCAGAAGGTGAAGCGTGGCCAGGGTGCCAATGTTGGCGCCATGGCCCTGCATCAACATATGCAGCGTCACCATAAAGTGGCCTGGACAACCGTGGCTCCGATGTGGTGGTCCAGCCTGCAGCAAGTTGCTGGTGCTGCAGTCCCTCCCTTTCCAAGTGGTTGACTCTGCACCTTTCAGAGAACTGATGGCTTGTGTCGAGCCGAAGTGGGGAGTCCCAAGCCGTCATTTCTTTGCCAAAACCAGTCCTGCACACACATGTAAAACAGAAGGTGGGCCAGTCCTTGAGCCTGTTGGTGTCTGCCAAAGTGCCTGGCAGGGCCAACGTGTGGAGCTGTAACTACGGTCAGGGACAATACATGTCTTTTACGGCCCACTGGGTGAATGTGGTTCCTGCACCTCCACACCAGCAACTTGGCCAGATGACACCCCTTCTGTCTCCAAGTTGCCATGCCGTTGGTCCTACGACAATGTCCGCCTCTGCCTCCTCATCCTCCACCGTGTCCTCAGCCTCCACTGCAGGGACAATTCACAGGGGCCCTCCAGCACACCACATGTGCAGGGCACGGCGGTGTCACGCTGTTCGGCAGCTAGTTTGCCTGAGCGAACAGAGTCACACAGGGGAGGAACTGCTCCGTGTCCTTCATCAAGAAATCTATTCCTGTCTTTCTCGGTGACAACTGAAAATCTGAGCCATGGTGACCGACAACGTGAAGAACATGGTGTCAGCGCTGCGTCAAGGAGGGCTGAGCCAAGTGCCCTGCATGGCACACGTGTTCAATCTGGTTGTCAAGCAGTTCCTGAAGTCTTCCACCCATCTGCAAGTCATCCTAAAAATGGCCAGGAAACTTTACATGCACTTCAGCCACTCGTACACCGCAAAGCACACCCTCCTTGATCGACAGTGGCAGAACGGCATCCCCCAACATAGGCTGATATGCGACGTTTCCACCCGTTGGAATTCCACCCTCCATATGTTGGACCTACTATATGAACAAAGAAAGGCCATAAACGATTTCTTGATGATCCAAGCGGACAGGAGTAGTCCTCTGTCTAACTTCAAAGTCAGCTAGTGGCAGCTCAAGTGTGACACCTGCCAATTGCTCAGGCCCTTTGAGGATGCCACATTATTTGTCAGTCACCAGGAGTACGGGACGAACAACGTCATTCCACTGCTTCATGTCCTTGAACAGGGGACTGGAGACGTGGCGTCTAGATCTCATGGCCACATGAGCCCTGTGGGGGCTGAACTGGAGAAGGAGGAGGACATTGGAGCACAAGGAATGTGTAGAGAAATGGGTGTTTTTTCTACACAGGTGACAGGAGAGGAGGAGCAGGACCAGCCAGAGGAGCTGCAGGGCGATGAGGATGATGAGGCAGAGGACCTAGACACACTGTGGTAGTATGCAGTGGCGATCGAGACAGGGAGTCCCTCCGAGTTACTTGCGCAAAAGGCCTGCTGCATGCTCACTTGCTTGCATAGTGACAGCCGAATTGTCACCATTCAGCAGAGGGATGACTTCTGGTTCACCACCTTGTTGGACACTCACTACCGGTCCAAAATGGGGGCCTTTTTTACACCCTCTGAGAGGGAGGAAAAACTGAACTACTATAGAGACATCCTATGTAGTCAGTTGGCCACTGCCTATCTGCGCCATCATCCATCCTCTCGCAGGTCTGACCGGGGGGGCCCTCTGTGCTCACGTTCCACTGCCATGGCTGCTCACGTTCCACTGCCATGGCTGCTGGGGAAGGGTGGGGTGGCAGGTTTCTTCACCCGCATAGTGGTGAAGATACTTGGAGTGCACCCTGCCAGCTGTCATTGAAGATCTGGTGGACTACTGGAAAGCCAAACCGGATTTGAGGCCGCAACTGGCCATTTGCCCTTGAAAAGCTGTCCTGCCCAGCCAGTAGTTTGGCATCAGTGGGTGTTTAGTGTGGCAGGGGCCTTAGTTACCCCAAGGTAGAATTCGCCTGTCCACCCTAAATGTGGAGAGACTGACCTTTGTCAAGATGAATCAGGCGTGGATCAGCCAGGATTTCCACCTACCAATGCCTGATGCATCAGATTAGATCATCCATGCTGCCTCACCCAAACCTTGACAAAAGAGACCGGTTTCTTCTGGCTACCTGCCTCATCTACTATTCTGATGCTGCCTCCCGCCTGTTGCCACACATCTTATGCCAAGTGCCCCTTCTTACACCCACTATCGTCAGTGGGTACTGTTATTACCACCGACCTCCAAACTGTCTCACTGGGTCACTCTGTGGTCTCCTAATGCTGCTGCTACATCCACTATGTCACCTTGCCACTCTGTGGTGTCCTGTGTCATGGCCTTTGCTGTGTGTGCCGTGACACTGGTGCCATGCTTGCTGCTGCCGATGGCAACGTGTTGCTGTCATGGCATGTGGTGGCAGTGTCTCAGCTTTGGCTGTGTGCGCCGTGACATGGTTGCCACGCATGCTGTTGCCGGGGGCAACATTGTGGATGGTGTGTAGCCTTCCCCTGTCTGGTGCCGTAAGGGTTAACTACCTTGCTGGGTGTGGTCACTAGGTGCTTCTTATACCTGTGGCTTAAGGTCAGGAGTCGGTTGTACTCCAGCCTTGGTGTGTGCTGGAGTTATGCTCCTTGTCTGGTTGTTCCATCTTCCAGTGTGAGGGCCACCTAGTGGGACATAGATGCCTCCAGCGATGTCTTCCCATTCTTTCCTCCATGTTCCCCTACCTTACCTGTGTGGATGTTTGGTGTGGGTTTATGTTCAGGGTTTGGTGTCTTGTCTTGTTGTTGTTACATGTCTGGTAAGTTGCCGTTTTAGGTCCAGCATGTATGCAAGTTGTACCCTGTTAGTTGTGCCTCCGGAAGGGGGCTCCATGGTTTCCCGGAGGGGTGAACCAGAAGCCAAGTCTGGGTGCTGTTGCTGGAATGCTGGTTCCTGTGTGTCAGTACTGTTGTAGAAAAATTAATAGTTGTAATCAGCTCGCATCCAAGTTTGTGTAAGGAAAAAGGTAAATCCATCTTCCCTCAGCTGCAGTAAGAGACAGACCCAGTTGTTACCATCTTGATTGAATTCTGCTGAGCATCTCTTCCCGCCTTGCTCAGTGTGTTCCCTTTTATTTACTAACAAAAGGTGTAATAGGGGCTGGCCCAAGACAAGGATGCAGGAAGTGATGACATACAGGAAGTGATGACATAGGAAGACAAGACACCATCATTTAGAATAGCATAGCCAGCTAACAAACACATGTATACAATAATCTCCCATTTCCACTGGAGCAAACTTTATCCAGCCTTGCTCAGTGATCAATGCCAGTTAAAGTTACTATAATCCTCATGCAGGTTTATTTACAGTACAGTGTCATTATCTCCAGCGGCTGATCAGGCGCACTAGAGACAACAAACACACGTTCCTTTTGTTATATTGTTCTCTTAACAAATGCATCCACGGCAAGCCAATAAATCTGCGTCTTGCACGGGGGCCCTAGCCGGCGGCAATACATGAGCCAACATTACCCTGCTCTGCTGAACACATCAGTCTCCCCGGCCCACAGCCCAGTGCTTAGCACATAGACCATTCACCGATGGAGACCCCTGCGCCCAGCAGCTGTGACAGGTCATACACGGGAAGATATCCACTCCAATGGTTTACCCTGACACTGAGAGACATGATGATAATACACAATATATTAAATACACATCCTAATAAAATTTCCACAACAGTACGTACTGCATCCGCTTGGTGTTTGGATTGCAGTACGTTTGTATGGGTTCCAGTTTACCTTGGTGTGGTGTTTATCTGTCATTCCACTTGGCTTCCTTTCCCTGCTGCTAGGCCATTTGAGACTCCTGTTCATCTGTGTCTGGGAAGAACAGGTCGTCTCTCCCCTGCTCCTATGTGAGGGATTATCAGGACGATTCAGGGCCAAAGGTATCCTGGGTATGAACCGTCCTACCATCCAGGTCCGCTCATACGGTGAGGAGTTAGGGTGAGGATTAGGGACACTGTAGGAGGGGACCTGCTCCCTGATCCTGGCATCCTGGCCTAGCTGCTTCCCTATTATACCTTACATTGTACGGTGGGGGGTTTCTCCCACTCCCCACCGTGACATCCTGGTGCTGCTGCTACCTCAACACTATGTCAACTTGCCACTCTGTGGTCTCCTCATGCTGCTGCCACCTCCACAATATGTCACCTTGCCACTTTATGGTCTCCTCATGCTGCCGCCACCTCCACACTATGTCACCTTGCCACTCTGTGGTCTCCTCATGCTGTTGCCACCTCCCCATTATGTCACCTTGCCACTCTGTGGTCTCCTCATGCTGTCGCCACCTCCCCATTATACAGAGATAAATAGATAAAATATCCCAGGGCGCAAGAATCCAGTCCAGATAGTAATAGTAAACACTGCAGTGTTATGTACCTGATGAAGGGGAACTACTCCCCGAAACGCGTTGTACTTCTGCAATAAATACGTTTCTATTTACTATTACTATCTGGACTGGATTCTTGCACCCTGGGATATTTTATCTATTTATCTCTGTATCCTACCACTTCTTATAATAATCTGTGACGTCAACACAAACTTACTGCAAACACCCTCTCCACTCTGTCAGGGGGGCTCTACTTCTATAAACGTTTAATAGAAGAGGTTCTGTAGACATCTATGTGGAATCAGCTGATGACGGTGTAAAAGGAGTGTGCTTCTTCATGGCGCTAACACCGACCTGTAAGGCTGAGTACATACTTGAGTTATTTGGTCAGTTTTGGCCCTGTGACTGCCCAAATAAGTGAAGTGTGCAGTGATTCGAAGAGCGACGCCTGTTCTCTGCATGTCATATGGACTCACAGTATTATTTCATTACCACAGCAGACTCCCTGTGCGTGTTACTGCAATGCACATTGTTCTACACCACTATAAAGGCTCTCTACAGCCAGGAAATAGCCAGTTTTTAATGTAATTTGCCGCAAACAAATTCGTATGGAGCCAAATTATTCCCCCAAAAATTTGGCGAACCGGAGAATCAATTTTTTTCAAAATTTGCTCATCTCTAGTACCAGTAAACCATGTCCTTAGTCTGCTTGTCTTCAGCAAACTGGTTTCGGGCTTTCTTGTGCACCATATTTAGAAGAGGCTTCCTCCTGGGATGATAGCCATGCAGACCAAAATGATGCAGTGTGCGGCGTATGGTCTGAGCACTGACAGACTGACCCCCCCACCTCTTTAACCTCTGCAGCAATGCTGGCAGCACTCATATGTCTATTTTGAAAAGACAACCTCTAGATATGACGCTGAGCACATGCACTCAACTCCTTTGGTTGACCATGGCGAGGCCTGTTGTAAGTGGAACCTGTCTTGTGAAACTGCTGCAGCTTAGTTTCAGGTTGTTGGCAATCTTCTTATAGCCTAGTGGTGGTGAACCATTTAGAGGCTGAGTGCCCAAAATGCAACTGAAAACCCACTTTTTTATCGAAAAGTGCCAACCCGGCAATTTAACCTGAATACTAAAATCCAATATAGTATATCTTCCATGTACTTTATCATTTAGCTATAATAGCCTGCTGACATTCAATGACAATGACAATTCCTTCTTTGGTGAGACTACAATACCCCAGATGTCTTTTGTTATCCAACCTTTGTTACTCTTGGCAGTTTCTGAAGTTAAAACAATTAAAAAAGAGAAAGCAGAAAAGTAGTGCTTCCAGGGGTATAATACATTGGTATGTATTAGATGTCCATGGGGGTTAGTGACTACTTGAAAGAGTTGCGCTGTGTAGGCACAATTTATGAAAAACTTGAAGGTTTTAAGAGTTTAGCTCAGGTGGCTGTCATGTACTGGAATTCTTTGCCTTAGAACACTGCTGCCATGAACTGGAGGTCCTCAATGATCTCTTCCAGGGGCAAGAGGTATGTCTTGACAACAGTGTTGAGCGACGTTTTCTAAAATTTGATTTCCCTGCTCCGCCGAATTTCACAACAAAATTTGCTTTGTGACAAATTACTTTGCCGCTCCCCATCGTTGTACCTCTCAGATGACGCATTAATTGCTGATTGTGGCATCTGACTTTAATATTTAAGTCTATAATAAAAATTTAATAAAATCATACTTACCTCATCATTTGATGGCTAAGATCCTGCCGCCATCTTGATTAAAGATCCACGGCAAAATCTTGCGCTGCCTGTGATGACGTTGTGGTGATGTCAATAAAGAGGGCAGTGGCAGGCTCTTCGCACTCAATCGGATGAGTTAAGTACGGTACTTTTTTTTTTAACCCCATTTCATGGAAAATCAATTTGTTATGATGAACCACGAGGAAACTCAGCTTTGCTGTGAATCAAATTTTCCCTGAAATTTGGATCAAAGTCCACTTTGTGCACTTTGATTCGTTCAACACTAGAAAAACATAAGAACAATCTTTTCTTGTTGTGGACATTCTTGCACATTACCGCAGAGAAACTCTGTTTCCACATACACAAGTATGGGGGGGGGGGGGGAAATCTGGATTTTAAAGCAAAAAAGATAATCTGAAATAAAGAATTATTGAATTATTATTGCATATATAACATTATTTATATATGGTTTTGATCATCAAAAATACAAAATATTGCTAGTGCTGTCCTAAAGCATACCTGAGTTTTCAACAAAAGTTTGCATAATAGCTGTGCTTCTTTGTACAATCATAACTGTGAAGGAACATATTTTATGGGGGCTTCCCTAATGTTTTTTCAGCCATATTATGCCTTGTTTCAGCTTCACAGCTAAATGCATTCCTCTGACAAGCAGGGGACATCTTCCTTCTGGGGAATCTGCCAGCACTGTACTGCTCTGCCATCCTTTCCTTAACTTCCCACTATGTTAGTTTTCAGCTCAAAAGCTTACAGAAAAGGGATGGTGAGATTACATCTGTCTTGCATCCTTTTTTTGTGGACCCATTGTAACAATGCTTATTCTTGCCTGCAGAATAGACAAGAATGAGAAATGTTCTATGTTTTCTTTTTATGGAGCTGCGGAATGGACATACGGAGCTGTCTGCATTTTTTTGCGCCCCCATTGTAATGAATGGGTCCACATCTCATGCTCCGATGCTCTCCCTTGCTCTGCGCTGTTTGTTTATATTTTTAACACTGCTAGGCAGAGGCGTCCACCAAGCAGTGAGCTCGGTAATGTCACCGGCACTGATGGGCAGGCTTTAGCACTGCTCTAGCCTATTTATTGGCTGGGGCAGTGCTGAAGCCTGCCTATTAGTGCCGGTGACATTACCAGGCTCACTTCTCCTAACTTACCCATGGAGAGCACGGTACGTCACCGGATCTCCAGAAAAAGGAAAGGTCCGAGCACAGATGAAGGAGCACTGAAGTCCGCTGGTGACTGGCAATTTTACAAAGGGCAGTTATCGGAAAGGAGCGTTCCTGGGAACACAGATTGACAATACTTACTCCGATCATCGTCCCTTTAAGAGCCTTTAATATTCCTTCTTCCTTGTGCATTATCTGAGGCAGTAAAATAGACCTGTCATTCAGTCACTAATACTTAGCTTACCATAGTGATGATTAGTAGTGTTGATCGAGCACCAAAGTGCTTGTGTGCTCTAGAAGAAAACTTCGCAATGCTCGGGTGTTCTACCAATCACAATGGAAGAACCCCAGGCACCCCCTGCTCTAAAGAGGGGAGGGTGTCGGGACTCTAGTTCGGCTTAAGAGTCCCTGCTCTGACTCCATATATAGCTATATCCATATATGAAGTCAGTGCTTGGGGACACCCCAGTGCATTTAAATCTAATTTCTGAAAAGTTTTTGCCACGATTTGAACTCCCAACATTGTACATTAGAGGCAAGGACCTTATACACTCAGCTATAAAGCTGAATGCAAAACTGTGTCAGAAAAGCCTCATAGTAGTTTCTGATGTAGTGAGTTTTCCTATTCAGCAGAAGACTTATTTTATATTTCTGTGCAGGTCAACATGTATCTCTATAGTGTAGTGATTAACATCCTTGCCTCTAATGTACATGGTTGGGAGTTCAAATCCTGGCAGAAACATTTCAGAAATAGACATTATATTTAATATTTTTTTTTTGTACTTGCAAAAATGTATGGCCAAAATAAATGTGTAATTACTAAATATAAATAAAAATGTATAATCATACTGATATATATGAATGCATAATATGTGGGGAACTACTACTGATGTTTTTAGCCATAATATATTTATATATATTATAATATAGTATATATTCTAAATATATAATAATATATGTAAATATATTATGGCTAAAAACTTATATATATAAAATATATATATAAATGTTTTTAAAATGTCTACATTAGAGGCAAGGATGTTAACCACTACACTACAGACCTACATGTTAATACTCACTACATCAGAAACTACTATGAGGTTTTTCTGACACAGTTTAGCATTCAGCTTTATAGCTGAGTGGATAAGGTCCTTGCCTCTAATGTACAAGGGGTTTTACTGAGAATGTAATTTTACATAAGATCGTATTACAAAATAGAATAAAATAAAAAGAAAGATTTGCAACAGTATGTACATAGGAAGATGCAACAAAATCGGACGGCATAAAGAAAAATTATTGGAAGAAAAATCGTATATGAAGAAAAATCGCAATACAAAAAATCGCAAATAAACCGCACATAGACACTTTCAGTGCTACTGTGAATGAAATTGTCGGATGATGCAATGAAGAATTCCAACCCAGGATTTACCAATATCCCAAGATGGTGCTCTATAAAAGTATCATGAGAAACAGCAAATTTTAGCCACTGAGGAAGAAACTAGTTGTTTCGAAACGCGTTTGGCGTGGAAATATATGCTGTAGGAATTACCAAGCTGTACACAGTCGACGGAATTTGTTTGAGGAAATTTTCCAGCTGGAGTAGCAATATAGCCGAAACCAATGCTGCAAACTATTGTGAGACTGGTGCATAAAAATCGACCAGCTGAACAGTGATTGCAGTCTGCTCCCCCGCCACCACTGACAAGTGAAACTGCTGAACTTTTGGCGGAGAGGAGGGTAGCTTCCAATATCTAATACACGGACATAGAGGTGAGTCCACTGTACCCTTGATGCGGGACGCCGCACAGGAATATATCGGTACGTAAGTTGTTACACTCCCTCTTATATCTACCTACATATAGGCTGGCTATTTGATCCATACGGGATTTCATCCAGAAGGAATTCCTTTGATGGCTGTTTAGCCTTGTACATACTACCAGAGACATTGGGTCATAATTTACCACTGCTGAACTCTATGACTAGAGACATTGTGATAGCATTCGCTAAGACTGGTCCTCACTGACCGTTTGGATGTCTCAAGCAACTTAATCTTCACATTGCTGCAAGTTTCATTCCCATTGCTATACTGTTGCAGGTCCTAGTACACACATTGCGATCTGCATTGCCTGCAACTTTAGGATTGTACATGTTGCAGGTCTCGATATACATTTTGCATTGCCTAGCATACTAGGATTTTATATGTAATATACATGCTATTTGCCTATCAATACTAGGACTGTTTATGTTTGTATTTTATTGTAACATTTTATATTTTATTGACCTCATAATAAATGGCTTTCTGCCTAGTCCATAGTTTGAGTGCCCACCCACAATTCCTTTGTTCTCAACTCTATACTGGCAGGGTGAGCCAGATCGGTTGGTTGCACCTACATCCATATATTGTCAGACCTTGGGCCGTCCCTTTTTTGGATCTATTAGATGCTAGATTACATTTAAATACACTGATTCGATCATCGAGCTCAAGCACACATGGTGTTTGGGCGAGCATGCTCGATCAACATTAATGATTAGATGATAATCTGCAATTATATGACAGTCTGTGAAATGCTTTTTTTTTTACCAGCCTTAATTGTAGCTGTTTAGCTCATTAGATGTTAGTGCATTCAATATTTCCTAATTTATATTATTTAGAATGTATTTATACATGGACAGATAGTGAAATTAACCTTTCTGCCACAAAAACTAGAACAAAATGCCTTCTATAATTTGATACAAGTCTTACATTCTATGTTGACCTCACTATGTTATTCCTAGAGATGTTTCCTGAAATTCATTTTGAGTCTGGTTCCAAAGAAATGGTCAGCAGGTGAGATTCAGGTGGTGATATGTTTTGCGAATCAAATTTGCTCAGATTACCCAGAAAAGTTGTGGATGACACTCTGGGGTCTCCTAGGACTGTGTTCATCCCTTTTCAAGCTCTGTAAGGCTAAAATGGCATTCGTAATGTCAGCTGGTGGTAACAGTCTGTTTAATAACACACTGCTCTGCCGGATTTTATTATTTAAATTAAAACATGGTCTACAGGTTATTCCTTTTTGGTAGCAATCGCTTATTTCTGTCTTCTGGCCTCTAAAATGGTTTCAACAGATTCATCAGAATCAAGTTGTGAAAGATTCAGATTCCACTTTTGGGAAATTTGTGACAAATTACATTTTTTTAGAATCTATTTACTCATCTTTAAATTTACTTGCATCTTAAATGTGAAGGAGACACCAAAAGTTCTCAGCAAGGGCAATTTTTAAGGTTTTCTGTGATTTATATTTTTTTAACTGATGACCTATTTGATCGGTGGTGGTCCACCTGTTTGAGTAAGCATCGGCGCTACAGCTTTGCCTAGGCCAGTGATGGCTAACCTTGGCACTCCAGCTGTGGTGAAACTACAACTCCCAGCATGCTCCATTTATTTCTATAGAGTTCTGAGAGCAGCCAAGCAAGGGGGGCATCTTGGGAGTTGTAGTTTTACCACAGCTGGAGTGCCAGAGGTTAGCCATCACTGGCCTAGGCCATGTCACGTTCATAAATCACATGGCGGCTGTGAGTCAGTGGTGGTGAACCTATGGCACGGGTGCCAGAGGCGGCACTCAGAGCCCTCTCTGTGGGCACTCACACCCTGGAAAAAGTCTATGGTGTAGCAATATGCCTCAGACTGAGGCATATTGCTACATGTATGAATGGCACAGGCAGAGCATTGAATGTAGGCAAGCTATTATAGCTGACTGATAAAGTACATGGAAGATTTACTATGTTGGACTGCAGTATTCAAGTTAAAGTGCCATGTTGGCACTGTGCGATAAATAAGTTGGTTTAGGGTTACGGTTTGGGCACTAGGTCTGTAAAAGTTTCGCCATCAGGTGCAGCTCAGCTTCATAGAAGTGAATAGGGCTGAGTTGCGATACCAAGCACAGCCGCTATACAATGTACGGTGCTGTGGTTGTTGAGCTGAGAGAAGTCCGTAGCACTCCTACAAGCACCGGTGCCATCTCAAACACTTATAAGGAAGTTCCACACAGGATGAAAAAAAGTTGTTAAAAATACAGTATATTATGAAGCAAGTCTGTGGTATGACACTATACCAAAGGAAGTGCCATTACTTCTAAATAGAATTGGAACAATGGTGAACCTTCTCAGGAGAGACTAACTGACCAAAACCAGTTCAGGGATATAGAAGCAACTTATTTATGAAGTTACAAAACAAGGCGCATTAGAAGCCAGAAGTCATTGCTGTTCTCACCTGTCTCACATTTGCATACAAATGTCTGAATGATCCCCCACTTCATACATCCTAACTTTTAAAAAGGAGGGATATTATCAGCACATTTTAAAACTTCACACAATGTCTATCTACACACACCTGAATCCCACACAGTCCCCTTTTTAGCCCCAAACAGTATAATGCCCTCTTATTGCCCCCTACACAATAGTTATGCATGTTAGTTTCCCTCACACACTAGTTGCGCCCCCTTAGTGTCCCCACAAAGTAATGATGTCCCCTCAATGCTCCCACATAGTAGTTATACCCTTTGTGTCCCCACACAATCGTAGTGCCCCCACACAGTAAAATGCCCCTAATGTTTTTCAGAGGTTTAAACAGCACAGGTCAGTTACATGTAGCCTCTTTTTTTCAGAAAGATGTGCGATTTTCAAAGAAAGAGCCCTTTTTGATGGCACACAGTTCTTGTTAATACACTTCTAAGAATATTCATTGGGACGCCGGCGGCGAGCGATCCAACGAAGAGGTTGATGGCAGTTTTTGCAACGCTGTTTTATGAACTTGATGACACCGGTTATACGTTCCAGCTATAATAGGCTGGAGTGTGCTCTCAAAGATATGTTGATCCCTTTTCATTTGAGGGCAACAAAAAATTGGCAATTTAGCAGGTATTGAGCTTTACTACATAATCCTGAATGGGAATGTACAGTGGTGCAGTAGGCCACAGCAACCAATCAGATTACTACTTTCATTTTCAAAGGGGCCTTGGAAAGATGATAGCTGAAATAAGTTCAGATCATCAGACCACTATTAGGGGACATACACATGAGAACTTTTACAGTGGAATTTTGGTGCAGACAACCTCACCAAAAAAAAAACACCGGCGGCCATGCAGAGGACAGACATGTCTCTTCTCGACCACTCTGCGATCCTCAGCACTGCCTCCCATTGAAATGTATGGGTTTTCGGTGGCATTTCGGTGCAGCTGTCCAGGCCAACATTCCGTGAACATCTCCTTACCCTTGTATATACCCTGAGAGTGAAAATGACAGTTTAGAATAGGGGACACAATCTTCATTTGTTTACTCAGGTGGACATAATCTTCACTTGATCCAAGATAGTGGCAGGGAACATATATTGTGTCAAGTAAAGTTGATGTCCCAGGGGGACACCATCTTCACTTCATCCCCTTTTATTGTGGTTTCTGCAACTTTTCCCAGTATTTTCACATTTGTTTCTTGCCTAAGTAAGCAATATAATAAGTATAAGTCAAAGTTCCAGATCCAATACCAGTACAGTTAACAAAAAAATAAGCAGCAACCACACCACAAACACACGCCGTGTGATCATGACCTAAGGCAGGTTCTTCATGAGATAAGAAAGCTGATACTTTAGCTTTTGATAAAATTATTGAACTCCGTCATCGCTATTAGCAAGAATAAATATATCATCCTGGCATAAAAACAGCTCACAGCAAAGTCTTATTGAAGAGCTGCTGCCCTTCACGTCTTCTAAATCAATTCATTATTGTAATTTCTGTTTTCCTCCTCTTCATTAATATCAAACAAAACCCTTTCAGCTCTTGAACAGGAGGCTTCTTTTGAATGAAAGGAAATGGATTGTTATAGTTAGATGGTTGGCATGAGCTGCTGTCGTCTGCTACTTGTGCACAATTGTCCCAGAGCCCAAGAAATTTCCTGAAGAGTCCAGGTTATTGTGTATTGGTGGTTATTGTGCACTAAAGCGACCAAGTAGCTGGGAAACAGGTTACCACATTGTACAAGATGTCAATACTTCTTTTTGGGAGCTTTCACATAGGTTTTAGCTGCATCTTTCAGCATTTTCATGTTTTCTGCGCTGTTTTCTGCACCAGTACATTTTGTGATGTTTTTGGCTGTAAAATGCCAGCTTTAGGTGACGTTTTTTTCACTGATGCCCTTCTGAGAAACAGACTTTGAAAACAGTCCCCTTCAATTGTGGGGGGCTGTTGGTCAGTGAAAATTGACATCCGTTATTCACCGCTCCCCAAAAAGGCTGTGTGAATAACCCCTTAGACTACCATTGTTCTTAAAATGAACATGGGATGGTGGTTAAAAAAAATGGGCATCACACATCTTGGGAATGTAGCTTTAAAGGGGTTGTCCGGTTGCCATATTGATGACCTAATTTGATGCATCTAGTTTTTGAGAAATCCACTGCAACTTGTTTAACATGATTACTACAAAATCGGGGCAGGGCCTAAGATGTACCACTTAGCGCAAAAATTGCATCACAATTCTGATGTAAAATTTTGTCTCAAACTAAGCTAACCAATAGCTGATATAGATATAGACAACATTTTTTAGCCCGATACGAAATTCATCATTCAACCTGAGCCACTGTGATAAATCTGGTGCAAGATCTACACGGTTTATGCACAACAGTACAACTGGCACATGCCCAGATGATGAACTGCGCATGCGCAAGAATTCAAGGCCAGGCGTTGGGACAGTGAGGATACCTGGCCCAGTCAGTCAGTGAGGGAGAGGGAGTGGCAACAGGTGAGAGGAGGAGTTGAAGCAGCGCTTCGAGGGTCTGCCCCTGATTAGCATAATAATTAATATAGGACGCCCCATGATCAGTATGCCTGGTGTAATAGGGTCGATCATGGTGACAGATGCTCACAGTCAGAACCATATATTTGTGATAGAGAGACACGGCAACCTTTTTCTATAGTTCAGTGCCAAGAATCTAGCTGAAAGGGTTAAGGACAAGGTATTGTTAATGTAAAGGATCTCCTGGCACCCCGACCGGGTACCTCCGTCGAATGATGCTCCTAGCACTTCCCGAGGACTTAAAGCACTCCACTTGACACCGTAAGCGCTGCAGACCCCACGAACCGCTGAAGCTTGGTTGAGGTCTCACCGTCTCCTTACCCACCCTGGACCTACAACAAGGCTCCAGGCTCCAGTGGGTGAACCTCTCCTAAATCCAGAGAACAGGAACAGCTCTTACAGGAGCTAATAGTATAGCCAGGGGAGTATAGGAAATCTTCAGAGTATAGCAATCCCCAGTGTCGATCAGTTACCCAAACACCAGCCTCAACATGATGAAGGGTAAAACAGGAACTCTTTATTGAACACACAAGCTTTGACATTTTCCAACAAGGTTACCACCCACAGGGTTTTGTAAAAACAACCAATAAACACGTACAATACACTCAGCCACTCCCACACAAAATCCTCCCCTCTGCCTGTGATACAATTACCCCACACAATGGGTTGATGCAATTGTATCACAGGCAGGAGAATACACAATGTCTTCTGTCCTGGAGACAACCGAGGCGTAATTCAATTATCTCTCAGGACAAAGGGAAATCGCCAATACACACGTGGAGACAATAGGACAGACATCACCACTCAAATATACAATGTCCCACCCTTTACAGTACACATAGACATTTAACATATCCCAAAATGGCACGAATTAGACCAGGGGTTCAAACGTTAGTAAAAGTCCTTTGTGAACAAAGGAAGCATGGCTGATGAGAGGGCCCATAATCCTGGGGCAAGAGGCTGGCAACCAGGCCTCTCCACCACCCAGTGGCGAGGTTGGTTTCCCCACAGTTAACTTACGTTTGAGCCTTTAAGGAAATGTTTAATGCACATTCAGGGGTATTTTTACCTCTAAAAGCCCTACTTTGATTATCTTAAGAATGGACACTATAGCACTGGATACACACCATACCAACCTCCTGATCCTTTTACTCCAGAAAGCCTGAGATGCCGGTCCGACATGTCACCGCGGCATAGCAACGGGTGGCTCAGCATTCAGTTTTTAAAGCCTTAAGCTCTTGCAGTAGTGTCAAACATCAGACAATGCTGTCTAACGTGCATACGTTCTTTGAGTCATATGTATACATGTTGCAGACAGCCATAATAAGACTTACACTATGTGTTGGTAAAACAAAGAGAAGAAGGATACAGAAGTTGCTTCCTCATCTGCTTTCTAGTGTAATCTGACCTGCTGCCAGAAAGTCATTGACACTTTGGCTTTTCATTCATAAGTTCAGAAACAGCAGGTGTAGCCGCTGCCAACAGTGTCTGGCTTAGATACCCTCTTCTAGTGATGGCAAACCTTTTACAGACTGAGTGCCCAAACTGCAACCCAAAACCCACTTATTTATCTCAAAGTGCCAACACTGCAATATAACCTGAATACTACAGTCCAGTATAGTATATCCTCCATGTACTTTATCATTTAGCTATAATAGCCTGCCTACATTCAGTGCGCTGCCTGTGCTGTTCATAGTGCGCCCTGGGCTGATGAATGGCAGGAGAAGTCTGGGGAATATTAGCACACCTTAGAGTTTTTCCAGGGCGCGGGTGCCCACAGAGAGGGCTCTGAGTGCCGCCTCTGGCAACCTAGCCATAGGTTCGCCACCACTGCCCTATGCCTATGGGGTTTTATGTCCTTACCATAATGTAATGTTAAATGTGCTTGATATAAGCGTCAAATCTCAACATGGCTATAAATAAGTATCCATAAAGGTTAACACAACCTGCAGTCTTAGGCTTCCTGCACACGAACGCGCGCTTCCCGTTGCCGTACTCATGACTGCAATACACAGGCACTGTTCCGTGTGCATAACGCATCACGGATACGGACCTATTCACTTCAATGAGTCCGCAAATCCGGAGATGCGGAACGGAAGCACGGAACGGAACCCTACAGAAGCACTACGGAGTGCTTCCGTGGGGTTTCGTTCTATACTTCCGTTCCGCAAAAAGATAAAACATGTCCTATCTTTTTGTGGAATGGCCGGATCGCGGACCCATTAAAGTGAAGGGGTCTGCGATCCGCTTCCCCACGGACAGTGTTCTTGCATTGCGGCCCTTACGTTCGTGTGCAGGAGGCCTTATACATATGTATGGTACCAAGCAAAACTGTGGCTGATGGCATATTAACTTAAAGGCTTCTGATTATAGAAGGCAGCACACTTCTCAAATAAAGCAAAAAATTCCGGCACCCAAGCTGTACTACTAAAAAATCATCATTTATTGAAAAATCCATAAAAAATAAATTAACATGACACAAAGCTCACGTTTCGAACCTAGTAACACTGGTTCTTACTCATAGCATATTAAATGTTAGACGAACAACTCTTAAAAAAGGGAGCTTTTTAGATGCGTCTGTATGGGGGCGGAGTAATGCCCTCAGTTACTACGTTTTTTTTTAACCAAAAATATGCTGTGGGAAGTACTACTATAGATCCAAGTCAGTAAAGATAGTTTAAATCACTCCCATAGTTCACGCCTGCTGGATATAGAGTGTCTAAAGTTAATATCCAGAAAGCTTCTCTATGCGTCAATTTTTTCTCCCAGTTTCCGCCACATAATGGTTTGGATACTATTTCTATAATAGTAGCTTTAAAAGTATCCATATAAGGGCTCATGCACACGACCGTATGTATTTTGCGGTCCACAAAAAACAGATCTGCAAAAAATATGGATGACGTTCGTGTGCATTCTGTATTTTGCGGAACGGAACAGCTGGCCCCTAATAGAACAGAAACGGAATGCACACTGAGTACCTTCCTTTTATTTTTTAATTTTTTTGCAGACCCATTGAAATGAATGGTTCCGTATACGATCCGCAAAAAAAACGGAATAGACACAGAAAGAAAAAACGTTTGTGTGCATGAGCCCTAACCCTCATGGTGATTAACAAAATGTTTAGCTGCACCTGAAAGGTTTCTATTGCCTGCATTTTTCACATCGTTCCCCTATACGTTTTCTGACTGATCACAGAGTACTTCCCACATATTGCACATTACATTGTTCACATGAAATCGCATAAATGGTATTTTTAGTATCAGATGTTAGAAAGGATTTAATATAAAAAGATTTACTTGTAGAGAAAGAAAAAAATGTTTTAGTTTTAGGCTACATGCACACGACCGTATGTGTTTTGCTATCCGAAAAAACATTGGGGTCTGTGCTGTCATATGGTAGGACCTCTCCTAAGTCCTGGGGATATGCATGTACCTTTTGTGTTCCCTTTCCCCTAATTGGGGTTGCACCCTTATGTCCCCGTATCTTTTACCCACGATACCAGATGTTTTGTCCTCCGCTAGGCCCTAGGAGATAGGTTGTGTTTGTGGGTCATTCGTTACAATATAATGATTAGTATACCCCATGAGCGTATCCAGTGGGATCCATTAATCCATTAAATAATAGGGACCTGTTTACAACAAGCCCCGTTACATGGCTAGCCTCGAAGTTGGTGTTGCGCCAGAAACTGTTTATAGTGTTTTGCAGTACTTATATATGATATATAGAGTGTAGGTGACCAGCGCATTTAGATCTTGCCTTTGCGAGAGTTTATTTCCTTTGCACAGAACCAAGTATAATGAAGATGTTAATCACTGAATAGGACCTGAAGTTGCTGAGATACAGAGAAACATAGGAGCATGTAATGAATCAGGTGACTGACAACGGAGGTAGCGTCCTAGCAGCGGCCTCGGGTTCTAGTCACATGATCGCTGGAGATGCCGGCCTGCTGCGGAAACCAGGAAATGAGATTCACGCATGCGCAGTAGCATGCTGGCGACGCTGTTCACCTCACTCGATTAGTCTGTCTGTCCTTTGGCTCAGCTGCGATGCAAGTACTAATCTATACATGGATTTTTGCCCCCCAACCAATCCTGTTTGAATAGGGTGTATATATATTGTGGGGATTCGCTCTGGTAGGCAGGGTAAGCGGACGCAGTACAGAGGCAAAAAACAAGGTTGTAAATCAAAGTTCAGTGTTTATTCACACATAGCAAGAAAACAAGCCAAAAGTAAGTGTTCAGTTTTGGTGTCTGTTCACACCACACAAAGTTCACAGTGCAAAAAGACTTCACCCGGTCAGCAGATGATTTTCACCCACAGTCCGCAGCAGGCTTTAGTGGCCTGTTTCCCCAGCCTATGGCTCTCACAAATAGATGCCTCAGTGTCTCAATCCACAGACTCCTCCGCTCCTCTGTCATGGAGGATGATCCACACCATCTGAACGTGCTGGCTGGGTTTTTATATTCCAGCCAAAACCCAGCCTGGAACCGTGGGGAACAGCCACCCACCCTGCTCTTTGGCTGCTCCCAATAACAACCGGCCCAGATTGACTTTACAGCCATTCTAACAGTTGAAGTGTCAGACTGCAACTAAAAACTGACACTTCAGGAAAAAAAATCCAGTTCTTACCTCACCAAGGCCAGGAACCTCGGTGACACGTATCTTCCGTCAATGATGGCTCCTTGTTCCTTCTTACAATATGTATTAGTGTTCACTTGTAACATTATATAGCTTAAAAAAGACCTTGGTGTCGAAACGTTGCTATCTTTTTCTGTGTTAATAAACACAAGACTAGGAGTGCTGTGGTTTTTCATATCTTCTCTGGTTACCAAGGGGGCCCTTAGGTCGGAGCCTGACACTGCGAGCACTGCCGCCATCTTTGGATTGAAATCGATTAAACAAGGTGGTGCTGTCCTGTCTTCACGTTGACAAGTAGATGTGCATTAATACATTTACTAAATTGCTACTTACTAAACTCTCTGTATGGTTTCTACCTGTATATTAGACCAGAAATTCATTATCTTGTGCAATTTGGACAAACAAATATCTATATCAAGGGGAGAAAAACAGAACTGGATCGCACATCCACAATGCTATGCTTAGATCTAATTAAACTTGCTTCTCAGCACCATATTAAAGTGTACAGCTCCCCCATACTGCATGCTGTACCAGAGGCATTAGTGTACATTTTGATCGAAAGGCATAAGCCCACTCACCACGCCAAGGTCACCTCTTTGAGTGGGACCTACTCTGACAAAAAGGCGCAGCACAATGAGGTCATAAAGCGGCACTGCCCTAGTAGGTGGCGGGACCCAGGAATCAAACAGCAACCCTGCTGTTTGACAATGCCCCCCATGGCACTGGGTCCCACCAACCCACCAGCACAGCGCCACAAAAGCAAAGGCCACCACGCAGTACCTCACCATGCGAGCAGTTGTCTAACACAACATGTCCACTGCTATCAGGAACTGCGGGTCAATTACCACTTATATGCAGACTTCTACGAAATTAAAACCACCTGTGCCGAATGGGAGGAGTGCTGATACCAGTAATAAAGAGAAGAAAAATCCAACATGCATATATCAAGGGGAGAAACAGAACTGGATCGCACATCCACAATACTCTGCTTAGATCTAATTAAACTCGCTTCTCAGCGCAATATTAAAGTGTACAACCCCCTATACTGCATGCTGTACAAGATCTAAGCATAGCATTGTGGATGTGCGATCCAGGTCTGTTTTTCTCCCCTTGATATAATAAAATATCTATAGTCTGATGATTTATGTGCTAATATTGAAGCGCAAGAATTTTTTTTTTTTTTTTTACCAGGGGCTCCACATACTGTAAAAAACATAAAGGAACTTACACTCACCTAGCCGATCCCCAGCTACTGCAATTGTGACGGAGTCAGTAATTATGCTTTGGGCGGAGTTAGAGGAGTGGTGGCCTAGTATGAAAAAAACGTCCATAATGTGCACCGCACATATTGTCCCTCTTTGCGATTTTGAGAAGTTGGAAGGTATGCTATTATAGTCAGAGGGGTCTGTCGGATTCATTCATTTTCGTCACATGACGTATCTATAACTGGCAGTTATGATATTGTAGTTTTGTTCCTAAAATGGAATAGGAAAAATGGTCACATATGTAAACATAACCTTATAATGTATTTACTACTAATGCATTACTACCATAGGCAGTTCTGTTAAGTTTGTGTGGTGGGGAAAAAAATGTCCCTTTAGTCTTTTACACTCTGAATGTCAGAGGGGTATCTGTATGTGTATTTTTATTTGAGTAAAATAACTTGATCTGTCTCTTGATCAGGAAAAGTGTCCTCTTGCCTTTTAAAGGGAACCTGTCACTGGGATTTTTTGTATAGAGCTGAGGACATGGGTTGCTAGATGGCCGCTAGCACATCCGCAATACCCAGTCCCCATAGCTCTGTGTGCTTTTATTGTGTAAAAAAAAAAGATTTGATACATATGCAAATAAACCTGAGATGAGTCCTGTCCATGAGATGAGTCAGGGACAGGACTCATCTCAGGTTAATTTGCATATGTATCAAATCGTTTATTTTACACAATAAAAGCACACAGAGCTATGGGGACTAGGTATTGCGGATCTGCTAGAGGCCATCTAGCAACCCATGTCCTCAGCGCTATACAAAAAATCCCGGTGACAGGTTCCCTTTAAGTGTCATGAGAATAGTTATTTGCCCCATCTTTCACAAGCACAGTAAAGTAACTATACTTCTTATGTACTTTCAGTAATGGACTTCTGTTTTATGATAAGTGCAGTAAAAAAAATTGTAGGAAGTTAACTTGTGCATGGTCCACGTCATGAGTGTCTCTCACGGACGAGACTGACTCATGAGTCAGAGAAGCAAAGTTCATGGAATATCTGTCTTTTGTTAGAACTTGCAGTGGAACGATGGTCATCTTAGCCCAAAGACAAGTTTCTCTGAATCACACATAGCCTGAAGCTATCATGATGCCAAAACAATTCTTGGGAATTTTTGTATGGCTTTTTTTTATACTTATACAATTACAATTTAACAGAAGTAAATAATGACATCCCGCATGATTGTTCTTAATGGATTCTTATGTAGTCTGTCACATAAACAACCAAATTGTCACGTCGGGGAATGGGGGAAAAATCCCCACTGTACAATGTCTATATGGACCATGCCACTAGGCCTGGAAGCCAGGATAAGGGAGTAGGTTACCTCCTATGCATCCCTAAATACAATCCCTGACCGTCTGACTGTATGAGCCAACCCTGATGGTGGGAGGGCTCATACCCGGAATCTAGGACCCTTATTCGCCCTGATGATCCCTGATGGCATTGTAAGGAAAAAGAGACAACCGATTCCTCCAAGACACATAAGAACCAGAGTCTCCCACAGGCCTAGCAACAATGAAAGAGCAGAAAGCAAGCATAAACACATAATGGCAGGTAAGAGCCTAGCGCAAACGACATGCAGTGGAACAACTACCACTTACCTGGCACAACGACTGGGTGGAACAATTACAGCTTGCTGACTTGTGGTTCACCCCTACGGGAAACCATGGAGCCCACTTCCGCAGGCACAGACAGACAGGGGAAATGTCAAACAACCATGCTGGACTACAAAAACTAAATAGACCAGACATGGAACACCAAATGACATACAACAAACACCCTGTACATAAACCCACACCAAACATCATAAACAGGTGAGGAAGGGTACGGGGACACATTGGGATGATGTTGCCAAAGACCTTGATGTTCCACACAGACAGGTGACACATCCAGAGAGGAGCAAAGCTCCTACTCAATAAAGGCAGATATACAACTAACCTCTAGCTCACAACTCCAGTATAAGAAGAGCCATGAGGCCACAGCCAGCTCCACCTTGCACATTCCTTTAACCCTAAACAAACCAAAATGGGAAGGAACACCAGCCTTAAAGGGAAAGTGTAAAATCATGCTAAACACCAGGTTGCCACCAGCAACAGGCATGCACGGTGACCTCCGTGACACAAATAGTCTGATCAGCATACAGTTTTTAAAGGGACTCTGTCAGCAGTTTTGACCATACTAAACTGTTGACAGCACTAGGCAGAGGCTAGGAAGAGCATGATAAGCATACCTTTTGTGGATAAGGCAGGAGACGTGATGCTGTGTAGGGGTAGTTGTAGCGCCAGTGGCACAGTAAAAATAATTGGTCAGTTGAACAGAGTCCAGTACAATATATGATAGCATTGTCTGTATCTTACACCAGATACGATTTGAGAAAGGTCAGAATAACCGAAATGTTATCTTATGTTATCTTGACTTTATAAGAGCTGGGCGTATCATATGAATCAGTAAACTATTCCCTTATATGAAGTGAATTAATACAATTCCAAAATTTAAAGAGAAATGTACTGTCAGATTTGTATTGTCAGCAACTTGAAGTTGGCATATTAAAGAAAGGGTTTCTGTCACTCGAATTTTCACTATTAAACTGGCTGACATTAGCGATGTGCTAATGTCAGCTTGCACCTAACTATGCTATTCTTATGATTATTTGTGCCCCTGTTACTGCAGAATTCTTACTTTTATAATATGCAAATTAGCCTCTAGGAGCAGGGGGGGGGGGTTGCTCCTGCTCCTAAAGGTTCCATTCTCCCACCTCATTACATGCACTCTAAGTCAGCGTTCGCATCCTCCTGTGCGCTGAGGAAATCTTGCGCCACTCAGTATTTGGCGCAGGCGCGGTAAGGAGAGGAAGCTTGCCGGCTGTCAGCTTCATCACCACGCCTGCGCCGAATACTGAACGGTGCGAGATTTCCCCAGCGCACAGGGGCATCAGGAGGATAGTGAAAATTCTAGTGACAGAAACGCTTTAAATGTCCACATGCATGGGAGTACAATTAGAAAAAGACTGAACAAGTATGGCTGGTCTGAAAGGGTTGCCAGGGAAATCCTATTCCCTTACGTCCTACCAGCAGCACAGATGGGGTTAACTGCCCCCTGTGGACTGGTAGGACCGGCGGAATTTTTAATGAGCCCAAGAACCAATGACCGGATAGGCTGTTCGGGTCCGAATTGGACAGAATCATGGAGGGACTCTCCGACAAGAAAGGGAAGAGTCTCCCCCAGCAGCCCTTTCGGGGTCGCCCCAGGCAGGATAAAAAGGACGGAGGCCGTTCAGGGCAGCAGGCTAGGCGCAGAGATTGGGGGGGGGGGGCGTCTCGTAGATTCTCGAGACGCTCCCGCAAACCCACCAGGGAGGCAAAACCCTCCTGACTATGGGAATCTTATTTTCAGGACTATATCTCCAAGGGAGCCCTGGAGGAGGTGCCGGCAGGGGAGAGAGGCCTAGGGATTTATTCTCCAGTGTTCCTGGTTCCCAAGAAGACGGGAGATCTCCGGATGATCATCGACTTGAGATTCCTCAATCGATTTATAAGGAAAACCAGGTTTCGTATGGAAACCATAAGGTCAGTCAGCCATATCCTCAACTCTGGGGACGTCATGGCTACTCTGGACCTCAAGGATGCGTATCTTCACATCCCGATCCATTCCACTTCCCGGAAGTTCCTCAGGATCGCGGTCCAGATTTTAGGGGTTCGCAGGCACTTTCAGTTCGCCGCGCTTCCCTTCGGAATCTCTTCCGCCCCCCTTATCTTCACCAAGGTGGTGGTGTCGGCGGTGGCAGCTTTGAGACTTCAAGGACTGACTATTATTCCCTATCTGGATGATTGGCTTTTCATAGCCTCTTCAGTTCCGATCCTTACCCACCATCTTCAGATCGCAATCTCCTTTCTCCTCCACTTGGGCTGGATTATCAACTGGCAGAAGTCGAATGTGAGCCTATCGACTTCAATCCATTATTTAGGATTCGTGGTCGACTCTGTGGAGATGTCCCTCCAGTTGACTCCAGAAAGGAGAGCGCGGATTCAGGACCTGGCAAGGGTCCTTTATGTCCCTCGTCGAGTCTCCATCCGGACTCTCATGAAGATGCTGGGGCTCATGTCAGCGGCTGCGGACGCAGTCCCTTGGGCACTATGGCACCTCCGTCCTCTTCAGTCGGAGGTCTTACACTTATGGAATGGCAGCCCTGCGGGGCTAGATTCCCTGTGCTCCCTGTCCGGTCAAACCCGGAATTCCCTCAGATGGTGGTTCCATCTGCCAGCAGGGGAGTCTATGACCCAACCAGCTTGGGTCATATTGACTACAGACGCGTCCCTTGTAGGCTGGGGCGCTCACCTGGACGGATCCCCAATACAGGGATCTTGGTCTCCTCTGGAGCGGCATCTTTCTTCCAATCTTCGCGAGATGCGAGCTATCCGGCTAGCCCTCCTTCACTTCGCCCCTCACATCCGGGGCAAGGCAGTGAAAGTCCAGTCAGACAATATGACTGCGGTTCTATATATAAACAAGCAGGGAGGCACAAGATCATTGCCCCTTCTGTCAGAGATCGGGGTAATTCTTCGGTGGGCAGAGACGAACCTTTCCCATCTATCTGTCACTCATATTCGAGGCTCCCTCAATATGATAGCGAACCGCTTAAGTCGAGGATTACCGACCATGGAGTGGTCTCTGCATCCGGAGATCTTCAGGCAGTTAGTTCACAGATGGGGTATACCAGAGGTAGATCTCATGGCAACCAGGTTCAACGCCAAGGTGCTGAGGTTCTGTTACCTATACAGGGAAGACAACCCCCTGGCGATAGATGCTCTGTCGATACCGTGGAGGTTCAGGCTGGCTTACATCTTCCCTCCGTTTTCCATGATACCGAGGGTATTGATGAAAATCCGTCAGGATCAGGCCTCGGTAATAGCCATCATACCGTTCTGGCCCAGGAGATCCTGGTTTACCCAGCTCATTCAGATGAGTCGGGGACAATACTGGAGACTCCCCCCGGAGCAGACCCTGGTGTCGTGGGACACTCACCTCTGCCCAGATCTGCACAGGTTCAACCTGACAGCCTGGAGGTTGATCAGTCCCTTCCCAACATAGAAGGGCTTTCCGAGTCGGTCCTGAGAACTTTGTCGCATTCCCGAGCAGAGTCTACGAAGAAGGCCTACTCCAGGATCATGAGAATCTTCATGTCATGGTGTGATTCCAAACAGGTGGCGTCTGCAGATCCGCCCCTTCCTGCGATATTACAATTTCTTCAAGATGGATTAGATAAAGGTCTTTCTCCAGCTACCTTGAAGGTACAGATTTGTGCCATCTCGGCCTGTCTCAACAGGCCACATTCTCGGGACCCACTCATTAAACGCTTCCTGAAGGGAGCTGAAAGACTAAAGCCTACTATACTGAAACCCATTCCCCAGTGGGATCTTTCAGTAGTGCTCAGGGGGCTAGCATCTCCCTCCTTCGAGCCTTTGGAGGAGGTGGAATTCAGAAATATGGTTTTTCTTCTAGCTGTAGCTTCAGCCAAAAGGATTTCTGAATTGCAGGCTTTCTCTGCAATTCACCCCTATATTATCTTCCTACAGGACAGAGTACTCTTGAAGTTCTTACCCTACTTCAGACCTAAGGTGCCTACCTTCCAAAATATCAACCAGGTAATCTCCTTACCAGTTTTGTTTTCAGCCTCCTCCTCTGATACTCCAGCAAGAGACCCGCTGGATATTTCAAGGTGCCTCCAGGTCTATGTGGATAGATCCAGAGAATTCAGGATAGATGAAAATCTCCTTATCCTGTTTGCCGGTAAGTCTAAAGGCCGTAAAGCGTCTAAAGCTACCATTAGTCGCTGGATTAAGGAAGCCATCAGGGAGGCCTTCGTCTCCCAATCCCTAGATCCTCCGGAGTTTGTGAGAGCCCATTCTACTAGGGCTGTCTCCACCTCTGTTGCGGAGAGAAGACTTCTCTCCTTAGAGTTGATCTGTAAGGCGGCTTCCTGGAGTTCTGATTCAAACCTTCATCTCCCATTATAGGATAGATGCTAGGATGGCAGAGTTTTCGGCCTTAGGGCAGACAGTTCTTAGTTCTGCCAGGCATGAGGACCCTCCCTAGGGGATTCTTCTTGCTATCTCCCCATCTGTGCTGCTGGTAGGAAGTAAGGGAATCGTTAATTTCTAACGATAATTTGTTTTCCCTTAGTCCTAACAGCAGCACAGATGGGGGTTAACTGCCCCCTGTGGACTGGTAGGACCGGCGGAATTTTTAATGAGCCCAAGAACCAATGAACGATCTTCAGCTCCCTGAAAGGGAGGAGATCACCCCCCAGCCCACCGTGTTTTTAACAAGAATAATGTATTTAGGGTGGGATATTTGTGTGCTGCTGTTAGGACTAAGGGAAAACAAATTATCGTTAGAAATTAACGATTCTTTCTAAAAAGAAAATGGCAGCATGGCTTAAATTTGTAAAGTATCCAAACAAACCACAAGAATTCTTTGGACAGATGAGACCAATGCATAGATATTTCACCGTGATGAACAGCCCCATATTTGGTGAAAAATAAACACAGCATTTCAGCATAAGCACCTTATACCAACTGTGTGAAGGGGGTGATGATGTGTGCTTGTTTTGCAGCAACTGGACCTGTGCTTCTTGTAGCATTGAATGGGCCATAAACTCCTCTATATAGCAAAGTATTCTAGAGTCAATTGTGAAGCCATCTTTTTACCAGGTAATTCTTGTCTGAAAACTTGGTCACACTACTACAGGCTACATGCACACGACCGTTGTGCAAAACACAGATGGCGTCCGTGTGCGTTCCGCAATTTGCGGAACGGCACGGACAGCCATTAATATAACTTCCCATTCTTGTCCGCAAAACGGACAAGAATAGGACAGGTTATATTTTTTATTGCGGACCACGGAACGGAGCAACGGATGCGGACAGCACACAGAGTGCTGTCCGCATCTTTTGCGGCCCCATTGAAGTGAATGGGTCCGCATCCAAGCCGCAAAAACTGCGGCTCGGATGCAGACCAAACCAACAGTCGTGTGCATGAGGCCTTGCACAGGATGTTTCTATAATCCTCAAAAGATGCGTAGAAGCAGTTCTTTTAACAGGCTCACGATCTCAGCTAGCTCTGACATACCCCCACATTCTCTCTGACATGTTTTGTGTCTCCGTTACTAGGGACAGATCTTGCCTGACAACAGACAGTGGACTGCAAATTAGGTGGAACTGAGATCCCTAGTGGCCATAGTTTTTTTTAGGTGGATGCAGGGATATGTTTTTAAATGAAGTGATTTAGAAGTTTTCCAGTTACACCATTCTCTATAAAATGAAATTCAATTGTGTACAGTGAGCTGTGCATAAATGAATGCCTACAAACCTCAATTAACTCAATTAACGTTGTAAAGAAGAGTGCGCTACAATGCAAGAGAATGAAAAAGCCATATAGAAAATGATTACTTCAAGTTATCTAATACATAAAGCTAAATGTATGTGTGTGTCCGCCAAAGGACTCTGAACCGTCGCATTTACAATCACGAAATTGGCACACAGGTACATCAGGTGTCCGGGAAGGTTTTAGACCAGGTCTCAGCTTTCTAGTACGAGGCGTTCCTGAGATCTTCCCAAAAAAAGCATTAGCCAATAGAAGCTTAGTCACAAGACCCTTATCAGCCAATAGAAGCTCACAGATCCTCCAGCCTCCACATACAGTTTTACTTTAGGTTTCCATAACTACCCAGCCATTTATCTTCAATGCTGTAGAAAAGCTGGAAAGGAAATCTGTCACAAGGGTAATTGTGCAACACGCCAGACCTGCAGGGTATGACGAAGTGAGGCCACAGTTATGGGCAATCGAGGGTACTCACTATATTTGAAGAACCCTGGGCAGGCGCGTGGCAGTGAAGGAGAGGTGGACACAGTTCCTCTGGGGCACGCTCTGTAGATAGGGACCAGGCCTGATGGTAGTTGAGGTGCCCTGGATGTTACAGGTATTTTATGTGCCTGGGGCAAGGTCCCTGTGGTATTCGTGACGCCAGTGCCTTTGGACGGTGGCACGCCGGTTGGTGGTTGGAATGATGAAGGGACACAAGCATGCAGTGAACCAAACGTAAACTTTACTGGACAATCCAACTTTGTACAGCAGGTGTAGTACAGTCTTGATATTACAGTTCCACAAGGGGGCTCATTCACAATATGGCAGGCAATCGTCATGCAAGATACGCTGAGGGTAAATTCCACAAGCACTCAGCAGCAGGTTGTACCTTTCTCAGAATCAATGTACAGTGTCCCTTCTAGAACTCCTGCTCTGGCTTTATCTCCCAAGGCCCGGATGCCTAAAAGGGTGGCTTAAATCCTTGGTTACTTTCTTCCTCAGGTATTAGGTTCCTTGCTATGCTTTCTAAAGGTCCTCTGCCCATCAGGGTCACTTTGCTTACCCTGGGTCGCCTCCTCCTATCAGGTGGATAACTGTAGGTTTCTCCCAGGAGGTTGGATCCTGCAACTGGGGTATCTCTTCAGAGCTAACTTAGGATCTCTTGTTCTCAGGCAGGCTGGAGCTTCTCAACAGCCTCCTGGACATCACTAGCAGCCAGGGCTATCCAGCTGCATGTCAGGAGCAGGCTTCTTAACCTCTGTCTTCTCAGACTCCTGACTCTGCACTCCCTCTCCCTGTGTGGGCCTGGACATTTATACTAGGGGCTCCCTATCTCCCTCTAGTGTCTGGGATGTCTAACTACACCCAACTAGGCCTGCTATTGCATCATACAGGGGTACATTGCATGTAAAAACACATTAAAACACATTAAATGCAGAATTAAATATGACATTTATGTTCCTGGTGAGTAGGAGTAATGCGCACACCAATTGACCCTTGTGTAGTGCCCACCCCTACCTAGTGGGACACTACATACCCCCACGCTATAACGTTGCCCGTCCTCGGCGCAACATGGAGGGTCCCTGCACAGCTGGATACTGCACCTGTAATAGGGAAGATAAAGCAAAGCAGGAAAACACATCTACATTTGCTAAATATACATTATATGCATACTTCAGGCAGTTCCACTGGATCAGGAGCAAGTAATGGTGACAAGGGGCGTCGTTCTCTTCTCTCAGGATAAAACAATGGGAACAGGGGCGCTGACCTGGCACAGCGTAACAGTAAATACCAGGATAGTCCATATAATACTCTTAAGTGCAAATTGTCCATAATAGAACAGTTGTAGTCCATAGAAAATGTAAAACATTAAATAACAATTCTTGGAGGCTCAAAGCATTTAAAATGAGTCCGTACCCAGGTTCTTTTCTTTTTGTTTAATCCACAGCTAAGTAAAGATATAGGCAAAGAAGGCTATAAAGTGTAGCAAGAATCACAGAGGCTCGCACGAGGTGGAGTCCATCTCTGGGCACAATACTTTAAAATAGTAGCAAAATCTCAGAGGCTCATGTGCATTTGAGTCTATCCCTGGGCCCAATTCTTTTAAATTCCAGTTGCATAATAAAATAGCAGCACATAAAATAGTCCACATTATTTAAATGGCATATATAAAACAAGTGCTGTAATACCCGTAATCAACCTGAAAAGGGGGTGAAAGGGTTAAAGGTGCAACTTATGAAAACAGGAACAACTGGGTTTTCACTCTGAGAAAGCAGGCAGGAGGTCCTGTAAACAAGATGGCCTTGCTGCACGTGGTACTTCAGTGGCTTGCCGCCTCCACTGAGCCGTGGGTAACTGGCAGCAGCAACAGAGGGCCAAAACAACGAAGGACTCCTGTCCTGAAAGGGTTAAGTCTTCTTTAGGATCCCTTGGTAAGTAAAGCAAACATTAAGGGCCTAGCAGGCCAATTCACAGGGGCATGTCATATCCACTTTGCATTTCAGTGGTGCTCCCTGGCTCCATTTGTATATTGGGCCTGTATTGCGATTCAACAGATGGATGTGCCCACAACACAGTATTGGGGGGCAACTGTAACATAAACGGACCCCTAATAGGTATAGGCCCCATAGGCCTAGGGGTGATCAAAGTCGCTGACCTCACCGGAGCAGGCATAACAATCGTAGGCTGCTGCACTGGCCTGGGTACCGCTGCTGCAAGCGGTCCGGTGGGTTCTGGAACAACTGGCTCTGTGCGCCGGTACACAGCGTATGAGGATCCCACCGCAGGTGCCGGTACTAAGGAGGGACGACTGGCAGGGACAGGTACTCTCACCTTAGACCCGGAGACGTCCGAGTCCTTACGTCCTCTTTCTTGCAGGTCAGGTGGAGTCCGGATCCTGGCGGAGGCAGTCTGGCGCAGCTCCCGCAGTTTCAGCTCCAGCCGCATGATCTAGTCGTCCAGGCTTTCGGAGTCGGGATCGATGGTCTCCGCTGTCGCCGTCGGCACTTGGAAGGTGGGTGGTTTGTCCTGCGCAGCCGCTGCAGGCTCAGGTGAGGCGTCCGCTTTCCTCCCTCTGCGGATATTCTCCAGGGCAGCTCTGAATCTCTCTGCATCCTGAAGCTCACGGACAGTTTTCTCCCTGCGAGGCAACTCAGGTGAGGGCCATGGGCTAACCCTCTTCTCTACCACTGTCGGCTGCCAAAATACGTTCGGGCCAATGAAGGAGCCCCGTTCCTGGAAGGTATGATGGGCCGGTTCTGGAGAGCACATAGGTTCTTGCTCGCAGCCAGGGTGGTCCTCATCAAGGTCCCAGTCCTCCGATTTCTTTTTCGGACGGGACACGGCAGTGGCGTAGGGGCCTCGCAGGCCCTCAGCAGGGGTAAATTCAACCTCCTCTCCCTCGCGGAGGTTATGTAGACGTTCTGGGAGGTAGCTCCGCTTGACGGACCTCCTGTTGACATATAAGTCTCGTCCAGTCAGGTAGTCTTTTATAAAACTGAAGCCTCGGTCCTTGTCAAAGGCCACAACCAACCCCGTTCTCCTTTCCAGGCGGGGTTTGGTGTCAGTGTGGCACTCGTGAACGGTCTTTGCCAGTTCTTCGTAGTAAATTTTGGTTTTAGTTGTCTTCTTTATGGCGGCCTCCCGAATCTCTGCCATTAGAGCTGACCACTTGAACGAGGGCTGGAAGAAGTCTCTCCAGGAGCCGTAGTAGGTCTCCGGTTGCGTCCTCGGTGGCGGGCAGGCGGGTCTCTCCGGTCCCGGAGAGTAGGCCGGTGGAGCATCCTCTTGCTCAACACCAGTCACATTCATGGTTAATAAATCAGGCGCCGACATATCAGCAGGAAAGTCCTCACTCCTCAACATGCTCGATCCTTCTCTGGAGAGCGACAGGGTGGTGCCAACAAGTTCAGACAGATCCTCCCATTGCACTGGGAGGCCGCCCCCCAGGTACTCCAGTAAGGGGGAGGCGGAGTCCATTACAGCAGACATGCAAATGTCCAGACAGGGCGGTGGCGCCAGCATACAGCCTTCCCGCACTTTTAGCAGAAGGCGCCAATTTTTACCGCCAATTTAAGATGAAGATGACGCAGCAAACAATTTCAATCCAGCTAAGCGGCCATCTTTGAGCAAAATAGCTGTCTATTCACTGACAGCAAGTGGTGGCTTAAATAAGTAGAAAACAGTCCACACAATGCTATTTTCACACCGCAATTATTACAGTTCACTTTGGCCCAGCAATTTGCAATAAACTAATTAGGGCTTGTCACTTTAAGACAATTTTCAGCACACAGTTTTAAATCCGCTATGGCGCAGGAATATTCGTATCCTGTTCGTGACGCCAATTTATGCAACACGCCAGACCTGCAGGGTATGACGAAGTGAGGTCACAGTTATGGGCAATCTAGGGTACTCACTATATTGGAAGAACCCTGGGCAGGCGCGTGGCAGTGAAGGAGAGGTGGACACAGTTCCTCTGGGGCACGCTCTGTAGATAGGGACCAGGCCTGATGGTAGTTGAGGTGCCCTGGATGTTACAGGTATTTTATGTGCCTGGGGCAAGGTCCGTGTGGTATTCGTGACACCAGTGCCTTTGGACGGTGGCACGCCGGTTGGTGGTTGGAATGATGAAGGTACACAAGCATGCAGTGAACCAAACGTAAACTTTACTGGACAATCCAACTTTGTACAGCAGGTGTAGTACAGTCTTCATATTACAGTTCCACAAGGGGGCTCATTCACAATATGGCAGGCAATCGTCATGCAAGATACGCTGAGGGTAAATTCCACAAGCACTCAGCAGCAGGTTGTACCTTTCTCAGAATCAATGTACAGTGTCCCTTCTAGAACTCCTGCTCTGGCTTTATCTCCCAAGGCCCGGATGTCTAAAAGGGTGGCTTAAATCCTTGGTTACTTTCTTCCTCAGGTATTAGGTTCCTTGCTATGCTTTCTAAAGGTCCTCTGCCCATCAGGGTCACTTTGCTTACCCTGGGTCGCCTCCTCCTATCAGGTGGATAACTGTAGGTTTCTCCCAGGAGGTTGGATCCTGCAACTGGGGTATCTCATCAGAGCTAACTTAGGATCTCTTGTTCTCAGGCAGGCTGGAGCTTCTCAACAGCCTCCTGGACATCACTAGCAGCCAGGGCTATCCAGCTGCATGTCAGGAGCAGGCTTCTTAACCTCTGTCTTCTCAGACTCCTGACTCTGCACTCCCTCTCCCTGTGTGGGCCTGGACATTTATACTAGGGGCTCCCTATCTCCCTCTAGTGTCTGGGATGTCTAACTACACCCAACTAGGCCTGCTATTGCATCATACAGGGGTACATTGCATGTAAAAACACATTAAAACATACATTAAATGCAGAATTAAATATGACATTTCTGTTCCTGGTGAGTAGGAGTAACGCGCACACCAATTGACCCTTGTGTAGTGCCCACCCCTACCTAGTGGGACACTACAATTGCTTTTGAAGTAAAGCCATGGCCTAATAGCACTTAGTGCCTTATTTCCAGATGTGCCTTTGTTCCAGCAATAGATGTTTTTATTCTCTGAAAATCCAGTTTATTTGGTATGCAAATGAGCCAGTAAGGTGCCCAAATGGGCATTACTCTTGCAGGAAGTAGCCCAGACAGCCCCCTGCCACAATGTGTCCACCTTCAAAAGACTTAAAACCACGCCCCAGGTTTTGCATTTATGTGGTTAGGCATCGCCCCCTCCCACACCTGAGCCGACGGGGATTGAAAAAAATGAAGGTAAAAATCTACTTCTGTCAGCTGCAGAGGTGGGAGGGAGGGTGACTTTCTCTCTGCAGCTCACACTCAGACAGAACAGTGCTGCTGTCTTAGAGTGAGCTGTTCAAAAGGACACGCCCCCGATTCCGTAAAAGCCACTGTTAAGGGGGCGGGCCCCTGTGGAGGTGGCTGTCAAGGGGGTGGTATGTTGTGAAAGTCACTGTTAAAGGGGAAGGCTGCTGTAAAGGTCAAAGTTAATGGGGTGGGCTGCTGTGGAGGTCCAATTCAAAGGGATGTGGCATTGTGGGGGGTCAGTGTTTAGGGGTGGGTGGCTGTGGAGGTCACTGTTATAGTGGATAGTGTTGATATCTTTTACCGACACACGCAAACATTAAATGAAATAGATTAAATATACCCGAGCGAAGACAGGTCCTTCAGCTAGTTGCTGATAAAGATGATTGTACAACCTACTGATTCATCTGGTGTATTTAGTTTTTCACACTTGACTTTTCCATTTTGACTTGTTTTTTGAAACAAAAGACCGGCACTTCACTAGTAGAATCTTCGCTTTATTATAGCATAGAGAAAAAAACAGCGCAGATGCGACACGTGTTTCGGCTCAGGCATGAGCCTTTGTGAAGCATTGACTTGTTTTTTGTGGGATAAATAATGACATATGTACAGTGCTATGGAATGAATGGCGCTTTAATAATAAATAATAATAATAACATATTGTTGTGTGATGATGTTCATCCGAAGTCGTATTTACCTAATTTCAAGCCCTTCCAAAGACCAGATTTTTTTTTATTATGTCCTGATACATAAAACTAGAGATAAGCAAAGTTTTGGAAAATTAGAAAACACTTCTCCAAAGTTAGCCAAGAAATTCAATTCAATAAACACCTATAAATGTACAACACAGCCGTGTTCAAATGTAAAACATACCAAATCTTTATTGTTACATACAAAACCTAATAATAAAAAAGATATATATGGCAATGAAGACACAGGAATGACACTGGACTGCTGGTAATGTAGCAATATAATAAATGCAGTAAATCCCATCTACCCCTGACAAGTGCCAAGTAGGTATCAAGTCAATAAGTAATAATAAAGTGCAAAGTGCATGAAAATGGGGATAAACGTGGGAAAAATAGCTGCTCAATATATACAGACCAGTAAATCCATGGCCCCAGGTCATTCCTGTGTCGTCATTGCCATATATATGTTTTTTATTATTATGTTTTGTATGCAACAATAAAGATTTGGTATGTTTTACATTTGAACACGGCTGTGTTGTACATTTATAGGTGTTTATTCATTTCTATCTTTAGCTCACAGCCATTATTGCCTTTGGGTGTTAATTTTGATTGGTGTTGTAAGAAATTCAATTTGTTACAAATTATTTATTCACAAATCACTATAAATCAGGTATACTCAGGCCACTCTACCTCGGGTACAACTACCGTGCTGCGGGTGGGTTGCGGCCATGCTGCGGTGAAGAACCACATGGACAATTAGCCCGCAGCTGCTTTTCATTTAATAATAAAGACTGCACTGTATAATCCTTCTTCATTGTTAATGGCTGTGCTGCACCTTTAAACAGGGGCTTTTGGTGATTGGGGTTTGCCTGGTTAGGTGAGGGGACTATATGCATATTATTGCTGTTCTTGCCTGAGTTCTCCAGCACTGACTATCAGTAGTGTTGAGCGGCATGTCCCATATTCGAATTCGCGAAATTTCGCGAATATTCGAAAGAATATTCGTAAAATATTCGCGAATATTCGAATTCGTTATTATTTCGCATATGCGATAATTCGAATTTTCGCATCGCATAATACATATTATGAGATGCAAAATTCGCATGTGCGCTAATGAAATCGCCTTACGAAGATTCGCAACTCAATTCAATCACTAATGTAAGAATGCAAAGCCCTTTGCCTCTGTTCTGGGACAAGTGCTGATATTCGCCTGTGCGCTAATAAAATCGCCTAACAAAGATTCGCGCCTCAATCACTTTCTAGGCAATGTGAGTAAGATCTGAGCTTTTGGACTTTTGTGAATCAATCGAGATACAGTGGGGGGTGATGACAGTAGTTGACAGAGTACAGATCAATGTAATCTGTAAGGTGGAAACTAAAATAAAAAATACGAATATTCGTAAATCGAATTTTACGAAGTTCGAAGTATTCGCGAATATGGTGCTATACTATATGAATGCACAGGCCTTTGCCTCTCTGTTCTGGGGACAAGTGTAGATATTCGCATGTGCGCTAATAAAATCGCCTTACGAAGATTCGCAACTCAATTCAATCACTAATGTATGAATCATACATTAGTGATTGAATTGAGTTGCAAATCTTCGTAAGGCGATTTTATTAGCGCACATGCGAATATCTACACTTGTCCCCAGAACAGAGAGGCAAAGGCCTGTGCATTCATATAGTATAGCACCATATTCGCGAATACTTCGAACTTCGTAAAATTCGATTTACGAATATTCGTATTTTTTATTTTAGTTTCCACCTTACAGATTACATTGATTTGTACTCTGTCAACTACTGTCATCACCCCTCACTGTATCTCGATTGATTCACAAAAGTCCAAAAGCTCAGATCTTACTCACATTGCCTAGAAAGTGATTGAGGCGCGAATCTTTGTAAGGCGATTTTATTAGCGCACAGGCGAATATCTACACTTGTCCCCAGAACAGAGAGGCAAAGGCCTGTGCATTCATATAGTATAGCACCATATTCGCGAATACGTAGAACTTCGTAAAATTTGATTTACGAATATTCTTATTTTTTATTTTAGTTTCCACCTTACAGATGACATTGATCTGTACTCTGTCAACTACTGTCATCACCCCCCACTGTATCTCGATTGATTCCCAAAAGTCCAAAAGCTCAGATCTTACTCACATTGCCTAGAAAGTGATTGAGTTGCGAATCTTCGTAAGGCGATTTTATTAGCGCACAGGCGAATATCGGCACTTGTCCCAGAACAGAGGCAAAGGGCTTTGCATTCATACTGTATGAATGCAAAGCCCTTTGCCTTTGTTCTGGGACAAGTGCCGATATTCGCCTGTGCGCTAATAAAATCGCCTTACAAAGATTCGCGCCTCAATCACTTTCTAGGCAATGTGAGTAAGATCTGAGCTTTTGGACTTTTGGGAATCAATCGAGATACAGTGGGGGGTGATGACAGTAGTTGACAGAGTACAGATCAATGTCATCTGTAAGGTGGAAAGTAAAATAAAAAATACGAATATTCGTAAATCGAATTTTACGAAGTTCTACGTATTCGCGAATATGGTGCTATACTATATGAATGCAAAGCCCTGTGCCTCTGTTCTGGGACAAGTGTAGATATTCGCATGTGCGCTAATAAAATCGCCTTACGAAGATTCGCACCTCAATCACTTTCTAGGCAATGTGAGTAAGATCTGAGCTGTTGGACCTTTGGGAAACAATCAATTATAAGTGTACTGTAATTTTGTTAAAAAAAAAAAAAAAATACGAATATTCGTTTTTACGAATATATAGCACTATATTCGAAATATTCGCGAAATCGCGAAGTTGCGATATTCGCGAAAAAAATTTGCTTTTCGAATATTCGCGCTCAACACTAAATATCAGCTCTGGAATTCCCACTTCTCCAACCCCAGCGCTCTCCTGTTCTACAGGTGGGAGCCCTTCTTCTGCCGTCTGCTTTTCCTCCTTTTCCACATCATCTAATAAGAATCTATCATCAGGAACATCTGGCTCCTCGTCTCTCTTCATCTTGCTGACTTTTCTAAAATATGGAGACTTTAAAGGATGATTTGGAAGAAGTAAAGCCAGAAAAAGATGAGGATGGTCATCATTAAGACCTGGCCCCAAAGGGGTGCAGACTGGAGGGGAATTGGTTGGCACGCTGGCACCAGAATAATAAAGGCTTCCATTTTATTGGTATTGAATTACATTTACAGCTGATGTAGGAATAAGTAAATGTAGGAATAAATGCATAAAAGTGACGCAGCATAACTCTCCCTGCATTCTCCCTCTCTAAAATTCTTCTATTAATTATTTTCAGCATTACTGTCCCTACCGTGTAATTTCACGTCTCTCCCTATGCTGAGCTCACAGGACAATGGCAGAGACTGTGAGGAATGAGGGTTTTATAGGGCTGTGACTTCACAGCGGATGGCTATCTGTGGATTGGCTGGCTGCTCGGCGTTCACGTTCCCAGGCTTCTTAATTTCACTTTGTAACACGTGCAGCCACCATTTTAGGAAAAACTGATTAATTACCACGAAGCACGAGAAAATTTGTATTTGTTGCGAATCAACGTTTTCCTAAACTTCAGACCGAATTCCGCTTTGAATGCTTCGCTTCGCTCAACACTACATAAAACCATGGAATTAAAAGAGTGTGTACTTTGTTTTTCTCATGACTGTATACACACTCACTGACAAAAAATAACGGCTCAGGAAGGTTGTTGGAAACTTTGAATGCAATGATGATATACAGTATTTAAATAATTACAATATTATAGTGAAAGAATATGTTAATTAAGGAAAACTGTGCAAATGGAAGGAGGCTTTATTATGGAGCTGGGCTGCCTCTAGCCTGGATACAAGATGAGATATAGAAGGTCATGGAGGCATACAGGTTCCATATAGTATCCTGCAGCACATTTGCACACTAGTAGGTTACGGTAGCTGGCATTCCAGCTGGTCCCATAGATGGCAATAAATCTGGTGAGCGGGCAGGCCAAGGAAGTGTTGCAATCTGGTAAAGACATTCCTGGGAAACCCTTGCTGTGTGTGGGCGAGCATTATCCTGCTGACAAATGCCAGTTGGAAGCCCTGCCATGAGAGGCATCACATGGACCGCAGGATGTCCTGCACATATTACTGAGCTGTTAGCGTCTCTCATATCACTACTAGGGGTGGGCGACTGTCGTATGCATTGGCTTTTCAAATCATCACACCAGTAAGGGGGGCAGTGTGTTGCTGCTCAGCAAAGTTAGGATTAATGCGCTCACCTCAAGGCTTCCATGCTCAAATTGTCATGGGAACCCAAACAGAACCTGGATTCATTGCTAAAGACAATACGGTTCCAGTCCATAGCAGTCCAGGTTTCTCATATATGACACCACTTCAAACGAAAGCACTGGCTGCCAATGGCAGGGCATGTTGTGGGCACCATGATAGCACATTTCCTTTTGATAAGCACCTGGAAATGGTCTTGGCAAAGACAAGGTTGTGTAATGAAGGAGCCACATGTGTCTGGATGGTGGACAATGAAACTGTGGGAGCTTCTCATGCGTGTCGGCGGATCAAACAATCCTCTCTACTGCTGGTCTGTCTGAGCTGCCCAGAGCCTGTTTGCAATGTGTGCATTCCTCATCTAACCACCTCTCCCAAAGCCTACTTCCAGCAATAGTGTGTAATAATATTACAGGCTATAGCTACTAGAGAGAGATTGTTGATCCAGGGAGTTATTCTGATTGCCTGATTGGAGTCGGGAAGGAATTTTTTATTCCCCTAAAGTGGGGAAAATTGGCTTCTACCTCACAGTTTTTTTTTTCTGCCTTCCTCTGGATAAACTTGCAGGATGACAGGCCGAACTGGATGGACAAATGTCATTTTTCGGCCTTATGTACTATGTTATGTGCTATGTGTAATAGTCAGAGCAGCCTAAATTGTAGGCAGTTTGTTGAAACTATTCTACTTCTCTCTGTTCAGTGATGTGCCCCCTCTCAAAGTTAGTCAACTGGGTAAAAAGTCTTTGAGTGCATGTCTAGCAGTCAGCAATCTCTCACCAAGAATCGCTATACCCAGAGGATAAGAGGGCAGCAGGGGAAGCACTTTTATGCCTTCTTGTGGCAAGACCAAGTGTCTAAACAGATCAAACCTGTAATCAATTGCATATCTGCCTGAGACATAACTGCATGCTGAGTTTTGCAGCTATCTGACATTTCTTTCTGGGTGCATATATTTTTTATTTATCGATGTGTGAATATAGACATTATGCACATTATTATTTCTTTTGTCACGTGTGCTGGGTGTAATTCTGAGTATCTGAACTTATTCTGTATATATGGACACTGCACGGTACTACGTCTCCTGCCCTGTATACTGGGTGTGATTCTGAGTATCTCTTCTTATTCTGTATACATAGACACTGCACGGTACCACTTCTCCTGTCCTGTATACTGGTTTTAATTCTGAGTATCTCTTCTTATTCTGTATACATAGACACTGCACAGTAACACGTCTCTTCTCCTGCATGCTGGGTGTAATTCTCAGTAACTGCTCGTATTCTGTATACATAGACACTGCACAGTAACACGTCTCTTCTCCTGCATGCTGGGTGTAATTCTCAGTAACTGCTCGTATTCTGTATACATAGACACTGCACAGTACCTCTTCTCTTATCCTGTATTCTGGGTGTAATTCTCATTATCTGCTCTTATTCTATATATATGGACACTGCACAGTACCTCTTCTCTTCTCCTGTATGCTGGGTGTAATTCTCATTATCTGCTCTTATTCTGTATATATGGACACTGCACAGTACCACTTCTCCTGTCTTGTATACTAAGTGTAATTCTCAATATCTGCTCTTATTCTGTATATATGGACACTGCACAGTACCACTTCTCCTGTCCTGCATACTGGGTGTAATTTTCAGTATCTGCTCTTATTTAGTGAGGAGCAGCATAGACAATATTTGTTTTCATGATATTTAGCAAATTTATGGCTTAATATTTGCCATAAATTAGCAAATTCGAGAATTTGCAATCTCTAGTCATTATTTTCTTGATTGCAAAAATCGGCAATGTAGTTCATGCATATTGCATGTGCAATACCGGTGTGGCTCACTTTTGCTGAATTTGTCAAGCTGCTAGAAGTTTCCTGAGACTAGAGAAAATGGTTGGCAGCAACTTTCGTGAGTGTGGGGAAGAACTCCTGATCACTGTAAGTAATTTTACATTATAGCACTGTTTTTGATTTACATTTCGCATGCATGGTAGAACAATAGCTTTATATGCAGATAGAGTGCTCTAATATATTCGCAGTTGCGCAAATCGGCACTAATGATGCACATATTTTTTTTGCAATGCATAAAACTTCACATTTTATCAGGTCTGAGTAGATATTACTGATTGGTGTACTAAGTATTGTTGCATATGTATCAAATCGTTTTTTTTTTACGCATTAAAAGCACACAGAGCTATGGGGACAGGGTATTGCGGATGTGCTAGCGGCCATCTAGCAACCCGCGTCCTCAGCTCTATACAAAAAATCCCGGTAACAGGTTCCCTTTAACACAACTTAGTTGCATAAAGAGTTTACTAAACGATGATAAAAGATATATACAAAGATAAAGTAAAGTAACAGTCATCGCAAGTCATAAGACAGATGGGCGGGCTCCATCGACCAGCACCCAACATGGCACTCGGCCGACACCCATAAGATACAAAGAGAGGTGATAAGAGCAAAACATCACCCTGATGATGTCTTCAATGTAGCTCAGCTTTCTGTTCCAAAACTAAGTGTTTTCTACTCTCCTGGCCCCTCCTTGCCCCCCTAAAGGTCAGTACGCATCTATAGTTACCTCATACTGCCGAAATGTGGCCAGGTTTGAACATCACTAAATAATTTCATGAAGATATAGGGGAAGAACCAATTAAAAACCTTGCTTTACAGGGTATCATTCTCAGTATCTGCTCTTATTCTGTATATATAGACACTGCACAGTACCACTTCTCTTGTTCTATATACTGCGTATAATTCTCAGCAACATAAAGACGTCACCCATGTTTTTCTATAGGGCTGAAAATTGTCAGACCCTGTGCTGTGTTCCACTGCAGAATTATCATTCCTCAGTGTGAATAATTGTTGTGGATTTTCTGAAGCTGAATGTCTCCATTCATTTCAACAGGGGATGCTGTCTGCTAGAAATCCACCCTTAACTTTCCTCTCCTTTAGGATGGAAAGTTAAAGAGGACCTTTCATGGGCTCAGACAATATCAAATAAGTAGTGGGTTGTGTAGGCCATAGTGAAGGGATGTAAGATTGCTTATTAGTTTATCTGCCCCGCTCCGTTCGCCTGCTGTGCCCCCTTTTTACTTTTCTAGCCTGGTATGTAAATTAATATCATCTGTACAGGGAGCAGGAGATGACCCTGTTTTTCAATGGGCGTCTCCTTCTCCCTGGCTGTGAGCTGCCCAATCGCAGTGGAGAGCGTCACAGCCAGGGAGAAAAAAAATCTGACCTTCTCCCTGGCTGTGACGCTCTCCGCTGCGATTGGGCAGCTCACAGCCAGGGAGAAGGAGACGCCCATTGAGAAACAGGGTCATCTCCTGCTCCCTGTACAGATTATATTAATTTACATACTAAGCAGTAAAAGTAAAAGGGGGGCACAACCTCCAAACTAGTAAGCGATCTTACATCCTTTCACTATGCCCTACACAACCCACTACTTATTTGATGATGTCTGGATCGATTAAAAGTCCTCTTTAATTTGCATATCTTTTTCCCAGAAACCCAGAGGACCGTTTGCTGGCCTATAAAACTCCTCACACCTACTAGGTGACCAGGTGCTTGCCATAAGGAGTAATAGCATCCCTCAGATCGTGACCAAGGCCTCTCACCTAGCTAAGCCAGTTCTCTCTGATCTGATAAGAGGCAAACTAAGTTTTGCTTCAATGCCTGCTTAAAAGGCTACAAATTGACTTATTGGATTGATACCTAACATCTAGTAACATAAGAAGCCTTCTATTCCTTTTGGAAGGAAAGCTAATTTGCACACCCAGAGGAGGATTGTCTTGACTTGTAAGACTCCTCACATGGTTGAATATCTTTCTCCCAAATTAAATTTCAAAATATTCTAACAAATCTGGATTTTTTTTTAAATTCAGGGCAAATGTTTATTCACCAAACAATGAGAATGAACTGAGATTCAGACGGGTATATCATCAAAAATAAATCCTTTATTGAATAAATAACATATAGACGAGAACGTGAGACAACAGATAAAAAATGGCTACATCTGAGGAGGCATATCAGCACTAGTGTCACACCCACTGTGAAGTGCTTTGGAGCATAGCTCCGTTTCTTCTGGCATGATTACACCACTACTTTTTCACTGTATCCACACCTTCTGCGGCACAGTGTCTAAGGAAGGCTTTGCATAGCCGAAAACGTTTACACATATTGCCGTATGTTGCTTTGCTTCAATTTGGAAAACAAAATAAAAGAAAAACACAAAGAACATCACGTTTAGCTCCTCAGATGTAGCCATTTTTTATCTGTTGTCTCACGTTCTCGTCTATATGTTATTTATTCAATAAAGGATTTATTTTTGATGATATACCCGTCTAATCTCAGTTCATTCTCGTTGTTTGGTGTATCTATGTACACTGAGTGGGTTTTTACTTACTTTTTCTGAGTCTATTTAACGTAGTATATCTAATTACCGTTTATGTGTATGTATATGTTTTGTGTAACCTACTTGTAATAATCAAATGTTTATTCAGTAGAATCAATTCAGTCATTTATAGTCTGCATCCCGAGAAGTAGTAGAAGTTTGGATATGGATGAGCATAATTTCAGTGAGACAGCTAGTGATGGGTGTGAGATCTCTGGCTCTGTCATAGGTTTGGCTGGAGAAAGGGAAGATGGGACCCCAGGCATTGAGGTCCAATATTCCAGTGATAAGGAGCTTCTGCTGTCAGCCAGGTTGCACTGCCTCAGCCCACCCTTACAGCCATGCAAAACACTGTGTGTTGTTGCTGCTGACACCGTTATATAATCCCAATCCACAGTGGTCTTAATTAGTATTGATCGAGCACCAAAGTGCTTGTGTGATCTGGCGAACACATCGGTATGCTCGTGTGCGCTACCGAGCACCCGAGTATAATGGAAGTCAATGGGAGAACCCCAGGCACCCCCTGCTCGGAAAAGAAGAGGGTGTCTGGTTCACAAAAAAAGGTTAGAAAATAATGGAAACCCCATCAAAATGGTTTAGAAACAGTATTAAGAGGATAGCTGGATGTGTCTTGGACTCCTATTATCTATGACATACAATAGACAACCACACAAGGGCTATATGCCAAAAGCCAGGAATGTGCAAGCCATCAATCTATCCATGAGACAGATAACAGTCAGCATACCTTACAATGGCAGCCTTGTGCACTACGAGACATTCCAAACCATCTCTCATCTGACTGAGAGCCAGTAAGCCTCAAAGTTACTTCAGATCTATTGGATGGCTTGGGTGTACCTGCGCACCTAGATCAGTATCATTAGGGTGACAAAAAGTTTTCTGATTGTCCTAACATAATATTCACTAACCTTTCTATACAGTTTTGTCATGCAAAAACTAATTTGCATAAACATGGGCATAGGGGAAAGACATGCCAATGAGCAGAATCTGCCTTGTTTTTCAGCTGAAAAACCATTTGCATGGAAAATGTGCGATCTACGCTACTCATGAACAGTGCCATCTATTGGTTTCATAGTATTATGACAAGACTATTAGTTTTGTCATAAGAATATAAAACCAATAGTTTGCGCTATTCATGACTTATGAACAGCGCCATCTATTGGTTTCATAGTCTTATGACAAGACTATTAGACTATGAGTCTTATGACAAGACTAATAGTGTAGCCTTTTGCATGTAAAATTTGCGATACAAAATTAGCGATTAGATTATTCACGATCTACATTACTTATGAACAGTGCCATCTATTGGATTCATAGTCTTGTCATAAGACTATGAAACCAATAGATGCCGCTTTTCATGAGTCATTACAAGCAGGGCAATAGTCCTCAGATAGACCCTAGCAAGCTTATATTACTGCAGATAAAGTGCTAGAAGATGTGTGAATGATAGCAGCAATCCGATATACACCTCAGTGTTAGCGCAGGCTATTATAGGCTGAGTGCTACACAGTGTGTGGACTGTGTTGAGTAGTGTGCCCCACTTACTAGCGCCCCAACAATATGAACAGCGCCATCTATTGGTTTCATAGTCTTATGACAAGACTATTAGTCTTGCCATAAGACTATGAAACCAATAGATGACACTGTTCATGAGTAGTGAAGATCGCAAATGGTTTTTCAGCTGAAAAACAAGGCAGATTCTGCTCATTTGCATGTCTTTCCCATATGCCCATGTTTATGCAAATTAGTTTTTACATGACAAAACTGTATAGAAAGGTTATTGAATATTATGTTAGAACAATCAGAAAACTTTTTGTCACCCTTATGATATTGATCTAGGTGCACAGGTCCACCCAAGCCATCCAACAGATCTGAAGTAAATTTGAGGCTTACTGGCTCTCAGTCAAATGAGGGCTGGTATGGAATGTCTCATAGTGCACAAGGCTCTCATTGTAAGGTATGCTGACTCAGTCTGTCATCTGTCTCATGGATAGATTGATGGCTTGCATATACCTGGCTTTTGGCATATAGCCTTTGTGTGGTTGTCTATTGTATGTCGTAGATAATAGGAGTTTAAGGCGCATACAGCCATCCTCTTAATGCTGGTTCCAAACCATTTTGATGGGGTTACCATCAATTTCTAACCTTTTTTTGTGAACCAGACATCCTCTCTTCTTCAGAGCAGGGGGTGCCTGGTTTGATGCTCGGGTCTCCCATTGACTTTGCATTAAATTGTACTCGAGCAACCGCAGTATTCAGCGCAGTATACAGCAGTTCGGCCGAGCATGCTCGCTCATCACTAGTCTTAATTTCAGATTTGCTCCTGCCACTGTGTCCAAAAGCATCACTTGTATTATGCATCATTTTATAGCTCTATTCAGCCAGCAATGTAAAGTTTAAATATTCTCATTCTGGCTGCCATAGATTTGCTCCTGCCACCGTGTCCAAAAGCATCACTTGTATTATGCATCATTTTATAGCTCTATTCAGCCAGCAATGTAAAGTTTAAATATTCTCATTCTGGCTGCCATAGCAATGTCCAAGGACAATAATCATATATCTTTAGTACTGTATAATACTCGAGCACAAGGTTGTGGTGACCAGAATTAAACATTTGTTATCTGTATTGCTAGATGTACTAAAATAATAATGCAACATAGGAAAAGATGCACAATACTGTTATATAGTTACATCAGTTTTATTTCTGGGGGGAATGTCTGGATTTATGCAACACTTGTTCAAGTCTCAAAAAGTAAACAGTGCTTTCTGGAACTAGGGATTCTGTGCAGCAATTCTTGTGTTGAAGGTTGATTGGCTCCTAATCATAGGGAGCTGGATTCTAGTAAAAGTGTTAATTGTTTGTCAACATCTTAAAATCTATTCTTTTGTTTGAGCAAAATGACTTTATGATGGCTGCTCATATCCTTATGAGACCAATGACTAGATAGATAGATAGATAGATACAGTAGATAGTTATGACTTTCAGTTGGGTACATTCAAAATAATAAAAAGAGTTTATATGCTCATGGGCAAATTATTTATTCAGCAATAAAGAGAATCTGTTTCCTCCGAATCTGAGGCCCCATGCCTGAGACAAGACCTACCGCTCTTCTGACATGTCAATTAGGGGTGGGCGATATGGCCTAAAATCTATATTGCGATATAATTTGAATCATGTGCGATATGCGATATATATTGCGATATATTATTTTCTTCTGTATTTATACAAAAAAAGCAAATTAATTAACTTTGCAAGAAATTTTTAATATGTGTATTGTGTAACACATCTTTTTCCAAACAATGTAAAGATGAAGTGTTATTAAAACACACATTTCTTGAAAATAAAGTGCAAATTGCAAAATGTAAAATAAATAACATCACATTTCTTTTCCTCCTATCCTGATTACTTAGGCCCCCCTCCATTCACATCGCCGTTTCTCCTTTTTGGCTCAGTTGAGGAGCAGGAGAACGGAAAGGACGGATTCGGCACATAACTGACCACTAACTGAGCGTAACAGAGCCTAAAGACCCCATAGACTATAATGGGGTCCGTTCTGTGTCCGCTCAGAACATAATTTTTGAGCGGAGACAAAAGTAGTGCACTTTCGTCTCCGCAAAAAAAAAAAAATAATCATGTTCTTAGCGGACACTGAACGGACCCCATTATAGTCTATGGGGTCTTTAGGCTCTGTTACGCTCAGTTAGTGATCAGTTAACTGCAGAATCCGTCCTTTCAGTTCTCCTGCTCCTTAACGGAGCTGGAGAACGGAAAGGAGAAACAGTGATGTGTGAACGAACGAGCCCTTACTTATATTGCACAAAAATAAAAAGCTGCACATATTTGAACGAAAAAGCCTTCAAGTTCAACAGGTTTCTTTACGGTAAACAGTTAAAGGGAACTTGACAAGTGTCATCAACTTTGTGCTGCTGTTAGTCTGGGCAGCATAAAGTAAGGACAGGTGAGTTGATTTCATCAGTCTGTGTAGTTTAAAAGTAAGTGGTTGCCCGAGAACCAACATCACACTCATTACAGACTGGGCCTGGAAGAGAGTCCCGGCCACCTGAGAAGAGTCCTGGTTATTCATGAATTCCTGCTCTCCTGCCCCCCTGCTGATGAATGACAGGCTTCTGCCTAGCTCCCTTTCTTTCTAGGAGAGAACTGCCAATCATCAGCTGATGGTGGAGAGCAGGAGAAGGAGAATATGAATAACCGTCCCAGGACTCTTCTCAGGTAGATTTGACTATTTTCGAGGCCTGAGCTGCAATGTTTATGACGCTGGTTCTCAGCAACCACTTACTTTTAGCTGATGAGTGACACACTGCTCAAATCAGCATTTTTGTCATTATTTTATGCTGCGCTGTGTCAGTGAGGTCAGCATAAAGGTGATGACAGGACAGGACAGTACAGGTTCCCTTTAAATATATAACAAATTGCAAACTTGCAAATCAAAATGTAGTGCGAGTGCGACTGAACATCAGCCTTGCGTGCCGTTACATTTAATATCTCCTTATTGGTCCAGAGGACCTGAGCGAGCGTTACCTTCGCACACTCACTGAATAGTTTTATTAAAATTCTACTTTATTGATATCCTTTTAAAATCACTTCGTGTTAGACAAGGAACTAAAAAATGTGATTAAAATTACTGAGGGAGGCCACGTCCCTTCCCTATAAACTGAACTCCCTGAGTAATTTTTTTATCACATTTTTGAGTTCCACTTCCTTGTCTAACACTAGTGATTTTAAAGGATATATCAATAAAGTAGAATCTCTCAATAAAACTATTCAGTGGCCTCGGGTGCGTTGCACGCCTCCTGAGGGGTCCTGTCAATTACATAATGCAGTAAAATGCACTTCAGCCAAGGTTTTTCGCCAGGAACACAAGTTTGTCCACAGTCTCGGGCTTCAGTGCAGATCGGTGGCATGTTACTATATTGCCACTGGTGCTGAATGCCCTTTCTGAAGGGGCACTTGTGGCAGGAATGCAAAGATATTTCTTGGCTAGGCTTGCCACCCTGGGAAAATTAGCCTGGTGCAACCTCCACCACTCCAGTGGGTCAGCTTCTCCTTCTACATCCAGTGCCTGCAGGTAACTCTTAAGCTCAATTTTAATCGCTTCTCTGTCGGTGAGGGCGGCTGGGCCAGGCTGAGCAGATGCATTTTTTAAAAAGCTGCCCAGACTTCGTTTACTCCTCTTGGGTTCTTTCTGGGCTTCTCCATCAGCTCCTGTGCTTGTGTGTGATGGTGGTGACTCTGTGGCAGACACAGCTTGATTCTCTAGCAGTGCCTGAATTTCTGCTGCTGCCTTTGTAAAGATGAACTCTCTTCGGTCATCTGCTATATATGATGATCTGAAGCGTGGGTCGACCAAGGAGGCCATATCCAGGAGGTCATCAGTTGCAACGTCCGAGTACTTCTCATTTAAATACTTGAGGATGGCTGTCTTCATGTCCTTCGTCAGTTCTGTGTCAATGTCATCATCAGCTAGAGGAAGAACTGTGTTGTTTAGAAGGTGAAGCACAGGTTTGACAGTCGACACACTCACATACTCTTCTCCAGACAGAGCATCTGTAAACTCCAACAGGGGACTGAGGGTCTTGTTCATAGATTCCAACACATCAATGTCCTGCCAAGTTGGTACCAGGTGCCTGGTTTTCCGGTCTGCTTTCAGGACCTGTGATATGGCCTTCTCTTGTTCGAGCAGCCGCTGAATCATCTGTTGTCGAGACCCCCATCTTGTTGGTGTTTCAGTGATGAGGCGGTGAGGAGGCAGGTTTAGCTCAGCCTGGGCATTAGCCATTTCTCTCTTCCTTTTCCAAGCGTAAGAAAAGGCACTCACTATTTTCTTACATTTGCCAATGGCATGTTCAACACGGGCGTCTCTCACACTTCTCTCTAAGGACAAAATTGTATATCGTTAGCAGCACATCAACCCCTGCATAATGTAACTAGTCTAGGACTAAAAGATACAGGTCGTCTACCTACCTATGGCGAGGTGGAGCCTGTGACCAAAGCACTGCAGTCTTGTCCAGCCGTTAATTTCCACTGCTTTCACAATATTTGCGCCATTGTCGGTGGTTATGCAGACTTGTAACTCTTCTTTAAGTCCCCATGACTCGAGCGCTTCCTTCAATCCCTGAGATATCAGTTCACCTGTATGATCCTCGGGAAAATAAGATGTCTGTAGGCATCTGCTGCACAACTTCCACTCGTCATTGATGAAGTGGATTGTGAGACTAATGTAAGGCTCCATTGTGCGACTTGACCACAAGTCCGTAGTAGTTGCATAGTATTTTATGCTCCGGAGTTCGTTCTTTACTTGCTCGCGGACTTTGTCATACAGTTTGGGCACTTCAGTTTGGCTAAAGTATTTGCGGCTAGGTACCTCGTAACGTGGATCAAGTGTCTTAATCATGTTCTGAAAGCCGCTTTTCTCCACTGTAAGAAACGGCACCATGTCCTTACACAGGTACAGGGTAATGGCATTTGTAATATCAATCCACCGCCGATTTTTTTTGTCATACGGAGTGCCTTTAGAAAATGCTTTCACAATATCGGTCTGCTGGTGGGCAGGCCCGGCAGGGCCACCTTTTTTCTTTCCAATAGACTGACTGGCCTTTTGTGGAGGAGGGCGCAGTTTTTGGCTATCTTGGTATTCCAAAACGTGCTTCATTTTGAGGTGATGAAACAAATTGGTTGTATTCCCTCTCTTCGTAATTATTGTCGCCCGGCATATTTTGCAGATTATATTTTTCTGCTCCACATCCGACTCCTTAAACCCAAACCAGGTCCATATGACAGATGTTGCACCGGTCTTCTTTATGAGCACCTCCGGCTCCTCCTCCCCACATGCTGTAAGCTCCTCCATGAAGTTGATCTTGATGACATATAGGGCACCTGCAGGAAACTATTATTTTAGCAATCGAATCGAGTACTCGTCTCTAATAAGACAAACCATCTCTTAAACTATTACTAACGTATCGCTAATTGCTTTTTAAAAACAATATTTTTATGTGGTATTCAATTCATTGTATAGCTAGCAAATCATCAGCGATCAGATTCAGCGGCCATTTGCTGTCAGTCAGCGTCAGACAGAGTAGACCCATGGCATTAGCCAATTGCCATCATCAGACATGTCCCCCAGAGCCAGTGCCATCATCTTCTATCAGACTGTGTGATGACTGTGCAAATGCCATGGGGCTAATCTGATGGCACTGGCTCACTGCTGGGGGACACATGTCTGATGGCAAATGCCACATGGGGCTAATCTGATGGCACTGGCTCACTGCTGGGGGACACATGTCTGATGGCAAATGCCACATGATGGGGCTAATCTGATGGCACTGGCTCACTGCTGGGGGACACATGTCTGATGGCAAATGCCACATGGGGCTAATCTGATGGCACTGGCTCACTGCTGGGGGACACATGTCTGATGACTGCAAATGCCATGGGGAGGATCTGATGGCACTGGCGCACTGGGGGACACATCAGACATGGCCCCCCCAGCATTTGAGCCAGTGCCATCAGATCAGCCCCATGTGGCATTTGCATTTTGCCATCATCAGACTTGTGTCCTGTCCCCCAGAAGTGAGTCAGTGGCAGTGCCAATCAGACTCGATCTCAACCCCATGTGGCATTTGCCATCAGAGATGTGTCCGCCAGCAGCAGTGAGCCAGTGCCATCAGATAATGTGGCCATCAGATCAGACATGTGTCCCCCAGCAGTGTGAGCCAGTGCCATCAGACAATGTGGCCATCATATCAGACATGTGTCCCCCAGCAGTGTGAGCCAGTGCCATCACATAATGTGGCCATCAGATCAGACATGTGTCCCCCAGCAGTGTGAGCCAGTGGCCCAGTGCCAGAATCAGATAATGTGGCATTTGGATTTGCCATCACATCATCGGACTTCATGCGTCTCACTCTCCTCCCCTGCGGCTGCTATACATTCAGAGAGCATCATGCCATCATGGTCTTAGACTCTCAGGCCATCAGCAGAAGATTATCATTCACTTCTGAGGCATCAGCCCCCATCCATGGCCATCCTTTCCTTATCCGTTTTCTCTAACCAACCACCCCCCCACCCCGATCCTCCGCAGTCGACAGAGTGCCCCCTCCGATCCTCCGCAGTCGACACAGAGTCCCAGACAGCCCCCCTACAAGAGCGACAGCAGCTGTGATAACACTTACCTTTCCTGCAGGCCAGGGTGCGCGCACGGCTCGGCAGCGGCTGGTTAATGGAGTCCGCGGTGTGGCGTCTTCTTCCAGCACTGGCGGGAGCTCACTGACGTCACACACAGCGTCAGCTCAGCGGCCTGACGCTGTGCGCACGCCGGCCCTGCCCCTGGCCAATACTACAGCGGTATTGCGGAGTCCAAAAGAAGCTAAAGGTAATGATTCAGGTGGTGATATTGCAGTACGGCGATATAGGCGATATGGCGAAAATCCATATCGTGGCCCAAATTAATATCGCATATCGCCTATATCGCCTATATCGCCCACCCCTAATGTCAATAATAGAAACTGCTTTCAATTGACTCAAATTCATCTGCAATGCTGTGAATATTACCAGACACTCTGACATCAGATAGCCACATATCAGTGTAATGCATGAGTTAAAACTATACATTGCTTCCTAAAAATGCTAATTATTTAGCTAGAAATCAAGAGAAATTATTTTTGGATTAGTACAAATACTTATTTTTGGGAAAATTCTATTTGCTGCAAAGCCGAATTTCATAGTGCTTTGTGGCGGTAGAAAAAAAAAATTCATACTAACCTCATCCGTTTAAGTGCGAAGAGCTGGCCGCTGCCATCTTGATTGAAGATCTCACACAATATCACGCCAGCCGACGAGTTTGGTATTGCCACAATTTTACTGAGTCTGAATAAGGATGTTGTGTCATTTTTAGTGCAGTGAACAATCTGATGTCTACACTCCAAAAAACTTCAGAATTTTTTTATTTTTATTTTATTTTACCCCACAAAGATTTCCTGTTTTCCAATACAAGACATGGTAAATTGAATGGCAGTATTAAAAAATGCATCTTGTCCCGCAAAAATGTGAAGGGAAAAATAAAAAAGTTATGGCTATTGTAACGTAGGGAGGAAAAATCTAAAATGTTAAAATGAAAATAGGCTCAGCCTTTAGGGGGTTAAAGCCCTCACATAATGAAGTCTAGGCTTGATAGGAAGGTAGCAATTTTCCCATAGACAGCAATGGTAATTCATTGAATTGTATGGGAGAAGCGCACAGAATATCACTTGTTAAACTCCACAAGGCGGAACTTAAAGAGGACCTTTCAAAGGTCCTGACATTATCATGTAAATAGCTGGCTGTGTTGTGTAGGGCATACTGAAGGCATGTTATATCGCCTACTATTTTCCCTATGCATTGCTCCATTCCCCGCTGTTCTTGTTTCCTGTTTGGTATGTAAATTCATTCCATCGGTACAGGGAGGAGGAGATGCCCCTGTTTCTCAAGGCTGGCTGTGAGCTGTCCAAGTGCAGCAGATCTCATCACAGCCAGGAAGAAGGTGAGTTTTTTTTCTCCCTGGCTGTGACACAGTCCTCCGTCTCATCCTCCCTGTACAAATGGTATGAATTTACATACCAGGTGCGAAACCAGAAGGCGGGGCTGGGGGGGGGGCAGCACATAGGTAAAATGGAAAGCAATATAATATGCCTTCAGTATGCCCTACACAACTAGCTATTTACATGATAATGTTAGGACCGGTGAAAGGTCCTCTTTCAAAAAATATATATATTTCTACAAATTTTCACAATTAGCGGACACAAAAAAAAAGGAGTAGCTGATATCAACCCTCCTTTCTCCTTAAAAAAAATTCTTGTAAATAGCATCACCCAAATCGACCAACATGTTTAATTTTAAAAAGGAAACTTGTTTTGCCAGTACTATCAATGGTGTACAAAGACTACACCAATGTATTATCGCAGTAATGGAAGGGACCTGAGAAATGGAGGGCAGCTATTAAACAATGTAAAATATAATTGGTAAATTGATGTGTCCGTGTTTGTTTAAACTTTGGTCCGCAGATACTCCTGTCCTCATTTCTCCAATGGGGAGCACCATTTCACAATCACCAACATCAGAGGAAGAGCCAGCTCCATGGGAGGCAGTAGCAGAGAACATCACTGCTCACACTTCACGAAAGAGGGGACTCCCAGACACTGTTTCGGCGTCAGGTACCCGGGCTATGATTGACAGTCCTGTGCTGGAGTATCTAAACAGAAATAGTGCTGAGGGCCCAAAGAAAACACTGCTAAGGGGTCCAGCCACATGCCTTTAGCGTGTTCCCTAAGATCGGCACCTTGGATGCCTCAATGCAATCCAAGCAATGATAGAGCTGTTTGTAGAGTATATCAGGTAACAGGTTGCTTACTGTATCAGGGCCCCGCGCCCTCAGGCAACTACACTCAGGATTCTGGAATCCTCCCCACCACTTTTTTCTCAGGATTGGCCAACCAATTACAGGCCTGTACACTACTACCCTGGAGTCTCCAGGCTATAATTTTTTGGACAGTATATTACCTCAGTTGTGGAACAAACAGAGGTAAGGTCATTCACTCATCAGGGGCAGGATCCTATACCTGGCAGATTTTTGGATCTGTGGGTGTACAATACACTACTCACAAAAAGTTTGGGATATTTGGCTTGTGGGTAAATGTACTTAATGTGAATGCATATGTCAAACTGTTCAATTTTTCAGTACCTTTTACACAACTTGCTGTTCTGTAACAAGGAACTTAACCTGCAAAATTCACAACAGGTGTTTGATCCATGAATCGCCCAATAAATTTTCTGTTTCAATTAGAATTGCCAAACGTCCTATTGAATAAAGATGGAGTAGGCTGCTGCAGCGTGATCAAGTGGGTGAGGTAAGTTGTTGGTTGGTTTGTTTTTTAACCCCTAAATGGCCATATTCTTTTTCATTCTGTCTCTGTCTTAAGAAAGCTATTATTTAGGCTACTGTCACACTTGCGGTAGCCTTTTCCGACAGGCTGTTCCGGCGGTGGAACAGCCTGCTGGATCCATGCTACCGCTAGACCACCGTGCGCCAGAAGTCCGCTCTGGCCCCATTCACTATAATGGGGGTGGGCTGGAGGTCTGGCCGCAGCACGGCAAACATGCAGAGAGGTGGCCGGACAAAAACCACAGCATGCTTTGCTGTGCTGTGGCCGGACCTCCGGCCTGCCCCCATTATAGTGGTAGGGGACAGAGCGGACTTCCGGCAGCACAGTGGACTAACGGTAGCACGGATCCCGCAGGCTGTTCCCATGCCTGAAGAGGCTGCCGGAAAAGACTACCGCAAGTGTGAAAGTAGGCAGAAAATAATAAAGTGAAGTTCGGGTCCCCATTGACTTCAATGGGGTTCGGGTTCAGGGTCAAGTTCGGGTCCTGAACCCGAACTTTGACCTGAAGTTCAGCTGAACCCGGCGAACCCAAACTTCCACAGGTTAAGAGCACAGAGGTTCCATCTTCGGACTAAACTTTATAATTTTTTGCCTGAAGAAGGAGCCTCTTCTGTATTTATTAATACAAAAGTAATTTTTTTCTGGATAACACAGTTCTATGCAATTTTTGCTACAGATTACATGAATAGGGCAATTGGCAATGGTTTTGGTTGGCGTGGAGAGTTTTTTTCTAATAGTTTTTTTTTTGTCATATTTTTTTTACTTATTTTGCAAAATAATAAGTTCCCAAAGGGGTAATTTAAAGGGACACTGACAGGCCCAAAAAGCATATTTAGGTATATATATATGACAGTACAGGTCCTATAAAGTGTATTAGAATCATCTAAGTATCCCCCCTGTCCACCTTATTAATACAGTAAAAAGAAGTTTTATAACCTGCTTTCATCGTGTTCAATCTGCCCAAGGGGCGGTGTTTCCTCTCCACTTGCGCCCAGCCAGCCTCGCCACAACTGCCGTTTGAAGCGCCGCCCAGCTAATCAATATTCACTTCGCTGGGCGGCTACTAGTGTCCCCGGCCATCTTCAGCGCATGCGCCCGGCACCCTCACTGGCCGGGATCGCATCGCGCTTGCGCACAGTCTGATTCCAAGAGGCCGATGCAGCCTCTGCTTAATGCGCATGCGCCGGGCACAGCAGCGCTTCAAAGTAGCCGCCTAGCGAACTGAATATTGATTAGCTGGGCGGCGCTTCAGACGGCAGTTGTGGCGAGGCTGGCTGGGCGCAAGTTTATGAAACACCGCCCCTTGGGCAGATTGAACACGATGAAAGCAGGTTATAAAACTTCTTTTTACTGTATTTATAAGGTGGACAGGGGGGATACTTAGATGATTCTAATACACTTTATATAACCTGTACTGTCATATATATACCTAAATATGCTTTTTGGGCCTGTCAGTGTCCCTTTAAAGACCTCTGGGGGACACTGACACTTTTCTTTCTTTATGTTGTACTTTTTCCTTCTTATTTTTTATTTAAGTTTTTTAAAATGTTTTAAATAATGTTTTACCTATTAATATATATATATATATATATATATATATATATATATATGTATATATAATATTTGCCATATAATATGTCCCCCAAGAGACCATTGAGGGACCTCTAGGGGGCACTGAATTTTTTTTGGTACTTTGCACTATTTCCACTGTAACTGGAGGATGCAAAGGAGCCCTAGCTAAAACCCTGCTGCTCTGCTCTGCCCCAGAGACACCAGGAGATCATGTGATCACTGGGTCCAATTGTGGAAGTGGCATGGATGCTTCCTCTATTCAGTGCATTGGGCTAATTGAGCGCTATGCATCTAATATTATTTAATAATTATTATACAAAGGTTTTCATATGCTTGCCTAGGTTATCATCACTAATGACAATATGCCTTCATGTTTGCTTTTATTTGACTATATAAGGAACTCAAACATGACTATGGCGGAGTTACGCATAACTGTCGGAGGCGGAGTTACGCATAACTGTCGGAGTCGAGAGTCATCACTAAACTCAGAAACCAAGATGGACAAGTGTATTGGGGAACACTTATTAATATTAATCATTAAATAAGATCCAGCCTGTAGCCATGCAGTCTACCTTTACAAACATCAGTGAAAAAATCGGTTGCTCTAAAGAGCTCACTGATTTTGAGCGTGGTACTGTAATAGGTTGCCACCATTACATCAAGTCAGTTTGTGACGTTTCTTCCCTCCTAGATATCCCAGATATTCCATTCACCTGTTTCCATTGATCCCATAGACTTTAAAGGCTCCCATACACAATAGTGTATTGTCAGTTTTAACGGTGTGTTCACCCTACAGTCTGTGTACGGAGAGCCCCCAACTGTCCCTCGACAGATGATGTCAGGGGAGAGAAGGATCAGGAAAAATGAATATTTTTGTCCTATCCTTTTGTTCTCCCAGGAGTTATCAGGAAGAGGCTTTCTACTGTCTCCTCATAAAATACACAAATTCTTTCAGCCGAACCAAAAGTGGATGTGTCTGAGGGAACTAGGAGAAATAGCTATTAAATGTGTATGGCAGCCTTAAAGGATCACCAACTTTTCAGAAATCCTTTGATATGTCAGAGACATCAAAAATTTTGATTGGTGGGGGTCTGAAAGCTGAGACCCCCACTGATCCTTTGAATGAGGGGAAAGAAGTGTGTGCATATCATGCTCTCTCTCCTCTCTGCTGAGAACAGAATAGAGATGGACCCATAGACTTCTATGGAGCCCATCTAGTAAGCGAGGAGAGTGTTATGCATGTGCTTCTCTCCCCTCATCCACTGATCTAAAACTTTTGACATATCAAAAGGTTCTTGAAAAGTTATTGACCCTTTAAGTGGAGTGACACCATTCATGCTTGACCACCGCTAAACTACTGTAAGAAGGAAGAGGTGGATGAGGAACCTCACTCCTGTGAATCAATGATAACAGCATCCTTTAAGTCATGTTTTCAATAAAATACAGTAGTCACAATAGTCAAATGTTTGCTAATAGCCTGCAATTCTATGTATTCTTTGTGCTACCTGTCATTGCCAAATTGTTTAGCTTGTGTTTATCTAACCTATCATTAATTATTTAAAATTGTATATCTGGCAATAGAATCCTTTTAAACCTTCTCAGTACTATAATATCTTGCCCGAGCTACCTTGCCTGTTCTTTCTGTGAAATTGTTTGTTTGCTTGTTTTGGATCTGACCCAGACTGTATCCTGACTCTGCATTTGGATCACTGCCTGCCCTGTCCATACTATTTATTCTGGTGTCTTTTTTTAGAAATGCCATCTACAAGCTGTCAGCGATTACCAGAGATGATACCTAAGGATTCCCTGCACAAAGGCCATACTTCCAGTTTTTTTGAGGAGCATTTTAAAGTAAACATTGCAAATCACTTAGACTTCGCTTCCCAGTTTAGCTATGGTGGGTGCAGTGATCTAGAGGTCTGTATTTATTCGGGGGTCTGAATTCTGGGCCTGTCTTATTTCCGGGGTCTGGTTTGGGAGTCTGTATTAATTCTGGCGTCTCGTCTGGGGGTCTGTATTAATTCTCTTCTCGGGCCTGGTGTCTGTGAATTTGGGGGGTTGACATGGGGTCTACCCTGGGGTTTGTATGTAACGGGAGGCTGTTCTGAAAATGAAAATCAGTAGCTGCAGAAGTTAGAAAACACAAACCATTTACATCTGTACATGACATGATCTGTATCTCATTGCAGGCCTAAAAGAGGAGCAGTAGCACCAGTCCTATATAGAGTACTCCCCCCCCCCTTTTTGTAGCTCACCTGTTTTTGACTTGACTGTATAATACCCGAGTGTGGAAACCCAGTCTTAGGGCGCATTCAGTTGGCAATAATGGGTCAATGGAATTCTAAGCCCAATGCTCCAGAAAATGTAGAGAGAATGGGAGTAATTTATCATGAGGGTAATATTTCAGATCAGTTTTCCTTGAGTCTGTGTAGGCATACTTTGTGCCAAATTCATCAAAATTGATTCCTCTTTAAACCTAACATTTTTGTCTAGAAATGCTACTCCAGTTTTCTACACCACCCGCCTGCTGGAGTGGCTTTTGCAATTTTTAGAAAAGTCCCAGTCATAAAGCTGGAGTGAAACTCATCAACATAGCTAACCACTCCAGCTTCCCCATTTACTTTTCAGAACTGGTGGGAGCAGTATAAAAATGCAAAAGATTGCAACAAATTTTACATAAGTTACTGCAAAAAGTCTCAAGAGACCTATTTTCCAACTTGTTGAAGACAGAATTCTGGAATGCAAGGCTTAATAAATTTCCCCCAATGAGTCTAGAGTTTTGGTAATGATTCTCATATTTTCTTAAATACTACTTTATTCACCAAACAAAAATGTCATTACAAAATAGACCAATCAACCTGATTTACACCCCATTCCCATACTCTAATACTATTCTTTGTCTTCCGCCTATCACAATCCCACATTCATGGTTACATAATCGACAGAAATGCCAAGAATCACTTGCATTCTCGCCCACACCCTGAGCTCAGCAAAGAAAAGGAACTAGCTTACGTTCTTCTATTTCATCCAAATATTTGACATCATTCTGCCATAATTCCTATGTTTTTATGTTTCCTATATGTTTTTCTTCTCATATACCATATTTTTCATTATTCATAATTTTATTAACATTTACTTGGATACTTGGACTTGTATTATTCATCCACTCTTCAACTATTGTAAATCGTGCCAAAAATACAGTTCATAAATGTGGTTTTTATATTTATTCCTGCTATCTTTTCCATATTACATAGACATCAAATATATTTGGTTAAACACAGCTAAAAATATCTTCTGTAATCTTAATTAAATTATTTTAGAATGATTGTACTTTTGAACAGTAAAACCACATATATGTTACTGTATATTTCCAGAAAGAAAGGGAAGCAAATGAGCTCTTAACAAGCTCTGCCTCTAATGCCACCAGATGTAAGACAGCTATCTTATAAGTCAATGTTCAACCCTTTAACCACCTCCCGACCGCCTAACGCGCCGATGCGTCCGGGAGGTGGTTGATTTGTTCCTCCTGGACGCATCGGCGCGTCATCTCGCGAGACGCGAGATTACGTCACAGCCGGCCCGCGCATGCGCATCGCGGGCCGGCATTTCGCAGCAGAGTATTTCGTCAGCAACCTGCCGGCCACGGCCAGAGGTGCTGGCAAACCCTGATTGGCAGTCCCCAACTTCAGCCGCACCTGTAGTTCCCCCTTTCACCGCCCAGTCTGGAGTTCGGGTTGAGACAGCTCAGATCGGTTCGGCCCTGGGATTTTTTGAGCTGTTCTTGACTGCGGAGCTCTTAGACTTAGTTGTGGCAGAGACAAACCGGTATGCCACACAATTTATAACCGCTAACCCGGGAAGCTATTATGCCCAGCCTTTCCGGTGGAAACCAGTCCAAGTTTCCAAAATTAAAACTTTTTGGGGCCTCCTCCTCAACATGGGTCTAACTAAAAAGCATGAATTGCGGTCATATTGGTCCACGAACCCGATTCATCACATGCCCATGTTCTCTGCTGCTATGTCCAGGACACGATTTGAGACCATCCTGCGTTTCCTGCACTTTAGTGATAACAGCACCTCCCGTCCCAGAGGCCACCCTGCTTTTGACCGGCTCCACAAAATTCAGCCCCTCATAGACCATTTCAACCTGAAATTTGCAGATATGTATACCCCAGAGCAAAACATCTGCGTAGACGAGTCCCTTATACATTTTACCGGGCGCCTTGGCTTCAAACAATACATCCCAAGCAAGCGCGCCCAGTATGGGGTCAAATTGTATAAGCTCTGTGAAAGGGCCACAGGCTATACACACAAATTTTGTGTCTATGAGGGAAAAGATCAGACCCTGGAGCCAGTCGGTTGCCCTGACTACCTGGGGAGCAGTGGGAAGATAGTCTGGGACTTGGTGTCACCCTTATTCGGCAAGGGGTACCATCTTTATGTGGACAATTTTTACACAAGTGTGGCCCTCTTTAGGCATTTGTTTCTAGAACGGATTGGCGCCTGTGGTACCGCGCGAACTAGTCGCGCGGGCTTCCCCCAACGGCTCGTTAGCACCCGTCTTGCAAGGGGGCGGAGGGCCGCACTGTGTAACGAAGAACTGCTCGCGGTGAAATGGAGAGACAAGCGTGACGTTTACATGCTCTCCTCCATTCACGCAGACACGACAATACAAATTGAGCGAGCAACCCGTGTCATTGAAAAGCCCCTCTCAGTCCACGACTATAACCTCCACATGGGAGGGGTGGACTTCAATGACCAGATGTTGTCTCCGTATTTAGTTTCCCGCAGAACCAGACGCTGGTATAAGAAGGTGTCTGTGTATTTCATTCAATTGGCTCTGTACAATAGTTTTGTTCTCTACAGTAAGGCTGGGAGAACTGGATCCTTCCTCAAATTTCAGGAAGAGATCATCGAGAACCTCCTGTATCCAGGAGGTTCCGTGGCCCCATCCACCAGTGTAGTTAGCCGTCTACACAAGCGACATTTCCCCAATGTCGTTGCTGGTACCTCAACCCACCCATCAACCCGAAAAAGATGTCGTGTCTGTAGCAGGAGTGGAATAAGGCGTGACACCCGCTATTTCTGTCCTGACTGTCCTGACCACCCTGCCCTATGCTTAGGGGAGTGTTTCCGGAAGTACCACACACAGGTACACCTAGCATAGGGATCATCTCACCAGGACAGGCACACAGGGCTATTAGGGCCCATTCACTCACAGCTGCTGCAAACGTCTTCTTTCACATGGGACAAAGTGCATAACGCACTTCGCCACATCTTTGGGCGATTTGCGCTTTGCACATTGACCCATGGGGAAGGAGAGGTTTGTTCTATAAAGGTAAAAAAAAAAAAACACCAGTAAGCAAACACGTTAAGGGCATAGCAGGAGAACAGGAGAACGGAGCGGCGCCTGGGGATAATAGTAAGTGCAGTGAGATCCCCGGGCGCCGCTCTACATGTCTGTATAGTTAGTTCACAGTGTAAAAATAGGTAAAAAGGTCCTCTTTAAATAGTGTACGCACTGTCTGGCTGGTAACCACTTGTCAGGCTAGGCACAGTCAATGTCTCTAAAAATAGATGCGAGAAATTGCAAGTAATTTCCTGACTTTTTGTCCTGAATTTTTTAGAATCGCTGAATTTTAGTCGTGTTATTTTTAAGGCATTTTCCCATAGACTTCTCTAACATCTGAAAAAAATGCTGAAGTAAAACGTTGTATAACTAGAAAGCGCTATTCCAAAAAAGGCTTGTAAAAAATGCATACATTTTGGAAGCTGATAGTTTGAGAATTTTGCAAGGGATGAGATTGATCGATTAATGAGATGAAGTTTACACAGTGGCATGCGAAAGAGAACTTGAAGGGAACCCTCGAACAGTTGGGGGTTAGTAAGGGGATGGGTGGAGAGGAAATCGGGGAATATACTTGGGCCTCCCTGGTCTTCAGTCTAAGGCCTCTTTCACATGGGCGTTGCGTGTGAGGGCCGGATAAGATGCGGGTGCAGGATAGCATTCTTAATACAGAATGCATAGTACAATAGGGATGGAGGGGTTAAAAAAAATAATTTAACTCACCTCATCCACTTGTTCGCTCAGCCCGTCACTACAGGTCCTTTTCTTCCTGGACATCAAAGAAGAAGACAGAAGAGAAGCCGGGCTGTGTGAACAAGTGGATGAGGTGAGTTAAATTATTATTATTTTTTTTAACCCCTCCATCCCTATTTTACTAAACATAAACATTCTGTATTAAGAATACTATTATTTTCCCTTATAACCATGTTATAAGGGGAAATAATAATGATCGGGTCCTCATCACGATCATCTCCTAGCAACCATGCGTGAAAATCGCACCGCATCCGCACTTGCAGCCCCATTCACTTCTATGGGGCCTGCGTTGCGTGAAAAACGCACAAAATAGAGCATGCTGCGATTTTCACGCAACCCACAAGTTATGCGTGAAAATCACTGCTCATGTGCACAGCCCCATAGAAATGAATGGGTCCGGATTCAGTGCGGGTGCAATGCGTTCACCTCACGCATTGCACCCGTGCGGAAATCTCGCCCGTGTGAAAGAGGCTCATGCACACGACCGTATGTATTTTGCAGTCCGCAAAAAACGGACCCGTTAAACAAAATATGGATGATGACCGCGTACATTCCGTATTTTGCGGAACAGAACAGCTGGCCCTACATAGAACCATGCTATCCTTGTCTGTTATGCTGACAATAGGAAAAGTTCTATTTGTTTGTGAAACTGACATACCGACATACGGAAAGGTAATGCAAATGGAGTAACTTCCATTTTTTTTGCGGACCCATTGATATGAATGGTTCCGCATATGGTCCGCAAAAAAAACGGAACGGACACGGAAAGAAAATACGTTCGTGTTCATGAGCCCTAAGGCCTGTGTTTCACCAACAGATTATCTGGACAATATCTGTCCGATCAGACCAATAGTCGGTGTGTGTAACAAAAGATCTCTGTGTGTAAACGGCCACCTGACCAATGATTGGTCAGAAAATCTGTTGCTGTAATACAGGCCTAAGTCTACGGGCTCATGTGCACGGGTGTAACTGTTTTGCAGTCCACAAATTGTGAATCTGAAAAACACGGATCCCAGCCAAGTGCAAGGCACTATTTTTTTTTTTTAAATCTTTAAAAATGTCCGGAAAAAAACCCCATTCCAGCACTGCTGCATGTAAAAACCAGATTCTTTATTTAGTTTATTCATACAAGCAGATAAAAAAAGTCCTATCCTTGTGTGAAAACGGACAAGAATAGGACATGTTTTGTTTCTTTTTTTTGCAGGGCTGTGGAACAAATGTGCGGATGTGGACCAAAACTACAGCCATGTGCATAAGCCCTAAGGCCACCTGCAAACATTGCAGAATAAGGCCTCATGCACACGACCGTTGTTGTGTTCCGTTTACCGCAAAATGGGGTTCCGTTGTTCCATGATCCGTTTCCGTGTGTCTTCCTTTATATTTGGAGGCCCACCAAAATAAAGGAATGTAAAAAGACAGGTTTGCCATGCAAACTATAGGAATAAAACGGTCGCGGACGCGGATGACAATCTTGTCTGCCTCCGCGTTTTTTAGCGGTCCCATTAACTTGAATGGGTCCGCGAACCGTTTTCCGTGGAAATAATAGGACATGTTATATTTTTGGGACGGACTGGAACCACAGATCACGGACACGGATGGCAAACAGTGCACTATGCGCATTTTCAACGGCTCCATATAAATGAATGGGTCTGCCCCTGAAACACTCAAATCGGCGGAACGGACGCGGAAGCAAACAAAGGTCGTGTGCATGAGGCCTAAATGCGTTTTTTTCCACACGGATTACTGTGCAGAAAAACCACAGCATATTACAGTACCAGCAAAGTGTATGGGATTACATAAATCTTATGCACACCTTGAATATGTTTTCAGTGCAGAAATTGACCTACATTGTGGATTTCCAAATATGCAGAATGTCAATTAGGTTTGTGGTTTTAGCTGCAGATTTCACCCTTTTCAATGGAAGGATTCACAAACGCACATAAATTCGCACAGAAAATCCTGCACTCATGTGCAAGTGGCCTAAGTCTCAGTTTTATTAAACTGCGAAGATTGGGAGTGGCATATTGGCTTTACTTAAAGGGGTTATCCAACACTTATAATGCCCCCAAAATGCCCGGGCATCTCATACAGGTTATACTTCCCCCTCTCCCCAGCACCCGAGTAGCTTCTGATGCCCGCATGGCTGCCACTGCATCCCCCCGTCGTGCAGATAAAAACATCCAGCTACAGGTTTAGGGGGCAGCAAATAGCAAGCCTCGACAGGAACTTCACCCACAGGCCTGCTATTGGCTGAATAAAACCCCTCTCCCCGTTGCCAGATGTTTTGACCCACGCATCGGGGAGAAGGGTAAGTATAACCTGTATGAGGTGCCTGGGCATTTTGGGGGGCATTATAGGGGTTGGATAACCTCTTTAAGGATATTGTAAGACACTTTAACAACATGCCCGGTGTTTGTGTTTCTGCCCTCTGGATGATAAATGACATCATTTCATATAATGTTATGTTTTATAAAGTTATGTTACTATGGTTTTCTACGTTATACCAAAAAAATTTATAAACTTCATGGTGTTTTATACAAATTAAAAAAAACAACCCAAAAAATGAACGTAGTGTGGCTGCACCCGTGTATTGGCTACAATAGTTAACAAACGAGAATAGCACAGCAGGCATATCTGAAGACTAATTTGTTTCCACTTAACCACCAATTTAGATTGTAGCAGATGGCACATCTAAATGAAAATTACCTGTACTACAGCCAAGAAAGCCAAGGGCTACAAGGTATTACTGCTGTGAATAAGCAGTTTTAATGCAAGTACAAGTCTTACCTCTCCCATCATAATGAATGGGAAGTAATTGCATTACATTATCAGCAGACCGTTTTTATAATATATATTGTAATTCAGCCATTAAAGGGGTTATCTGGTTAAGAATATCCTACTTAGGGAATTGGGAGTGGGAAAGTGACCCTCATAGATCAGCAGAATGCAACTACAAAGAGCATCATCTCTCTCTGGAGGACCCCACACATCTGTGCTTCACACTGACAGCCAATTGATTTCAATGGTAACTGTGTAATGCTTGATTTCTCCTGTAGTGGCGCTGCAGGGAATGTTCATATAATACTAGTCAAACAGCTGCTGTTTTCCAGGGATTCTTTTTAATCTGATCCAAGAGCTTTCTTCTGTTTTGTCTCAAATTGAAAATCCAAAACAAGAAACTAAAACTTAAAGGGAACCTGTCACCGGGATTTTGTGTATAGAGCTGAGGACATGGGCTGCAAGATGGCCATTAGCACATCCGCAATACCCATTCCCCATAGCTCTGTGTGCTTTTATTGTGTAAAAAAACGATGTTATATATATGCAAATTAACCTGAGATGAGGACTCATCTCAGGTTAATTTGCATATGTATCAAATCGTTTTTTTTACACAATAAACCACACAGAGCTATGGGGACTGGGTATTGCGGATGTGCTAGCGGCCATCTAGCAACCCATGTCCCAGTGACAGGTTCCCTTTAACATTTAATAGTACTTGCAATAAAATATTGGATGTCTCTGATACTGACACACTGCTGGGATCAGAATGCCACAACAGCGTGATGCAACATTCCCTACAGGGTAAGGCCTCATGCACATGAACGTATTTTCTTTCAGTGCCCATTCCGTTTTTGTTCGCAGACCGCATGCAGAACCATTTATTTCGATGGGTCCGTAAAAAAACTAAAGTTACTCCATATGTCTGTTCCGCAAAAAAATAGAACATGTCCTATTCTTGTCCGCATTATGGACAAGTATAGTACTGTTCTATTAGGGGCCAGCTGGTCCATTCCGCAAAATACAGAATGCACACTGATGTCCTCCGTATTTTTTGATGATCTGTTTTTTGCGGATCACAAAATACACACGGTCGTGTGCATGAGGCCGCAGAACACCGCTGCAGTAAGATGTAATTAGAGATGAGCGAATCGAATCCCAAAAAGTGGAATTCGATCCGAATTTCAGGATAAATTCAATTCGCCACGAAGCCGACTTTTCTCGTGCTTCGTGTAAGCAAATCGATTTAACCTGAAATAGTGTAAAAAACAAAAAAATTCATACTTGCCTCCTCCATTAGCTCGCGACGGGCCGACAGATGCCATTTTGATTAAAGATCTGGGCAGAAATCCTGTGCGTGGTGACGTATGACATCGGCTGGCTTGATGACGTAATCTCGCTCCATGCGAGATTTCGCACCAGATCTTCAAGCAAGAAGGGGGCGATCGGCCCGCCGCGAGCAAATGGAGGCGGTAAGTATGATAAAAAAAAAATTATGTTAAAAACAGTGTAAAATTACACTCAGATGCTCCGATTATGTATGATCATGTCTGAGGGGTACAATGACGGGGGCAGCGCTATCGCAGCTCCCTGTCATTGCACCCACTACTTACAAAAAATGTGTTTAATGATGAAGTAATTTGTCTCGAAGCAAATTTTTTTTTTAATCCGGCGAATCAGCCAAATCGAAGTTTTCAAAAATTCACTCATCTCTAAATAGTACCTATAAAAATAGATATTCAATTGTAGAGATGAGCAAATTTTCAAAAATCAGTTTCGGTTCTGACCTTATGAATCAATTTGGTTACGAATTGATTATACCTTTCTCAAGATTCTAATGAATTAAAAAAATTTTAACATTTTGGTTACATTTTGATTCTTTAAGGTGGATTTACATGAGCCAATTATTGGGCATATTATCGGGAATGACTGCTCCTGCAAATGTTCGTTCCTGACAATCTGCCCAAATGGGTGATCCTGTCGTTCATGCAGGCAACATTAATCATTTCTGGGCAGAAGATCATGCTGTCTAAACAGCAATCTGCCACCCAGAAACAATGATCCCTCGTTCTCATACTGTGGAGGAGATTGTTACATGTAAATTTAGTGGTCTCCACTGAACAAACAGCCGACTGTCTGGAAGGAACGCTTCCTTCCTGACAATTGGCTGCTACATCGTGCAGTCTAAGTCTGCATGAAGAATCAATTTGCTCACCTTTAGTCTCTTGTATACTGGGTCCAATGGTAATGGTTGTTCAGTATGCTAAAGGTGTTCAGGATCGGGGTTCCTGTGCAGCAGTGCAGGGAATCGTTCCTATTATACCCTATAGCAAAAAATTGACTAGTAATTCCTAACCACAGACCGCCACTCTGACAAGGGCAACCCTAAGGCGGGTCTTAAGGCGGGTTTAGACGGGTCGATGGAGCGGCCGATTGGAACGCTTCCTTCCCGACAGTCAGCTGCTCCCTCAGTGAAGGAGACCACTGCATTTACATGCAGCGATCTACTTCACAGTATGAAGACAAGGGATTGCTATAGCCCCATAGAGAATCATTGTTCCTGGGCAGCAGATCTCTATTTAGACAGCACAATCTGCTGCCCAGAAATGATCATTAGTGTTGCCTGCACAACAACAGGATCACCATATTCATCAGGTGATTGGCGGCACATTTATTGGCCAGGTTATCTGGAACGAGCGTTCGCAGGAATTGTCATTCCCGATAATGTAGATGATTATTGGTTCATCTAGATCCACCCTTACTCTCGACAGAATTGCCCTTCTGTGCACCTAGCTCTGTCCGACACACCATGTTTCCATCCTGATATATGGATTCCTTGGGGAACCTGTGAGCTAGGGATTAAAGTCTAGGAAAAAAGAAGGGACAAGTACAAAGAGAATGGCTTCTGCTAACTATAAGAAGTAAGTGCTTGTGCCTCTCAGTCAGTGGACTGAGGCTTTGCAGTCAGCTGTGGCCTGACCAGTGTGCTGGAGACGCCAACATGCTTAACTAGCGCTTCATAAAAATGGCACCTTGCATTTCTTGTCTTGCAGCCTTACCCATTAGAAACATGTCTCTGGCTTGCGAGAGCCAGTGGTGAAAGAAGACGATTACTGGACATTGCTGTAAGACTAGAGATGGATGTCAAGCAACCTGGAAGTAATGTGGTTAGAGTATACTGTACCTTGCTGGTGCATGGACATCTAGAGCTTGCTGGCACCCACAATTACAGTGGGATGCGAAAGTTTGGGCAACCTTGTTAATCGTCACGATTTTCCTGTATAAATCGTTGGTTGTTACGATAAAAAATGTCAGTTAAATATATCATATAGGAGACACACACAGTGATATTTGAGAAGTGAAATAAAGTTTATTGGATTTACAGAAAGTGTGCTATAATTGTTTAAACAAAATTAGGCAGGTGCATAAATTTGGTCACTGTTGTCATTTTATTGATTCCAAAACCTTTAGAACTAATTATTGGAACTCAAATTGGCTTGGTAAGCTCAGTGACCCCTGACCTACATACACAGGTGAATCCAATTTCCAAGTTAAGGCTCGAAGTGGCAGACCAAGAAAAATCTCGGATAGACAGAAGTGACGAATGGTGAGAAAAGTCAGAGTCAACCCACAGACCAGCACCAAAGACCTACAACATCATCTTGCTGCAGACGGAGTCACTATGCATCGTTCAACCATTTGGCGCACTTTACACAAGGAGATGCTGTATGCGAGAGTGATGCAGAGGAAGCCTTTTCTCCGCCCACAGCACAAAAAGTGCCGCTTGAGGTGAGCTAAAGCACATTTGGACAAGCCAGCTTCATTTTGGAATAAGGTGCTGTGGACTGATGAAACTAAAATTGAGTTATTTGGCCATAACAAGGGGCGTTATGCATGGAGGAAAAAGAACACAGCATTCCAAGAAAAACACCTGCTACCTACAGTAAAATATGGTGGTGGTTCCATCATGCTGTGGGGCTGTGTGGCCAGTGCAGGGACTGGGAATCTTGTCAAAGTTGAGGGACGCATGGATTCCACTCGGTATCAGCAGATTCTGGAGACCAATGTCCAGGAATCAGTGACAAAGCTGAAGCTGCGCCGGGGCTGGATCTTTTAACAATACAACGACCCTAAACACTGCTCAAAATCCACTAAGGCATTTATGCAGAGGAACAAGTACAACGTTCTGGAATGGCCATCTCAGTCTCCAGACCTGAATATTATTGAAAATCTGTGGTGTGACTTAAAGAGAGCTGTCCATGCTCAAAAGCCATCAAACCTGAATGAACTAAAGATTTTTTGTAAAGAGGAATGGTCCAAAAACCTTCAACCAGACTCCAGACTCTCATTGGAACCTACAGGAAGCGTTTAGAGGCTGTAGTTTCTGCAAAAGAAGGATCTACTAAATATTGATTTAATTTCTTTTTTGTGGTGCCCAAATTTATGCACCTGCCTAATTTTGTTTAAACAATTATAGCACACTTTCTGTAAATTCAATAAACTTAATTTCACTTCTCAAATATCACTGTGTGTGTCTCCTATATGATATATTTAACTGACATTTTTTATTGTAACAACCAACGATTTATAATCAAAATCATGACGATTTACAAGGTTGCCCAAACTTTCGCATCCCACTGTATATTAGGGGCATATTACGGATTTCTAACACAGCAGGCCCCATACATACTACTATTAAAGCTTGTTTAGAATTTTTATGTCATAGTGTAGGGGTTGTGGTGGCCCCACCTGTATATATAGGTTATGGTATTGTGGAACATTGTCTCAAGATGACCTTTATAATACCAAGAGTGTAATTAGAAATGATCTGAATATTTTTACACAGAAACTTCATATGAATTTTACTCACATAAATGTTTTGGAATATTATGGTTTCACTATATAAAGTTTTCACTATATAAATTAATACATTTTCCAGCATACTTTGTATATAATTTCCTTGTGGTATACTTTCATCTGCTTAAAGTGATTTATCTCTTCTGCTTCTGATGTGCGATGCTCCAGTTTTTGGTCATCTAAAATATTTTTTTCTTCTGATGCCTTTTTTCTTACAAAGGCCTTCTAGAAGCAGATTGCAGAGCTAAGTGCAAAGAGCAACCTGTGATCCAGCCCAGACCTCCTCTACAATATTTTGCAGATAATAAGACCGCTGAAGAAGGTGCGTCTTGACGTCGCCATCATTTTCAGGAGTGGTCAATGATTTACAATGTAACTGGATCACACATTGTTGTATGATATTGCACCAATAAAATACTGAAATTGCATCCAAATAATCTGTGTGCCGCAATTTGAATATTTAGGAAATGGAAAACCACAGGCTCAGTTCAAGTTAAGGCTCGAAGTGGCAGACCAAGAAAAATCTCGGATAGACAGAAGTGACGAATGGTGAGAAAAGTCAGAGTCAACCCACAGACCAGCACCAAAGACCTACAACATCATCTTGCTGCAGACGGAGTCACTGTGCATCGTTCAACCATTCGGCGCACGTTACACAAGGAGATGCTGTATGCGAGAGTGATGCAGAGGAAGCCTTTTCTCTGCCCACAGCACAAGAAGTGCAACTTGAGGTGAGCTAAAGCACATTTGGACAAGCCAGCTTCATTTTGGAATAAGGTGCTGTTGACTAAAATTGAGTTTTTTGGCCATAAGAAGGGGCGTTATGCATGGAGGAAAAAGAACACAGTATTCCAAGAAAAACACCTGCTACCTACAGCAAAATATGGTGGTGGTTCCATCATGCTGTGGGGCTGTGTGGCCAGTGCAGGGACTGGGAATCTTGTCAAAGTTGAGGGATGCATGTATTCCACTCAGTATTAGCAGATTCTGGAGACCAATGTCCAGGAATCAGTGACAAAGCTGAAGCTGCGCCGGGGCTGGATCTTTCAACAAGACAACGACCCTAAACACTGCTCAAAATCCACTAAGGCATTTATGCAGAGGAACAACGTTCTGGAATGGCCATCTCAGTCCCCAGACCTGAATATAATTGAAAATCTGTGGTGTGACTTAAAGAGCGCTGTCCATGCTCGGAAGCCATCAAACCTGAATGAACTAAAGATGTTTTGTAAAGAGAAATTGTCCAAAATACCTTCAACCGGAATCCAGACTCTCATTGGAACCTACAGGAAGCGTTTAGAGGCTGTAATTTCTGCAAAAGGAGGATCTACTAAATATTGATTTCATTTCTTTTTTGTGGTGCCCAAATTTAGGCACCTGCCTAATTTTGTTGAAACAATTATAGCACACTTTCTGTAAATCCAATAAACTTCATTTCACTTCTCAAATATCACTGTGTGTGTCTCCAATATGATATATTTAACCGACATTTTTTATCGTAACAACCAACGATTTATACAGGAAAATCATGATGATTAACAAGGTTGCCCAAACTTTCGCATCCCACTGTATCTTACTACAGGATAAGAGATATGTCAGATCCAGTCAATACTGGCCTTGGCATCTGAGTGGTTAGACAGCAGGCGGGGGGTACATCTGTCCTTTGATCAGAGCCTCCATGATGAAATTGTGAGGCTAAGACCCATTGCTTTGGCAGCCTGGGACCTTGTGAAGGCTCCCAGGCCTATCATAGTAAGCTGCCCATTAAGCTGTGCCTGCAGCATAGCTTGACAGACAGCCAGTAAAAATCTCATAGACTGCAATAGTATTTTGCTGCAGTCTTTGGTACTGTATAAGCGAACAGAGGATCACATCCTGAAGTCCCCAAAGAGTATTAAAATTATAGAGAAAAAAAAAAATAAAAGAAATATTAAACATTGAAATCATGGCCTTTACCAATTTTACATATAAAATAAATAAATAAATGTCAGACCATTAAACTGTAATTTTTTTCCCTGTAATGCTGTAATATAAAAAATAAGTAAATGTGCAATTCACAATTTTTTGTTTGTTTTACCCTCCATAAAATGTAATGATTAAAAAGTTATTGCACATGGTACCAATGCAAGCAGTTTAGTTTGCAAAAAAAAGAAGCCAACATACAGCTCTGTAGACAAAAAGATAATAAAGTTATGGTTGCCATAATATGTTGATGCAAAGAAAATTTTTATATATTTTAAAAAAAACATTAAACTATATAAATGTTGTATCAAAATTCGGGATGAGCGAATTGACTTTGGATGAAACATCCAAAGTCGATTCACATAAAACTTAGTTTGAATACTATACGGAGCAAGCGCTCTGTACGGTATTAGAATGTATTAGCTCAGATGAGCCGATGGAACTGAACCAGAGTGTGGGAAATGTTTTTTACAGTAAAAAGTAAATCTATAAAGTTATTATGCAAAGTCATGCGAGACTTCGCGAAGTAATAACTTTGGTTCATCTGAGCCAATACATTCTAATACTGTACAGAGCGCTAGCTCCGTACAGTATTCAAATGAAGTTTTATGCGAATCCACTTTGGATGACCTACAGACCATTTGTATGAGTAGATAGTCATTTAAAAAATCGTAAAATCAAGCAAAAGTGATCAATTATGGAGTAGTGTAAAAATATTTAACGAGCAATTGAAAAGTGATAATTATTTAGTCATTCTTGCGATAGCTGAAGTAGACACCTAAATTATCATTCTTTGTCCAGAATTCCACTAGTGTAAACTATATCATTTACAGCACATACAGTTCCACAGTGGGAGTGGAATCGTTGCGCCACTCATGTCATGTTAATGACTTCAGCTGGAAATATGTGCACAAAATTAGTTTGTTCCTTTAAGTATTTCCTATTGGTAAAATTGAATTGGGAGGAAACACTTCAAACGTTAGTATTAAATGTTCCTGCTTCTGATTTCATACTGAATACAAGTGTCCCCAGTTTTACCATTGTGTAAAACTATTCATGATTTCCTATGTTCTCGAAGGGAAGGCAATCTTTGGTGGTAAAGAAGGTGGAACAAGGGGTCTTTGCACTTCTTTTAAAAAAAAAAACTTTTCATACCAGGATAGAACACAATCCTTTTTTTTCTCAAACACTACCCGAACAGTCAATTATCACAAATGCAACTGTTTGCCGGAGAAAGGATCTATTACACAATTGCATTCTTGAATTTTTACACAATACTCTGCACATTTAAATTTTGAATCTTAATGACTCAAATAATGACATGTTCGTTGCTTAATCGAATCAATTATATCTACTCATGTATAGGACAAGGTCAGGACTCTGACTTGGCCATTCCAAAACACAAATCTTCTTTACAACCATTCATTAGTTAAAGAGGACCTATTACCTGGAAAAACATTGCGAACTAAGTATCATGACATATACAGCGGCGCCCGGGGATCTCACTGCACTTACTATTATCCCTGGGCGGCGCTCCGTTCGGCCGCGATGTCCTCCGGTATCTTTGCTCACTTGGTTATAGTAGGCAGAGTCTGCCCTTGTTCTGCTGGGTGTCTCCTCCTCCTAGGCTGTAGCGCTGGCCAATCGCAGCGCAGAGCTCACAGCCTGGGATTTTTTTATTTATTTTTTGCGGCGCCCAGGGATAATAGTAAGTGCAGTGAGATCCCTTGGCGCTGCTGTATATGTCATGATACTTAGTTCACAATGTTTTTCCAGGTAAAAGGTCCTCTTTAATTTAGGTTACATTCCAATTAGAGATGAGCAAATTTCATATTTTAAAATTCATTCACGCTTCATTTGGTGGTAAAAGCAGAATTGCGTTATGGATTCCGTTACCATGGACCATAACGCAATTCTATGACGGAATGCATAAGATTGTGCCTTTAGAGGGATTCCGTTATTCATTCTGTCATAATAGAAGTCTATGGGCTGCAAAACAGATCCGTCCCGTTTCCATTATGCAGGGGAGTCCTCTCATAACATGAAATTCCCTCATCTCGATTTCATATCTTTGTTTTTGCTGGATCTGTCATGGATCAGCAAAAACACTTCTGTTTGCATAATACAACTGGCTGCATCCGTTATGAACAGATCCAGTTGTATTATCTCTAAAGTAGCCATGATGGATCTGGAAGTAAAACCATTGTAAGTCAATGGGTGCCAGATCAGTTTCCCTTTGTGTCCAAGAAAACAAATCCAGCACTATTGACTTACATTGTGTTTCATGCCAGATCCGTCTTGTTCCGCATCCCATGACGCACTCAAAAACACAGCTTGCAGCGTTTTTCTACCCGGCACGGGAACGCAACCAAACGGAATGGAATGCATAATCATGCAGTCTAATAGGCCCTTACATTTTTCTCCCTGAATGTTTACTCAGTGTGTTGCACAATAAATAAACTAAAATATTGATAAAAAGACTTGAGTTTTGAAATGGCCAGTAGTGGTGGACGAACATCTGCCGGGTGCGAACGAGATCAAATGTTCGCGAACCACAAGTTTACAGCGGGTCCCATTTATTTTAATGTGAAAAACCTTCAGCTCATATTTGCAGCCAAGAAAAAATTACTAGAAGTGCACAAATAGTCCCACAACATGGACAGTGACATACCAGATGTATTATTCGAGATTGCGATCTCCATTCATTATTTTTTTAAATGCAAAATATCAGCAATATTATTTTTGCGTACGCGCATGCCAGTTATAATTTTTTCCAATACCGTTTGTCACTGTATGTGGCAGAGGGAATGCAGCAAAACAGCAAACAAATGCTGCAGTACCCAAATACACTAAAAAAAAATATATATATTATAAGTATATAACACCCCGCTTCTATCAGGTTTTTTTTGGGGGGGGGGGGCGACTGGTATATCACACCAGTTCTAATTATTTTTTCCAATACCGTTTGTCACTGTGTGTAGCAGAGGGAACGCAGCAAAACAGGAAAGAAATACTGCTGTCCCCAAATGCACTATATAGAAAGTATATTATTGGTATACACCACGCTTCTATCAGTTTTTTTGGGGGGTGACTGATATATCACACCAGTTATAATTATTATTTTTTGCATTTGTCACTCTGTGTAGCTGCAGTATCGCTGCAGAACTGCTCAACACTTGTCACAAGGGTGTCAAGAACCACGCCTGACTCCGTTATACCCGGGGTCAGGAAGTCGCAGCGGTTGGCTGCGCGCTCTATTTAAGATAGGGCTGTTTTCCTTATGGTAGCTTTCTGGATTTGCTTTGCAACCCTTTTTGGCTCACTCAGGGATCCGTAGCTCCTTCTCCTCAGCTGTTCCTTGTCCAGCACTCCCAACCTCCTTATATTCCCCTCTCCCACTTCTCTGGTTGCCAGATATAGAGCTTCCTGCCTGGACTTCTATACTGACCCACTGGAGCTGTGTTGCTGCGTTCCCTGGTTGTTGTTACAGAACGTTACCCTCCGGATCCCTGTTGGGCCTTTGTGGTCTGCTGTGGTCTCCCACCTGGGTTTATATGTTTGTCTGTATTGTCTGTCCTCTCCCTGGTGTTTTCCTCTTAGTGTCAGTGGTGCGGACTAGCGATCCCACCGGCCCATTCACTATCTAGGGCTCATTTTAGGGAAAGCCAGGGTTTAGGCACGTGATCGCCGCACGGGTGAGGAACCCGTCTAGGGATGTCAGGGCAGTCAGGTGCCAGCCGCAAGGTGAGTCAGGGGTCACCACCTTTCCCTCTCCCTTGAGCAGGGCTTTCCCTTTTCCCTCCCTGTGCGTCACGGTCATTACAACACTGCTGCACAATACAAATCCACTATAATATGCTTTCTATGTTAGAAAGTATATTATAAGTGTATCACACCCCTCAGTATGTCACACCTATCAATAGCACACCTATACCAGTCCTTCAAAGGACTTTTTTGGACCTATTTGATAGCGTTTTTGTCCCTGCTCCACACAGCAACCTCTCCCTACACTGACAAAAGACTGAATGTAAAATGGCGGCCAGATCGGGTCTATTTATAAGGTAGAGGGTATGTCCATGTGCTGAAACATCTCAATTGACTGTCCTGTACCACCTGATGGATGTGTCAAAGTTCTTCACAATGTAAAAGAATATGGCGGGCGCGAATATCGCCATTCGTTCGGCGAATCGTGAACGAGCAAAGTTAGCCGCAAATTGACCACCGGGCGAACCGCAAGGCCATCACTAATGGCCAGTTCAGAGTCCTGACCTTAAGGGTCCATTCACACGTCCGTTTTTTCTTTCCTGATCTGTTCCGTTTTTTGCGGAACAGATCAGGACCAGATCTGGACCCATTCATTTTCAATGGGTCCTGGAAAAAATCAGACAGCACAATGTGTGCTGTCCGTTTCCGTTGTTCCGTATGTCCGTTTAAATATAAAACATGTCCTATTCTTTTCCGCAAAATTCGGATCCTGGTACAATACAAAGTCAATGGATCCGCAAAAAACGGAAGACATTCGGATGTCATTCCGTATGTCTTCCGTTTTTTGCGGAATTCGTTCCTGGAAACACATAGCAATTTTTTATTATTTTTTTTTTTTCAATTTTTTTTCAAAGAAATTCAAACAACTTTATTTGATTATTGAAATGTATACATGTTTCCGTTTTTTGCGGATCCGCAAAAAATGGATGACATACGGAAACATTTTCAGGAACAACGGATCCGCAAAAAACGGACCGAAATTCGGATTATAGAAAAATACTGACGTGTGAATGTAGCCTAACTCTATAGAGATGCTGTGGCATGACCTGAAGAGGGCTGTGAACGAGGAATATTGATGAACTGAATGACATATGCAGGGAGAAATGTATATAAAGATGACTGGCTCACAGCTAATAAAATATACAGTTTATTTACTCATATAAAAGCATTCCAAAACATTATACAACAAATATATATATATATATAATATATATGTATACTAGAAATATTCACGGTCTCAGCTTTCCACAACTTGTGGAGCTCACGCACAAAGGATATAATATAAACTAATATCAGGGGGTAAAATATCACTGTTACTTTTATCGTTCATTCACATTTTTGTAGATATGTATAGATATCTTTGCTGCCGTTCATAAACTGCTTACATATATGAGATAGTTCCAAAGGCAATAGTAATACTGAGTGTTCAATACCAAGATTACTTGTATCAACTGATGAAGCACTTTTTTGCCAGTGTCTTTTATAACTCTTTTCTTTGCTATGGAGATGATTTAGAACAATACGATACCTTGGTGGTCTTGTATCGCTCTATTCCGCTCACCGGCCTGTGTGCACTCGGCATCACGGATGCGGACCCATTCACTTGAATGGGTCCGCAATCACGGAGATGTGGAACGGAAGCACGGATCGGAGTGTTTCGGTGGTGTTTCTGTTCGTCCCTACGCACCGCAAAAAAATAGAACTTGCTCTATTTTTTTGCGGTTAGGATGGATCACAGACCCATTCAAGTTGAATGGATCTCGATCCGACCCGGGCTGCCACACGGATGTTGCCCGTGCATTGGGGGCTGCAAATTGTGGTCACCAATGCATGGAACAGAACCACAACAGCCGTGTGAACAAACCCTAACCCTAAGTTCACACCTGAGTGTTTTACAGCGCGTTCCTATGCGCTGTAAAACGCTCAACAAGGAGAAACCAATGCTTCCCTATGGGAATGGTTCTCACCTGGGCGTTTTACAGCGCATACGATCGCGCTGTAAAACGCCTGACGCTCAAACAAGTTCTTGAGCTTTTTTGGGGCGTTTTGTCGTGCGTTCCCGTACATAGACTTTCGGGAACGCGCGACAATGTGTGTTCGCCTGTCTCTGTATGCGCGATTGTAAACGCCCGTACAATCGCGCATACAGAGCGCTCCTTTCGGAACGCTCAGGTGTGAACCCAGGGTTAGGCCTCAAGGAACAAGGAATAAAACAAGGAATAACTAAATTAAAAATAAAGGACGGAAGGTATGTAGAAGAGAATAAAGGGCTAGCCGACTGCCTTAATGAATACTTCTGTTCAGTTTTTACAAAAGAAAAAGAAGGAGAAGGACCTCCACTAGAAAGGATGACTATTAAATCGTTTGATGCATGTGTCTTTACAGAGGAAGATGTTCTAAGTTTGCTGTCTAAAGTGAAGACAAATAAGTCACAGGGGCCTGATGAGATACACCCAAAATTATTAAAAGAGCTTAGTGGTGAGCTGGCAAAACCGTTAACAGATTTATTTAACCAATCATTAGTAACAGGAGTCGTCCCGGAAGATTGGAAATTGGCAAATGTTGTGCCCATTCACAAGAAAGGTAGTAGGGAGGAATCGAGCAACTATAGACCAGTGAGTCTGACATCAATAGTAGGCAAATTAATGGAAACCCTATTAAAGGATAGGATTGTGGAACATCTAAAATCCCATGGATTGCAAGATGAAAAACAGCATGGGTTTACTTCAGGGAGATCATGTCAAACAAATCTTATAGATTTTTTTGACTGGGTGACTAAAATAATAGACGGTGGAGGTGCAGTAGACATCGCATATCTAGATTTTAGTAAGGCTTTTGACACTGTCCCACATAGAAGACTTATCAATAAACTGCAGTCATTGAGCATGGACTCCCATATTGTTGAGTGGATTAGGCAGTGGCTGAGTGACAGACAACAGAGGGTTGTAGTCAATGGAGAACATTCAAAACAAGGTCATGTTACCAGTGGGATTCCACAGGGATCTGTACTGGGACCAATTTTGTTTAATATCTTCATAAGTGATATTGCAAAAGGCCTCGATGGTAAGGTTTGTCTTTTTGCTGATGACACAAAGATATGTAACAGGGTTGATGTTCCTGGAGGGAAACGCCAAATGGAAAAGGATTTAGGAAAACTAGAAGAATGGTCAGAACTCTGGCAACTGAAATTTAATGTGGATAAGTGCAAGATAATGCACCTGGGGCGTAAAAACCCAAGGGCAGAATATAGAATATTCGACACAGTCCTGACCTCAGTATCTGAGGAAAGGGATTTAGGAGTAATTATTTCAGAAGACTTAAAGGTGGGAAGACAATGTAATAAAGCAGCACGAAATGCCAGCAGAATGCTTGGATGTATAGGGAGAGGTATAAGCAGTAGAAAGAGTGAAGTGCTTATGCCGCTGTACAGATCACTGGTAAGACCTCACTTGGAGTATTGTGCGCAGTACTGGAGGCCATATCTCCAGAAGGATATAGATACTCTAGAGAGAGTTCAGAGAAGAGCTACTAAACTGGTCCATGGATTGCAGGATAAAACTTACCAGGAAAGGTTAAAATACCTTAATATGTATAGCTTGGAAGAAAGAAGAGACCGAGGGGATATGATAGAAACTTTTAAATACATAAAGGGAATCAACTCAGTAAAGGAGGAGAGCATATTTAAAAGAAGAAAAACTACCACAAGAGGACACAGTTTTAAATTAGAGGGGCAAAGGTTTAAAAGTAATATAAGGAAGTATTACTTTACTGAGAGAGTAGTGGATGCATGGAATAGCCTTCCTGCAGAAGTAGTAGCGGCAAATACAGTGAAGGAGTTTAAGCATGCATGGGATAGGCATAAGGCTATCCTTCATATAAGATAGGGCCAGGGACTATTCATAGGATTCAGATATATTGGGCAGACTAGATGGGCCAAATGGTTCTTATCTGCCGACACATTCTATGTTTCTATGCACACGACTGTTGTGTGCATCCGTGGCCGTTGTGCCGTTTTCCGTTTTTTTTTCGCGGACTCATTGACTTTCAATGGGTCCGTGGAAAAATCGGAAAATGCACCGTTTTGCAGCCGCATCCGTGATCCGTGTATCCTGTCCGTCAAAAAAATATGACCTGTCCTATTTTTTTGACGGACAACGGTTCACGGACCCATTCAAGTCAATGGGTCAGTGAAAAAACACAGATGCACACAAGATTGGCATCCGTGTCCGTGATCCGTGGCCGTAGGTTACTTTCATACAGACGGATCCGAAGATCCGTCTGCATAATAGCTTTTTCAGATCTAAGTTTTCACTTTGTGAAAACTCATATCCGACAGTATATTCTAACACAGAGGCGTTCCCATGGTGATGGGGACGCTTCTAGTTAGAATACACTACAAACTGTGTACAAGACTGCCCCCTGCTGCCTGGCAGCACCCGATCTCTTACAGGGGGCTGTGATCCGCACAATTAACCCCTCAGGTGCCGCACCTGAAGGGGTTAATTGTGCGTATCATAGCCCCCTATAAGAGATCCGGGGCTGCCAGGCAGCAGGGGGCAGACCCCCTCTCTCCCCAGTTTAAATTTCATTGGTGGCTAGTGCCGCCCCCCTTCCTCCCTCTATTGTAATAATTCGTTGGTGGCACAGTGTGCGCCCCCCCCCCCGTCCCCCCCTTCCTCCCTCTATTGTGATAATTCGTTGGTGGCACAGTGTGCGCCCCCCATCGGCCCCCCCTCCTTCTATAGCATTAACAACATTGGTGGCAGTGTGCGGCCTCCCATCTCCCCCCCCCCATAGTAGAAGCATCATACTTACCTGGCTGCTGGCTGCTACCGATGTCTGTGTCCGGCCGGGAGCTCCACTTACTGGTAAGTGACAGGTCTGTGCGGCGCATTGCTGTCACTTACCAGTAGGTGGAGCTCCCGGCCGGACACAGACATCGCAGCAGCCAGCAGGTAAGTATAATGCTTCTACTATTGTACTATTGCTAAGTAACCATGGCAACCAGGGCTGCAGTAGCGTCCTGATTGCCATGGTTACCGATCGAAGCCCCAGCGATTAAACTGGGACTCCGATCGGAACTCCGCTGCCACCAATGATCGGGATGGGAGGCCGCACACTGCCACCAATGTTGTTAATGCTATAGAGGGAGGGGGGGCCGATGGGGGCGCACACTGTGCCACCAACGAATTATTACAATAGAGGGAGGAAGGGGGGGCGGAGGGGGCGCACACTGTGCCACCAACGAATTATTACAATAGAGGGAGGGAGGGGGGGGGCCGCACTGGCCACCAATGATATTCAAACTGGGGAGGGGGGGTCTGCCTCCTGCTGCCTGGCAGCCCTGATCTCTTACAGGGGGATATGATACGTACAATTAACCCCTTCAGGTGCGGCACCTCAGGGGTTAATTGTGCTGATCACGGCCCCCTTTAAGAGATCGGGTGCTGCCAGGCAGCAGGGGGCAGTCATGTACACAGTTTGTAGTATATTCTAACTAGAAGCGTCCCCATCACCATGGGAACACCTCTGTGTTAGAATATACTGTCGGATATGAGTTTTCACGATGTACCTCATATCCGACAGTATATTCTAACATAGAGGCGTTCCCATGGTGATGGGGACGCTTCAAGTTAAAAATATACCATCGGATTAGAGAAAACTCCGATCAGATGGTATAAAGGGACTCCAGACTTTACATTGAAAGTCAATGGGGGACGGATCCGTTTGCAATTGCATCATATTGTTTCAACGTCAAACGGATCCGTCCCCATTGACTTGCATTGTAATTCAGGACGGATCCGTTTGGCTCCGCACGGCCAGGCGGACACCAAAACGACTTTTTTTTCATGTCCGTGGATCCTCCAAAAATCAAGGAAGATCCACGGATGAAAAAACGGTCACGGATCACGGACCAACGGAACCCCGTTTTGCGGACAGTGAAAAAATACTGTCGTGTGCATGAGGCCTTAGTCTGTAGTTTTCACTTGTGCCAGCACACTAAACTCACGCATGCGCAGGGGAAATATGCAGATGCCAACTCCAGTGTCTGAAATGGTACTTGAGAGCAGCAAGTGGATAATTCTTCATAGATCAAGATCGTACTTGAACTGTTTCTTCCTCAGTGGTTATGATTGTTAAGACAAGGGACCATTCACTCTTTTATATAGAACGGTGCAACTCACAAAATTTGGAGCGGACCGTGACACCTTATTTCCATTATGTTGTTCATTGACACCTTGCGTTTTATTTACTATATATCGGTTATACTATATATCAATTAATAAAAATTGCATATTGCCTAAAGTACATAGCCAGTCAACGTAGAACTGAAGGCGGGAGCATGGCCGGATGCCGGTGTTCTGCCAGATCGCTATAACTTGCGAAAAGTCTATACCGGAAGTGACTGGGCCACACAGGAATCAGTTGGAGGGAGGGTGTGTGCGGCGCTGGCAAGCACACATCCACTGGCTTAGGAAATAATCGTTGCAGCGCTGCAATAGAAGTACTTCGTGCACCGCGTGTGCGCACTTAGGGGTATAGAGATTTTGCAGCACAAAATGTTGCAACAGATCTCCCTACCTCTGAGAGCGCACGCGCGCAGAAATCATCAGTTGCAGTTCATCCAGATTTGATCTGATGATTTGTGCGCGCGTGCGCACTCAGGGGTAGGGAGATCTGATGCAACATTTTGCGCTGCAAACTCTTTATACCCCTAAGTGCACACACGTGGTGCATGAAGTACTTTCTGTATAGACTTTTCGCAAGGTATAGAGATCTGGCAGAACACCTTCAGGGAGAGGAAGCCCAAGATCAGAATCGGCCCACAGCATCGTGTTAAAAGCTTCAATATCTTAACTCAGAGTGCCTCTACAGCTTCTACAAAGCTACTTGATGTCACAGAAGATGACAAGGGGAAGAAAGAAGGGAACAAGCCCGGCAAAACTTACTGCCTTTTTTAACCACGCGCCTCCAGTGTCTGAAGATGGCGCAGATTCCCGCCAAAGCGGCCAATTATCTGCAGAGTCAGCCAGCTACAACAACCAGGGCAGCAGCTCTTCAAGTATAAAGGCTCCGAAGAACACACCAGGAGCTTCCTACCATAACTCTCATAAAGCGGCAAACACTCAGAACTTGGTGGGTACAGCAACCTCCCCATCGCTGCTAATTTCAGACACAAGCAATATCACCAGTTCTAATTCCGCTATCTCTATACCGGACCTTCAACTTATGTTTAATGGTCTTAAAGACTCTATTCAACATGATATTAAAGAAGCAATAGCATCTCTTCTCTCTGATATAACAGGAATAGGAGAATGCACCGTGCATTCAGAAGATAAAATGGAGGAATTTGTAGTGGCGCACAACAGCCTAGTTGATGGACACAATGCAGTAGAAGATGATTTGGTGAACATCAAATTAAAGCTAGCAGATCTAGAGGATCGTTCTAGACGCAATAATGTTCGTTTTTGAAATATCCCTGAAAACATCACAGACTCTGAACTAAAAGAATTCATAACAGATTTGTTGGTTGCTTATCTTTCTGACACTCCTAGCTCAGATCTAGTCATTGATAGGGCCCATAGTGTCCCTAAACCAAAATCACTGCCTGTTAGTGTACCATGGGATGTATTAGCCAGGCTATATTTTTATCATTCAAAAGAAGTTGTTATGAAAGCAGCAATGAACAAACCAGATTCTTGAAAAATGTAAACAAATCTTGCTTTTTACAGACCTCTCTCCAGCAACTCTCTCAAGGAGGAGAGAATTTGTACCTTTCACCAAGATTCTCAGAATGAATAACATTGCATATAAATGGGGTTACCCCATGAAATTGCTAGTGCGACACAATGGCACTTCACATATCTTCAATTCTCCAGAAGAGGTTAAAAAGGCTCTCTGCAGATGGAACATTTAAGGACGCTCAAGACAAAGACAAAGATACCCCTGCTTCACCACCAAAGAAGAAACCGACGCTGCTATCTCAAGAGTGGTCTAAAGTCAGATCCAGCGTCACCCATGATTCCTCCTAGATCTGTATAGAAATTTTGATTCATCTGCCAAAATGATTAATATATTGATGTTCTAAAATATCTTCTCTTCCTGAACTCTATTCTCTTTAAATTCTCTTTCTCTTCTCCTCAACACTTAGTTCTGTTTTCTTTTTCTCACATCTCTAGTTTATATTAATTAAATTTTATACCTAAACATTAATAAGTGATTGATGGCTCATCTCTCATGCTCGGGACTCCTTCTCCCTTATCCTAAAGACTTCTTATCCTCCAATTGAACTGATATCATGTTTTTTTTAGTGCTAGTTGGATTTCTGTTTCAGTTCCTTTTTTCTCAGTTGTTGTTCTACAGGTTCCACGAATTTGAAGCCAGCTCTCAGATAAATCTCAGAGGATGCTTCTGGTCCAATATCTCCTTTAAGAGAATTTCTTTCATGGTAGCTGGCATTGATGAAGGGTATGTTGCATCAGGCCGAACACTTAGGTTTGTTACACCTTGTCTCACACATTATACACCAAAGCACACTTTTTACTCATGGTACACATGGTACTTAAGATATTGTCTCTTAATGTAAAAGGTTTAAATAATCCTTTCAAACACTCCACATTATGGGCTGAAATTAAGAAGCAAAAATGTGACTTTTTTGTATCCAAGAATCCCACCTAAACAGCTCTGATTGCCATAGATTTCACCACCAATCCTTCACTAACATATTCTATGCCCATGCTAAGCAAAAGAAAAGAGGTGTTATTATTGGTTTGAAAAGTACTCTAGCCTTTCAATGTCCCCAAACAATTATTGATGATGAAGGCAGATACAGTTGCAAGAAAAAGCATGTGAACCCTTTGGAATGATATGGATTTCTGCACAAATTGATCATAAAATGTGATCTGAACTTCATCTAAGTCACAACAATAGACAATCACAGTCTGCTTGAACTAATAACACACAACAAATTAAATGTTACCATGTTTTTATTGAACACACCATGTAAATATTCACAGTGCAAGTGGAAAAAGTATGTGAACCCTTGGATTTAATAACTGGTTGAACCTCCTTTGGCAGTAATAACTTCAACCAAACATTTCCTGTAGTTGCAGATCAGACGTGCACAACGGTCAGGAGTAATTCTTGACCATTGCTCTTTACAGAACTGTTTCAGTTCAGCAATATTCTTGGGATGTCTGGTGTGAATCGCTTTCTTGAGGTCATGCCACAGCATCTCAATCGGGTTTTTCTTCTGTTTAAGCCATTCTGCTGTTGATTTACTTCCATGCTTTGGGTCGTTGTCCTGTTGCAACATCCATCTTCTGTTGAGCTTCAGCTGGTGGACAGGTGGCCTTAAGTTCTCCTGTAAAATGTCTTGATAAACTTGGGACTAAATTTTTCTTTCGATAATAGCAATCTGTTCAGGCCCTGACGCAACAAAGCAGCCCCAAACCATGATGCCCCCACCACCATACTTCACAGTTGGGATGAGGTTTTGGTGTTGGTGTGCTGTGCCTATTTTTCTCCACACATAGTTTTGTGTGTTTCTTTCAAAGAACTCAGAATATTTTGCCAGTACTGCTGTGGAACATCCAGGTGCTCTTGTGCAAACTGTAAATGTGCAGCAATGTTTTTTTTGGACAGCAATGGCTTCCTCTGTGGTATCCTCCCATGAAATCCATTCTTGTTTAGTGTTTTACGTATCGTAGATTCGCTAACAGGGATGTTAGCATATGCCTTTTATAAGTCTTTAGCTGACACTCTAGGATTCTTCTTAACCTCATTGAGCAGTCTGCGCTGTGCTCTTGCAGTCATCTTTACAGGGGGTCACTCCAAGGCTTTCTCCATTTATAGACTATTTGTCTTACCGTGGACTGATGAACAGCAAGACTTATGGAGATACTTTTATAACCCTTTCCAGCTTTATGCAAGTCAACAATTCTTAATTGTAGGTCTTCTGAGAGCTCTTTTGTGCGAGACATCATTCACATCAGGCAATGCTTCTTGTGAAAAGCAAACCCAGAACTGGTGTGTGTTTTTTTATAGGGCAGGGCAGCTGTAACCAACACCCCCAATCTCATGTCATTGATTGGACTCCAGTTGGCTGACACCTCACTCCAATTAGCTCTTGGATGTCATTAGTCTAGGGGTTCACATACTTTTTCCACCTGCACTGTAAATGTGTACATGTGTGTTCAATAAAAACATGATAACATTTATTTCTTTGTGTGTTATTAGTTTAAGCACATTGTGATTGTCTATTGTTGTGACTAAGATGAAGATCAGATCACATTTTATGACCAACTTGTGCAGAAATCCATATCATTCCAAAGGGTTCACATACTTTTTCTTGCAACTGTATATTATTTTGGTATGTTCAATAAACAATGAACTATACACTATAGTTAATCTGTATGCTCCTAGTAGTGAACAACTCAGATTTATTAAAGAAGTGCTTTAATCTGCTCTTAATACCAAACAAGAATCTCTCTTTTAATTTGTGGAGAATTTAACACTCCCCCTGACTCTTTGATAGACAAGAACCCTTCCCCCAGTCACCAATCTGGTAAATCAACTCTTCAGGACCTTCTATCCCAAGAAGGCCTTTTTGATATTTGGCGAGCTTTTCACTCTATTGAAAAAGATTTGACCTTTTTCTCTAATATGCACAAATCTTGGTCTCACATAGACCTTTTCATTTCTGACAGATGGCTTTTGCAAAGGGCCCAAAGTGTTTATATACTTGGCATATTCTGGTCTGACCATGCACCAATCTTACTAACCCTATCCGAACCTTCAAACACCCCATTTACCTCCCCCTGGAGACTTAATAACGATCTTATAAAATATCCTACTTCTGTGAAAATGATCACTACATCACTCACAGAATATTTCCAGTTTATTAATAACAATATGGCATCAGATATGTCATTATGGTGTGCCCATAAAGCTTACATTAGAGGTCACTTTTTTAAATTAGCTGCTACTCAAAAGAAAATTAGAACTGAAGCTGTCAATAAACTGTTACAATCCATCAAGAAATTGGAGGAAGACTACAAAAAAGCTCTTAACCATCTCATTCTCCCTAAATTGAAAGAAGCCAGATAGTCCCTATATCTCCTTCTACAGAACAAATCTAAACTCCATCTTAGGAAATTAAGACTTAATCCTTATTGGCAAGGCAACAAAGCTACTAAATTATTAGCCAATAGAATTAAAAAGAAATAAGCAAGATCTAGGATTCAATACATTTTAGATAATTATTAAAAAAGGTAATTAACCCCAAAGACATTTTAGAAGAATTTGCTAAATATTATGCCTCTCTATATAATTTAGAAAATTCTAAAAACATTAATCAGCCTACCCCCACTATCATTAATAATTTCTTGCAGGAGATTAGTCTCCCTTCTTTGTCTCCTCAAAACATATCTAAACTAAATTAGAAAATAACCTCAGAAGAGATCCAGGCAGCTATCTCCTCTCTGAAGCTAAATCAAACTCCTGGCCCTAATGGATTAACAAATGAATACTATAAAACATTCTCCACTATTTTAATGCCCTTTTTGATGAGAACTTTCAACCACTTGGTGCAGAGGGGTAGGGTCCCCCAGAATATGCTGAGGGCAATCATCGTAACTCTGCCAAAACCTGGCACCGTTGATCTTTGCTTTAGTTATGGAACCTTTAGCAGAACATATTCGCTCATCCTCATTTATAAAGGGTATAATTGTAGGCCAACAGGACCAGTTGCGGATGATGTTATTATAGCCACTTCCAACCTTTTGGAGTCCTTGAGATCTATTAATGAGATAATTTTCTCGCTTTAGTGCGGCCTCCTATTATAAGTTCAGTACTAGTAAATGTTAAATTTGGGACTCTCCGCCCCTCTTTCAAATAAAATTACAAATAGCTTTGGTTTTACCTTTGCCAATAAATCTCTTTGCTATTTAGGGATAAACGTAACTTACTCTACCTCTTTACTTTTTGATTATAACTAGCAACCTCTATCAGACACTATTAAACTGCCCTTCTCTTAACTTTAAATTATCTGTCTTGGCTAGGAAGATCAGCTGCAATTAAGATGTCTATTTTACCCAAAATACTATACATTATGCGTAATGTTCCTATCCCTCTCCCAAACCCCCACATTAATAAGCTTCAATCTATTTTATTCTGCCAGTTATGGGGGAAGAAGAAGCCAAGAGTCAAAGCCTCAATCTTATTTAAACCCTTAGCCCAAAGAGGTATTAATTTTCCTTCTATTATGCATTATTACAAAGACATCATATGCAACCAATTTAGGTATTTATCTCATAAAGAAACGTCAAGAAAATGGGTTGAAATAGAGTCACACTATTTAGGTTCCAAACCCATTGGACTACATCTCTCCGCCCATTCTCTTTTTAATACCACATTCAATGTCTACACTCTACACCATATGTCTACACTCATTATCCAGGATTTGGAAGTCATTATCCAAATCAGATAATGCAATCCTATGGAAATTTGTGAGTTAATAATTCCAGACTTAAACATTAAAAACTGGATCAAATTGGGCCTACACTCTGTCTCCTAATTATGGAATGATAATTCACTAATAGATTTTTATTATATAATGCAATCCTATAACATACCCAATAAAGATTTCTACAAATTCTCTCTTCTGAACTTCCTAATATCACTCCTAACTCACCCTCATCATACAAGTGGATTAACTCTATGAGACCCTCTGATAAAGGTATTAACAAAGGCTACGAAATCCTCAAGGTTCCACCTAAAGATCCATTATCTTACTTAATGGATTTGTGGCAAGTAGATTTAGGAAAACAAATCTCTCAGGAACAATGGAAGGTCTCCTTCATGGCAACATCTAAATTTTCCAAATGTGCTGCCCATATTAAAGTGTCCAGAAAGATATTATACAGATAGTATTACACCCCCCAATATTTCACAAAATATTCACAGAGTGTCCCTTAACCTGTTGGAGATGTAATACTTCAGAAGATTCTTCATACATATTTGGTGGGAGTGTCCTAAAGTTGGGAGACACTCCCAAAGGTCTGTCAGTTTTCAATTTCCCCCACTCCAGAACTGGCATTGCTATCAATAGGTCTAGAGGATTCCCCTTTTGGCCCCCAAGCAGTGATATCACATTTTTGGATCGCTGCCAGACACAAAATTGCACTTGTGATACTCTGATAGTCTGTCTAATATTAATAGGATCATTAGATCAGTAAACAACAATTGCTGGTATGAAGAAGCTTGGGAATCATCTATGAACTCCATAAGGACCTTTGGGAGGAGATGGGAGGTCTGGCTCTCCAACAGTTACTGCAACTTACCCGCCCCATTATAATTGATGTTTGGACCTGGTGCAACCACATGTCCATCCAGGCAACCTTTCATTCAACTGCACTTTAAACCACTTCTTCTTCCAATCTTGTAACCTCTTTTTTCGTGCAATCGGCTGCCTTGTGTTTGGATTACCTTTTATAGGGCTATCTTTGTTACCGTTGCAGACTCGCAGTAAGATGTTCAGCTTCTTCTATATACCTTTAAATTTTCTTTCTTTTCACATACCTCGACCTGTGTAGTTATATCCTTCTCTCCCTTAACCACTTTTCATACCTCCCTTCCCTCTTACGTTCCCTCCTTCCCTTTTCCATCCTTGCCCCTCACTATTTCCTTATTGTATTATGTTTAACTACATGTTTCATATACAAACCTTTGTATACTTTTATCATATTATGTATTGTTGTCAATATTTTTATACTGTAAGTTTGAAAATCTTTCAATAGATACTAATGTTAAAAAAAATAAAAAAAATAAAGAACTGAAGGCTAATTGCATAACTTAAAAAAAAATGGCGTGGTGTTAAACAAGCAGGAAGTGCTCAAACTCATATGCAGTTGTGCATGTATATACAGGGGAGCAAATCCTGCACTTGTAGCCTGTTGCTAATGGCGATCCCCCAAAAAAATGTATACAGTTGAGGATGCCCGCAGTGGACCACAAGTACCACAATAGACATCCTACACAAGATAGCAATCATGTGGATGTGATAACCAATATAACAATATAATAACCTTTGCGAAGACAGGTGCACTCTGCGGTCTTCCTAAACCCTCAAACTGATGTTTAAATTGAGGAATTAGTCAACATACCCTATTGTGGAGGACATGTCAGAACCCCAGCACTGCACCAAGGCTTCTCAAATAGCTCAAGACTCGACACTCACTTACCTGTGCCGTGTGGGCAATACCAGGAGCAATTGGGCAAATTACAGGAGCATAAGGTCCGACTCATAGCCAACTCACCAGTTACCTCCAGCATGTAGCCATGCTTGCAATGGGAGGAGTCTACGAGTCCCACTCAAGACTGGCTGATATGGCCCAGGCCTTGCAGGTGCCCTAAATGTAGCCTGTGGATGGAAAACAGGCACATTTAAATTGGAGTTTATAAACCTCCAAGCATCTCTATATACAAACCAACAGAAAAAATGGCATGGTATTAAACAAGCAGGAGGTGCTCAAACCCATATGCAGTTGTGCATGTATATACAGGGGAGCAAATCCTGCCCTTGTGGCTCGTTGCTAATGGCGAACCCCAGCAAAAATGCATACAGTGGAGGATGCCCGCAGCAGACTGCAAGTAACACAAAATACATCCTACACAAGATAGCAATTATGTGGATGTGATAACCCATATAACAATATAATAACATTTGTATGTGCTGTAATTTCAAAGGGTTCCCATTACTTTTTCTTGCAACTGTATTTACTGCACACATCTCCGATCAATGCCTCTAATAGGAGATAATGTAGGTTAAGTATTGCTGTCCGTAAAGGACTAGGATCAGCACTAATATTATTACAGGATGATTGGAAGTATTTAGGCACTGATAAATAGTATCGGGTACTTGGCTAAGCAGCGTTACAGAAGATTAAAGCTGATTTGGAAATAGGATTATCCTTGGAAGTAAAAGCAGAAGCATTCTTTAATCAATTACTCTTTCCCATGTAGAATTAAAGCTGATTTTATTATCATGCAATTTAATAAAGGATTTCAATAAAGTACGAGCCATATTTCAGCATGTAGATTACACAGACAGAAACTTCAGCTTTGTTCTCTGCTGACATATGGTAGAAGCCTTTTTTTACAATAACAGAGGGCGGATTGGAGCTAATTGCTGTAGAAGCAATCATTTTATACACACTCCCTTCTTTCAAAGGACAGTGATGTACTATAATTTGTGCACCCTTGATGTCAGTTCATTTTTTATTTTAATCTAAGGAGCAGGAGAAAATGTTTAGTTTATATGTTTCAAAATTAAGGTAGAACACATTCCTCATCAATATATTCCTGGAAGAAAAGCAAGTAAGCGAGATAATCGCAGGAAACCTCAACTGTGCACTACATGCTATCGTTGTAAAATAGAACACGTTGCATTGTTACCGCTTTAAAATTGCTCATATGCCACAAAAGACTGATGAAAACAATAAAATGGCCCTAACATTCAATTAGCTAAAGAGTGGCGGCTGGGAAAAGCGTAAACCTTACACATGAGAACTAGTAATAATGTATCCTACACTAAAGTTACATACAGTGCACACAATAGATGTGCATAGGAACAAAATATGTGTAAATGCAGGATTATGGCAGAATTCTTTTTATGCCATTATTCCCTTTCAATGTCACCTTTACTTTGAGTTGAACTTGTAAACGTGAAACTAATTTTATGCAGTGTCTTCCATTAATTGTTTGTAGATGATTCATTGGAATCTTATTAGCGGCGAATGGGAAATTTACAAGATGTTAGGTTTTTCATTTTTGTTTACAACGTGTCTATACAAATGCAACACTAACATGTCATACGGTGTTTGCAAATATTGACACGGCTGCATGAATTCACATTGTTATAGGGGGGGGGGGGGCTGTTCTGCCTTCCATCTTTTATATGAAATACTTAGCATTTTTGGATTGAAGAAAGTGTCACAAAGAGAAGAAGGAATGATCTAGTTAAAGTATCCAACTGACATATCATTTACATTGTAACAAGGAATAAGGTGAGGGAGGGGAACAAGGAGGGGGAATAAGCAATATCTTTAAGGCCTCCTGCGAACGTGTGTACCCCGTGGCCGCGCTGCGGCCCGCAATGCATGAACACCGACTGTGGGGCATCCGCAGCGGATCGCAGACCCATTCACTTTAATGGGTCTGCAATCCGCCCGTTCTGCTAAAAGATAGGACATGTTCTATCTTTTTGTGGAACTGAAGTACGGGACGAAACCCCACGGAAGCAGTCCGTAGTGCTTCCGTAGGGTTCCGTTCCGTGCTTCCATTCCGCATCTTCGGATTTGCGGACCCATTGAAGTGAATAGGTCCGTATCTGTGATGCGGAATGCCCACGGAACGGCACCCATGTATTGCGGATGCGCAAATGCGGTCCGCAATACGGCAACGGGCAGCACACGTTTGTGTGCAGTAGGCCTAAGTCGATGTTTCCTTAAAGAGGTTATGTAGGATCCTAAAGAATGTCATTTAATTATGCAAACCTGTCTAGCCTTCTGCAGAGCATAATAGTTTACCTGTCAACTGTACCTGAGTTTTTACTTCAATCTCAATGCTCCTGCTGCGCTCCATTGTTTACAACCCAAACTTTCAGGTTGTGGGCGTAGAAGAGCTGCAGCCACAACACTTCCCAAAATGCTGTGTGCTGCAAGATCAGCCAGAATTGTAAACACCTGCTACACCCTTCCCTGGGCTGAAAATTCCGCCCACTGCACCCCATCATCCTCTTGCTGTCTTCTCCTAAAGTTTCCTCCCACACAGCCTCGATATGACATTGTGGATTGAGAGCATTGGGGATTGAGAACATCAAACAGCCCATTCTAAGATCACATGGGTCTGATATCATGACATTCAGGCCTCATGCACACGGCCATTGTGCAGCTGTTCCATGCATTGAGGACCGCAACTTGTGGTCCCCAATGCACGGGCAACGTCCGTGCGGCGGCCAGGACAGATCGAGACCCTTTCAACTTGAATGGGTTTCGTGATCTGTCCGCACCGCAAAAAAATTGAACATGTTCTATTTTTTTCCGGTGCGTAGGAACGGACAGAAACACCACTGAAGCACTCTGTAGTGTTTCTGTGGGGTTCCGTGCCTCTGTTCCGTATGCAGCTCCGTGTTTGCGGACCCATTCAAGTGAATATGGCCACGGCCGGGCAACGGCCGTGTGCATGAGGCCTCAGGCAGATGATTCTGCCAGAGGTGATCATGGAAGGCCTGGTCGTAATGTTATAGGAAATACAGTCTCCATAGTTATTGCCCACATAAAAGAGAAGTGGTGCATAGCATGGGAGCATGGGTGGTAACTACTAATGGTGGACTGTGTGACTATTTCTTGGACTCTCATACAGTATATTGGCAGAAGGGGGATGCCCACACCTCTGTGTGATACTCCAAAAAGCAGTAGGTAAGTAGATACCCCCATTCTCTCAATGGCTCGGTGTCCTGCAAGTGGAATTGTTGCGCATCAGACATTTATGGCATATACACTGACACTCAATGCAGTTTTTTTTAAATGGAAGTGAGGGGGACTTCCAGCTAATTGCAGTAGTGTACCTGGCAGCGGAAAGAGTATGAGTCAATAATTTAAATATTTTTTTTTACATATATTTGTAAATGAAGCCTTAAACAAGGATAGGTAATGCTCGGAATAAATGTTGTTTTTTGCAACCAACACTTGAACTACCTGGAGATGCCCTGTCCCAGATTTCAGATTACTATTTCAGGTGTTTTTACTCAGAGGTTTAAAACCTCTAAGGTTTAAAACAGTACGCTCTGGATTGTAAAACACACATTGTACACTTGTATTGCTATGTTTGCAACCCACACCAACCCTTGAACTGCCTGAAGATGCCCTGTCACAGATTTTGGACTACTATTTCAGGTGTTTTCACTGAGATTTAAAACGATGCCCTATGGATTGTGAAACACATGTTGTACACTTGTATGGCTATTTTTGCAACCCACACCAACACTTGAACTGTCTGGAGATGCCCTATCCCTGATTTTGGACTACTTTTTTTTAGGTGTTTTACTCAGAGGTTTAAAACATTACCCTCTGAATTGTAAAACACATGTTGTACACTTGTATGGCATTTTTTAAACCTACACTAACACTTGATCTGTCTGGAGATGCCCTGTCCCAGATTTTGGACTACTATTTCAGGTGTTTCCGCTCACATTTAAAACATGCCCTCTGGATTGTAAAATATGTGATATATACTTGTATTGCTATTTTTGCAACCCACATGCACGTTTGAACTGTCTGTCTGGAGATTTTGGACTACTATTTCAGGTGTTTTCACTGAGATTTAAAACGGTACCCTCTTGATTGTAAAACACGTGTTGTACACTTTTATAGATTTTTTTGAAACCCACACCAACACTTCATCTGTCTGGAGATACCATGTCCCAGATTTTGGACTACTATTTCAGGTGTTTTCACTCAAATTTAAAAGAGTACCCTCTGGATTGTAACACGTGATGTACACTTGTATTGCTATATTTCCAACCCACACCAACACTTGAACTGTCTAGAGATGCCCTATCCCAGATTTTGGACTACTTTTTTAGGCTACTTTCACATTAGCGTTCGGGGCTCCGCTTGTGAGCTCTGTTTGAAGGGGCTCACAAGCGGCCCCGAACGCATCCGTACGGCCCCAATGCATTCTGAGTGGATGCGGATCCGCTCAGAATGCATCAGTATGGCTTCGTTTGGCCTCTGCTCTGCTCAGCAGGCGGACACCTGAACGCTGCTTGCAGCGTTCGGGTGTCTGCCTGGCCGTGCGGAGGCAAACGGATCCGTCCAGACTTACAATGTAAGTCAATGGGGACGGATCCGTTTGAATTTGACACAATATGGCTCAATTTTCAAACGGATCCGTCCCCCATTGAATTTCAATGTAAAGTCTGGACGGATCCGTCTGAAGCTATTTTCACACTTAGAATTTTTTCTACAATATAATGCAGACGGATCCATTCTGAACGGATCCCATCGTCTGCATTATAGGAGCAGATCCGTCTGGGCAGACCCCAGACGGATCCGCTCTGAACGCAAGTGTGAAAGTAGCCTAAGGTGTTTTTACTCAGAGGTTTAAAAGAGTACCCTCTGGGTTGTAAAACACACATTGTACACTTGTATTGTTATGTTTGCAACCCACACCAACACTTGAACTCCCTGGAGATGCCCTGTCCCAGATTTCAGCCAACTATTTCAGGTGTTTTCAATAAGATTTAAAATGATACCCTCTGAATTGTGAAACACATGTTGTACACTTGTATGGCTATTTTTGCAACCCACACCAACACTTGAACTGTCTGGAGATGCCCTATCTAAAATTTTGGAGAACTCAGAGGTTTAAAACGGTACCCTGTGATTGTAAAATACGTGTTGTACAATTGTATTACTCTTTTTACAACCCACAGCAACACTTGAACTGCATGTAGATACCCTGTCCCTGATTCCAACATTTCATTCAGATATTTAAAACAGTACTCTCTTGTTGTAAAATGTGCAATGTATGCGTGTATAGCTATTTTTGTACCCCAAACCAACACTTTAACTGTGTGGACATGTCCTGTCCCAGATGTTGGACTAATATTTCAGGTGTTTTCACTCATAGAAAAATGGTAAAAATGGAAATTGGTTAAAATGGTACCCTCTTGATTGAAAAACATACATTGTACACTTGTATTCAGAGTATTCACCCCACACCTACACCTGAACTGTGCAGGGAAGGCGGATTGAGCATGGCATAATTTACATTCACTTTTGCTGGTAAAAAAAATTGCATTATTGCTTTTGCTACAAATGCAAAGTGTTTCAAAACAACACATATATGATACACTGAATAAAATGCACAGCAGCATAATGCCCTTCTGTTCAAAGGAGAAAAAAAAAAAAAAAGAAATAAAGAGGCACACCCAGCCTCAGCTCCTCACTCCTCATTCCCTGGCTGAAAGCTTTCCATGACCTTCCTATTCCACTCAGTTATTCTTCTTTATAGCCTTTCCCCTAGCTGTCCCTGACTCTAGAATATTGTCCCCAAGATCGTTTTCTGCCGCAGACTGCTACACCCATCCATCCTCATTCACAAGCCAACACAGAATGATGTTCTAGTTGTTATGAAAAGGCCCCTTTCTTGACTGCTGCCCACTGATTGGCTTACAGGCTGACAAACAGCCTGGATGAGCCAATCAGGGCAAATCATCCCTCTCACAGTAACTACAAACTGATTTGCTCTACTGTTTGTTATAAAAGAGAGATGTAGAATGTTAGCACAAAGAGTGTATTATCTGTTGTTTAGTGGATGGGATAAAGCCTGTTTGATCAGGTTTGATTAAAGAGGTCTTGAAGGGAGCAAAAAAAAAAAAAAGTATAATCTGAATAAAGAACAGAAATGGGCATTAAGTTTTGACAGAGGATATTCTCCTCAGGGATTCCTTAGGTGGAGGACTGCCAGAGTATGATTAAAAAATTAAGTGAGGTGTGGAGGTTATTACATTATTCATTTGTATCACATAATGGTGAAAAGCCATCCAAACCAGGGACCTTAGAATTTAATAAAAGTTTTCCCAACTTCCTCTTTTGTGATAGAAGAGTTAAGCAAAGAGAGGAAAGTGTCAGAAGGTATTAAGATTATTTTTATTTTACTCACTTATATAGCGCAGAGCTTTACAGCTTTACTTGCTGTCCCCAGTGGAGCTCACAATCTTAGCTCCCTATCTGTATAGTATGTCTTTGGAGTGTGCAAACACAGGAGAATATACAAACTCCAAGCAGATGTTGTCCTTGGTCAGATTCAATCCTAGGACCCCAGCCCTTCAAGGCATCAGTGCTAACCACTGAGCCATCGTGCTGCCATATTGTGTATAGGTATACAAGATTAGTATAGATTTGTACAATATTGGTGCATGCTCTTCAATATAAGGTCAAAAGAGAACCTGTCACCACAAAATGCAGTGCAAATTTGTAGACAGCAGGTTCTAGAGCAGGAGGAGCTGAGCAGATTGATATAATGTCATGTGGGTAAAGATTCTGTAAAATATGTTTTTTTTTTATTTAATTGATACATTTAAGGCTACTTTCACACTCGCGTTTTGGCTTTCTGTTTCTGAGATCCGTCATAGGCTCTTACAAGCGGTCCAAAACGGATCAGTTTTGCCCCAATGCAAAAAGGATGGAAAAGGATCCGCTCAGAATGCTTAAGTTGGCCTCCGATCAGTCTCCATTCCGCTCTGGAGGTGGACACCAAAATGCTGCCTGCAGCGTTTTGCTGTCCGCTTGATGAAACTGAGCCAAACGGATCTCTGACACAATCTGGCACAATAGAAAACGGATCTGTTCTCCATTGACTTTCAATGGTGTCCATGACGGATCCGTCATGGCTATAGAAGATATAATATCACCGGATCCGTTCATGATGGATGCATGCAGTTATATTATTGTAACTGAAGCGTTTTTGCAGATCCATGACGGATCCGCAAAAAACGCTAGTGTGAAAGTAGCCTAAATGTGCTCAGCAGCCTCCAGATTACACTGAATTTTTTGGTGACAGGTTGTCTTTAAGAGGCTTCAGGTTGTTTCTCCAAAAATTTTTACAAAAATGAATTGACTTTTTTATTTATATATAATATATACTATATATAATACTAGCTGATGACCCAGCATTGCTCGGGTATTTATTTATTGCAATTTAACGGTGACCACCCCTTTAACAGTGACTTTCACAGTCGCCACCTGTTTACCGGTGACCGCCCCTTTAACAGTCACTTTCATGGTGGCTGCCCCTTTAACGGTGACCGCCCCTTTTAAAGTGACTTTCACTGTGACTGCCCCTTTAACGGTGACCACCCATTTAACAGTGACTTTTACGGTGGCCGACCCTTTAACGGTGATCTCCTCTTTAACAGTGACTTTCACGGTGGCTGCCCCTTTAACGGTGACTTTCACGGTGGCCACCCTTTAACAGTGCCTTCCATGGTGACTGCCCCTTTAACAGTGACTTTCATGGTGACCGCCCCTTCAACAGTGTCCGCCCCTTTAACAGTGACTTTTACAATGGCCCCCTATTTAACGGTGACCGCCCTTTTAACAGTGACTTTCACGGTGGCCGCCCCTTTAACAGTGACTTTCACGGTGGCCGCCCCTCTAACGGTGACCGCCGCTTTAACAGTGACTTTCACGGTGGCCGCCCCTTTAACGGTGACCACCCCTTTAACAGTGACTTTCACGGTGGCCGCCCCTTTAACGGTGACCGCCCCTTTAACAGTGACTTCCATGGTGACTACCCCTTTAACAGTACTTTTCACAGTGGCCGCCCCTTTAACAGTGACCGCCCCTTTAACGGTGACTTTCACAGTGGCCTCCCCTTTAACAGTGACTTTCACAGTGGCCGTCCCTTTAACAGTGACTGCCGCTTTAACAGTGACTTTCACAGTGGCCTCCCCTTTAACAGTGACTTTCACAGTGGCCACCCCTTTAACAGTGACCGCCCCTTTAACAGTGACCTCCACGGTGCCCGCCTTTTTAACATTGAACTCCACAACGTCCGCCCCTTTAACAGTAAACTCCACAGCGCCCGTCCGTTTAATAGTGGCCCCTGCCCCCCATGCATGTAGCAGTGTAATTGTGCCGTCATACGTCATATGACTGAATATTTCAGGACCTGCAAACTGTAATCAGTTGTTATGGCAACCTGGAGTAGGCCCGACGAGCTTCTATTGGCTGATAAGGGACATGCGACCGTGTGTATGGCAGTTAGGATTTAAGTGAAAGGCTGGCAGGCTTGTATTGGATAATGCAGGTCATATTTTGGGAATATCTCAGGAATGGTCCTACAGAGCTGAGACCCCCGCAAGATTTCTTTCCAGGACGCAAGGGATGTGTATACCAAGTTTAGTTGAAATAGATGGTTGCGTTTTTGAGTTTTCGCGGAATATAAACACATACATAGATGTAAAGTATATACTGTATATAAGCCATAGCTTGTATATCAATCGGATCAGCTCCTGCTGCTCTATTACATGCTGCCTGCAGATTTGCATGAAATGACCCCTGATTACCGATTTATGAGCAAGCCACATAGATTGAGGTGAAACATTAGTGAAGGTGTCAATATCAAAATATTGGTGGGTTTGTAGTGGACAAAGATATGTGGGTGGGTACGTAGAGAATCGTTGAATTTCCTGGACTAGGCGTGTGACGGAGAGTTGAACGTCAAATTAATATTATCAATGATCTGAGCAAAGATAGTATTTAGATAACAGAAAACAAATAGATAATTTAGAAGATACTAAAGAAACTTGAAAAGTATCATGGGCTATTGAATTAAAAGAGAATTCTGTGTCTAGGGGATGATCTTGTTGCCATTGTTTCATTAAGGAAAATTGTTTTATCTACATAACAAAATATTTTGGGGCCTGTAGTGAAATGTTACTAGCTGAATATCTGGCCCATTCAAAGTTAAAGACTGCATTGAAGTTGCATACTATTATATAATGTATGTGTCAGTTTTGACACAGGGGAAGAATTTGTGGAATAAATGGTAGCTAAAGTTAGCTTTTGACTAGGTTGAAATCCTAAAAATATAAAGAACCTACCCAGAGTGTCAATAATTAAGTGTTCTTGCATGGTAAGACCACTTACTGTTATCTCACATATGTATTCTTATTATTATAGCCAAATTTTCCACCCTAACTCCTCCCACAGTTTTTACACTACATAGACAGTAATATACCGAAACGTGCAGATTGTTTCTAATTGGTGTGCTATTACTTTGTGGAACGTTTTGCTTTTTTGTGGCAAAATTGGTCCTAGAGTGGGAGCTGACAAAAGCTAGAGTGTGAGCTGAAAAATCAGGACATGTTTTCAAACTACTACCACTTCCTCATTTTCAAACCCACCTACACAAATCTTATATAAAAACATTCAGCTATCCCTGCTGCCACAAAAAATCCTGATAAGCCATAGTCCTGATAGTTTTCACAATATGACCATTTGTTTGCAACTCACGCCGCCCATTGACATTCATTGAAATTCCACTTTAGCCACCTCAAGTTTGAAGGGTAATTTCTAAACTGCGACTGTGCCTTCATTTTTTATATTTCAGAGACATATGCATCAAAATATAGCTCTTTGCTGTAGGATTTATAATTTTTAAACTACAACCGTTGGAAGATGGCAACCGCCAGTGAAGTGAGCAAGTTGGAGCAGTTTCTTTTTAACCGCTCTTCTCTTCCCTTCCTGTAGAGTGACTTGCCATAGGAACCCAGGTGTGTGAGCAGCCAGCAGAGTGACAAAAGCTAGAGTGTGAGCTGAAAAATCAGTACATGATTTCTAAACTCCCACCACTCCCTCATTTTAAAGCCCATCTGCAAAAATCGGCTGCTAATGTTTTTATGTTTTTATGTGACTCTGAAGCACTTTGGGCAACAACATTGCAATTAAATGTGCTATATAAATAAATACAAGTTGAAGTTCATTTCTAACTGTATCAAGCTTGCCATGTGCACTTTTTAAATTTGATCAATCAATTGGTTAGTGTAGTGTTTACTATCTTTACTTCACTCCAAACACTCCACACAGTTAGGGCTCATTCAGATGGCCGTATGCTGTCCGCAAAAATGCGGATCAGTTTTTTTGTGGATTAGGTGCTCTCCCATTCACTTCTATGGGGTACTTTTCCTCCATTGCATGGCTCAGCAAAAAAATGAAACATGTCCTATACTTGTCTGTGAAAATCAGGACATGGCCCTTTTGAAGTCTATGGATCAGAAAAAAAACGGAATGCAATCCGTTTTTTTGCGGACATGTGAACTGTCCGCCAAAAAAAATGGATCTGCATTTTTGCGAACAGCATACGGCCGTCTGAATGAGCCCTTACTCTGCCTACTCCATAAAGTTACTCTGCCCAGTCCAGCCTTTCCACAGTTAGGCCTCTTTAACACGGCCGTGTGTGCCCCATTGCCGTATTGCGGACCGCAATACATGGGTGGCGTTCCATGGGCATTCCGCATCTTGAATGCGGAGCCATTCACTTCAATGGGTCCGCAAATCCGGAGATGCGGAATGGTGCGGAAAGGAAGCACGGAACGGAACCCTACGGAAGCACTACGGAGTGCTTCCATGGGGTTTCGTCCCGTACTTCCGTTCCGCAAAAAGATAGAACATGTCCTATCTTTTTGCGGAATGGCGGGATCGCAGACCCATTAAAGTGAATAGGTCCGCGATCCTCTGCGGCTGCCCCACGGACTGTGCTCGTGCATTGCGGCCCGCAATTTGCAGGCCACAGCATGACCACTGGGCGCACACACCCGTGGGAAAGAGGCCTTACTCCAGCCACTCCAACCACACAACAGTTACTCAAGCCACTCCACCCAGTTACTCCACCCACTCCAGTTGTAGACTACTGGTGGAGGCTAGAACATTTCCCCCGAAATTGTAGCTTTTCTAGTCCTTTCAGTCACAGCCAGCTTCCATTTTTTAACCAAAATTAATGTGAATGTATCAGAGGAGAAATTAACAAGTGAAACATTTTTAAAACTTCTAGAATGTTTTTTTTTTCTTCGTTTCCTGTGTACATTCTCATTTATGTGAAATAATAGGATTTGGGAAGCTTGTTAGTAAAGGAGCAGAAGCAAACTGGTATTTCTCATTATATGAATATTTTTCTAAAAAATAATTAATTTATTGGGAAATATCAGTATTGCTGCATTCCCAACATACAATTTACTTTCTGAAATAAAATTGGAGCCTACAAAAATGTTTGAACCATGAATGCTAAGAGTTTTGACTCAACCACTTGTTTGAATGCTTCTCATTAACTATTAGAAAATTGTTTGGATTGTTAGGCCCCTTTCACACGGGCATTGCGGGAAAAGGTGTGGGTGCTTTGCGGGAACATGCGCGATTTTTCCGCGCGAGTGCAAAACAGTGTAATGAGTGTAATGCGTTTTGCACGCACGTGAGAAAAAATCAGTATTCACAGAAGTTCGGGTTTGGGTTACGTATTCTGTAGATTGTATTATTTTCCCTTATAACATGGTTATAAGGGAAAATAATAGCATTCTGAATACAGAATACATAGTACAATAGCGCTGGAGGGGTTAAAAAAATAATAAAAAATAATTTAACTCACCTTAATCCATTTGCTCGCGCAGCCCGGCTTCTCTTCTGTCTTCTTCTTTGCTGTGTGCAGGAAAAGGACTTGTGGTGATGTCACTCCGGTCATCACATGGTCCGTCACATGATCTTTTACCATGGTAATGGATCATGTGATGACCGGAGTGGCGTCACCACAGGTCCTTTTCCTGCACACAGCAAAGAAGAAGACAGAAGAGAAGCCGGGCTGCGTGAGAAAGTGGATTAAGGTGAGTTAAATTATTATTATTTATTTTTTTAACCCCTCCAGCGCTATTGTACTATGCATTCTGTATTCAGAATGCTATTATTTTCCCTTATAACCATGTTATAAGGTAAAATAATAATGATCGGGTCTCCATCCCGATCGTCTCCTAGCAACCGTGCGTGAAAATCGCACCGCATCCGCACTTGCTTGCGGATGCTTGCGATTTTCATGCAACCCCATTAATTTCTATGGGGCCTGCGTTACGTGAAAAACACACAAAGAGGAGCATGATGCTATTTTCACGCAACGTACAAGTGATGCGTGAAAATCACCGCTCGGGTGCACAGCCCCATAGAAATGAATGGGTCAGGATTCAGTGCGGGTGCAATGCGTTCAACTCACGCATCGCATCCGTGCGGAATACTCGCCCGTGTGAAAGGGGCCTTAGAGTTCTGCCATACGTTCAGGTTTTTTTAATGCAGTTTTTTAAGCCAAAACCAGGTGTGGATTGAAAAATGTGAAACTGTATCTGCCCTTAATGCCTCTCTCCTGTTCTGATCCACTACTGATGTCAAAAACGACATAAAAAAGCCCAAAGATGTGGGGGCGGAGCCTGCGCCTGTGCTGTGAGGACATGCTTTGCTGAGCTCCGTACATTGCCTTGCTAAGGGACCCGCATACGTTAGCTGACAACCTTCAAAATGGTAAAGAGCAGGGGCAGAAGACCACTGATCCTGCCACGGTGCTCAAATCCCATAATCCCGGAGCAGGGATGACAAAATACCTGAAAAAGCAAGCCAGCACGTCCACGGTCAGAGAATCCAAGATGGCGCCGGCGGATGAACGTACTCCCGCCGAAGCAGAGGAAGCCGTCTCTGATGAAGAAAGTGACGGAGGTAAGTCTGTGAACTCGCGCCACTTACCAGTCTCCAGACGCCTCATTAAGCAGGCCTTCGCCGAAGCTTTATCCCCTCTTAAACAGAAGATTTTGGTCCTAACGCACGAGATCCAGCATATAGGCCATAGAGTGGAATCGCTGGAAGCCGCGCAGTCGGCTGCCCTGGAGCATAGCTCTGCTGTATCGCAATCACTCTCCTTCTGCCAGCACCACATTAACACCCTCTATGCCGCAATGGAGGATCAGGAAAACCGTAGCCGGCGGAATAACCTCAGATTCAGAGGTGTACCTGAGGCGGTGCCTAATGAGGAGCTCATGTCTACCATCAAGAGGATTACTACGTCCCTCCTGGGCAAAGAGGACCCTGCAGTCATGATCATAGAAAGGGCGCACAGAGCCCTCAGGCAAAAGCCAAAAGATTCTGAACCGCCCAGAGACATTATCTGCCGATTCCTGAATTTCCTAGATAAAGAAAGAATCCTGGCAGCGGCCAGGGCCTCTAATACCATCACATTTGGAGACTCCACGATCTCAATTTATCAAGATCTTGCTCCGGTCACTTTACAAAAAAGAAGAGCTCTCAGACCTCTTACTGAGCTACTCCGCAATAACCGCATCCTATACAGATGGACATTTTCTTTTGGTCTTGCCTTCACATTCTCCGGAAAATACATCAAGGTTTCCTCCTACTCAGCCCTTCAAACAGCCTATTCTACAATGGACATTTCTCCACTGGACATTGCCAATTGGGAAACCGTGTCCGACATTACATCCCTACCTGATCTTCCTAAAGTGACCCCTTGGGAGAAGTTACCTGCGCCTAAGCTACAGCGGAACAGACGGAGGAGTGGTTTCCTGACTCCGAGGAGGATTACTTGATCTACCTCGTTCATATCCTTGACCTTCACAGCCAAGGACACTTAGAAGCTCTCAGAAAATATCTTCTCTGTCCTATTACCTCCTCATTCCATCTTTCCTTTCCTTCTTCGATTCCTCCCTCCCCTGAGGGATCTTTCTCTATTGCAATCTCTTTCCTCAACTCCATGTCTCCCTTGAAGTAATTGTCTTTTATCTCCTTTGGTCCCGACTAACAGCAAAACCAGTTTTTTGGAGTTTACCCACACTTCCCCTTTTCGCGATTAAAGGGCTTCTGTCACCGCACTAAACTCTTTTTTTGGGGGGTACTTATAATCCCTATACTGCGATATATGTATACATTATGTTATTAATCATTTTCGTTCAGTAGATAATGCAAAAAGCATACTTTTATAATATGCAAATTACCTGTCTACCAGCAAGTAGGGCGGCTACTTGCTGGTAGAGCAGCAATAAACAGCCCCCTCCTCCTGTTGATTGACAGGGCCAGCAGTGATCTCCTCCTCCGGTTGGCCCTGTCAGCATTTAAAAAATCGCTCGCCTGTCTTGATTCGGCGCAGGCGCTCTGAGAGAAGGAGGCTCGCCTCCTCAGCACTCCCTCAGTGCGCCTGCGCCGATGACGTCACCGAAAGAGAAGACGTCATCGGCGCAGGCGCACTGAGGGAGTGCTGAGGAGGCGAGCCTCCTTCTCTCAGAGCGTCTGCGCTGAATCAAGACAGGCGAGCGATTTTTTAAATGCTGACAGGGCCAACCGGAGGAGGAGATTACTGCTGGCCCTGTCAATCAACAGGAGGAGGGGGCTGTTTATTGCTGCTGCTACCAGCAAGTAGCCGCCCTACTTGCTGGTAGACAGGTAATTTGCATATTATAAAAGTATGTTTTTTGCATTATCTACTGAACGAAAATGATTAATAACATAATGTATAGATATATCGCAGTATAGGGATTATAAGTACCCCCCCAAAAAAAAAAGAGTTTAGTGGGGTGACAGAAGCCCTTTAAGCCTTTAGGCTTCACACTGTTACTACTGAGGCTACTCACCGTACAACTACTATACCATTGTTCCGTTTACTGTTATGTTTATGGTTGTGTTCTCTTTTCCCTCCCATCCAGTCATGATGTATTAAGATGTTACCCCTACAGCTACCTTCTAGTGGTAAGATGGGTGCCTGCTCTCCTTGAGGCTGCCAAGTTATTCTGCATGATAGTTCACATACTATACTTACATGGTGATTGCTTGATTGTTCTACCCCATTCTTTTCCTAAACACTATGGCTGATCTAAACTTAGTCACTTACAATGTGAAAGGGCTTAGATCTCCATCCAAAAGATCCCAAATTTTCTCCCAGTCAGTGCTCTTTCTCCAGGAAACCCACTATAAACACGGCAAATACCCAGACCTCTCCTTCCATAGATTTCCAAATTGGTATCACTGCTGTGCGGACGGTGCCGCCTCAAGGGGAGGGAGCATTGGCTTCAGAAAAGATGTCCCTTTCTCATACGCCACTCACACGCAAGATCCCGAGGGGAGATACATTATCTTAAAGGGTCACATTTGCCAGAAGATGTATACTTTTGTAAACATATATGCTCCTAACTCTGACCAAATATCCTGGTTGTTGTCTGTCCTATCCCTAGTAGAAAACATCCAGGAGGGTACTCTTGTCTTGGCAGGAGATATTAATGTTGTGTTGCAACCCCTTACTGACACATCCTCTAAAAGGTCCCCCTTCTCTGCCAGATTGCTGAAAAAAATGAACACTAAGTTGTATGATTTAGGTCTCATAGACATTCGGAGGTGCCTTAACCCAGATTGTACTGACTATTCTTTTTATTCCATTCCAGGACAATCCTACAGCAGGATTTATTATATTTTTGTCCCTAAAGATCAGGTAAATCTCTGCACAGACACGGGGATTGGAAGTATCACCATCTCCGACCATTCGCCGGTATTTTGTACGCTTCGCTCTCCATCCAACACGGGTAGGTCCCCTCTTTGGGGGCTTAACGAGTCCATACTGAGCAGTGAGGCTAATAGGACACATTTCTCGTCACTTCTGGATGAATACTTTTCCACTAACAACACAGATATCCCCCCCAAATCCTCTGGGACGCCCACAAAGTATTTATAAGGGGACACTTTATCAGTAAATGTTCCTTCATCAAGAAGCAAACTGATAAACGCCTCTCTTCTCTTCTAGATGAGAATTATGCACTAGAATCCCTTCATAAACAGTCCCTGGCGGTACACCACTTAGCCGACCTCAACACCCTTAGGGCAGAACTCAAAAAGCCTTTTAAATGAAAAGTCGGCAAAATATTACCTATCATCACAACAAAACTTCTTCGCCCACGGCAATAAGGCATCCAAATTCATGATGAGTCGCATCAAGCGTAGGTTACAGGCAAGGCACGTAACATCTATCAAGCCTTCCCATGGCCCACCGATATTTTCCTCGAAAGCCATAGCTGAACAGTTCAAGCTTTTCTATGAATCCCTTTACAATCTATCTCCACCAGGAGATGGCCAATCCCCCTTAGGCAAAGATAATGAGGTACACAGCTTCTTAGACTCCTTAGACCTCCCGACCTTAACCCCCACCCAAAAAGACGCCCTGTCAAAACCATTTACGCTCCTAGAGCTGATCACAGCATTAAGATCCTCCCCAAAAGGCAAAAGCCCTGGACCCGATTGTCTCACCACTTCTTACTACATGGCATTCCAAAATTCGCTGCTCCCCCACTATCTTCCCGTCTGCAACCTTGCCCTACAAAACATATCAATGTCTTCTGAAATGACTAATGCCCTAATCACGATAATCCCAAAAGAAGGGAAGGACCCCTCTTCTTGTGCAAACTACTGTCCCATATCCCTTTTGAACATTGATCTGAAACTACTAGCGAAAATGTTGGCTACCAGACTCTAATCCCTTCTCCCAACTTTGATCCACCCAGATCAAGTGGGCTTCGTACGAGGCCGTGAAGGAAAAGACAATACCACCAAAGTTCTTGATGCCTTATATTATGCCTCTCATAAGAAGAAGCCACTTGTACTTCTCGGCACTGATGCTGAGAAGGCATTCGACCGCATAGACTGGTCCTTCATCAAATGCACCCTACAGAAATTCCACCTCTCCGACCCGCTTTCCATAAAAAATTGTACCCGTCAGTGATGCCCTCTCTCCCCCCTTATATTTGTTCTTGTGATGGAAACCTTAATGCAGGCCCTCAGGCAAGAAAAAGGAATCATAGTTCTGAAAATAGGAATATCAGAGTTCAAATTAGCTGCTTTTGCTGATGACCTTGTGATACTCCCCACCAATCCCTCCACATCTATGCCCTTAATAACAACACTTCTAATGAAATTCGGCTCCTTATCCAATTTTAAAGCCAACCCACATAAATCACAAATTCTGCACACTGGTCTTTCTCCCACTACACTCCCAGCTCTCAAAGCCAACTCCCCCTTCAATTGGTCCTCCCCCCATCTAAATTACTTAGGTATTAAATAACCTCTCACCTTCCCGACCTATTTCGCCTCAATTACACATACCTTCTAGCGGCCATCGCTGCTCAGTTGGACTCACTGGACCATCCATACCTGTCCTGGTTCGGGAGAAAGAATGTGGTCATGTTTTGGTGAATCCTAGACTCACTTACCTAATGCAAGTTCTTCCAATAGCAATTCCCAGGTCATACTTCCGTTCCTTAAACAACGATATTCGGAAATTTATCTGGCAGGGAAGGAGGCCTAGGATATCCTTTTCAACCCTAACTAAGCCTAAACATCTGGGTGTGATAGGCCTCCCAGATCCTGAAAAGTACATGAAAGCCATACACTTGTGTAGAGTTGTGGATTGGCTTAGGCCCTCCCAGAAAAAACAATGGCTGGCCGTGGAAAATATATACTTTCCCTCCACCCTTAGGGCCCTGTTGTTGGTGGACAGACCACTTCCCATCGTGCTTCTATACCTAATCCTCTGGTTCGTACAACTATTAAGGTGTGGGAGTGGTTCTTCACTAACTATGGGGCCCTAACATTACCTTCTCCTCTCCTACAAGTTAGAGATATAATCTCTCTCTTACCACAAGAGCTGAGAGATTCCTCTCCCATTGAGATCAGATCCTCTACCAGAACAATACTAGATTTGCTTGACAAGAATGGATGCATTCTTTCCGACCTACTCTTTAAAGAGACCCTGAACATCCCTCCCTCAGGTACTCTACTCTTTAAAGGGAACCTGTCACCGGGATTTTGTGTATAGAGCGGAGGACATGGGCTGCTAGATGGCCGCTAGCACATCCGCAATACCCAGTCCCCATAGCTCTGTGTGCTTTTATTGTGTAAAAAAATCTGATTTGATACATATGCAAATTAACCTGAGATGAGTCCTGTATGTGAGATGAGTCAGGGACAGTCGAATATAACAAACAAAGAAATCCCTCAATGGAGTTGCTACGCAACTATTTTCCAAATTATTTAATTTTTAACGGTCACTAGGACCACACGTATTTTTGCAACTCCTCCGACTAATAATGTAAAACTCAATTTTATTATATTTCTTTTAAAAACAAACATATTACTTGGGAACAAAAAATGGGGGATTAAAACTATCAGGAGTGACAGTCACAGGATCAGTGGCCAATATTTGTGTGCACAGCTTTTGTCCAACAACTCGGACTTGCCTAATTGTTTATATAAATCATTGGTCTACAGTCTCTTAGTCCCGAGACCCAGATATATCGCCCTGTCTTACTCCTGTCTAAAAGCCAGCACCCTGTGTCCCTACATGTTTCGCCGAGCCTGTCGGCGTCTTCAGGGGAAACTAACAGGTGAATATTGGGGGCGGGGTCAGGGCTTTTTAAACCTTCCGGTTTACTTTAATATCCAATCCATTTTGCAGGGGGGGGGGGGAGACTGCCGATGAGTGTGTGCTGCTGCAGCGTCCCACCAATAGGTGGGTGCCACGTCACGCTGACAGTGGGTGTGTACTATATGACCGGGCTGTGCACACAAATACTGGCCACTGATCCTGTGACTGTTACTCCTGATAGTTTTAATCCCCCATTTTTTGTTCCCACCTAGAGAGGGGTGTCTCTTCATTAGTATTTAATACACTAAAGTGCTTCGAGATCCTCCTCCTTAATTCCTGAATGGTTTTCCCAATATACAGCTTTTTACATTCACACTGTATACAGTAGACCACCCCCGAACTCTTGCAGTTGATGAATTCTCGTATTTTGTATGTTCTGTCATCATAAGGGTTTTTAAATTCCTTCTTTGGAATCATAAATTTGCAAAAGATACAGGCTCCGCACGGATAAGAACCCGTGGTCTTGAGCCATGTAGTTTTGCTTTGAGGAATTCTTTGAAAATGGCTTCTGACTAGCATTTCCTTCAGATTTCTGCCCCGTCTGTATGTAATGCTTGGATTTTTGGGTAATATCTCTCTCAGATCCTTATCCGCCTTCAGGATGTGCCAGTGTTTTTGGAGAATCCTGTATATCCTGGCATTCTGCACGTCATAAGTCCCTATGCATCTAATGGTCTTCTCATCATCCTTCTTCCTGTTTTTTAGGAGTTCTTCCCGATTTGTATTGACGGCTCTGTTGTACGCTTGATGGAGGACCTTTTTAGGGTAACCCCTCTTTCTAAACCTTGAGTATAAGATGTTACTTTCCTTTTGAAAGGTCTCTTCGTCAGTACAGTTCCGTCTGGCCCTCAAGTACTGGCCTACGGGAATACCTCTCTTTAATTTTGGTGGGTGATAACTCTGCCAATGAAGAAAACCATTAGACGCTGTGGGTTTTCTATACACTTCTGTTTTAATTTCTCCTGTCCTATCCAGTGTAATTTTTAAATCGAGGAAATTAATACTTTCGGACTGTGTTTCAACAGTGAATATCAGACCTAGATCATTTTCATTTAGTCTTTCCGTGAATTCTTTAAATGCATTAAACGAACCATTCCAAAAAATCAAAATGTCATCTATAAATCGACCCCAAAACAAAATACAATCTGTGAATAATGTGTTCTCCTCCGTGAATACGAATTTTTCTTCCCACCACCCAAGGTACAGGTTTGCGAAACTGGGTGCGCAAACCGTCCCCAGTGCTGTGCCGTGCGTCTGTAAATAATAAGTGCCATCAAAAACAAAATAATTGTGAGTAAGTAAAAAACGTAACAATTGTATAATTAAATCATTGTGCTGATATAAATGTGTGCCCTTTGTATATAGATAGTGCTTCACTGCTTTTATCCCTTTTTCATGTTCAATACTTGTGTATAAGGCCTCTACATCGAGGCTTGCTAGAAGGGTATTGGGGCCTAGCTGGATGCCATTTAGTTTTTTGACCATGTCTAGCGTGTCTTTTATATATGATGGTAAAATTTCAACGAAAGGTCTGAGAAAGTGGTCTACATAAGTACTAATTCCCTCACATAGACTGGAATTGCCGGATACAATTGGTCTTCCTGGGATTGGATCCCGCTTTTTGTGTACCTTTGGCAGAGCGTAAAAAGTGGCCGTCGTTGGACATGTATTATACAGTTTTTTTAATTCATCTTTTGAGATCAAATTGTCCTCTTTGGCCTGCTTTAACAGGGACTCGAGTTCTAATTTAAATTTGACAGTTGGGTTTGACTCCAATCTTTTATAGGTCTTCCGGTCATCTAGCAGTCTTTTGACCATCCCTACGTAGTCATGTTGTTTAAGTAACACTATGTTTCCCCCTTTATCAGAGGCTTTGATTATTATTTCGTCTCTCTTGGTCAGATCTGCTAGAGCTGACTTTTCTTCATTCGTCAAATTGTTACCAACCTCACTTTTTTTTGTCTTAATCAACTCTAGGTCCCTTGTGACCAAATTGACAAATGTCTCCACACTGGCAAATCCTGAAAATGGAGGAGTGTATTTGGATCTGGGTCCCATATCTGTCATAGGGGCTATGGAGTTCGGGGCCTCACCTCTACCCTCTCTTGATAATTCCTCCAAGATCATCAGGGCCTCCTGTTCTTTCCTGCCTGGATCCTGTCTTTCTCTCTCTTTGAATTCTTTATGTAAAGCTAGCTTCCTAGCAAAGAGGTTGATATCCTTTACCCAGGAAAAACAATTGAACCCTGGTGTGGGGATAAAGGAGAGACCTTTTCCCAGTAATAATTCATACTGGGGGTCCAGGTCAATCCCAGACAGGTTGATAATCTGTAGAGCTGGATCACCCTCTAGATCTTTGGCATATTGTAGCCCCATTTGTCTCTGTCTCTCAATTGAATCCCTGGTACTAAAAAAGACGGTGGTATTGCGGGAGTGCTCTGAGCTGTCATATGTGTTGTACTTCCGTGTGCACCAGTTTCCAGTGGAAATGAGAATGCAGATGGTCCAGAGGACAATGCCACCTGCAGATTTTGCTCCTGGGCACCCGCGATCCGATTTCCTTGCACTGAGTTTTGCCATTTTTCAGTGGTGTGGGGTCTCCCAGTCGCTCCCTGATTTTGTGGGTATTTTTTGGATTGATATCCACCCCGAAAAAAAGAGGGTATTTATAAGTCTAGAGGGTTTTATCTACTGTGAACCTCTGATAAGATGAGAGAAGTGGTGTTTAAAACAAGAAATATATAATATATACCCACATTGAGCACCCCCCTAGGATTTATCCACACAGCTTTGAAGGAATCCTGTTGTGATCTCGTCGGATGCTGAGTTCGCAGGCATGCGCAGATCCAGCCTGCAGTTGTAGCGGAGAAAAAGTTCTTGCGCATGCACATAATACCACCGTGAAGTCACAGGACGCAGGAGAATGACATATGTGGGCGCACTGGTAATGACATCACTGACTTGACCGGGCTGGCCGATGGGAGGTAAATGAGGTGACGTCAACAGCCCGGTCATATAGTACACACCCACTGTCAGCGTGACGTGGTGGGACGCTGCAGCAGCACACACTCATCGGCAGTCTCCCCCCCCCCCCCCCCTGAAAAATGGATTGGATATTAAAGTAAACCGGAAGGTTTAAAAAGCCCTGACCCCGCCCCCAATATTCACCTGTTAGTTTCCCCTGAAGACGCCGACAGGCTCGGCGAAACATGTAGGGACACAGGGTGCTGGCTTTTAGACAGGAGTAAGACAGGGCGATATATCTGGGTCTCGGGACTAAGAGACTCTAGACCAATGATTTATAAAAACAATTAGGCAAGTCCGAGTTGTTGGACAAAAGCTGTGCACACAAATACTGGCCACTGATCCTGTGACTGTCACTCCTGATAGTTTTAATCCCCCATTTTTTGTTCCCAAGTAATATGTTTGTTTTTAAAAGAAATATAATAAAATTGAGTTTTACATTATTAGTCGGAGGAGTTGCAAAAATACGCGTGGTCCTAGTGACCGTTAAAAATTAAATAATTTGGAGTCAGGGACAGACTCATCTCAGGTTAATTTGCATATGTATCAAATCGTTTTTTTACACAATAAAAGCACACAGAGCTATGGGGACTGGGTATTGCGGATGTGCTAGCGGCCATCTAACAACCCATGTCCTCAGCTCTATACACAAAATCCCGGGGAAGGGATGCGCATACACTGTCCCTTTTTTCTTTCTTGATCTCAGCTCTTCGCCTGCTGATCCCTACCCATTGGCGCTCTCTCAAAGCTCCAAGTGTTGACCAGTGGCTCAATAAGGTGGATCAGTTGTACCGCCTGGAAGAACTTTCCCACTGGGAACTGAATACTAGAGCCACCTTTTTTTTCCATCTGGTCTCTATGGAAAGAATATAGGCACTTCGCTTAACACCTCTTACATGGTATAACTACCTCTATGTAATCATGACTGATTATCCCTCCTTTTTTCTGTTATTTTGACATTTTCACCTGTGTAATTGATCTACAATTCATTGGTTTTTTCAAGACCGACTATTGTTAAACATGCATCTACTTTTATACCTTGTGGTATTCCAATGTCATTCTCACTTGATTTGTTGTACAAAAACAATAAAAAATTGTCAATAAAAAAATAAAGCCCAAACATGTGGCAGCAGCCTTATTTATGTCTAGGAACAGATTTAATGGTGAGTAAACTCCTGCTCCTTTCAACCTTCACTATATAGCATCATAGTTTATAGCTAATATTTAGAAAGAGTGAAAGTGTCAGATAACAGGAAACAATGTATTACATTATAATTATTATTTGGAGGTCACAATTACATGGCTGTGTGCTAGTGAGCTCTTCTTAACTCTCTGGGGAACATTTGTCAAACCTATTATGCCACTATTGTGCCATAAAAAGTTATTATGGTGTACGGCATATTTCTCCCATAATTTGTGAGTTTTTGAGCTTCTCTCCATTTTTCTAAAGTGGTGAGAAAAGGGGGCAGGTCTCAGTGGGAGGGAGGGGCTGCCAGGGGCTCGCTGAATTTTCTATAACTTACATCAGTAACTGGTCTAGCTAAAGTCCACACCAGCCCCTAGCTGGTGTACATTTAAGTTTCTGGCAAACATGGGGGCAGAGATGTGCCTAATTTATTAAGAAGCTACTGCCTCTCACTCCAGCACACAAGAGATCAAAACTGATATATGGTAATGCCAGTATTAATAAATGACCCCCTTTGTGCCATGGTGCAATGCTCTTTTGGGTGCCATATGAATAGAGAAGCAATGGTTCTAGGGGAGAAAAGCTCTGTACATACAGTAAATCATCTGGCGAAGCATGCCACAATTTGTTTTTCTGTTGGATTCGACTAAATTTCATAAAGAAAACCACTTTATGTCTACATATAAAATCTGAGGCATAGGAATGTATGGTAGAGGGCTCATGCACCTCAATGGAAGCCATATTATGGCTCTGTACAAAACAAAGCCATAGTACAGTCATTTTCATGAAGCCTAATATGGAGATACCACCAAAATATGAACAGAAAGATCAACAACCATACTTTAGTGATGAATGAGTCTTGTCTGGAAGCAAACGGGCAAGGTTTGTGATGGAGACGTAACTCTTTATAGCGCCAGCATAATGACTATGTGAAATGAGATTCACAAATGTTGTGCCAATTCTGTCCATGACTTGAAAGTGTTTTTCTAAATTTGCTGTTTATGGGTGGGGAATAAAACTAATTGATGGTGTTAGCTTGTACTTTTTATGTCCCTAGTTGAACTGTAGGAATATGATCTGCTTAGTAAATATAGGTTGCTGTTCTAAGTAACCTCGGATTGTGCCTCTATGCAGCCAACATTTCTCCCTCACAATCTCACGCAGTCATCTGAAATGCTAAATGAGTTGACAGTGTCATTCCTATGTTTAATCTTCCTCTAGGGACTGGGACGTTTGGTAAGATTTAACACAGCAATGCTTCATAATGCAGATTAAAATAGATTGAGATTTAGTAGCATGTTCAAACACCAGTTACAATATAAAAGAGACGATAGAGCTACACTGAAAAATTGAACCATTGGGACTTCAAAAGGAACACTAAACGTAGAATTAATTGATTAAAAATAATGGATAACTTTGTAAACAGTATTTGCCAGTCTGCAGGATTTTCTGCAAGGGTTCTGAAACAGTCTTATGAAAATCTCACATACGGCATTTGTTTATTCACTGCTGGTCTCTGCTGAGCTTAGCCAAGGTTGCAATTTCATTTCCTGTTCCTCCATTGCAGACAACACAGTGGGAGAGGGCTGCTTCTGCACTCAGTTGCCTTACAGCCAGACACAGGTTTCTGTAAGAAGGGGAAATGACTGATCTAGGACAAATATTGCCATAGTCTTTATATATTTTAATATGAGATACAATAGAACAGAATTCTGTACAATATAAGATAAAATAGAATATAAATGGATGCATTGCTTTACACTTAATTTATATTCTATCCTTTTTGAGCCATCAGCATGTCCCCTTTCTATATGCCTCAGTGCATATGGAAATCTTAGGCCGAGTTCACATCTGCTTTGATATTCCCATTCTTCTGATATATCAGAAGAAAGGGATAGAAATCTGTTATTTTGAACATTAGTTGTTCCATTTTTTTCCAGTTCCGTCAGACTGTTTCTCCCATCAAAAATAACTTATTTCTGATGGAACTGACAAAAAAGTGATGCTCAAAATAATGGATCCGTTTTGTTTTTTCTGTTCTTCTGACAGATCAGAACAGAAAGCTCAAAGCAGATGTGAACTCAGCCTCAGAGGACATCTTCTCTTTCAGGCCCACCTCTGTATTAGGCGACCAATTTTTAAAGTTTAGAACCCAGAAATTCAGGTATGACTACAATTAATTCTTATATCTATCTTTCTAGTACTTTCCACTACCAGGAATTAGGCTTGAGAGAATCAAGCTTCGGATCACAGATCTGAAGTCAATTCGTTCAAAAACTTGGTGTTAATGCTGTTTCCATAAAGCATTAAAATGTATTGTCTCCATGGAACCAAACCATCGCCCAAAGTTGCGTGCGACTTCAGTGAATTACTACGATATTCCTATCTGCGTCTTTGAACGCATTTTAAAATAGGTATAAGTGGGCTTTGGTACTGGCTGGTACCTCGGAATCAAAGCCCACTTCGGATTCCTATTTTAAAATGTTCAAGCTGTGTTCTGGTGCACATATTTCTAAATGTAGCAGGCTGTGGATGTCTTGCACAGAGACCAACCCCTCCAACTTTCTGTAAGATGAGACCAGCGCCAAAAGTTTTGACTTTTGTATGCCATAAAACTGGTGCATAGTATTGATAGATTCCACTCAGAATGTTCACCAGCCTCCAGAGGTATATGTTGGGAGTTTTTCCCAACACATACCAGACAAGAGGCTGCAACATATATCACTGTACAGGAATATAGTGGTATACATCACTAATAGGATGCTATTGTAAATAATATATACTGAGTGGTATACATTTTTTACTGTATACCGCTCTATAAGATGGTGCAATAAATTTAGCTTTCCTATACGGTGTAGCAAAAAAACACAGATTTTATGGTGCATATTCTAAATATGATTAAACAAGGTACAGTGGATATAAAAACTCTACACACCCCTGTTAAAATGTCAGGTTTCTGTTATGTAAAAAAATGAGACAAAGATCAATCATTTCAGAACTTTTTCCACCTTTAATGTGACCTATAAACTGTACCACTCAATTGAAAAACAAACTGAAATCTTTTAGGTGGAGGGAAGAAAAAATATAAAAATAAAATAATATGGTTGCATAAGTGTGCACACCCTTACACTAATACTTTGTTAAAGCACCTTTTGATTTTATTACAGCACTCAGTCTTTTTGGGTATGAGTCTATCAGCATGGCACATTTTGACTTGGCAAGATTTGCCCACTCTTCTTTGCAAAAACACACCAAATCTGTCAGATTGCGAGGGCATCTCCTGTGCACAGCCCTCTTCAGATCACCCCACAGATTTTCAATCGGATTCAGGTCTGGGCTCTGGCTGGGCCATTCCAAAACTTTAATCTTCTTCTGAGAAGCCATTCCTTTGTTGATTTGGATGTATGATTTGGGTCGTTGTCATGCTGAAAGATGAAGTTCCTCTTCATGTTCAGCTTTCTAGCAGAAGCCTAAAGGTTTTGTGCCATGATGCGGCCACCACCATGCTTCACTGTGGGTATGGTGTTCTTTTGGTAATGTGCATTGTTGTTTTTGTGCCAAAAGTATCTTTTGGAATTATGGCCAAAAAGTTCAACCTTGGTTTCATCAGACCATAACACCTTTTCACACATGCTTTTGGGAGACTTCAGATGTGTTTTTGCAAAATGTAGCCTGGCTTGGATGTTTTTCTTCGTAAGAAAAGGCTTTCGTCTTGCCACTCTACCCCATAGCCCAGACATATGAAGAATACAGGAGATTGTTGTCACATGTACCACACAGCCAGTACTTGCCAGATATTCCTGCAGCTCCTTTAATGTTGTTGTAGGCCTCTTGGTAGCCTCCCAGTTTTCTTCTGGTCTTTTCAACAATTTTGGAGGGACGTCCAGTTCTTGGTAATGTCACTGTTGTGCCATATTTTCTCCACTTGATGATGACTGTCCTTACTGTGTTCCATGGTATATCTAATGCCTTGGAAAAAAAATTGTACTCTTCTCCTGACTGATACCTTTTAACAATGAGATCTCTCTGATGCTCTGGAAGCTCTCTGTGGACCATGGCTTTTGCTGTGGGATGCGACTAAGAAAATTTCTTGAAAGACAAACTAGAGCAGCTGAACTTTATTTAGGATTAATTAGAGGCACTTTCAATGATGGCAGGTGTATGCTGATTCCTATTTAACATGATTATGAATGTGATTGCTTAATTCTGAGCACAGCTACATGAGAGGGTTTGCACACTTATGCAACCACATTATTTTAGTTTTTTTTGTTTCCTTCCCTCCACCTAAAAGATTTCAGTTTGTTTTTCAATTGAGTGGTACAGTTAAGGCTAGTTTCACACTTGCGGCAGGACGGATCCGACAGGCTGTTCACCATGTCGGATCCGTCCTGCGGCTATTTCGCCGTGCCGCCCGACCGCCGCTCCGTCCCCATTGACTATAATGGGGACAGGGGTGGAGCTCCGGCGCAGCACGGCGGTGCACGGAGAAAGCTGCCGGACTAAAAAGCCTGACATGCAGTAATTTTAGTCCGGCGCCCTTTCTCCGTGCACCGCCGTGCTGCGCCGGAGCTCCGCCCCCGTCCCCATTATAGGCACGGCGAAATAGCCGCAGGACGGATCCGACAGGGTGAACAGCCTGTCGGATCCGTCCTGCCGCAAGTGTGAAAGTACCCTTATAGGTCACATTAAAGGTGGAAACCTGACATTTTAACAAGGGCGTGTAGACTTTTTATATCCACTGTATATGAACAGAGCTAAAGCTAAGCAACCCTTCATCCCAGTACTTCATTAAAAACCTTTTCTATGTACCCTTTCAGGGCCGGGCCAGTTTCCATTTTTACTTTTTTGTTTTTTACTCCCAACCTTGCTGGAGCCATTTTTTTTTCCATTCACATAGCTGTACAAGGCATTGTTATTTGCAGGCCACGTTATACTTTCTAATGACATCATTCAATATTGCATACGATGTAGTGGATATCTCGGGAAAAAAATCCAAATGGGCTGAAATTAGAAAAAAAAAGCAATTCAGCCACAGTTTTATGGGTTTCCGCTTTACAGCGTTCCCTATTAGATTGCTTCTCCTATAGCAAGGATCAGCAACATCCGTCACTCTAGGTGTTCAGAAACTACAGCTCCCAGAATGTTCCATTCCACAGCATAGTTCCACAGCAGCTGGAGTGCCAAAGATTGCTGATCCTTACCCTCTAGACTGCTTTTATTCAGCCTATGTGAGATTCAATATAGTCCTATGGAGCACTGCCACCTGCAGGCCTCTATAGGATTATAACTGTGGTAGACATTATAGCATGGAGAAGGATCCAGTCTACTACCACCAATGAATGATCTCAGTGCTGTGGAGCCGCACAGGCCAAAGGGAAAACATTGTTCCAAGGGAAAGCTGCCTCGGATGCTATGGTCAATTGTTGCAATGTCTCTGATCGGCGTTATCGCTGATTACAGACATTAGCTCCAGGGGTGCCTGCAGTTTAAAACAGCAAAATCCTAGTTACTATAGCACTTGCTCTGCTAACAAGCAGGCACAATTTTTAATTGCCGTACATCTGCTATACATGTATGGCAGCAGTCCTGGTGGGTTTAAATGAATGGCTGATTATAATTGGTGAGAGGCTTCAAACACTGATTTCTATTCCTGGTCTACAAAGTGACATTACTTGCGTGTAGCTTAGATTGTAGCTTCCACTGTAAAAGTAAATCATGGAATTCACAGTTCATGTTTATTCATGAAATTAATGGTGGTTTTATACATGGTGAAGGAAGCTTATTATGTCTTTATATGTGATGATTATTCTATATTTTTATGAAGGCTCACAGAGACATATATACCGTAGTAATAAACAAATAGCTCACATGAAACAAAACCCCCTAAAAGGTAACTTTTAATCCAAAAATATAAAAAACTAGCAGAAGGACCCAGCTTCGCACGGGTATATTTCATCTATTTCATTTCATGTTTGTGTCTGTCGGTAAAAGATATCGACGGTATCCCCCATGACAGTGACCACTACAGCACCCTGCCTCCTTAACGGTTAACTCCCTAGCCCCCTACCCCTTAACACTGATGCCCCCCACAGTGCCTCGCCTCCTTAAAATGGGATCTCCAAAGCAGCCCATACACTTAACTTTGACCTTCACAGCAGCCCTCCCCTTTAACAGTGAGTTTCACAGCACCCCACACCCCACTCACAGTGACCTACTCACGGGTCTGCCCCTTAACAGTGCTACCTATAGAGCACTCCTCCCTTTAACACTGACCTCCATAGGGGACCGTCTCCTTATCTGTGACCTCCACTGTTCCCTGCCCCCTTAACAGAGACCTCCACAGCACCTGTCTCTATAACAGTCCCTTTAACAGCACAGCACCTGTCTCTATAACAGTCCCTTTACCAGTACCCCACTCCCTTAACAGTGACCTCCACAGTACCCCACTCCCTTAACAGTGACCTCACAGTACCCTGCCCCATTAACAGTGACCTCCACAGTGCTCGCCCCTTTAACAGTGATCTCCACAGTGTCTGCCCCCTTAACAGTGACCTCCACAGCGCCCTGCCCCTTTAAGGCTAGTGCTACAGGACGACATTTTTCTTAACAATGTTGCGCAACAATCTTTATAATGATAGTCTATGGTGTCGCACTGCGACATGCTGTGACTGCGACTCGACAGTTGCAAAAAATCCATCCAAGATGGATTTTTCTGTGACTGTCGCGTCACAGTCACAGCATATCGCATGTCACAGTGCAACACCATAGACTATCATTATAAAAATTGTTGCGCGACATCAATGTTGTTGTGTAGTTGTGCCCTATGTGTCGTGAGACTTATTGTCGTGTAACACATGTCGTTGTGTAGCCCTAGCCTAAAGCTGACCTACAGCAGTGAAGAAAAATGGCTGGGTTGTTATGGAAACCTGGAGTAAAACTGTGTGTATGTGGAGACTAAGGGCCTCCTAGCTTCTATTGGCTGAGAAGGGACATGTGACCGTGTGTATGGCAGCTGGGATATGAAGAGAAAGACTTGCAGGCTTGTATTGGCTAATGCAGGTCATTTTTTTGGGAATATCTCAAGAACGGTATGTCCTAGAGAGCTGAGACCCGATCCAGATTTGGTGAAGATCGGTCCAATCGTTTAGTCGCGCATAAAGACAGACAGACATAAACTCATTTTTATAATATAAGAGATATATAGGGTGGGCCATTTATATGGATACACCTTAATAAAATGGGAATGGTTGGTGATATTAACTTCCTGTTTGTGGCACATTAGTATATGTGAGGGGGGAAACTTTTCAAGATGAGTGGTGACCATGGCGGTCATTTTGAAGTTGGCCATTTTGAATCCAACTTTTGTTTTTTTAATAGGAAGAGGGTCATGTGACACATCAAACTTATTGGGAATTTCACAAGAAAAACAATGGTGTGCTTGGTTTGAACGTAACTTTATTCTTTCCTGAGTTATTTACTAGTTTCTGACCACTTATAAAATGAGTTCAATGTGCTGGACTTCAATTGTGTTGGATTGTCAATGCAACCCTCTTCGACCACTCTTTACACACTGATAGCAACACCGCAGGAGAAATTCTAGCACAGGCTTCCAGTATCCGTAGTTTCAGGTGCTGCACATCTCGTATCTTCACAGCATGACGATCTTCCTTTTGAAAAAACAAAAGTTGGATTCAAGATTACCGACTTCAAAATGGCTGCCATGGTCACCACCCATCTTGAAAAGTTTCCCCCCTCACATATACTAATGTGCCACAAACAGGAAGTTAATATCACCAACCATTCACCTGGGGCTGCCATGCACCTTGAGACATGGGGGTCCTGGCAGAGTCTGGTGTGCTGGATACCTGTGTGAGTTGCTGGTACGGTGTCCTGTTTGGTGTTAGGGCTCCGGTACGTATTCACGGGTTCCAGTCGTGGTGGCAGCGGCAGGTGAGTGTGTTGTCTTGTTTTCTTACCTGCCGATTCTCTTGCTGCATATTGTCTTTTCCTTTCCCTGCTTCTAGGCCTTTTGAGACTCCTGTTCTTCCGTGTCCTGGAAGAACAGGGCTCCTCTCCTCAGCTCCTTTGTGAGGGATTCTCAGGGCGACTCAGGGCCTTAGGTATCCAGGGTATGAGCCGTCCTACCATCCAGGTCCGCTCATACGGTGAGGAGTTAGGGCTAGGTATAGGGATGCATTAGGAGGTGACCTCCTCCCTTTTCCTTGTGTTCAGGCCTAGTTGCTTTCCTTATCCCCCATTCATCGTACGGTGGGGGGTTTTCCCCAATCCCCACCGTGACAATACCGTATAAATACACAAAGTGGGCCTCTGAATGAGGTTACTCACAGTTTCGCGTGATTTTGGGATGTCATGTGACGACCACCCGCCAATCCCGTCGTACTATGCCACAGTTGCCATACAGGTCTCCACTAGAGACTCCTGGAGGCGAATCCACGGTGAGCACAGAAGACGTTTAAGATTGGTTGGTGGGCCCAGACAGGATGCAATCACGATTGTATGTACAATCGGTAAAAATAAAATTACTGATTTCACGCTGGAAATCAAATTAATTTGCTGCCACCACTCTTCGTATTGAATCGGGGCGAAGAGACCCCGGCTAGCTAATCCTAAAGGGACGAAACGGTTATTTGCAACCTAGCTAGTACATTAACAATTTATAAAAATAACACAATTTGGTAGTATGTCTTCTGAGGACAGAGTTCTTAGCATAGATCAGGTCATCAAGTAACAAGGGCAAAACTGGAACGATGAAATCGTTAGTTTTTATTCTAAAACTACACACACAAATATATATATTAAAGCTGACAGATAAATATACCGGCCAGTTGAACAGATTGGTTTGGATAGAAATAGGTAAGAGGTGGAAGGTAATAGAATGTCTGTAAGTTCAGAATTACCGTGGTAATGTCCAGTAATAGGCAAAGTCTTTGTAGAATAATCCAAGATGGTGGGGTGCCCGTGTCCCTGCGGGCGGTCGAGATGTTAGACGACGTCAGATGGTAGGTGAAGGACCCAGGACCTGAGTGTGTCACTGTTTTTACCTACTCTGAAGCGGGGAGTGGTTATGACACGTTCAGGTCCAGCCTTGGGTAATTGGAACAGGGGCAGTCCTTTGCCCCATAGGGAGAAAACCTGGCAGCATCTTTGCTTTGCCCATTTCTCCATATCCCGTAAGTCCAATCAAGAAATATAGTAGATATTGATAATCAGTACAATTTTACGCATCATCTGATAACAAATACGACTAGAAGATAATACAGGGTGCCCGAGAACCTTTATATCTCAGAGCGGGAATCTCTGATTTGTCCGCGGGTTTCCTAGAAGGTGGGTTAGGAGAACCAAAACCATCTCTGAAAAGATGGTTCCTTTCCCATTTCCATAACCCATGAAATATTAGGAAAATATGGGAAGAATATGAAGTTTATGGATTGGAGGTGACTTTCAGGTCATCTTCCCTCCTGTACCAGCCAGCTGTGTGATAAGGATCTGTCCTTTTCTTCTGAAGCTCGCTGCCCAGGCTAAAGGTGTGAGACCCCTGCTGGTATTGGAGACACTATGGCTGCAGAGAGACCAGGTTTATGAGGTTCTGTCAAGAGAATACCAGATTGATGGGTACTTAAACCTGGCATGGGGCAGGAAGATTCTTTGGCAAGAAGGTGCTAATTGTACCTCTGATCTGTGAGTTACTCCTTTAGTGAAAGAGAAGATTCTTAGTGAAGGCTCTTTTGTCTTTGTGATTGAGAAATATGGCGCATTTGTGATTTCCTAGTATCGCTGTGGATCGCAAAGCGTCACACCTCCCCCCTTTGGAAGATTGGGGAAGGAGTGGTCAGCAAGACTGGGACTGAAGCAATCCCAACTCCCTATTTGAGCTAGTTACAGCGGGAAAGTCCGTCAGCATTCTGATGGCGACTTCCCGGTTTGTGCTGAATCGTGAAATCGTACTGTTGGAGCGCTAAGCTCCAGCGGAGAAGTTTTCTGTTGGTACCAGAAGTATGTTTCAGCCAGCTGAGAGGGTTGTGATCTGTGATGACCATGAAGGATCGTCCGTATAGGTACGATTGTAGTTTCTGTAGGGCCCATACGATCGCTAGGCACTCTTTCTCAGTGGTGCAGTATGCGGTTTCCCGCGGGAGTAGTTTTCGGCTCAGGTAGAGGACAGGGTGCTCATTCCCGGTTGCGTCCACCTGACTAAGGACGGCTCCCAGACCGTGGTCTGAGGCGTCAGTTTGTACTAGGAACTGACGGGAGAAGTCGGGAGCTTGAAGGACAGGAGCGCTAGCTAGCGCTTCCTTCAGGGCCTGAAATGCCTGTTCTAGTTCCGAGTTCCATGTGACCGTGTTGGGTTGTTTTTTGCCCGTTGCATCGGTCAGCGGTTTAGCCAGAGTACTATAGGATGGAACAAACTTCCTATAGTACCCTGCCGTTCCCAGAAATGCCTGTATTTGTTTTTTGGTGTTAGGCCGTGGCCATGCTACAATGGCATCGACCTTCCCTATCTGAGGTTTCAGGGTCTGGCTGCCTACTCTGTGTCCTAAGTACTGAACCTCTGTCATGGCAATCTGACATTTGTTGGGCTTAATGGTCAGATTGGCAGCGGACAGTCTTCCCAATACCTGTGACAGATGATCAAGGTGATCTTCCCAGGTTGGACTATATATGGCTATATCGTCCAGATAGGCTAGGGCATAACCTTGCATTCCTTCCAACAGTTCATTCATGGCCCGCTGAAAGGTGGCGGGCGCATTCTTCATCCCAAAGGGCATACGAGTAAACTCATAGAGGCCAAAAGGGGTGATGAATGCGGATTTCGCTCTCGCCTCTGGCGCAAGCGGAATCTGCCAGTATCCACGGCTCAAGTCCATGATTGTTAGATAGCTGGCGGACGCCAGCTGATCCAGCAATTCATCAATTCGAGGCATGGGATACGCATCGGTTATGGTGATGTCATTCAGTCTCCGATAGTCGACACAGAACCGGGTTGTCTTGTCCTTTTTGGGGACTAAAACAACCGGGGCGGCCCATGGACTAGAGGATTTCTGGATGACCATTAACTGTAGCATCTCATCAATCTCTCGTTTGATTTCAGCCTGCACTTCGGGTGAGGTGCGATAGGGGCCCTGCCGTAAGGGCTTGTGGGTCCCTGTGTCAACTCGGTGAGCTGCTAGGTTGGTTTGGCCAGGGATGCCTGAGAATGTGGCGCTGTGCGCACTCAGGAGAGTGGTGAGCTGAAGCTTCTGTGGGTACGAGAGGTGGGGGTTGATGTTCCAATCATCTGCCACGTCTCGTAGCTCTGCTAGCAAGTCTATCAGTGGATCTGGCTCTTCGGGTTCTAGCTGGCTACACACTGCTAATACATACTGCTCCCTTTCCTCGTGTGCTTTTAACATGTTCACGTGGAACAGTTTCTGTCGCTTACCCCCGAGACTCACTAGGTAAGTGACTGGGTTCACCTGTTTCAGAATGGTGTATGGCCCTTCCCAGGCAGCCTGCAATTTGTTCTGCCTGACAGGGAGTAGGGCGTATACCTTCTGACCTGCTGCGTATGACCGCTCTCTGGCATGCTGATCATACCAAGCCTTCTGTTTGGCCTGTGCCTTTGCAAGGTTTCCCGTCACTATGGTCATGAGGGACTCCATCTTGTCCCGAAATTTTAGGACATATTCAACCACAGAGACTTCTGAGGGGTCACCTTTTCCCTCCCAGGTCTCCCGAATCAGTTTTAAGGGCCCTCGGACATCTCGTCCATATAGGAGTTCAAAGGGTGAGAACCCAGTGGACTCCTGTGGCACTTCTCTGTAAGCGAACAGCAAATGAGGCAGGTGCCGCTCCCAGTCCTTCCCCTGCGATTCCACGAACGTGGCCAGCATTTGCTTTAACGTTCCGTTGAAACGTTCGCAAAGGCCGTTGGTTTGCGGGTGATACGCACTGGAAGTGGTGTGCTTGATTTGCATCCTCTCACAGAGGGCTTCCATTAGCTCCGACATGAAGCAGGAGCCCTGATCAGAGATCATCTCGGCGGGGAAACCTACACGCGAGAAAATCCCGATCAAGGCGTCTGCCACCGTGGCCGACCTAAGGGAAGACAGTGCTACCGCCTCTGGGTAACGGGTGGCATAGTCCACAACCGTTAAGATGTAGCGTTTGCCAGAACTGCTAGGAATGGGAAGGGGACCAATTATATCCACTGCCACTCTCTGGAAGGGCTCTGTGATCACGGGCAGTGGCTGCAAAGGGGCTTTGCGGGGTCCTCCAGCCTTCTTAACCCTCTGGCAAGTGGTACACGATCGGCAGTACTTCGTTATGTCCGTTCCCATCGTGGGCCAGTAAAAATGGTTCTGAACACGTTTGTGGGTCTTTCTGATACCCAAATGTCCTGCAAGTGGAATGTTGTGGGCTGCTTTGAGCACCTGTGCCCGAAATTCCCTAGGGAGTACCAGCTGTCTCGTGTTCTCACCTGCGCCACCTTTTGTAGGCTGTACAGCTTCACAGTACAGTCGGTCGTTCTCCCAATAGATTTTATATGGAGTGCCCTCACCTGGAGGCTGGCCAGCTCGGGCCCTAAGTGCCTCCAGACTAGGGTCACCCTTTAAGGCCTGCACGAATGCAGCGCCACCGGTCTCCTCCAGCTGACCAGTGACGTATGAGGTCAGCTGTGGAGAGTTACCTTCAATGCTGGGGTCAGAGGTGGGTGGAGGGACGGCTGGTTCTGTCCCCGCAGCCCCATCTGAGCCCAGGTTACTGGCGACACTGGAAGCGTCTACCAGCACAGTGACACAATCATCATCATCATCACATGAAAAGGTCTTTCTCGCATTGTTATCCACCTGAGGGTCAGAATCGCCCGAGGGGGTCCCTTCGGTCGGTTCTGAGTTCAGGCGGCTGGCCATAGAACGTGTAATGGCCAGAACAGGTACAGCATCATTTATATCACCATTGCTAACACTAACACACGCATTCGGATCAACAATGACAGGTGCAGAAGTAGGCAAATGACATTTGGTTGCTTGTACATTTAAATCTGATACCTCCCTAGGTGCGTTAGGGACAGTAGAAATAGCAGGCAAAGTGTCCCCGTCTCCCTGTTTCCCCCCAGGGCTGTACAGTACCTGGTTTTGGTCAGGGAGTCCTGCTTGGGCCTCCTGCGCGCTTGCAGGGTATTCGTAATGGGAAACAAGGGTGCCCAAATCAGTGCCAAGCACTGTGGCAACGGGAATATCATCCAGGACCCCAACAACTCGCTTTTGCCGTCCCATTCCCCAATCAATGGTGACTTGGGCTTGGGCCACATGAGTGCGAGTGCCCCCAACTCCGGTCAGAGCGAGGTACTTTCCTGGAAGGATATCCTTCTCCGTAACAAGATGTGAACGGACCAAGGTTACATCTGCACCAGTATCACGGAACCCGATGACAGTCTGGCCGTTCACAGTGACAGGCTGGTGATTCTGGGATCCGCGGTGCACCTCGGGTCCTCCGACCAGCAATACAGCAGACGAGGTAGGTGAGGAAGCGTTGGCCCCCTTAGGGCTTGGCGTCGTCGCGGTGCTAGGAGGTTGGGCCGGCTTCCCTGCGTAACAGGTTTGCTTGGTGTGACCGGGCCTGCGACACAGCTCACACCAGGGCCTGGTTGTCTCACGGTTCACAGGGCCAGTGGGCCTGCCTTCTCTCCAGTTCTGGGACATGGCTCTGTCCTGGTTGGGTACTGGAGTTTTGCGGCTGTCAGGTACCAGGGGTTTGCGGATGTCTGATACCACCGGCCTGCGGATGTCCGTCATCACAGGTTTGCGAATGTCCGGTACCCGGGTTGCGACAAACATGTTCACAGACTGGGGCTTGCGCTCCAGCACAAACTGTCTCACATCTGTAGGGCATATCGCAAGGAGTTGGTCATGGATCATCAAATCCTCAAGGTTAGCATAAGTCTTTTCCTTAAGAATTCTAGTCCATTGGCGGAATGTGGTGCATAAGCGGCTAGCCGCATCCGCGTAAGAGTCTGTGGATCCTTTCTGGATGGCACGGAACTTTCTCCGGTAAACCTCAGGGGTTAACTGGAACTTAGCAATTATGGAATCCTTGATTGTCTGATAATCGCAATCTTGGTCTGTGGGTAGTTCCGCAAAAGCATCCAGCGCTTTACCCGTCAGCTGAGGCGTCAGGTGTAGAGCCCACTGATCCTCAGGGATGCAGAACTGGCGGCACGCTCTCTCAAACGAGCGTAAATATAAATCAATGTCCCCGTTTTTCTCCATAACTGGAAACCTTGCTTTGGGGACCACGGGTAGAGGAATGCCTCCTGCAGCAGGAGTGTTAGGAGAGGAAGACCGCTCGGCCTGTCTCACTTGGGCCAGTTCTAGTGCACGCTGGTGCTGCAGCGCTTCTCTCTGAAGCTGGAACTGCTGCTGTCGCTCTTCTCTTTCAAGCTGCATCTCCAGGTATAAACGCAAATCCGCGCCAGTCAGGCCCGGTAACAACTGCTGGCTCATAGGGCCCAAGGCAGTGAAGTTCAGTCCAGAGCTGCTTGTTCCTTGCTGAGGGTTAGCAGGGGCTGTGGACATGCTGTTATCCAGGGTACCTGCATCACCCGGAGCTGAAGTAGCAACATCAGCACTCCCATAGCTGGCGATGCTGGGTGACGTTGAACGAAGGGGCAGCGAAGCCTCCCGCACGGGATTGGAATCCTCCATCGCTTGGCTGTTTCTCTCCGTCAGAGCTTTGATCAGCTGTGATCGATTTTTGTTCAGAATGGCAATGCCTTGCGACTCACACACGGCTTGTAAGTCGGCGACAGACCAACTTAGGTAATTTGGAACTGAATCAGACATTCAGAAAAGAAGAGAAAAAGAATAGGATATAGCAAAGAAAAGGTGGGAAAATGTAAACCAATCTATTCCTATCAATGTGTACCGTTTTGCACCCGGAACACAAGTTCCGCAGGACAGGATACTAAGTAACCGCTGTCCTATTGTTATGATTGCACAAAAAGCTGCACTTGTCAGTTCTTTGTGCTCTGATCTCCCAAAAGCTGACTTCTGCCTGGTTTTGGGTTCTGCTATCCCACTAGCTGCCAACAATGTGACGACCACCCGCCAATCCCGTCGTACTATGCCACAGTTGCCATACAGGTCTCCACTAGAGACTCCTGGAGGCGAATCCACGGTGAGCACAGAAGACGTTTAAGATTGGTTGGTGGGCCCAGACAGGATGCAATCACGATTGTATGTACAATCGGTAAAAATAAAATTACTGATTTCACGCTGGAAATCAAATTAATTTGCTGCCACCACTCTTCGTATTGAATCGGGGCGAAGAGACCCCGGCTAGCTAATCCTAAAGGGACGAAACGGTTATTTGCAACCTAGCTAGTACATTAACAATTTATAAAAATAACACAATTTGGTAGTATGTCTTCTGAAGACAGAGTTCTTAGCATAGATCAGGTCATCAAGTAACAAGGGCAAAACTGGAACGATGAAATCGTTAGTTTTTATTCTAAAACTACACACACAAATATATATATTAAAGCTGACAGATAAATATACCGGCCAGTTGAACAGATTGGTTTGGATAGAAATAGGTAAGAGGTGGAAGGTAATAGAATGTCTGTAAGTTCAGAATTACCGTGGTAATGTCCAGTAATAGGCAAAGTCTTTGTAGAATAATCCAAGATGGTGGGGTGCCCGTGTCCCTGCGGGCGGTCGAGATGTTAGACGACGTCAGATGGTAGGTGAAGGACCCAGGACCTGAGTGTGTCACTGTTTTTACCTACTCTGAAGCGGGGAGTGGTTATGACACGTTCAGGTCCAGCCTTGGGTAATTGGAACAGGGGCAGTCCTTTGCCCCATAGGGAGAAAACCTGGCAGCATCTTTGCTTTGCCCATTTCTCCATATCCCGTAAGTCCAATCAAGAAATATAGTAGATATTGATAATCAGTACAATTTTACGCATCATCTGATAACAAATACGACTAGAAGATAATACAGGGTGCCCGAGAACCTTTATATCTCAGAGCGGGAATCTCTGATTTGTCCGCGGGTTTCCTAGAAGGTGGGTTAGGAGAACCAAAACCATCTCTGAAAAGATGGTTCCTTTCCCATTTCCATAACCCATGAAATATTAGGAAAATATGGGAAGAATATGAAGTTTATGGATTGGAGGTGACTTTCAGGTCATCTTCCCTCCTGTACCAGCCAGCTGTGTGATAAGGATCTGTCCTTTTCTTCTGAAGCTCGCTGCCCAGGCTAAAGGTGTGAGACCCCTGCTGGTATTGGAGACACTATGGCTGCAGAGAGACCAGGTTTATGAGGTTCTGTCAAGAGAATACCAGATTGATGGGTACTTAAACCTGGCATGGGGCAGGAAGATTCTTTGGCAAGAAGGTGCTAATTGTACCTCTGATCTGTGAGTTACTCCTTTAGTGAAAGAGAAGATTCTTAGTGAAGGCTCTTTTGTCTTTGTGATTGAGAAATATGGCGCATTTGTGATTTCCTAGTATCGCTGTGGATTGCAAAGCGTCACAGTCACTACCACCTGATGAGGTACACAGATGAACTCACAGTTCTTGCAGTTTAAGAAGAGTCCACCACCAGGGTATGAGGTCACCGAGAATCGTGTTGTTGGGAGATGATCTTTCCTTGGGTGTCCCTTTTGGGACACGATTCTCGTGACCTCATACCCTGGTGGGTGACTCATCTTAAATTGCAAGAACCGTGAGTTCATCAGTGTACCTCATCAGGCAGTGACATCCCAAAATCACGCGAAACCGTGAGTAACCTCATTCAGAGGCCCACTTTGTGTATTTATATGGTATTGACTGTATATAATCTGCCCTACTTGTGCCTTTGTATCTGATATAATATATCCAGTCACACAAATTATTCTGTGGGCAATTATTGATGATTTTCTTATGTGTGGGTTATCTATATTATTTATATTTTTGGATTAAAAATTATGTTTTTGTTTCATGTGAGCTATATTTTGATGAAGTTGAAATCATGTGCATTCCAGCCATTGTGGTACAGTCCTGGATTTTGTGAGAAGGTACTAAGAAGACATCATGCTGTGTGTGGGGGGCACTAAGGGGACATCATACTGCATGGGCACCACTAAGGGGCCATTATACTACATGTGGAGACACTAAGAGGACATCATACTGTATGTGGAGACTTTAAGAGTGCATCATTTAGTATGGAGAGGCACTTTAAGGGTATAATATTACATAGAGGGCACTAAGGGAACATAATTTTGCGTGGAGAGGTACTAAGGGGGCATCATACTGCATGGGGAAGCACTAAGGTTGTTCCATACTGAATGAAAAGGCACTAGGGGGGCATCATACTGTGTCAGGAACACTGCAGTGTGAGGGCACTAAGGGTGCATCATTACTGTCTGAGGGACAGTAAGGGGCATCATTACTGTCTTGGGGCACTTTTATTGTGTGGGGTAAAAAGGGGCATCACTGTTGTGAGTGGGCACTTAGGGGACATTCTTACTGTGTGGGAATACTACTAGTGTCATGGGGGGCATTATTTCTGTGTGGGGGCCATAGGGGACTAGGTGTGTATGAATAGAAAGTGGGTGGGGTTAGAGCCATGGCTAAAAGGGTATTACAGAATTTTAAAGGGGTTGCCTCATTTTAGCAAATGGCATTTATCATGTAGACAAAGTTAATACAGGCACTTAATAATGTATTTTGATTGTCCATATTGCTTCCTTTGCTGGCTTGATTCATTTTTCAATCACATTATACACTGCTCATTTCCATAGTTACAACCACCCTGCCATACAGCAGCAGTCTCCAAATTTGCACACTACAGGAAAACATGAAAACTTTTTTCTATAGTGTGCAAGTACGGCCCCTGCAGCTGTATGGCAGGGTGGTTGTTACTATGGAAACGAATAGTGTATAATGCAATGGAAAAATGAATCAAGCCAGCAAAGGAGACAATATGGACAATCACAGTACATTAGTAAGTGCCTGTATTAACTTTGTGTACAATTTAAATATCATTTATCATTAAATGTCATTTTCTAAAGTGAGACAACACCTTTAATATTGACGGCCTACCGTCCGAATTGCTTGACATCACTCTTTTTAATTGCTAGACCACTCAGCAATTTGCTGATCTTATGACCAAAAATTTCAAGATATGCAATTCTTATTTTGGGTCCAAAGTAGTCATGTGCAAGGCTACTGTGATCAACTAGCAAAATTTGTTGAAAATTATTGAATCATACATCCTAATATTTATGTGTTATTCTACAGCACAAATGTTGCTCTGGCGGTCCATGCCCGCTGCTACCCTGCATTACCCTGGAGGCATGGATACCGCACTGCTCACCCCGCCTGCTGATGCCTGCAGCTGTCCTGCTGGCAGTGTGTTTCCAGCCAGTGTGATCTTTAAATATGTGTGCAGGCTGAGGCCTCTGCGTCTTCTGTTAGGCTTCCTGGCCTACTCTATAGGACGCCCTTGGTTTTGGAGTCTTAAAGGGCTAGCATGCGCATCATCCAATTGTTTCCCCAGCCAATGGCTGTCTGTCCCTTGGTATTTAAGGCACCCTCCCCTGGATGACTAAGCTTTAGGTTTCCTAGTCACTAGTAACCATAAAAGGTGTATTCTGTGTCTGATTACATTTGTACTGTACTCCTGCTTGGCTACTGCTGCCTGCAGTGACCTTAGCCTGTTTCCTGGAGTGCTCTACTGCTGCCGGTCCTGATCTTGGACTTGTGAATTGAGCCTGTGTAAAGAATGGGAGTGGTAGTGGCCTGGGTGACGATGTTGCTGTAGTGTCACAGTGTCCTACACCTCAGACCATTGTTCCCTGGGGTTCGATGCAGTGAAAGTGTAAATTGAAGAATGAGGCCAGAACCAATGTAACAAGTCCCTTTTACTAATTGCAATGCAAAACTTGAACTATATACAGTAGCAGCAGGCTTGAAGTGGAATTCTTCTCTGGAGCCAGCTGAGGAGGTTGGCTGGTTGCAAGTCTGCATTCAGGTTATACTGGCATAATGGTTGACTGGTGATGGGTGGCGTGGATGAAGTCCCTCACCTTACAGCAGTGTCTGTAGATGCTGATATAACAGTTCCCTCTGCTGCATGGATTTTCAAGGCTTCACTTGAGACTGTCCTTAGCTGACATTCAGGCATGAGAAGGGTATCTGATTCCTGAACTTCCCTCACAGGAGAAAATATATGGTTCATGGGAGTTGGTGCTCCACAAGCAACTTCCCAACTCATTACTCTGGACGAGCTCACTTCTACCATTGCCTCCCCTACATGATAAAATGACATAGTACAAAAGCACACAACATTACATATCATTGCATGTAAAACATATGAAACACAACAATTTAGGATACAATAGTAATGCCACCAGGTCTGGGGTACTACACTTGTCTCATGGATACACTTGTACCCTACCCGCCCTGACCTTTCTCTGTCTCCTGACGACACATATTGCCTGTTCCCTCGTTGCTTTACACCAGTGCCTCTGATCCCATGGGTCAGACGACGGTCTCACCTAGACTATCTTAAGCGAAGTCCAGATCCCTGTATAAGGGTTAAAGTGTGAAAGCAAAAGCAAAAAATGCAACAGCACTCTGCCAACTCAAATAGTAAAGCAAATACAATGGTGCCATACTCACTATAGAAAATGTACTAAGGCTAATGCCACGTTATAAAAGTGAGATCCTTGGCAAATACATTTTGTACAAAATTATTTGTGCTTGTCCGCCAGCGTCAAGACGATCTCTTTAGGACAGGAATCTACACTAAATACTACCTCATATGGTTCCAAACTGGCCTCCATTAAATTCAGGGCATGCAGGTTCCACATGCATGCTGAGCCCACATTATATTATACTTCTTCTGGTGGTTTAAAGTGTTAATACCGGAGGACTGCAAGGACAACTGCCTTAAAGTTATCCCTAAGCCCAACCAGTAGGTTGGACCAGTGAGTCCACACCCACAGCCCATAACAACAATGACTTAGTAGTTAGCACTATGGCGATACATCACTATGGCCCTGGGTTTATATGCAACTAATGGCAACATCTGCATAGAGTTTGTATCTTTTCCCCTTGTTATGGGTTTCCTCCCATACTTAATGTTGACCTTAGATTGTGAGCTCCAATGGGAACTGGTACCAATGTGAGTGATGATAATCTCTGTACAGCGCTGTGGAATATGTTGGCGCTATATAAATGAATAACATAATAACAATAAAAAAAATGAATAAAAACCATAGCAAATGTGCTTCTTATTCCATGTGAACTTGACATCTCAAGAACCAATGTAAGGAATCCTGTGGCTGTATTTATGTTCATAACTTTAGACTTCTCTATAATTTGAACAATATTGGAACATTAAGACTTTGAAGTAGTCTGATTTGAAGTCACATTTGTTTGATTTAATTAGCATCTTTTGTTTATAAAGTCTACCAGTTTTTCTCAGTTTGAGCCTTTGAGCCTCATAACTACACAGGGTAGGCACATCATTAAAGGCCACATTTTAACATTGCTTTGTCTTCATCTGGTGCTTATTGTACACTTGCCTCAGCAACACATGTAATTTCAGAAATCAATATGAAATAAATGGCGTGAAAGGGATAATAAGTCTGCCCCTGTGACCAGATGTCTTTAGGGAGTCAAACATCTGGCCATTGTAAATCATGTTATTCAAATATATATATATATATATATATATGTTATACGGAATTCAAAGGAGCAAGCCTGCAGCAGAACTACAGAAACATTCTCTTGTCCTACATTTACCATGGCAAGAAGTTGTGTTTTCGAGCCAGGACAATTAATGTAAAAGTCAAAAGTAAAGAATATTGACATTCTTGACTGCAACTTGTCAGCTCTCAATGAAAAAATTTTTTATTATTATCCCTTCACGACCAAGGGAATTGTGGTAGTGCTATTTTTGATTTTTGCTCCTCTCCTTCCAGGAGCCATATGAAAGCTTGTTTTTTGAGAAATTAGTGTATTTTTTAACCCAATAGTTTTTTGGGTTTTGTTGTTACATTGTTCACTATGCGATAACAATGACATGACAACTTTATCCCCTTCCTGACATTTCACATAATAGTATGTGACTTCCTGCAATATTAAAATACTAGTAGGTCATGAAGATCAGACGGGCACAAGAGCTGTGCATGCATGATCAGTGCAGGAGCCCAGCTGTTAGTGGCCCCAGGTGTATCCGCCGGCATATAGGATGTTTCACAGACAGAGGATGGCCCCTCTGTGTCTCTATTGGCCCCCATGCTACGGTGATTGGGGGCTGATAGTTGCCATGGCAACCCCAGGCTTTGCAAAGGCCTCGGGGTCTGCAATGTACGGTAACATATGAGGCCCAGTCAAGGCACACTGTCAGTGGGAAGCTGACAGTTTCAGTACAGTATGTATGCACAAATGTAATTTTTAATTTTCATATGCAAGGTTTTGTAAATTTTATGAAATGCGCCAAGGTGCTCACTGCACCCATATAAAAATTCCTTAATCTGCGCCGTATTGCCATATTGTGCCCCTTCCCTTCTCAGCCCTGCCATGTGCCCATATAGCAGTTTATAACCACATATGAGGTGTTATGCTGTATTTAGGAGAACATGGGTAGCAAATTATGGGGTGCATTTTCTCCTGTTACTCCATGTGAAAATGAAAAAATTCTGCCTAAAGTATAATTTTCTTGTAAAATATTTAATGTTCCATTTTCAGAGCCAAGTGTTTCTAAAATCTATGAAACGCCTGTTGGCCAAAGTGCTCACCTTGAAATATTCCTTATTGGATGTGGTTTCCAAAATGGGGTCACTTTTTGGGGCTTTGCACTGTAGTGGTGCATCCGGAGGTCTTCAAATGTGACAAGGCACCTGAAAATTATCCCAAGTGAAATCTGCCCTCCAAAATCCATATGGGGCTTCTTCCATTCTGAACCCTGCTGTGTCACCATACAGTAATTTACAATCACATATGGGATGTTTCAGTAAACTGCAGAAATAGGGTAATAAATAGAGTTTTGTTTTTGTTACAAAACTGTTATTCACCCTGTTAGTCTGAATGGATGAAGCACATGGTGAGAACAATGGATGGCGGCCATTTTAACTCACAGACACTGTTTGGACTTTTCTACACGGTGCTATCTCGCCGGTATTTGGTGCCCAGAGACATCATTCAGTAGTTTAAAACTACCAAACAAGGGACACGTTTATTAGTAACTATTTTCTGTATAACTTGTATACTTTCGGTGTAACTGGCATGAAACTGTATCTTCCAGACTACTGAACGGATCTGGGTGAATTTCGGATATGTGGTTCACCCAGATCCCCCGGTTCTGAGGATATACTTGTTATGGGGTTATTGCATGTTTTGGGGTTCCTGTGATATGTTTTATAAAACTGTATTTCTCTGCCTGTAATAATTATATTCGCCATTGTATTCAGTAATCTTATCACAGACAGAGAGGAGGATTTTGCGTGGGAGTGTCTGTGTTTATTGTACGGATTGATTGGTTGTATTTCAAACCCCTGTGGGCAGTACTATGTTGGTGGATTGTAAATAAAAGAGTCTGTATGCCCCAGGGCAGTCAGACCTAGTTTGACACTCAAATCGCAGCCTCGCCTCGTTTTGTGGGGGAAAGATTATCCTAGCTGTAAGATAGCTAGTGGGATTGTTCTACATTTACAGGATCCTTCTGGATATCGAGACGAAGCGGCTCCTCTCTCTCTCCCTAAACAGAGATCCAGACTATCCAAGCGGTCCAGCTTCCAGCTAGCCTGGGAGTAACCGTAACAGTTTTGCTGTTAACCCTTGCTCTGTTACAGTAAAAATGGATTTAAATGGAAAATCCACAAAAAAAATTGAAAATTTTACATTTCTCTTCCATTTTCCTTTAAATGTTGTGGAGCACCTACATGGTTAACAGAGTTTGTAAAATCAGATTTTAATAACTTGTGTGGCATTCTTTCTAAAATGGGCTACTTTATGGGTGATTTCTAAGTGACTTCATTCCACTTGAATTTTGTCCTTTAAAGAGTGGGTTTTGGAAATGTTCTAACATCCTGAAAAAATAAAATTTCATTTTTACACAATGATGCCACCATAAAATAGACATATGGTGAATGTAAAGTAATAACTATTTTGTGAGGTACCGTATGACTATTTGGCTTAAATGTCTCCATGTCCTAGAAAAGTCAGCAAGATGCAGAGAGAGGATGAGCTGGATGTTCCTGATTACATATTCTCATCGATATTAGATGATGTGGAAAAGGAGGAAAAGCAAATGGCAGAAGAAGGGCTCCCACCTGTAGGACAGGAGAGCGCTGAGGTTGGAGCAGTGGGTATGCCAGAGCTGATTAATATTTAGTGTTTACTGTCAAATAACCTGCAGGAGATTGCAGTCAATAACAGCAATAATTTGCATATTGTCCCCCTCCCTAACCAGCCAAACCCCATACCAGCAACAGCCCCTGTTTAAAGGTGCATTAAAGGTGCTGTGTGGCAATTAACAATGAAGACCGACTATACAGTGTTCATTACTGAATGAAAGGCAGCTGCAGGGTAACTGGCTATGTGGTTCTGCAGCATGGCCACTCCGTGTGGTCGTACCCTAAGGCAGAGTGGCCTGGGTACGCCTGATTTATAGCGGTTTGTGACAAATTAATTCAGAACAAATCTATTTCTTGGTGAACTAGATGCCAAATAGAATTTTATAAAACTTCACTTATCTCTGGCAGAGAAACAAAAAGTTTGAAAATTGCTAATTTTTCCAAATTTTTGGTAAATTTGGGACTTTTCTATAAACAAAGGTGAAACATATCAACTCAAATACTACTAACATGAAGTACAATGTGTCATGAGAAAAAAAAAATCTCTGAATCGCTTGGATAAGTAAAAGCATTCCAAAATGATTACCACATAAAGTGACACATGTCAGATTTGCAAAAAATGGCCTGGCCAGGAAGGTTAAAACTGGCCTGTGGTAGAAGGGCTATACTTATGGTTGGTACAATTACAGAGGTTTCTACATAAATAATTTTGTTTCCATCACATTATAGAGTCCACCGCATTTCTAAAAGAGTTTTGTGCCAGTTTTTTGCACCTTGCATCATTTTGTATCTAAAAAGTAGCAAATGTTTGCATTATTTTACTGCAGGGAAGGGGTGGAGTAAGGTCTTTTCCCATAAAGCCAAAACTGATGATGGTTGCAAAAAATTTACCATAAATGGAGCACTTTTGCAAAAAAAAAATCTAATTGTGGCAGTACAAAAACAGACATCTGTCATAAAAAAAGGCAGCAGATGATAAATGTACCCTTATTTGCTCAGTCATGTACGGTAAACCTTTCAAATGCATGGATATGGAAAGGCAGAATAAGTATTTATGTGCATATGTAGTCATTTGGATGATTTTGACTTAAAAAACATGTCTGACCACAAGAATTTATAAAACACATGATTCTTTGAAGTTACTAGCTCAGAGCCCCAGGCTCAGCCTGACACAAATTTAAAAGGCGAACCTGACCTGATGCCAATGTGTTTACCGCTGATGTCCGTGACATTTTTCACAGCATTTTTTGGTGTTTTTGGCACAGTAGCCATAGGCTATAGTGAAATATGAAAAGTCTACATAAGGCCCCATTTATGTAGTGTTCCGCAAAACACGGACACCGGCAATGTGCGCTCTGCATTTTGTGGACCGCACATCGCCGGCACTAATAGAATATGTCTATTATTGTCCGCAATTGCACTTCGTGCGGCCCCATAGAAATGAAAGGGTCCGCAATTCTGTTCCGCAAAATGCGGAACGAAATTGCGGACATGTGAATGGGGCCATAGTATGTGTTTTTTCATATGAAAACTTAAAAAACAGCAGGAAAAAAACAGGACCCCTGTACTAAATAAACAATAAAAACTGCCACTAAAACATAGATAGCACAAAATGCCATAAACATGTTTCAAACTGCAGTTTTACATCTTTTTTTTCATGAGTTTATAAAGATTGTGTCACCTATATATTTTTGAGCAATTAAAATCAGATCCCAAAATATATTTTATTTTTATACTGTTTTGATTTTCTTTTTATTCTATTTTTTTATACAAGATTATAAGTGAAGCAATATTGCATGTGATGCTGTTAACAGCATTTATAGATATATTTTACAACACCCTCACTGACATCTCAAATCATGGAATTCCTAGGTTTAACGGTGGACTCCTTGGCGGAAACTTTAAGCCTTCCTCCGGCAAAGGTCCGACTGATCCGCAAGGAGTTGGGCAGAGCGTTGGCAATGTCGCAGATTTTGCTTCGTCACCTGGCTCGGATCATCGGCCTCCTATATTCTTATATCCAGGCGGTTTTCCCTGCTCCACTCCATTATAAGGCCCTTCAACGCCTGAAGACTGCTCATCTCCACTCCGGAGCTTCGTATGCGGACCTAATATCCTTGGATTCGGAGACCCGGGATGAACTGACCTGGTGGATCCACAATCTCTCTGCGTGGAACGGCAAGGTGATTTGCGGTCCACGACCAGACTTTACAGTGGATTCAGACGCCAGTCTTCAAGGTTGGGGTGCACATTGCCATGGTTTGACCACAGGAGGACGATGGTCAGCGGACGAATCTAGGCTTCACATCAATGCTCTGCAGCTTCTGGCGGGCTCCATTTGCCATTCGGAGTTTCTCAAATGGCATGGCCAGGGCTTGCATCAGGCTACGCATGGACAACATCTCGGCTGTCCGTTATGTCAACTCCATGGGCTGCACACACTCGGCCATGCTTACTTATCTGGCGAAGGATTTCTGGTCGTATTGTCTTTTCAGAGATATAACTGTGCTGGCAGAGTACCTTCCGGGCCTGCTCAACACCCAGGCGGATTAGAGTTCTTGTTATCTCTCAGACGGCAGCGACTGGAAGTTGGACAAGAAGGTGTTCTCTGCTATCTTGTCTCTTTGGGGACCTTTCTCTATCCTCCGGAGCTTCGTATGCGGACCTAATATCCTTGGATTTCGGAGAGCAGGGACGAACTGACCTGGTGGATCCACAATCTCTCTGCATGGAACGGCAAGGTGATTTGCGGTCCACGACCAGACTTTACAGTGGATTCGGACGCCAGTCTTCAAGGTTGGGGTGCACATTGCGATGGTTTGACCACAGGAGGACGATGGTCGGCTGACAAATCTAGGCTTCACATCAATGCTCTGCAGCTTCTGGGGGGCTCCATTTGCCATTCAGAGTTTCTCAAACGGCATGGCCAGGGCTTGCATCAGGCTACGCATGGACAACATCTCGGCTGTCCGTTATGTCAACTCCATGGGCGGCACACACTCGGCCATGCTTACTCATCTGGCGAAGGATTTCTGGTCGTATTGTCTTTCCAGAGATATTACTGTGCTGGCAGAGTACCTTCCGGGCCTGCACAACACCCAGGCGAATTGAAGTTTTTGTTATCTCTCCGATGGCAGCAACTGGAAGTTGGACGAGAAGGTGTTCTCTGCTATCTTGTCTCTTTGGGGACCTTTCTCTATCGACCTCTTCGCCTCCCGTCTGAATGCCCAGCTTCCCTTGTTCTTCAGTTGGTGCCCGGACCCGGAAGCAGAACCGATGGATACCTTCCTGCAAGACTAGTCCAGATCCCTGATTTACGCGTTTCCGTCATTTGCCATGATTCCGCGGGTCTTGAGCCATGTTTGCTGGCAACGAGCTGATCTGGTCATTGTATTTCCCTTTTGGGGCACCCAGTCTGGGTTTCCTCAAATACTGGAGCTGATAGGGGAGATCCCCATTCTCCTGATGAAGTTTCCGGGTCTCCTTCAGGGGCCGTGGGGTCTGAGCATCCCCTTCTCTTAGACGGCTCCCTGCGATTTCTAGCATGCAACATTTCAGGGACTCCTGGGAGTCCGAGAACTTTCAGCTGCAACTAGAAGACTTCTGGAGGACTCGTGGGCTCCCGACACAAGACAAGCTTATAGAGCAGCCTGGAGATCTTGGTCTGGCTAGTGCTTGGCTCAGGATTTGGATCCCGTTTTGGCACCTGTAACGGAGATTTTAAACTTTCTTATGTTATTGTTCGAGGATGGCAAGGCTTATCGTACGATTAATTTGTTTTGATCGGCCATTTCCTCTGCTCATCAAGGGTTCGACGGTTGCCCGGCGGGCCAACACCCGTTGGTGTGCCGTTTGCGGTGACGTTCGCGTTTGTCTCGGCCTCTGAGGCTGTCCCTTTTTTCCACTTGGCCGTCTAATGCTGACTTATCGTTGCGCTAATTATCGACAAAATTGGTCACTCTATTTTGTCTTATTTCATGTCAGAGGGTTTTGGACGTCCGCGCCCTGGATCACGATGCCAGATCTTTTACTCCCAAGGGGGTTTCCTTTAATATCATGCGTCGTACCAAGACTCACATCCGATCAGTCTCGTATCCCAGGTTCTCTTTATCACCGGCACTTTGTCTGGTGGCCTGCTTGCAGGAGTATGAAGCTCGGACTTTGACACATCAGTCTCCTGTTTTTCCCCATCTTTTTCTCTCCTTCCGCCGCCCTTTTGCTCCGGTCACTAGCACCACCCTGGTGCTTTGGGTTAAATGGATCATGGCCTTGGCAGAGGTGGACACATCTGTTTTTACAGCTCACTCTGTTAGTTTTTCTCTAATGATATTTGTGGCATTGTCTGTGTGTCTATGACTTCGATTACCACTTCTCCCAATGAGAGAGTAATGTCCTTTTCACGTGTTTTCTCTCCTTGCAGGATGATTGGCTGATGTTGTGTGGAGCTTGAGAGGAAGTCTGCAGTTTTCGGGAGTTACTCACCTTATAATGTTCTCTGTTCCGGTTTTCTCCAGTTCGAGTTTTGAAATTTATCCAGAGTTTATACAGTCGTCGGGGTGGCACTCCGCTAAGAAAGAGGCAGATTATGGGGAAACATGGTCTATATATACTGGCTTGTCATGGGGAGGGGCCTGTTGTTATGGTATTATTCTAATGGATTTTTCTTTGCTGCTATGGTGGACAGTAAAGAAAGGTTTACGCAATACTCGCCTCCGTGTCTTTCATAAAATCATGACTTTACGTCATAAAATAGGAAAATCATGCAATTTTCTGTGATTCTGTTTTCAAGTGTTTGTGACTTTTTGATCACTTTTTTTTTACTTTGTTTTGGGGTGGTGACGTGACATAACATGGTGCATTGGCCATTTATATATTTTTTCCATTATACAATTCGCCATATGGGATAAATATTGTTACATTTTAAAAGTACAGATATTTTTGGATGCGGCAATGCTATGGGGGCCTTTTTTTTTATTTTTCATTCACCACTCAGATGCCGTAGCCACATTTGACACATCCAGAAGTGTTCACTCCATACATGGGCCAAGATCCCTTAATAAAGGTTGCTACTCGACCAAAATGTTGGGACTTTCTTTTATGGCCCCATATATTGCTACATACCCTGGATGGAAATTAAACACAAAATGATGCAATTGCACAAATATGTATTAAAGCATCGCTTGAAAAAGGATCTTCTGGTGTGCCATAAATCTCCCTTTTTGTGATTGGCCTTATGGCTGACTACAGACATTCACCCCGGGCCTTTGCTGTTTGAAACAGCAGAAACCTGGCGGCTATGGCGCCCGCTGCTCTAGAGCGTGGATGCCATCTTTAAAGTGCTCACTACATGTATGGCAGAGGTCGCAAAGGGGTTAATATTTCTTTATCCTATGCTTTTCTCCTAGCCTATCTTTCAGTTACACACACCATCAGATGAGGTGAGAGCTGCATTTACATGCAGCATTTGCTTCTGCTGAATGGGGACAAGCAATCGTTACTGCAATCAATCGTTATTATACAGATTTATTTTTTTTGGGCAGCAGATCGTCGTTTTCACAGCACAATCTGCTGCCCAGAATAATGTGCTGCATAAATGATGATTTCACTGGATGAATGAACTGAACGAGCATTTGCTTGTTAAATGGGTGAAACAAGTGATAATATGAACATTCGTTCACGTAATCGGTTCGTTGCTAGCCCCATGTAATTGTGCAATTAGGTTTTAAAGGGAAAATTCATTGTCTCCCAAGCCCATATGTCACATGGCAGTCAGACTAGGGCCCTTGATCGGGACAAATCCTTACTAGACATCTAGATCAGACAAGCATAAAGCATACTTTGGCTGGTAATTTTATACAACAGTTTTGTAGACAGAGAAAACATGTATTTTGCACTGGGTACATCTTCATTAACCATACTACTTAAGGCCTCCATACTACACATCTGTAACCACTATGGCTAACATTTAGTAAAGTGATTACACCTATACCTTGTTGTAAAATGCACCTAAATTTTGGTGCATTTTGGTTTTAAATCTATTTACAATAAAATAATATTCTACTGCCTCAAGCCCACCATGGTGCTGTAAGTTAGCAAGAAAGGGATATGGTGCCATGATAAACAGGTAAAGCTTAAGATGCAACAATACAAGCCAAAATGGAGCAAAAATTCTTGTCACTAAATTCTAGTGCAAAGTAAGCCAACCAATAGTTGGTGTAAAATTAGACAGTGTCTAGCCATGCGCAAAATGTATCATTGTGCCAGAGCCAGAGTGACAATCTGGCAAATGTTTAGACTAAGTTTACAATGTCTACATTTTAGAGAGGATTATAAAATCTGCTCTGTGTCATCCTGTTGTTTGTGTATGGCTGCTGTTAGGTCTGCAGTCCATGCCTGCCGCCTTCCCGCTGTCCTCTGTGGGCAAAGACATGGAGCCACATACCATGCCATCCAGCATCCTGGTCTCCGATGTCATGCTGCTGCCTCCACAGTGCTGCCTGATGCTCCTTTAAAGTACGCACAAACTCACCTGTGGCATCTTAAAGGGCCAGTGCACATTTTCCTAAGTCCTTCTCTAGCCAATGGCTGAAGGTCCATGGGTATTTAAGGCACCCTCTCCAGCAGGACGGTGTCTGAGCTTTAGGTTCCCTGGTGATCATCAATGGTGATCTGATAGCCCAGTGCTATTGTGATCTACCTGCATTTATCCTGTGTTATCTCTAGCCTATATTCCTGCTGTGCTCCATGTGTTTGTCCCTGCACTTTTGAATCCAAGTTTATTTCAACTTTGTTTAAGTTAACCCAGTCTATCTACCTTGTCTGTGCTATAGTCAAGTTCCCAGCCTGACTGCCTTGTATTTGCCTCATTACTACTCCGTCTGCAAGTCTTTCCTATGTCTGCACTAACTGTGCATTGCCTGGATCTCTAAAACCCAAAATACTAATCTTGGGGACTGTTTAGACTATACCTGCAGTTTTCCAGCATTTTTGGTGCATTTCCTATACTCTGAGATTCTGGTGCTTGTACCAGAGTCCCTTACCCCAGTGGTTCAGCTGTTAACTCCACTGGGACTATCCTAGGAGGTAACGGTCCAGTTCCTTCACTGAAGCAAAGTTCAGATCCCTGTATAGGGGTTAAACAGTGAATTCCAAGGTAGTGTCGGGATAGCACCCAAAGCCAAAGCGGTTAGTTGGCACAGCAGGTGCACATTAGCTGATCCATAACAGCTGCATATGATGGAGATAGTCTTCCCTAGATAAAATGTTACAAGCCACAATCTTTTCGATCAAATTCATAGGCAAGTCAAGAAAAAAAATTGTAAAAAATTGGCGAGTTTCATCAAAGTTGACAACATCCTTATGTTGGCGCCTTGGCCCCAGTGCTAAATCATTAACAGGGCCCCCACCTATCATGTACAATTTATAATAGCTTCTTATGTGACAAAGGGGCTTTTGAAGTCATTTTGGCTTTGGAACCTGGGTGTCATTGCTACCTCTTCATCCACAATAGCTACACCCCTTGAGTTATATGACATCGATGTATAACTCAGTTTGTTTAGCGCCCCGATATGGTAATAGTCATGAGCCCTCTTTGCAAATACGTGGATTTTTGTAGGAAATAATCTTTTTCTGACTCGCATTTTTTCAGTATAAATAATTTCGCGAAACGGCACATGTCAGTATATGATGAGGAGTTTTCTATGGCTACGTGATTTTATTTGGTTTTACACATATATTTAAAAATAATTGTTGAAGATAATAATTTCATTTCTATTAATGATTCATAATAAAACATGTTGACTTTTCAAGCTAAACCTAGCAACAAGCAGCCCATTTAGAGAAACAAGTTTTATGTTCCAATATAATCTAATCTAAAGTGTTAGAAAAATCTTTAGCTTTAAATTCTTGCGAAGAAAGTGAACATAATTGCATGCAGATGTGCAAAGTAAATTAGATATTGTAATCCTGTTAACTCTCCGGCACAGTTTCCAGCCCCCAGCCTCTCCTAATCATGAGCCTTTATACCTTAGCACAATACAATAGAATGAGGTTGCTATGCTGGATTAATATTTATTGCTGGCATCTCAAACCCTACACATTCTCATATTATCTGCAGTTCATGTGGCTGTTAAAGGGGCTATATTATTGGGTTTGACTAGGAAAACAAGGTGACAAAAGTTGTAATGCTGATTATTGTCTTAAAGCAGTAAAACAATAAAATGTAAAAGTCTGTAAAATATATTTTATTATACAATTCACACAAACCCATAGGAATCAAAATCAGTCTGGCAGCACGGAACCAAGGATGACACTTATCCTGCATTTAATATATAAGGTGTCCATTATTATTGTTTTCACAACACTTTTTGGCTTATTTTTGCGGCAGATTTTGTCCCAAAGGGGATTTGCAGCAAAATCTGTGACTTTTTTCTCAGCTCATGCAACTTTTCCGAGGTAGCAGGAAAAGGGGGCATGACGTTGACGGAGAATAGGGCAGGCCAGTGGGCGCATCTCACTCATCATCTTATTATAATTAAGGCCTAACGAAGGCTGGTCACTAAGGGGTTAAAGTCTCCCACAAAAGAAACCCTCTCACATCTGTCAATGGATATCCCTTTTAATAAATCTGGTTTGGAAGAGACACAAAAACACAATGATAACATCATGTTTGCATCTTTGTAGTCAGCTGTTCAACTGCAAAGGGGAATCTTATGCCAACCAACCAAATATAGTGACATAAGCTTTAAGTTGGCCTTGTACATGACACAAAAGTCAGCCAAAGATTCTGATTTCAGTAGAGTCAACAATCCCATTTGTATAGGGTCCCCCTATCTCTCCTCAGACAGCAGATGTGGGGGGATGGGGGAAAAGTGTCAGCCATTTTAAATTTTAAAATGCCTGACTTTTTGTTTGCTGAGTTGATAAGCTTCAGCTGAAGGTGTCTATCTTATTCTTCTTGACCCACTGAAATCAACATGCATTTTTGGTCGAGCTGAGCATGCGTGTTTAAGGTAAAGTAAGAAGGACACCTATGAATGTGCTCTGGGCCAAACACTTGGTATTCTAATTGTAAAGGGGGAATATTAATCACCAATATTATGCGAATATCGATAATTAATATTCCTAAATAGGAGGAGCCATCTAGTGAAGACTCCGCCTATTTATATCTTTATATAATAATAACACAATATCTTCGCTATGCTTTACACTGATTACTATTGCTAGCTGCATGCGCCTTACTAACTCGCTACCGCTAACAAGTACACGCTACACAAAGGGTACAAATATAACGGTATTTATTTAACACACTAAGCACGCAATACACTAACAATACACAGCACTACACATATACAATAACTACAACTACACTACACGTTCCCAAATTCCACCCACAAACTAACTATACAATACACACATACAAGTATAACAACCCACCCGCCTAGCTCTATACTGTCCCTACGGGGTTACAAGAGGGTTATACAGTTTGTATACAGCAAGGGTCCAGGGACACAGCAGGGCAGAGTAGGAGAAGGTGTGCAGAGTAGGAGAAGGCGGTTAACAGGGGACTGGCGCAGCAGGGGTTAATGGATAAGGGATATCAGGGGTTACAAGGGGCAGCATGGGGTCTGGGATACAAAGGGTTAGGATAGTGGTAGGGAAATAAGGGGGGTGAATATGGTTGGCACTGCAAGGGAGGTACAATGCCATGCCAGCGTATACTCAGCCATCTCCAGGGCCAAAATGGGCCTCTCTTCCTTCAGGCAGCAGTCCTCATGTTTCTCTGGTTCTAGTCTGGTTGCAAAGAGAGCTGTTCCTTTGTCTTGGACTGATATATAAGTCACTCTTACCCCCCCCCCCCCCTTTCCAGGGGTGTGACATCATCGTGTGCGTGTGACGGAATGCATGCACTCAGATTGCAGCAGACAACTGGCTGGCCCCCTGAGGCTCACAGCACCACACGCCCAGCCATGTCACAAACACAAGGTTGGGGCCGCATAGTAAATAGGCTGATAACCCTTAGCCTTTGAAAAGTCACCAGCCACCTGGAGACATATCCACCCCCCCTGCAGACGCCTGGGAAACTTAAGTATATATATATATATATATATATATATACATATATATATATGTATATAGATACTTGGGGCGCATCTATATACATATATATACTCATCATAAACCTGGGGGCATACATGGGCAGTTATAGGCCCATATATATATATATATATATATATATATATATACACACACCTGGGGGAGAGCCATGGCAGATACACATATATGTCCTCCTGACAACATATATACACATACATTATAGATATATAGATATATATATATATGTTATAGGGGGCCACAGCCATATATATTATAAGGGGCACGGTCTAAAGGAGGCACATATTTCCCACAGGGGCCACCATGAGCCCCTGGGGATCACCATGGGCAGACGTGCGCAGATGCTGGGCACATCTGCGCACATCGTCCCATGATGCTGTGGTTAATGTATGCACATATATACCATACATGCCCGCACGTGTTTGCAGGCATGCATGGATATATATGCATACGTCTCAACCCTTCCTCAACACTAATATATGCTTGATGCAGGGTCTTCATCCAAAATGTTGCACTTATCAGAAAATCAGAAGTGGTGTCTTTAATGGATCTAATGTGAAGTAAAAAGAATTTAAATCAGGCACAACTCTTGGTGTGCTGTTCTCCTCTTGAATTAATTGTCTATAGAATGGGAGAATAATTGGTCCTTTCAACTGTATTGCCACAAAGTAGTTCTACTTGTTATCCATTCCAGTATCAGGGCCTACTCTGGCATCCAAAGCTATGTTAGTCTGTTCTGGGGTCTAAATTAATGTGTGGTAATGTAAGGTTTGGTCTAGGCACTGAATTTTTTTAGAGGCCTGGTCAGATGTCTAAATTAGGGCCCTTGTCTGAGGTCTAGATTCATTTGGGTGACTAGTGTTGGGTCCTAAATTAGGGGTCTGGTCTGAGGTCTGAGTTTATTTAGTAGTATAGTGTCTAAATAAATGTATGGGTCTGGTCTGGATTTTGAATTTATTCAGGGGTCTGGTCTGAGTCCTGCACTAGTTTAGAGTTCTTGGAATTGATTTTGTTGTCTGGTCTGAGGTCTGATATGATGTCTACATTAATTTTGTGGTATGGGGTTGAATCACTGCAGGGGTTTTATCTGAGTCCAAATTTGATTAGGAGTTTGGTTTGGATTTAAATTTGAGCCCTGAGAGGACTCAGGCATTACTGGAATGGTAGCAGTAGGGGATCTGTAGGGTGATTATCAGATGTTTATTTGTATCCCTTTTTGCAATAATTTTTATTTATGTGGAATACCCCTTTTAGAGTCTAGTCTGAGATTTGAATTATGTTAGGGGTCTGTTTTGAGGTGTGAACTTATTAAGGGGTCAGGTCAGGATAAAGATCTGGTTGGCCTGGTGTCTGAATTTACTTATGGGTCTAATGTGTGGTTGGAATTTGCTCAGGGACTTGGTCTGGAGTCTGAATTAATGTATGTGTATTAAGTATTTAAGAATCTGGCATGGGATTTGAATTTATTTTGCGGTTTGGTCTGGGGTCTGAATTTAGGGTGTTTGGTCTGGGGTTTGAATGTACTTGTAGGTCTGGTCCAAGGTCTAAATTTATTTATGAGCTTAAGAGCCAGTGTTTAATTTGTCTGAATTAATTTGCCATGCCCTCTTAGATTGGCATCTCTGGAAAATGCAAGCACTAACTACTAGATTGGCACCTTGGGCAAATGCAGCACTAAGTACAGTATATTCGTGTTCTTGGTGAATGTATTGTCCTTGCACATTACCTGATAAAAAATGTATTGTAAATGTTGAAATGTGCTATACCTGCTGTCACTGTCTTAGCATTGAAAACAATTCTCCAATGACATAAAAACACCCTGAGGCAGGGATAACTCACCGAGTCACTCATCATATGCTGCCTCATTCTGCACAAATACACGTTGTTTATTGCCTTTCTCAGAAAGTCTATTACCCAGAAATAAGACTGGCAAACAAAAAGCTATTCAGAGCAGTCATGTTCTTGGCATTTCTCTCATTTTGATTGTAAGTGCTACCCTTGAATTGACTGAAGATATTTTATAATTGACCTATATCGAAGGCTGATTCTACACTGCAAGAGATAAATGGTAAATATTTGCAGCTGCTTGGTGTTTAGTCCAAAAAGGTGCTGATGTTACTGAATGGGAAATATTCACCTCATTCTCCAAAAATGCAGAAAAGGAGGGAGAGGAAATAGTATGGATGGCTACAAACATGTCATTTTACAATATTTTTAATGCTCTTTTTTTCCATTACCTTTTTAGTTGAAAAAAAAATGCAGCTTCTATATGTTAGCAACATGAAACTAGGGACCTTGTTCTTACGTACAGTGAATGGGTCATTCTAAAGAGCTCCATGAATTCCAGCGTGATACTGTATAGGATACCAACGATGCAATAACTCAGTTTATGATTTTTTTTTTACTTCCTAGATATTCCAAGATCAACTGTGAGACTTATTATTGCAAAGTAGAAGAGTTTAGGATTCACAGCAGCTCAGTCATTAAGTGGAGACCAAAGTACAGGATTGTCCAGCACAGCAAGTAAAATCGTGGACTTTTTTGCTCCAAATTCAATTCAATTCCATTAAAATCAATACAGAAGAACAATCTCAATAGTGGATTCAGAATGTAAACAATACCATGACGCAAGCAAAAAATTGCATCAATTGACGTGTTTTGTGGCCCAAACTGGACTTTTACTAATAACCTTAGTTAACCTAAACCCAGAGTGGTGTCACCGAGTGCTGAGGTGCATGAAAGTCACCAACACAGTGCTAACTCATCTGGCCTTAACATCAGCACAAATACTGTGTGTATACAGCTTTTTCTCTTGGTCCCAGCAGGTTTTGGAAAGTATTGGCAGGAATAGATACTTCTGCTTCAAATTTGGAGCGTGCAGGATAAGTTGTCTGCTTGGAAGCTCTGTAATTGTGACAGGAATTCATCTTCTGCACTTTTCTGTAACTTCTGCTGTGTGGAGACAGACTAGCTGAGGAGGAACGGCTTCTTCTAGGTCTCTGGACTTAACTCACAGATAGATTCTCAGGGGATGCTTTCTTCCTGGAACTCTGGAGGTTGTCTGCAGTTTCTGCTTCTTGATCCAGCTGAGGCTGAAGGTGCTCAGACTGGGAATATGACCAAGTCTCAGAGGAGACTTGGCTCTTGCTGTCTTCACTATGCAGAGGGTAACTAAATCTGGATATAACTAATCTTTCCCTCCCTTGCTGCAGGAAGACGGAAGAGTCCACCTCTATTTAGCGGGGGGGGGGGGGGGGGGCAGAACGGAACTGGATTGTTCCACTCTGACTGCCATAACATTAAAACGATCTGTAGCAATGATGCTGCCACCTGCTGGTATACCAGGAAAATTACATAAACACTTACATTAAACATAATTTTTATGCACATTTCTGGGGAACATAAGCAAAATCCCATCAGATGACAGTATATAAGCTCTAAGAAGATAGTAGTGGGGTAGAGGCGTGTAGTAACACAAGTCTGGGGTGTTACAGAAGCATTTTCTGTGGAGTGATAAATCACACTCCTCTATCTGGCATTCTCATTACTCCTCTATCTGGCAGTCTGATGGATGAGTCTGGGTTATGCAAATGCCAAGAGACAGTTATCTGTCTGCATTCTGCCAACTGTAAATTTTGGTGGAGGAGGGATAATGCTATAGTGTTTTTTTGAGGGGTCGGCCTAGGCCCCTTTGTTACAGTAAAGGGAACTCTTAATGCTTTAGCATACCAAGACATTTTGGACAATTCTTTGAATCCTACTTTTTGGGAACAGCTTGGGGAATACTCTTCCCTGTTTTAGCATGACCGTTCCCCAGTGCACAAAGCAAAATCCATAAAGGCATGATGTCAACCCCATTGAATACCTTTGGGATTAACTAGAACAGACATTGTGAGCCAGGCCCCCTAATCCAACATTAATGTCTGACCTCACATACGCTGTTCTGAATAAATTGGCAAAAATTCCCACAGACACTCCAAAAGCTTGTAATAAGTAGAGATGAGCAAATCGAAGATGATGAAGTGGAATTCGATCCGAATTTCAGGAAAAATTCTATTCACACCGAAGCCAAATTTACTTGCGATTCGTGGTAACTAATCAAATTTCTTCCTAAAATGACTGCTGCACGTGTGAGGACATGGAGAAAGTAACTCTGGGAAGGCGGGATCACCCATAATGCCATGCATGCAGCCAATCAGCAGCCAGCCCTGTGATGTCACAACCTTATAAATAGTGTCAGCCATCGTAGATTCTGCCATTTACCAGTGTACTTAGTGCAGGGAGAGACTTCAGCAGGCACTAGAGACAGTGTTAGAAAAAACTTAATTGTGCTAAAAAACTATTTACAAGTGCAGGGCAAGATTATTCAAGGTGTAGGAAAAGGATAGGGAGGAATTATTCCACAGCATTTATGTTGAACAAGGTTCAGTAGGGGAGGTTACAACCTGGGTAATAGGAACAATCCTATTACACCTTGCTGCACTGACTGGGGATCCAAATTGCCATTATACAGCTCTGTAATTCCAGCAAACAGTTCTGTTTGATACAGGCATTAACTGGGTTTATTACAAGGAAATATTTCTATGTCTTATTTGCCCTTGTGCGGTGCAGTTATATGTTCTAAAGCATGTTTTGGCTTGTATTAGTGGGGAAAAAAGGCTTTGAAGAGTGAAAATTACAGCCCTTTTTGTCGTGTATTAGTGGCAAAAGTAAAATATATTTGCCGCTCAGTGGTGCAGCTATCTGTTATAAAACCTTTCGTGGCATGTATAATTGGAAAAAGACAAATATATTTGCCGTTCAGCAGTGCAGTTATATGTTGTAAAGTCTTCTGTGGCATATATTAGTGGAAAAAGAAAAAATATATTTGCAACTCAGCGGTGCAGTTATCTGTTGAAAAAGCCTTTTGTGGCGTGTATTAGTGGAAAAAGCAAAAATACATTTGCTGCTCAGCAGTGCAGTTATCTGTTATAAAGCCTTTTGTGACGTGTATTAGTGGAAAAAGAAAAAAATCTATTTGCTGCTCAGCAATGCAGTTATCTGTTGTAAAGCCTTTTGTGGCATGTATTAGCGGAAAAAGAAAATATATATTTGCAGCTCAGCGGTGCAGTTATCTGTTGTAAAGTGTTTTGTGGCGTTTATTAATGGCAAAAGAAAAAATATATTGCCATTCAGCGGTGCAGTTATCTGTTGTAAAGCCTTTTGTGGTGTGTATTAGTGGAAAAAGAAAAAATATATTTGCCATTCAGTGGTGCAGTTATCTGTTGCAAAGTGTTTTGTGGTGTGTATTAGTGGAAAAATAAAAAATATATTTGCCGCTCAGCGGTGCAGTTATCTATTGTAAAGCCTTTTTTGGTGTGTATTGGTGGAAAAAGAAAAAATATATTTGCCATTCAGTGGTGCAGTTATCTGTCCTAAAGCCTTTTGTGGCGTGTATTAGTGGCAAAATAAAAATATATTTGCCATACAGCGGTGCACTTATATGTTATAAAGCCTTTTGTGACGTGTATTAGTGGCACAAAAAAGTATTTGCCGTTCTGTGGTGAAGTGAGAAAATTATAGCCCTTTTTGGCGTGTATTAGTGGTAAAAAAAAGGGCTTATTAGCCGTTGTGTGCTGAAATGAGAAAATTACAGAGTTTTTTGGGGTGTTTTAAGTTCCTTTTTATTTATTGATTTGATCTAACAGTATATCAGACAGAGAAGTGACAGGCCCTGCACAGGGGAGTGGCAGAGGCCTAAATGTTTCTGGCCCATGCAGAGGTCGCAGCAGAGTAAGGGGCTGTGGCAGAAGTGGTCGCAGCGAGAGGCCGGAGTGGTCTGGTGGTCGTGTGTTTTTTGGGCATTAACAATACTGATGGATTACTGGCCAAATGCTGACTGAGTGAAGGCGGATGCTCCTCAGACAGGATCCGTTTTTTGTGGGTTATTGTTCTCATGGATCAGAGGAAGGGCAAAATAATCAGTGACGTTAACGCAAACTTACTGCTGACACCCTCTCCACTCTGTCGGGGGGCTCTACTCAGGCCCGGTGCTATAATAAGGTAGACAAAGCAGCCGCCTTAGGACGCTGAGAAGGGGGGGGGCGGAAAAATGAAACTTTAATTTTCATTTATTTTTTCATTAATCACTTGCATGCCGCTGGTCTCCTGCGACTGTTCTCCTCTGTGTGGTCCTCATATCTTCTCTATGGGCTCCCGAGTCCTGACAAGTTGTTTGAGGACCTTTCCCACTCTGCCAATCAGTGGCCGCAGCTGTGTCACGTGTCAGGGCAGTGATTTCCTGCTGAGCCAATCACTGGTCTGACACATGACACAGCTGCAGCCACTGATTGGCTGAGTGGGAAAGGTCCTCAAAGTCTTGTCGGGAGCACAGAGAGAAGATACCAGGACCACACAGAGGAGAAGGGGAGCTGCTGCAGATGGGAACAGGTCCAGGTGAGGAGCATAATGTTTATTTTTACACAACATTAATAGAGGGGGAAAATGTGACATGGGGGTGAGAAATGTGACATTGAGGGGGAGAAATGTGACATGGGGGGAGAAATGTGACATGGGGGGAGAAATGTGACATGGAGGGGGTTGAAATGTGAAATTGAGGGGGAGAAATGTGACATGGAGGGGGTTGAAATGTGACATTGAGGGGAAGAAATTTGACATGGGGGAGAAATGTGACACAAAGGGGTGATGTAAAAAGCAGAGGGTGATGTGAAATGGAGGGGGAGAAATATGACATGGAGGGGGAGACATGTCACATTTCTCCCCCTCCATGTCACATCACCACTTATGTCACATTTCTCCCCCCTCCATGTCACATTTCTCCCCCCTCCATGTCACATTTCTCCCCCCTCCATGTCACATTTCTCCCCCCTCCATGTCACATTTCTCATCCCCCTCCATGTCACATTACACCCTCTTTTTTACATCACCCCCACCGAGTTGTGGGGGGGGGGGGAGCCAAAATGTAGCTTCGCCCGTGTGTGCAAAAACCCTTGCACCGGCCCTGGCTCTACTTGTATAAGTGCTTAATATAACAGGTTCTGTAGACATCTATGTGGAATTAGCTGACGACAGTGTAAAAGGAGTGTGCTTCTTCTTGACGCTAACATAGACCTGTAAGGCTGAGTTCATACTTGAGTTATTTGGTTAGTTTTGGCCCGTGACTGCCCAAATACTGTAAGGGAAGTGTGCAGTGATCCTAGAGACGCCTGTCATCTGCATGTCATACGGACTCACAGCATTATTTCACTACCAAAGCAGACTCCCTATCCGTGTTACTGCAAGGCACAGTGTTCTACACCACTATAAAGGCTCTCTGCAGCCAGGAAATAGCCGTTTTTAACGTAATTTGCCACAAATATATTCGGATCAAACCAAATTTTTGTGAACCGGCAAATAGAATTTTTGAAAAATTCGCTCATCTTTAGTAGAAAGCCTTTCCAGTAGAGTAGTTGCAGCACCAAAGGGAGGACAACTCCATATCGAGCGTATGGATTTAGACTGGGGTGTCATAAAATCTCCTGCAGGTGTAAGGTGTAAGTGTCCCAATATTTCTGTCTATATTGTGTATGTTCTACAGACTAACAACAAACAGCCTATGGCTTTGGAAAAAAAAACGAGAAAAAAAAACAACATGCAAAAAATGTGCTTACATTCTGTGTGTCAGTCCTGCCTTACAAATGCACCTTGCTGAAAAGTATAGAAGAATTGGGAAGAGGTTAAGAATGGAGCAGAGTGAGACAGAAGAGGGAATGAATGGGTGGAAGGGGGTTGCTGAGAAGTCAGCTGTATATACTTAGCAGAACTAATAACAGCCAATGTTTCCATGGTTACTTTCAGGGTACAAGAGAAGAGTGGGTTTATTTTTTACTGTAATAAAAGAGATCTTTTATTCTAGTAGGAGTCTAGCAGTGGCATACATCTAGGGAGCTTTTCTTTGCATTGCCAGCAGTGGATAGAAGTCTATAGAAAATAAAGGGTTATGCCTTGTGCCATGGCTTCCTGTGTGACACAGGACATTCTGACCCAGTGTTAAAATTCAAAGTACAGCACACAAAAGTTTTTATTTACTTTTCTATTTATTTTTACATTTATGTCACATGTTTTCATAGCTGGAAATGCAACATATGACATTATAGTGCTTTTACTGTAGACCGTGCAGACTTTATGTTTAAGCTCAAAGGCTATGTACACCTATATTTTATGATTGCTTTTTACTTATTTTGGGCTAAAAAAACCTTTTTCTTAAATTGGTCTTTATTAAAAATATTGATCTATTCTGTCACAAAGAATTAATTGTTTGTCTAGATGTGTGAATCTATTTTTTACTTTCAATATGATTGTATTTTACTGATTTGGAGCTAAAAATCATTTTCTCAATTTGCCTTTATTAAAAAATATTGAGCCGTTCTGTCACAAAGGTTTAACTGTTTCGGTAATCTAATAACCCTTATCTCTAAATTACTATAAGGTCATAAACACTTATTGAAACCATTAAGGGCTTATGCACACGATCGTTGCCGGACCGTGGCTGTATTGCGGCCCGCATATGGCTTGTCCACAATACACGGGCAACGGCATTGTGCACCCTGCATCACAGATGCAGACCTCTTCATTTGAAAATGAAATTTTACGGTGCGGACGGATCACGGACCCAGTCAAGCTGAATGGGTCTTGATCCGTCCTGGCCGTCGCACGGATGTTGCCCGTGCATTGAGGACCACAAATTGCGGTCCCCAATGAACAGAACGGCCGCACAATGGCCGTGTGCATGAGCCTTAAATCAGTAAGCTAAGAATTAAGTTATAATAAGTGTTGTAAGGTCAAAAATCAAACATAAGGAGCTGAGCTGCCCGACAGAACAGAGTGAAAATTCATATCCTTCTACTAGAGAAACTCAAGGCTGCAGAGAGACAGGGGTTCAATATTTCAAGTGAAAGGGTCTGGGCTGCAATACCAAGCACATCAGCTATAATAGGGGTGCACAACCTTTTTTGGTCTAGTGGCTGCATTGTCACATTGTTTTATCTCAAGGGACTGGGAAAAAATGTTGATCAGTGCTCATTTGCATCAGCCTATTATACAGGCTGATGCAAAGTGATTAGTGAGGAATGATTGCTACCACAATTAGCAATTCAGTTTTATTGATTATCGGCAGCACATTCCTGATTATACAGGCAGATATACTGATGATAATTGTACATTTGTCATTTCTGATGAAAGATGCAAATCAGCTGACAAATGAGTGATTGCTCATTAATCGCCTGATCGGCGGGCACTATCATACAGGCCAGTTATGAGAAATGAGCATTCCTATGAACAGTTGTTCCCAGTAATTGGCCTGAAAATCATGCAATGTAATAGGGGCTAAGTGGTGACATTTCCTTCCATCCTGCCTCCTATTCATAAATTAGTGCATTCCTTCACTGAAGAAGATGGCGCTTATTGGTCATTGGTTGCCCTCCAGTTATTGGTTATATCTGTGTGACTGGTGCCCTGCAATAACCAATAAGCAATTTCACTTAGAAGGGTTAACTTTTTAATGACCAGACCTGAAAAGGACCTACCGTATTTTTCGCCCCATTAGACGCACTCCCCCCCCCCCCCCCCAGAAGTGGGGGGAAAATGCCCCTGCATCTTATGGGGCGAATGCTGCCATTTTACATCGCAGTCTGTGATGCTGCAGCATTGCAGACTGCAATGTATCAGCTGGACGAGGGAGGGAGGAGGGGTCGGTGTCATGCAAATGCGGCGGGCCGGTGCGGTCACTGGACTCTGGCCCCACCGCTCACTCACTGCTTTATTGCCTAAACATTTTATAATAATAGCTTTCATTGAAGTTCCGATCCCCAGCCCCATCTGTACTACTTACTCAATCTCCTGTAGCAGGCAGAGCAGGGCGGGCGGCCGGCCGTAACTTACTGACGTCACGTGCCTGCGCCGCCTACTTCATTCATAAAGTAGGCGGCGCAGGCACGAGACGTCAGTGAGTTCCGGCCAACCGCCCGCCCGCCCTGCTCTGCCTGCTACAGGACATTTAGTAAGTAGTACAGATGGGGCTGGGGATCAGAACTTCAATGAAAGCTATTATTATAAAATGTTTAGGCAATAAAGCAGTAAGTGAGCGGTGGGGCCAGAGTCCAGTGACCGCACCGGCCCCGCCGCATTTGCATGATACTGGCCCCTGTCAAAGGTTTAGCTCATGTATATTAGGGCATCTGTGGATGGCACTATTATGGGGTGAGGGATATGTGGATGGCACTGTTATGGGGGGATCTGTGAATGGCACTGTTATGGGGGGATCTGTGGATGGCACTGTTATGGGGGGTGATCTGTGGATGCCACTATTATGGGGTGGGGGATATGTGGATGGCACTGTTATGGGGTGGGGGATCTGTGGGTGACACAAATATAGCAGTGCCATCCACAGATCCACCCCCCATAACAGTGCCATTCACAGATCCCCCTCCATAACTGTGTCATCCACAGATCACCCCCCCCATAACAGTGCCATCCACACTTCACCCCCCCCCCATAACAGTGCCATTCACAGGTCACCCCCCATAACAGTGCCATCCACAGATCCCCCCATAACAGTGCCCCCCTCAGATCCCCCCATAACAGTGCCCCCTCAGATCCCCCCATAACAGTGCCATCCACAGATACCCCATAACAGTGCCATCCACAGATCCCCCCATAACAGTGCCATCCACAGATCCCCCATAGTAGTGTCATGCACAGACCACCATTAGTTCAAAACCCACCAAAAGCAAACCAAAATCACCAGACACTTTTTTGTGATTTAGTTCATATGGTGGTTTAATGGTTTTAACTTTACTTGTTGGAGTACCCCCAAAAAAAGCTGTTTGGTGTCATTTTTTTTTACACCGTTCACTTTATGGGGTAGATCATGTGATATATTTATAGATCCAGTCATTATGGATGCAATGATACCAAATATGTCTAGTTTGGGTTTGGGTTCCTGGAGAACTGGGCCGACTTCTCTATCGGCTACAGGCTCTATCGTAGGGACGGGCTGCACCTCAATGGGGAAGGGGCAGCTGTGTTGGGGAAGAAGATGGCTAGAAGGTTGGAGGAGTGTTTAAACTAGGGACTGGGGGGAGGGTAATTATGTTATAGAATGGGAAGATAGTGCAGATAGAGACCGGGGGCAAGGTAGTGAGACTGGGGGAGGAATGGAAGGAGGGACTAGAACAGTTCAGAAGGAAAGGTGTAGAGTAAAAAAGATACATAAACCTCTCAAATGTATGTATACTAATGCCAGAAGCCTGACTAATAAAACTAGTGAACTGGAATTAGTGATGTGTGAGGAGGACTATGACATAGTGGGAATAACTGAGACATGGCTGGATGATAGCTATGACTGGGCAGTTAATGTACAGGGTTACAGCCTGTTTAGAAAGGATCGTCAAAACCGGAGAGGGGGAGGGGTCTGCCTTTATGTAAAGTCCTGTCTAAAGCCTACACTCCGGAAAGATCTAAGTGAAGGACATGAACACGTGGAGTCACTGTGGGCAGAAATACATGGAGCTAAAAACAATAATACATTACTAATAGGAGTTTACTATAAACCACCTAATATACCAGAGTCCACAGAAAATCTACTACTAAATGAGATAGACAAGGTGGCAAATCATAATGAGGTGGTTATTATGGGGGACTTCAACTACCCAGATATAGACTGGGAAACTGAAAGCTGTACATTCCATAAAGGAAACAGGTTCTTGGCAATAACCAAAGACAATAACCTCTCCCAACTGGTTTAGGACCCGACTAGAGGGATGGCCATACTGAACTTATTATTATATATCCGGTCTAAAGCCCACACTCCGTGAAGATATAAGTGAGGGACATGAACATGTGGAGTCACTGTGGGTAGAGATACATGGCGATAAAAACAATAATAAATTACTAATAGGAGTTTACTATAAACCACCTAATATACCAGAGTCCACAGAAAATCTACTACTAAACGAGATAGATGAGGCGGCAAATCATAATGAGGTGGTTATTATGGGGGACTTCAACTACCCAGATATAGACTGGGAAACTGAAACTTGTGTATCTCATAAAGGAAACAGGTTCTTGGCAATAACCAAAGACAATTACCTCTCCCAACTGGTTCAGGACCCGACTAGAGGGATGGCCATACTGGACTTAGTATTAACCAATAGGCCTGACAGAACAACAGACGTGCAGGTCGGGGGACACCTGGGAAATAGTGACCACAAAGTAATAACCTTCCAATTATCATTCAAGAGAGCGTTTGTACAGGGAGGAATAAAAATACCAAACTTCAAAAAAGCTAAATTTAGCCAACTAAGAGAGGCCATAGGCCTAACTAACTGGGATAAAGTCCTCAAAATGGGATATCTTTAAAAGCATCCTAAAATCTCATTGTGAGAGGTACATACCGTATGGGAATAAAAGGTTAAGGAACAAAAAGAAACCAATGTGGATAAACAGAACTGTAAAGAAAGCAATAAATGACAAAAAGAAAGCATATAAAACACTAAAACAGGAAGGTAGCACGGAAGCATTGAAAAACTATAAGGAAAAAAATAGAACATGTAAAATACAAATAAAAGCGGCCAAACTAGAGACTGAGAGATTAATTGCCAAAGAGAGTAAAACTAACCCTAAAATGTTCTTCAATTATATAAATGTTAAAAAGTATAAATCTGAAGGTGTCGGCCCGTTAAAGAGTAATGAGGGGGGAGTCGCAGAGAGCAACGAGGAGAAAGCAAAGCTGTTAAATATTTTTTTCTCCAATGTATTCACTGAGGAAAATAAACTGTCAGATGACATGCCGAATGTTGAAATAAATTCCCCATTAAAAGTGTCCTGTCTGACCCAGGAAGAAGTACATCAGCGACTTAAAAAGATTAAAATAGACAAATCGCCAGGACCGGGTGGCATACACCCTCGTATCCTAAGGGAATTAAGTAATGTCATAGCCAGACCCTTATTTCTGATATTTGCAGATTCTATATTGACAGGGAATGTCCCACAGGATTGGCGCATGGCAAATGTGGTGCCAATATTCAAAAAGGGTCCAAAAACAGAGCCTGGAAACTATAGGCCGGTAAGTTTAACATCTGTTGTGGGTAAACTGTTTGAAGGTTTTCTGAGAGATGCTATGTTAGAGCATCTTAACGGAAATAAGCAAATAACGCCATATCAGCATGGCTTCGTGAGGGATCGGTCATGTCAAACAAATTTAATCAGTTTCTATGAGGAGGTAAGTTCTAGACTTGACAGCGGCGAATCAATGGATGTCGTGTATCTTGACTTCTCCAAAGCATTTGACACTGTACCACATAAAAGGTTAGTATATAAAATGAGAATGCTCGGACTGGGAGAAAACGTCTGTAAGTGGGTAAGTAACTGGCTCAGTGATAGAAAACAGAGGGTGGTTATTAATGGTAACTACTCAGATTGGGTCACTGTCACTAGTGGAGTACCTCAGGGGTCAGTATTGGGCCCTATTCTCTTCAATATATTTATTAATGATCTTGTAGAAGGCTTGCATAGTAAAATATCAATTTTTGCAGATGACACTAAACTGTGTAAAGTAATTAACACTGAAGAGGACAGTATACTACTACAGAGTGATCTGGATAGATTGGAGGCTTGGGCAGATAAGTGGCAGATGAGGTTTAACACTGACAAATGTAAAGTTATGCACATGGGAAGGAATAATGCAAGTCACCCGTACTTATTAAATGGTAAAACACTCGGTAACACTGACATGGAAAAAGATCTAGGAATTTTAATAAACAGCAAACTAAGCTGCAAAAAACAGTGTCTGGCAGCTGCTGCCAAGGCAAATAAGATAATGGGTTGCATCAAAAGGGGCATAGATGCCCGTGATGAGAACATAGTCCTACCACTTTACAAATCATTAGTCAGACCACACATGGAGTACTGTGTACAGTTCTGGGCTCCAGTGAACAAAGCAGACATAGCAGAGCTGGAGAGGGTCCAGAGGAGGGCAACTAAAGTTATAACTGGAATGGGGCAACTACAGTACCCTGAAAGATTATCAAAATTAGGGTTATTCACTTTAGAAAAAAGACGACTGAGAGGAGATCTAATTAATATGTATAAATATATCAGGGGTCAGTACAGAGATCTATCCCGTCATCTATTTATTCCCAGGACGGTGACTGTGACGAGGGGACATCCTCTGCATCTGGAGGAAAGAAGGTTTGTACACAAACATAGAAGAGGAATCTTTACGGTAAGAGCAGTCAGACTATGGAACTCTCTGCCTGAGGAGGTGGTGATGGTGAGTACAATAAAGGAATTCAAGAGGGGCCTGGATGTATTTCTGGAGCGTAATAATATTGCAGGCTATAGCTACTAGAGAGATATCGTTGATCCAGGGATTTATTCTGATTGCCTGATTGGAGTCGGGAAGGAATTTTTATTCCCCTAAAGTGAGGAAAATTGGCTTCTACCTCACAGGGTTTTTTTGCCTTCCTCTGGATCAACTTGCAGGATGACAGGCCGAACTGGATGGACAAATGTCTTTTTTCGGCCTTATGTACTATGTTACTATGTAGTTTTTTGTTGTTTTTTGCGTTTTACACAATAAAAACATTTTGTATTGCCATTTTCTTAGAGCCATATTTTTTTCATTTTTCTGGCTATAGTCTTGTGTGAGGGCTTGTTTTTTGCAGGACAAGGTCACTTTTTTATTGCTACTATTTTGGGGTGCATACGACTTTTTGATTGATTTGATATACCTTATGGAGTAGATCATATGATATTATTATAGAGCCAGTCGTTGCGGATGCGGTGATACCAAATATGTCTATTTAATTTTTTTCTTCTATTTTTAACATTTTTAAAACAACAGATTTGGGGGGAATTTTTTTTTTTAAATGTGGAACCTTTCTTTTTTCTTTTTTTTTTAAAAACACTTTATTTTTTTATTTTTTATTTTACACTTTGTGTCCCCCATAAGGTCATACAAGACCTCTGGGGGACATTTAACTTCTTTTTTTTTTTCACTATTGATTTCTCCTGTAACTGGGGCTGACATAGTAGCCCCAGTTACAGTGAAAATATACCCTGCAGAGAGGATGTACAGCATAATACTGTGCTGTACAACCCCAGTGCAGGGCTGATCATGGTCTATGGAAGACCTGACATCTCCTGCACCCCCCCGGCCCCGGCGGTCACGTGACTACCGGGCCGGGACAGGAAGCGGCACATCGCTCATTGAGCACTGTGTATACATGGATATAGAAGGCAGGAACACCCAGGAATGGTCCCTGCCTTCTATCTGGGATCGTTCTAACGATTAGACGTTGCAGAACGTCCATTCAGAGATAAACCTGACCGCCCAGGACGTTTATAGTCAATGGGCGGTCGGGAAGTGGTTAGATATATTTTTGCCACATAATATGTGCCTCAAGAGGTCATTAAAATACCTCTGGGTACACTAAAAAATGTTTTTGTATTTTGAACTGTAACTGGGGGATCCAAAGGAGCCCCACTGGAAAACAGCCCCCACTGGGTTCTTTGTACATGGCAGAGCTGATCAGGGTCTGCTTAGACCCTACAGCTCTACTCTACCCCGACACACCAGATGACATAGCGGCTTCCTCTATTCACTGCTTATTGAGCGCTATGCACCTATCCAAGGAGACAACAGAAGCTGTACATAACCACATGTCTTCTCTGTAAGTACCGCACTGTTACTGATATCAACAAAATTACAGATAGCTCTGCAAAAAAGACACAACCGCTAGGTGCCCCAGGACTCTTTTCTCGAACAGAACATATTGCATTTTCATGTATCCACCAATACAGGAAGATTATTTCATCATTCCATTCCTGTAAATGGCAACTGTATAAACTCCTTTGTATTGAGCTCCCTTAGTGATGATTGCAGGCAGACAAATTTGTAATAGAAGGGAAGACGATTCATCAGTGTATTTTTTGCCAGTTGTCTGGTGAAAATACTTTGAGAACGAGTGCTATATTTATAAAGCGCCAGTTCAACTTTATCAAACATAGAAGATAATGTAGGTGAGGTGGAGGGTGAATTTTTTATTATAAATATTTTTCATTATTAAAAAAATTCCGCTTAATAAAAATATGTAATTATTCAAAAATCTGGGTCTTTTCATTTTGTGTTGCATGTGTACTGGGAAACTGGGTGGGGCAGGGGGCTCATACTAAGTTTTGCTGTGGGGCCCTATGAGACTTATGTACACCCCTGTGTAACATGATAGCTGGTAAAGTAGGGTGAAGAGGGTGTATATTTCACCCAGAATGATCAGCTGGGTGAGGTAAAAGAATTCAGGGAAGCTGGGTGGTTTCAGCAAAGTGATTTGCTGAGGTACTTTTCTTTAAAGTGTTTTATGGGCCTGGATTTTTATGGAATGGCATGCATTGGTTGTAGTGGGACTTGCCATTCCTTCCCACTCCAGTACAGCACTTTCAGCTAGCCTGAGGAAAACCCAGGTGTAGCTGCTGGGCTCATTACTGGAGGAATATAAACAAGCCTGAAAAGCTCAATCAGGATCAAAAGCTTGGAAGCTGCTTGACATGTTGACTGTGTAAAGCCTAACCTCCTGTGTTATGATGAGAGCATAGGTGAGAAAAACCCACTGTTTAGATAGCGCCCAGATGGCAGGGTTGCCAATCGTTCATAAATTTACAGGGTATTTTTTTAATTATATATTTTTGTTAGAATATTGAACTGCATTCGCTTGGCAATGGGGAGCCAGTAAAGAGATTGGCAGAGGGGGAGGAAGAGGAGTAACTGGGTGAGAGGTAGATTAGTCGGGCAGCAAGTTGAGGATAGATTGGAGGGGTGCGAGAGTGCTAGATGGAAAGCCACAGAGGAGGATGTTTCAGTAGTCTAGGCGGGAGATGATGAGGGCATGTACAAGCATTTTTGCAGACTCATGGTTGAGAAATGTGTGGATGCAGGAGATATTTTTGATTTGGAGGTCGGAGATGGTGGAAAAGGCTTGGATGTGCGGTCTGAAGGAGAGGGCAGAATTCAAGGTCACTCCAAGGCAGCGGACTTGGTTGACCAGGGAGACTGTGCAGCCATTGATCATGATAGATAGGTTTGTTGAGGGGGGTTGAGCAAGATGGGGGAAAGATGATAAATTCTGTTTTATCCATGTTAAGTTTAAGAAAGCGAGAGGTGAAGGAGGATATGGAAGATTCTCGATAGTAAGGTGGTGATGTTTGGACCAGAGAGGTAGATTTGTGTGTTGTCAGCATAAAAGTGATACTGAAAGCTATGGGACTCTATGAACTGTCCCAGGCTGAGGGTGTAGATAGAGAAGAGCAGGGGTCCTAGGACAGAGCCTTGTGGGACACCAACAGAGAGGGAATAAGACGAGGAGTTGATATGAGAGTGGGAGACACTAAATGTCCAGTCAGTGAGGTATGATGTGATCCAGGAGAGGGCCAGGTCGGTGATGCCAAGAGATGAGAGAGTTTGTAACAGAAGGGAGTGGTCGATGGTGTCAAAGGCAGAGTACAGGTCAAGGAGAAGGAGGACAGAGTAATGTTTTTTTGTTTTGGCTTTTAGCAGCTCATTTTTGACTTTGGTAAGGGCAGTTTAAGTTCAGTAGTGGGGTCGTGTTAGGGGGTGAATATGTCATTAGTTTGCCTGTGTATATCTGTATGTCTTTCTTGTCTGCTTTCACTTTTTTTGCTGGCCAGCAAACCTCTCTCTCTATCCTCTATTATTTCTGCAGACAGACTAAGGCATTGTTCACACTGACATACAGCATTATCCCCTTACTTGCATCACAGTGTGAGATGCATGCAGCTGATTAGTCCAGGTGAGGCAGAGCTGCAGTTAAAAGAATGTTTTTAGTTTCTTTAGTTATAACTATTTTGTGTTATGTATCTTAAATAGATAGTAAGCTCCTCTGTGTTGAGGTATGTTTCATTTATAACATTTGTTTTTGGAAATGTAAAATGTGTGTGTATCCCTTTAAGATTGTGAACCTAAGTTTTGTGTATTTAAAAGCACTTGTGCAATGTGCTGGGGATCCAACTTCAGTTCAGTGTGTTAGCTGGACACTGGGGGAGCTACTTGCTACCAAGGTAGTTGCAAAGACCCATGAGGATTATTTATTTCACTGTTATTTTGCCTTGTTTTTCTATTGCTTTATTTTTGTTCTAAATAAATATATCTTTATATATATGCTTTTGCCAAGAACTGAGTTTAGACTGTTTTTAACGGCATATACTCCCACATCTCAACAGGTCAGAAGTCAGATTGTAGCTGGTCAAAGAGAGAGTATGAGGAGAGGTGAGAGGACAGTTCAGAATGGACATGTTGTTCAAGTAGTTTTGAGCCATATTGAAGATGTGATATGGGGTGATAAATGGACAAAGAAGATAGGTAAAATAAAGGCTTTTTAACGCTGGGTTCAGACCCGAGCGTTCGCGATGGAGCGCTCTGTATGCGCGATTGTACCGGCGTTCGCAATCGCGCATACAGAGACAAGCGAACACCCATTGTCGTGCGTTCCCGGAAGTCTATGTACGGGAACGCGTGACAAGACGCCCCAAAGAAGCTCATGTACTTCTTGGGGCGTCGGGCGTTTTACAGCGCGATCGTACGCGCTGTAAAAAGCTCAGGTGAGAACCATGCCCATAGGGAATCATTGGTTCTTGCCTGTTGAGCGTTTTACAGCGCGTAGGAACTCGCTGTAAAACGCTCAGGTCTGAACCCAGCCTGAGGATGGGTGTAATGGTAGCATGTTTAAAACCAGGGGGGAAGACACCAAAGGTTAGTGATAGGTTAAAGAGATGAGTTAGGGCTGGGATAAACATTGTGGTGAGGTGGGGCATGAGGTGGGATGGGATTGGGTCAAGTGCGCATGTGGTGAGATGTGATCTGGAGATTAGGGTGGAAAGTTTTTCTTCTGTAATGGTGGAGAAGCTGGTTTTGAAAGAAGAGGACTGAGCAGTCGTGCAGAGGGTCTGTGGAGACTGTGCACTGAAGCTTTTTCTGATGCTGACGATCTTTTGTTTGAAGTGTGTGGCAAAGTCCTCAGCTGAGATGAGAGGAGAGGGTGGGGGCGCTGGGGGACGGAGAAGAGAGTTGAAAGTGTTAAAAAGTTGTTTAGGGTTCTAGGACAGGGAAGATATCAGAGATGAGAGGTATGCCTGTTTTGCATCAGCGAGTGAGGATTTGAAAATGAGGAGGGATAGCTTGTATGTGGTGAAGTGATCCTTAGAGTAGGATTTCTTCCATCGCTGCTCAGCAGCCCTGGAACTTGTCTGAGTTTTTTTTTATCAGGTTGGTGTGCCAGGGTTGTCTGTAGATTTTTTGGGTTTTGTTGTGTGTGAGGGGGTAACAATGTCCAGAGCTGTACTTATTGTGGTGTTATACAGGGTGGTGGCAGCATCTGGGTCTTGGAGGGAACAAATTGTAGAGAGTGGGAGAAGAGAGTCAGAAAGCAAGCCAAAGTATAGATGTTTAAGGTTCCTGCAGGGGTGTTCTAGTGTGTGGACCGGGGGAGCAGCAGAAGAGACCAGTGAAAAGAAGGTGAGTAGGTTGTGGTCGGATAGGGGGAGAGGTGAATTAGAAAGGTTAGATAGGGAGCAGAGGCGGGTAAAGATAAGATCCAGAGTGTGACCATCTCTGTGGGTGGGAGCGGAAGACCACTGTGAGAGGCTGAAGGAGGAAGAGAGTGATAGAAGTTTAGAGGTGACTGAGTGGCAGTTGTCAATAGGGATGTTGAAGTCACCCATGATAATAGTGGTCATGTTGGCAGAAAGAAAGTGTAGGAGGTGTTAAAGTGGTTAAGAAAGATGGTGGCTGGGCCTGGGGAGCGGTAAATGACAGCTACTTGTAGGCTGGAGGAAGAGTAGATGTGAACAGAGTGTACTTCAAATAAAGTGAGCGTAATGGAGGGTGGCAGTGTAGTTGGGTTGTAGGAGCAGGTGTCTTGTAAGAGAAGACCAACTCCTCCACCATGTTTACAGCCGGGGCGGGGGATGTGACTGAAATGAAATCCACTATATGACAGTGCAGCAGGGGAGAAGGTGTCAGAAGGTGTCAGCCATGTTTCTGTGAGACCCAGAAAGGAAAGTTTTTGAGAGATTAAAAAATCATGAATGTAGGACAGTTTGTTACAGACAAAGCGTGCATTCCATAATGCTCCTGCAAGAGGAACCAAAAGAGCAGGGGTAAGAGGAATGGTTATTAGGTTCAAGGGGTTGCAGAAATTTGTAGAAGGAGATTTGTAGTGGGACGTAGCGGTGATAGTGAGGATTTGCTTAGGGGGGGGGGGGGGGGGGCCTGGATTTGGAGAGATATCACCAGCAATAAGGAGAAGCAGAGAAAGTGTTTGTAGGTGAGAATAAGAGAGGGCAGGAGGTATCTGTGTGTGTTTGGGAAGGAAGTGTTTTACGTTGCCAAACAGGTTTGTGCAAGCGGTCAGATGAGAATGTAAGAAGAAGGGAGAGATGAATAGTTCCTTGCTAGGTGAACGGATGTGGGTATTTCAGGAGGTTTTGGAAAAGTGGGAAGAGTAAGATGATAGATTGAAACATTGTTTGCGTTAACTATGTCTATGATTACCTTTGGTCCCCTTCTGGTTCAATTCTGGTATAATTCAGTTTGTGCACCTAAAGACAAATGTATTTTTTCGGCCTTATATACTATGTTACTATGTTTGTTACTTTGTCTACTTTGTCTACGAAACAAATATTCACCAGATGTTTGTTCAACTGATGTTCGGCTATCAACCAATTTCTCTCTAAAATGTATGCCCACCTTTACGTCCTTATGATGTATAGTATGTTATTGGTTATATAGTAGATATGTGCTGAATATCTCTATCATTGCTTTATTATTCCTGCTAGAGTTATAAATGAATTGCTAGCAGTTTGCTATGAAAGCCCAGAAGGGTGTCCCCAGTTGGGGGTGTGCCTCTTCACAGTCTGACACTGGCTGCATTGATTGTATAATGTCATACCAGGAATGCAGCATCAAGAGATATAGCCTTTAGAAATTGGGTTGGAAGTGAAAGGACCATATCTCTAGCTGCTACACAGCCCAAGATATGAAGGGTTAAAGCAGCCTTCCCCTTAAAGGGGTTGTCCCATGAAAAATATTCCACAGTTTTCAAACCAGCACCTGGATCTGAATAATTTGTATAGCCACTGAGTTATTCAATAAAATATATCTGTATACCATCAACTGCTTCAGTTTTTTTCTTTTTTTTTTTGTCCTGCTCACTGAGATGGCCGCACATGCTCAGTTTCATCCTTCCACTGCCTCCTCAGTTGTGATAGGGAGAGCATGGACACGCCTCCTTAGCTGCAGCAGAAAGGACACTCCCATTGAGCTGTCAGCCTGATATAAAACTAGCAGAGCAATAAATGGGGAGATCTCTGGATCTATGTGAGGTACAGGGCTGGGTCTAGCTTTATTAGAAAGGTATTGTTATGTACTGTATGATATCTGATTTTCATTTTTTACAATAAGAGAAGTTCTACTCAGGCTGAACTGCTAGCAAAGCTCAGGTAAAACTGTTAGGTAGTTGCAACAATGAGCACACTTATTAAGCTATTTATTACGCTTTTCTGGTGTAAAAAATGTTCACATTATTGTGCTTGCCATATTTGTGAATAATTAGCTACTTTTCCCAGTTCTTGTCACTTTTGAAAAGTGCTAAACAACTGGCCTGAGCTTATCGAGAGGACTATAGCCTCACAAGTACTATAATTTACCCCAGAAAGTGGCATAAATTATAAATCAAATCAAAATTTGAATTTCTGTTGCAGAGAGTACTATCGGATGTGCTAGATTTATTAAGAGGGCTGTGCCTCTTAATAAATTTGGCGCATTATACGGAGACAGACTTTATACTAAAACTGGCATATGGAACCCTAGTCTTGGTAAATCTCCCCCAGTGTGCTCCAAAATTGTGCTAAAATTCTGGTACAAAATCCTGACACATAGTAAACCAACGAATAGGTGGTCTAGAGTTAGACAAGACAATCTATTGAATTCATCTGTATTTGGCTCTGCTGGGATGGTATAATGTGCCACAATATGGTGTCTCTGGCCCTATCTACTTGTGTTGGCCCTGCCTTCTATCAATTTGGACCCAACTACAAGATGTTGTTTTATTTCCAAGCCCACTTTAAGTTTCCAGTTCACCCCTGACACTGAAGGCTATATTACACTGGCTGACATTTTGGCTGATAATTTCAGTGATAATTTCAGTGATAAGGTATTCTTCCTTAAAGGGGTTGTGTCACTTCAGGAAATAGCATTGATTATGTAGGGAAGGTTAATACAAGGCACTTACTAATGTATTGTAATTATCCATATTGCTTCCTTTGCTAGCTGGTTTCGTTTTTCCATCACATTTTACCCTTGTCTTTCCCATGTTTATGACCACCCTGCAATCCATCGGCATGGCTGTGCTTGCATACTATAAAAAAGCACCAGCCTATGTGTGCTCCTATGGTCCCATTCACCAGAAAGGCATTTTTTCCTAATGTGTGCAAGCAGTGTGTAATTAAATGGAAAAATTGATCCAGCCAGTAAAGGAAACAATATGGGTAGTGACCACGGCTGGGTCCAGGTTCATGTGGGCCATTGTCAAATGTCACCACAGCATCTGAGAGTGTTAAAAACCGAAATCGCGGCCTTCCTGCTCAGACGCGCCTTCCCCCAGCGGAGATCAGGGAAAGCACCCTGTTCTAAAAATGAGCCGCAGCCTGTACTAGGCTTCCAGGCTCATTGTTAGTATATCCCAGTTCAGGCCACTAGATGGCAGCACTAAACTGTGATATAGTGATTTCTATAGAGAATAATTGAGCAATTTCCATTATTCTGTATAAGTTGCAATCTGATGAAAAGTAATTTAAAAAAAGTAAAAAAAAATGTTTTTAATTCCTCAGGCTGATGTTAAAAGCTGAGAACTTTGCCAATATCTTCCAGTCAGGAACATATCGGAGCCCCTCATGCACCACGTCACGGTGTCTCAGCACGCATGGGGTCCTAACACTAAACTGCCCGTGGTGTGTGAACAGGGTCTGAACAGTGCAATTAACTCACAGCCAGGCCCTCACATGCCTCCATAGTGGTATCACCAATGCACTGTGAGGTAGGATAAAGCTGTGAGCCGCACCCACAACAGACCATGTGACACAGAAGCCACCAGGTGCAAAAGAACATTACCACAAAAATAAAGTGGCACAATCCATACTCATTGAAAAAAGCCTAAACGGGATATGGAATTGTGGACCCATTCGTTTCTATGGGACAGCACAACGTGCTGCCTGGATATGGAAATGCGGACCCGCACTTCCGGGTCAGCAATTCCATTCCCGAAAAAAATAGAACATGTCCTATTCTTGTCTGCAATTGCGGACAAGAATAGGCATATTCTATTAGTGCTGGCGATGTGGGGTCCGCAAAATGTGCAACGCACATTGCCGCTTCCATGTTTTGCGAATCTGTGGATCCGCAAAACACGTTATGGATGTGTGACTGGACCCTAAATTTATTGCACTTAAAATAGCAGTTAGCTTTTTTGATGCATCTGAACACAGCAAGTGCTTCAGCAGCAGAAGAGATGCTTCCTCTAGTCCGACCACACTGATCTAGGTAGCAATCCAGTGCCAAATATTATAGGAGATGCTCTGTTCAGCCAATTAAAGTATATGAAAAGTTTTCACTATGCTTTGATTTGATTTAAAAAAATGCTAAACAATGCTCGGAGGAGTTGTCTAAGCTGTTCTTTTCAATGCTTGTAATGCTTTAAAAGAATAAAAATAAGGGCTCAAGCAGATGGCCGTATGTGTTTTGTGGTCCGCAAATTGCGGATCTGCAAAACACGGACACCAGCCTGTGTGCATTCTGTAATTTGTGGACCACACATGGTCATCACTCTCATAGAAAATGCCTATTCTTGAGACTCATCATAGTCAGTCATTGACTGTAGCATCACAAGCATGTGTTGAGAGGGGTCAGGGAGTGCGGGAGTGGGGGGGTGGGGGGGGGGGGGCAATACAGAAGTAATACAGAATTGTTCATGTATTATTATTATTATTATTATATTTCTATGCATTTTGAGCCTTTTTAGAAAAACATTTGGACAGCACCTTCTTTACCCAAACTTCCTGTTCTGATTTTGAACTTACTCATATATGGTTATGCTTTAAATTTAGAGAGAAAATCCTCCTAATAGGGTTGTTTAATGCTTGGTCCACCATAGCTTACCTCTGAAAGACTCCAGCAGTCCCTGTATATTTGCTGGGGTTTCAGAAGCTGATAGCTGTGGCAGCTCCAATCTGTAATGGGTACTGTATGCTGTACCCTGTACCGTATGCTGGGTTTACATTTACTGTGCTGCCTTATAATAAAACAAGAGCCTTGGTATGCTTTGCAAGTACTTCAGTAAAGTGTAAACATAAGATGGCACAAAATAACAGTTTAAAAGATTGAGAAAAGAACCCTTTGAAATCATGTAACAGATAGGTCATACTGGTGAAACTGGTATGCAGGATGTTTATTGTAAGGTGACAGAAGCTAATGCGGTAGTTTCAGTTGTGTCTGGTATAACAGCTGTGACTCACCACTTCACTTTTCCTTGTTATTGTTCTCCAATACCTTTACACTGTGATCATAAAGATAGGTGAAGATAAATTAACATAATAAAAAAATATGCATGAAACAAGGACTTTGAAGTATCTTGTACAGTGACATCAGCCTCTGGATATTTGTCATATTGACTGGCTTTTGTCCTGTTAACAGAGGAGGAAGGAATTTGCAGTTGCCGTACCCCAGTACATGGTTTATAATATGTTACGTAGTGTCATTTAATGTAATGTACATCCAGCATGACCTGATATGTGACAGGGACAGGGTTAGCCCTTTTCCTCCTCTCTTGGCAGGAGTAGGCTGGCCTGACTTTCTGTCTAGAGGAGAGTTCAAGTCTAATGAGGATGGAGGAAGCAAGTCTATGTGCTCCTTCTCCATAGTCCTCAGGGTCCATAGAATATACGATCTCTACAGCTATGTAGATTTTGCTGATTGTGAAGGAGTTAAGATACCCATCACACTTGACCACCTTCTGGCCAGACATGCCTCTAAAACCAGTATCCCACAGTGGACACTACAGCCACAATTGCCAGATTACAGTTGCTAGCTAGAGATTCTAGTAAGAGAGACTTTAGCAACATAGTAAACCAAGAGTGCCATTTTGCCATATTTGCCACTGTGCCAGTCTCCACACTCTCCATCTGGGAAAAGGATTTGCACTGTGTACAGATTATTGTTGGATGCACTACAACTCCTATTTTGCACTCAAGTAAAAAGAGACATTTATTCTTCTACCTCTTGCCTGGTTTCTTGACTTCTACCTCACCATATGCTGGCCATTGTTCTACTACACCTCCTGCAAGCCACCCATACAACCACCAACATCAAGGGCACCCCAAAATACCATCAGGCAGGAGCCCCAATTATAGAGAGTACCCAGAGGGAAGAAAGGGTGCACCCTTCTCACACTGAACCAGCCCTAAGGAGCAATGGCATGAGAGATACCATCATGACATCCTATAGTTGAAGCAACTACCACTCCCATCCCTTACTCCAGTTTCTCAAGGGCCCACTGCACAGTAAACACACAACACAGTGGCCCACATTTACTAATGTCAGCACACCTAGCTAGCCATTTGCTTTCGAATGGCCCACCAGAGGATACTCCAGTGTTCCCAGGATGATACCATAGCGGGCCCCAAAGATCCAGGAGAGAAAAAATATTTGGAGTAGCTGCCTTTGGAGAGAATTTGCCAACTAGAGTCTATGCCTATGGATCAAAGCCTGTTAGACTTTATTGGTGATATGTCTGACCATCTCCAGTCCATTGAGACCAGGGTGGATAAAAATCTGTGATTTTTTTTATTTAAATCTGATTTTTTTTTAATCTAAAATGCTTTTTGAGGAAAATATATTACCATTCAAAGGTTATTTCATCATGAAATAAAGATTAGTTTTTTAATTATGTAGAATAAGACTGTATGTGGACTCCCATATTGTTGAATGGATTAGGCAGTGACTGAGAGACAGGCAACAGAGGGTTGTAGTCAATGGAGTATATTCAGACCAAGGTCTTGTTACCAGTGGGGTACCTCAGGGATCTGTTCTGGGACCATATTGTTTAATATCTTTATCAGCGAAATTGCAGAAGGCCTCAATGGTAAGGTGTGTCTTTTTGCTGATGACACAAAGATTTGTAACAGGGTTGATGTTTCTGGAGGGATACACCAAATGGAAAAGGATTTATGAAAACTAGAGAAATGGTCAAAAATCTGGTAACTAAAATGTAATGTTGATAAGTGCAAGAAAATGCCCCTGGGGCGTAAAAACCCAAGAGCAGAATATAAAATCAGTGATACAGTCCTAACCTCAGTATCTGAGGAAAGGGATTTAGGGGTCATTATTTCAGAAGACATAAAGGTAGGTAGACAATGTCACAGAGCAGCAGGAAATGCTAGCAGAATGCTTGGGTATATAGGGAGAGGCATTACCAGTAGAAAGAGGGAGGTGCTCATACCGCTCTACAGAGCACTAGTGAGACCTCATTTGGAGTATTGTGCGCAGTACTGGAGACCATATCTCCAGAAGGATATTGATACTTTGGAGAGAGTTCAGAGAAGAGCTACTAAACTAGTACATGGATTGCAGGATAAAACTTACCAGGAAAGATTAAAGGACCTTAACGAGACAGAGGGGATATGATAGAAACTTTTAAATACATAAAGGGAATAAACAAGGTAAAAGAGGCGAGAATATTTAAAAGAAGAAAAACTGCTACAAGAGGACATCGTTTTAAATTAGAGGGGCAAAGGTTTAAAAGTAATATCAGGAAGTATTACTTTACTGAGAGAGTAGTGGATGCATGGAATAGCCTTCCTGCAGAAGTGGTAGCTGCAAATACAGTGGAGGAGTTTAAGCATGCATGGGATAGGCATAAGGCCATCCTTCATATAAGATAGGGCCAGGGGCTATCCATAGTATTCAGTATATTGGGCAGACTAGATGGGCCAAATGGTTCTTATCTGCTGACACATTCTATGTTTCTATGTTTCTATTGTGTCAATAGCCTTGAACCGTTTGGCCTAAATGAAGGATTTACATTTGGTCCTTCCTGTGAAAATGCTCCAAATTAAAAAATTTAAGGGGAAATTTATTTTAATGATAGGAGATGATCTTATAAAATAATGAAGAGGCGAAGACACCCATATAAACCAGTTTAGCCAATTGCACTTCCCTTACAGTGACTAATATTTATATATAGATTACTTTTTCTTCTTTAAAATACACTGGTAATAATGAGAAGTATTAAAAAGATAATATACACTCACCTAAAGAATTATTAGGAACACCATACTAATACGGAGTTGGACCCCCTTTTGCCTTCAGAACTGCCTTAATTCTATGTGGCATTGATTCAACAAGGTGCTGATAGCATTCTTTAGAAGTGTTGGCCCATATTGATAGGATAGCATCTTGCAGTTGATGGAGATTTGAGGGATGGACATCCAGGGCACGAAGCTCCCGTTCCACCACATCCCAAAGATGCTCTATTGGGTTGAGATCTGGTGACTGTGGGGGCCATTTTAGTACAGTGAACTCATTGTCATGTTCAAGAAACCAATTTAAAATGATTCGAGCTTTGTGACATGGTGCATTATCCTGCTGGAAGTAGCCATCAGAGGATGGGTACATGGTGGTCATGAAGGGATGGACATGGTCAGAAACAATGCTCAGGTAGCCCATGGCATTTAAACGATGGCCAATTGGCACTAAGGGGCCTAAAGTGTGCCCAGAAAACATCCCCCACACCATTACACCACCACCACCAGCCTGCACAGTGGTAACAAGGCATGATGGATACGCCTAATTCGGACTCTACCATTTGAATGTCTCAACAGAAATCGAGACTCATCAGACCAGGCAACATTTTTCCAGTCTTCAACAGTCCAATTTTGGTGAGCTTGTGCAAATTGTAGCCTCTTTTTCCTATTTGTAGTGGAGATGAGTGGTACCCGGTGGGGTCTTCTGCTGTTGTAGCCCACCTTTCTTTCCCATTCTGACATCCAGTTTGGAGTTCATGAGATTGTCTTGACCAGGACCACAACCCTACATGCATTGAAGCAACTGCCATGTGATTGGTTGACTAGATAATCGCATTAATGAGAAATAGAACAGGTGTTCCTAATAATTCTTTAGGTGAGTGTATACATATGGACTATAAAAAAGAATGGATATCTATTTTTAAGAACTATAAAGTACTGAAAAGTTTATATCTATGGATAAAAATACTAATTGACATATAAGAATTATATATGTGAAATAATGTGAAATTAATTTTCAGTATATGATAACATCAGGAATTTTATTTAATAATATGGAGGACATGCCAGGTTTTTGTAATTTGAGAACAGAAAGCAAAATAATGAATGAGTCAGTACAATAAATACAGATAAAATATAGCTAAAAATTACCAATTGATAATAATAATGATAAATAAATAAAAAATCTTTACTGTAAGAAAAATCTCCCCCCCTCCTAATATATAAGTAATCGAGAATTATCTATGTATCACTGTCTAAAGCAGTAGGTCGGAGATATACAGGAAATCTCTGGGCAATGACCTACTGTAAGGGTACTTTCACACTTGCGTTGCTTGATTCCGGCAGGCAGTTCCGTTGCCTGAACTGACTGCCTGATCAGGCAAACTGTATGCAAACGGATGTCATTTTTTCTAACTGATCAGGCATTTTTCAGACTGATCAGGATCCTGATCAGTCTGAAAAATGCCTGATCAGTCACAAAAATGCATTGCAATACCGGATTCGTTTTTTTCTCTCTCTCATTTTTAAAGGTCTGCGCATCCAGCATTCCGGTATTTTGAATGCCGGATCCGGCACTAATACATTCCAATGGAAAAAAATGCCGGATCCGGCATTCAGGCAAGTCTTCAGTTTTTTTCGCCGGAGATAAAACCGCAGCATGCTACGGTTTTCTCTTTTGCCTGATCAGTCAAAATGACTGAACTGAAGGCATCCTGAATGGATTGCTCTCCATTCAGAATGCATGAGGATAAAACTGATCAGTTATTTTCCGGTATAGAGCCCCTGTGACGAAACTCTATGGGCTCTTTCACACTTGCGCTTTTCTTTTCTGGCATAGAGTTCCGTCGTCGGGGCTCTATGCCGGAAAAATCCTGATCAGGATTATCCCCATGCATTCTGAATGGAGAGAAATCCGTTCAGGATGCATCAGGATGTCTTTAGTTCAGGACGGAACATTTTTTGGCCGGAGAAAATACCGCAGCATGCTGCGCTTTTTGTTCCAGTCAAAAATCCTGAACACTTGCCGCATCGACGGATCCGGAATAATAGCCCATTAAAATGTATTATTCCGGATCCGTCCTAACATCTTGAGTTGTTACGACGCAACGACGGATCCAGAAGTTGCGTCTGCTCCTGTGCCAGGAAGTAGGAAGGGCTTGGCTGGTGCGAAAACTTCCGCTAGACAGCCCGCACGGGAGAAGACAGGGCGTGAAAGAAGCTCCTGGAGGTGAGTATTGTGTGTGTTTGTCCCTTGCATATTTTATTAGTTGTAAAACAAACTAGAAATTTTCTCATAATTTACATACCGGATCCGCTCATCAGTACACGACGGATCCGCTGTTTCGATGGATCCGGACGATGGATCCGGCCCCATACCGGATCCGTACGACGGATCCAGAAAAAAAAGTTGATGTTGGCATCAGGATTTCCGTATCAGTATCTTACCAAAAAAGCCGGAAAGACGCATCCGGAAAGAAAAAAATTATGCGTTCTTACGCGTTTTTCCGGATCCAGCGTGTAATTCCGGCAAATGGAGTACACGACGGATCCGGACAACGCAAGTGTGAAAGAGCCATTTGCCGGAAAAGAAAAACGCTAATGTGAAAGTAGCCTTAGTAGTATAAATGCAGTTGGAACTCTTGATACATAGTAACAGAACAACTGTTTAATGTAGTGAATTATAGAAGTCTGCCACCTGGCTACTTGGATAAGTATAGCCAAGAAGTGAAATTAAATAGTTAAAACTGTAACAACATTGTATTCTATTAAGTAGCCTAGGTATGGTAAGTTTTCCCACAGAGGATTCTATATGCAGCGATTATGACAGGCGCAGTAGATGGAAGGTTCAGAGTAACGTTCTAAATTCTCGCGCATGCGCCACATACGAATCAACAGACTGCACATGCGCAGCGCTGACAGAGAAGGGAGGAGGTAAGTATACGTCATAGAAAGGGAGTGGGACGAGGTACATCAATGCTGTCCAATTAGGAATCGTGTCTCTCCCATAATGGCAATTAGATTATAAGCTAATAGAGCTCACTGGCTGCATGGTATGAATGACATCACTAGGCTAGGCTTTATAGGGGGTTGCCCTCATCTGGCACGCACACGCACTGCCCGATCCCCTGAAGATGGCGGAGATCTGGCGAAACATGTCGGGGGGCAACGTTAGCTAGGCTTTTAATTCAAACAGTATAGGGACACAGCTAAACAATAAATAAGTAAAAGAGAATAACAGCCTGATGTTAGAAGTGCCGGTGTGCATTTGCTAACTGGGCTAATATTGTGTTTGAAGTGTTGGCATTCATGGTTCCCTCAATGAACTGTAGCTCCCCAAAGTCGACAGCACTCATGTAGCCCCAAACCATGACACCCCCACCACCATGCTTGACTGTTGGCAAGACACACTTGTCTTTGTACTCCTCACCTGGTTGCCGCCAAGCACGCTTGACACCATCTGAACCAAATAAGTTTATGTTGGTCTCATCAGACCACAGGACATGGTTCCAGTAATCCATGCCCTTAATCTGCTTGCTTTCATCTAACTGTTTGTGGGCTTTCTTGTGCATCATTTTTAGAAGAGGTTTCCTCCTGGGATGATAGCCATGCAGACCAATTTGATGCATGTGCGGTGTATGGTCTGAGCACTGACAGACTGACCCTCCATCCCTCTAACCTCTGCAGCAATGCTGGAAGCACTCATACAACCTCTTTATATGATGCTGAAGTTATTTGGTCGACCATGACGAGGCCTGTTCTGAGTGGAACCTGTCTGTATGGTCCGCTGTATGGTCTTGGCCACCATGCTGCAGCTCAGTTTCAGGCTGTTGGCAATCATCCTATTGCCTAGGCCAGTGGTGACAAACCTATGGCACGGGTGTCAGAGAGGGCACTCATAGCCCTCTCTGTGGAGCACCTACAACCTGGAAAAAGGTGTATCAATTCGCCTTGGACTTTTTCAGACATTAATCAGCGCAGCGTGCGCTATGACTGCACATGTAGTGCACTGAATGCAGGCAAGCTATTATAGCTAAATGAGTACATGGAAGATATACTATACTGGTATTTAGGTTAAATTGCTGTGTTGGCACTTTTTGATAAATAAGTCAGTTTTGGGTTGCAGTTTGGGCACTCGGCCTCTAAACGGTTCGCCACCACTGGCCTAGGCCATCTTCATGTAGAGCTACAATTCTTTTTTTCTGATCCTCAGAGAGTTCTATGCCATGAGGTGCCATGTTAAACTTCCAGTGACCAGTATGAGGTCTATCATTAAGTCCCAACCAAACCTTTCTATGGGAGATAAAGTGTGCATATTTGAATATCTCAAGTAGACTCTCATGGAAAGTGACCATGGTCGATATGCCACGAACGTTGGGACATGCCTTTTTTGTTCTTTAAATCTCCTCTATTGCAGCACCATTTCATTTCAGAAGGTGGTGATAGAGAGCTAAATCATTCACATTATGCTAGCACATTCATAGTTGCAGATGTATATCCATAAATAGTGATGAGCTAATGTAATTAAACAGTAAAGCACAGAGCACAGCAATGACACTGCTGTCTCTCTCAGAACTGCAAAAAAACTGCAGAAAATGGCTGCTGGGGAGGTTCTTATATAGTAAGCGGTAGGCAACTTTCCTATTGGTTGCTAGGGAGGTTGCTAAGACATTGCAGCCTTCTCATTGGCCCACAAGAAAAAAGCAGGGAGGGATCATGGGTTCAGATGAAAAGAAAATCTAGAATATTTGCGAATAAGAATATATAGCACTATATTAAAAAAGTGGCGATATTCTCGATTAAAATTCGCAATTCGAATATTCGCGCCCCAACACTATCCTCATAAAGCTGAGATGCAAGAAGCAAACAAAAAAAGGTATGGCAGCACAATATTTCACATACAAACAATAAAACTGAGAAATAAGGCTCATTCTCAGTGTCGTGCCCGGGGGGTGCAGGGGGGCCGTCCGCCCCGGGTGCTGGCTCTCACGGGGGTGTCAGGCCCAGAAGCAATAAGCGCTTCCATCAATACAGATGGAAGCGCTCATTGCTGGAGCGCCAACGCCCACATACTGCGGCGGGGCACAGGAGCGCATAATTCACTTACTGCCCCGCCGCCGATCACAACCATAGGCTTCAGGCCTAGTAGGCCTGAGGCCTATGCGGTAGTTAAATCCCAGAGCAGGGGTGCGCGATGACGTCATCGCACGCCTGTGCTGGGACACAGCAGCACAGTGAAGTGTATGCACCTTCCTGTGCGAGCAAGCGCCTGGACATAGGTGAGAATTTAGCTTTTATTTATTATTATTTTTTTTTATGTGCCAACTTTGGGGGACAAAGGAGGACATGTGGGGGAAAATAATATGGTGGGATACTGTCTGGGGCAAATTATTATGGGAGGGATTACTATGTGGGGGCAATAATTATGGGAGGGATCACTATGTGGGGGCAAATTACTATATGGGGCAATGGGGTGGGGGACACTACTGTATGGGGGTAGTGTGGGGTATATTACTGTGTGGGGGACACTACTGTATGGGGGAAGTGTGGGGGAAATTACTGTGTGGGGGCAGTGTGGGGGAAATTACTATGTGGGGGCTGTGTGGGGCACATTACTATATAAAGGGCATAAATCACCTAACATTCCTAAATTGTTTGGAATAACGTGCTTTAAAACATCAGGTATGATGTTGTATTGATCAGGTAATGTAACGGTTACACCCGCTTCACAGTGACAGACCAAACTATGACAGACCAAACTCCCCGTTTAACGCACCGCAAACAACCGCAAACAGTCCATTTGCACAACCGCAAACTCCCCATTTGCACAAGGTTGGATACCAAGCTAGCCATGTCCCGTTCCTTGTCCTCACTGACGTAATTGAAGGTCTCTTCCTCCACCCAGCCACGTACAACACCAAGGGTCCCCGAAAGGTGACAACAAGGCCCCTGGGACGCCTGCTGTGGTTGGTCTTCCACCTCCCCAAAGCCACCTTCCTCCTCTGACTCCTCTTCTTTAGACTCCTCTATCTGCGTTGCCGCAGGTCCAGCAATCAACGACTACAAGGCTGATTATGGTGGTGATGGTGACCACAACTCTTCCTCTTCATGCTCATCTACGGCCTGTTCCAGCACTCTTCGCAGGGCACGCTCCAGAAAAAACGCATATGGGATGAGGTCGATGATGTTGCCTTGGGTTTGACTGACCAGGTTTGTCACCTCCGCAAAATGACGCATGAGCCTACAGCCATTGTGCATGAGCATTCAGTAACGCGGCCAAAAATTACCCAGCTCTGCAGAGGCTGTCCTCTTTTTTTTATAATTAAAAAAATCTGTTCTTACCAGTTTAATCTCTGTTTTGTCCCCTATCAGGGGCCGGTGTATGGAATAGATTTTAGGAACCGGGAGATGGAAAAAGATGTTTGGTCGGTCCTCTTACTTCCAATTTGGGGCACTGCGCGTGCGCCGTGCAATGTACTGTGCCACCCTATATGAGTGGTGTGTTAAGTAGTACTATTCCTATCAGTTTAATCCCTGTTACGTCCCCTATCAGGGGCCGGTGTATGGAATAGATTTTAGGAACATGGAGATGGAAAAAGATGGTTGGTTGGTCCTCTTACTTCCAATTTGGGGCACGGTGCGTGTGCCGTGCAGTGTACTGTGCCACCCTATATGAGTGGTGTGTTAAGTAGTACTATTCCTATCAGTTTAATCCCTGTTCCGTCCCCTATCAGGGGCTGGTCTATGGAATAGATTTTACGAACCGGGAGATGGAAAAAGATGCTTGGCGGTCCTCTTACTTCCAATTTGGGGCACTGCGCGTGCGCCGTGCAATGTACTGTGCCACCCTATATGAGTGGTGTGTTAAGTAGTATTATTCTTAGGCTACTTTCACACTTGCGGCAGTGTGATCCGGCGGGCAGTTCCGTCGTCGGAACTGGCCGCCGGATCCGCCGATCTGCCGCTGACTGAAAGCATTTGTGAGACGGATCCGGATGTGGATCCGTCTCACAAATGCATTGCAAGGACGGATCCGTCTCTCCGCTTGTCATGCGGACAGACGGATCCGTCTTGTACATTTTTTATATTTTTGCCGATCTGCGCATGCGCATGCCGGAACGACGGATCCGGCATTCCGGTATTCTGAATGCCGGATCCGGCGCTAATACATTCCTATGGGAAAAAATGCCGGATCCGGCGTTCAGGCATGTATTCAGTTTTTTGGGCTGGTGAGAAAACCGTAGCATGCTACTGTTTTCTCTTTTGCCTGATCAGTCAAAACGACTGAACTGAAGACATCCTGATGCAAACTGAACGGATTACTCTCCATTCAGAATGCATGGGGATAAAACTGATCAGTTTTTTTCCGGTATAGAGCTCCTGTGACGGAACTCTATGCCGGAAAAGAAAAACGCAAGTGTGAAAGTACCCTTATCAGTTTAATCCCTGTTATGTCCCCTATAAGGGGACGTGTATCGAATAGATTTTAGACAACCGCAAAGAGTTTTCAATAGTTGACACACTTATGACATAAATTTTATTCCTCTATGAGTCAATCTTGGTGTAGTGATGACTGTGCTCATGCGCACGTTTGGGAGATTGCAGATGATGGCGGTTTTTAAAAGCCTATGGTCGTGCTGAGGTAGTTCAGTGACAGTTAAGTGACCCAGAAAACAATGATTCTGCAGTATGGGCCCATTGTTGGCCTAGTAGGCTTAAATGATTACCTTAGATGATCACAAAGAAAATTTATGTTTTTTCTATGTAAAATTATCCAGCCGATCGCTTTTGGTCTGTTCACAATGAAGCAACGACATTATCATCTGGGGTGTGCCAACATTGCCATTGCCAACACACTCATAGAGGTGATCGCTTCATTGTGATACGCAAGCCCCTTCACCACAACAAGGTAACGATCACGGGGAATTGACACATGTATGTGCCTTTTATTTTGTTTTGTTTTTGCAGCCACAGTGCAGCACCAGAGGCCAGAAAAATTAGGCATGTACACATGCCTGAAAAATTAGGTATTCTGGAAAAATTGATGTTTTCCAGGCAGAAAGTGCACTAAAACAATGTGGTTTGAACCCTAGTTGGTGGCGGAGAAGTCACGCAAGTCATCTGGCATGCAGAGATTAAATACAGCAGCGTGTGGACCATTTTTAGCCCAAGGCATCTTATCAGGCCTCTTTTAGTCAAATGTATCCCCCACTGTCAGTCCCTTCTGGATCCATGCCTCATTCATCTTAATAAAGGTGAGGTAATCTAGACTTTTTTGACCTAGGCGACTTATCTTCTCAGTGACAATACCTCCTGCTGCACTGAAGGTCCTTCCTGACAGGACACTTGAAGCGGGGAACGCCAGAAGTTCTATCGCTAATTGGGATAGCTCAGGCCACAGGTCAAGCCTGCACACCCAGTAGTCAAGGGGGTTCATCGCTCTTCAGAGTGTCGATATCTGCAGTTAAGACGAGGTAGTCTGCTACCTGTTGGTTGAGTTGTTCTCCGAGGGTGGACCCCGAAGGCCTGTGGCGATGCGTAGGACTTAAAAAGCTCTGCATGTCCTCCATCAACAACACGTCTGTAAAGCGTCCTGTCCTTGCCGGCGTGGTCGTGGTAGGAGGAGGATTACTTTCACCTCTTCCCCTGTTAGATTCCTGTTGGGCAGTGACATCACCCTTATATGCTGTGTAAACCATACTTTTTAACTGCTGCATCCTTTCTGACTTCCGGTAATTCAGTAACATTTCAGCCACTTTCTGCTTATACCAGGGGTCTAGTAGCGTGGCCACCCAGCACAGGTCGTTCTCCTTCAGCCTTTTTATACGAGGGTCCCTCAACAGGCATGACAGCATGAAAGACCCCATTTGCACAAGGTTGGATGCCGAGCTCCTCATGTCTCGTTCCTCGTCCTCACTGATCTCACAGTAGGTCTGTTCTTCCCCCCAGCCACGTACAACACCACGGGTACCAGATAGGTGACAACGAGCACCCTGGGATGCCTGGTGTGGTTGCTCTTTCTCCTCCTCAAAGCCACATTCCTCCTCTGACTCCTCTTCCTCAGACTCCTCTTCCAGCGTTGCCGCAGGTCCAGCAAGCGATGCTGATAAGGCTGTTTCTGGTGGTGATGGTGACCACAACTCTTCCTCTTCACGCTCATCTACGGCCTAATCCATCACTCTTCGCAGGGCACGCTCCAGGAAGAAAACAAATGGGATGATGTCGCTGATGGTGCCTTCGGTGCAACTGACTAGGTTTGTCACCTTCTCAAAAGGACGCATGAGCCTACAGGCATTGCGCATGAGCGTCCAGTAACGTGGCAAAAAAATACCTAGCTCCGCAGAGGCTGTGCTAGCACCCTGGTCATACAAATACTCGTTGATGACTTTTTCTTGTTGGAGCAGGCACTCGAACATTAGGAGTGTAAAATTCCAATGTGTCGGGCTGTTGCAAATCAAGCGCCTCACTGGCATGTTTTTTCGCTGCTGAATATCTGAAAAGTGTGCCATGGCCGTGTAGGAACGCCTGAAATGACCACACACCTTCCTGGCCTGCTTGAGAACGTCCTGTAAGCCTGGGTACTTATGCACAAAGCGTTGTACGATCAGATTCAACACATGTGCGATGCACGGCACATGTGTCAACTTGCCCAAATTCAATGCCGCCAACAAATTGCTTCCGTTGTCACACACCACTTTGCCGATCTCCAATTGGTGCGGAGTCAGCCACTGATCCACCTGTGCGTTCAGGGCGGACAGGAGTGCTGATCCGGTGTGACTCTCTGCTTTCAGGCAAGTCAACCCCAAGACGGCGTGACACTGTTGTATCCGGGATGTGGAATAGCTCCTGGGAAGCTGGGGGGGTGCAGTTGATGTGGAGCAAGAGGCAGCAGCAGCAGAAGAGGACTCAGCCGAGGAGGTTAGCGAAGAGGATGGAGTAGGAGGAGTAGAGGAGGTGGCAGCAGGCCTGCCTGCAAGTCGTGGTGGTGTCACCAACTCCTCTGCAGAGCCACGCATTCCATGCTTGGCAGCCGCCAGCAGGTTTACCCAATGCGCAGTGTACGTGATATACCTGCCCTGACCGTGCTTTTCAGATCAGGTATCAGTGGTCAGATGGACCCTTGCCCCAACACTGTGTGCCAGACATGCCATGACTTCCTTTTCCACAATAGAGTACAGGTTGGGGATTGCCTTTTGTGAAAAAAAAAAAAATCGTCCAGGTACCTTTCACTGTGTTTTCCCAATAGCTACAAATTTTTTGAAGGCCTCAGACTCCACCAGCTTGTATGGTAAAAGCTGGCGGGCTAAGAGTTCCGACAAGCCAGCTGTCAGACGCTGGGCAAGGGGGTGACTCTGTGACATTCGCTTCTTACGCTCAAACATTTCCTTGACAGACATCTGACTGTGGGCAGATGAGATGGAACTGCTGAAGGTGAGAGGCAGAATGGCGGGTGGTTGAGAGGGGGAAAGGAGGACAGCAGTGGTTGACGTGGCTGAAGATGCTGGACCAGGAGGAGGATGGTGACTTTGAGTTTGTGTGCTGCTTGTACTCGTCATCATGTGTTGATCTCATAGCCGTTTGTGATGTGAGATCATGTGCCTTTGCAAAGCAGTTGTACCTAGGTGGGTGTTGGACTTCCCACGACTCAGTTTCTTTTGGCACAGGTTGCAAATGACACACAAAAAAAAGTCACACTGCTGAGCTTTGCAATGACGGCATTCTGGTGGTGGCAACAGCATGCGTTGATTGGTGTGCTGTCCGGCTGACCCCGGGTGCATATACATGCTGTCTGACTGTGCCACTAGCTCCTTGCAACGACCTCCTCCTGCTTCCAATTCGTCTCCTCCTCCTCTTTGTCTCCCCATCTGAACTTTCCCCCTGTTCTTCTTCTCTTTGAGCGGGCACCCACGTTACATCCATGGACACATCGTCATCATCAACCTCTTCACTTGTATCTTACAACTCAGCAAAGGAAGCAGCAGCGGGTACATCATCATCATCACACCGTACATCTATGTGTCACGGACGGTGTACAGGAAACAAGGCAAAACAACATGCATAAATGACTCGCTGGATCCAAAAGCTAAGGAACAAAAGGGAGACCCCTGCAGAAGACCAGGCACTGTCCCTGGCTGCTCAGCCTATGCAAAGATCCGAATGGTGGAGGTTTGCATATCCACGTACCTTGACTAAATAACCCCTGAGCAGCCTACAATAGTGAGGGGACACGACCATCAGCTCCCTACACAAGATACGGAGGGAGTCAGGGTCACCTGGGATCCAGCAAAGAGAAAATAACAGATAAATGTTCAACACTTAACTTTGTAGAAGAGAGGAGAACCAGATGAGCATGCACACACACTCCAGGAAGAAGTATAAGCCGCCCAGAAAAGCATTCTGGGGAGGAATTTAAAGGGAAGCAATTAGTCCAGCACATGACAGCTGAGAGAGGCTAACGAGATGAGAAACTGAATACCACAACAAAGAAAGTCAAGGAGGAGGTTCTGAAAGGCCTCTGTCAGAGCTTCTCAGCTGTCTGGTTGTGACAGTACCCCTCCCTCTACGAGTGGACTCCGGACACTCAGAACCCACCTTCTCAGGATGGGACCTATGGAAAGCCCTGATGAGACGAGAGGCCTTAATGTCCGTCACTGGGACCCACATCCTCTCCTCAGGACCATACCCCTCCCAATGAACAAGGTACTGAAGAGAACCGCGGACAAGACGAGAATCCACAATCCTAGAGACCTGAAATTCAAGATTCCCATCAACCATAATCGGAGGAGGAGGCAAAGGCGAGGGTACAATGGGTTGAACATAAGGTTTCAATAAGGACTTATGAAAAACATTATGGATCTTCCAAGTCTGAGGAAGATCAAGACGGTATGCAACAGGATTGATGACAGACAGGATTTTGTAAGGCCCAATAAACCTAGGACCCAACTTCCAGGAGGGAACCTTCAATTTGATATTCTTGGTGGACAACCACACCAGATCACCAACATTCAGGTCCGGACCAAGCACACGTCTCTTATCTGCCACACGCTTATATCTCTCACTCATGCTCTTTAGATTATCCTGAATCTTTTGCCAAATAGATGACAAAGACGAGGAGAATCTGTCCTCATCAGGTAAACCAGAAGACCCCTCTCCCGAGAAAGTCCCAAACTGCGGATGAAACCCATATGCACCAAAAAATGGTGACTTATCAGAGGACTCCTGACGACGGTTATTTAAAGCAAACTCAGCAAAGGACAAAAAAGAACACCAATCCTCTTGATTCTCCGCCACAAAACAGCGCAGATATGTCTCCAGATTCTGATTGACGCGCTCTGTCTGGCCATTCGACTGCGGGTGGAAAGCAGAAGAGAATGACAACCGAACCCCCAAGCGAGAACAGAAAGCCTTCCAGAATCTGGAAACAAACTGCGTGCCCCTATCAGAGACTATGTCTGAAGGAATACCGTGCAATTTGACAATGTGATCAATAAATGCCTGCGCCAGCGTCTTAGCATTGGGCAAACCAGGAAAAGGGATGAAATGCACCATTTTGCTAAAACGGTCCACCACCACCAGAATCACAGTCTTCCCCGAGGAACGAGGCAGGTCCGTTATGAAGTCCATGGACAGATGTGTCCAAGGACGGGAAGGAATGGGTAAGGGAAGGAGAGGACCTGATGGCCGTGAATGAGGGACTTTGGCACGAGCGCAAGTCTCGCAGGCTGCCACAAAACCCTCAACCGACTTACGAAGCGCAGGCCACCAGAATCTCCGAGCGATGAGATCCAGTGTGGCTCCTACCCCCGGGTGCCCAGCAAGGACCGTATCGTGGTGTTCTTTAAAAATCTTGTGTCTTAAAGCGAGAGGCACAAACAACCTCCCAGGAGGACAAAGATCAGGAGCCTCTGACTGGGCTGCCTGCACCTCTGCCTCCAATTCAGGAAAAAGAGCCGAGACCACCACACCTTCAGCCAAAATGGGACCCGGGTCTTCAAAATTCCCGCCTCCCGGAAAACAACGTGACAGGGCATCTGCCTTCACATTCTTAACTCCAGGGCGAAACGTGACAACAAAATTAAACCTAGAAAAGAACAAAGACCATCTGGCCTGTCTCGGGTTCAGACGCTTGGCTGACTCCAAGTAAGCCAGATTTTTATGGTCAGTAAATACGGTAATAGGGTGTCTGGCTCCCTCTAGCCAATGGCGCCATTCCTCAAAAGCCAACTTGATGGCCAACAATTCCCTATCTCCCACATCGTAATTTCTCTCTGCGGAGGAGAGTTTTCTTGAGAAAAAGGCACACGGTCGCCAATTGGCAGGAGAGGAACCCTGAGACAAGACCGCCCCCACACCCACCTCAGAAGCATCAACCTCAACTATGAAGGGTAAAGAAACATCAGGTTGCACCAAGATGGGAGCGGAAGCAAAACTCTCCTTGATATCAGAAAAAGCCTTACGCGCCTCTACTGACCAAGAAGAAAAATCTACCCCCTTTCTGGTCATATCAGTGAGTGGTTTAACAATAGAAGAATAATTCAAAATGAACTTCCTGTAATAATTGGCAAAGCCCAAAAAACGCATCAGCGCCTTCTGATTCTCAGGAAGCTCCCACTCAAGCACAGCGCGGACCTTCTCGGGGTCCATGCGAAAACCAGAAGCGGAGAGAAGAAACCCCAGAAATTGAATTTCTGGAACCGCAAACACACATTTTTCCAGTTTCGCATATAATTTATTCTCCCGCAGGATGAGCAAGACCTGACGTAAATGATCCTTATGAGTTTTGAAATCGGGAGAAAAATCTAAATGTCATCCAAATACACCAATACAAATTTTCCCATCAAATGATAAAAAATGCTGTTCACGAAATGCTGAAAAACGGCTGGGGCATTCATCAAACCAAAAGGCATAACCAAATTTTCAAAATGGCCCTCAGGGGTATTGAAGGCCGTCTTCCATTCGTCCCCTTCTCTGACCCTGACCAGGTTGTATGCCCCTCTTAGATCTAATTTGGAAAAGACTTTAGCCCCAACGACCTGGTTAAACAGGTCCGGGATCAGAGGAAGCGGATAAAGGTCACGAATTGTGATACTGTTCAGCTCCCTGAAATCCAGACAAGGTCTTAAAGAACCATCTTTTTTCTTAACAAAGAAAAAACCAGCGGCAACAGGTGACTTCGAGGGTTGTATGTGTCCTTTTCTCAGACTCTCACAGATATAAGCACGCATAGCGATCCTCTCAGGTTGGGAAAGATTGTATAAACGAGATTTAGGCAGCTTGGCATCTGGGATGAGATTAATAGGGCAATCGTACTCCCTGTGCGGGGGCAAATCCTGAACTCCACTCTCAGAGAAGACATCCGAAAATTCAGAGAGAAAAGATGGTACAGTCTTAGTAGCAACCTCAGAAACAGATGTCATGAGGCAATTCTCTCTGCAAAAGTCACTCCAACCATTTATTTGCCTCGCTTGCCAATCAATGGTGGGGTTATGCTTAGTGAGCCAGGGCAGCCCCAACACCAGAGGGGTAGGCAAACCGCTAAGGACGAAACATGACACATCCTCAACATGAGCATCACTCACAATTAAACGGATATTGTGAACTATGCCCTTTAATGATTTCTGAGAAAGTGGAGCGGAATCGATAGCAAAAACAGGAATATCCTTTCCCAAAGTGCACACCTGGAAACCATGAGTTATCGCAAATTGATTATCAATGAGATTGACCGCTGCTCCACTATCCACAAAAATCTCACAAAAAAATGTTCTTGCTCTCTAGCGCCACCCTAGCCGGCAGGACAAAACGGGAACTACAAGTAAACGGAAAACCTTCAATTTCCGCCTCAACCCTGCCAATAGTAACAGACGGAACATTTTTAAAAGATTTTTTCCTCTTTGTTTCTTTATTATTCCCAGAGAACTGCCTGAATCTCCTAGAGGGACAAATATTTGCCAAATGATTAATACCTCCACAACAAAAACAAACCCTCCCATGCGGGCTGAATCTTCTATTGTCAGAAGCAATCAACCCCAGCTGCATGGGCTCCTGCTCAGAAGGGGCTGACAGCGACTGAGACCCCTGCGCACAGAATGGGACCGCTGCACAGTCCTGGGACCGAGTATGACAGGAAGGAGAGATCTCTCCTCTCTCTCTAAGACGCCTGTCAATACGAACGGCCTGAGACATAGCAGAGTCCAAAGAAATAGGCCTTTCATGAAAGGCAAATGCATCTTTCAATCCCTCTGAAAGACCATGGCAAAATTGACTTCGGAGTGCAGCATCATTCCAACCAGTATCAGCTGCCCATCTCCGAAATTCTGAGCAGTATATTTCTGCGGATTGTTTACCCTGGCATAAGAGATGTAGTCTAGACTCCGCCAGAGCAATACGATCCGGATCATCATATATCTGACCCAGGGCTAAAAAGAATTCATCCACTGAACGGAGGGGCCGTGCCCCCTCCGGCAGCGAAAAGGCCCAGGACTGAGCGTTACCCCTGAGCAGCGATATAATGATCCCCACCCTCCGTTCCTCATCACCAGAGGAATGGGGAAGAAGGCGAAAATGGAGTTTGCAAGCCTCTCTAAAACGCACAAAATTCTCACTACCCCCGGAAAACGTATCCGGGAGCGAGATCTTAGGCTCAGAACAAACTCCATGAACGCCAGCTGAACCGGTCACTTGAAGCTGAGAAAAAGTCATGCGGAGATCAGCTACCTCCAATGAAAGACCCTGAAGGCGTTCAGCCAAAAGTGAAACCGGATCCATGCTTGAGATGAGTTATGGCGGCTTATAATGTCACGGACGGTGTACAGGAAACAAGGCAAAACAACATGCATAAATGACTCGCTGGATCCAAAAGCTAAGGAACAAAAGGGAGACCCCTGCAGAAGACCTGGCACTGTCCCTGGCTGCTCAGCCTATGCAAAGATCCGAATGGTGGAGGTTTGCATATCCACGTACCTTGACTAAATAACCCCTGAGCAGCCTACAATAGTGAGGGGACACGACCATCAGCTCCCTACACAAGATACGGAGGGAGTCAGGGTCACCTGGGATCCAGCAAAGAGAAAATAACAGATAAATGTTCAACACTTAACTTTGTAAGAGAGGAGAACCAGATGAGCATGCACACACACTCCAGGAAGAAGTATAAGCCGCCCAGAAAAGCATTCTGGGGAGGAATTTAAAGGGAAGCAATTAGTCCAACACATGACAGCTGAGAGAGGCTAACGAGATGAGAAACTGAATACCACAACAAAGAAAGTCAAGGAGGAGGTTCTGAAAGGCCTCTGTCAGAGCTTCTCAGCTCTCTGGTTGTGACACTATGTGTGTAATGCTGCCTGACTGAGACATATCCCTGTTATTTGAAGAAAACAGAAGTTATCTACATCCTCTGGAAATAATGGTTGCGCATCACTCATTTCTTCCAACTGATGTGTAAATAACTCCTCTGACAGATCAAGTGAAGCGGCTGTGGTGCTAGTGTTGGTGGTGGCGGCAGGCGGGCAACTGGTAACTTGAGAGGTGCCTGAGGCTGAGCTGGAGGAGGATGGTGCGTCAAGGTGCCAAGAGGAAGCTGTAAAAGATTGGGTGTCCTGTGTTAGCCAGTCAACTATGCAGGGGAGGGCTGGCAGCCTTAGTCCTGGGGGGGCAAATTCAGTCAAGTGGCCCATTTTAGCCCCGCCCATTATTAAAAGCCATACATATAATAGGCCACTCCCAAAAAACACTGTACAGCTGAAATTCTATTGTTGAGGCCTGTCTCTACACATCATACAGAGAGGGGAGGCCTGTACTATAAACAGCCGGCTGCAGCCAGGAAGCTCCTCCGCTCTCCTCCTTCCCCAGATCCTGCTAAAGGCTTGTGGTTATCCCCCACCATCTGCCACCCACCCGTGGCCTGCTGCCCCCTTTCGCCGTCCTCACCCAGCTCTGAATCCTCCTTCTGCAAATGGCAGGGGGAGGAGCCGGAGAATCTCCTCTCCTACATAGCAGCCCATACCTCTTACATCCAGTGATGTCATCTTTGTTGTAGACGTTCTCTTTCTTTATCTTCTCCATTCAGACCAGACCGCCATGATGATTTTTCTGCCATCTCCCGTCTCTGCAGAGATTGACAGACAGTTTCCCACATTTCTATCATCTTCACAACACCCTTTCCTGCCACCCCCAATACTATACTGCAGAAACAGTCCCTCTGGAAATTGCTCTAAAAAATAACTGCGCCCAGACACTAATAGTATGAAGATAATGTCCCCCAAAAATAATTGTGCTAAGCCGATACTATGCCAGGGTGCCCCCCAAAGTAACAGTGCTCCCCAAATTAGTGCCACCAGATGCCCCAATAGTGCTCCACTCCCCCATAGTGCCCCCAAATAATGCCACATAGTGCCGCTCTTCCCTATAGTGCCTTCCATAATGTGCCAGTAAAAAATGCCCCCTTAGTGCCACTAGATGCCATAGTGCCCCCCATAATGTACCAATAAAAAAGGACCCTTTAGAGTCCCAACTTCCCCATAGTGCCCCCAAATAATACGCCTATAGTACCAACAGATGCCCAAAGGTGCCCCCCCATAATGTGCCAGTAAGAAATTCACCCATAGTGCCCTCCCAAAAAATGAGCAAGAAATAAATGCCCCCAGAGTGCCACCCCAAAAAAAATGGGGCTGTCAGAAATGCCAGATGCCCCCATAGTGCCAGCTCCCCCCGCAAAGAAAAAAACGAAAACAAAAAACACTAATACTTACCTCCATCAGCAGTGATGCGATGCAGGCATCTTCCGGCCTGTGTCCCTGCTGTGTGCTGCCCGACTGAGCTGGCCTCTGATAAGCTGCAGGCATTAGTGCCTGCAGCCTATCAGAAGAACAGCGAAGGGAGACGCCTCTCCCTCCCCTGCCATGCCGCAGCACAGCCATCTGTATCGCTGTCCTGAGGACGGCGATACAGATGAATATGGGGATGGAATATGGAAGAGCTTATCTCCTACTGCCCCCCAACCGCCGCCAGCAACTAGAACCAGGGCCGCGCCGCCTGTGGTGATTAGTGGTGCGGCCCTGAGGAATAAAAAAAATATAAAATTATTTGTTAAAGATGGCCCAGCAGCCGTTTTTAACATGCTTTAGGGCAGCCTGGGGGGCAATTGCCACCCTGCCCCCCTTCCCAGCCCTCCCCTGCAACTATGTCCTCAGAACTTTTCGAGTTCAGGGTATGTGGCCTCTGAACACTGGGCATTATTCTAGGGCCAAAGGAAATCACAGCACCACGACCAGGACAGCCCCTGCGGGGTGGCCTGCCTCTGCCTGTCATTTTTTTTTTATTAGTGGTACTATGCGTGCAAGCTACTGTGCCACCAGATATGAGTGGTGGGCACTGGCAGTGGGCACAGTACACTCTGTGGGCCTGACACACGCTGGCAGGCAACTGCAATTATATTACAGAGAAAATATTGTTTTACTGTTTTATCTGCAAGCTACTGTGCCACCAGATATGAGTGGTGGGCACTGGCAGTGGGCACAGTACACTCTGTGGGCCTGACACATGCTGGCAGGCAACTGCAATTATATTACAGAGAAAATATTGTATTACTGTTTGCAAGCTACTGTGCCACCAGATATGAGTGGTGGGCACTGGCAGTGGGCACAGTACACTCTGTGGGCCTGACGCACGCTAGCAGGCAACTGCAATTATATTACAGAGAAAATATTGTTTTACTGTTTTATCTGCAAGCTACTGTGCCACCAGATATGAGTGGTGGGCACTGGCAGTGGGCACAGTACACTCTGTGGGCCTGACACACGCTGGCAGGCAACTGCAATTATATTACAGAGAAAATATTGTTTTACTGTTTTATCTGCAAGCTCCTGTGCCACCAGATATGAGTGGTGGGCACTGGCAGTGGGCACAGTACACTCTGCGGGCCTGACACACGCTGGCAGGCAACTGCAATTATATTACAGAGAAAAAAAAAAAAAAAGCAGACTGATGTACTAGCCCTAATAAGGGCTTTTTGGGGTGCTGTCAGGACGCTGTCCTTACAGCAGATCAGATGAGTCTTTGAGGACTGGAGTGGACACAGAAAACTGGCCTAGCTAACGATTTCCTTATTAAATCAGCAGCAGCTGCACTGTCCCTGCTCTCACTAAGGCCCCTTTCACACGGGCGAGTATTCCGCGCGGATGCGATGCGTGAGTTGAATGCATTGCACCCGCACTGAATACCGACCCATTCATTTCTATGGGGCTGTTCACATGAGCGGTGATTTTCACGCATCACTTGTGCGTTGCGTGAAAATCGAAGCATGCTCTATATTCTGCATTTTTCACGTAACGCAGGCCCTATAGAAATGAATGGGGTTGCGTGAAAATCGCATGCATCCGCAAGCAAGTGCGGATGCGGTGCGATTTTCACGCACGGTTGCTAGGAGACGATCAGGATGGAGACCCGATCATTATTATTTTCCCTTATAATATGGTTATAAGGGAAAATAATAGCATTCTGAATATAGAATGTATAGTAAAATAGCGCTGGAGGGGTTAAAAAATAATAATAATAATTTAACTCACCTTAGTCCACTTGCTCGCATAGCCGGCATCTCCTTCTGTCTTCATCTTAGCTTTGTGTAGCAACAAGGACCTTTGGTGACGTCACAGTCATCACATGATCCATCACATGATCTTTTACCATGGTGATGGATCATGTGATGACTGTGACGTCACCAAAGGTCCTTGTTGCTACACAAAGCTAATATGAATACAGAAGGAGATGCCGGCTACGCGAGGAAGTGGACTAAGGTGTGTTAAAATATTAGTTTTTTTTTTAACCCCTCTAGCGCTATTTTACTATGCATTCTGTATTCAGAATGCTATTATTTTCCCTTATAACCATGCTGTAAGGGAAAATAATACAATCTACAGAATACGATTTTTCTCAAGCAAGTGCAAAACGCATGACAATGTTTTGCACTCGCGCGCAAAAATCGCAGGTGTTCCTGCAACGCACCAGCACATGTTTCCGCAACGGCTGCGTGAAAGTGGCCTAACACTGCAGCTTCAGAATGAATCTAAGGCCTCATGCACACGACCGTATTTTGTTTCCGTGTCCGATCCGTTTTTTTTGCGGATAGGATGTGGACCCATTCATTTCAATAGGTCCGCAAAAAATGCAGACAGCACACCGTGTGTTGTCCGCATCAGTATGTCCGTTCCGTTGCTCCGCAAAAAAAAAATAGTGCATGTCCTATTTTTTTCTAGTTTGCGGACAAGGATAGGCATTATTACAATGGATCCGCCAAAATAACGGACCGCAAAACACATACGGTCGTGTGCATGTTGCCTAAGATGGATGCTGTTCTTGCTTTTTGATAGGAGGTGGGAGGGTCTGGGAGGGAGGGTATGCTGCTGATCGGCTGTAATGTGTCTGCATGATGACAAATAGGGGGCAGACCGAACATTGCATCTGTTAGCCCGCCGCGGCGAACAAGCGATGTTCGCCAGGAACTGTTCGCCGGCGAATAGTTCGGGACATCTCTATATGGGGGTAGTGTTAGGGAAAATACTATATGGGTGCAATGTGGGGGATAATACAGTATGGGTGCATTGTGGGGGAAATTACTATATGGGTGCAGTGTGGGGGGAAATACTATATGGGGCAGTGTCGGGGAAATTACTATATGGGGCAGTGTGGGGGAAATTACTATATGGGGCCGTGTGGGGGAAATTACTATATGGGGGCAATGTGAGGGAATTACTATATGGGGCTGTTTGGGGAAAATTACTATATGCGGGCAGTGTGGGGGAAATTACTATATGGGGCTGTGTGGGGAAAATTACTATATGGGGCAGTGAGTGGGAAATTACTATATGGTGAAGTGTGGGGGAAATTACTATATGGGGGCAGTGTGGGGGACTTTACTATATGAGACAGTGTGGGGGAAATAACTATATGGGGCAGTGTGGGGAAAATTACTGTGTGAGGCAAATTACTATATGGGGCAGTGTGGGGGAAATTACTGTATGGGGGCAGTGTGTGGGAAATTACTGTATGGGGGCAGTGTGGGGTAAATTACTATATGGGGGCTGTGTGGTGCAAATTACTGTGTGGAGGAAATTACTATATGGGGCAGCGTGGGGGAAATTACTCAACCCCCCCAGTATTAAAATAATTGGTGGCAGTGGCCACAGGGACCTCTCCCCTCCCCCTCATTGGTGGTGCAGTGGCAGCTTCTGATCGGAGCCACAGCTGTGTAAGCCTGGGGCTCCGATCAGTTACCATGGCAGCCAGGACGCTACAGAAGCTATGGTTGCCATGGTAACATCCCTGATGCTGTGTGCACAAGGCACAGAGCAGCAGGGACAGTGTGAAGTCCTATTCACCCTGATAGAGCTGAATAGGACAAGGGATGAAAGATCCCAGGTTCTCGCCCCTAAGGCTACTTTCACACTTGCGTTCAGAGCGGATCCGTCTGAGACGGATCCGCTCATATAATGCAGACGGTGGATCCTATTTTTTTTTTTTTTGATGCGGCCCACATAAACTTAAATTTTGTTTTTTTGGCCCATGTTAGCCTTTGAGTTTGACATGCTTGCTATACAGGGATTATTACCTGGAGCACAATGTAGAGTGTTATTATTACTGGGGGCACTCAAAGGGACATTATAGCTGCTGTGGACACTCTAGGGACATTTGGGGAAATGTATCAAACTAGTGTAAGGTAGAACTGGCTTAGTTGCCCATAGCAGCCAATCAGATTCCATCTTTCATTTTTGACAGCTCTTTTGGAAATCCAGTTCTACTTTACACCAGTTTGATAAATGACCCCAATTATGTCTACTGGGATCACTATTTTTTTCAGCAATATAGTACTTGGGGCATTGGGGGGCACAACGGGCACAGTATTGGGGATGGCAGCAGGATGAACTGTGGGGACACCAGGATGGGGAGGTTGATGAAAAAATTAGGAAATCTAACGTGTCTGTGTTACAAACTCTGTAGAGACGAGATGCGGCTGAAAGAATTTGTCATGGCGGTCTAACGGAGGAGAACAGGAAAGAGAAGGTCTACATGACAGGAGATGTCCCTGGATGTAAGAGGTATGTGGTCAAGTATTGGGGGGTTAACCAGAGAATGGCACCTGGGGCGGGTCCTAACACCCTAGGCACACCACTGATCATTCTAACTTAAAATGGTATTATACCTAGTATGTGCTAGTCTAAATTTTCTAGTAGTATATATTAAGGGTATCTGCCTCTTTTAGATAAGCACTCCCTGCCCATCTGCCTGGGGCTTTTGAGCAGAGTATATATGTTGCTGGTTCCTACACCGCCCTGAATATTGTAGGCTTAGTCAAGCCCAGGAGAGGCTGAGTTCTGTTAGTGTTAGGCCTCGGGCACACGACAGTATTTTTTCACGGTCCGCAAATTGGGGTTCCGTTGTTCCGTGATCCGTGTCCGTTTTTTCTTCCGTGTGTCTTCCTTGATTTTTGGAGGATCCAGACCAGAAAAGTGAAAAAAAAATCTCAAGTTTGCCTTGAAAATGATAGGAAAAAAACGGACATGGATCACGGACGCGGATGACAATCTTGTGTGCCTCCGTGTTTTTTCACAGACCCATTGACTTGAATGGGTCCGCGAACCGTTGTCCGTCAAAAAAATAGGACAGGTCCTATTTTTTTGACGGACAGGAAACACGGATCACGGACGCGGATGACAAACGGTGCATTTTCCGAGTTTTCAACGGACCTATTGAAAGTCAATGGGTCCGCAGAAAATCACGGAAAACGGAACAACGGACACGGATGCACACAACGGTCGTGTGCATGAGGCCTTAGGGACCCATCTGCAGAAGCCACCTTGACGCCTTTGAATAGGGGATAACTTTCTCTAATATTCTCTCGAATATCCCTTTAACATGCCACTCTCTTGGAACTTAAGTGCTAAACAGAGACATAAAATTAGTCATGTCTCATTACAATGGAACTTTTTTGGGATGGTACTGTATTTTTCAATGTCTCAAAATCAGCTATCTTATTCATTTGTCCTTTGTCACTCCAATCTAGTCGCAATTTAGGTAGTTATTTAATCATAACGCTGCATAGCTACATGATGGAGAGGATGAAAGAAGTCAAACTTTATATTAATTTGTGAGTTTAAAATTGCTGATTGTAAGTACATAGATGTCCATTGAAGAAACACCAGCTATATACAGGCTTAAAAGTTTTATTTTTTAATATGGTGATGTACCATTTGGGTAAATATGCAGTAATCTGGATCAGACTAAGGGCTCATGCACATGACCGTATGTATTTTACGGTCCAGAATACACGAATCTGCAAAAAATACGGATGAGGTCCATGTGTATTCCGTATTTTGCAGTACTGAACAGCCAGTACCTAATAGAACAGTCCTATCCTTGCCCGTAATGCGGACAATAATAGGACATGTTAAACTTTTTTGCGTAACGGACATATGAACATACGGAAATGGAATGCACATGGAGTAACTTTAGTTTTTTTTAAAGACCCATTGAAATGACTGCTTCCGCATACAGTCCGCAAAAATAATGGAACGGACACGGAAAGAAAATACGTTTGTGTGCATGAGCCCTAATGCTTAGGCCCCCCAGTGATGTTACTTGATAATTAATATAAATTGCTTTCATCATTGAATTAAAGAGACCTGTCAGGTCCTGTATACTTCTTTAGCAAAGAGCAGCATATGGAAGAAGGGAATAGATTGGACATATAGGGGGATATTTATCATCTAATAATATTTGCAAAGACAGGTGCACTCTGCTGTCTTACTAAACCCTCAAACTGATGTTAAAATTGAGAATTTAGCCAACATGTCCTACTATGGAGGACATGTCTGAGCCAGAGGACCGCGCCAAGGTTTCTCAAGTAGCTCGGGTCCTAACACTCACCTACCTGTGCCGTATGGCAATACCATGGCCAGTGGGTGAATTACAGGAGCTTGAGGTCCGACTCACAGACAACTCACCAGTTACCTCCAGCATGTAGCAATGCTAGCAATGGGAGAAAGAAGGAATCTGCGAGTCCCACTCAAGACTGGCTGATGTACACCTCCAGGCATTGCTATATACAAACACACTGAAACAAACGGTTTCTTTGTTTGTGTATGGAGATTTATCATCTCCCTTGCGCCAGTGGCTTTAAAAAGTCGCAAGCTGTGTGTTTTCGACTTTTTAAATGTGACTTTTTGACAAGAAAAAGTCTCAATTGCCTCTTTCTATGCCACCCTTGCCACTTTTCCAAAGGGGACATGGCAAGGGTCGGAAAGGGGTGTGGCCAACAGCCGATACAGGGTATATCAAGACCGGTACAAAAATCACCTGACTTGATAAATCTCCCCCATGTCTTCAAAAACAGGTTAAAAATAATAGAACAAATGGATCAGTATAGAAGCACATGTAAGGGGCAGTAAATGGCCTTGTGTTATTATTATGATTTTTATTATCATTATTTATTTGAAAACACCATTAATTCCAAGGTGCTTGTCAAGGAGCCATGAACCAGACGTACAACAGAGATAAATGGAAATAAGAAGGCTTTATTGAAAATCAAGCCGTAAGCAAAAGTCCAAACGGATGGCTAAACCGAAGCAGGGTCTTGCGTAGACAGAGGTCAGGAACCAGGAGGGTAGTCAGACGAAGCCTGGATCAGGAACCAGCAGGGTAGTCAGACGAAGCCAGGATCAGGAACCAATGGGGTAGTCAGACGAAGCCAGGATCAGGAACCAACGGGGTAGTCAGACGAGGCCAGGATCAGGAACCAGAAGCAGCAGCAGTCTTAGAAGCATGTGAACACAGGAGGACCAAGCAAGGAACTGAAGCCACAGACCTCCTATATATATGAGCTAGGCATCCAGCTCCTCCCAGTGGGAAGGAGAAGCCGCAGGGTGGGAGGCTACAAGAAACCCAGAAACCAAGATGGCCGCCAGCACATGTCAAACGAATGAGAACAGCAAGAAGGTAAGACCATGACAGTACCTCCCCCTCAAGGGCCCCTCCTCCGCGGAGTAAAGAACGGTTTCTGAGGGAAGCGTGCGTGGAAGGCTCGGAGCAAGGCAGGAGCATGGACATCTGCGGAGGGAACCCAGGAACGCTCCTCTGGACCATAACCACGCCAATGGACCAAAAACTGCACCCGAACGCGGACCAGGCGTGAGTCCAGGATATTGCTCACCTCATATTCCTCACGATTGCCCACTTGGACTGGACGAGGCCGAGGAACCGAGGAAGTGAAACGATTACACACCAGTGGCTTCAACAGGGAGACATGAAACACATTGGAGATCCGCATGCCAGGAGGAAGCGCAAGGGCATAGGCTACCGGGTTTACCCTGCGAAGCACTCGGAAGGGACCAACAAAGCGAGGCGCCAGCTTGGGAGTGGGCACTCGAAGGTTGAGGTTGCGGGTGGACAACCATACGCGGTCTCCGACCTGGTAGGAAGGAGCGGGCGCTCGTCTGCGATCAGCCTGGAGTCTCTGGCGCTGCGCAGAGACCTCAAGGGACCTCTGGATCTGTACCCAAGAAGCACGTAGGACGGAAAGGTGATCCTCCACAGCCGGAATATCCTGGGGAGAGAATACCTCCGGTAACACGGCAGGTTGGAACCCATAATTGGCCATGAAGGGAGACGTCCCAGAGGAAGAGTTCACCGCCGTGTTCCTGGCAAACTCAGCCCAAGGCAGGAGGTCAACCCAATTGTCTTGGTGATCGGAGACATAGCAACGAAGGAATTGCTCCAAGGCCTGATTGGATCGTTCTGCGGCCCCATTGGACTGAGGGTGGTAGGCCGAGGAGAAAGAGAGATGAATCCCCAACTGGGAGCAAAAGGTGCGCCAGAACCTGGACACAAACTGACTCCCCCGATCCGACACAATCTCCTTGGGCAAACCGTGCAACCGGAAGACCTCCCTGGCAAAAATCGAGGCCAACTCTTGTGCAGAGGGTAACTTCTTGAGAGGAACACAGTGGCACATTTTGGAAAACCGATCCACAATCATGAGAATGACCGTATGGCCTCGGGATGCAGGGAGGTCCACAATGAAATCCATCCCCAGGTGTGACCATGGACGCTCCCCGGTGGCTATGGGTTGCAAAAGGCCCAACGGAAGGTGCCGAGGGGACTTACTCTGGGCACAAACGGAGCATGCCGCTACATATGCGGCGATGTCGGAACGTAGAGAAGGCCACCAGAACAGACGTGAAACAGCCCAGGACAGCTGATTCTTTCCAGGATGCCCCGCGGCCTTGGAGTTATGGTAGGTTCGCAACAACCGAGTGCGCAACTCCTCAGGCACAAAACATCTGCCGTTGGGTCTCCCAGAGGGAGCACCAGATTGAGCCGCCAAAATCTGCTCACCCAGGGGAGAGGTCAGGCTGGTGCGAATAGCGGCCAGGATCTGATTCGGAGGTATGACCGAAGTCGGAATCGACTCCTCCCCGGACAGCTCGGAGTACTGCCGTGATAAGGCATCCGCTCTGATGTTCTTGGAACCGGGTAGGTAGGAGACCACGTAATTAAAACGTGACAAGAACAGAGCCCATCTGGCCTGACGTGGTGTCAATCTCTTGGCCTCAGAGAGGTAGGTCAGATTCTTGTGGTCCGTCAGGATGAGCACCGGAACCACCGAGCCCTCGAGCAAGTGCCTCCATTCTTTAAGGGCCTGCACGATGGCCAATAACTCCCTGTCACCAATCTGATAGTTGCACTCCGCAGAAGACAGTTTCCGGGAGTAAAACCCACAAGGAAGCAGAGGACCCTCTGGTGTTCTACGCTGAGACAGGAGGGCGCCTACTCCCGTCTCAGACGCGTCCACCTCGAGGACAAAAGGCAACCCAGGGTTGGGATGCGACAGAATCGGAGCCGACACAAAGGCGGATTTTAGAGCCTCAAAAGCTCGGATGGCCTCGAGCGGCCAGACCTGGGGATTACTGCCCTTCCTGGTCAGATCCGTGAGAGGCTTGGCTAGCATGGAAAAGTCCCTGATGAACTTCCGATAATAATTGGCGAAGCCCAAAAAGCGCTGCAGGGCACGAAGACCACTGGGCTGGGGCCACTGTAAGACAGCCGAAACCTTCTCAGGATCCATGGAGAACCCCTCAGCGGAAATGATGTAACCTAAGAAGGTTAACTGGGATCGGTGAAATTCGCATTTCTCAAGCTTACCGAACAGCTTGTTCTCTCGTAACCGTTGCAACACTCGTCTGACATCCAGAATGTGGGCCTCCATGGATTCAGAATATACCAAGATGTCATCCAAATAGACCACCACACACTGCTGCAACAGGTCACGGAAAACATCGTTGATGAATTCCTGGAAGACTGCGGGCGCATTGCACAACCCAAAGGGCATAACCAAGGATTCATAATGACCGGTCCTGGTGTTAAACGCGGTCTTCCACTCATCGCCCGCCTTGATCCTTACCAGGTTATATGCCGCCCTCAGGTCGAGTTTGGTAAAGACCGTGGCCCCTTTGAGGCGATCGAACAGCTCGGAAATCAAGGGTATCGGGTAAGCGTTCTTGATCGTGATGCGATTGAGACCCCTGTAATCGATGCAAGGCCTCAACTCACCGCCCTTCTTTTTCACAAAGAAAAATCCAGCCCCTGCCGGGGACGAGGATTTGCGAATGTGTCCGCGTGAAAGCGCCTCCCTCACGTACTCCTCCATGGCCTCATTCTCCGCTACCGACAGTGGATAGACTTTGCCACGAGGAGGAACGGCACCAGATTGTAACTCTATGGCACAATCGTATGGGCGGTGCGGGGGTAGGGCAACCGCACGCACCTTATCGAATACATCCCGGTACTCCTCGTATTCAGGAGGCAACAGAGAGTCCGAGGAAGTACACAGCAACTTGACAGGCCCATGGATGCAACTAGCCCCACACTGCGGTGACCACGAGAGGATCTCGGCCGATCTCCAATCGAAAGTCGGATTATGCTTCTGGAGCCAGGGGTACCCCAAGACCACCGAGTAGTGTGGAGACGAAATGACCTGGAGACAGACCGACTCTCTGTGAACGGCACCAATGGCCATCCCCACTGGAAGGGTCTCCTGAGTCACGTGTGGCGGCAGAAGGGGTCTGCCGTCTATCGCCTCAAGAGCCAGTGGGGAACCTCGAGGCTGCAGAGGAATGGAATTGGCGGCAGCGAACACACTATCAATGAACAAACCACCAGCACCAGAGTCCACCAACGCCTGGGTCGTCACCGAGCCCCCGACCCAGGAGAGGACAACAGTAATCAGTGGTTTGTCAACACGGGAAACCGGGGACGAGGAGACTCCACCCAAGATCTGCCCCCGACAGGATCTCAGGTGCGAGCGTTTCCCGGACGGTTCGGGCATGCCAACCGAAAATGCCCACCGAGACCACAGTACATGCATCGGCCCTCGCGTCTCCGGAGTGCCCTCTCCCCCTCGGACAGGCGAGCAAACCCCAGCTGCATGGGTTCACCCCCAGACAAGTCATCCCCAGGAGGCGTGGGAGGAGAGGAAGGCACGGGTGGGACAGCAAACGTAGGCGCCAATCTGTTAGAAGACCTCCGCAGACTCTCCTTAAAGGAAGGTCTCTCCCTGAGTCTGGTGTCAATCAAAATCAGGAAAGAAATAAGAGACTCGAGCTCCACTGGTAGGTCCTTAGCTGCAACCTCATCCTTCAAGGCATCCGAGAGACCATGAGAGAAAGCAGCGACCAGAGCCTCATTATTCCAGCCCACCTCTGCTGCCAGGGTACGAAACTCAATGGCGTATTCAGCTACTGATCGTGAACCCTGTCTGATGGACATAAGGAGCTTCGCAGCCGGCACATCGAATACCTTCCGAAGAGAAGCAACAAAACCGGAAAACTCGGCAACCACCGGATTGTTGTTCTCCCATAAAGGGCTGGCCCAGGCCAAGGCCTTGTCCGAGAGCAGCGAGATCAAGAAGCCCACCTTTGATCTCTCAGTAGGAAAGGCATGTGGCAGCAACTCGAAATAAATGCCCACCTGGTTAAGGAAACCTCGGCACTGAGTTGGCTCTCCCCCAAAGCGCTGTGGAAGGGGGGCAGAACCGGTCATACCCCGAGACACCGCAGGCGCAGCAACAGGTGTCGGGGTAGACTCTGGCGCAACAACCGGAGCGGCAGTAGGAGCGGGCCCAGGAGCGACAACCGACCCATCGGCAACGGAAGCGAAATGAGCCGTGCGTTCAAGCAGGGTTTGCAACGCCACAGCGAACCGACCCAACAGGTGATCCTGCTGATCAAGTCTGGCAACCAGCGTAGGTAGCGAGGATGGCCCTGTACCGTCAGAATTCATGGCTTGTTCCTAATGTCAAGGAACCATGAACCAGACGTACAACAGAGATAAATGGAAATAAGAAGGCTTTATTGAAAATCAAGCCGTAAGCAAAAGTCCAAACGGATGGCTAAACCGAAGCAGGGTCTTGCGTAGACAGAGGTCAGGAACCAGGAGGGTAGTCAGACGAAGCCTGGATCAGGAACCAGCAGGGTAGTCAGACGAAGCCAGGATCAGGAACCAACGGGGTAGTCAGACGAAGCCAGGATCAGGAACCAACGGGGTAGTCAGACGAGGCCAGGATCAGGAACCAGAAGCAGCAGCAGTCTTAGAAGCATGTGAACACAGGAGGACCAAGCAAGGAACTGAAGCCACAGACCTCCTATATATATGAGCTAGGCATCCAGCTCCTCCCAGTGGGAAGGAGAAGCCGCAGGGTGGGAGGCTACAAGAAACCCAGAAACCAAGATGGCCGCCAGCACATGTCAAACGAATGAGAACAGCAAGAAGGTAAGACCATGACAGTGCTGTACATCAAAAAGAGGATACACATACAAAATTAGTACAATGAGCATGAACCAACTACCGGACTGATACAGAGGGGGAGAGGACCCTTCCCCGAGAGTTTATAATCTACAAGGGTAGGGGAAGAACACACTAGGTGGGGGTAAAGGCTGCTCATTTGGCTGTGTGGTGGCAGCATGCTAATTGTATGTGGTAGGCTTTCCTGAAGAGGTGTAGGTTACTTGAGAAGGTTTGGATGTTGGGGGAGAGTCTGATGTACTGGGTTGGTGAGTTCCAGAGTATGGGGGATGCATGAGAAAAATTAGAAATATGCATGAGAAAAATCTTGTAGACAACTGTGTGAGGAACAAACGAGAGTTTTAGTTTAGTTGACTCAGGGTTGATGGAAAGAGCGAATACTCAAGATGTTCTTGAGCTGACGAACAGTCTGTGGGCCACTTGCTCTCCTATAGTTTATAATAGATTATTCCTTAATTTTGAGATAAAAAGTTAATTTGCTCAGCCCTTTACATATAAAACAATGGCTAATATTAGCTGTTTCTGCTTTTAGGGTGGCATATGCCCCAGTACCCACTGGGTCCCATGTTCAGTTGCACAGGTTGCTCATTTGGTATGTCTGCCCATGGACCTATAAAATCTATTTGTGGATATTGTCTGATCTCATTGATCAATATGTCCTTGGAACTGCACTTTGTGATATTTTCATGATAGCAGAATAAAACATACATGGGATTCTTCACATTACCCTTTCCACTTTTTTTTACGTTTGTACATACTGTACATTTACATTTTTGACAAGCATGATCAATTACATAACATGCTCCGTTTGTCACTTGCTAGAAGAGTCAAACTTTTTATTGAAGAACCATTACATTGCCATACAACAATATACTATAGCATACCCCATACAAAATACTGTATATACGAAAAGAAGGATCATATTTGGCAGACATATTCTTCCCCCATGGCATTTATTATATATATATATATATATATATATATATATCTCGTATGCAGTGCAGTGGCCGGGTTTGGGGTGGCTCCAACTCTATGCAGGGTCCCCCGGACACCGCCAAGGTGTCGCCAAGTGCTGCTGCTCTCTGGAAGGGATGGTAATGCTTGGTGCACCCTAATGGGAAATAAGTCCAGAGCGTCAGGGTCTGTAGTTAACCAGTATGCTGTTTACTGGAGGAATTCAGGTGCAAAACAATACCGGTGAGGCATAGGGCTGGCTTCTTCAGTCTCCTCCATGATAGAAATAGGGTTTGATGCTGAGGAGAGGCCTGAGCTAGCTAGCTGTCCCACTCTTTCTTCAGAAGGCTGGTGGCCCATGGTCTGTAGTTCAGTAGTCCAGGTGGCTCCTTGGTCACAGGGCAGGTGACCCATGGTCTGTGGCTCAGCGTCCCCATCTCAGCGTCTTCTTCTAGTTACTCATGCAGACTGGCATGAGTCTCCCCCTCCACTGGCCCCTAACTGCAGAACACTAGATACTCTGACTGCTCTCCTTATATTCTATTTCTAGCTAGACTAGACCCTTCTAGTGGGATGGGTGGAGTGGAGAAACTCAGCGCAAACAATTACAAAGTTACCACTCCTTTCTGTCATAAACATACATTAGAGCTTCAATGATACTCAATGGCAATGACATAGCAGTTTTTCCCAGACAAAAACAAGTTTCCAGACATAACAACATAGCTAATGCACCGTTTGTCATCCGCGTCCGTGATCTGTAGTTCCAGTCCGTCAAAAAAATATAACCTGTCCTATTTTTTTCACGGAAAATGGTTCGCGGACCCATTCAAGTCAATGGGTCCGTGAAAAACGCGGAGGCACACAAGATTGTCATCCACGTCCGCATCCGTTCTTTTCCTATCATTTGCATGGCAAACTTGACTTAGACTTTTTTTTACTTTCCTTCAAGTCTGGTGATCCTCCAAAAATAAAGGAAGAGACACGGAAACAAAAACGGAAACGGATCACAGAACAACGGAACCCCATTTTGCGGAACTGAACACACCAACGGTCGTGTGCATGAGACCTAAATGTGACCTATAAACGGTACCACTCAATTGAAAAACAAACTGAAATATTTTAGGTGGAGGGAAGAAAAAATAAAAATAAAACAATGTGGTTGCATAAATGTGCACACCCTCTTATAACTGGGGATGCAGCTGTGTTCAGAATTAAGCAATCACATTCAATATCATGTTAAATAGGAGTCAGCATACACCTGCCATCATTTAAAGTGCCTCTGATTAACCCCAAATAAAGTTCAGCTGCTCTAGTTGGTCTTTCAAGAAATTGTCTTAGGCCTCATGCACACGGCCGTGTTCCGCGGCCAAGAGCGGACCGTGGAAACCCAGCCGGGATTCCTGCTGACAGCATGAGCGCACGGCATCATTGGTTGCTATGACGCGTGCGCTTCATGCAGCCGCTGCTGTACAGTAATACACTAGTATTGCGTATTACTGTACAGCAGCGGCTGCATGAAGCGCACGCGTCATAGCAACCAATGACGCCATGTGCTCATGCTGTCAACAGGAATCCCGGCTGAGTTTCCACGGTCCGCTCTCGGCTGCGGAACACGACCGTGTGCATGAGGCCTTAGTCGCATCCCACAGCAAAAGCCATGGTCCACAGAGAGCTTCCAAAGCATCAGAGGGATCTCATTGTTAAAAAGTATCAGTCAGGAGAAGGCTACAAAAGAATTTCCAAGGCATTTGATATACCATGGAACACAGTGAAGACAGTCATCATCAAGTGGAGAAAATATGGCACAACAGTGACATTACCAAGAACTGGACGTCCCTCTAAAATCGATTAAAGGCGAGAAGAAAACTGGTCTGGGAGGCTACCAAGAGGCCTACAGCAACATTAAAGGAGCTGCAGGAATATCTGGCAAGTACTGGCTGTGTGGTACATCAGACAACAATCTCCGGTATTCTTCATATGTCTGGGCTATGGGGTAGAGTGGCAAGACAAAAGCCTTTTCTTAGAAAGAAAAACATCCAAGCCATGCTACATTTTGCAATAACACATCTGACGTCTCCCAAAAGCATGTGGGAAAAGGTGTTATGGTCTGATGAATCCAAGGTTGAACTTTTTGGCCAAAATTCCAAAAGATATGTTTGGCGCAAAAACAACACTGCACATCAACAAAAGAACACCATACCCACAGTGAAGCATGGTGGTGGCAACATCATGCTTTGGGGCAGTTTTTCTTCAGCTGGAACTGGGGCCTTAGTTAAGCTAGAGGGAATTATGAACAGTTCCAAATACCAGTCAATATTGGCACAAAACCTTCAGGCTTCTACTAGAAAGCTGAACATGAAGAGGAACTTCATCTTTCAGCATGACAACGACCCAAAGCATACATCCAAATCAACAAAGGAATGGCTTCACCAAAAGAAGATTAAAGTTTTGGAATGGCCCAACCAGAGCCCAGACCTGAATCCAATTGAAAATCTGTGGGGTGATCTGAAGAGGGCTGTGCACAGGAGATGCCCTCGCAATCTGACAGATTTGGTGTGTTTTTGCAAAGAGTGGGCAATTCTTGCCAAGTCAAAATGTGCCATGCTGATAGACTCATAACCAAAAAGACTGAGTGCTGTAATAAAATCTAAAGGTGCTTCAACAAAGTATAAGTTTAAGGGTGTGCACACTTATGCAACCATATTATTTTATTTTAATCTGCCTAAAAGATTTCTGTTTGTTTTTCAATTGAGTTGTACAGTTTATAGGTCACATTAAAGGTGGAAAAAGTTCTGAAATTATTTATCTTTGTCTCATTTTTTTACATCACAGAAACCTGACATTTTTACAGGGGTGTGTAGACTTTTTATATCCACTGTATATATCACAACAAACATAAAAAAAGCTGTTACACAGTATTAAACAGTGCGTGTTAACCCTTTCAAGTGAAATAAAGTAAGAAGTTTATAACTTTTGTGACACAATGAGGGGAATGTTCTGGGAAAACAGGTATTTTTCTCCCAGCTTATGCTGCTGGGCAGATTTGCAGCCAGGTGGGGTCAAATACCGGACTGGATTTTAATTGCCGGTCCATGTTTTTGGTAGCACCTGGCTGTCCTTAAATAGGCAGCTGGACTCTGCAGCAGGATCTCTGTGTTGCGATCTGAGGATTGGTGCCAGGTTAAAGGGCTGAGACACATCGGCCGAGGAAACAGGCCCCCTAAAGCCTGTCATTGACTGCTGGAGGCAGAACTGACATCAAGGTGACTTCTCTTTTGTGTGAAGTAACACCAAGATGTACTTTCCATTGTGTGTGAAGTAAACACCAAGACTACAAAGTGACGCAGTGTTTTGTGCATTTGCCTCAAGTGTGAATAAAAATTGAAGTTTTGCATTAAGAACTTGTCTTTTGCCGCTCTACTGCGTCCGCTTGTCCTGTCTACCAGAGTGAATCCCCACAATTGGTGGAGGATGCGGGCAAGCACAGTGAGGCAGGCGTAATTGCCGAAGTACTGTTGTTTTTCATTTTTGCTCCGGGCACAGTTTTATGTCTTGCATTAAACCTGCTAAATTTCAACCTGTGACCCTCGACAAAATGGAGGCCATAATGAAGGCTCTTGTGGAGGATTACCAGCAGCAGCGAGAAACCAACCTGCAACAACGGGAGGCTAACAGGCAGCAGCAAGAAACAAACCAGCTGCTGTTACAACACGTGATGGCTATACAGATGGCATGAACTTCCCAAAGCATCCATAAAGTCTGGAAACTGGTCCGTGCAGCAATCCCCAAGATGACACCCTTAGACAACATCGAAACCTATCTGGCGATGTATGAGAAGGTGGCCACAAGGGAGAAACTACCCCGAGACCAGTGGGCTGAGGTCGTTGCTCCGTTCCTGGAATCCGATTCTCAGCGGATGTATTTTGACTTGCCAGACTATCAAGCGGCCGACTACCAGAAAGTAAAGGGTGAGATTCTGGCAAGACTGGGGGTGAATGTGTTGGTCCGGACCCAGCGGGACATCAGTGGTGGTTTAACCCGGCTGAGCCCACGAGACCCCAGTATTGACTTATTTCACCTTTTGCAAAAGTGGCTACAGCCTGATGTGCTAAGTCATACAGCTATGCTGGATCGACTATTAGCTGATATGTTCCGGAGGGCTTTGCCACCCCCTCTCCAGCACTGGATAGGCCAGAAATACTCCTGCACCGAGAATGTCCTCAAACCCAGTGATGTACTAAATTTAAGGGCATAGATCGAATACCGCTATAAATATATGCAGATATCCCATCGTATGTTGATAAATTAATTAATAAATAGCTACATAACCAATTCATGTGTAAATACAATGAATAATAATAAATAAATAAGTGCTAAAAAAGGGGGAGACAATTCATTATATACAAAAAAACTAAATGCATGTGGTGAATAACAAGGGATATAAAATACACATCTCCCATATATACACCGAAATTGTGCATAGAGCATCAGCCCATGATTTCATGTGAAATAATGAACATTGGTGAAAAAAAGGGATAATATATATATGAAAATATAGATATATAAAAATATATATACATACAAGTCGACACATATATAATATAAATAATGAATACAAAAATGGTGCAGAGTGTATATCATACATAAGCAAAAGTGTATCCCATATATAAACAAATATCCATATTCATTGACACATATATCTACATGTTGATAGCAGCAATTCAGGTTGACCAGAATAATAGGCCTTCAATATATATTTTATATATATTTATTTATTTTTTCCCTGAGTTTCTCCAGGGGTCATCAAAGATGGAAATAACGACACATACATATGGTGAAATAAGTGAGCTAAAAAACACAGACAAAAAACGAGCACAGCGTACATAAACTATATAAAGTAATAATTGCATATAAACATAAAAGTAAATATAAATATAGAAATCAAAATAAACATATACATATGTCCCTCCTGAAAATACATTGACCACGTGAATTTGGGAATGAGAGGTGGAAATGTCATGAAGACGCTCGCCCAGAGCGAGACAAGGTGGATTTGGACCCTGGACACCCTACTACCAAGGGGTCTTAAAGATGTCCTGGGTTTCGCTCTTTTTCTCTGAGTGCCACGCCATTTTTATGTATGTGTTTATTTTAATTTCTACATTTGTATTTACTTTTATGCAATTATTTCTTTATATAGTTTATGTACGCTGTGCTCGTTTTTTGCTATCATTTTTTATTCTTTTACCTATCTCACTTATTTTACCATATGTATGTGTCGTTATTTCCATCTTTGATGACCCCTGGAGAAACTAAGGAAAAAAAATAAAAATATAAAAAAATATGTATTGAAGGCCCATTATTCTGGTCAACTTTTTCAACTTTATCAAATTTCTTTCACTTATTATTAATTATTTCACATGAAATTATGGGCTGATGCACGTTTTGTGCTCTATGCACAATTTCAGTGTATGTATGGGAGATGTGTATTTTATATCCCATGTATTTTGTTTTTTGTATATTATGAATTGTCTCCCCCTTTTTTAGCACTTATTTATTTATTATTATTCATTGTATTTACACATGAATTGGTTATGTAGCTATTTATCTATTTATTTATTTATCTATCAAGGACTCCAGCTAAGTCGTATTTGATGCAACTTGTTTATTTTGCGTACAAAGTCGGTTGCTGCGGCGAGGTGACGTTTCGGAAACTCTGTGCGTTCATCAGACTAATGCCGCTGGTAGGAGAAGAAGCCACGGGGGTGTAGACGCAGTAATGAATAGAACATGCGGTAATACCGCTAGAATATAGCGGTATTACCGCATGTTCTATTCATTACTGCGTCTACACCCCCGTGGCTTCTTCTCCTACCAGCGGCATTAGTCTGATGAAGGCACAGAGTTGCCGAAAGGTCACCTTGCCGCAGCAACCGACTTTGTACGCAAAATAAACAAGTTGTATCAAATACGACTTAGCTGGAGTCTTTGTACTTATTGTTAAATATGGTGGGAACACTACTCCAGCAAAATATCCACTGAGTGCTACAAGGGCTCTGCTTGTGAATTTATTTATTTATCAACATACGATGGGATATCTGCATATATTTATAGCGGTATTCGATCTATGCCCTTAAATTTAGTACATCACTGGGTTTGAGGACGTTCCCGGGGCAGGAGTATTTCTTACACTATGGTTTAAGGACCTTCCTGGTGCATGACATGAGCGGTCACGTGACTGGCCATCATGTGACCACCGCGTCATGAGGTGGAATTGCGTGCGCTGCCGCCTGACTGGCCATTCGGCGGAGGGGCATTCCCACTCTTTTTCTCCGGTGATGTGATGTCATCTTTAGCAGACGAAGGAGTCTGCGAATTTAACTTAATTACACACAGGTGAGCTAGGCATTTGAAATATGGACACATGTGAAGGACGAGCCACATCCCCCAAAAGAAGGCATCGCAGCCGAAACGCGCGTCGGGGTACGTAGCTCTCCTGAGTTGGACAGTTTTCGATTTTCATGGGTATGTAACCTTATAGTGTGAGGCTACCTTTTGCTGAAACAACCATTTTTCTTTGTGAAAATATTCAAGCTATTTTGTACATGCTCCAAGGGTTGATCTCTGTGATCCCTGTTTTCACTCAGTGGACACAGGTATCTAGGTGATCAATTCCTGTATACCTTCATATATGGCTCTACTTTAAAGCACTGGCAGTAGCCCTATTTGTCTTTTTGATGATATTCATATGCATGTTTACACATGTGTATTAGATTCAGCTCTCCATATAGGAGATAGATGATACTATGCACGTGTATGTGACCATTAAAGTGATTGATCGCTATGCACATGCATGTCTCTTTTTGGGATCTTGTCTATAGCGCACTGGCAGATGTTTGCGTCCATGTGGAGATATGTGAGTGCATGCCAATACAATCTGGACACTTGTGACATTTTTTGACACATTGGATAGGTCTCTCCTTTTATATGTATATGTATGCTTGGAGACCTATATTTGTACTCTTTTTGGACATCTATGATGAATAGATGTGATATTCTTATGTGTCAATGTGTTTGGTATATGTCTTAGCTTTTTGGTTGCCTCACTGCCCCCTCTCTCTTATTGTCATGTGACTATGTTATGTCCCCTCAGGTGTAGTCCACCTTTTTTGTCTGATGTATTACATCACATATAATTAATTTCTGATGTATTATTCAATAAAGTATATTTATATTTTGCTACTATACCCATTTTTGTCTCAGTTTATCTTTTGTTTGTGCATGGCAGTGTCAGGAGCCTGGCCATGTAAGGGCTGACTGTCCTCATTGGTTGCGCCCATGGACACTAATTGTGGTTACCATCAGTCGCTATACCGTATGCCAGGAAACTGTGTGCAACAGGTGCCCTGGAATCTCTAGACCACTTGTGCTAGGTGGAAGTGGGAGACACTCAAGCAGAGGTGCTGCTGGACTCAGGGAGCCTGGTGAACCTAGTAAGGACTACCCTAGTGCGGTCCATTTAGTATACTGGCCAGAAATTCGGGGTGATGTACATCCATGGAGACTTAAAAAACTACCCAGTGCGCTGGTGTCTTTAACCATGGTAGCTGGCAGGTGGACCCACGAAGTGTCAATCGCCACAAATCTACACTACGAACTCATAATAGGGAGAGACTTTCCAGGCTTCCCGGCCCTATGGCCGGTTGTGAGAGTTACTGATACCCATGATACAGGGGTAACCATAGCAGAGTGGCCTTGCTCCGGGGGGAGGCCAGAACCTTGGGAACCCGAGGCCAAAGGGCCAGCAATAGAGGTGACCGCCACTTCGGTGGAAGAGGGGGAGAGTGTAATGGTGGGAGACGTGGAGGACTTGCCACCGGGTCCTGAGTTGGCAGACCTCAATGTCTCCGGGGAAAATTTCGGTACAGCACAACAACGGGACCCAACCCTATCCCGAACCAGGGAGAATGGGGTAATAATTGATTGTGAGCCTCAACAACCTGGGGCCGAGTTGATGTTTTCCCAATTTGTGGTTCATCAAAATATGCTGTATCGGGTAAACCAGATGCAGGTTGAACATATTGAACAGTTGGTGGTGCCCCAGGCTTATTGCAAACTCATATTAGAGTTAGCCCACCATGTTCTCGGGGGGCATCTGGGAATGCAGAAAACACAGGACCGGATAACAGTTTTACTGGCCCAGTGTGTTTAGAGAGGTGGACGAGTTTTGCAAGTCTGTCCAACCTGCCAAACAACTAGCCCCCAGCACCTTTTACGCAGTCCCTTAGTACCTCTCCCTATTATCGAGGTACTGTTTGAGCGAATCGCTATGGACCTCATAGGTCCAGTTCCGAAGTCCACTTGGTCGTCCTAGATTATGCCACTCAGTATCCGGAGGCGGTGCCACAGCTAAATAAATCGGCCAGACTTATAGCTAAAGAGTTAATGGAGATGGTTTCCCGAGTGGGGCTACCTAAAGAGGTTCTGACTGACCAGGGTACCCCTTTTATGTCCAAGGTCATGAGGGAACTCTGTAAGTTGCTGCACATCAAACAGCTACGGACGTCCGTTTATCATCTGCAAACTGACGGCCTGGTAGAAAGGTTTAGTAAAACATTAAAAAACATGTTAAAAAGAGTGGTGTCTAAGGATGGGAAGGACTGGGACCTTCTTTTCCCTATCTTATGTTCGCAGTGCGAGAGGTGCCCCAGCCCTCTACCTGGGTTCTTGCCCTTCGAACTGCTATATGGCAGACATCCTCGTGGTCTGTTGGACATAGCCAAAGCGGTGTGGGAGCAACAACCCACCCCTTATAAAAGTATTATTGAATACGTCACCCAGATGCAGGAACGTATGGAAACAGTGTTGCCTCTTGTAAGAGAGCATATGGAGGCAGCTCAGGGAGCTCAAAGTCGGGTCTATAACCGGCAGGCTCAGGTCTAGATCTTTAACCCGGGAGATCGGGTTTTGGTTCTGGTACCGACCATGGACAGTAAGTTCCTGGCTAGGTGGCAGGGACCCTACAAAGTAATCGAAAAAGTTGGAGAGGTAAACTGCAAGGTACACCAGCCAGGGCGGGGAAAGCCAAAGCAGGTGTACCATGTGAATTTACTCAAACCTTGGAAAGATGGGGAGACTGGTACTGACGACAGCCCGTGGCCGAGTTTTCTAGGGGAAGAGGTTCCGGCCCCTCGATCTGATGCAAGGGAAGTGGTTGCCACAGTGAAGATTGCTGACAGCCTCTCCTCTAAACAGACTCAGGAGGCCAGGGAGATCGTCAGCCTCTCAGACGTCCCGGACGCACTTCCACAATTCAGCATGACATTGTCACTGAGCCTCAGGCAAAAGTCTGGATCAAACCATACCGGGTACCCGAGGCTCGACGACAAGCTATCTCGGAGGAAGCGCAGCTAATGCTGCAACTAGTGATGAGTGGGAGCAGGGGCGTAACTAGAGGTGACTGGGCCCCACAGCAAATTTTTGTATGGGCCCCCTCCTTTGGCTAGTCACGATCTAGACCAGACTAGGCTGCCATGCCATCCTTTTCCTATTATATATATTATATACATACACACACACCCTATCTGTCATGTAGTGTCATTCTATCATACTTTTGTGGGGGCCGTGTCAAAGTCTTAGGCCCCTTTCACACGGGCGAGTTTTCCACGCGGGTGCAATGTGTGATGTGAACGCATTGCACCCGCACTGAATCCGGATCCATTCACTTCAATGGGGCTGTGTACATGATCAGTGATTTTCACGCATGACTTGTGCGTTGCGTAAAAATCGCAGCATGCTCTATATTCTGCGTTTTTCACGTAGCGCAGGCCCCACAGAAGTGAATGGGGATGCTTGAAAATTGCATTGCATCTGCAAGCATTGCGGATGCAATGCGATTTTCACGGATGGTTGCTAGGAGATGATAGGGACCCGAACTTTATTATTTTCCCTTATAACATGGTTATAAGGGAAAATAATAGCATTCTGAATACAGAATGCATAGTAACATGTGGCTTGAGGGGTTAAAAAATAATAAAATAATTAATTATTCACCTCATCCACTTGATTGCGCAGCCCGGCTCGTCTTCTTTCAGGACCTGGCAGGAAAAGTACCTTTGGTGACGTCACCACGCTCACAACGTGGTGAGCGTGGTGACGTCGGAGCAGGTCCTGCTGAATGAAGATAGAAATCTTTTATCTTCATTCAGCAGGACCTGCGCCGATGTCACCACGCTCACCACCAGGTTGCTAGGAAATATTGTCTGTAAACTTTTAGTTTTGTATCACTTGCATGAAAAACGCATCAAAACGCATTGCACCCGTGCAGAAAAAACTGAACGCAATCGTAGACAAAACTGACTGAACTTGCTTGAAAAATGGTGCGAGTTTCACTGAATGCACCCTGAACGCATCTGGAGCAAACCTGTATCGTTTGTGTGAAAGGGGCCAGCCATTCCCGTATTGCGGACCGCATATGCGGATCAGCAATAAATGGGCACCCTTCCGTGTGCATTCCGCATCACGGATGCGGACCCATTCACTTCAATGGGTCCGTAAATCCAGAGATGCAGAAGGGTGCGAAACGGAATCACGGAACGGAACATTACATAAGCACTACGCAGGGCTTCCATTGCGCACTTCCGTTCCACCAAAAGATAGAACATGTCCTTTTTGCGGAATTGTGCTTTCCTGGGTAATATACCCGGAGAGGTGAACATGACATCACACTACACTGTATGTACAGTATGACCCCTGCTGTAGCATAGGCACCCATTCTATGTATTGCTGCAGGGCTGACATCGACTGTAGTCTGTCCCCATGGTCTGAGCCCCTGGTAACCAGTCGAGTAGCTAGAAATGAAACCGGACAACCCCTTTAAATGTGGGACAAAAATGTGATGTGAACTAGTGGTGCATTGTACAGTTGTGGAAAAAACCATACTCGCCTGCTCCCCGCCGCTCCATGATCTTCCAGTCCCCATTCTGGCCTCATACTGGTGTCCCCAAGCTGCACATGGGCGCCCAGAGGAGTGTGGCATCAGATGGATAGGGGGCCTAGAGGGCAGGGCATCATATAAGTAGGGGGCCCACAGGACAGGACTGGGGGGGGGGCTTCTGAAAGAACAGCAGATGAATGCAGCTGGGGGGGCTACATGAGATGCAGGACAGCTAGGGTTGGCAGGCATAAGCCTGGAATGTATGGGCTCCTGATAGTGACAGGCACAGCATCTTCTTTCTGCAGCACTTCCTGTCACTATTCAGTCTCCCCTCTCCCTCCTATTACTGCCGACTACAGAGCAGTCTCTGTAGCAGAAACTGGGCTGTACTAATAGTTAGGAGAGGGAGGGGAGACAGGATCTCCCTGTAGGACACTGTACTGAGCCCTGGCTGCACTATTAAGCAGCCAGGCTCCTCTATTAATGGTCCGTGCTGATGGGCGGGGCTTAGCTCCCTGCTCTGCTCCGAGGACATTCTAAAGCAGCAGTGAAGTGAGTGTAGAGGGGGGTGTGGCTAGTCTGTTTACTACTGCTCGGGGCCCCTTGTCAGCCCGGGCCCCGAAGCAGCTGCTTCCCCTGCTTCCCTGTTAGGTACGCCACTGAGTGGGAGGTGCCATATTTGATTTTGCGATATTTTCACGAATATTCGAATGAATATTTATGTTATATTCGTCGAAATCGAATATTCGTAATTATTCCAATTATCGCGAATAATATGCAATTTAATTAATCGCGAATTGCGATTATTTCTTTTGTTAGTATAAGGCAACGTTCCTATGCTAATTGACTATGGCTAGGCTAATATGTGTATTTTACGAAATTTCGTAATATTGCTCTTACTTCGTCTTTTAGAATACTACGAATATTCTAAAAGACGAAGTTAGAGCAATATTACGAAATTTCGTAAAATACACATATAGATTGTAATTTAGCTAATATAGTGCTATAATCCTTTTTTTTTCTCTATTTTTTTTTGCCTCTTCTGAACTTAAGTTTTGTAAAATATTTACACTATTAAAAAAATTACTATAGCAGTATATTAGCTAAAATACAATCTATGTGTATTTTACGAAATTTCGTAGTATTGCTCTAACTTCGTCTTTTAGAATATTCGTAATATTGCTCTAACTTCGTCTTTTAGAATATTCTTAATATTGCTCTAACTTCGTCTTTTAGAATATTCGTAATATTGCTCTAACTTCGTCTTTTAGAATATTATGAATATTCTAAAAGACGAAGTTAGAGCAATATTAAGAATATACGTAAAAAATTGAAATCGCGATGCGATTAATATAACTCGAAATAATCGCATGGCGATTTCAACTTAGCATTGCTATATTCCATATTAGGCTATATTCCATATTCGTAATATTCTAAAAGATGAAGTTAGAGCAATATTACGAATATTCTAAAAGACGAAGTTAGAGCAATATTACGAAATTTCGTAAAATACCCATAATTTAGCTAATATGGAATATAGCAGTGCTAAGTTGAAATCGCCATGCGATTATTTCGAGTTATATTAATCGCATCGCGATTTCAACTTAATGCTATATTCCATATAGGTTAATTCTAGCCTAATAGGCTAGAATTAACGAATATAGAATATAGCATTAAGTTGAAATCGCGATGCGATTAATATAACTCGAAATAATCGCATGGCGATTTAAACGTAATTCTCAAATCCGACAGTACATTCTAGTATATAGAGACGTTCCCATGGTGATGGGGACGCTCCATGAGCACGGAAGTCGGCAGAAGCGGCAACGGGCACTGACTGGAGCAGCCAGGAAGCCAGGAATCCAAAGGACAGGTAAGAACAACTTTAGGGAAGTGGGAAAGAAAAAAATATAACAATAAAAAAAGATATTCTAAATATTCGCGAAATCTCGAAAATGCGATATTCGAGAAAAAAATTTCCAATTCGAATACTCGCGCTCAACACTAGCTGCAACTAGACGTTATTGAGGAGTCCAAAAGTGAGTGGGCCAGTCCTATAGTTTTAATACCCAACCCGGACGGGTTTTTCGTAAACTAAACGAGATTTCCAAATTCGATGCATATCCAATGCCCCAGGTGGATGAACTTATCGAGAGGTTAGGACAAGCCCGGTATTTTTCGGTTTTGGACCTCACCAAAGGGTACTGGTGAGTACAGGTACCCTTTACGGAGGCTGCCAAAGAGAAAACTGACTTCATTCAACCAGAGGGGCTGTATCAATATAAGGTGTTACCCTTTGGTATGCATGGTGCCCCGCCACTTTTCAACGACTTATGGACATTGTGCTTCATCCACATCGTTAGTACACTTCGGCTTCCCCAAATGATATTGTCATTAGTGTTGAGCGGCATGTCCCATATTCGAATTCGCGAAATTTCGCGAATATTCGAAAGAATATTCGTAAAATATTCGCGAATATTCGAATTCGTTATTATTTCGCATATGCGATAATTCGAATTTTCGCATCGCATAATACATATTATGAGATGCAAAATTCGCATGTGCGCTAATGAAATCGCCTTACGAAGATTCGCAACTCAATTCAATCACTAATGTAAGAATGCAAAGCCCTTTGCCTCTGTTCTGGGACAAGTGCTGATATTCGCCTGTGCGCTAATAAAATCGCCTTACAAAGATTCGCGCCTCAATCACTTTCTAGGCAATGTGAGTAAGATCTGAGCTTTTGGACTTTTGGGAATCAATCGAGAAACAGTGGGGGGTGATGACTGTAGTTGACAGAGTACAGATCAATGTAATCTGTAAGGTGGAAACTAAAATAAAAAATACGAATATTCGTAAATCGAATTTTACGAAGTTCGAAGTATTCGCGAATATGGTGCTATACTATATGAATGCACAGGCCTTTGCCTCTCTGTTCTGGGGACAAGTGTAGATATTCGCATGTGCGCTAATAAAATCGCCTTACGAAGATTCGCAACTCAATTCAATCACTAATGTATGAATCATACATTAGTGATTGAATTGAGTTGCGAATCTTCGTAAGGCGATTTTATTAGCGCACATGCGAATATCTACACTTGTCCCCAGAACAGAGAGGCAAAGGCCTGTGCATGTGCATTCATATAGTATAGCACCATATTCGCGAATACTTCGAACTTCGTAAAATTCAATTTACGAATATTCGTATTTTTTATTTTAGTTTCCACCTTACAGATTACATTGATTTGTACTCTGTCAACTACTGTCATCACCCCCCACTGTTTCTCGATTGATTCCCAAAAGTCCAAAAGCTCAGATCTTACTCACATTGCCTAGAAAGTGATTGAGGCGCGAATCTTTGTAAGGCGATTTTATTAGCGCACAGGCGAATATCTACACTTGTCCCCAGAACAGAGGCAAAGGCCTGTGCATTCATATAGTATAGCACCATATTCGCGAATACTTCGAACTTCGTAAAATTCGATTTACGAATATTCGTATTTTTTATTTTAGTTTCCACCTTACAGATTACATTGATCTGTACTCTGTCAACTACTGTCATCACCCCCCACTGTATCTCGATTGATTCCCAAAAGTCCAAAAGCTCAGATCTTACTCACAGTGCCTAGAAAGTGATTGAGGCGCGAATCTTTGTAAGGCGATTTTATTAGCGCACAGGCGAATATCGGCACTTGTCCCAGAACAGAGGCAAAGGGCTTTGCATTCATACATTAGTGATTGAATTGAGTTGCGAATCTTCGTAAGGCGATTTTATTAGCGCACATGCGAATATCTACACTTGTCCCCAGAACAGAGAGGCAAAGGCCTGTGCATGTGCATTCATATAGTATAGCACCATATTCGCGAATACTTCGAACTTCGTAAAATTCGATTTACGAATATTCGTATTTTTTATTTTAGTTTCCACCTTACAGATTACATTGATTTGTACTCTGTCAACTACTGTCATCACCCCCCACTGTTTCTCGATTGATTCCCAAAAGTCCAAAAGCTCAGATCTTACTCACATTGCCTAGAAAGTGATTGAGGCGCGAATCTTTGTAAGGCGATTTTATTAGCGCACAGGCGAATATCGGCACTTGTCCCAGAACAGAGGCAAAGGGCTTTGCATTCATACATTAGTGATTGAATTGAGTTGCGAATCTTCGTAAGGCGATTTTATTAGCGCACATGCGAATATCTACACTTGTCCCCAGAACAGAGAGGCAAAGGCCTGTGCATTCATATAGTATAGCACCATATTCGCGAATACTTCGAACTTCGTAAAATTCGATTTACGAATATTCGTATTTTTTATTTTAGTTTCCACCTTACAGATTACATTGATTTGTACTCTGTCAACTACTGTCATCACCCCCCACTGTTTCTCGATTGATTCCCAAAAGTCCAAAAGCTCAGATCTTACTCACATTGCCTAGAAAGTGATTGAGGCGCGAATCTTTGTAAGGCGATTTTATTAGCGCACAGGCGAATATCGGCACTTGTCCCAGAACAGAGGCAAAGGGCTTTGCATTCATACAGTATGAATGCAAAGCCCTTTGCCTCTGTTCTGGGACAAGTGCCGATATTCGCCTGTGCGCTAATAAAATCGCCTTACAAAGATTTGCGCCTCAATCACTTTCTAGGCAATGTGAGTAAGATCTGAGCTTTTGGACTTTTGGGAATCAATCGAGATACAGTGGGGGGTGATGACAGTAGTTGACAGAGTACAGATCAATGTAATCTGTAAGGTGGAAAGTAAAATAAAAAATACGAATATTCGTAAATCGAATTTTACGAAGTTCTACGTATTCGCGAATATGGTGCTATACTATATGAATGCACAGGCCTTTGCCTCTCTGTTCTGGGGACAAGTGTAGATTTTCGCATTTGCGTTAATAAAATCGCCTCACGAAGATTCGCAGCTCAATTCAATCACTAATGTAAGAATGCAAAGCCCTTTGCCTCTGTTCTGGGACAAGTGTAGATATTCGCATGTGCGCTAATAAAATCTCCTTACGAATATTCGCGCCTCAATCACTTTCTAGGCAATGTGAGTAAGATCTGAGCTTTTGGACTTTTGGGAATCAATCGAGATACAGTGGGGGGTGATGACAGTAGTTGACAGAGTACAGATCAATGTCATCTGTAAGGTGGAAAGTAAAATAAAAAATACGAATATTCGTAAATCGAATTTTACGAAGTTCTACGTATTCGTGAATATGGTGCTATACTATATGAATGCACAGGCCTTTGCCTCTCTGTTCTGGGGACAAGTGTAGATATTCGCATTTGCGTTAATAAAATCACCTCACGAAGATTCGCAGCTCAATTCAATCACTAATGTAAGAATGCAAAGCCCTGTGCCTCTGTTCTGGGACAAGTGTAGATATTCGCATGTGCGCTAATAAAATCACCTTACGAAGATTCGCAACTCAATTCACTAATGTATGAATGCAAAGCCCTTTGCCTCTGTTCTGGGACGTGCCGATATTCGCATGTGCGCTAATAAAATCGCCTTACGAAGATTCGCGCCTCAATCACTTTCTAGGCAATGTGAGTAAGATCTGAGCTGTTGGACCTTTGGGAAACAATCAATTATATGTGTACTGTAATTTTGTGGAAAAAAACAAAAAAAATAAATGAATATTCGTTTTTACGAATATATAGGACTATATTCGAAATATTCGCGAAATCGCGAAGTTGCGATATTCGCGAAAAAAATTCGCTTTTCGAATATTCGCGCTCAACACTAATTGTCATCCACAGTACTGACTGGGAAAGTCACCTATCCAAAGTGCAGACCATAATTGACTCCCTTCAGAAGGCTGGACTAACCGCTAACCCCAAAAAATGTGCGATAGGGTTAGAGGAGACTAAGTACCTAGGGTATGCCATTGGGCATGGAGTCATCAAACCCTAAGTGAACAAAATAGAGGTGATACGGAATTGGCCCCAACCTGTCACTACTAGGCAAGTAAAGTCATTCTTGGAAATGGTGGGCTATTACATGAGGTTTGTCCCCCACTTTGCTACAGTGGCCGCGCCATTGACAAAGCTCTTGAAGGGACGCAGGTCAGTGATGGTTCGCTAGGATGATCAGGAGGAAGGGGCTTTCTCCACTTTGAAGTCGGCCCTGTGCGGATCCCCGGTTTTGGTGACGCCCGACAAAAAGGAATTTATAGTACAGACCCATGCCTCCGAAGTAGGCCTCAGTGCTGTACTGTCTCAGGAAATTAATGGGGAGGAGCATCCCATTGTCTTCCTCAGCCGTAAGCTCACCCCAGCCGAAACTAGGTACAGTATAGTGGAGAAAGAGTGCTTAGTTATCAAGGGGGCACTCGAGTCTCTCCGTTATTATTTGTTGGGGAGAAAATTCTGCCTGTTAACCAACCACTCCCCTCTCAAGTGGATGAGCCAGGCCAAAGACAGAAATGCCCGGGTCACCTGATGGTTCCTTTCCCTACAGAACTTTAAATTTACAGTGGAACACAGGGCAAGACGGTTGCTGGAAAACACGGATGCCCTGTCGTGAGTACACTTTCTGGCGACTGTTCTCCCCCTCAGGGTTAAACAAAGGGGGGGTATGTGACACAGTGAGGGGAATGGTCTGGAAAACAGGTATTTTCCTCCCACCGTGTGCTGCTGGGCTGATTTGCAGCCAGGTGGGGTCAAATACCAGACTGGATTTTAATTGCCAGTCCGGGTTTTTGGCAGCACCTGGCTGTCCTTAAATAGGCAGCTGGGCTCAGCAGCAGGCTCTCTGTATTGGAATCTGAGGCTTGGTGGCAGGTTGGTGAGGTGCAACCCATGGGCCAAGGAAACAGCCCCCTAAAGCCTGCCGTGGACTGCTGGAGGAAGAACTGACATCAAAGTGACTTCTCTTATATGAACTTTGTGTGAAGTAACACCAAGATGTACTTTCCATTGTGTGTGAAGTAAACACCAAGACTGCAAAGTAACGCATTGTTTTGTGCATTTGCCTCAGGTGTGAATAAACACTGAAGTTTTGTGTTACGAATTTGTCTTTTGATTCTATACTGCGTCCGCTTGTCCTGTCTACCAGAGGGAATCCTCACACTTTGCATAGGGGAAATAGGCAAATGCCCACAAATGTCCAGACTTCAAAGTACCCCTGCTTCAGGGCACTACAACAGTGCCTTGAAAAAGTATTTATACCCCTTGAACATTTTTTCACTTTACACTGTAACAAATGTAAATGTATTTTATTGGGATTTTATTTGATAGAACAACACAAAGTTGCAAGAATGTGTGAAGTGAAAAGAAAATGATACATTGTTTTTAAAACATTTTAATAAATAAAAATCTGGAAAGTTTGGCATGCATTTGTGTTCTGCCCCTTGTACGCTGATACCCCTAAAAAAAAGTGTGACCATTTGCCTTCAGAAGTCATCTAATTAGTAAACTGAGTCCACCTGTGTGTAATTATTTCTCACTTTAAGGCTACTTTCACACTTGCGGCAGAGAGATCCGGCAAGCAGTTCCGTCGCCGGAACTGCCTGCTGGATCAGGCAAAATGTATGCTAACTGATGGCATTAGTAAGACTGATCAGGATTCTGATCAGTCTTAAAAATGCCTGATCAGTCGAAAAAAATGCATTGAAATGCCGGATCCGTCGTTCCGGTGTCATCCGGCATAACGGATCCGGCATTTTTTTTTTCCACCTTTTTTTCAGTCTGCGCATGCGCATAACGGAACGACGGATCCGGCATTCCGGTATTCTGAACGCCGGATCCGGCACTAATACATCCCTATGGGAAAAAATGCCGGATCCGGCGTTCAGGCAAGTCTTCAGTTTTTTTCGCCGGAGATAAAACCGTAGCATGCTGCGGTTTTCTCTTTTGCCTGATCAGTCAAAACGACTGAACTGAAGACATCCTGATGAAAACTGAACGGATTACTCTCCATTCAAAATGCATAGGAATAAAACTGATCAGTTCTTTTCCAGTATAGAGCCCCTGTGACGGAACTCTATGCCGGAAAAGAAAAACACAAGTGTGAAAGTACCTTAACTATAGCTGTTCTGTGAAGGCCTCAGAGGTTTGTTAGAGAACATTAGCGATCAAACGTGAAGCATCATGAAAACCAAGTAACACATCAGGCAGGTCAGAGATAAAGTTGTGGAGAAAGTTAAGGCTACACGCACACAACCGTATGTGTTTTGCGGTCCGTATGCCATCTATTTTTTTTTGCGGATCCATTGAACAATGCCTTAAACGGACAAGAATAGGTCCTGTCATATTTTTTCAGCAGGGCTACGGAACAGACATACGGATAGCACACGGTGTGCTGTATGCATTTTTTGCAGACCCATTAAAATGAATGGGTCCGCATCCTATTCGCAAAAAAAATGGAACGGACACGGAAACAAAAATAATATGTTCGTGTGCATGAAGCCTTAAGCAGGGGATAGGTTATAAAAAAATATTCCAAGCTCTGAACATCTCACGGAACATTGTTTAATCCAACATCCAAAAATGGAAGGAGGATGGACAACTGCAAACCTACCAAGATGTGGCCGTCCACCGAAACTGACAGACCAGGCAGGAAGAGCATAAGTAGAGAAGCCGCCAAAAGGCCAATGGTCACTCTGGAGGAGCTGCAGAGACCCACAGCTCAGGTGGGAAAATCTGTCCACGGGACAACTATTAGTCATGTACTCCACAAATCTGACTTTTATGGTACATTGGCAAGAAGAAAGCCATTTTGGAAACAAAGTAATAAGAAGTCCCATTTGTATTTTTTCACAAGCCATGTAGGGGACACGGCAAACATGTGGAAGAAGGTGCTCTGGTCAGATGAGACCATAGTTGAGCGCAATGTATGGCAGAAAACTAACACTGCACATCAAGCTTAACACACCATCCCCACCATGAAACATGTTGATTGCAGCAACATGCTGTGTGGGTGCTTTTCTTCAGCAGGGACAGGGAAGCTGGACCGAGTTGATGGGTAGAAGGATGACTCTAAATACAGAGGAATTCTAGAGGAAAACCTGATGGAGGCTGCAAAAGACTTTAGACTGGGGAGGAGGTTCACCTTCCAACAGGACAATGATCTTAAATATACAGCCAGAGCTACAATGGATTAGACCAAAGCATATTCATGTGTTAGAATGGTCGAGTCCAAATTCCATTGAGAATCTGTACCAAGACTTGAAAATCGCTGTTCACACTCCATCCAATCTGACTGAGCTTGAGCTATGTCGCAAAGATGAATGGGCAAAAATTTCATCCTCTAGATGTACAAAGCTTGTAGAGACAAAACCCAAAAGAATTCCAGCTGCAATTGCAGTTAAAGTTGGTCCTACAAAGTATTGACTCAGGGGCACTCATTACAAATTAAAACATTCTGAAAACCATGTGTCAATTTTTTTCACTTCACACATACTTACTAATGCCAATAAAACACATTTAAGTTTGTGGGTGTAACGTGAAAAAATGTGGAAAAGAACGAGGTGTATGAAAACTTTTTCAAGGTTCAAAAAACTATATATATTGTGACACATATATATGTGCTGCTGGGCTGATTTACAGCCAGGTGAGGTCAAATAATGGACTGGATTTTAAGTGCCGGTCCGGGTTTTGGCAGCACCTGGCTGTCATTAAATAGGTAGCTGGGCTAAGAAGCCAGGTCTCTGTGATGGGATCTGGGAGCCCTGTGTCTGGATAAAGGCTTGGAACCTGTTTGGCGTGAAAACAGGTTGGTGCTCCTATGAGCAAGGACTCTTTAAGGCAGAATTGCTGCATGGTGTGAATTACCACCAACACCGCAAGGTGACTTTTTGTTTGCTTATGACGGCTTGTTTTGTCACTTGCCTAAAGTGTGAATAAAATACTGAACTGTTTGATCCAAAGAACTTGTTGTTGCCTCAATACTGCGTTTGTTAATCCTGTCTACCAGAGCGAAACCCCACAATTGGTGGAGGATGCGGGCGTTAGCAGGGAGGCTGGCGTGAACAATTTTTTTTTGGGGGTTAGATCGCAAGCTTGTGTTAGATCTAACCCACCAACAAGTTCTCGGGGGTCACCTGGGGCTGCAGAATACTCAGGATCATATTCTACAGCGGTTTTACTGGCCCAGCATATTCAAAGAAGTGGAAGAGTTTTGTAAGTCTTGCCCAACCAGCCAGATAACTAGCCCCCAACCACATTTCCGTAGTCCCCTAGTACGTCTCCCGATTATCGAAGTACCATTTGACCGAATAGCTAGGAACCTCATAAGCCCAATACCGAAGTCCGCCAGAGGGCATCAAAACATCTTAGTCGTTCTAGACTACGCCACTCGGTACCCGGAGGCGGTGCCACTGCGACATACATCGTCCAAACTCATAGCTAAGGAATTAATGGAGATGTTTTCCCGAGTAGGACTACCTAAAGAGATTCTGACCAAGGGACCCCTTTTATGTCCAAGGTGATGAGGGAACTCTGTAAGTTGCTGCACATAAAACAGCTACGGCTGACCATTTACCATCCGCAAACGGACGGTCTGGTAGAAAGGTTTAACCAAACATAAAAAAATAAGTTGAAAAGGGTTGTTGCTAAAGATGGGAAGGACTGGGACCTCCTTTTGCCCTATCTCATGTTCGCAGTGCGAGAGGTACCCCAGGCCTCTACTGGGTTCTTGCACTTCGGACTGCTGTATGGCAGACGCCCTTGTGGTCTCTTTGACGTGGCCAAAGAGGCGTGAGAACAACCCACTCCACATAAAGTGTCATTGAGTATGTTACCCAGAGGCAAGATCGGATAGAGACAGTGTTGCCACTTGTTAGGGAGCATATGGAAGCAGCTCAGCAAGCCCAGAGTCGGGTATATAATCGGTAGGCTCGGGTCCGGATCTTTAACCTGGGTGATCGGGTTTTGGTTCTGGTGACGACCGTGGACAGTAAGTTCCTGGCTAGGTGGCAGGGGGCCTACGAGGTACTCTAGAATATTGGAGATGTCAACTACAAGGTACACCAGCCAGGGAGGCGAAAGCCGGAGCAGGTTTACCATGTGAATTTACTCAAACCGTGGAAAGATAGGAAAACCTGTACAGAAGACAGCCAGCGGCCGGGTTTTCTAGGAGAAGAGGTACCGGCCCCTCTGTCTGATGCAAGTGAGGCTCATCGAGAGGTTAGGACAAGCCCACTATTTTTCTGTTTTGGACCTCATGAAAGGGTACTGGCAGGTGCCCTTAACAGAGGCTGCCAAAGAGAAAACTGCTTTCATCACACCTGAGGGGCTGTATCAATATAAGGTATTACCCATTGGTCTGCATCGCGCCCCCGGCACTTTTCAGCAACTAATAGACATTGTGCTTCGTCCGCATCGTCTGTATGCTTCGGCTTACCTGGACAATATTGTCATATACAGTACCGACTGGGAAAGTCACGTACCCAAAGTGCAGGCTATAGTGGACTCACTTCGGAAAAGCTTGCCTAACCGCTAACAATAAAAAATGTGCGATAGGTTTAGAAGAGACTAAGTACCTGGGGCATGTCTTTGGGCGTGGAGTCATCAAACCCCAAGTGAACAAAATAGAGGCGATATGAAATTGACCCAGACCTGTAACCACTAGGCAAATAAAGTCATTCCTGGTAATGGTGGGCTATTACATGAGGTTTGTTCCCCACTTTGCTACTCTAGCCATGCCCAAGTCAATGATGGTTCACTGGGATGATCGGGCGGAAGAGGCTTTCTCCGCTTTGAAGTCAGCCGTGTGCGGGTCCCCACTTTTGGTGACGCCCGACTTCAAAAGGGAGTTTATGGTACAGACCGATGCCTCCGAAGTAGGTCTCTCTGCTGTACTGTCTCAGGAAGTCAACAGGGAGGAGCATCCCGTTGTCTTCCTCAGCCATAAGCTCACCCCAGCCGAGACCTGGTATAGTATAGTGGAGAGAGAGTGCCTGACTATTAAGTGGGCAATAGAATCTTTCAGCTATAATTTATTGGGGAGAAAATTCCACCTGGTGACTGACCACTTCCCTCTCAAGTGGATGAGACAGGCCACGGACAGAAATGCCCGGGTCACCAGATGGTTTCTCTCCCTACAAAACTTTAAGTTTTCAGTGGAACACAAGGCAGGCCAGTTACAGGGAAACGCGGATTAGTGTTGAGCGCGAATATTCGAATATCGAATTTTTTTCGCGAATATCGGCACTTCGCTAATTCGCAAATATTTCGAATATAGTGATATAAATTCGATATTTCGAATATTCGTTTTTTTTTTGTTTTTTTTTAGTGTTATATTTTTTTCTTTCCCACTTCCCTAAAGTTGTTCTTACCTGTCCTTTGGATTCCTGGCTTCCTGGCTGCTCCAGTCAGTGCCCGTTGCCGCTTCTGCCGACTTCCATGCTCATGGAGCGTCCCCATCACCATGGGAACATCTCCATATACTAGAATGTACTGTCGGATTTGAGAATTACGTTGAAATCGCAATTCGATTTTTTCAAGTTATAATAATCGAATTTCGATTTTAACTTAGCACTGCTATATGCCATATTAGTTAGCCTAATATGGCATATAGCAGTGCTAAGTTAAAAATCGAAATTCGATTATTATAACTTGAAAAAATCGAATTGCGATTTCAACGTAATTCTCAAATCCGACAGTACATTCTAGTATATAGAGACGTTCCCATGGTGATGGGGACGCTCCATGAGCATGGAAGTCGGCAGAAGCGGCAACGGGCACTGACTGGACAGCTAAGTTTAATTCGCTATGCGATTATATTACTGCTTTTTTTTTAAATAAATAGAATAATTATAATACCTGATAATTATTATAATTATACTATTTATAAAAAAAAAGCAGTAATATAATCGCATAGCGAATTATACTTAGCTGTCTCTATAGTCAACTTTCCTATATCATTGCTAGAATTAGCGAAATTGATGAATATGTAGCTAAAATGAAGATGCAGAATACTTCGTTATCTTCGTTTTGTGATATATGACGAATACATTCGTTATCTTCGTTTTGTGGAATATGACGAATACATTCGTTATATTCGTTTTGTGGAATATAACGAATATATTCGTCAATTCGCTAATTCTACCAAGCCATTGAAGCCATATTCCATGCTTATGGAGCGTCCCCATCACCATGGGAACGACTCCATATACTAGAATGTACTGTCGGATTTGAGAATTACGTTGAAATCGCAATTCGATTTTTTCAAGTTATAATAATCGAATTTCGATTTTAACTTAGCACTGCTATATGCCATATTAGTTAGCCTAATATGGCATATAGCAGTGCTAAGTTAAAATCGAAATTCGATTATTATAACTTGAAAAAATCGAATTGCAATTTCAATAGGAGAGTAGCCTTTAAGTTAAAATCGAAATTCGATTATTTAAATCGCATATTAATCGCGATAACAAGAATAATGACGAATATTCGATTTCGACGAATATAAAACGAATATTCTATCGAATATTCGCGAATTTCGTCGAAATCGAATATGGGCACCTGCCGCTCATCACTAACGCGGATGCCCTGTCCCGGTACACTGTCTGGCATGTGTTCACCCCCTCAGGGTTGAACAAGGGGGGGGGTGTATGTGACACAGTGAGAAGTTTTGTCTGGGAAAACGTATTTTCCTCCCAGCATGTGCTGCTGGGTTGATTTATAGCCAGGTAAAGTCAAATACCGGACTGGATTTTAAGTGCAGCACCTGGCTGTCTTTAAATAGAATAGGCAGCTGGGCTCAGAAGCCATGTCTCTGTTGGTGCTGTTATGGTCAAGGACTCTTTGAGGCAGAATTGCCGCATGGTGTGAATTACCACCAACACCGCAAGGTGACTTTTTTTTGCTTATGACTGCTTGTTTTGTCACTTGCCTAAAGTGTGAATAAAACACTGAACTGTTGAACTATTTGATCCAAAGAACTTGTTGTTGCCTCTATACTGCGTCTGCTAATCCTGTCTACCAGAGCCAAACCCCACTATATATATATATATATATATATATATAATTTAAAAAAAGGAACAGTACCTCCAGAGATAATTGCAGGTGCAAGCTACCAAGGCCACAATGTAGAAAAACGAAAAAAGTAGCAGCACACCACTAAATGCACTTAGAATGGGTGAACAAGTGAATGTGTGAACAGGGTCAAATACATGACTCCCATACTTACTATTAAGTGGAATAAAAGATCTTAGCGCATATAATTGATCAAAAATATGTCAATCCCATCTACCAGACGTCAAGGTGGCGTCTCATCAGATGGAACCTATTCTAACACAGAGTGTCCAGCTCCCTGAGGCATACTTACTATTTAGAGGAGTAGAAGCTCTTAGCGCATATAATTGATCAAAAATCAGAGAAACAATGGGGCTGGACACTCTGTGTTAGAGTACGTCCCATCTGATGAGAATCCACCTTGACGTCTGGTAGATGGGCCTGACATATTTTTGATCAATTATATGCGCTAAGAGCTTCTACTCCGCTTAATATTAAGTATGGGAGTCATGTATTTGACCCTGTTCACACATTTACTTGTTCACCCATTGTTAGTGCATTTAGTGGTGTACTGCTACTTTTTTTGTATATATATATATATATATATATATATATATATATATACACACACACAGTATATAAAACCTGCACATTTTGAACATTCAGCCATGGTATCTTAGGGAATCTTTGCCTTGTCTAACTGTTCTAGGCACAGAACACGTTTTTGATTCATTATTTTCACAGAGAAAGTTAAAGCATTTGGCATTCAGTGCATATACACATATGGTGATAAATTAGTACACCATATTTCCATTTAGTTCAGTGGAGCCCAGGTCTTGAGTTATTTCTCTAATGTTGGTGACAGATGTCTTCTAATTGTCTGCTTGGTTGAATGCTATTGATAGCAAAGTTATTTGTTTCAGTGCCTAATGAGAAGCCTGCTTCTTTGGAATAGGGCAGGCATTACCAACCTGCGGCTCTCCAGCTGTTGTAAAACTACAACTCCCACCATGCTCTGCTGTAGGATAATAGATGTAGGCAGTCTGGGCATGCTGGTAGTTGTAGTTTGGCAACAGCTGGAGAGCCTCAGGTTGGCCATCCCTGGAATAGGGTGTTTGTCAGCCATGTTGGAATATTGTATTTCAATGGCTAACACCAGCTAAAAGCCTGCTAGCATTAGCAATCATTATCACTATATTGTCCTGCAATACAGTTAGAGAAATACTCCAAATCAACTCCCACTTTATTGGTATATTCTCTCATATACTACACACAGCAATCTACACGCCATGAAGCAAACCAAGATTATTTTCAGTAAGAGACTGTCATTTTCTTCTGTATTTGCATATAGACCAGAAGGAGCAGAGCAGAGTGTTATATAGTTTTGCAGTTAAAAGATTTAGTATAGTTTGTAATTCTTTCATTAAAATTTTAGCTCTGTCTGAGTTTAGAAGTCCAGGGGGCAGTGTTATCAGTGAGTAGGACCACCCACTGGACTTCTAATCCCAGAACAAGCAGGGACTCTGTCACCAGTGACCACCCTATTCAACTGTTTGCATAGACACATAGCTGTGGTTCACCTGATTTAGGCTACTTTCACACTTGCGTTTAGGTGCGGATCCGTCTGGTATCTGCACAGACGGATCCGCACCTATAATGCAAACGCTTAGATCCGTTCAGAACGGATCCGTTTGCATTACCATTTTTTTTTTTCATGGTAATGCAAACGGATCCGTTTTGACTTTACATTGAAAGTCAATGGGGGACGGATCAGTTTGAAAATTGAGCCATATAGTGTCAAATTCAAACGGATCCGTCCCCATTGACTTCCATTGTAAGTCTGGACGGATCCGTTTGCCTCCGCACGGCCAGGCGGACACCAGAACGCTGTCCGCCTGCTGAGCGGAGCCCAAACGCTGCCAGACTGATGCATTCTGAGCGGATCCGCATCCACTCAGAATGCATTAGGGCTGGACGGATCCGTTCGGGGCCGCTTGTGAGAGCCTTCAAACGGAACTCACAAGCGGAGCCCCGAACGCTAGTGTGAAAGTAGCCTAAAACACTGTCTTTCTTTTGTTGATCCAAGGCTCAGTTCCAGAGTTAAGATACATTTTTTGTAGGCCTTTGAATGCAGTGAGGGTGTCAACACGGGTGCACCTAGCCTATCTGCTGCCTGAGGCGAAAACTGAAACGGTGCCTCCCCAAATGCCAATTTCTTAACCTAACCCCTTTGCCACAATAAAAGCCCACATTGCCCATGACCCTTCCGCTGCCCCCCTCTTGCCCCTACCTGGTGCTGCCTGGACTTATCGGTGGTCCACCCCTGGGTGTCACCATTGCTCTTTTTGCACCCAAGCTCCACACATTTCTGTGGCCAGCCCCTCCCTGGCTGCTTTGATTGACAGGGCCAGGCAGTGGAAAAGCAGTGATTGAGGGGCTGGTCACAGAAATTATTGGAGCCTGGGCACAACAAGAGCAATGGTGTCACCCAGGGGCGTAGCTAAAAGCTCATGGGCCCTGGTGCAAGAGTTTAGCTTGGGCCCCCGTCCCTCAGTGCTTTTTGACATGGGGTAGGGGAGCACACAGCCTTCCTGCTGCTTGAGGCAAACATTGAAAGGGCACCCCCTCATGCCAAATTCTTAACCAAATTCTTAACCAAAGACCCTTGTGCCACATAAGACACTGGCATTATAGAAAGTGCATACTGGTCAATTTACACCTCTGGCTGGAGGGAAGGGATTACCCTTCCCTCCAGCCAGAGGTGTAAATTGACCAGTATGCACTTTCTATAATGCCAGTGTCTTATGTGGCACAAGGGTCTTTGGGCCCCCTCAGGCTCCTGGGCCCGGTAGCGACTGCTACCTCTGCACCCCTATAGCTACGCCCCTGGACTGTCACCCTAATTGCACCAAGAGCTATAGTAATATGGCTCACCATAAGCAGCTGTAAGACAGCTACTCACTTCCTGAGAAACTAAAGTCTGGACCACAAATGGTTTAGGTTACACGATAAAGACAAAAATATTCCACATATCAATTTAGGAGTATTATCCAATGTTTTCTTATCAAATACATCTCATTATTCCAATGAGATCATACATATTTGGTTTAAACCGGCAGGAGACAACGGATGTTATCATGGGAAGCACAAGCTGGCTATACCTTTCTTCTTCTGAAGATATTCGTATAATACTTGAACACACCAGAGTGAGAGACGTACATTTTTAGCATCTCTCTTCTATGGCTAATGGTCCCCCCTTCTATGGAGTCCATATGTCCTAATAGAGCATATGGAAAGGGGTTATCATAACCCTTTAAATACCAATCTATCTCCCATGACTTTTGGACATAATACATAAGTACATTTAATAGAAACAGCACGAAGGTTCCCTGTGAAAGATATACTGGTGTGTGTCTTTCTCAAGAGTTTTTGGACAGCTCAAATGTTATTCATTTGCATTACTCCATGATTGTATTCCAATACCAGTAATATCATATGGAGAAATTAATTTGGCGATCCATTTTGGTTTGAATTAGGTGACTGATGGCTTTTGTAGCTCTCGATACCTTTCAGCTAACATCATGGTAAATAGAGATGAGCAAAGTTCTGAAAATTCGATTCGGCTACTGTGCCAAATTTCACAAGGAAATTTGATTTGTGATAAAAGGTCACAAAGCGCATTCTTTTGTATGTAGCGGGCCGGGGGCGGATTAAGTGTGCGGTCGTCAGGCGCACGGCAAGGGGTCCCTTAAAGTATATGTTTTCCCTGACACCAGTTGCATTGAAGCAACAAGGGCACAGGGCCCCTTTTAGTGATGTAGTAGATGGTACCCAGGTGTCGGACTGCCAGAGTGGTGTAGGGTGGCCTAAATGTCCCTTTATGTTTGCCCACATGTCACGGTGCTCCTACCTGGATATGCTGAACCCCAGGCATTGCCTTCCGAAAGCAGAAAAAATAGGGGGAATAACTGAGTGATTTAAAAAAAATTACTTGAGTCCAGACCTTGTGATGAAGTCCAATAACAGCTTTACTAGAATAAACGTTCCTTCAACAGTTCACAGACTTTAACTTGGTTCCAGCAGGCGTTAGCATTAACTGTGGCAGGCAAACTCCTCTCTAATACATCTGTTGCTCTCTGACTCTGCTGTGCTGACAGGCTGGCTATAGAACTCAGCTTCTTCTTTATGCTTTACTTCACTTTGTAGTCTGGTCTGTCTCTTAATTATGCCAGGGAGAACTCATCCTGGCTTCAGAGGCTCCAAGCTGTGGCCTCAATATTAGTGATGATCGAGCATGCATCTCAATGCTCAGCACATGGCCGAGTACCGCATGTGCTCGAGCGCAATGCTCGAGTCTCCTCCCCGCACATTTCTGTGCGAGCTAATCATACCCAGTGTAACCCATAGCCAGTCTCCTGCCCCCCTTAATCATACGCTGTCACCTTTACCCAGTCCTCTGCCCTTCTTAATCATACCAATGTCACCCTTACCTAGTCCCCTGCCCCCTCAATTAGACCCTTCCCCCCTTAAATTAAGGGTGACAGACACTGGGTATGATTAAGGGGGCAGGGGACTGGATAAGGGTGACACTGGGTATGATTAAGGGGGGGCAGGGTCTAATTGAGGGGGCAGGGGACTGGGTAGGGGTGACACTGGGTATGATTAAGAAGGGCAGGGGACTGGGTAAAGGTGACAGGGTATGATTAAGGGGGGCAGGGGACTGGCTCTGGGTGACACTGGGTATGATTAAGGGCCTTATAATGTGCCAGTAAAAAGGAACCCCCATAATGCCCCCCAATAATGTGCCAGTAAGTGTTCCCATAGATGCCCCCCATCATGTGCTAGTATCAAGTGCCTCTCTCCTTCCCACCCCCATGTGCCAGTATCATAGTGCCAACCCCCCCATGTGCCAGTATCAAGTGCCTCTTTCCCCCCCATGTCCTAGTATCATAGTGGCATCTCCCCCCCCCCCCCAAAAGTGCCAGTATCAAGTGCCTCTCTCCTTCCCACCATGTGCCAGTATCATAGTGCCATCTGCCCCCAATGTGCCAGTATCCAGTGCCTCTCTCCTTCCCACCCACCCCCCATGTGCCAGTATCATAGTGCCACACCCCCCCAATGTGCCAGTATTAAGTGCCTCTCTCCTTAACCACATAACCACACAGCTATAAGAGCTTCACAGCAACTGCCCTACGTTAGTGGCTCCAACCCCCACTTCTCCTCCTCCTCCTCCGAATTTTCTGCGTGCAGCACCAGTCAGTCATCAGTCGGTAGCTGGAAGCAGAGTAGCTTTGCAGTGGGGAAGTGGCAACAGGCCGTACTGAAGCTGATATGCTTAGGGAACAAATAGCACACCGCCATAGAGCTGTGGCAGGGGATAAGAGACCAGACTTAGCTGTGGCTCTCGCCACTCAACCTGGAACCAGGCATGGTTGTGTCTGATAATGGCCGTAACTTGGTGGTGGCTTTGGAGCTTGGTGAGCTCAGACACATCCCATGCCTAGCCCACATCTTAAACTTAGTGGTTGAGTGGTTTCTCAAAACCTACCCCAATTTGCCTGAGCTACTGGTGAAGGTGCAACACGTGTGTGCACATTTTCGCAGGTCATCGACAGCTTCAGCCGGACTGTCAACGCTGCAGCAGCCCTTGAAATTGCCAGCTCACCGGCTGTTGTGCGACGTGAGCACGCGCTGTAACTCGACGTTCCACATGCTGGCCAGGCTTTGTGAGCAGCAGAGGGCAGTAGTGGAATACCAGCTGCAACATGGTCATCGCCTTTCCAGTCAGCTTCTGCTATTCACAAGCAAGGAGTGGGCATGGATGTCTGACCTCTGTGAGGTTTTAAGAAACTTTGAGGAATCAACACAGATGGTGAGCGGCGATAACACTATTATCAGCATAACCATTCCACTTCTGTGTCTACTCAAACGCTTGCTGTTCACAATTAAGGCTGACGCTTTGCATGTGGAGGAGGTGGAAATGAGGGAAGACATTATACAGGGTGATAGCCAGACCACCCTCAGTTCGTCTTCTCAGCGTGAATTGGACGATGAAGAGGAGGAGGAGCAGGAGACAGTTGCTTCCGCTACAGAGGGTAGTACCCATGGAAGTTTAATTCCATCTGTTCAGTAAGGGTGGGCAGAAGAGGAGGAACAGTATGAGGAGATTGAGAGTGATCCTCTTGATGACGATAGCGAAGTCTTGCCTGTTGGTACTCTGGCACACATGGCTGACTTCATGTTAGGCTGCCTTTCCAGCGACCCGCACGTTTTAAGCATTTTAGACAACACGGATTACTGGTTGTTCGCCCTTCTCGCCCCCCACTACAAAGAGAACTTCTCATCTCTCATTCCTCTGGTGGAGAGGACGAGCAAAACGGTGCAATACCAGAAAATCCTTGTTGAAAAATTGCTCCAAAATTTTCCATCAGACAACGCTGGCGGCAGAGTCCGTACTTCCTTGGCCAACCAAGGAGGGGAGACCATGGGAACACATAGCAGTTCCAACAGAGGCAGGGCAACACTCTCCAAAGCCTGGAACAGTTTCATGACACCCGCCAGCACCCTCACCCTGATGCGCGGCCAAGTGTCACAAGCAGGGCAAAATTTTAGAAGATGTGAAGGAGTACATAGCAGACCGTGTCAGCGTCCTCAGTGATCCCTCAGTGCCTTACAACTACTAGGTGTCCAAGCTGGAGATGTGGCACGAACTGGCGCTCTACGCCTTGGAGGTGCTGGCCTGCCATGCCACGAGCGTTTTGTCTGAGCGGGTATTTAGTGCTGCTGGTGGCATTATAACAAATAAGCGTATCCGCCTGTCAACTGAAAATGCTGACAGGTTGACTCTTATAAAAATGAACATGGCCTGGATTGACCATGACTTCTCTACTCCACCAGAGGAAAGAGGCTGAACATAAAGGCACTTTAAATGTGGCTTTTATGGTGTATTGCTCTCCATGCACCCCTTCCACCACAAACATATAATGCCCTCTTTGCCCTTCGCATATAATGTTTTACAGGGTCAGCTCAGCTGCAGGCTCTTGCATATAATTTTTTTAGAGGGTCAGGTCACCAGCAGGCCCTCATATACAATGTTTTAAAGGATCAGTTCAGCTGCAGGCCCCCCGCATATAATTATTTAGAGGGTCATCTCACCAGTAGGCCCTCACCTACAATGTTTTACAGGGTCTGCTCAGCTGCAGGCCCTTGCATATACATTTTTAAAGGGTCTGCTCACCAGCAGGCCCGCACCTAAAATGTTTTACAGGGTCAGCTCACCAGCAGGCCCTTACATATAATGTTTTACGAGGTCAGCTTACAAGCAGGCCCGCACCTAAAATCTTTTACAGGGTCAGCTCACCTGCAGGCCCTCTCATACAATGTTTTACAGGGTCAGCTCACCAGCAGGCCCGCACCTAAAATCTTTTACAGAGTCAGCTCAGCTCCAGACCCAAGCATATCATGTTTTACAGGGTCAGCTCACCTGCATGCCCTCGCATATAATTTTTTAGAGGGTCAGATCACCAGCAGGCCCTCACCTATAATCTTTTACAGGGTCAGCTTACCTGCAGGCCCTCACCTAATTATACCTAATAGGTAATTTGCACGCATGCTGCCTTGCTTGGAAGTGGTAGCCGTAGCTATCCTCTCCGGAAACCCTGATTCCCATTACTCTTGGTCACCGTGGTTCACTCTGAAAATAACATTGAAAGTTGATAGGACAGACATCCGAAGGGACGTGCAATCGGGCCCAGGTTATCTAGAGTCACCAAAGCACCAGCAGGCCCATAATGTTTTAGATGGTCAGATCAGCAGGCCCTTGCTCCAAATGTTTTTGTGGGCCACCAGTAGGCCATAAATCATAATTTTTTAAGGCTATGTATGATGCCCTCCTTTATGTGTAACAAAGGTTGTATTGTAGTGCCGGTTCCTTGTAATTTTTGGCAGCCCTTTCACTTAGTGCATAGGCTTTATGAGTGCTGGAGTCCCACTACCTGAACAATTGTACCACATTGTGAATGAGGCCCTCCTTTATGTGATATATAGGTTGTATCGGAGTGCCTCTTCTTTGTAATTTCTGGTAGCACTTGCACTTTACATACAAGTAAATATACAGGAAAGAATGTTTCCTAACAATTTTTCCTTTAAAATCAATTTTATCTTCGGTTTTGTGCATATTATTGTCAGTCTGTAAAAGTGGCATACTACTCGGACAACATCGTTCCCAGCAGCGACCTGAGAGTCCAAGATGCATCCAGACATCCTCCCCATGCTGTTCCCGAACCATTTGGGTGGTGTTTCCATCAATTTCTAACCTTTTCCTATGAACCCTCTCCTCTTCAGAGCAGGGGGTGCCTGGTTTAATGCTTGGGTTCTCCTATTAACTTCTATTATACTCGGGTCTCCCGATGTGTTCAGCCCGAGCACCATGGTGCTCCATCAACACTACTCAATATCCAGCAGAGCTGAAGGTGCCCTAGCTGGCCTAGACATAGCACATCCAACAGGGACATGCACCTGCTTCCTTCCCCTAGCAGGAGGTAAGCTAGACTCTCCCCTAGCAGGGGATCAGCTAAACTGACTAGGAAATGATCTCCACCTTTGCTGCAGGAAGTGGGACTCACCCACTCCTCCACAGAAGGGGGTGTTAGAATGGAATGGAAAGCTCCATTCTATGTACCTGTAGCTCTGCCATGTTTGCTGCCACCTGCTGGTTAACTAGGCAAATTGCATGTTAACATAACAGTTGCAAAATAGGAAATGCACATTGTGAAGGTCCTGCAATAAATATACAGATTACATGATATTAGCCCATTAGAGATAGTAGTAGGGTGCATAAGTGGTAATGCCACTTTGGGGTGTTACATGTGCATGATAGGCCCGGGGCTGTGTACCGAACTTGGGCCCCTCCCTCCATTTAAGTTTAGTTTGGTTTTTTTTTGTATGAAGAGGCTGCAGTGCTTTGTGAGCACCACAGTTTCTTCCTAGGCCATATGACATCTCCAGACTAAAAAAAATACTTCAAATTACGCAAAATTGTCTCCCAATCTTTAGAATTTGGTCGCAATATTTAAAATACATATAATTATGGTGTCTGGATAATGTCATCCTGCTGCCACCCGCAATACTGTACCCGTGGTGCTCCCCAATGTCCCAGGAACTATACTACTGAAAAAATAGCAACCCCAGTAGACATAATTGGGGTCATTTATCAAACTGGTGTAAAGTAGAACTGGATTTCTAAAGGAGCAGTAAATAGTGAAAGGCGGAATCTGGCAGCTAAGCCAGTTCTACTTTACACCAGTTTGATAATGACCCCAAATGTCCCTATAGTGTCTACAGCAATTATAATGTCCCCTATAGTGCCCCCAGTAATAATAATAACACCCTATATTGTGTTCCAGGTAATAATCTCTGTATAGTATCCCCAAAAATAATGGCCCAGTAATAGAAATGACCCTACAGTGCCTCCCCAATAGCAACGTCCCCCACATTGTAATTTGCCCCACATAGTAATCCCCCATAGTTATTTGCCCCCACACAGTAATTTCCACCACACTACCCCATATAGTAATTTCCCCCACACAGTAATTTCCACCACACTGCCCCATATAGTAAGTTCCCAAACACAGTAATTTCCACCACACTGCCCCATATAGTAAGTTCCCACACACAGTAATTTCCACCACACTACCCCATATAGTAATTTCCCACACACAGTAATTTCCACCACACTACCCCATATAGTAATTTCCCACACACAGTAATTTCCACCACACTGCCCTCATATAGTAATTTGCCCCCACACTGCCGCATATAGTAATTTGCCCCCACACAGTCATTTCTCCCACATAGTATTCCCCCTCATAATAATTTTTTTCCCACATAGTAATCTGCCCCCACACAGCCAGCCCCAATATAGTATTTTGCCCCCGAATAACTGTCCCTTAACTAATATGTCCTCCAGTGCCCCCTCCATGTCATCATAGTTTGCACATAAAAAAAATAAAAAAATAAAAAAAATAAAAGCGAAATACTCCTATGTGTGTTCAGGCGCGCAATAGCAGGAGCGCACACGTCACTGTGCTGCATCCTGGCACAGGCGTGCACGATGATGTCATCGCGCATGCCTGCGCCAGGATTTCACTACCGCATAGGCCTCTGGCCTATTAGGCCTTAAGCCTATGGTGGTGATCGGCGGCGGGCCAGTGAACTATGTGCTCCTGTGCCCCCGCCGCAGTATGTGGGTGTTCAGATTGGCGTTGGGGCCTCCCAGCGATGCCGGGCCCGGGGCTGCCAGCCTGAACTCCACTATTATAATCCGCTATTGTAGCGGGCGCAATGACGGGAAATAGCAGTCCCCCCCCCCCCCCATCATTGAACCCCTCAGATGCTACAATTTAGGCCTTTCAGGGTTTAATCAGGGTAAAAAATAAATAAATAAATATCTTATCCATTTGCTCCTGTAGAGGCTGTCGCAGTCATCATTATTGAAGACACCACACGAAATCTTGCGTGATGACCGCTGACATCATTGATGATGTCACTGTGCCTGGCTACCGCAGCGGGGTCACGTCATACCTCACCCACTTGAGATGTTGTGCGGTTTCTTCAATCAAGATGGCCGCAATAACCTCTTAACTCAAATGGATGAGTATGTATTTATTTATTTTTTTACCACCATTTCAGAAAAGATTTGTTACCATGAAGCCTTGTTGGCGAATCAAATTTGTCCTGAAATTTTGATCAAAGTCAATTTGTTTTGCTCCCCACTAATGGTAAACCTCACCGACTGCTCAGCCTTCCTCTATCAATTCTGTATGATTCTCTATTAAAAAATAAATTGGGATTAATGTGCAGACCAAAATATGACAAATTTTCAGATGCCGGATCTCTGGTGTTTTATTGCTTCTAACTGTTTCTCAGGAATACATTTTGAAGTCATAAAGAAAAAAATCAATGTGGGAATATGACATTTCACCTAATTTGCTGTAAGAAAAGGTGATCTGCTACTTTTCCCCAATGCACGGACAACATTTTTTTATTTTTTTTATGTGCAAACTATGATGACATGGAGGGGGCACTGGAGCACTGATCCGTCCGCACCCCAAAAAAATAGAACATGTTCTTTTTTTTGCGGTGCGGAGGCACGGACAGAAACACCTCTGTTCCGCACGGTGACCCATTCAAGTGAATGGGTCTGTATCCGTGATGCAGGGAGCACATGACTGGTGCCCACATATTGCGAACTCTCTGTTTGCAGGGCGCAATACGGCCACAGTCGGGCAACGGCCGTGTGCATGAGGCCTAACTAAAACTTTTAACAAATTATTTTTTTTGTACAGAGGAACATTTATTGTAAATAACAAAAATAAAAAAAAGGTGATGCAACACAGTCCCTAGCAATATCAGTTATTATGTTAAACTGTGGCCTATATTTACTAATGTGTCTGTGCCAAAAAAACGGTCTAAAAAGTGGCACTAATTGTGTATGTAGGGTTTCTACACTTTTTTCCCAACATGCTCAACAAGGGGTGAGGCTTAGCGGAAAGAGGGTTGGGCTTCACGGGAAAGAGAAGGCCTAATATGTGCCATTTTACACCAAACTTGTACCACAATTCTGTCTAAGGGCTCATGCACACGAACGTATTTTCTTTCCGTGTCAGTGCCATTATTTTTGAGGACCGTATGCGGAACCATTCATTTCAATGGGTCTGCAAAAATAACGGAAGTTACTACGTGTGCATTCTGTTTCCATATGTCCGTATTTCCGTTCTGCAAAAAAATGGAACATGTCCTATTATTGTCCACATTACGGACAAGGATAGGACTGTTCTATTAGGGGCCTGCTGTTCTGTTCTGCAAAATACGGAATGCACACGGACATCATACGTATTTTTTGCAGACTGTAAAATACATACAGTCGTGTGCATGAGCCCTAAAAGTAATCCAACCAAAGCAGAGTCAAAGAAAAGAGTCTATTTCTGCATCGAATGTATCATTTTGTTTATGACACATTGTACTTCATTCTAATAGTAACTTTGGATTCATATAGTTTATAATATACAGTTTATAACATATACCGTTTAGAAAGAAATTAAACATTTACCAATAATTTGGAAAAATTCTCAATTTTCTAAATTTGATTTTCTCTGCTTGTAAGACAGATAATCACACCATACAATAGTTAATTAACCTTCGCCTTATGTCTACTGTAGGTTAGCATCATTTTTAAGCATAATTTTATTTTTTAGGATATTAGAAGGCTTATATATTTAAAAGCAGGAACATTTCCAAAACACACATTTAAAAATAAATAAAAAAAATAGAAATGGAGGGGCACTAACATATCAAGGAGCCTAGGGTAGCAGATATATGAACAATATTGTTTATTAAACACTAATAAAATACTAATATAATAGAATCAACTGGAGCATCATAAAAATGACATATGATAAAATGACAAAATATAAAATGGACATCTAAAATATGGCTGATAGTGATCAGAGGTATATTATACATCCACATATAATGACTATAGCACCATAAGTATCCAGTTAACACCTAAATGAGAAGCGGTTGCCTAGTCGACATATACTGTAATCAAATGTCCCATATAAGTGAACAGAGGCGTGCCGCTGCAGCGGTTATCTCCTATTGATGTGGCCTGATAAGATAGATGAATATGGAAATGGGTCCATACCAATTGTCATGAGACCGTACAGGTAACCATGTTTGATCACCGTATGATAAGTCAGTTAACACATCCCTTTAGACGCTGTAAGTTCAAGAGTCTTACCACCGGATGTTACTGGTTAATCAAATGTCTCCTCTCTTTCGTCTACCGCCGAACTTGCTACCGGCGTCCCGTGTAGTCTTGCGGTATCAACGTGACTGTGACACGTGATGAACAGTCCACGTGATCAGGAAGTTTGTATGTGGTAGGATATGCGCCTGTCAGTCCCGCCTCTTCCAATGGGAATTTCTTTGCAGCGTATTCCTGTAGTCTTGGATCAATGGTGAATGGCCGTGTTATACCATTACAGAAGCCTTAAATGGCAAATACCAATTTCATGTATTGCTTGCTACTCCGTCCAAATGTATCATACGCATTTCAGGGTACCTCCCCTTCTTCAGTGGGATTTTGGGTAACCCTTGAGGAGAGCACCATCCCATACGGCTCTCACAGGTGAGCCGCCATCTTTTATAGCTTCCATTTTTTTTTAAATACTATATTCACCTTTGGGGGCAATTTTTTTAATTATTGCATTGTACTTATTTTGAGCTAAAGATCATTTTTTAATTGGTCTTTATTAAAAATATACAAACCGGATTCCAAAAAAGTTGGGACACTATACAAATCGTGAATAAAAACTAAATGCAATGATGTGGAGGTGCCAACTTCTAATATTTTATTCAGAATAGAACATAAATCACGGAACAAAAGTTTAAACTGAGAAAATGTACCATTTTAAGGGAAAAATATATTGAATCAGAATTTCATGGTGTCAACAAATCCCCAAAAAGTTGGGACAAGGCCATTTTCACCACTGTGTGGCATCTCCCCTTCTTCTTACAACACTCAACAGATGTCTGGGGACTGAGGAGACCAGTTTCTCAAGTTTAGAAATAGGAATGCTCTCCCATTCTTGTCTAATACAGTCCTCTAACTGTTCAATCGTCTTGGGCCTTCTTTGTTGCACCTTCCTCTTTATGATGCGCCAAATGTTCTCTATAGGTGAAAGATCTGGACTGCAGACTGGCCATTTCAGTACCCGGATCCTTCTCCTACGCAGCCATGATGTTGTGATTGATGCAGAATGTGGTCTGGCATTATCTTGTTGAAAAATGCAGGGTCTTCCCTGAAAGAGATGACGTCTGGATGGGAGCATATGTTGTTCTAGAACCTGAATATATTTTTCTGCATTGATAGTGCCTTTCCAGACATGCAAGCTGCCCATGCCACACGCACTCATGCAACCCCATACCATCAGAGATGCAGGCTTCTGAACTGAGCGTTGATAACAACTTGGGTTGTCCTTGTCCTCTTTGGTCCGGATGACATGGCGTCCCAGATTTCCAAAAAGAACTTCGAATCGTGACTCGTCTGACCACAGAACAGTCTTCCATTTTGCCACACTCCATTTTAAATGATCCCTAGCCGAGTGAAAACGCCTGAGCTTGTGGATCTTGCTTAGAAATGGCTTCTTCTTTGCACTGTAGAGTTTCAGCTGGCAACGGCGGATGGCACGGTGGATTGTGTTCACTTACAATGGTTTCTGGAAGTATTCCTGAGCCCATTCTGTGATTTCCTTTACAGTAGCATTCCTGTTTGTGGTGCAGTGTCGTTTAAGGGCCCAGAGATCACAGGCATCCAGTATGGTTTTACGGCCTTGACCCTTACGCACAGAGATTGTTCCAGATTCTCTGAATCTTCGGATGATGTTATGCACAGTTGATGATGATAGATGCAAAGTCTTTGCAATTTTTCACTGGGTAACACCTTTCTGATATTGCTCCACTATCTTTCTGCGCAACATTCTGGGAATTGGTGATCCTCTACCCATCTTGGCTTCTGAGAGACACTGCCACTCTGAGAAGCTATTTTTATACCCAATCATGTTGCCAATTGACCTAATTAGTGTTAATTGGTCTTCCAGCTCTTCGTTATGCTCAAATTTACTTTTTCCAGCCTCATATTGCTACTTGTCCCAACTTTTTTGGGATTTGTTGACACCGTGAAAATTTGAATCAACGTATTTTTCCTTTAAAATGATACATTTACTCGGATTAAACGTTTGATCTATCATCTACGTTCTATTACAAATAAAATATTGACATTTGCCATCTCCACATCATTGCATTCAGTTTTTACTCACAATTTGTTTAGTGTCCCAACTTTTTGGGAATCCGGTTTGTAGAATGCTCTACTAGCTGCCTGTGGATTCTCTGTCTTTTCCTCATCTGGGGAGCAAACAGGCTTGTATCTGTGCTCTCTAACATTATAAACACTGATAAGAATGTAGCCAGGGGCGGAGCTATAGGGGGTGTAGAGGTAGCAGTCGCTACCGGGTCCAGGAGGCTGAGGGGGCCCAAAGATCCTTGTGCTGTATAAGAAGACACTGGTATATTAGAAGATGGGCTGGCTCTGTTATAGATTTTGCACTGGGGCCCAGAATCTTCAAGTTACACCTCTGGCTGTAGGGAAGGGTTTTGGTCAAGAATTTGGCATGGGGGATGGGCCGTTTCAGTTTTTGCCTCAGGCTGCAGGAGGGCTATGTTTTTCCCTGCCCCTGGCCGCAAAGCACTGAGGGAACGGGGGCCCAAGCTGAACCCTTGCACCAGGGCCCATTAGCCTTTAGCTACGCCCCTGAATGTTGCTTAAATAAATGTTTATGACCTCTTAGTAGTTTAGAGATAAGGGTTATTAGTGATCTGCACAAAGTGAAAGTACCAGTCACACAGTTAGAAAAACAGTTAACCCTTTGTGACAGAATGGCTCAATATGTTTAAAAAAAAGGGCAATTGAAAATATGATTTTTAGCCACAAATGAGTGAAACGCAACAAAAAATGCCTACAGTCATTTTATAAACAAAACCATAAAAATTATTTAAAAACTAAGTTAGAAGCTTTGTTAACCTTTTAGATATCCCATATAAGTTAAAGCAAAATGGAAGTGACATTTAAAAATTACATTATTTTTGCAAATGATTGAATGCATTTTTTTCTGTAACACATCAAAGGTTATCCACTAAGATTCTGCAGTGCACTAATGTGCTGACTCAAACTGAGTCCTCAGAAATGAAAGCGCACCTTACTCTTTGCGGCCTTTATTTAACATTAGGATGTAGGTTTGCAGAGGCTTTGAGCTGCCAAAAGAAAAGATAAGACACCATTTTGGAATCAGCATCCCTCAAGGAATGTATCTAGGGGTGTAGTGAGCTATTTCGCTGTATAAATGTTTCATAGAATGTATTAATACTTGGCGATGAAAATGCAAATTTCCAATAAAATGTTTCTTTAGCCCCAAATGTGTTATTTTCACAAGGGGTAATTCTATTCTAAACCATGTAATTGGTCGTAAACTACTGTATGGGCACACGGTAGAGTTCAGTAATTAAGGAGCGCCATTTGACTTTTGGAAGACAGAGTTTGCTGGAATGGTATTCGGGCACCGTGTTGCCTTTGATGAAACACTGAGGTACCCCTACCGTATAAACCCCCAAGAAGTGACTCCATTTTGTAAACTGCACTCCTCAAGGAATTAACCCTGCAAGTGTTTTATGGAATTTATTAACACTGAAATGAAAAATTACATTTTTTTCAATAGAATGTCAATTCAGCCTCATATTTCCCATTTTCACAAAGGGTAATAGGAGAATAAAAACTCAAAATTTGTTATTCATTTTTACTGAATATGGCAACAACGCAGATGTGCTTGTAAATTGCTGTATGGACACACAATAGGGCTCTGAAGTGAAAGAGCGCACTTTTCACTGAAATGGTTTTCGGGCACCATGATGCATTTGCAGAGTACCTGTGGTACCCTTCCAGTGGAAAATGACACATTAACTGTATTTTTCCGGTCAGTTATGATTACAGAGATACCTTTTGTGTGTAGCAGCACTCCAAGGAGTAAAAAAATACAAAACTACTTTATTTACCCAAGCAGGACATGCAACGTTTCGGCTCTATACAGGAGCCTTTCTCAGAATTGGGTAAATAAAGTAGTTTTGGATTTATTTACTCCTTGGAGTGCTGCTTATTTTTTGTCTTTTATCTGTTGGATTGGCTTTCATCCATATTGGGCCAGCTGCACCCTTTTGTTTTCACCAGGGACAGTGCTGCCACTTTTTTCTTTTTTTCTATATACACTCACCTAAAGAATTATTAGGAACACCATACTAATACGGTGTTGGACCCCCTTTTGCCTTCAGAACTGCCTTAATTCTACGTGGCATTGATTCAGCAAGGTGCTGATAGCATTCTTTAGAAATGTTGGCCCATATTGATAGGATAGCATCTTGCAGTTGATGGAGATTTGAGGGATGCACATCGAGGGCATGAAGCTCCCGTTCCACCACATCCCAAAGATGCTCTATTGGGTTGAGATCTGGTGACTGTGGGGGCCATTTTAGTACAGTGAACTCATTGTCATGTTCAAGAAAGAAACCAATTTGAAATGATTCGAGCTTTGTGACATGGTGCATTATCCTGCTGGAAGTAGCCATCAGAGGATGGGTACATGGTGGTCATGAAGGGATGGACATGGTCAGAAACAATGCTCAGGTATCCCGTGGCATTTAAACGATGGCCAATTGGCACTAAGGGGCCTAAAGTGTGCCCAGAAAACATCCCCCACACCATTACACCACCATCACCAGCCTGCACAGTGGTAACAAGGCATGATGGATACATGTTCTCATTCTGTTTACGCCAAACTCGGACATTACCATTTGAATGTCTCAACACAAATCGAGACTCATCAGACCAGGCAACATTTTTCCAGTCTTCAACAGTCCAATTTTGGTGAGCTTGTGCAAATTGTAGCCTCTTTTTCCTATTTGTAGTGGAGATGAGTGGTACCCGGTGGGGTCTTCTTCTGTTGTAGCCCACCTTTCTTTCCCATTCTGACATTCAGTTTGGAGTTCAGGAGATTGTCTTGACCAAGACCACAACCCTACATGCATTGAAGCAACTGCCATGTGAGTGGTTGACTAGATAATTGCATTAATGAGAAATAGAACAGGTGTTCCTAATAATTCTTTAGGTGAGTGTATACTGTATATATATGTAGTTTTTGTGTCACCCTTCTCTGGGAGCCATATATTTTTTTTATTTTTCTAGCAATGGTCTTGGAATGAGTTGACATTTTTATTGGTACTGTTTTGGAGGAAAGACAACTTTTTGATCACTTGACATTATGATTGTTGGGAGGTGAGGTAAACAAAAATGGATATTCTGGCATTGTTTTTATTTTTATTTTTTTACAGCATTAACTTGACAGGACAGATAATTTGATATTTTTTTGTGTAGGTCATTACATATGCAAAAGTACCAAACAGGCTTTTTCTGTACTTGAATCTTTTATTTTGTATTTTTCTAAAACATTTTTTATTTCTTATTTTAGTCTCACTAGGAGGCATCAAATTCTGATCACTGGTAAATGCATTACAATACATTCTGTCTTGTAATGCATTGTACCTGTTAGTTCTACACTGACACTTCGCCTATCAGACCCAGGTATACTTCCTTGCAGACCTGGAGCCCCCTTTAAGGACTCTGGCTTCCATAGCCACCATTAGCACCCTTCCGGTCTCACCACCACCTGGGGGTTGGTGGTGATGGAATGAGAGAGGGAGACCCCTCAGTAAACCACCTAGGTATGACAGTCCGCATTGACCACCACAGGATTTGTAGTTTTACATAGAAAAGTCCTGTCATATAACAGATATGGAATTAGTAGAACTACAGGTAACAGCACACTGCTAGTCAATTGCACGAAGATATAAGCAAATACTGAATTAAAAATAGCTGCTTGTTGGCCATACTTACTGCAAGGGCAGTTAGAAGCTCTTTGCGCATATAATTGATAAAAAATTTGTCGGGCCCATCTACCAGATGACAAGGTGGCTTCTAATTAGATGGGGCCTACTCTAACATGCCTCACCTGGGCTTACAGCCTACAATCTGGGCAAAGTAGCACCCAGCTATATCCTACACATGCCTCTCCCAGGCTGTCAGCCTGCAATATGGGCAAAGTAGAATACAGCTGTACAATCTAATTAAAAGCACAAGGTAAATGGGCGGTGGTGCACGGTTCAAATTCACCACCAGGGGGCACCCCCCCAGTGGCAGTGACAATAGGGAAGAAAAACAAACGAACCAGCACCTCCATAATAAGTAAATTTGAGAACGCAGGTGCTGACAGCCTGGGAGAGGCATGTGTAGGATATAGCTGGGTGCCACTTTGCTATATATCTTTGTGCAATTGACTAGCAGTGTGCTGTTACCTGTAGTTCTACTAATTCCATTATGTAACAGATATATGACAGTTTTGTGAGTGAATTTGAAAGAAAATGATGTGTTATGATAAGGAAATGGGTTCAAAAGTGCTTTTTTTTTTTTTGGTCTGGATGCGAGACTGATACCTTGTAGCAAACAATAAAGGGAATATGTTTGGTTGCTGCTGTTGTAATTAAAAGAAATCTGTGATCCAGAAATTCACAGCTGAATGTAATGTCACCATTCACTTACAGATCCATTGCTTCATTCTGGAGGAAAATATTGGTAATCCTTATGCACTGAGGACAGACCTACGTCACTCTGTGCACCCTCTGCTAGCCCCTCCCTCTCCTTCTTGATTGACAGTGCCAGGCGAGATGACTATGCAAGAGAGGGAGGGGTTGGCAGACATAGCGGGATGAGCGATGGCGGCACCCTCTGTGGCTTAGGCCCACCCTCAGTGGACTTACGTTTTTCATATGGATTAAAAGTACAGCAAACACATACTTTAAAAATTGTGAGGAATAGAAACTTGTGGAATTTTTCATTTATTCAATGATTGGAAAAAAAATTGGAAAAATTCTTTAATAATGCAAACATGTCACTTATCACTTACTGTATATAGTGTACAGTGTAAAATCCTGCACTCTAATAAGCCTACATTATTTTCAAATTATATTTCAAATACATTGATCTTCCTGCTTTCACACTATCAATTAATGTCATCCGGGTGTCTTGTTTCTGGTTGAATAGACTGCGGCTTTATAAAGGACAGTGACTGCACACGGTGAGGAAATCTTCAGAGGCAAAAAGAGCTAAAAATATCCCACGACTGCCCACACACACACCCTCCTTTTAGACCACTAATGTTCAGTTCTTGAAAACATGGCTTACTGTTCCTTACAATAAGAAAGTGTGTTCCCCTCGTTCTGATTTGTGCTGCTGAAAATAGCACATTGTTTTATTACAATCACGCTGAAGACATGGCATTTCTAAGCAACATAATGCCATGGAAAGATGGTGTTTTGTAAATCTTGATGTAACATTAACCTCTTTGCACCTCCTGATGTAATAGTTCATCAGCAGAGTGTGAGAGATGTATGGAGTGGGATCACAAGATGATACCGCTCCATATACGGCTGTACAGTACAGCTGCCACTCAGTTGCAATGACCAGGATCGGCAATAAGGCTGATCCCGTTTATTTAACCCTTCAGATGCCACGGTTAATAGTGAGCGCAGCATCTGAATGGTCAGACAGAAGGAGGGGGCTCTTTCTGCCCTTGGATCTGACTGGTTGCTATGACAGCCTGGTGCTTTGTAAAGGCTCCCAGCACTGTCAGAGCGAGCTGTCTGCAGAGTGGTATGGCAATGCAAAGAAAATATTAATTTCACTGCCTTGCCCTGTCAATCAAAGTGCAGATGGTAGTTGCAGAAAGGGCTGAGCCTCTACGTATAAAGGCAACGCCCCCTTTGCTCCTAGAAGCTCATTTGCATATATAAAAACTTCATTTTTCTCAGCAATGCGGGCACATATGAACAAGGGACCAACACAGATGCCTTCAGCTGTCAAGTGAACATTCAACAGGTCATCCAGTTTCATGGGTAAAAATGTGCTAACAGATGGCCTTTAAATGGTGCAGCTTATCCAGCAAAAATGAAGTCCTCATAAGGCCGTGCGACTTTAAAAGTAAAAAAGTTAAGTCTTGAAGGCAGCGGGGAAACGGAAATGCAAAAATGGAAATTAGATGGGTCTTTAAATGGAATCTGTCCGATTTTGGACTATTATCTACAGTAATGCATGAGTATTGCAGATAACGACTCCATATCACAATTTTTATTTTCTTAGTGCCCCCCCATTCCACTGCTGTCAGCACTCAGAGCTACATAGAAATACATTGTCGGAACTGCCATGCATGCACACATTAATCCTTTCCATTATGTTAGAACACCACATCAATGTGGACTGTGTATTCCAGTGCAGATTGAGTGCTGACAGCAGGGAAGGGGGGGGGGGGGAGTAGGAAAATAAAAAATAGTGATCTGGACTCCATATTTATAGTACGCATGAATTAATTTAGATAATAGTCCAAAATTGTGGTGGCAGATTCACTTTAAGGTGTTAATTACATTATACTGACTCCAACATACTGTAACTTACAAACTAATGGCAGGGTTACACAACCTGATAGTCGGGCAGATTATCAGGGACAAACGTTCATTCCCGGTGCAGCCGATCACCTGATGAATGTGCCAAACACTTCCCAATAATCGGCTGCTTCTTGGCCCGTGTAAACCCTCCATTAGCTTCATTTACTGATTCCTTAGTTATGGACAGACTTATTTAAAGTATACCTCCAGAGTATTAAGTGGAGTGTTAGGTTCACCAGACTTGCATGCAATGCCAGAAGGCTCTCTTGCAATGCTTGGCAAATCCAAGTGTGTATGCTCATGAAGGAATCAGGAGACAGCTGTTGGCTGTATGGCCAGGATTAAACAGCAGAATAAAACTGCTATGAAGAGTAAACCATACATTTACATTCACTTTATGAAATCCGGGAGACTCTTCCAGCAGAGGAACAGCCAGATTTCTCTGTATCTGGCATAGCCGGATAATGCCATGAGCAGCCGGATCCCCATGCACTATTGACTTATGCATTTTTTTAAACAGCAGTGACCATTTAAGGTTAGTGTGACATTATGATGATCAAGGTCAGAGGCTGTATCATAATTTTTGGGAGGGTACCGGCATCTCTAGCTCTCCCACTAGTTAGTGTTGTGTAGCGCTCTGTAATATTGTCTACTGAAAAACAATGTGGGGAAAATTGAATAATACATTTTTAAAATATTCAGATTGTCTCTACACTTGTGACAGCTCTCCGTCATGATTGTTTTCACAGCTACGTAAATCTACCACTACATAACTTTACTAGTTGAGTTTCTCTCTTGAGAACAATAAAAAAAATAAGTGAAAAAGCATGTCAAGTGTTATTATTGCAGAAAATTGGAAACACATTAAATGCATGATATTAAACACTCAATTAGACTTCTTTCATGTGCTGAATTAGAGCTCAGTTACAGGAAATCTCCAGTTACCTCCTTAACCTCATGCACACAAACTTTTCTTATGGCTCTTTGCAGCCCCTCCAGGGATAGCTTGTCAGATTCACTTTGCATTTCGGTGACTATTGAGGTCAATTTCTTTGACAGCCATCTTTACCATTTTATTGATGCAGTTTCCCTGGCTGTGGATTCACACATTCCTCATATAAATCATTTGCAGAAAATGTAAAATTATTATGCAGTTTTTTTCCTAGGCCTTACGGTGGGCATAAATTAAACTCAAAGGCTTATTTGTGTGCTGAAAGTCTATTGGCAGAAGCAGATTGTTTTGGAGAAATATCTCCATGATAGCGACTGAGCAGCCACAAATAAATATGCCAATAAATATGCCCTTCTATAGATGATGAATACGTGTATTAACTTTCCAGTGCATTTAAATTGTACAGCAATAAAAACAATATAAAAAATGAAGGCTAAATTGGCATTTTAAGAAATAACAGCACAAAGGCTTCCAAATTACTGTTCCAAATTACTAGGAAACTGAATGTACTTTTTCCAAGCATCTTAAATGAAATGTTCAAGCCAAAAGAAAATTATTACTTTCAAATGAATTTGATGTACTGTTAAAAATCCCCAAATTAAAAATGTTGCCTTGGAAATTAGGGTAAATAGTCTTTTGATAAGAAAATCTGCACAGTACTGTCTTTATGGTGGTAGGATCCTCTAATGATGATTTAATTTTCTACTAGTTTCAACTTTGATGCTGTGGAAATTGCCTGTGGGTAGCAGATGGTTAGCTGGTAAATCAAGATTTAAATTATAGTTTAATAATGCTTTTAATAATCTTGATGCTAGTGATTAGCCTGTGCAATCATTCATGACAATATAGTCACCTTTTAACCTTCCCCATAACTCCTCTATCTTTTACACCATCACAATTAAATCAATCATTAAGCCTTTAATAGTAAATGCATTTAGAGGATTTAAGCAGAAGGCAAATGGCACATTTTAGTGTAAAATTACATATCGGCTACAGGCTCCATCGTAGGGACGGGCTGCACCTCAATGGGGAAGGGGCAGCTGTGTTGGGGAAAAAGATGGCTAGAAGGTTGGAGGAGTGTTTAAACTAGGGACTGGGAGGAGGGAAATTACATTATAGGAGGGGAAGATAGTGCAGATAGAGACCGGGGGCAAGGTAGTGGGACTGGGGAGGAATGGAAGGAGGGATTAGAACAGTTCAGAAGGAAAGGTGTAGGGTAAAAAATATACATAAACCTCTCAAATGTATGTATACTAAGCCTGACAATTAAAACCATGGAACTGGAATTAGTGATGTGTGAGGAGAACTATGACATAGTGGGAATAACTGAGACATGGCTGGATGATAGCTATGACTGGGCAGTTAATGTACAAGGTTCCAGTCTGTTAAGAAAGGATCGTCAAAACCGGAGAGGGGGAGGGGTCTGCCTTTATGTAAAGTCCTGTCTAAAGCCTACACTCCGGAAAGATCTAAGTGAAGGACATGAACACGTGGAGTCACTGTGGGCAGAAATACATGGAGCTAAAAACAATAATACATTACTAATAGGAGTTTACTATAAACCACCTAATATACCAGAGTCCACAGAAAATCTACTACTAAATGAGATAGACAAGGTGGCAAATCATAATGAGGTGGTTATTATGGGGGACTTCAACTACCCAGATATAGACTGGGAAACTGAAAGCTGTACATTCCATAAAGGAAACAGGTTCTTGGCAATAACCAAAGACAATAACCTCTCCCAACTGGTTTAGGACCCGACTAGAGGGATGGCCATACTGGACTTATTATTAACCAATAGGCCTGACAGAACAACAGACGTGCATGTTGGGGGACACCTAGGAAATAGTGACCATAAAGTAATAACCTTCCAATTATCATTCAAAAGAGCATTTCTACAGGGAGGAACAAAAATACCACACTTTAAAAAAGCTAAATTTAGCCAACTAAGAGAGGCCATAGGCCTAACTAACTGGGACAAAGTCCTCAAAAATAAAAATACAGCCACAAAATGGGATATCTTTAAAAGCATCTTAAAATCTCAATGTGAGAGGTACATACCGTATGGGAATAAAAGGTTAAGGAACCAATGTGGATAAATAAAACTGTAAAGAAAGCAATAAATAACAAAAAGAAAGCATATAAATCATTAAAACAGGAGGGTAGCGAGGAAGCACTGAAAAACTATAAGGAAAAAAATAGAACATGTAAAAAACTAATAAAAGCAGCCAAGCTAGAGATCGAGAGATTAATTGCCAAAGAGAGTAAAACTAACCCTAAAGTGTTCTTCAATTATATAAATCTTAAAAAATTTATAAATCTGAAGGTGTTGGCCCTTTAAAGAGTAATGAGAGGGGCGTCGCAGAGAGCGACAAGGAAAAAGCAAAGCTGTTAAATATTTTTTTCTCCAATGTATTCACTGAGGAAAATAAACTGTCAGATGAAATGCAGAATGTAAAAGTAAATTCCCCATTAAAAGTCTGACCCAGGAAGATGTACAACAGTGACTTAAAAAGATTAAAATAGACAAATCGCCAGGACCGGAAACTATATGCCGGTAAGTTTAACATCTGTTGTGGGTAAACTGAAGGTTTTCTAAGAGATGCTATCTTAGAGCATCTCAATGGAAATAAACAAATAATGCCATATCAGCATGGCTTCATGAGGGATCGGTCATGTCAAACTAATTTAATCAGTTTCTATGAGGAGGTAAGTTCTAGACTTGACAGCGGCGTATCAATGGATGTTGTATATCTGGACTTCTCCAAAGCATTTGACACTGTACCACATAAAAGGTTAGTATATAAAATGAGAATGCTTGGACTGGGAGAAAACGTCTGTATGTGGGTAAGTAACTGGCTGAGGGATAGAAAACAGAGGGTGGTTATTAGTGGTACACACTCAGATTGGGTCATTGTCACTAGTGGGGTACCTCAGGGGTCAGTATTGGGCCCTATTCTCTTCAATATATTTATTAATAATCTTGTAGAAGGCTTGCATAGTAAAATAAAAATTTTCGCAGATGACAGTAAACTGTCTAAAGTAATTAACACTGAAGAGGATAGTATACTGCTACATAGGGATCTGCCAAGAGTAGAGCCTTGGGCAGATAAGTGGCAGATGAGGTTTAACACTGACAAATGTAAAGTTATGGACATGGGAAGGAATAATGCAAGTCACCCGTACATACTAAAAGGTAACACACTCTGTAACACTGACATGGAAAAGGATCTAGGAATTTTAATAAACAGCAAACTAAGCTGCAAAAACCTGTGTCAGGCAGCTGCTGCCAAGGCCAATAAGATAATGGGTTGCCTCAAAAGGGGCATAGATGCCCGTGATAAGAACATAGTCCTACTATTTTACAAATCGCTAGTCAGACCACACATGGAGTACTGTGTACAGTTCTGGACTTCTGTGAACAAGGTAGAAATAGCAGAGCTGGAGAGGGTCCAGAGGAGGGCAACTAAAGTAATAACTGGAATGGGGCAACTAAAGTACCCCGAAAGATTATCAAAATTAGGGTTATTCACTTTAGAAACAAGACGACTGAGGGGAGATCTAATTACTATGTATAAATATATCAGGGGTCAGTACAGAGATCTATCCCATCATCTATTTATCCCCAGGACTGTGACTGTGACGAGGGGACATCCTCTGCGTCTGGAGGAAAGAAGGTTTGTACACAAGAGGATTCTTTACGGTAAGAGCAGTGAGGCTATGGAACTCTCTGCCTGAGGAGGTGGTGATGGTGAGTACAATAAAGGAATTCAAGAGGAGCCTGGATGTATTTCTGGAGTGTAATAATATTACAGGCTATAGCTGCTAGAGAGGGGTCGTTGATCCAGGGAGTTATTCTGATTGCCTGATTGGAGTTGGGAAGGAATTTTTTATTCCCCTAAAGTGGGGAAAATTGGCTTCTACCTCACATATTTTTTTTTTTTTGCCTTCCTCTGGATCAACTTGCAGGATAACAGGTCGAACTGGATGGACAAATGTCTTTTTTCGGCCTTACTATGTTATTATATCATATCACTCATAAGGCCTTATTCACACAGTCAGTGTTTGGTCAGTATTTCCATCAGTGATTGTGAGACCAAAAAAGTGGAGCCTAAGATAACCTATAAGGGAAAGAAAGATTTGCACCTGTTCTGTGCTTTTGACCTACAAGTTTTGGCTCACAATCACTAATGGAAATCACTGACTGTGTGAATAAGGCCTTTTGCACATGGCCGTTGTTCGGCCGTTCTGTGCATTGGGGGCCGCAATTTGCATGGGCACTTTAACCTGAAATAGTGTAAAAAACTAAAATATTCTTTTTAATTATTTTTTTAATAGGCTTCATTTTCAATTTTCAAAGTAAAAAAACAACTCAACATAGACACAAGATACATATCAAAATCTTTGCTCACTCATTAGATTAGCAAGACCGTTGGTGGTATTCTTCCCCCTTGCGTCCACCGAAACCGAATTTGCACTTAACCAAGAGCCCCAAATTTTCTGGAATTTCTCCGGCACCCCTCTAGCTTCATATGTTAATTTATACATGGGTAGGGCTTGGTTAATCATTTGGATCCAGTGCGACACACTCAGCGTTTTAGGAGGCTTCCAGTTCAGCAGCATCGACTTCCTTGCATAAAACAGTAATAGTCTATACAAAGTTCTCTCATATTTGGTCGGGAGGATGTCATTGACCAAACCCAGCAGACTAAATTCTGGGGTGACTACCCCTGGGAGTCCCATCCTAGCGTTTAGGTACCTGTGTACCTCCAACCAGAAATTCTGAATAACCGAGCATTCCCAAATCATATGGAATAAAGTCCCCCTCCCCCTACCGCACCGTGTACAGGTGTCTGAACCAAGTTTGCCCATACGCACAAGGCGCACAGGGGTGAGATATACTCTGTGTAGCCATTTGATCTTAATCAGCTGATCCCGTTCACCAATCACTGATTTTCTCCATGAGGAAGTCAGCTCTTTCTCATGTGAGGACTCCAATGTAGGAATGCCCACTCGCTACCTAAGGAAAGCCTTCACTAGTGGCGAAGGTCGGGATGAGATAAGGAGCCCATAGAAGGACGAGACCATTTTGTAATGAGTCGCTCTTCTGGCTATCTTCTCCACCACGCTATACTCTAACTTCAGGGGACCATTTCCAAATTGTACTTCACAGGCATGCAGCAGTTGCAAATATCTGAAAAAGGAGGTCCGTGGCAGTCTATATTCTACTTGCAGAGCGGAGAACGTTTTAAAGACTCCCTCATTGTAAACAAACCGGATTCCAAAAAAGTTGGGACACTAAACAAATTGTGAATAAAAACTGAATGCAATGATGTGGAGATGGTAAATGTCAATATTTTATTTGTGATAGAACGTAGATGACAGATCAAACGTTTAATCCGAGTAAATGTATCATTTTAAAGGAAAAATACGTTGATTCAAATTTTCACGGTGTCAACAAATCCCAAAAAAGTTGGGACAAGTAGCAATAAGAGGCTGGAAAAAGTAAATTTGAGCATAACGAAGAGCCGGAAGACCAATTAATACTAATTAAGTCAATTGGCAATATGATTGGGTATAAAAAGAGCTTCTCAGAGTGGCAGTGTCTCTCAGAAGCCAAGATGGGTAGAGGATCACCAATTCCCACAATGTTGCGCAGAAAGATAGTGGAGCAATATCAGAAAGGTGTTACCCAGCGAAAAATTGCAAAGATATTGCATCTATCATCATCAACTGTGCATAACATCATCCGAAGATTCAGAGAATCTGGAACAATCTCTGTGCGTAAGGGTCAAGGCCGTAAAACCATACTGGATGCCCGTGATCTCCGGGCCCTTAAACGACACTGCACCACAAACAGGAATGCTACTGTAAAGGAAATCACAGAATGGGCTCAGGAATACTTCCAGAAACCATTGTCAGTGAACACAATCCACCGTGCCATCCGCCGTTGCCAGCTGAAACTCTACAGTGCAAAGAAGAAGCCATTTCTAAGCAAGATCCACAAGCTCAGGCGTTTTCACTGGGATCATTTAAAATGGAGTGTGGCAAAATGGAAGACTGTTCTGTGGTCAGACGAGTCACGATTCAAAGTTCTTTTTGGAAATCTGGGACGCCATGTCATCCGGACCAAAGAGGACAAGGACAACCCAAGTTGTTATCAACGCTCAGTTCAGAAGCCTGCATCTCTGATGTCTGGAAAGGCACCATCAATGCAGAAACATATTTTCAGGTTCTAGAACAACATATGCTCCCATCCAGATGTCATCTCTTTCAGGGAAGACCCTGCATTTTTCAACAAGATAATGCAAGACCACATTCTGCATCAATCACAACATCATGGCTGCGTAGGAGAAGGATCCGGGTACTGAAATGGCCAGTCTGCAGTCCAGATCTTTCACCTATAGAGAACATTTGGCGCATCATAAAGAGGAAGGTGCAACAAAGAAGGCCCAAGACGATTGAACAGTTAGAGGCCTGTATTAGACAAGAATGGGAGAGCATTCCTATTTCTAAACCTGAGAAACTGGTCTCCTCGGTCCCCAGACGTCTGTTGAGTGTTGTAAGAAGAAGGGGAGATGCCACACAGTGGTGAAAATGGCCTTGTCCCAACTTTTGGGGGATTTGTTGACACCACGAAATTCTGATTCAACATATTTTTCCCTTAAAATGGTACATTTTCTCAGTTTAAACTTTTGTTCCGTGATTTATGTTCTATTCTGAATAAAATATTAGAAGTTGGCACCTCCACAACATTGCATTCAGTTTTTATTCATGATTTGTATAGTGTCCGAACTTTTTTGGAATCCGGTTTGTAATTGAGTAAGGTATTTAATACCTTTCTTTGGCCTGAACACATTATCAGGTAGAGCAGACAGCTCGACTAACTCAGGGTTGCCCCACAAAGGCATCACTGGAGATCTAACAGTGCTCTGTTCGGGTCCCCTTTTCCCTACCGCAAGAACATTTCAAGCCTTAATCACCCCTATCATGAGTGTAGTGAGATGCTTCATCTGAAACTTCCCTGCCCGATATACCAGATTCGTCATGGCCTCATATGAACCTATCAGGGCTGCTTTCAACACCACCGCCGGATTTTGCAAATCTGCCTTAATCCACCAAGCTGCATAGTTTAATTGAGTCGCTATGTAGTATAAGTACATGTCCGGCAGCGCCAACCCCCCTCTTTCATATGGGGCTCGTAAAGTGTCCCTAGCTATGCGGGGCACGGATTAAACCAAAGGTAGGGTGAAATCAAACGATCCAAGGTCTGAAAGTGTGACCTAGGCCACATTAGTGGGGTGGCTCTATACAAATATAACAGCTTAGGTAGGAGTACCATCTTAAAGACATTAATCCATCCAATCCGGGACAGTGGCAACGATTCCCAGGCCTTCAATTTCTGTGCAACATATTGCACCACAGGCTGTACATTTAGTACATTGAATTGGGTAACATCTTTGTGTATTACAATCCCCAGGTAGGCAAATTTGTCCACTATCTGCAGAGAGGACTTAGTCGATATATTTGGGTGGGGGATGTCATCTACTAGACACAATGCCGACTTCGACCAGTTGACCCTGAGTCCTGAATACGACAAAAAAGAGTCAACCGTCTGTAGTAGGGCTTCCAGCGAGGGCCCCACATCTCCCAAATAGATCAACATGTCATCTGCGTATAGCGAGATTCTTTCAGAGATACCTGCAACTTCCCACCCCCGTATCTCAGGACTGTTACCAATAGCGATCGAGAAAGGCTCAATCGCGAATGCGAATAGGAGAGGCGACAGTGGGCACCCCTGCCTGGTGCCCCTCCGCAGCTCAAAAGGTCTGGATAGGTGTCCATTGACTCGGACTCTTGCTGTCGGACGCGCATATAGCATGTGCAGCCATCGGAGGAAGGATTGGGGGACTCCTAGCCTCTCTAACACCGCACACACAAACCTCCACTCAACCGAATCAAATGCCTTCTCGTTATCTAGGGAGGCAATTGCCCTATTGCCTGCATTGTCGTGCATCACCTGGAGATTAGTGAAAAGATGTCTCAAATTAATGTCTGTCTCCTTCCCGGGCATAAACTCAGACGGATCCATCCCCACCATCTTCAGGATAACAAACGACAATCGATTAGCCAGCACTTTCGCCAAAGTTTTAGCATCTGAGTTGATCAGTAAAATGGGTCTGTACGAGCTACACTGATCTGGTGGCTTCCCAGCTTTGTGTATCACCACAATGGTGGCTTCGGAAAATGAGACTGGTAGAGATCCGCACTCAAGTGCATGTTTATAGAGGTTGCTGAGTCTTTTGCTCACCTCCTCAACTTGAAATGTATACCACTCGACCGGGAAGCCGTCCGGACCAGGAGTCTTGCCCTTTGCCATTGACTTAATGGCAGTTTGAATTTCTAGTGGGGTAATAGGACCATCTAACCCCTGCCTATCCTCATGTGTGAGCTTTGTCATAGGGACGGTCTCAAGAAACCGTGAGCTTTCATCTGTGGTCTTGATTTTGGAAGTGTAAAGTGCCGAGTAGTAGGCAGCAAATTGACTGCAGACCTCCTCCGGCGTGGTAAATATATCTCCCCTCTCATTCCTAATGGCAGCCACTACTGTTTGTGGGGTCTCGACTCTAGCTAAATACGCCAGTGCTTTACCACTCTTATCTCCCTCATAAAAAATGGTTTGTTTTTGAGCTAATAGTCTCTTCTTTGTGAATTCAGTCAAGTAGAGCTCATATTGCCTTTGAGCCGACAGCCAGAGCGCATAGTGTTCCGGAGTGGGGTCAACAAGATATGTTTGTTCAGTTTGTGTCACTGCACCCTCCAGTTTCATTTGTGTGGAGAGCAATTCCACCCTATGGGCCACAATTGCAGCTATTAAAGTCCCTCTCAGGACTGCTTTAAAGGTATCCCACTCCACCAGAGGAGTAGAGGATCCCTCATTTAATTCCCAATATGTTGAAATTGCGTCCAGGCATGTTACTCTAACCGTGATAACCGCCAGCCACGCTGGGTTTAATCGCCAAGGAGATCTAGTGGCACCAACTGGTAGAGAAATTGTAATCTGTAGGGGAGCGTGATCCGAAATTCCTCTCGGCAGGTACTCAGCCACCTTTACCCATGATAACCTGGGCCGATTCGTAAAGGCCAAATCAATCCGGGACAGTGAGTGAGCCGAGGCAGAGTGACAAGAGTATTGTGTCCTATCTGGATATAAACTCCTCCATATTTCCTCAAGGCCATGAGCCTGCGCCTAGCGTAGTAAAGCCGCATCATGTCTGAGAAGTGGCCTAAACCTGTCTAGCTGACTATCAAGCTGACTATTAAAATCGCCCAAAATGAAGATAGGAACCACAGGAAGCAACACCACCCTACCCATAATTTGGTCTAGCAGTTCTCTCCCAAATGGCGGCGGGACATAAACACCAACTAGCACTATCTCACACCCTCTAATAGTAGCCTGCAACAGCACATACTTCCCTGCTGGATCTATGTGCATGGAGATCAGCTGAAACGGAAGAGTTTTACTAACCAAAATAGACACCCCTCTGGCGCGGTTGGAGTATGTAGTATGATATCCATTCCCCACCCATGGTTGCTTTAATGCTAGAACTTTTGACCCTTTGAGATGGGTTTCCTGAAAAATAAGAATTTCAGGGTTATATTTTTTAACATAGTTAAACGCCAATGCTCTTTTAACTTTGTCATTCAAGCCCCGGACGTTCCAGGAGATCAGCTTGCACACCACCATGGCTTCGTATTCCTGGATCGTCTACGTCCACCTAGCTTCTGTGTCACTGCCCCATTCATACCTGCACACACACAACACAGTAATCCCAACAAAGCTCCCCATCCCATACCCACCCTGCCCAGACATCCCCAACCTGCCTAAGCTTCAATTCCCTAAACAGAAACTTGTGCTTTATAGACTAAATGAGTACACTCTATCTAGTTATAACATGACCCAGCATAGAACTTGAGTCTATAAGTATAATTAGTCAACACAAAATTGAACTATCAAACTTTAAGTAAATCTTATCCCTTGTCTGTAAGGATATCAGATCATGTAGTATTGAGAGCAGTCGTGCCATTTACGCTGAGCAGACACAACTGTATGAGGAAACGACCTCAAATCAGGAAACTATTGCCCTTCGTGGGCGTCAGTTACTTGCAAGAGTTCCCTGCAGTGTGCGCCATCGTGTATCATCTCGGATTCTGTCGGTCGATCCAATCAGCCGCTTCTTCTGGAGTTTGGAAGAACCTTGATCTATCTCCCTCCTGGATCCGCAACTTGGTCGGGTATAACATGGCATATTTAATCCCAAGCTCCCGGAGACGTGCTCCGATAGAAGTGAACTGGCGGCGTTGCTTCTGTACTTCCGCTGTAAAATCCGGGTAAAAGGACAGCTTTGCATTCTCCAGCTGGACATCTTTCTTGTGTCTGGCGGCCGCCACAGCCTCTCATCCCTCTCCTCCCCCTCCCTCATGGCCGAACGAACTCTCGCACAGGCGCAGTACCCACTGAGGGCTGCGCCAGTGCGATCTGCAGGAGACTGAGGGCAGGAGCTTCATCCTTGTCACTGGGCATGCGCCGAGCCCAGTGACGTACGATGCTCGCTCTTCCCTCAGTCAGCGTTCGGCCATGAGGGAAGAGAGGCTGTGGGAGGTTAGGCAGTCGGAAGGAAGGCGGGCTGGGCACTGCAAGAGGGGCGTTACTGGGCACACTGAGGGGAACAAAACGCCCCTCTGGGCACCTTTAGGGCTAATTTGCATAATCATAAAAGTCGATTTTCTCATAAACTACTGGACGGATTACAAGATAGAAGAGCACAGCCTATTCAAGGTAAGCTGTGCTGCATGACTGCTTTAAAATCCGATTTTGGGTTAGGGGAGGTGACAGAATCCCTTTAAGTGTGAACGCGGCATCTGAGAGGTACAATTACGGGAGTAGCGCTATCGCAGCTCCTTGTAATTGCAACCGCTACTTACAAAAAAATGCGCTTCCTGACGAAGTAATTAGTCACAAAGTAAATTTATTTGTAAAATTTGTAAAAGCAGCCAAATCGAACCTTCTGAAAATTTGCTCAACTTTAATGGGCACTATTCGTGTGGCTGCAGCAACAGTTCCGACCCATTCAACTTGAATTGGTCTATGAACAGTCCGCACCACAAAAAAATAGAACAGGTTCTATTTTATTTGCGGTGCGGAGGCACGGAGAGAAACCCTACAGAATCACACCGTAGTGCTAACATGTCTTCGTTCTGCACCACAGCCCTGGATTGCGGACCCATTTAAGTGAATGGGTCCGCATCCGTGATGCTGTGAGCACGCAGCCGGTGCCTGCATATTGCAGACCAGCTGTTTTCGGGCTGCAATATGGGCCACAGCCAGCAACGGCCATGTGCATGACGCCTAAAACCTATGGCTGGGTTTACTCAGGGCGTTTTTGATGCGTTTTAGAGCCATTAAAAATAACGCATGCGTTTTTACTGCTGTGTTTAATTTGTTGAAAATTCATCAGCCGGTCATACACTGGTAAACATGCATGTGGTTTTTCTGATATGGTTTTTCTAACGGCTCAAAGGCACAACAAAAACGTGTAAAAAAAAATGCAACAAATGCCCTGTGTAAACCAAGTCGTACGAGGTAAAGTATAAAGGACACATACGACTTCTCCTCTTTTTTTTATTTACTCTTGGTTTTGGCTTCCAAAACTGCATCAGGAAACCTGACAATGTGGCTGTACCCTTACAAAGCTAACTTAGTATAGTGACACATTACATAGCCTTTCCTGGAAGTAATTCTTCCAGAGAAGGATACATTCATAATATGGCATCTGATTGAGCATGCCACAGTTTTGTTCTGCTATATGTCATATGAGTTCAGCAGAAAAAATGCTCTTCATGCTTAGTTAGGATTTAGGAGGCATGCTGAGCCACAGTATGCAGCCATACACTTCAATGTATGCTGTACCTGTGCTTATTAGTCGTGAGCAAATTTCTTGACAATTTGGCTGAATCAGTATTCAGGTCCAAATAATTTTGACCTGAATCAAAAGTGCTCCAATTGCCCTGGGAAGTTGTGGATGAAGTTCTGGGATCTCTTAGGACTGTATGCAACTCATTTCAATATTTAGGATCCACCATTCACAATAGATGACATCACAATTTAACTACTCCCTCCTGACCTCTGCACAAGGTCACAAGCATGCCTAGAAAACTCTACCATAGAAGTAAATGAAGTTCCCTCCTGTCCATTGTGTCTATGATGGCTTCTGTAAAACATATCTATAAAATGCTGTTGAATAAAATGTGTCACCAAAAATGTTATCTGCCAGTTAAAACCAGACAGCATCTCCCATCTTGCCTGAGCTGTCCTTAACAGCATTTAGAAAGCATTAAGAAAAGTGCTTTACAGCAGCTACATGGTTCACAGACATAATTATTCAGTGCTACGTTTTCTTACTTGACACATAGGGCTTTTATACTATATTTGCTATATTTTAAACATTTTCCTTTGTAAGTTTTATTTGGGGGCAAATGTGCAAAACATTTTTTTAAAGCCAATTTTAAAAACATATTCCTTATTCTTTGAAGGGAAACCACCAAAAATGTTACCTGCCAGTTAAAACCAGATAGCAACACATATTAAGTGCAAGAATTGGCGCTTATTATTCTTCTTAATGGCCAGTGTGAAAACTGCAGGATTTTATGGTTTTATATAGATATTGACATGGACATTTAAAAAAAAAAACATCAAAAATTATAAATAAAATATGCTAAATATAAAAAAGTGATTTAATTAATCACTAAAAAGTGAGTAATTAATTTAATAAACTGCACTGCAGGATATATATATTTATATATTTTTTTATGGTCAGAAAAAGTTTAATGTTTGGCAGCAAAATGGTCTGAAAAAGTTTACATTTTTGCCAGTAAATGCCTATTTGTGTATATATACCACCTGGGGTAATGTGATCTTCCTTTCCTTTTGTTTCCTGTCTTCTGATCTGAAAAATGGTTGATGCCAAATTTGGATTAGACTAGAAGTTTTAAAATTTGGGTCGAATTTGACTAATTTACAAATGGTTAGATTATCTGTAGTGCTTGTCTTTCCAATGGGTTTCCAATTTTTGTGCCTTAAAAAAGAATTATACAGTTCAAAATATGAAATGAAAAGGTTCCTCAGGCCCAGACTTCCATTATATCATGTTTGATCCTGTATACTTTATTATAAAAAAGAAAAGACATCCTCTTATCATAAAGCATTTTTTTGGCATGTTTTAATTTAACCCATAATCAACCTGTAGCAGCCTGGTGCGTCCTCTGCAGCAAAAGCCAGATTCCTGTATAGGATGAAAACTAGGGGATCACCAGAATAACTCACTTAGAACAAGCTCAAAGTCAAGCCAGTTAGGCTAGGTTCACATCACCATTTAGTTTTCCATTCTCTGATCCATCAGAAGAACAGACAAAAAAAGAAAAAAAGGATCCTTCATTTTCATTCCCTTGTGCTTATTTTGCATCCGTTTTAGCCATTTTGCCTGAGATCCGTAATTTTTGATGGGAGAAAATGTCCTCTGGGGGGAATTTTCCTCCTATCAAAAATAATGGATCCCAGACAGAAATGGCTTAATTGGATGTAAAATAAGCAAACTAAAAATATCAGTTTTTTTTTTTTTCTGTTCTTCCGACTGATCGAAACAGAAAACTAAATGGTGATGTGAGCCTAGCCTTAGCTAGTACAGTGGGTCCATACCCACTGCCCGTTAACAATACTCAAAGTTATTAACCCACTTTCTAGTCCCTCTCTGACAAGTGGCAAGACTGCTGCCATCTTGTCTTATTGTCCACCTCAAAATGTATGTTCTGAAAGTCTCTATCAGGCAGCTATTTTTACAGTTTTTTTTGCCGTGAACTGAAATTCCCTTCTCACAATTATATAAAATGTCATGTAAAAGTCAACATCAACAGCTTCACTGAACTGCTTAATAAACAGCAAATGATATTAATCAGACTGAATCGCAATTATCTTCAGAATTATGTGACTGCATATCAATTACTTTAAGATTCCACCGCTAGATAATTAACATTCCCTGCATTAAAAACAATGTTGCCATAATGTGTTGGCGATTAAAAGTCAAGATTTTATGTCTTATTAACAATTAGCATAAAACCTTCATCCTTTCACCTTAAACAAGTGATTTTATTATTTATGACCAATATTTCATATGCAGGGTACTTCACCAAGAATATGCAATAGCAATACTTAAAGTCACAGATGCCTATTTTGTTCTTTATGAATTCTTAGAGAGAACCTGTTTCAATCCATTTTCTTATATCTGTCAGTCACTTAAGGTCCTATTGCACAGGCCCAGGATCTGGAAAATTTTCAGGGATAAATATTCATACAATCATTGCTGATGACTTCACCATCTAAATGTGCCAGCGACCTCCTGACAAAGAAGCAAAACACTTGTTTGTTGATGTGGATCAATTTATTGCTGACAATAGATTGTCCTATGTAAAGATGGATCTGCTGCCAGCAAATAATGAATCTGCATGGGAACGAGTGATCGTAGCAGTGGTTGCTCATCCTCATGTAGAGTGGATAATTGCTGCCTGTAAAGGCAGCTTCATCTTTGCTCAATGATTAAGCATTGATCAGGAATAGTTTAGTTTACCGATCATTGCATATGCATCGGCCCAAAGCAGTTTACCAGGATAATGGTCCAGTTTACTTCCAGCCGGGGTATGGATGGGGTCGCATGTGCCACTGCTGAAAATGCCTTGCCTCAGCAGACACATGTCCCCAAGAAGCGCATGATCCAGCAGTGGCTGCAGTGGCACATGTGACTCCATCCATACCCTGGTTGGAAGTAAACTGGCCAGGGACTGGAAGATCGCTGAACAGAGCAGTGGAGAACAGGTGAGGTTGATTTTTTTCACTAGGTACCACACTTGGGGGCTAGCTAAAAAAGGGCCATAATCCTGTAAAAACACTTTATGGGCCTTTAACATGGACTAAGGATTTGGCATATTTATAACTGCTTGTGTAAATGGTGCAACCAACCACCAAATGAATGAGAACACTGGTTCATGGGGAGATTGCAGCATATAAAATCATTGCTTACGGGAATCACATAGTCCGTGGTAAACATTGATGTGTTGCCCAAAAACAAGAATCTGTATGGGGATGCACAATCCTAATTCACAGTAGCAATCATTCATCCCCATGCAGATTGGTGATTGCTGCATGTAAATACAGTTATCAGCTCAGCTCATCGATCAGGTAGCAATCAGGAATAGAAGGTTTGTTCCCAATGATTGCCTGTGTCCATGTAAAAGGGCTCTTACGCCATCATTTACCTACTTCAGATGTTTCAATCTATATAAGGTATAAACCAGCATATTGGAACATATCACCTACTTTACTGGCGAAACATGAATGAAAGTGTATAAAGATAAAAAGCGCAATATCCAAGAAGTGATTATTTATTATCCTAAACAGAAAATGCAATGTTTCGACCCACATGGGGGTCTTTATCAAGCATGATTAAATGTGTACAATAAAGTTATACCAGTATTTCAGCAATGACCTATCTTAGTAACGGTGTAAGCGTAGTCACCACGCACTGTGGTGACATCATCATCTGTCACAATAAAATAAATAATTAATATACACAATATCACCAGGCACCAACATAATGTGCAGCTACAAAACAGATGCCACCCGTGGTTGCCACACATCTTTGATAAGAGATACTCCGGAAACCAATTTTCAGCCTAGCAGTGTCTGTGGAATATGGATGACAAGAAACATACACATGGACCAAACATGGATCTTTCATGGACATCTCACAGTCATGAACCACTGACCATTGTAAGGATCATCTTACTTCAGGGGGTCGCGCTCGCAGACTTTTTCACCAGACACCAAGTTTAAGGTCCAAACTTGTGATTTATTCAGGACACTTCAGCCAATACAGGTAATGAAGTTGCAGCTTCACCTAAACACGTGTGATATCCACACAAAATAATAAACACTTGCCCGGCTAGGCTCTAAATAATAAATAAAACGTGTCTCACTGTCTCGGTTTTTTAAGCCAATCGTCCAGCAGCCACCAGGCTGTCACTACACCACGCACAGTTCCCCACAGGGAAAAGATTCGGCTACACAGCCTCTTGGCCCCTCAGTCCTCCTGACTGAGACCACACACAGAGCCTCGGCAGGTCTCTGTATCCCAAGTTCACTCTCTCCCCCCCAGACTGACATACTGGGAGGTGCTTTATGCCAGCCTGATTACAGCAGGCCTCACCTGTGATCACCTCAGGTAGAAGGGAATACCCATCCAGGAAGGGTGTGGATTGGCAGATCCCACTTCCTGTCCTATCTGCCAATCCAAATAAATTCCAACCAGGGTATAGAGCTGAGGATATGGGTTGCTAGATGGCCGCTAGCACATCCGCAATACCCCGTCCCCATAGCTCTGTGTGCTTTTATTGTGTAAAAAAAACGATTTGATACATATGCAAATTAACATAAAAGAGTCATATCATACTTGTGTGACCAGAGAAGAGTCATATTTTCAAGCTCTGACTCATCTCAGGTTAATTTGCATATGTATCAAATCGGTTTTTATACACAATAAAAGCACACAGAGCTATGGGGACTGGATATTACAGATGTGCTAGCGGCCATCTAGCAACCCATGTCCTCAGCTCTATACCCAAAATCCAGGTGACAGGTTCCCTTTAAATGTTATATTTTACGGCAGGGTCTCCCACATTATGTATGGATGGGACCAGAGCACTGTGTAAAAATGGGATATTCCACAGCTTTCGTTATATATTACAGCAGTTGAATTGCATTCAGGAAACTCTATTTTTCTCCAAATCCAAATTACTCTTTTATACAAACACGTATAGAGAACAGTTATGGAAGAATGGATAGATAGATAGACAGACTGCAAGACTCTATGCCTTTTCCTAAGGATGGCCTCCAACCAAAAACACAGAGACCCCAACAACAGGGATGCGAGGGAAGCCTATGACACTGCCACAAGCTCCAGCAGTTTGAGGACTCCCTCCAGGACAACTTATTATTGGAGACCTAGCACCATATGGGCACAAAGCCCAAGAAAAACTCCCTCCGTGTTCAAAATGGCAGGATATGGCTAAGCTACTTCAGGGACCTCTACAAAAACATCCCTTAAGAAGACCAAACCCTGGAACAGCAAAAGATAACCACAAAACTTAGAGACATGGAGGAGGCCATCAAGAACTTCCGGAACCCTCTGGACTCACTAATCACCATGCAAGATATACAGGAAAGAATTGCCCTGCTGAAAGGCCAGCAGAAACTAAACACATTCTGACAGAGATTATTAAATACTGTACCCCAGACACACTGCGCTGACAAAGCTATTCACCCTCATCCTCAGTGCAGGACACTTCCCCCAAGACTGGAACCAAGGCCTCATATCTACAAGAATGGGGACCAATATGAACCAGACAATTACAGAGGGATCTGCGTCAGAGGCACTCTGGGGAAATTGTTTAACAGCATCATCAATAAAAGAATACTCGCCTTCCTCACATAGCACAAGGTCCTCAGCAAAAGCCAAACCGGGTTCATGCCAAACCACCACACTAATGACCATATCTACACCATGTACAGCCTCATCAAGATACACAGCCACAAAACCAAATGTGGCAAAATATTTGCCTGTTTTGCTGACTTTAAGAAGGCATTTGACTCAGTGTGGCACCTGGGTCTGTTCCAGAAACTCTTAGAGAGCGGAATAGGAGGGAAAACATATGATGTCACCAAGAGCTCATACACAAGGAAACAATGCAGTGTGAAGGTGAACAGGAAGACGGGAAGAGAATGGCATATTTCAAGCAGGTCAGGGCTGCAGCCTGAGCCCAAAACTCTTCAATATCTACATCAATGAACAGGCTGCAGGTCTTGAGGCCTCCTCAGCACCAGGCCTCCCCCTGCATGACCGCAAGGTGAAGTTCCTGCTGTACGCCAATAACCTCCTGATTCTGTCCCCAACAGAGAGAGGCCTCCAAGACAGCCTGGCAGTACTGGAAAATTCAGCACCACATGGGCACTACCCATCAATCTAAAGAATACCAAAGTCATGGTGTTCCAGACGAAGGGCCAGAATAAAGCCCTCATTCCCTCCTTCACATTACACGGCTCCACACTGGAGAAAACCAACAGCTACACTTACCTGGGGCTGGAGCTTAAACAATCAGGGAGCTTCAAAGCAGAAATAGAAACCCTGAAAGGAAAACCCTGCAGAACCTTCTATGCTATCAGAAAGCAACGGCACCACCTCAAACCACCAGTGAGGGTCTGGATGAAAATATTTGATAGTGTCATTGCCTCGATCCTGCAGTCTGGCCACCTACCCAGACCAGTCAAAGTGGGATTCCAGCCCAACAGAGACCTTCCATCTGGAGTTCTGCAAATGCCTCCTCCAAGTCCTCCAACATGGTGTGTCGGGCAGAGCATGCCCTGAAAAAAGCACAAATAAAGGGTGGTCATACAGAGCTTCAAAGAGCGATACATAGAGAAATGAAGAAGCAAAATAAACAACTCCCAGAAACTCACCAAATACCAATCACTGCAAATGGACTACACCATAGCTCCCCTACCTGGAACCCAACCACAGACAGACCATGAGCCTGTATAGACTGAGCACCCACAGCCTGTAGATGGAGAAGGGGCGGCGCAGCCAGACATACAAGCTGCGGGAGAGCAGAGTGTGACAGCATTGTGTGCAGGGGGCCCTGGAGGATGAGGCCCACTTCCTGCTACATTGCAGAAAATATTCACCAGTGAGGGAAGCTTACTTCCAGAAACTTTCCACTTACATCCTGGAGTTCACCTCCATAGAGTCCACTGTGGAAATCGCTGCCCAATATGTCTCCACCTGCCACCAACTGAGAGGAAGATGAGATTCTGTGGACTGTTATTGTAACACCCCAGAATAGTGTTACTATTCTTTGACTCTGCTACTGTCTTTTATTGCTAATGCCTATGTCAGCTGTGTATTTATTTCCAGATCCTTCACAAGTGTGCATTAATATCACTGTTATGCAAATGTCTTGTTCATCTAATATGCCTGGTTAACCAGCAGGTAGCAGAATATATGGCAAAGAAAGAGACAGATACTTAGTTAGAATGGAACTCACCATTCCATTCCTCCCCCCCCCCCCCCCCCTTGAGCAGAAGTGGGCCAGTCCTGCGTCCTACCAGAAGGGAGGGGCAGCAGTTGCAGTTTAGTCGAGTCTAGACAGTGAAGTCTAATCTAGGGCACCTTGAGGGCCACACGTGCCTATAACAGCCAGTGCAGGCTAAGCTATGCTTGACATGGGAGCAGACGTATAGAAGATATAGGAACAAGGGGAAAATATTCTTCGGTTGTCAAAAGATATAGCAGCAAGGGGAAATTGTTCTCCAGCTGGAGCAGGAGCCTCCAAAGGGGAAGTAGCTTGTAGAGCACCAAGACTCCTTGGTAACTTACTTACTGAGTGTCAGGAGGGGGACAACAGCCAAAGGCACCCCAATCCAGGGATACCAGAACCGACAGAAAGTCCAATAACCAGACCCAAGCTGAGTTTAGCACAACAGAGAGAGAAAGCACAGTTACCAAGTTTGACTGCCAGTTTATGCCAAAGCCTGCTGGAACTAAGAAAAAGTCTGAATGAAGAAAAGCCTGAATATTGTCTGGATTCAAGTTAATGCAAGTAAAGCTGTTGAACTTTATTAAGATCTTCTACCTCAACTACCACCCTTTATTGCTTTGGAGCCTAACCCCGAAGATCGGCTGTATCCAGGTAGGAGCATCGTGACACATAGAGACTATTGGGGCCGCCCCACACCACTCGGCATTCCTAAAAACCTGGGACACGATCGGCCCTGGGGGGGAGGGGGGGCAGCAGGTCACATTAAGCCCCAATACTGCCCCTACAACCCCACCCCTTTACTGCCCACTATACAGCCAGGTCCATAAATATTGGGACATCGACACAATTCTAACATTTTTGGCTCTATACCCCACCACAATGGATTTGAAATGAAACGAACAAGATGTGCTTTAACTACAGACTGTCAGCTTTAATTTGAGGGTATTTACATCCAAAGCAGGTGAACTGTGTAGGAATTACAACATTTTGCATATGTGCCTCCCACTTGTTAAGGGACCAAAAGTAATGGGACAATTGACTTATCAGCTGTTCCATGGCCAGGTGTGTGTTATTCCCTCATTATCCCAAATACAATCAGCAGATAAAGGTCCAGAGTTAATTTCAAGTGTGCTATTTGCATTTGGAATCTGTTGCTGTCAACTCTCAAGATGAGATCCAAAGAGCTGTCACTATCAGTGAAGCAAGCCATCATTAGGCTTAAAAAACAAAACAAACCCATCAGAGAGATAGCAAAAACATTAGATGTGGCCAAAAACTACTGTTTGGAACATTCTTAAAAATAAGGAACGCATCGGTGAGCTCAGCAACACCAAAAGACCCAGAAGACCAAGGAAAACAAATGTGGTGGATGACCGAAAAATTCTTTCCCCGGTGAAGAAAACACCCTTCACAACAGTTGGCCAGATCAAGAACACTCTCCAGGAGGTAGGTGTATGTGTGTAAAAGTCAACAATCTTGAGAAGACTTCACCAGAGTGAATACAGAGGGTTCACCACAAGATGTAAACCATTGCTGAGCCTCAAAAACAGGAAGGCCAGATTAGAGTTTGCCAAATGACATCTAAAAAAGCCTTCACAGTTCTGGAACAACATCCTATGGACAGATGAGACCAAGATCAACTTGTACCAGAGTGATGGGAAGAGAAGAGTATGGAGAAGGAAAGGAACTGCTCATGATCCTAAGCATACCACCTCATCAGTGAAGCATGGTGGTGGTAGTGTCATGGCGTGGGAATGTATGGCTGCCAATGGAACTGGTTCTCTTGTATTTATTGATGATGTGACTGCTTACAAAAGCAGCAGGATGAATTCTGAAGTGTTTTTCGGGCAATATTATCTGCTCATAGTCAGCCAAATGCTTCAGAACTCATTGGACGGCGCTTCACAGTGCAGATGGACAAGGACCCAAAGCATACTGCAAAAGCAACCAAAGAGTTTTTTAAGGGAAAGAAGTGGAATGTTATACAATGGCCACGTCAATCACCTGACCAGAATCCAATTGAGCATGCATTTCACTTGCTGAAGACAAAACTAAAGGGAAAATGCCCCAAGAACAAGCAGGAACTGAAGAAAGTTGCAGTAGAGGCTTGGCAGAGCATTACCAGGGATGAAACCCAGCGTCTGGTGATGTCTATGCATTCCAGACTACTAGCTGTAATTGACTGCAAAGGATTTGCAACCAACTATTAAAAAGTGAAAGTTTGATTTATGATAATTATTCAGTCCCATTTGGTCCCTTAACAAGTTGGAGGCACATATGCAAACTGTTGTAATTCCTTCACCGTTCACATTTGGATGTAAATACCCTCAAATTAAAGCTGACAGTCTGCAGTTAAAGCACGTCTTGTTCATTTCATTTCAAATCCATTGTGGTGGTGTATAGAGACAAAAATGTTAGAATTGTGTTGATGTCCCAATATTTATGGACCTGACTGTATGTTGAGACACTATGGACTATTTTACCCCTATACTGCTCCTTTAACCTAACATCCACCCCCTTTAATTCCAACTTCAAACCTCCCTCCACAATACCTATTATTTATTTTGCTTTGGAAATGCTAAATGTTTCACTTGGATGTGCCAACTACTTTTCTGAATTTGACAGACAGATAGATAAGAGATAGATAGATAGATATACATGAGATGGATAGATAATAAATATATTATGAGAGATAGATAGATATTAAAAAGATGGATAGATAATAGATATATATTAGATAGAAATATGGATAGACGATAGATAAATAGATAGATACACAATAGATATGAGATAAACAGATACATATGTGGGAAGAAAGAAAGACAGTTGTTTTCACTATTAAAATTTATTTGATAAAAAGCTATAATATGTTAACTCCCCTACTCTTTTAAAGGGGTTATCCCATTACTAATGTAAAAAATGCAAATAAGACATCACACAGTACATGACAATCTCTCTCTAACGCAGCTAGAACCTGCCATGTACCTCACATGGATCCAGAGATCTCCCCATTAATTGATCTGCCAGATTTATATCAAGCTGACAGATCAAGGGGAGTGACTTTTCTGCCACAGCTAAGGGGGCGTGTCCATGCTCTTCCTATCAAAACTTAGAAGGCAGTTGCAGCATGAAACTGAGCATGTGCGGCCATCTCAGTGACCAGGTCAAAGAAATTAGGAAGAAAGCAAACAGCAGGTGGTGCTATACAGATGCATTTTATTGGATAATGCAGTGGCTATACTAAATTTGTAATTACATGAAATCACAAAAGTATTCAAATCCATGTGCTGGTTTGAAAACAGTTGAATATTTTTCGTGGGACAACCCCTTTAAACAGAGCATGAGAGGTCATCCCATTATACAGTCTGCAACATTCCCTGTGCTCATATCTGATAAAGTAATCAAGTATTTCCACCACTTCTATCATGTATAAAAACTGCCACAATCAGTGATCCGAAAACCTAAGAAATATCATAGCATCATGGAAAGGTCTAACTCATCACTAATCAATCCATTTTGTGGGGAAGACATTTTAAGGAATAGTCTTAAAGTACTTATTGGCAGTTAAAGGCTGTGAAATTGCTTTTCCACTTTAGAAATTTACAGAATATTGTTGCCTGAAAAGTCTGTGTATCCTATTTAGTTAGAAAAAAAAAGTACACATGAACTGGCAGCAGAGCCTATTAATGGCTGGTGCCGTGCTGGAGGGCTGAGACCCGTCTGTAAGGGAAACGGGCCCCTTAATAGCCTGCTATGGACTGCTGGAGGCAGAACTGCCAACAAGGTGATTTTTGCTATGTGGACTTTCCATTATGTGTGAACTAACACCAAGACTGCAAAGTGACGTTTTGTTTTTACTTTATGTGTGAATAAACACGGAAATGTAATTGGCAATTTGGTAATTTGCCTCTGTACTGCATCCGCACACCCTGTCTACCAGAGCGAATCCCCACAATATACAGCAAATAATATAGCTAAATATACTTAGGAGCTTTAAATGTTGCAGTTGGCCTGGATAAAACAAATTGCATTATGCTCCTCATTCAGGTCCAGATGAATCAGATGAAGACAATGTACAAAGCATGAATTTACTAACGCTACAAGGAGATGTTCAATAAACACTCGATGTATTTGTGTGTAACTGAATGCTGGCACTATGCAGATATCTAGAATCTGCAGAATGTTCAACAATAGCAGTGATGTCCGCAGAATCTATTGATGGCAATGATATTTGGTTTAAATAAGACTAAGTGACATCTGTAGACTGGTACAGTCACTTTACATCTCACTTCTTAGTAGAAAGATAGCTTTTTATAGTAAACCAAGATGCAGATGATGAATAGCAAACTCCAGACTACAAGGAAACCACTTTAGGCCACACATACAGTATGTATATATGAATTCCTATATAAGTACAGTATGTGTTATATATACTCTATATATTACAGTGTTTGATTGTTATATATAGAGATGAGAGAATTGATTCTACACAAATTTAATTTGACCCAATATTTTTTATATTTTTTATTTAAGTTGCATTTGAATCCGATTTCTTGGTTGTTCAATTCGGGTGAATTTTTGAGAGAGAAAAAAAATTGTAATGGTATTTTTTTTAAAGTGAAAGACAAGACAGAAAAGTGAGAAAAAGAGAGTATACAAAATTTTTAGGTGAATTACCGTCAGTCCAGAGTGCTTGCGATCTTTCTGCACAGTCGTGTCCCCAAGTTCTTGATTGACATAATGTTGCTCCTCAGAATCTCTTGCCTGTGCATCTAGTCATGCACGGTATAATCCTCTACTCTTCCACCTCCTCCTCTTTAAAACTTGAAACTGGACTCAGGTTCTGTTCCGAGGTTCCTAAGAGCACAGTGACCTCCAGAATTCTTAAATAGAAGACGTTTGGAACAACTAGGACTCTTACTAGAACTGGCTATCCCACCAAACTAAGTAATCTGAGGAAAAATGTGTTGTCAAAGTGCAAGAACCAGGAACTCAATGAACACTTTGAGCTCCAAAGATCCTGTGTGTAGATGGGAGAATCTTCCAGAAGGTCAGCCATCACTGCAAAATTCCACCAATCTGGGATTTATGTCTGAGTGGCCAGATAGAAGCGTTTCCTCAGTAAAAGAAACATAAAGGTTTACAAAAAAGCACCCAAAGAAACAAGATTCTCCAGTCTGATGAAACCAAGATTGAATTTTTTGGCCTCAATTCTAAGAAACATGTTTGTAGAAAACTAGGCACTGCCCAATCCTATCCCTGCAGTGATGTATGGTGGTGACAGCTTTATGCTGTGGGAATGTCTTTAAGCAACTGGGACAGGGAGACTGGTCAGAGTTGAAGGAAAGCTGAATGGAGCAAAGTACATATATATTCTTTTTTTTAAATCAGATCATTTTTTATTGAGCATTTTACAGTGTAACTACACGTTTCATCACAGTACGTACAAGGATGACATAGAGACATATTGTCCACATGGCTAATAACAAACAGGACACCAGACTATGTGTAGTAATCAAGTTTCAATCCAACCCCCCCCCACCCCTCCCATCCCACCCCACCCTAACCTGCAAAATACAAAAGGCACATTGTTAAACAGTTCTATTCAGACGCCGAAACGACAGCCATGGCTCCCACAATTTTTCAAATTTCGCTGGGCATCCACGCTTCTGGTATACCATCCGTTCATAACTCAGCATCACATCAACCGCACTTAAAAATTCGCCTAGAATTGGCGGTGCTGTCTGTATCCAATGTAGGGCAATTAATTTTCTAGCAACATACAACACTCTACCTATAGCTACTTTATGCACCTGACCGGTGGCCAATTCAGAGACATACCCCAACACACACACCTTCGGGTCAGAGGGTATTCGAACTTTGTAAACGTCCTGTGTTGTCTGACGTACCATCTCCCAGTACCTCCCCAACCTCTCGCACGTCCACATCATATGCATCAAATCTGCAGACACTACAGAGCATCTTGGACACTCATCCGTGGGTCTAAATCCTATACGGAACAAAAAAACCGGTGTTTTGTAGACTCTATGGACAATAAACAGCTGCGAGAGTTTACGCCCTTCACTCAAGGAAGAGAGAGGTATCGCCTCTAGTATGTCAGACCACTGGTCGTCAGTTAATCCGCCAACATCTTTCTCCCATTTACTTTTAGCCGCAAGCGGGTGTGACAATAGAAACTTATCAAGCAGCATCTTGTATATACAGGAAATCATACCTCTCCTCGCCCCCCTGGACAGAATCTGGTGCAATGCAGCATCTCTCCCCGCCACCACAGTTGCACCTTTAAATGTGGAGTTGTATGCATGTCTCACCTGAAGGTACTTATAAAAGTGAGTTCTAGGCAGTTCATACTTCTCCTGAAATCTGGCAAATGACATGAACTTCTTTTCCTCTAAAAGATGTCCCAGCCTCAGAATACCCTTCCTTTTCCATGCCCCAAACTCAGACAGGGAGAGGAATTCCGGCAGCACGGGATTATCCCACAGTGGAGTGTATTCCGTATTGCCGAAAACCCCCCTCAGGAGCTTGACCTTACTCCACACGGACTGCATCAAGTGTCCCAAATCACCCAACGGACCACTCCTCCCAGCCCCCCCCAGTCTCAAGGAGTAGCAGTAAGTCACTAGAGGACAAGCAATGCTGAAACAACTGACACGACATCTCACTCAACTCCAATTCCATCCACCCCTTAAAATGTTGGCACTGTGCCGCCAGGAAGTACACCCAGGGGTTTGGCACTGCAAGGCCCCCTTCCGTTTTAGGATATTGCAACGTTTCCAGCTTAATTCTCGGTTGCCCCTTCCGCCATATGAGCTCCCTGAAAATAGCATTGATTGGGACAAATTTGGACTTTGACAGCCAGACCGGGGAGTTATGTAGAACATAGAGTAGCTGGGGCATCAACACCATTTTAATGAGATTAGCTCTTCCCGCCACTGACAGAAATAATTTACACCATGCCTTAGTTTTGTTACGAAATTTAATAACCAGCGGGTCAAAATTAAGGCGCCCAAAATCTCGGATTCTCAGGGATATATGGATACCCAAGTACTTAAAGGTCGCTACACATGGAATACTTCTGTCTCGCACTGTCTGTGATTGCACCTGCCCGTCAAGCAGCATAATCGCCGACTTACTCCAGTTGATAGACAGACCCGACAGGTCCCTGAAGCAATCAATGATTTTCATAGCCGCTTCCAACGATGGACCAGTATCCCCCAGAAAGAGCAAAGTGTCGTCTGCATACATCGCCACTTTATTATTAACTGTCCCATATTTGAACCCCCGAATGTCCGTTGATTTCCGAATCGCTGCGGCTAATGGCTCAATCGCAACTGCAAATAGCAGAGGCGACAACGGGCACCCCTGTCTAGTACCCCGGCCCAGGCAGAACTTGGGGGACACCCCTCCATTCGCCCTGACACACGCTTTGGGTTTAGAGTATAGCACCCGGACCCAGGAAATATACTCATCTCCAAATCCCATATACGCCATAACTCTCCACAGGAATCGCCACTCAATGCTGTCAAAGGCCTTGGCCGCATCTAAAGAAAGGATGGCTCTATCTCCAACATTATCAGCTGGAAGTTGAATACTGGCAAACACTCTTCTAATATTAATTGACGTTGACTTCTGAGGCATAAAGCCAGTCTGGTCAGAATGTATGATAGACAAAATCACTTTAGACAGACGCATGGCCAAGACCTTTGCAAGCAACTTAACATCAGCGGAGAGCAACGATATCGGTCTATATGAGTCAGGGAGAGAGTGATCCTTGTCCGGCTTAGGAATGACTACTATTACCGCCTCCTGCATGGTCTGAGGCAACTCCCCCCTCTCCTTGGAATAATTGAATACCTTCAGAAGTTCCGGGAGCAGCACTTCCGCAAAGGACTTATATACTTCCGCCGGAAGCCCATCCAAACCCGGAGCCTTGTCATTAGCCATAGCAGCTAATGCCGCCCTCAATTCTTCCAACTCAATCGGCTCCTCTAATCGCATCCTGTCTTCCCTGGAAAGCTTAGGGAGACTTAATGTAGCTAAAAAGGCGTCAATATCCTCATCCGAGCATGTCACCCTAGAAGTATACAGAGAGGAATAAAAATCGTTCAGTATATTCAAAATGGTATCCGTATCACGCCTGAGGACGCCACCAGCATCCAACAGGCCAGATATACATTGTGACCCTTGCTGCGCTTTTGCGATAACCGAGAGCATATGGCCTACACTCTCACCTTCAGTAAAAAATTGCTGCTTGTAAAACAGCCGTTTCCTCTCTGCTACCTCCAAAAGGTGACACCTCAACTCCTCCTGCCTAGCCTTCAAGGCATTGCTTGTCATGATAGAAGGATCTAACACAAAAGCTTCCTCCGCTATCTTCACATTATCCTGTTTCTGCCGATCAAGCTCTCTAGATTTAGATTTAATCCGACTGATTGATTTAATAAAGGATCCTCTGAGGAAAGCCTTCATGGCATCCCAGACGACTGACGGAGACGCAGTCCCTTCATTTATACCAAAATATTCCCTAAGGGATTGAAGCATAGCAGACGGCTCACCCATCAGTTTTAACCAAAAGGCATTCAATCGCCAGCATCTAACCCCCGGCCTGGCTGTCACAGAGATGTCAAGCTCGATGCTAAATAAGGAGTGGTCAGATAGGGCCCTAGAAAGATACTCTGAGTTCTGTACAAACGGGAACATATGAGCATTTACCAGACCCAGATCTATACGCGACAGGGAGCCATAAGTCGAGGAGCAACACGAGTATTTCCTGTCCAGGGGGTGGGTCTCTCTCCATACATCCATCAGACCTAGTTCCCTCAGTATTCTTGCCAACAAGGTTTCACCCGTATTTCTATCACTAGGTGTGATCTGGCATCTATCAAGCGAGCTATCAAGTACACTATTAAAATCTCCCACTATCAACATTGGCAGTTCAGAAAATTCTGCCACAAACTCCATAAGTTTCCTTAAAGGCACCGAGGAAAACGGTGGGGGTATATAGATTGTCGCTAACACCATTCTTATCCCTTGGACCACACAATGCATTCCTATAAACCTTCCCTCTTCATCCACACATTCCCTGAGACATTCAAATATGATATTCTTATGAACTAGGATACTAACCCCCCTGGAATGCGAGGAGAAGACGGAATGCACAGAATAACCCAGCCACGGCTTTTGCATGACATGCATAGATTGTTTGGTCACATGCGTTTCTTGCAAGCATATTATTGCCGGCTGATATCTAGATAGGTACCGGAACAGACCGTGTCTCTTTGTAGCATCCGCCATTCCCCTCACATTCCAGCTAAGTATTCTCGTAACAGGTCCCATAAGAATGTATACAGATATAAAAGTACATTTGAGAGCTACACCTTTCCAACCTCCAACAGCTGCAGGAAAAAACATCGTTAATCATCAGATTACAGACTCCCATCTCTTCCCTATTTTCCCCCCTGACAGAACATACAAGGACTGTACGTTTCAGCATTCTAGAATTGCCAACAATAGCACCTTTGACAGTATTAACCCCCGCTAATCCCTTCTATCACGGAATTTTTCCGCGAACCATTTCTCAATAAATTCAGTGGCCTCTGGGCCCTCAGACTTCTCAGGGATGCCCACCAGCCTTATATTATTGCGGCGAGAGCGGTTTTCGAGGTCGTCGGTTTTAGCGTAGAGCGCCGCTATATCCTTTGACGCAGCCCGGCTCTCCCTTTGTAGGGTAACAGCCCCATCTTCCAGATCCGAGACCCTCCTCTCCACTTCTGAGGTGCGTTCAGCCACCTTATGCAGGTCATGACGGATAATGGACATGTCCGCTTTTAGACTTCCAATATTAATATTCATATTCTGGAGGGTGGCGTTGCAGCTAGCAATAGCTGCCATCACATCTTTCAAAGTAGGTTCAGGAGCATTGATTACTGGCAGACACTTTTCAGTGCTGCACAGGCTAGCACTCGCCCCCTCCCCATGCTGCACTGGGGATTGCTGACCATCTTTACAGGGGCCATCCTGCTCCCCTGAGCCTTCCTCCACTTGTGACAGGGTGCCCTCTCCTTCTCCCCATACATGGCTGGGGAACTGGTGTGACTTGTGAGCGAAGCGCTCCAGCCGCGCTGCCGCTCCCTGACTCACCGCCGCCCCCAGGTCAGGCCACTCTTCCTCCTCGGCGCCATCTTGGGATCGTGCCTCTCTGTCCTGTCGGCTCGGCGTTTTGCCTCTCTTTGCAGGCATGATGGAATCTCTCCACACCGGACCGCTTCCTGGGTATGTCCTCCGCTCCTCTGGATGTTTGACAGGTATTTCGCCACCGTTATAGCAATTGTAGACAGGATGCTTGCCGGAGCTAGTGCGGCGTGCGTCCTACTCCATGCGCCGCTAGGCTCCGCCCCCCACATATATATTCTTAATGAAAACCTGATCCAAAGTGCTCTGGACCTCAGAATCGGCTGAATATTCATCTTCTAACAAGACAATTACCCTAAGCACACAGCCAAGACAACACCAGAAGTGGCTTAGGGACAACTCTTTGAGTGTCTTTGAGTGGCTCAGCCAGAACCCTGAGATTAACTCAATCAAACATTTCTGAAGAGACCTGAACATGCCTGTCCACAGACGGTACCTATCCAACCTGACAGAGTTTGTAAGGATTTGCAGAGAAGAATTGCAGAATACCCCCAAATCCAGGGTGCAAACCTTGTGGCATGATACCCAAGAAGACTGCAGGTCATGATTAGAGATGAGCACATTTTTGGAAAATTCGATTCGGCTGCTCTGCCAAATAAAATTAAAAAAATTCACTTTCTGACAAATTACTTTGTCACAAAGCACATTTTTTTGTAAGGATACTTTCGCATCAGTGCTTTCCCTTTCCGCTATTCAGATCCGTCATAGGATATCAATAGTGGGGAAAACGTTTAAATTTTGTCCCCATTCATTGTCAATAGAGACAAAACTGAACTGAATGAAACAGAATGCACCAGAATGCATTCCGTTCCATTTCGTTGCACCACCCATCGCGGACAGAATAACGCTGCAAGCAGCGTTTTTCTGTCCCCAATGTGGTGCGGAGCAAAACAGATCTCAGACACAATAGAAAAAGGATCCGTCCCCCATTGACTTACAATGGTTTTAGGTCCGTCATGGCTATTTTAAAGATAATACAACCGGATGCATTCATAGCGGATGCAGACGGTTGTATTATCGTGACTGATCCAGCAAAAGCGCTGGTGTGAAAGTAGCTTAAGTAGTGGGTGCAATGACAGGGGGCTGTGATAGCGCCGCTCCCCATCATTGTAACCCTCAAATGCCACATTCATACACTATCGCGGCATGTAAGAGTTAAAACTATGTAAAACTAACAGAAAAAAATGTAATCATACTTTGCCCTGGTGTGTGATACGTCATCACGCACGGGATTTCGGCTGAGATTTTCAATCAAGATGGCGGCGCCCGACCCGTCACTTGCAAATGGAGGAGGTAAGTATGATTTTTTTATTTTTATTTTTTTACATTATTTCAGGTTAATTCGATTCGCTACCATGAAGCATGAGGAAATTTGGCTTTGTGGCGAATCAAATTTATCCTTAAATTCGGATCGAATTCCACTTTGTTCGCTCAACTCTAGTTGTAATCGCTGCCAGAGTAAAAGGTCTGAATACTTATGTCAAAGCAAGATTTTAGTTTTTCATGGGGTATTGAGTGCAGATTGATGGGAACATTTTTGGGGGAATTTTAGCACAAAGCCACAACATAAAATGTAGTGAAAGGGTCTGATAACGTTCCAGATGCACTGTATGCATATACTGTATATACACCGTATTTTTCACCCTATAAGACGCACAGGCCCATAAGACGCACCTAGGTTTTAGAGGCGGACAATAAGAAAAAAAAAATTTCATTACATCTCAGGTCAGACCACCAATCAGACCTCAGCTGACAGCCCCAATCAGACCCCCAATGTTAATAAGACCCCAATAGGACCTCATATCAGACCCCCAATCAGACCTGAGCTCAGACCCCAATGTAAATGACCCCCAATCAAACCTTAATTAAGAGCCCCATGCCTCTCATCAGCCACCATGCCTCTCATCACCCCCATATCAGCCCTATGCCTCTCATCAGCCCCCATATCATTCCTTATGCCTCTTATCAGCCCCCATTATCAGCCCTTATGCCTCTCATCAGTCTCTCATGTGTTTGTGTGTGTATGCAGCAGAGCTGTGTGTGTCTGCATGCAGGAGAGCTATGTGTGTCTGCATGCAGCAGAGCTTTGTGTGTATGCAGTATAACTGTGTGTGTATTGTATGCCAAGATCATGGAGAAAAACTAAAATAAAATAAATAGTCTGGTAGAAGAAGCAGGACAGGACACTACAGAGCAATGATGGGAAAGACAATTAGGCCTCATGGACATGACCATGCATGTATTGAGGTCCAAAAAGTACAAATCCGCTAAATATACTTTCCATATACAATTCAAATTTTTCTTACTCGCATGACTAGAAGTGACTATTCTTGTCCGTAATATAGGCCAAAGTAGGACATGTTTTAACATTTGCAGAACTGACATTTTTTGTGGACCCAAAGTAATTGAAAGGGTTGTCCCACGAAAAATATTTGACTACTAATATTCTACAGTTCTTATTTCTTTGACCTGCTCACTGACAAGGCCGCACATGCTCAGTTTCATCCATCAGCTGCCTCCTGAGCTGTGATAGGGAGACCATGGACACGCCCCCTGAGCTGCAGCAGAAAGGACACTCCCCTTGATCTGTCAGCTTGATGTAAATCTAGCAGAGTAATGAATGGGGAGATCTCTGCATCCATGTGAGGTACAGGGCTGGTTCTAGCTTTGGAAGAAGGAGGTTGCCATTTACTATATGATGTCTTTTTATTTTTTACATTAATCATGATTAAACCCCTTTGATGGGTCCATTTGTTATCTGCAAAAAATGTGGATTGGACATGGATGCAAAATATGGTCATGTGCATGAGCCCTTCCTTGGATACACTTACGCACCATTGCTGTTTGTTACAATGGTCAGCAGATGACACAATAAGGTACTGGCCAAAGATATTAACTCCCTCTACTCTAGACCACAAAATTACTGATGTTGACCCCTCCATATCATTAAAGGAAATGTGTCACCAAACATTTTATCTGCCAGTTAAAACCAAACAACAACACATGTCCTTTTTTCTAATCTGTTTTTATTTTCTGATTGCAGATTTTTTTAAATTCTATTTCGTAAACCTATCCTACGATTAATGTAAGAAATGAAAATCAGAGATCTTATAGTACATGGTGTTCTCTTTCTAACAGCTAAAACTATTCCTGTACCTCACATGGATCCAGAGATCTCCCCATTCATTGCTCTGTTAGATTTATATCAAGCTGACAGCTCAAGAGGAGTGTCCTTTTTGCAGCAGCTCAGGGGGCGTGTCCATGCTCTCCCTATCACAGCCCAGGAGGCAATTGAAGGATGAAACTGAGCATGTGCGGCCTTCTAAATGATCCGGACAAAGGAATAAAAAAAAAGGCCAAATAGCAGGTGGTGCTATACAGATACATTTATTGAATAGCTCACTGTCTATACAAAATGTTTAATTAGATGCAATTTCAAAAGTATTCAGATCCAGGTGCTGGTTTTAAAAACTATCATACTCTGTGCAGAGGTCATCATACAAGGAAAGAAAAGATACGCTGTGACAATCACCCATTGTGAATGGTGGATCCTGTCTTATCTATGCAAAGAGATTATATAATTACAGGCAGGATTAGAATTACAGATAAGCAGATAACTGCAGTAAAGTGATCTGTACAGATTAAGAAGTTGTGTCTATTATTAGACTTAGTAGCCAGTGTGAAAACTGCAGGATTTTATGTTTTTTTGTTTAAATATAGACATTGACATGAACCATTAAAAATAACAACTAAATATTTACAAGTATTTTAAATATAAAATATTTTAATTTTAACAATAGGTTATTTTTTGGTGACACATTCCCTTTCAACCACCAGGGAAGGTTTAATAAGTAGAATTTTTATTTTTATTTTCTGTTGTCTAACCTGGTAAAGTTACTCACCACTATATAATCTCTCTGTACAGGTAAGTGTTAAGATTCATTGTATATCCCTCTGTATTCTACTGAAAAGAAATCATTTGGTTTTGTTCTGCTTCTCTTTCAACATACATGAAATGTTATGCACAGCCGACAAAGAATGGAATGCACATAAAGTGCTTATTGTTCCAAATATGTGCTTAATGTTGGGAAAATCCTCATTTATTGCAAAATGCTTCCAGTACATACCTACATACTAAAAGAAGAAAAAAATAAAAAAATAAAGAAAAACTATTGAAATGTTTTGCTTGTATTCACATAAGAGGATTTATCCTGGGGCAGGCCACTAGACATGAAAGTGACTAAAAGAGGTAAACGTTCCATTGCTTTATGTTTATCTGAAGTGGCACATCACTACATATAATAAAAGTGAAGAGACATCCTCTGTCATTTCAAATGCAAAATTATCCCACTGATGGATGAAGTGCTCAGTGCCATTTATTACTGGATATTTGGGAATGGTTAATCCTGAAGAAATGCTCGGCAGTTTTTCTGTATGTCACCTTTTTCTCTTCCCTAGTTTAATTTCGGTGTAGTATAGGATCAGCAGCCAAGTGTGACCGAGAGGAGTGATATATATGCGGGGCTGGCACATTTATAACAAACCTAAAATGCACAAATCAGAGAGTAATGGGTGACACATCTAATTTACTATAAACTTATATTTCAAAAAATTGTATTCCATATCAGAACTAGTTTTTTTTTGTCACAAAATTCAGTTTTACAAAATGGAATTCTGTATCATGCATTTACATTTTTACCACAAAATTGTATGTCTATCACAGTGATGGCCAACCTACGGCTCTCCAGCTGTTGCAAAACTACAACTCCCAGCATGCCTAGACTGCTTTCAGCTATCAGCCTACAGCAGGGCATGGTGGGAATTGTAGTTTTACAACAGCTGAAGAGCCGCAGGTTGGCCAGCCGAGGTGTAGCATTTTGTTTCAGTGGCTTGCTGTAATATCAAATGCTATACTGTCTAATGACCCCCCCCCCCCCCCATACACATTAGTGTATTGTTGGCCGAACACACAGAGAATGATGGTTTTGGCTGACAGTTGCTACTTTCACACTAGCATTTTCCGTTTCCACTATTGTGATCCGTCATAGGATCTCAATAGCGGGGGGAAAACGCTTCAGTTTTGTCCCCATTCATTGTCTATGGAGACAAAACTGAACTGAACGAAACGGAATGCTCCAAAATGCATTCCGTTCCGTTTGGTTGCGTCCCCATAGCGGACAGAATAACGCTGCAAGCGTTTTTCTGTACGCGATGTGGTACGGATCAAGCTGGATCCATCCTGGCACACAATGTAAGTCAATGTGAACGGATCAGTTTTCTCTGACACAATAGAAAACGGATCCATCCCCCATTGACTTTCAATGGTGTCCATGACGGATTCTGTCTATTAAGTTTGAGACAACATGCCAAAGGAATGATTTAAAAAACTCATTAAAATTTCAACACCAGTGGAACATTTATTACAATGTTCCGGGCCCAATTTTTGTGCCCTTCTGGCTAGACAAAAAGACAAAGATGCAAAGATCAGAATACATAAAACATGATCATCACTTAATGAAAAAATTAAAAATGCACTTAATTACAAAGAAAAGAAAAAAATCTCACATGATTAGAACAAATATTCGTTTACATGATTGATAACTATGGCAGTAAATTATAATCAGAAAATTTAATACCATGATCAGCTTAGGGTACTTTCCAGCATTGAGGTATTATTTTCCGGCATAGAGTTCCGTCCTAGGGACCCAATACCGGAAAAGAACTGATCAGGATTATCCCCATGCATTCTGAATGGAGCTGTTCAGGATGCATCAGGATGTCTTTAGTTCAGTCTTTTTGCCTTTTCGGGACGGAGATAATACCGCAGCATGCTGCCGTTTTATCTCCGTCCAAAATTCTGGAACACTTGCCGGAATGCCGAATGGCATTTTTTCCCATTGACATGCATTAATGCCGCATCCGGCCCTGAGTGTTCCGGCAAAACGAATCTGGCATTAAGGTCTGCGCATGCTCAGACCGCAAAAAATATGAAAATAAAATGCCGGATCAGTTTTTTCCGGATGACACCAATGAGACAGATCCGGCACTTCAATGCATTTTCCTACGGATCAGGATCCTGATCCGTCTGACAAATGTCATCAGTTTGCATACGTTTTGACATATCCGGCAGGCAGTTCTGGCGACGGAACTCCCTGACGGAATCATCTGCCTCAAGTGTGAAAGTGCCCTAAAAATACTATGCATAATTTCATTATAGTGATATACATGATTGTGTAATCATATAACATGATTCAACATTATGACATAATAAAAAATAAAAAAAGGGGAGGAGAACAACAAAACAATGTCATGATTACATGGCCTAGTGATACTGAGATATATAAAAGGCCAAATACTATCAAAATATCACAGGGCTAAACTTGATACAAATTAGGGATCGAGTGTCAGGAGGAACACATTGCCACAGGACCAAATGCACTTGAGTACACATATATAGCTACAAGGCAAATATCCAACTGCTTATTATATTGAATTTTATTTCCTAAGTGATCTCACAATATCTCGAGCTGAAATCCTGGGTTAATATACAGAAAGAGAGCCATTAGGATGCAGCGGAATAAACATCACACAAACTTCATAGGAAAATGTTAGTCAAAAGTCACTGAAGACCAGCATATATAGTGATCATACATAGCTATCATGAATCTGCAACAAAGCTTATAAAAAGTAAATATAGCTACCTGTGTCTAAGGCAGTTCGGATTCACGGCGTGCATGGCAAATGGTGCGTGCCATGGGTTTCTAAAGGAAATCCCTAATTCAAACTTAATAGACAGGATATATATAGATTTCTGTGGTGGAAGGAATCAACCTAGGACGTGCACCCATAAAAGCCGCTAGTGGATGAGTGCTGTGGTCTTATTCTGATTGACAAGTTCATGACGGATTTAAATCATGGCTATATAAGACGTAAAATATTGGTAAGGAAGGCAGATATTGGTTACTGGCCTGACTCTCTTGCTGGCCTAGGCAACTTCTGGGATGACTGGTGGCTCTGTCCCTCAGCTCCAGCTCCCTGATGTGTTGTACTCCTATTTTCAGTATCAACCACTTCTCCTAGTTATACACAGAAATAAACGCTGGATCTGTCTCCAGCAGATGTTATCAGCTCACTCTTCCAGTTCCTACCTACTATTGACCATGAGTTATACAGAGCACTACTATTTATGTTCTCTCTCAGGTGCTTTAACTGTATACTGAAAGACCTTATGCCAATTAGTTCAAAGGTTTTTTACCCCCTTCTTTCCCACAGTATTTCCCAGTCTAACATCAGTGTTGTTCCCAACACAGAAATTTACATTATACTGTGTACACACACACACAAAATCTAAATCACGCTTTATCTCAATATGTACCTTCAAAAAACTTTAGATCTGTCATAGGGACATAGCAAAGGTTTTGATTGGTGGGGTCTAAATGCTGAACAAGGAGTTAGAAGCAATTACACAGAGCACTCTCTCTCCTTACTGTTGAAGACAAGCTAATAAGAAAGTCTAGGACAGGCATGGCCAACCTGTGGCTCTCCAGCTGTTGTAAAACTACAATTCCCACCATGCCCTGCTGTAGGCTGATAGCTGTTGGCAGTCCAGGCATGCTGGGAGTTGTAGTTTTGCAACATCTGGAGAGCCTCAGGTTGGCCATCCCTGAAGACCATCTCCAGTCCTTCTCCAGCAGCAAGAAGACAGCACTTTGTGTGAGCGCCTCTATCTCTTTGTTTTAGCGATAAGTGGGAGCCTCAGCATATAAACTTAAAACTTTTGATATGTTACTATTAAAAGTACAGATACATTTTAAAGGGATTGTCCAAGTTAAATAAAACCCATAGCAACAGTTACTGTAAACGATAAATGATACATTTTACTCTGTAAGAGGTACAAGGCTGATTTCCAACCATGTCTCCACAAGGGTTATAGAACCAAGAAGATGGTGACACCTTCCAGTTACAGTATTTTTCCATTTCCATGCTCATCCAGTAACATTGGCTTTTTTCTCTTTGGTGGTCCTATACTTTTTCCAGGGCAGTGCCAGATGTTCTGAGCTGCCTCACGGATCTTTGGGTACTTGTTTGTTGTAGGGTTTGGTAGTAAGAAGCATCATTAAAGAAGCTGGCACCCTGTGTATGTTGTATAGCTTTGTATAAAATATGGCTTGATCCAACAGCAGCTGTTATTTTCAAGGGACTGCAATCTATTGGCTGTTCGAGTAATAATCACTAATTACCTAGTTTGTTGGGGACAATTTTATACCTTGTCCCTCTCTGAAAATAAATATTAGCTCTGTTTTCATGATTGTATTATATTTTCTTCATTACATTTCACAGCTGTGAGGTATTAATCAGCATTGACTTTAAGCTAATTCAGTTTCGATTAGCCATGACATTGAAAACTCCAAATTACAGGCTGCTATGATCTATCTCCACTTAGAGTTAGAGGTTATTTACATTGCATCGGGCTATCCATATTCTTATTTAATTTATTTATTCTTATCTGTGGTGTTTGATCATTGGATGATTTATTTGTAAGTAAACTGGAAACATTTCTAGAAATTAATAATAGTCCATAGAAAAGTGGAGGAACTGGTTGAAAATGGAACAGGGTTTAGCAAATATGGAAGATCCCCTACTATCAACTGGAATTATTGAGCCTAATAAGTAGAAATGAGCGAATAGAAGCTGATGAAGTGGAATTCGATCAGAATTTCAGGAATTATTCGATTCGCACCGAATCCGAATTTCCTCATGCTTCGTGGTAACAAATCGCATTTTTTTTCCTAAAATGACTGCTGCACATGCTAGGACATGGAACAAGGAACTCTGGGAACTAGGGATCAGCCACAATGCCATGCATGCAGCCAATCAGCAGCCAGCCAGCCCTGTGATGTCACAGCCCTATAAATAGCCTCAGCCATCTTGGATTCAGCCATTTTCAAGTGTGCTTAGTGCAGGGAGAGACGTCAGCAGGCACTAGGGACAGTGCTAGGAAAGACTGGAAAATTTATATTTTGCTCAATAGAAGTTCAGGAAAAGAGCATTAGAAGTGTAGTGAAAGGATAGGGAGGAATTATTCCTTAGTATTAAAGCAGATAAGGGTTCAATAGGGGAGTTTACAGCCTGGGTAATAGGAACAATCCTATTACACCTTGCTGCACTGACTGCAGATTCAAATTGCCATTATACTGCTGCTCATTTCAGGTTTCCAATACCTCTGTAATTCCAGCAAACCGTTTTTGCTATTGGGGTCTTATTAGCCCTTGTGCAGTGCAGTTATATACATGTTCTAAAGCCTTTTTTTGGTGTGTATTAGTGGGGAAAACAGAAAAAGAGCTTATTAGCCATTGTGTGGTGAAGTGAGAAAATGAAAATCCTTTTTGGCGTGTATTAGTGGCAAAAAAAATATTATTTGTCGTTCACAGCCGCAGTTATATGTTCTAAAGCCTCTTTTTGGCATGTATTAGTGGGGAAAAAGAAAAAGGGCTTATTAGCCGTTGTGTGGTGAAGTGAGAAAATGAATGCCCTTTTTGGTGTGTATCAGTAGCAAAAAAGAACTTTATTTGCCGTTCACAGACGCAATTATATGTTCTAAAGCCTTTTTTTGGCGTGTATTAGTGGGGATAAAGAAAAAGGGGTTATTAGCCGTTGTGTGGTGAAGTGAGAAAATTAATTTCCTTTTTAGTTACTTATTTGATCTAACAGTATGTCAGAAAGAAGTGACAGGCCCTGCACAGGGGAGGGGCAGAGGCCTAAATATTTCTAGCGCAGGCACACGTCTTAGCAGAGTAAGGGGGCATGGCAGCAGGGGTCACTTCGAGAGGCCTGAGCACCTATTGTCAACTAGTGGTCGTGTCTTGACCAGCAACTCAGTGGTTTTTGAATGGTTGACTCGATCTTCGACTTCGTCGCAAGTGACATCAGACACCCCCAGCCAAGAGTCGGTGGGTTCGTCAGACACAACCCTTAGTTGGCATGGCCCCGGAGCAGGCCCTGTGCCCTCACCTGTCCTCAATTTGCCTCTGTCATTTTCTGCTCCCTCAGCCAGAGAAGCACTATATGCTGTGGGCTCAGCTCCACTATACATAGTGGACGAGCTACTAGAGGACAGTCAGCAGCTACTGCCCAGCCAATATCCAGAGGAGACATCCACCACTTCCTAGGTAGGCAGGTAAGTAGTGATGAGGAGAGTGGCATGGGAGCTGGTGCTGCGAGCGGTCAGGCTCCTGGCTCAGAGACCGTTGAGGAGGACATCAGTGAGGTGCAGACAGTACTCTATAATAATGTAGCCAATCGCAATTTGGAGCTGGGTGACGAAGGGGCTTCATCATCGTCATCAGAAGAGGGTGGCAGCTTGCGCGTGAGGCAGCTGCGTAGCCAGCAAGTATGCAGCATGGCCGGGATTCAGAAGGGCGGCAGCAGTGGTAGGTTGGGAGCTAAACATTCCCGAGGTAGACCAATCGCTTCGCAGGAGCCTACCGGCCTGGAAAGTAGTGGTGCGGGGGTTCACGGAGGCAGTGACGGTAGCAGTTAGTCAGTGTTGAGTGTTGGGGGTAAAATCACCTACTTGGCAGTGTGTCCGTTTTTTGTTAAGCCGCCAGGTGAGGTGAACATGGCCATTTATCGAATCTGTGGGCAGAAGGTGAAGCGTGGCCATTGTGCCAATGTTGGCACCACGGTCCTGCGTCAACATATGCAGCATCACCATAAAATGGCCTGGGAGAACCGTGGTTCCAATGTGGTGGTTCATCCTGCCACAGCAACCGCTGCATCACCCAGTGGCACGCACCCGATTTCAGACAGTCAAGGCTCCACCACCTCCGCTGAAGAAAGCTGTCTGTCCTTCCCATCATCTGCTAGTCCTGATGCTCCTGCTCCTTCTCCTCCTAGTCAGTAATTCCGTCAGCAATCGATCACCGAAGTGAATGCCAAGAGACAACAGTATGCATGCACTCATCCAACTGCGCAGAAACTGAACGTGCTCTTAGCCAAGTTGCTGGTACTGCAGTCCTTTCCAAGTGGTGGACTCTGCACCTTTCAGAGAACTGATGGCTTGTGCCAAGCCGAGGTGGAGAGTCCCAAGCCGTCCCAAGGCAGTACCAGCCCTGCATACATATGTAGAACAGAAGGTGGGTCAGTCCTTGAGTCTGTTGGTGTCTGCAAAAGTGCACGGCAGCGCTGACGTGTGGAGCTGTAACTACAGTCAAGTACAATACATATCCTTTACGGCCCACTGGGTAAAAGTGGTTCCTACCCAGCCAAACCAGCAATTTGGCCAGGTGGTTCCGCTTCCGCCCACCATGTTCTCACACAGTTGGTCCTGCGACAATGTCTGCCTTTGCCTCCTCATCCTCCACCTTGTCCTCAGCCTCCACTGCAGGGACAATTCACAGTGCCCCATCAACATACCACATGTGCAGGGCACGGCAGTGTCACACTGAGTCACACAGGGGAGGAACTGCTCCGTGTCCTTCATCAAGAAATCGAATCCTGGCTTTCTCCGCGACAACTGAAAATCGGAACCATGGTGACCGACAAAGGCAAGAACATGGTGTGGGCGCTGCATCAAGGAGGGCTGAGCCATGCACCCTGCATGGCTCACTTGTTCAATCTGGTTGTCAAGCATTTCCTGAAGTCTTCCACCCATCTGCAAGACATCCTAAAAATGGGCAGTAAGCTTTGCATGCACTTCAGCCACTCGTACACTGCCAAGCACACCCTCCTTAAGCTACAGTGGCAGAACAGCTTCCCCCAACATAGACCGATATGCAACTTTTCACCCATTGGAATTCCACCCTCCATATGTTGGACTGTACTAACAGAGAAAGACCATAAACGATTTCTTGATGATACAGGTGGACAGAGGTACTCCCCTGTGTAACTTTGATGTTGGCCAGTGGCAGCTCATGTGTGACACCTGCCTTTTGCCCTTGCCCTTTGGAGGAGGCCACTTTATTTGTCAGTCGCCAGGACTACGGGATGAACAACGTCATTCCACTGATTCATATCCTGGAAAAGATGCTGGTAAATCTGGCTGGTCAGGGGACTGAAAACTTGGTGCCTACATTTCACAACCACATGAGCACTGTAGGGGCTAAACTGGAGGAGGAAGAGGACATAGGAGTACAAGCAATGTGTAGCGAAATGTGTGGTTTTTCTACACAGGTGGCAGGAGAGGGGGAGCAGTAGAAGCCGGAGGAGCAAGAGGGAAATGAGGAAGATGAGGCAGATGACCCAGACACATCGTGGCAGTATGCAGTGGAGATGGAGGCAGGAAGTCCCTCCGAGTCACTTGCGCAAGTGGCCCGATGCATGCTCACTTGCTTGCGTAGTGACAGCCGAATTGTCACCATTTGGCAGAGGGATGACTACTGGCTCTCCACCATGTTAGACTCTCACTACCAGTTAAAAATGGGGGCCTTTTTTACACCCGCTGAGAGGGAGGAAAAACTAAACTACTAAAGAGACATCCTATGTAGTCAGTTGGCCGCTGCCTATCTGCGCCATTTTCCATCATCTTGCAGGTCTGACCCAGGGGGCCCTCTGCACTAACGTTCCACTACCATGGCTGCTGGGGGGAAGGGTGGCAGGAGCAGTACCAGATCCATCAGCAGTAGCCTGAGTCTAGAGTTGCTGATGAGCAGCTTTCTTCACCTGCATAGTGAAGAAACTACTCACCAGGAGCTAGATATAGAGCAGGACCTGAACCAGCAGGTGGTGGCATACTTGGAGTGCATCCTGCCAGTCGTTATTGAAGATCCGCTGGACTACTGGGCAGCCAAACTGGATTTGTGGCCACAACTTGCAGAGTTTGCCCTGGAAATGCTGTCCTACCTGGCCAATAGTGTGGCATCAGAGCGGGTGTTTAGTGCGGTGGGGCCATAGTTACCCCAAGGAGAACTCGCCTGTCCCACCAAAATGTGGAGAGACTGAGCTTTGTCAAGATGAATCAGGCGTGGATCAGCCAGGATTTCCCCCCACCAAGGCCTAATGCACCAGATTAGATCATACATGCTGCCTCACCCAAACCTTGACAAAAGAGACCGGTTTCTTCTGGCTACCTGCCTCAGCTACTATTCTGATGCTGCCACCTGCCTGATGCCACACATCTGATGCCAAGTGCTCCTTTTTACACCCCCCATCGTCAGCGGGTACTGTTAGTGCCACCCACCTCCCCACTCTGTCACCGGGTCACTCTGTGGTCTCCTGATGCTGCTACCTCCACACTATGTCACTTTGCCACTCTGTGGTCTCCTGATGCTGCTGCTACCACAACACTATGTCACCTTGCCACTCTGTGGCCTCCTCATGCTACTAGTGCCACCTCCACACTCTGTCATTGTGCCACTCTGTGGTCTCCTGATGTTGCTGCTACCGCCACACTATGTCACCTTGCCACTCTTTGGTCTCCTGATGCTGCTGCCACCTCCACGCTATGTTACCTTGCCACTTTGTGGTCTCTTGATGCTGTTGCCACCTCCACACTATGTCACCTTGCTACTCTGTGGTCTCCTGATGCTGCTGCCACCTCCACACTATGTCACCTTTAATAATGAGCGACAGGGGCAATATTCGAATTTGCAATATTTCGCGAATATTTGGGCAAATATTCATCATAAATTCGTGAATTCCAGAATTCGACATTATTTTCTTGATTGCGAAAATCGCCAATGTAATGTGCGCATATTGCGCGTGCAATATAGGCGTGGGTAACTTTTGCTACATTTTTCAAGCTGCTCGAAGTTTCCTGAGACTGGAGATAATGGTTGGCACGGCAGAACATTACAATAGCTTTATATGAACATAAAGTACTCCAATATATTTGCGATTGTGCAAATCGGCAGTTAATGATGCGCATATTTTGGCGCAATACGTGCAACTTTACATTTTAGCAGGTCTGACTACATATTACTGATTGGTGCACTAAGTATTGTTGTGAACTTGTGACATAACAGCACTATGTCTGTAGCATGTATGCACAGCAGAACCTATCACACTACCTAACACCCTACACTGGAACCTATCTTCTACACTGTATCACGATCTAACCTACACTGACTATCTCCCACTAACTATCTGTATTATATATATAAGCTAACTAACTAACTATTTAATGTAATGACACAGCAAAGCACAGAGCACAACAATAACACTGCTGTCTCTCTCTCAGAACTGCAAAAAACTGCAGAAAATTGCTGCTGGGGAGGTTCTTATATAGTAAGGGGTAGGCAACTTTCCTATTGGTTGCTAGGGTTGTTGCTACGCTGAGACAAAGACATTTCAGCATTCTCATTTGACCACAGGCAAAAAGCAGGGAGGGATCATGGGTTCAGATTTTAAAAAAATCTAGAATATTCGCAAATACGAACATATAGCACTACATTCTAAATCTTCATGAATTCTTGAAGTGGCGATATTCGCTATAAAAATTTGCGATTTGAATATTTGTGCCCAATACTATTCACCTTGCCACTCTGTGGTCTCCTGATGCTGCTGCCACCTCCGCACTATGTCACCTTGCCACTCTGTGGTCTCCTGATGCTGCTGCCACCTCCAAACGATGTCACCTTGCCACTCAGTGTGGAGGTGACAGCAGCATCAGGAGACAACAATGTCATTGGGCCACTCTGTGGTCTCCTGATGCTGCTGCTACCTCAACACTATGTCACCTTGCCACTCTGTGGCCTCCTCATGCTGCTGCTGCCACCTCCACACTTTGTCGTTGTGCCACTCCATGGCCTCCTCATGCTGCTGCCACCTCCACACTATGTCACCTTGCCACTCTATTGTCTCCTGATGCTGCTGCCACCTCCACACTATGTCACCTTGTCACTCTGTGGTCTCCGGATGCTGCTGCCACGTCCACACTATGTCATTGGGCCACTCTGTGGACTTCTCATGCTGGTTCCACCCTCCCCACTCCATGACTCGGCCACTATTTTGCCTTTTTGGCCTGGTTGACATTATCATTTATTTGACCCTTCTTCTGATCTGTCAGAAGGAAGGAAAAATGAGAAACACAACGGATCCTGTCTTTGTAGCAGCTGTAAGGCCTGTATGGTCTAGTGTTGGGCTCAAATATTTGAATAGCGAATATTATTTGGGAATATCAGCACTTCGAGAATTTGTGAATATTTAGAATATAGTGATATATTTGTATTTTCGAATATTCTAGATTTTTTTTTTTCAACAGTAACCTCCCTTTTTGCTTGTGGGCCAATAGGAAGGCTGCAATGTCTTTGTCTGAGCTTAGCAACATCCTTAGCAACCAATAGGAAAGTTGCCTACCCCTTACTATATAAGAACCTCCACAGCAGTATTTTGCAGATCTGAGAGAGACAGCAGTGTTATTGCTGTGCTCTCTGCTTTCCTGTGTCATGACATTAGTTAGTTAGTTAGCATATATATATATATATATATATATATATATATGCTAATGCAGATAGTTAGTGGGAGATAGTCAGTGTAGGTTAGACAGTGATACAGTGTAGCTAATAGATTCTGCTGTCCATACATACATGCTACATACAGTTGAAAGAAAAAGTATGTGAACCCTTTGGAATGATATGGATTTCTGCACAAATTGGTCATAAAATGTCATCTGATCCTTATCTAAGTCACAACAATAGACAATCACAGTCTGCTTAAACTAATAACACACAAAGAATTAAATGTTACCATGTTTTTATTGAACACACCATGTAAACATTCAGAGTGCAGGTGGAAAAAGTATGTGAACCCTTGGATTTAATAACTGGTTGATCCTCCTTTGGCAGCAATAACTTCAACCAAACGTTTCCTGTAGTTGCAGATCAGACGTGCACATTGGTCAGGAGTAATATATGACCGTTCCTCTTTACAGAACTGTTTCATTTCAGCAATATTCTTGGGATGTCTGGTGTGAATCGCTTTCTTGAGGTCATGACACAGCATCTCAATCGGGTTGAGGTCAAGACTCTGACTGGGCCTATCCAGAAGGCGTATTTTCTTCTGTTCAAGCCATTCTTTTGTTGATTTACTTCTATGCTTTTGGTTGTTGTCCTGTTGCAACACCCATCTTCTGTTGAGCTTCAGCTGGTGGACAGATGGCCTTAAGTTCTCCTGAAAAATGCCTTGATAAACTTGGGAATTTATTTTTCCTTTGATGATAGCAATCTGTCCAGGCCCTGATGCAGCAAAGCAGCCCCAAGCCATGATGCCCCCACCACCATACTTCACAGTTGGGATGAGGTTTTGATGTTGGTGTGCTGTGCCTATTTTTCTCCACACATAGTGTTATGTGTTTCTTCCAAACAACTCAACTTTGGTTTCATCTGTCCACAGAATATTTTGCCAGTACTGCTGTGGAACATCCAGGTGCTCTTGTGCAAACTGTAAACGTGCAGCAATGTTTTTTTTGGACAGCAGTGGCTTCCTCTGTGGTATCCTACCATGAAATCCATTCTTGTTTAGTGTTTAATGCATCGGAGATTCGCTAACAGGGATGTTAGCATATGCCAGAGACTTTTGTAAGTATTTAGTTGACACTCTAGGATTCTTCTTCACCTCGTTGAGCAGTTTGCGCTGTGCTCTTGCAGTCATCTTTACAGAACGGCACTCCTAGGGAGAGTAGCAGCAGTGCTGAACTTTCTCCATTTATAGACAATTTGTCTTACCATGGACTGATGAACAGCAAGGCTTTTGGAGATAATTGTATAACCCTTTACAGCTTTATGCGAGTCAACAATTGCACAAAATGCACCCCACATTTTGTTACCCATTCCCCCCAAATACGCCAACACCAATATGTGCTCAAAAAATTATGTATGGGCGCACAGCAGGCTTAAGAGTGAAAAGAGCACCATATGGTGTTAGAAGAGATGACTTAGCTTGGATGGTAATTGGGAGCTATGTTGCAAGTGAAGACACCCTGAGGTGGCCCTACAGTGGAAACTCCCAAAAAGTTACACCATTTTGGAAACTACACCTCTAAAGGAATCCTTCAAGGTGTGTAGTGAGCACTTTGACGACACAGATGTTTCCTAGAATTAATAAACACTTGGCAGTGAAAATGAAAATTTTAATTTTTTTCCAGAAAAAGTTGCTTTACACCCACATTTTTCACTTTCCCAAAGGGTAACAGGACAAAATGCATCCCACATTTTGTTCCCCATTCCCCCCCGAATACGACAACACCCCATATGTGCTCAAAAATGATGTATGGGCACACAGCAGGCTTCAGAGTGGAAGGACCACCATAAGGCTTTTGGAGAGCGGATTTAGCTGGAATGTTATTTGGGAGCTATTTCGTATATGAAGACACCCTGAGGTGGCCCTACAGTGGAAATGCCGAAACAGTGACCCCATTTTAGAAACTATACCCCTTAAGAAATCTTTCAAGATGTGTAGTAAGCACTTTGACCTCAAAGGTGTTTCCTAGAATTAGGAAACACTTGGCAGTGAAAATGAAAAATTAATTTTTTTTCTAGAAAAAGTTGCTTTACACCCACATTTTTCCCTTTCCCAAAGTGTAACAGGACAAAAAGCACCCCACATTTTGTTCCATCCCCCCGATTACGGAAACACCCCATATGTACTTTAAAAATGATGTATGGGCGCACAGCAGGGCTCTAGACTCAAACAGGAAAATATAGATTGATGAATTTGCAGACATGGATTTTAGGTGCCAAGTCGTATTAAAAAAATTCCTGAGGTCCCCAGAAATGGAAAACCCCAAGAAGTGACCCCATTTTGGAAAGAGCACCCCCATACGAACATTTTAAGTGGTGGAAAATGTACTTTTCAGCAAAAAGGTGTCTCACAGAAGGCAGAAACACTTGTTAAAGGATTTCAAAGCACACATTTGTGAAAATGAAAAATTACTAGTAGACTCTAATTTTTCACTTTCACAAGGGGTTAAAGGAGAAAATGCACCCAGCATGTGTTCCCCATTTTCTCCCCATTCAGGAAACACCCCGTATGTGCTTGTAGCCTGCTGTATGGGTACACAGCAGGCAAACAGCAAAATGTGAATTTGGCTAGTGTGAATTGGCAGCCATGGAATTTAGGTGCCATGTCGCATTAAAAAAATTCCTGAGGTCCCCAGAAATTAAAAACCCCAAAAAGTGACCCCATTTTGGAAAGTGCACCCTGTACGAACATAAGGGCACTTTTTACCTAAATGGTGTTTCACAGATATATACAGTGGAATGCAAAAGTTTGGGCAACCTTGTTAATCATCATGATTTTCCTGTATAAATCGTTGGTTGTTACAACAAAAAATGTCAGTTAAATATATCATATAGGAGACACACACAGTGATATTTGAGAAGTGAAATGAAGTTTATTGGAGTTACAGAAAATGTGCTATAATTGTTTAAACAAAATTAGGCAGGTGCATAAATTTGGGCACTGTTGTCATTTTATTGATTCCAAAACCTTTAGAACTAATTACTGAAACTCAAATTGGCTTGGTAAGCTCAGTGACCCCTGACCTACATACACAGGTGAATCCAATTATGAGAAAGAGTATTTAAGGGGGTAAATTGTAAGTTTCCCTTCTCTTTTAATTTTCTCTGAAGAGTAGCAACAAGGGGGTCTCAAAACAACTCTCAAATGACCTGAAGACAAAGATTGTTCACCATCATGGTTTAGGGGAAGGATACAGAAAGCTGTCTCAGAGATTTCAGCTGTCTGTTTCCACAGTTAGGAACATATTGAGGAAATGGAAGACCACAGGCTCAGTTCAAGTTAAGGCTCGAAGTGGCAGACCAAGAAAAATCTCGGATAGACAGAAGCGACGAATGGTGAGAACAGTCAGAGTCAACCCACAGACCAGCAGCAAAGACCTACAACATCATCTTGCTGCAGATGCAGTCACTGTGCATCGTTCAACCATTCGGCGCACGTTACACAAGGAGATGCTGTATGCAAGAGTGATGCAGAGGAAGCCTTTTCTCCGCCCACAGCACAGAAAGTGCCACTTGAGGTGGGCTAAAGCACATTTGGACAATCGAGCTTCATTTTGGAATAAGGTGCTGTGGACTGATGAAACTAAAATTTTGTTATTTGGCCATAACAAGGGGCGTTATGCATGGAGTAAAAAGAACACCGCATTCCAAGAACAACACCTGCTACCTACAGTAAATATGGTGGTGGTTCCATCATGCTGTGGGGCTGCGTGGCCAGTGCAAGGACTGGGAATCTTGTCAAAGTTGAGGGACGCATGGATTCCACTCAGTATCAGCAGATTCTGGAGACCAATGTCCAGGAATCAGTGACAAAGCTGAAGCTGCGCTGGGGCTGGATCTTTCAACAAGACAACGACCCTAAACACTGCTCAAAATCCACTAAGGCATTTATGCAGAGGAACAAGTACAACGTTCTGAAATGGCCATCTCATTCCCCAGACCTGAATATAATTGAAAATCTGTGGTGTGACTTAAAGAGAGCCGTCCATGCTCGGAAGCCATCAAACCTGAATGAACCTGAAGATGTTTTGTAAAGAGGAATGGTCCAAAATACCTTCAACCAGAATCCAGACTCTCATTGGAACCTACAGGAAGCGTTTAGAGGCTGTCATTTCTACAAAAGGAGGATCTACTAAATGTTGATTTAATTTCTTTTTTGTGGTGCCCAAATGTTTGCACCTGCCAAATTTTGTTTAAACAATTATAGCACACTTTCTGTAAATCCAATATACTTCATTTCACTTCTCAAATATCACTGTGTGTGTCTCCTATATGATATATTTAACTGACATTTTTTATCGTAACAACTAACGATTTATACAGGAAAATCATGACGATTAACAAGGTTGCCCAAACTTTCGCATCCCACTGTATGTAGTGGTTGGTGAAAAGTGCCTATGTAAGCTATGCAAACTAAATCAGAGATATAAGATGGTAAAACAACAGGGTACATAAAGGATGAAATCTAATTAATACTCCATGGATGAGTGGTAGATTGTAAAACAATCCTGCATGCACAGGCCAGGTTTTTCAGGGCAGGTTTCACAGTGGTAAATGGTGTCTTTACTTATCCCCCTTTTGGAACACACCCTGCATCTTTTTTGGGTCCTTCCCTTCCTTGCTGTCTGGGGAACTTGACCTGGAAAATGTTGCTCTGGTACAACACAGGCACCATGACTTCCTGAAGTACTGGGAACTGGGGAGGTCCCTAGCTTTGAAAAATTAAGGCCTTGATAACCACCTCTTGGAACTGAAGGAAAGTTTGTGTGTGGCCGGCAGCTTGCAATAGCACGTATACATTGTACATTGCCGTCTGTACAATGTGTACGGCCAGCTTGTACCACACTTTCGGTTTTCGTGCGGCACTGTAGGGCTTCAGAACTTGATCTGAAAGATCAATCCCTCCCATGTGCCTATTGTAGTCCAGGATGCAAACTGGTTTGGGGACAGTGGTAGTGGTACCACGTACAGAGAGGCAGGGGATCTGGTAGTGTGAATGGTGTTCAGTAAAAGGACATCCCTCTTGTCCTTGTACTTAACCGCCAGCATGTTCTCATGCAGAAGAGCCCTGCTTTCACCCATTCTTAGTGGTTGCGCTACCAGGGATCTAGGGAGGCCTCTCAGATTTTTGCACACTGTGCCGCAGGCCACAGTACCTCTGGCAGTTATGGACATGAATTGGGGTATGCTGGTATAATAGTTATCCAGCAGTGGGTATAGTAAGTCCCACACAATCTTCCCACTAACTCCTAGGATGGGGGAGCATTCTGGAGGTTCTATCCTGGAATCTTTTCCTTCGTAAATGAAGAACTTGTGGGTGTACCCGGAGCTACTCTGTCACGGATGTAGTAGGGGAGAACACCAAAAGACAACAAGAAGGAAGGGGAAAGACACTAGGCCTCACCGCTAGGGAAGGAAAAGGGTCACCACTCACCACCTATATAACCCTGCTCCTGGCCCTAACTCCTATCCGTATGGGCACCTCTCGACGGTAGAGATACCCATACACAGGAACCTAGAAAACCCTGATGACCCTCAGGGGAATACAAAACACAACAAGCGTAACACTTAACTTCAGAGGATGATAGATGAACAGGACTTCAACACGAACCACACTCCAGCTCTTCCAAGACCAAATGAAGCTATCCCAAGCAAGAAGTGATGGGAAAAGTCAGAATAAATAGGGCGAGGTAAAGGTCACATGATCCACACCTAAACAGGAGGTGTGGACATACCAGCAACACACAGACAAAGTGAAACCGAAAGAGGCTGTCAGATCACTAATCCGTAGATAATCTTTCAGACCTTCTGAGACCTGTCACAGATGTGACATACTAACAAAGTTTGTAAATCTTAATGTCATACCTTGCCCGTTTGCTATGCAGGTACTGGCGGAATCAAACCCTCCCTTTGAAAAGTAATAGGGACTCATCTACACAGACATTTTTATCAGGGGTGTACACCTCAGCAATCCTGGTGTTAAAGTGGTCAAGGACAGGCCTAACCTTGAACAGACTGTAAAATGTCGGGTCATTTTGGGGTGGGCACTGTGTATTGTCATTGTAGTGTAGGAATTTCTGAATTGATTCAAATCTCTTCCGGGTCATGGTGTTACTGTAAATTGGAGTCTGGTAGAAAATGTCCGAACTCCAATATTTATTAATTTTTTCACGATGCCCATATGCAGCATGAGTCCCAAAAACTTCATCATCTCTGCTGCATTTACTGGGGTCCAACCTAAAGTTCTAGCATATGGCTATGTAGGGTAATGATCAATGAATTGTTGGGCGTATAAATTGGTTTGGGCCACCATTAAATTTACTAAGAAGAAGATTTTGAAAAAATCTAGTTCAGTGAAGCCCGCACAGTCTATCTGTATTCTGTAAATCTGGAATTTGGGGCTGATAATAGTCAGGGGTGGAGTCCATAAGGGTTCACTCTGGGGGGCTGTCTCCGCGGCTACCCTGGGGTGCCTTCTAGAGGGTCCCTCATCACCGAATGATGATGATTGGGTAGAGGAGCAGAGGAAAGTGGAATCCTCTTCTCCCTCACTAGCAGATTTAATATCGGAGGAAAGCATAGCGTATGCCTCTTCAGCTGAGTATACTCGTTGGGACGGACAAGCCATTTTTATTTATATTGGAGTGTGATGTGTAAAATGCGTAAACCTTTATTTAGTGTGAGGGGTGTGTATGTTGTGTTTTCACACGTGAAGGGGCTTGTAATGAATTTGAAAAAAGGAGTAGAAAAAAAATTGTAGGATGCACGCACAAAGGTGTTGCGTGGGTGTAAAAATCTACACTAACACTACCTAACTAAAACTGATTTCTATATACAGTAGACAAAAATATAAACGCAACACTTTCGGTTTTGCTCCCATTTTGCATGAGCTGAACTGAAAGATCTGAAACATTTTCTACAAACACAAAAGACCAATTACTCTCAAATATTCTTCACAAATCTGTCTAAATCTGTGTTAGTGAGCACTTCTCCATTGCCAAGATAATCCATCTCACCTCCACTTCACATGTGTGGCATATCAAGGTGCTGATTAGACAGCATGAATATTGCACAGGTGTGCCTTAGACTGCCCACAATTATAGTCCACTCTGAAATGTGCAGTTTGATCACACAGCACAATGCCACATATGTCGCAACGTTTGAGGGAGCATGCTATTTGGCATGCTGACTGCAGGAATGTCTACCAGAGCTGTTGCCCCTATCTCTAAAGGCGGTTCAGAGAATTTGGCAGTACATCCAACCGGCCTCACAACCGCAGACCACGTGTAACCACACCAGCCCAGGACCTCCACATCCAGCATGTTCACCTCCATGATCGTCTGAGACCAGCCACCCAGACAGCTGCAGCAACAATCGGTTTGCATAACCAAAAAATTTCTGCACAAACTGTCAGAAACTGTCTCAGGTAAGCTCATTTGCATGCTCGTCATCCTCATCGGAGTCTAGACCTAACTGCAGTTCGTCGTCGTAACCGACTTGAGTGGGCAAATACTCACATTCAATGGCGTCTGGCTTGTTGGAGAGGCATTCTGTTCACGGATGAGTTTTGACTGTTCAGGACTAGTGATGAGTGCCATATTCGATTTCAATATGACTAGTGCCATATTCGATTTCGACGAAATTCGCGAATATTCGCTAGAATATTAGTTTCATATTCGTTGAAATCGAATATTCTTAATTTTTCTAGTTATTGCGATTATTATGCGATTTAAATAATCGCGTATTGCGATTGTAACTTAAGGCTACTTTCCTATTGGTTTGATATGTAGAATTAGCGAAGATGACGAATATGACGAATGTTTTCGTCATATTCCTCAAAACGAAGATAACGAAGTATTCTCCATCTTCGTTTTAGCTCCATATTCGTCAACTTTGGTAATTCTAGCAATCAAATAGGAAAGTTGACTATAGAGACAGCTAAGTTTAATTCGCTATGCGATCATATTACTTTGCTTTTTTTTATAAATAGAATAATTATAATAATTATCAAGTATTATAATTATTCTATTTATAAAAAAAAGCAAAGTAATATAATCGCATAGCGAATTAAACTTAGATGTCTCTATAGTCAACTTTCCTATTTGATTGCTAGAATTAGCGAAGTTGACGAATAGGTAGCTAAAACGAAGATGGAGAATACTTTGTTATCTTCGTTTTGTGGAATATGATGAATACATTCGTCATATTCGCTAATTCTACCAAGCCAACCGTAGAAAACCATACTAGGTCCAAGTTGAAATCGCAATGCGATTAATTCAAGCTATAATAATCGAATTGCGATTTCAACTTAGAGCTGTGTTTCTAATGGGTCAGCTTGCTAGAATTAACGAAGTTATGGAATATAGCAGTGCTAAGTTGAAATCGCAATTCGATTAATTCAAGTTATATTAATCGATTTGCGATTTCAACTTGGACCTGGTTTTCTATGGTTGGCTTGGTAGAATTAGCGAATATGACAAATGTATTCAACTAATTATTCTATTTATAAAAAAAAGCTAAGTAATATGATCGCATAGCGAATTAAACTTAGCTGTCTCTATAGTCAACTTTCCTATTTGATTGCTAGAATTACCAAAGTTGACGAATATGGAGCTAAAACGAAGATGGAGAATACTTCGTTATCTTCGTTTTGAGGAATATGACGAATATATTCGTCATATTTGCTAATTCTACCAAGCCAACCATAGTAAAAGCAAGGTCCAAGTTGAAATCGCAATTCGATTATTATAACTTGAATTAATAGAATTGCGATTTCAACGTAATTCTCAAATCCGACAGTACATTCTAGTATGGAGACGTTCCCATGGTGATGGGGACGCTCCATGAGCATGGAAGTCGGCAGAAGCGGCAACGGGCACTCACTGGAGCAGCCAGGAAGCCAGGAATCCTAAGAGCAGGTAAGAACAACTTTAGGGAAGTGGGAAAGAAAAGAAATATTGAATTTATAGCACTATATTAGAAATATTCGCGAATTAGCGAAGTGCCGATATTTGCTAAAAAAAATTGATATTCGAATATTCACGCTCAACACTATTCAGGACAGATGGCAGACAGCGTGTGTGGCGTCGTGTGGGTGAGTAATTTGCTGACGTCAACGTTGCGGATCGAGTGGCCCATGGTGGCGGTGGGGTTATGGAATGGGCAGGCGTATGTTATGGACAACAAACACAGGTGCATTTTATTGATGGCATTTTGAATGCACAGAGATACCGTGACAAGATCCTAAGGCCCATTGTTGTGCCATTCATCCACGACCATCACTTCATGTTGCAGCATGATAATGCACTGCCCCATAGTGCAAGGATCTGTACACAATTCCTGAAAGCTGAAAACATCCCAGTTCTTGCATGGCCAGCATATTCACCGGACATGTCACCCATTAAGCATTGTAACAGTCACGTACACACACACAGGGGGGAGGATAGTGACCACTGCGCTCTACCCTCACCCTCTGCCCTGCCTACTTGCCTCACGAGTCCTGATGACAGGGGACAATTGGACGGCAGTCCCTAACTTAGAATACGTGCGGGAAGGACAGACAAGACAAATAACGGATAGCGAACGGACCGGGTCAAAACCAAGAGGACAACGCAGTACAGAGGGATAAGCAAAGAAAGGTCAGGAGAAGCCGGGGTCAATATACCAGGAAGGATGCGCAGTACAGGAGGAGCAGGCAAATGATCGTCAGGGAACAGGATCAGGTAAGTACACAGGTATCCAACAACTGCCAAGAACCTAAATTAACAGGCAACCTGTGGCCAGCAGGCTGCCTGTTAATTTATAGTGGGGAGTGAGGGTCATATGACGTGGCCAGCGTCACATGACCGACAGACCGACCAGTCGAGCACCGAGTGATCAGCTCGGCGCTCAAGGCAGACCTAGGATCAGGGAGCCTCCCAGCTAGCAAAGCTGCCCTGGGAACGAGGTCAAACACAGATCCTCGCTCCCGAAGCTAAGCAGCAGGTCTGTGGCTGATGAGAGACCGAGTGCGCCTTCGGAACCCTGTTACAAGCATGTTTGGGATGCTCTGGATCGGCATATGCGACAGTGTGTTCCAGTTCCTGCCAATATTCTGCAACTTCGCACAGCTATTGTGGACAAGAATAGGACATGTTCTATTTTTGGGGGGAACGGAAATGCGGACCCGGAAGTGCAGGTCCGCATTTCCGGAGCCGGGCCGCACATCGTGCGGCCCAATAGAAATGAGTGGGTCTGCAATGTATACATCTATTGGATATTTTTTGTTTAATATAAATTGTAAAAAAAAAAATCGTATTTTTACTGCACGTATTACCACTATGTATGTGCATATACAGTACAGACCAAAAGTTTGGACACACCTTCTCATTCTAAGAGTTTTCTTTATTTTCATGACTATGAAAATTGTATATTCACACTGAAGGCATCAAAACTATGATTTAACACATGTGGAATTATATACATAACAAAAAAGTGTGAAACAACTGAAAATATGTCATATTCTAGGTTCTTCAAAGCAGCCACTTTTGCTTTGATTACTGCTTTGCACACTCTTGGCATTCTCTTGATGAGCTTCAAGAGGTAGTCACCTGAAATGGTTTTCCAACAGTCTTGAAGGAGTTCCCAGAGATGCTTAGCACTTGTTGGCCCTTTTGCCTTCACTCTGCGGTCCAGCTCACCCCAAACCATCTCGATTGGGTTCAGGTCCGGTGACTGTGGAGGCAAGGTCATCTGGCGCAGCACCCCATCACTCTCCTTCATGGTCAAATAGCCCTTACACAGCCTGGAGGTGTGTTTGGGGTCACTGTCCTGTTGAAAAATAAATGATGGTCCAACTAAACGCAAACCGGATGGAATAGCATGCCGCTGCAAGATGCTGTGGTAGCCATGCTGGTTCAGTATGCCTTCAATTTTGAATAAATCCTCAACAGTGTCACCAGCAAAGCACCCCTACACCATCACACCTCCTTCTCCATGCTTCACGGTGGGAACCAGGCATGTAGAGTCCATCCGTTCACCTTTTCTGCGTCGCACAAAGACACGGTGGTTGGAACCAAAGATCTCAAATTTGGACTCATCAGACCAAAGCACAGATTTCCACTGGTCTAATGTCCATTCCTTGTGTTATTTAGCCCAAACAAGTCTCTTCTGCTTGTTGCCTGTCCTTAGCAGTGGTTTCCTAGCAGATATTCTACCATGAAGGCCTGATTCACACAGTCTCCTCTTAACAGTTGTTCTAGACATGTGTCTGCTGCTAGAACTCTGTGTGGCATTGACCTGGTCTCTAATCTGAGCTGCTGTTAACCTGCGATTTCTGAGGCTGATGACTCGGATGAACTTATCCTCCGCAGCAGAGGTGACTCTTGGTCTTCCTTTCCTGGGGCGGTCCGCATGTGAGCCAGTTTCTTTGTAGCGCTTGATGGTTTTAGTGACTGCACTTGGGGACACTTTCAAAGTTTGCCCAATTTTTAGGACTGACTGACCTTCATTTCTTAAAGTAATGATGGCCACTCGTTTTTCTTTACTTAGCTGTTTTTTTCTTGCCATAATACAAATTCTAACAGTCTATTCAGTAGGACTATCAGCTGTGTATCCACCTGACTTCTCCACAACGCAACTGATTGTCCCAACCCCATTTATAAGGCAAGAAATCCCACTTATTAAACCTGACAGGGCACACCTGTGAAGTGAAAACCATTTCAGGTGACTACCTCTTGAAGCTCATCAAGTGAATGCCAAGAGTGTGCAAAGCAGTAATCAAAGCAAAAGGTGGCTACTGAGCTGAAACGTTTCCTTGTCACATGGGTGAATGAAGTCTTGCATATCTTTTCACCTTTACCTTGAAGTGCTACTTGCTTTTTGGATTTTTCATATTGGGTAAGCTGTACCCCGCTTTGGCTGTGCACCCACTTTTTTCCTTTTTTGGTTTTACTTTCCCGGTGCTGCCATCTTTTCATTTTATATATAAGCTTCTAACAATTACCAAACAAAAAGGTACAGATGAAAAAATATATATCTGCACAAAAAAAAATAGCCCAGGTGCTAAACAGTGGATTACAGACTGATCAGTGCTTGGCATTCGCAGCTTGCACACAGAAAAATGGTGCAGAGCAGGAAAGAAAAAAAAGCCAGATAACAGTAAAAAAAAAGTCACAATTTGTCCGCCATAAGGGATTAGGGTTTGGGAAGGAGGCGTGGATTAGGGATCTGGTCTTCTGCTGCAAAAAAAATCACTGCAGCAGATGTTCCAGATGTTCTTTTTTCTTCTTCTTTACAGGTACCAATAAAAGCAGTGGTGGTGAACCACACGTCCCAGCAGATACAGCACAGAGGGGCTCAGGTCCACTCTGCATGCAGTCTCTAGCTAGAATGGATGCATGCAGAAAGATTCTTCTGTTCCCTCTGCTGCTGTGGCGCTGCCATTGGCTGGAGCGTTGTTCCAGCCAATTGCAGCGCTGGCAGAGGACGCCAAACACTGGAGTCCCCTGCCTGGCCTTGGAGGTGACAGGTGCTGACTAGTTCAGCACCGGTCACCTCCACATGACTCCCCCGGGCCTACTAACGCTGGAAGGATTAAGTATCTACCTGTCTAGCCCCTACCTACTCCTCACATACCCCCTATAACCCCTTCCCTGCCACCAACACACCCCATTGCAATAACCCCTGACCTACACCCCTGATGGAAACCCCTGCATCCCCTGAATAATATACCCCTGCAGCACAGAGCCCCTGCATTGTGCCCTGCCCTGGCACACACCCCCTCACTGTACACTTGCAGGGTATTAACCCCTGCATTGCTGTACAGCCCTGATCACCCCCATTGTTAACCCTTCCCTGATCTACTTGTGTTTGTGGTCTGCTTATACCCCTGTAAGACCACTGTTAACCCTCGTCATACCCCATAGGGATAGTAAATAGAACCAGGTGGGTGGGCTGTTAATATGTGTATGTGTGAACTGTATAGTTAGTTTATGGGTGGAATTTGGGAATGTGTAGTGTAGTATAGTACTGTATATTTAGTGCTGTATTGTTAGTGTATTGCGTGCTTAGTGTATTAGGTTTTAATAAATACTGTGTTTTATGTACAACTATCTGTGTAACGTGTAGTTATTAACGATAGTTAATTTAGTAAGGCGCATGCAGCTAGTGTAGTGATTAGTGTAAGGCAAAGTATAGTCAAAGCATTGTATTGTTGTTATATAAAGGTATAAATAGGCAGAGTCATTAATAGATGGCTCCTCCTATTTATGAATATTAATTTATTGATATTTGCATAAATATTGGTGATTAACATTCCCCCTTTACACCCATCCACTATATAGTAATAATAATAATAATCTTTCTTTATATAGCGGCAACATATTCAACAGTGCTTTACAATCAGAGGGTTGATGTACAAACAAAATCATACATTACATAGCAAAAAAACAAGTCAATGATTATAACAAGAGCAATTAGGGCCTTGCTCAAAAGAACTTACGATCTACAAGGAATTAGGGGTGGCAAAAACAGTAAAAGTGCTTGTTCGGTACAATGGTCCAGACATTTTAATAAAATAGGGGAGTAAATTCAAAGCTGCATGAACCAGTAACCAGCCAATATCTGAAGTGTTTCTGATTGCATGCAATGTGGTGGTAGCTGTGTTGGTGGTGGTAGTCGTGGCACTCTTAGTCATGGTATTGGCATTGAGGGGCAACTACAGTGGCAGTTGGGGCAAATACAGAGCAGGAGAGGGGGGCCAAAGAATGCACAATGATATCCCACAATCTGACAGAAGTGAAAGGGAAGGTGAAATGGAGTGGTTCGCTCATCTCTAGTGCCTTGTAAACAGTGTGGGGAGCTCCAAAACTCATAACAAGAGCTAGACCCCCAACCCACAATTTTATATTGATCCTGAGGATAGGCCGTACCTGGCTCCTTTTATTTATTAAGGCAGAAATCTTTCTCCTGATATATGGCAATCACAGAATCCTTCATCAGATTGCCAGGTTATGAATTGTGATAACTCCTAACTCCAAATTGCACTGTGCTTTATACCACTTTAGATGACTATATATATTGTGCATGCCAATTCCCAGCTTGTTCTCCGAGGGCAGATCAGCCCATTAGTTCTTGTACTGATGGTGCATTCCAGAGGCTGCCTAGAATTCAGCTATGAAATTGAATTCTTAATTTACCATTCTTACATTTCTTTTTTTCTTTTTTTTTGGGGGGGGGGGGGGATTCCACTTGGTAAGCTATTAGATATCTCTATTTCAGTATAACATTATTTATGGATGGCTGTAGCAGGTAAAGTACAGTAGGAAAGATATTTGATAAACTGACTTTTGAAAGTATACTGTGAAGGTGCCAAAATGAACTCTTCGTTATGCCCATTCTTTGATTATGGTGAGTGCACAGTTCTGTCCTTGTTTTTATGCTTTATTGTGGGTTATAAAGTGAGGAACTTGCTACTCCAACCAGACGAGGCCTGATGGTATGCTGCATTAAATAATGAAATCCAACCTTTTAGGCTTTAATATTAGAGTGTCTATCCCCTGAAGAATAGGGGAAGCTACGGTAATTCAAACAGTGAGAAAACACATAGGGACCATCTAGGAGGAGTACCTGTTGGCACTCTCAGAATACACCTCTACTCTTTGGTTAGACCAGAGGTGGGCAAAGTTTTTGACTCGTGGGCCACAATGGGCTCATATATTGGACCCAGGGCCCGGACCAAGAGTAGATGGATGGGGCGTTTGTGTGAATTAAAATAAATCAAATTTTAATTTCGTAACATTAAAGGTTTAGTTTAAAGGTAGAAAAGCATAAAAGGAGTAATTGTACAAAACTTTTATGCAATGTATTTCTTTCATAACATAGTATGTATAACTCACATTTAATTTTAGTGGGAACAGTGTTGTTGGTCTCCCTTTTTTGCTAAGGCATCTGGAGTTAGCTTTGTTGTTGCAATTCGCGGAACAGATCTGAGGTGTTGGTCAGTTAACTGGGATCTGTGACTGGGGTCTGCTCACACACGTAGGTCGAGCCAAACAAGGCCAGCATCTTCTGTGCCATCCCCCGGAGGTTTGGAAAAGTGACTTCATTAAGTGAGGCATAGAACTCTTTTAGTGCAAGAGAGCGGAAGTTCTCCTTTAAGACGGCATCAGATTGAAGATTGATTAGTTCCAATTGCACTTCTTGTGGTGCTGTTTATGGGTCTAGTGACAAGGGACAGGCCACCACTGAAGTGACTTTTCAATTTTTTCAAATTCTAAAAACCGACGGCAGAATTCTTCATGCAGTTCGTTCAGTGATTTGCTATATTTATTCACATTTTGGATGGCCTTTTCCTGTGTGGCTAGTGTGGGAAAATGAGAGAAGTTTTTCTTTCAAATTTGCCTGGAAAAAAAGTCAGCTTGAATTTGAAGGCATTCACATTAGTATACATGTCGTGCACATACAGGTCTTTTCCCTGTAGCTTGACGTTAAGCTCATTAATGTGAGAAAAAATGTCAACAGCAAACGCAAAGTCACACAGCCAATTCTTGTCGCTCAGATCTGGAAAATCATCAGACTTCCCCTATGTATCAATCGCTTCTTTGAGATCTCACACTCGCACTTTGCCCAAACTCAACCAGCGGATATGAGAGTGGTAAAGCAAGTCTTGGTGGTCTGCATCCGTTTCCTCCGGAAATGCAATGAACTGACGGTGCTGAAGTCCCTTTGCTCGTGTGGAGTTAACAAGTTTTACAACTGGATTCACAACATGACTAAGCTGTAATACAGATTTACACAAAGATTCTTGGTGTATGATGCAGTGGAGGAAAACAACATCTTGGTCAGGGTCTTCCTCTTTCACTTTATCCTGAATTCTTTTAAGAAGTCCCACATTTTTTCCAGTTAAATTTGGAGATTCTTCCATAGTGACATTAGCAAGTTTACTCCAAGGTAGCTTCATACTCTTGATGACAGCAGACACCCGATCATACAAGTCCTCTCCCCGTGTTTTTCCTTTAAGTGGCTCCATGGCCAAAAACTCCTCCGTTATTTCAAAACTGTCGCTAATCCCTCGGATAAAAATGAAGAGCTGAGCTGTGTCTTTTATGTCTGTACTTTCGTCCAGTGCTAGCGAATAGAATTTAAAGGTCTCTGTCATATTATTTAACTTGCTGGTTATGTCTTCATCAATCAGTTCCACACGGCGAGTCACTGTCCTGCGTGACAAACTTGTCTTTGCTCTCTGGACACAAAAGACCTGCTGTCTCTATCATGCCTTCTTTCAAAAACTCGCCTTCAGAGAGGGGTTTGCTAGCTTTTGCTAATTTGAATGACAGCATAAAACTTGCGTTGGTACTTGACTCTTCAATCGCAGTTTGTCTGTGAAATAATTTAGGCTGAGCCTGTAATTTAGCCATCAACCTCTGAGCTGTAGCCCCCAGTTCTTGGGGCAACTACTTGCTAGCATAGTTAGCATGCTTCGTGGTAAAGTGACGGCTGATATTATATTCTTTGAAAACCGCAACAGTTTTCTGGCATATCAGACATACAGCCATTGATCGGACTTCGGTGAAAAAATATTTTGCTATCCACTCCTTCTTAAACACTCTGCATTCACTGTCCACTTTTCTGCAAAGAAGTTAAAATATTCTTGGTCACACTGACAGTCAGAGGGAGGGCTGCAGATGAAGCGTAAGCTCACATTCACATTCAAGTCTTGAAATAACTTGCTTTAACAACCACTGCTTCACTACTTACTGTGTAGCAGGGGAAAAGATGCAGGCGGCACAATAACCACCAGTCATCAAGTGAGACTGCGCAGTGAGAATAAAGATCTACAAATAAAAATAGGAGCAAAAAAAGAAGTAAAAATACTAAACGCAACAGAAGAATACACATTTTTTAATAAGCAAGTGCAAATAATAGTGTGCAATTGAAGAATAAGCAGACGCCATCACGGGCACTAGTCCGAAGGCCTCAGGGGATTTAATACCTGTCAGGGAGGTGGAAGCAGGGCAGTTTCTAGGGAAATTTACCAACAGGGTGAACATAAAAAAAGCGTAGTTGATGGGGGCGGCGGGCATTCAGTAAATGCCCTCATAGTGCTCCTTTACCCCCCACTTCTCAATAGAGCCCCCATAATGAGTGCCAGTATATAGGGCCCCCAGTAGATGCCCCCATAATGCTCCTCCCCCCCCCCAATTTCCATAGAGCCCCCCAATAATGCGTGCCAGTACATAGAGCCCCCAGTAGATGCCCCCATAGTGCTCCTTCCCCTCTTCTCCATAGTGCCCCATAATGTGCCAGTATATAGGGCCCCCATAGTGCTTCCCCTCTTCTCCATAGTGCCCCCCCATATTGTGCCAGTATATAGGGCCCCCATAGTGCTTCCCCTTTTCTCCATAGTGGCCCCCATAGTTCTTCCCCTCTTCTCCATAGTACCAATCCATATTGTGCCAGTATATAGGGCCCCCACCCCGCTTCTTGCCACAGTATACTATAAATAATAAAAACAATAAACACATATACTTAACTTATGCTGCTGTCAGTGATTCGATGCAGGCCTCTTCCGGCCTGTGTCCCGCGCTGTACGGCTCAGGCGGCGCGATTACGCCATCACGCCGACTGCACCGGCCTCTGATAGGCTACAGGCCTATTGCCTGTAGCCTATCAGTGGAACGGGCAACGGAGACGCCTCTCCCCTGCTCCTCCGCACCATTCATCTGTATCGCTCTCCTGAGGACGGAGATACAAATGAATATGGAGATGAGCGCTTCCACAATGGAAGCACTAATCTTCTCTCCTGCTGCCTCCGGAAAGCTCTGCGGGCCGGATAAAAAGCTCTGCCGGGCCAGATAAAAAGCTCCGCCGGGCCGTATACGACCCGCAGGCCGTAGTTTGCCCATCCCTGGGTTAGACTCTGTTATTCTTTCCCGGCTATTCAAATTTAAAGAAGTTGCTTAAGATCTGAAAAATAATGGCTGCTTTCTTCCAAAATGGCACAACTGCTCACAGTTTGCATGTGGTATTGCAGTTCAGGATGAACAAACACCAACATACTAATACTACTATCTAAAAAAATTAGCCATGCACAATTGAAAAAAATGCTGAAATAAATGAAACTAATAGAGAAACTTGTTATAGTGTAATAGACCTTTATCAGTCTTTATAATTGAGTTTCACAAATGTGATGTATATTATAAACTGACAACCCAGAAAACAATATTTTTTCATATGGATCTGACTGATTTTCTTTTTTCCCTTTCTTGAAGGGGTTCTTCCATCTCAGACAATGGGGGGAAAATCGCTAGGATATGCACCCGTTGTCTGATAGGTGCAGGTCCCACCACTGAGACCCGCAACAATATCGAGAACAGAGCCCCGCAAGTGAAGGAGGGGGCACTGTGCATGCGCAGCCGCCCTTCATTTATTTCTATCGGGCCGCCGAAAATAGCTGAGCACTGGCTCGGCTATTTCCGTCGGCCCCATAGAAATAAATGGGAGCCTGGGCCGTGTATGAGCGCTACGCTCCCATTCACTTGTATGGGAGCAGCGCTTGGTGGTGGACAGACCCCGGGAAATCCAGCCACAGCTCTCCCCGCTCCATTCTCGTTATAGGAGCGGGTCCCAACAGTGGGACCCGCACCTATCAGACAATAGGGGCATATCCTAACGATATGCCCCCATTGTCTGAGATGGGAATACCCCTTTAAGCACTGCAAACATTTTCATATATTTGCCAGCAATATCATATTGTACGAGGAGATTGATATATTTGTTTTAAGAATTTCTGTTTGAACATTAGTTGGTAAGTGACTCATTCATCAAAGTTGAATAACACACTGTCTTAGAGAGAATGTACTGGGTAGAACAGAAAAGTAAATATTAGCTGTGTATGCTGGAGCTTGTTAACATCGTGTTCAGCATCCAGGTATTTTTAGCCCACTAGCGACCATGCCACAGTGCATGATCCTGGGGATAAGATCACAATAATTAAGGGAATCTGTCACCAGGGACCTCCCTATCCAACTGTTTGCATAGACACATAGCTGTGGTTCACCTGATTAACTTGCTGTTTTTCTTTTGTTGATCTGACGCCCCATTCTCAAGTTATGATACTTTTTCTTAAAGGGGTTATCCTATGGCTAATGTAAAAAAGGAAAATCAGACATCAGCCCTGTACCTCACATGGATCCAGAGATCTCCCCATTCATTGCTCTGCTAGGTTTATATCAAGCTGGCAGCTCAAGGGGAGTGTCTTTTCTGCTGCAGCTCAGGGGGCGTGTCTATGCTCTCCCTATCACAGCTGAGGAGGCAGTGGAAGGATGAAACTGAGCATGTGCGGCCATCTCAGTGACCAGGTCAAAGAAATAAGAAAAAAATAAACAGCAGGTGGTGCTATACAGATTCAGTTTATTGAATAACTTAGTGGCTATGCAAAAATTTTAATTACAAAAGTATTCACATCCAGGTGCTGTTTTTTTGTGCAAGAACTCCTTTAATATGCAAATTTGCACTCCACTCATTTCTGTGGCCAGACCCTTCCTCGCTGATTTTTGGATGCCTCATATAAATAAATGTATTCCTTTAATCTATCCTCATAACTAAAACCTTCAATGCTCTTTATTATCAGAGTATCCAGATCCAGAGCATCCTTTCTATGAAAACATAGAAGAAATGCTTTTTTTTTCAGCAGGGACAGGGAAGCTGGTTAGAGTTGATGGAGCTAAATGCAGGGCAGTCCTGGAGGAAAACCTGGTACAGGCTGCAAAAGACTTGATACTGGGGTGGAGGTTCACCTTCCAGCAGGAACGACCCTAAACATACAGCCAGAACTACAATGGAATGGTTCAGATCAAACCATATTTATGTGTTAGAATGGCCGAGCCCAGACTTAAATGGCACCAAATCTCAATAAAATAAATTTAAAGGGGTCTGCAGTTTTTTCAAATTGATGTTCTATCCATCAGCATCTGAACGGTGGGGGTCCGACACCCGGGACCCCTTCCGATCAGCGGTTTGAGAAGGCAGCGGCGCTGGCAGTAGTGCCGCAGCCTTCTCACTTTTTACCGCAGGCCTAGTGATGTCATGACATGTATCAACTGGCCTGGGTGGGGCTAAGCTCCATTCAAGTGAACAGAGCTTAGCCCCGCCCAGGCAATTGATACTAGTCGTGACATCACTGGGCCTGCGGTAAACAGCGAGAAGGCCGCAGCGCTACTGCCAGCGCCGCTGCCTTCCCAAACAGCTGATCGGCAGGGGTCCCGGGTGTCAGACCCCCGCCAATCAGATGCTGATGATCTATCCATAGCATAGATCATCAGTTTAAAAAACTGCAGACCCCTTTAAGTTTGTGGATGCATTGTGAAAAAATTGGAAAAAGTTCAAGAGGTATAAATACTTTTTCAAGGCACTGTAATTGGTGGCATTGCTACTTGCACAGTTTTAGTCAATGGTATCTAGGTGCCTGTTTCATTTTGAATATTCCAACTCTTACAAATATTCTATTTTAGGTTACAACTGATAAGGACAACACCTTTAGCATAGGATATATGCCAAATGGACAAATCATGCAGGCATTTCAAGATGTAATTGCTTTATTTTCCATAATCACTGACTTTTAAAGTACATAACTTTCTAATTATTTCTAACCACTTATTAAAATTCCTCTAATTGGCCTGACATATTTCTTTTGGAAGATATTTAGAAAACAGAAACATACTTTTAGAATAAACTTCTTAAATCTGGCACAATTAAAAGTTTTCTGACAGTGAGATGATGTAACTAAATGCAAATGACTGTTATTCAAAAACAGGAAATATTTGTAGAAATAAGTCTGTTTTTATAAGTACTGTCTTAGGATCATTTTGACAGCAGTTTTCCTGTGATTATCCTACAGGTCTAAAAAAAGATTGTATTTCATCATTATTTTCACTACGAGGCATCTGACTGGAGCTCAGCGCGGATAGTTGACGAGTTCTATGTAAAATAAACAGAAGTGATATCTTGATAGGTCTTTGGTTGTAAGTGACTGGGACTATAAATAAATAATATTCTACCATGTTTTATTTTCAGTTTAGACACGACTTTTATCTTTCGTATTCACATTAGCTAATACTGTATATATGGACTTCCAGCTGATTTTGAGGGTACCTTCGTTTGCAAAAACTGCTGAAATGAAAGAGCAAAGATGTCAGCTGAGCACAGTGTGGTTCCCATAGGGGAAGCAGTCACAAAAAAGGGGGAACTAGCTTTGATGCAACCTTATACCGGGGTTGGCATTTATTCGATACTAAGCTGTGCTATTGTACAGCTTAGTATCAGTCACTATCAGAAAACATGGCAAATGCAAAGCGCAGCCTGTGCCGTGCTCTCATAAGGGTCCGCACAGCGGAGAAGGAGAGTATCCCTCCCTCCTTACTTTTATTAGTAACATGGTGATGACATCATCAAAGAACTTATCAGCATCCAGGAAGAACTTGCTGCAGGAGGTTTCCTGCAGTTTTAGGATGCATTCACACGAAAGTAAGTGTTTTGCGGTCCGCAAAACACAGAAACTGACCGTGTGCATTCTGAAATTTGCCCATCACTCCAGAGCCGTACATGTATGGTGCTGGTTAAAGTGAAAACAGTGTCAAGCCAGGCCTTGTCTGCCTGTTAGCCTGGTCTCCAGCCAAAGAGGGAGATGCAGGGAGCAATGAGGCACCTCTCTGACTACAGAATATGTGTTTAACTGCTTTCTGTAGCATTTTGGCCTCTTGCACAGGACCGTATGTATTTTGCGGTCCGCAAAAAACGGATCCACAAACAATACGGATGACATCCGTGTGCATACCGTATTTTTTGGAATGGAACAGCTGGCCCCTAATAGAACAGTACTATCCTTGTCCGTAATGCGAACAATAAGGGTCCATTCACATGTCCGCAAAATGGGTCCGCATCCGTTCCGCAATTTTGCGGAACGGGTGCAGGCCCATTAATTTTCAGTGGGGCCGGAATGTGCTGTCCCTATCCGCATTTGCGGATCCGCACTTCCGCATCCGTGCTTCAGTTTCCGCTGAAAATAGAACATGTCCCATTCTTGTCCGCAATTGCGGACAAGATTAGGCATTTTCTATTATAGTGCCGGCGATGTGCGGTCCGTAAATTGCGGAATGCACATTGCTAGTGTCTGTGTTTTGCGGATCCACAGAACACTTACGGATGTGTGAATGGAAAAATGGAAGCGGAAAGCACACAAAGTACCTTCCGTTTTTTTGCAGACCCAATGAAATTAATGGTTCCGTATACTGTCCGCAAAAAAAACCCGGAATGGAATAAAAATATGTTTGTGTGTAAGAGGCCTTTATCAGTGAAGCAAGAACTGCAGACAAAATTTCCTGAGTAGGCTATGCTTAAGGCTACATGCACACGACCGTATGTGTTTCGCGGTCTGCAAATTGCGGATCTGCAAAAAAATAAATAAAACGGATGACATCCATATGCCAATGGACAATAAGACATGTTCTATTTTTTTTGCTACGAAATGGACATATTGATGCGGATATACTGATGGGTCCTCATCCTATCCGCCCAAAAAACGGAACGGACACGGAAACAAACAACGTTAATGTGCATGTAGCCTAAGGCTACTTTCACACCTACAACATGAATTTCGGCAGGCTGTTCTGGCAGAGAACAGCCTGACAGAATTCTCCAGATTCGGCAATGCAGGATGCAACTGAAATACCCGCCAGCCTTATTAATATAATGGAGTCCAGCATAGATTCGGCCGCATTCCAGAACAAATGCAGAGAACCGGCCGGACATGCTGCATACTGCGGTTTGTGTCCAGCCGATTCCTGGCAGATGGACGGATTGTAGTGCCGCAGGCGTTAAAGTAGCCTAATTTTCCTTTTTTTCAGGTTTTAGTAGTCTTTTAAATATACACAAAAAAGGAAACAAAAATAGTTCATGTTTGATTGTCCCAAATGTAACATTTTAAGTTGTTTGTTATATTGTAAACATTTTGTCATCTTGTTATTGATCCTATTCTAATTAATGGGACCTGCATATAATACTTGCTGAGTATCAGATGGTTGCCTCAGCAACCTGACCACCAAGCGTGCAGTTTCTGTCTATGTCCAATGTCATGTCAAGCAGGAGAGTCTGCCTGCCACCCCCATACTCCAGCAATGGGCCACGAGGGCCAGATCTCGTTAAACTGGTAGACAGAAATATGCATCACAGTTTTACACAAGCTTTCTTTACCTAGCCAATATTTACACTATATATTTTATTTAGTTAGAAACAGGTTAAACAATTTTTTCCAAAATAAATCTTATAAGGGCCAGTTCACACAGAGTTTTTTGGAGCTGATTTTGGAGCATTTGTGCATCAAAATTTCCTCCCAAAAAATGCCTCAAAATAGCCTCCAATTCATTTTAATTGGAGACAGCACTTGCTTTTTTTTTTTTACATGTGTAAAGAAGAAGTGTGTACAAAAGAAGTAGCTTGTCCTATCTTCAGTCAGTGCGGAATCAACCATTGAAATAAATAGGAAGCAGAAAAAAACAGCTCCAAGTAGGTCCATGTGTTTTGTGTGCATTTTGGTGTGTATTTTGGTGCAGATCTGCTTCAACCACAAATTCAGCTTTGTATTGAACTCATTAGTTAAAAAAGAAACATGTCAAAAAAACGCATCAAAAACAGCACGAAAAAACATGCTTTTTTATGCTAAAAAAGACATGTACACTCACCTAAAGAATTATTAGGAACACCATACTAATACGGTGTTGGACCCCCTTTTGCCTTCAGAACTGCATTAATTCTATGTGGCATTGATTCAACAAGGTGCTGATAGCATTCTTTAGAAATGTTGGCCAATATTGATAGGATAGGATCTTGCAGTTGATGGAGATTTGAGGGATGCACATCCAGGGCACGAAGCTCCCGTTCCACCACATCCCAAAGATGCTCTATTGGGTTGAGGTCTGGTGACTGTGGAGGCCATTTTAGTACAGTGAACTCATTGTCATGTTCAAGCAACAATTTTTCTAGTCTTTAACAGTCCAATTTTGGTGAGCTTGTGCAAATTGTAGCCTCTTTTTCCTATTTGTAGTGGTGATGAGTGGTACCCGGTGGGGTCTTCTGCTGTTGTAGCCCATCCGCCTCAAGGTTGTGCGTCTTGTGGCTTCACAAATGCTTTGCTGCATACCTCGGTTGTAACGAGTGGTTATTTCAGTCAACGTTGCTCTTCTATCAGCTTGAATCAGTCGGCCCATTCTCCTCTGACCTCTAGCATCAACAAGGCATTTTCGCCCGCAGGACTGCCGCATACTGGATGTTTTTCCCTTTTCACACCATTCTTTGTAAACCCTAGAAATGGTTGTGCGTGAAAATCCCAGTAACTGAGCAGATTGTGAAATACTCAGACCGGTCCGTCTGGCACCAACAACCATGCCACGCTCTAAATTGCTTAAATCACCTTTCTTTCCCATTCTGACATTCAATTTGGAGTTCAGGAGATTGTCTTGACCAGGACCACAACCCTACATGCATTGAAGCAACTGCCATGTGATTGGTTGACTAGATAATCGCATTAATGAGAAATAGAACAGGTGTTCCTAATAATTCTTTAGGTGAGTGTATAATCCACATTGATTTTTTTAAGAGTGTTTTTCAAAATTAGTCTTGTGAACTAGCCCTAAGACATGTTCTTGCTTTTGGCAAAACACATATGGAACAGAACAAAGGCCAGATGGTGATAAAAAAAAGCCTATGAATAGAAACAGGGCAGACAGCTCAGGTTCAACATGGGGACTCATGCACACGACCGTATGCCCTCCGAGACATACAGTCTGTGAGCGGGCCATATGTCCTGCAGCAGCATACATCGTGCACACAGCATCTTTGCAATCTATGATGCTGTGCGCTCCAGTGCACACAATGTATGCCGCTCTGGGACATATAACCTTCTCACAGACCGTATGTCTTGGAGGCAGAGGTCAGGTCAGGCGGCAAAGGGTCAAATCTGGTAAATAGGCAGAAGTCTGGCACAAGAAATCAGAATGTATGCAGTGCACATTTGCAGGGAACTAGCAAGCTCACACTATTGCCCAGGCACCTCTAATTCAACATTTTGTATAGCCACTGAGTTATTCAATAAAATGTATCTGTATAGCGCCACCTGCTGTTTCATGCTCAGTTTCATCCTTTAATTTCCTCCTGAGCTGTGATAGGGAGAGAGATCCAGCAGAAAAGACACGCCCCCTGAGCTGCAGCAGAAAATTCACTCACCTTGAACTGACATAAATCTAGCAAATTGGATTGAGAGATGAAGAGATGGAGTCTGGCAAGGAAACATGACAATAGCATACAGGTGGGGAGCAATGAATGAAGGTAAGAGGAGCAAAAATTGGCCCTGAACTGCCAAGTCCAACAAGACAGTAAAAAAAAAAATATCAAAACAGCAAACAGAAATTCACTCAGAATTGAGAAAGCTCGTTGGAAGAACCAGTGAAACGTTTTCAAGAAATCTACAGTACGTCCAGTTGCCTTGATTTATTATTTACAGAGATAGCAAACAGAAAGCTGCACTCACAACAAATACAACGACAATACAAACAACAGTGAGCTCATGGAACCACAGACCCACAGAAACAAAGCCAATGGGCTAGGATTCAAGACTCTGGAAACAGCTGTCCATAGCATTCACTGTACCCAACAAAGAGTAGCGATGGACAAACATTGGCCAGGACGGTTTGTGAACGCGATCACGCGAACGCGATCAAATGTTCGCGAACCGTGTGTTCGCAGCAGGCCCCATAGACTTTAATGGCAGGCGAACCTGAAAAACCTTCAGGTCATATTTTCAGCCACCAAATAATTACTAGAAGTGCACAAATAGTTCCACAACATGGACAGTGACAGACCAGATGTATTATTCAAATTTGCGATCTCCATTCATAATTTTTTTCAATGCAAAATAGGGGCCTGTCATTTTCAACATGACCCTGTGACAAAAGTCCCTATAGAAGAGCAGTATTCGTGGAAGAAGGTATATCACATCCCTGCCTCAATCAGTTTTTTTGGGGGGGCAACTGGTAATTCACACCATAGAAATTATTTGTTCCAATAGCGTTTGTCACTTTGTGTAGAAGAGGTCACGCAGCAAAACCAAAAAACAATTCTGCACCGATGTACCAGTACGTCATGTGTTTAAAATGCGATTGCGGCGCGGCGGGGGTTAATTGAAACAGGATCCTGTCACAACTCTTGGGGGGGTCATATGACCCCCCGCGTATCGGTGATCGCAGCAAACCTTAGGTCAATTCAGACCTGCGGTTTGCAGCGCTTTCTGCAGTTTCTGATAGGGACCGCGGGGATCAGAATCTTTAAAATGCCCAAAATAAAGATTTTTTCACCCCCCCCCCCCCCTGCACCCCTGAATGATTTTATGCCGGCAGTTGGTGCGCGATCCCCCGCCCGCCTCCTCTTGAATTTTCATTGGCGTTCAGTGGGTATACCAGAGTGTTAGCACATTGCTGACACTCTGGTATAAACAGCTTACATCTGTGCTGTGATGTCAGCCGTTTAACCCTTTCCATACCGCGGTCTGTACGGACCGCTGTATGGAAAAGGTTAACAGTCAGGGAGCTCCCTCTCCCATCAGGGGGCTGCTGTGCCTTTGCAGCCCCCAGACAGGATGGGGTCACAGAGGGAGGGAGCCCCCCTCCTTCCCCTTCCCCATCTGCTCAGTTGTGGCAGACAGGGAAGGTTCCCATGGCAACAGGCATCCTGCTGTTCATGGTGCTAAACAGATCTGTGCTAAAGGCATAGATCTGTTCAAACAGTGTAAGTAAAATACAGGACAATACACTATATGGTGTATTGCACTGTATTATACAGACATCAGACCCACTGGATCTTCAAGAACCAAGTGGGTCTGGGTCAAAACAATGTAAAAAAAAAGTGAAAAAAGTAAAGATAAAAAAAAACACACATTTATCACTGAATAAAAAAAAACTAACAAAAAAAACACCACACATATTAGATATTGCCGCGTCCGTAACGACCTGATGTATAAAATGGTCGTGTTACTTTCCCCGCACGCGATAAAAAAATAAATTAAAAAAACGATGAGGAAATTGAAATTTTGCCCACCTTACTTCCCAAAAAAGGTAATAAAAGTGATCAAAAAAGTCGCATGTACGCCAAAATAGTACCAATCAAACTATCATCTCATCCTGCAAAAATCATACCCAACCCAAGATAATCGCCCAAAAACTGAAAAAACTATGGCTCTTAGACTATGGAAACACTAAAACATGATTTTTTTTGTTTCAAAAATGAAATTATTGTGTATACTTACATAAATAAAAAAAGTATACATATTAGGTATCGCCACATCCGTATCGACCGGCTCTATAAAAATATCACATGACCTAACCTCTCAAGTGAACACCATAAAAAATAAAAATAGTGTAAAAAAAGCAATTTTTTGTCATCTTACGTCACAAAAAGTGTAATAGCAAACGATCAAAAAGTCATATGCACCCCAAAATAGTGCCAATCAAACTGTAATCTCATCCCACAAAAAATTAGACCCTAGCTAAGATAATCGCCCAACAACTGAAAAAACTATGTCTCTCAGACTATGGAGACACTAAAACATGATTTTTTTTGGTTTAAAAAATGAAATCATTGTCCTAGGCACAAATGTAGTATCGACAATTTGCCTAGAGAAGATCACTGTTCACTTAGAAATGCACTCGGTGGGCTGCGTTGATGCCCTCTGAGTACAAATGCTCTATTGATACCTTCTGAGCTAACTGCATACGTGTCTTAACATTTAGTGTATTTTATGACATGTGACATCTTGAATTTGACGTACTTCTGCTGTGTCTAGTTGATATACACTACATTGGCGGATATCTGCAGCAGTAATGCGTTAAGTTGGTTATTGTCCAAATTATTAAACTTGTCCCTTAACTCTCCCCCTACCTCTCTTTCCTCCTATTCTTCCCCCCGCCTCCCCTTCCTCCCAAGGCCCCCCCCCTTCTCTCCCTCCCCCCCTCCTTCTAACTGAGATTTGGACTGTATCTAACTGCTCAAAAGCATGATCTTTTAAATAATTGAAAGTTATTATAGCAGAGAATATGTCCGACATGTCATCCATGCCATAAGCACAGGTCTGCGGCACCTGATCAGGGATCGGTTTTGATCCTCTGTCCCCACATACCCCCTCTGTATGAAGGATAGCGACCAATACTTTGGCTGCTTCCATTTATGCAGAGACAGATGGTCCCAGCTACAAGAAACCACTAAAACAACAACTATTGGACCTATCTTTGTTTTACTGTTGAAAGTTACTGATTCTTCTGTTGCTCACTTTGTTTGCACTTTGTCGCAGATTGCACCAGGGATATACATATCTGAAGAAAATACAACCTCCTTGTCTCCACCGTCATGGCATCCATAACCACTACTTCCTTTAACATGAGAGGGTTCAACACACCTCAAAAGAGGTCTCAGGTAATCACTCTCTTGAGGAAGAACAAATCAGATATTTGCTTCCTTCAGGAGACTCACCTAAAAAATGATAAAATTCCAAAATTACCACAGTTTCACTACAACAATTGGTTTCATTCCACATACAGGAAAGCGGCTAGAGGAGTCAGTATAGCAATTGCCAAACATATACCATTTGATCATATTCTAACGCTAGCGGATACCGAAGCGAGATATATATTTGTGAAGGGCAAAATTGGTCACACTCTAGTATCACTAGCGAGTATTTATGCCCCAAACACTAACCAGTATCAATGGCTTAGTCGCACGCTGGTCAAATTCAGAGACTTTGCGGAAGGCTTAATATTAATAGGAGGTGACTTGAACATATCCCTTAACCCGTTTCTGGACACTTCCAAAGGTCTTTCAGCCATCTCACAGAAGAACTTGGGAAAGATACAACAATTGTAGTGTCCCACTAGGTAGGGGTGGGCACTACACGAGGGTTAATTGGTGTGCGCGTTACTCCTGCTCACAAGGAACAGAAATGTTATATTTAATTGTGCATTTAATGTATGTTCTAATGTGTTTTTATATGCAATGTACCCCTGTATGATGCAATAGCAGGCCTAGTTGGGTGTAGTTAGACATCCCAGACACTAGAGGGAGATAGGGAGCCCCTAGTATAAATGTCCAGGCCTAGACAGGGAGTGGGGGTGTGCAGAGTCAGGAGTCTGAGAAGACAGAGGTTAAAAAGCCTGCTCCTGACATGCAGCTGGATAGCCCTGGCTGCTAGTGATGTCCAGGAGGCTGTTGAGAAGCTCCAGCCTGCCTGAAAACAAGAGAGCCTAAGTTAGCTCTGAAGATACCCCAGTTGCAGGAACCAACCTCCTGGGAGAAACCTACAGTTATCCACCTATAGGAGAAGGCGACCCAGGGTAAGCTAAGTGACCCTGATGGGCAGAGGACCTTAGAAAAGTGTAGCAAGAATATAATACCTGAGGAAGAAAGTAACCAAGGATTTAAGCCACCTTTTTAGGCATCCGGGCCTTGGGAGATACAAAGCCAGAGCAGGAGTTCTAGAAGGGACACTGTACATTGATTCTGAGGAAAGGTACAACCTGCTGCTGAGTGCTTGTGAAGTTACCCTCTGCGTATCTTGCATGACTATTGCCTGCCATATTGTGAATAAGCCTACTTGTGGAACTGTGATGTAAAGACTGTACTACACCTACTGTGCAAAGTTGGGTTGTTCAGTAAAGTTACGTTTGGTTCACTGTATACTTGTGTACCTTCATCATTCCAACCACCAACCGGCGTGCCACCGTCCAAAGGCACTGGCGCCACGAATACAACAGGGACCTTGCCCCAGGCACACAAAATACCTGTAACATCCAGGGCACCTCATCCACCATCTGGCCTGGTCCCTATCTACAGAGCGTGCCCCAGAGGAACCGTGTCTACCTCTCCTTCACTGCCACGCGCCTGCCCAGGGTTCTTCAAATATAGTGAGTACCCTCGATTGCCCATAACCGTGATCTCACTTCGTCATACCCTGCAGGTCTGGCGTGTTGCACAATTGTTATCCAGGAATCAGTTAACGGATACTTGGAGAACCCTTAACCCCTCATCTAAAGATTTCTCTCACTACTCACAAGCCCATCACTCCTTTCAGAGGATAGATTATATATTTATCTCCAAAAACCATCTGATGTCCCTTGAGAGAGCGAGCATAGGATCAATAACGATCTCGGATCATGCCCCAATCTCGGCGTCTGTGACCCTCTCCTCTCTCCCTGTGCGAGAATGGTCGTGGAGGTTGAATGAAATCTTACTTGACTCAGCCCAATCAGTAACAGACTTTACACACAAGTTAAATCTATACTTCCAAGAAAATAGCCCTACAGATACCTCCCAGACCACAGTTTGGGAGGCTCATAAAGCCTTCATCAGAGGGGAATTTGTGGCGTTGGGCACCAGGGTCAAAAAAAATAGACAAAAAACCCTAAACTCCCTACTTGCGCAAATCGCAGCGCTGGAACGAATCCAAAAAAAATCCAAAGCGAGGATCATGCAGGATGACCTTGCTGACCTTCGCCGCAAACTGAAAGAACATCTCAATTTCAAATGTGCTAAAGCTTACCAATATGCACAATTCAAACACTATGCACACGGAGACAGGGGCAGTAAACTGACTACCCACTTAATAAAGAAGAGGAAGGACTCCCAATTCATTAATTCCATTAAAACTCACACTGGCACTATAACCTGTGACACTAAAGAAATAGCAGCTGAATTCAGCCATTTTTATGGCCAATTATATAATATCACCTCAGACACTTCAAAACTCATTGATGAACAATTAGTGGATGAGTTTTTGGCTAAACTTAACCTACCCACTATTTCCAAGGAAGACTACTCAACCCTATTAGCACCTATTGATAGCAAAGAAATTCTAGATATAGTTAAGTCCCTTCCTAACGGAAAAGCCCCTGGGCCAGACAGGCTACCGGCGGGTTACTACAAAAAATTCCTCCCAACACTTCTCCCCCATATCACAGCGTGGTGCCAGTCTATGATGACAGGTACTCTCCCCCCAAGGCAAACTTTAGAAGCTACCATTACGGTGATAGCAAAGGAGGGCAAAGATAAAAATGAGTGCGGTAGCTACAGACCAATCTCTCTTCTTAACTTAGATGTTAAGATATGGGCGAAGATCCTTGCAAACAGATTGAATAAAATAGTCCCAAAAATTGTGCACCCAGATCAAGCCGGTTTTGTAGCAGGTAGAGAGGGCAATTTCCACTCTTGTAGAGTCCTTCACGCGGTCAAACTCGCAATGGATAAAAAACTCCCTCTTATCCTTCTAAGCACAGATGCCGAGAAGGCATTCGACCGGGTTAGCTGGTTATACATGCAAAGGACTCTGCACAGATTTGGTGTACCACAATCTTTCATTGCCGCAATTATGTCCCTTTACCATCAGCCCAGTGCTAGAGTGAGGGTCAACGGCACTTTATCTACACCTTTTAACATAAATAATGGCACACGCCAAGGGTGTCCGTTGTCCCCCACTCTATTCATCATCACTATGGAAACACTGTTGCAGGCGATAAGAGAAGATCCAAGGAAAACTACCCAAGCCGAACATAAATGTGCCGCCTTCGCAGACGATCTTTTGCTCATGATATCTAACCCATCCCAAGCGTTCCCCCCCCCCCCCCTCTAATGGCCTTATTTGAACAATTTGGAACACTTTCAAACTTTAAAATTAATTACTCCAAATCAGAAGCCCTCAACATAACTACCCCTACTTCTCAAGTTAATAGGCTGCGCACCTCCTACCCATTTACTTGGCAACAAGAAAAAATTAAATACCTAGGCATCTATCTCACAAATTCTCCGTTGAAGTTATATTCTATAAACTATGTCCCTCTTCTGAAAAAGATCAAAGATCAGCTAAACTCCCTGTCCCTTCCATATATCTCTTGGCTTGGCAGAAAAAATCTTCTGCAGGCTTATATTATGCCCCAACTTTTATACCTCTTACAAATGGTTCCTATCCATTTGCCGAACTCCTTCTTCAAAACAATTAGGCAACTATTCGCTTCGTTCCTGTGGAAAAACAAAAAACCACGTATAGCTTATAATAAACTAATAAGAAATCGTATACATGGTGGTATGGGTCTTCCCGACCCCCAGTCATATTATAAGGCAATCCAACTAAAAAGATGGCTGCAATTGTGCATCCCTCGCTTTCGAATATTGGGATCAGACATAGAGCTAAGCACACTAAACAACTGCCAATTGGCAGGAGTATGGGGAGTTCGGAAACCTTACCCCCCCCTTTAGGAGGCTTGACGAAAGGAGTCTATTCGGTGTTTAGCACCGAATCTAACCACTCACCTCTTCTCTCAACCCCTTCCGTTCTCATACCTGCCTCACTCTGCCCATTCCTGATACTTTCTAATACTACTAACCCTGCAGAGCTCTGGAACACACTTAAAGACTTAAATATCAGAGACCTTTTAGAACACACAAAATCAGAGTCTGAACTAGAAACATTCTTATCCCAGCACTGGAAACACCTTACTTTTCTAGACAAAAAAGCTTTCACAAACGTCTGCCTTAAAATCCAAGATAAGTATGTGTCTGTTGATGGATCTACATGGTTTGAACAATTGATCCTAAAACGCTCCTCACTTGAACATATAATCTCTGATATCTACAAAAGTCTAGTGGGGTCATCAAAAATAATCAAACCAGATTATGCTATCCAGTGGGAAGAGGATTTGGGAGTGTCTTTTAGCCCTGCAGACATTGACCTTATACACCTAAGATCACACCGTTTCTCGAGATGTGTAAAAATGCAGGAACATTCATACAAAGTGATGCTTAGATGGTACAATGACCCTGGTAAACTCTATAGAATGGGCTTATCACCGTCAGATATTTGCTGGCGCTGCTCTCAAGGCAAAGGCACACTCGGCCACATTTTCTGGTCCTGTCCACTGATTACCTGTTACTGGTCTCAGATAGAGAAAGAGATTAACAAGATCTGCAATTCTTCCATCCAGCTCTCCGCAAGCTCAGTTCTATTGTGGCTGCCATCTAAAGGCTAGATTGCTCATCCCGCTATTATGGCTTAGTCCAGACCCCCCCACCATCACCCAATGGATAGCGAAAGTTGACCAATTATACCTTATGGAAGAACTTAACAGCTGGGCCAATAGATCTCATGCCAAGTTCCTAAAATTGTGGACCCCGTGGAAGACAGCCAGAGACAACTAGCTCCGCCAAGAGCTCTTTATAATGCGCTGCTCACTTCAGTCGTCCAATCAATACAATCTGGCTCTTCCGCTTTGACATGGTCACAGTTTATGGACAATTATGTCTCGTAAGGGGATCATTGGTGGTTGAACCCTATACTGATATACTGATGTGTTTGCCATGACGGTGGAACCCCCTACTATATAGGAATAACCGGTTTCTCAGTAGCTACTCATAACTCATATCCCATCGAGATGAGACAAACGTCTTAATTAATCAAGCTATGCGATACTAGTGCGGTTCGGAGGTAGTTCTAAACCTCCACCTGTTGGTTTAATGTCTGTGTACTAATACCTTTCTACATAGTCAGAGTATTTAATTTTCTCGGAGATCAAGTTTACCAGTTTGACTGATCATCAGGACGGATGCATATGATTAAAATATGATCGGACCCTGGGCTCCATGAACCTTAACTAAGCATATCTGGTTGTACTTTACTCAAACATGTTCGCCTGCTTCGTAACTACCCTTGTAATGAGCAACTGTTGTTGAGCTGGCCTTTATCTGTATCTGTATGATGCCTGTATGATGTCAATACATGCTGATGACTTTATTGTAAAATCAATAAACAGATATTTGTTAAAAAAAAAAATGAAATCATTGTGTAAAACTTACATAAATAAAAAAATTGCATACATATTAGGTATCGCCGCGTCCGTGACAACCTGCTCTATAAAAGTACCACATGATCTAACCTGTCAGATGAATGTTGAAAATAACAACAACAAAAACGGTGCCAAAAAAGCTATTTCTTGTTACCTTGCCTCACAAAAAGTGTAATATAGAGCAACCAAAAATCATATGTACCCTAAACTAGTACCAACAAAACTTCCACCCTATCCCGTAGTTTCTAAAATGGGGTCACTTTTTTGGAGTTTCTACTCTAGGGGTGCATCAGGGGGGCTTCAAATGGGACATGGTGTCAAAAAAACCAGTCCAGCAAAATCTGCCTTCCAAAAACCATACGGCACACCTTTCCCTCTACGCCCTACTGTGTGCCTGTACAGTAGTTTACGGACACATATGGGGTTATTCTGCAAACTACAGAATCGGAGCAATAAACATAGCATTTTGTTTGGCTGTTAACCCTTGCTTTGTTACTGGAAAAAATTGATTAAAATGGAAAATTTGCCAAAAAATTGAAATTCTCAAATTTCATCTCCATTTGCAAATAACTCTTGTGCAACACCTAAAGGGTTAACAATGTTTGCAAAATCAGTTTTGAATACCTTGAGGAGTGTAGTTTCTTAGATGGGGTCACTATTATGGAGTTTGTACTCTAGGGGTGCATCAGGGGGGCTTCAAATGGGACATGGTGTAAATAAACCAGTCCAGCAAAATCTGCCTTCCAAAAACCATACGGCGCACCTTTCCCTCTACACCCTACTGTGTGCCAGTACACAAAATGCAAGATTTTATGCTATTCAAAAATGCTTTTACTGTGTAAAACTTACCAAAAATAAAAATAGACACATTGAGTATTGCCGCATCCATAACAAAATGTTCTTTAAATATATCACATCATATGCCCCCTCAGGTGAATGCTGCCAAAACACCCTTATTTTTTTTCCTTGCATCGCGAAAAGTATACCAAGTGATCAAAAAGTTGTATGTACGACAAAATGGTATTAATCAAACCATCATTTCATCCCACAAAAAATGAGATCCTACCTAAGACAATTGCCAGAAAAATAAAAAAAATATATGACTTTCAGGACCTGGCAACACAAAAACAAGATTTTATGCTATTCAAAAATGCTTTCACTGTGTAAAACTTAACAAAAATAAAAATAATAGATATTAGGTATCGCCGCGTCAGTAACAACCTGCTCTATAAAAATATGACACAATATACCCTGTCAGGTAAACGCTGTAAAAATAAAATAAATACAAACTATTTTAGAATAGTCATATTTTTGTCTTACAAAATGCACAAAATGCATAATATCGAGTGATCAAAAAGTCATGTATACCCCAAAATGGTAGCAATAAAAACTTTACCTAATCCCATAAAAAATTAACCCCCACAAAATATAATCATTTAAAAATTATAAAACCAATGTCACCCGTAAACCAATCCATCAAAATCTGCACTGCAAAAGCCATATGGCACTCCTTCCTTTCTGAGTCCTGCCATGTTCCCCTACAGCAGTTTACCACCACATATGGGGTGTTGCCGTATTCAGGATAAAATGGGCAACAAATTATGGGGTGCTTTGTCCTGTTACCCCTTGTGAAAATAAAAAATTTGGGGCTAAAGCAACATTTTATTGGAAACTTTTCATTTTCATAGCCAAGTGTTTCCAAATTAAAACGCTAATGGGGTCAAAGTGCTCAGTACACCCCTTAATATATTTTTTAAGGGGTTTAGTTTCCAAAATGTGGTCACTTTTTGAGGGTTTTCACTGTAGGGATACGCCAGGGTCTCTTCAAATACAAAATGGTGCCCAAAAACCATTCCAGAAAAATCTGCCTCCAAAAACCAAATGGCGCTCCTTTCCTTCTGACCACTGCCATGTGCCCCGACAGCAGTTTACTACCACATATGGGGTATTTCTGTAAAGTACAGAATCAGAGTAATGTATATTGAGGTTTATTTTGCTGTTAACCCTTTTGAAATTTCACCTCCAATTTCCTTTAATTCTTGTGGAACACCTCAAGTGTTAACAAAATTTGTAACACCAGTTTTGAATAATTTGTGGGGGGTTGTTTCTAAAATGGGGTAATTTATGGGTAGTTTCCATTACGTAAGCCCTCAAAATCTGAATTGGTGCTTAAAAAAATGGTTTTGGAAATTTTGTTGAAAAATAAAAAAATTGCTTATAAAATTCTAAGCCTATTCGAACAAAATAGTTATTATTTTCCATATGTCAACTTTATGCTGGCATCATTTTGTAAATGTCATTTAATGTTTTTAGGACGTTAGAGTCCTAAAAACATTAAATGACATTTACAAAATGATGCCAGCATAAAGTTGACATATGGAAAATAATAACAATTTTGTTAGGTATCACTATCTGCCATAAAAGCAGAGAAATTCTTATTGAATTTTTAAAATTTTCTATAATTTTGGGATTTTTTTATGAATAAAGGTAAAATAGATTGACTCAAATTTATCATTAACATGAAGTACAGTGTGTCACGAGAAAACAATCTCAGAATGGCTTGAATAAGAAAAAAACGTTCCAAAGCTATTGCCACATGTCAGATTTGCACAAATTGGCCTGGAATTAAGGGGAAAAGTGGCTCTGTACTGAAGGGGTTAATCTTAAACCACAAAGCCTTACATGCACCACAATTATTTACTCTCTGCTGTTGCACAAGGGCTTTCTACCCTTTATTAGACTGCATGCAAAGGACAGGCCTAAGAAATTTCATGGATCACAATTATGATGTACTCGTCTTGCGAAAGCTCGAGATATATATATTAAACATATCCATAGGCCCCCTTTCACCCAAAACAGTGTCCTATTAGCATCCATCAGGTTAATATTCTTTGGTAGGCCCTTTTATTTCTATATAGTATTAAGTTAAAAACTACACTATACTATACAGAAGCATCTAGTAAAAAAAAAAAAATTGGTTATAATGAGCGATGTATACAGTGGCGTATGTCCGAGGCATTTGTCGGCAGCCTAGCGTGGGGGAGCCATGAGGAGGAGACCTATGTACCTATAATATATACTTTGCTTGCATTGGGTCCCTCTGCTGTTCATGTCAATTCCTTTGTGGAAGACAAATGTTCTTTGACCTTTCAGTTTCTGGCAGGAGCTTGACTTTAATTGCCAGATCTGCTGGTATGTTTTCCTTTTTACATAGCAGGTTTTATTCAACCAATATTAATAAATACAAACACAAAAATAAAAGAAGTGAAGCATAAAGCAATAACCTATCTGCTTTAAAACTGAACTGTTAATCTTTCGCTTGCCAGAGTGATTTACTCCAGGGTAAAGATTTATGCTCTGAAATTAATTTGCTCCAGATGCTCTTTCAAATTGCACAAAGATGAGGCAGCGACATGCACCAAATAAACCAAAATGCTTTACTATAAGACTAGACCTATTCATGATAAAAAAAATTAAAATAAAAAAAATGACTTCAAAATAACGATAGCAGCAGATCTGAGACGAGAGAACACAATCAGTAACAATGCACATCCTTAAAATAAAGTCTTAGGATTTCCTTCCTGTCGTTGGCTTGTAAAGGTGCAGATAATGTACCTCGAGCTGCAGGAATTAATAGAAATTCACTTTATCTTTTGAAAGCCTTTTTTTCCTTTTGAGAAATGTGTGTCTCTGTGCAATTCTGCAGATGACAAGCCATCACCTTTATTTGTCAGGTAGATTATCACCTGTGAATAATGTGCCTGTACATTCAGTGATGGATCATGCAAAAAGGAGACGATGACAGAACCAATGAAAAGTAGAAGAAATGAGTTCTGTGACTCAATATAGCACATGATAGGCATTTGCCAAAAGTAACGGCAACGAAAGAAGAATTCACTAAATATAGAGCATAATCTGCCTACCTCGTATTATTCACGTCATAAGGTAAATTAACCATATTATAAAAATTTAAATACCACTTATTATAGCAAGTGTTTTGCTATACAGATTAACACTGTGCAGACTTAATCGTGCCTCATTGCTTCATGCATTAAATGACATTTTCAGCAGGATGACTAATTTTTCTTTTTCTTCAGGTTTAGAAGTTTACAAATTTTCTTTTTTTTAGAATTGTATGTCCATACAGAGCTTAAATGGGTCACCCACCCTTTTTGGCATTTTTCCTTTGGATAGGTCATCACCATCTGATTGATGGGGATATGACATCCGAGACCCCCACTGATCAGTTCTTTGAGAAGGAAGAGGCACTCACAGTAGCACCCCAGCCTTCCCACTGCTTCCTGTAGGCCAGTGACATTGCCTGTTGTTAAAAGAAGGGGATGCTACACAATAGTAGACATGGCTCTGTCCCAATTTTTGGGGTATGCGTTGCTAAAATCCATTTCTAAATTCATATATTTTTTCATGAAATGGTAAAATGTATCACTTTCAACATATGATATGTGTTCTATGTAGAGATGAGAGAATTCATATTAAACATAGTAACATAGTATATAAGGCCGAAAAAAGACATTTGTCCATCCAGTTCGGCCTGTTATCCTGCAAGTTGATCCAGAGGAAGGCAAAAAAAAAACTGTGAGGTAGAAGCCAATTTTTCCCACTTTTTGCCACTCCTTCCCGACTCCAATCAGGCAATCAGAATAACTTCCTGGATCAACGACCCCTCTCTAGTAGCTATAGCCTGTAATATTACTACACTCCAGTTTGGAGCATTTCCACCCATTTAGGCCATTTTTCAGTGAGTTTTTGTCTTTATGTGTATGGATTGTGCCACTTGATTTTGTTGGTAACATTCTTTTGCACCTGGTAGCTTCTGTGTCACATGGTCTGTTGTGGGTGCGGCTTCTGTGTCACATGGTCTGTTGTGGGTGCGCCTCACAGCTTTATTCTACCTCACAGTGCATTGGTGATTCCACTATGGAGGCATGTGAGAGTCTGGCTGTGAGTTAATTTCTAGCACTGTTCAGACCCTGTTCACACACCACAGGTGTTTTAGTGGTAGGACCCCATGCGTGCTGAGACACAGTGACGTGGTGTATGAGGGGCTCCGATGTATTCCTGACTGAAAGATATTGGCAAAGTTCTCAGCTTTTAACATCGGCCTGAGGAATTAACTAGTATTGTCAGTTGCGTATCATTTTGGTGCATTTTCTGCAGTGATTTGTTTCCAGAAATACATCCAGGCCCAGCTTGAACTCTTTTAGTGAACTTACCATCACCACCTCCTCAGGCAGAGAGTTCCATAGTCTCACTGCTCTTACCGTAAAGAATCCTCTTCTATGTTTGTGTACAAACCTTCTTTCCTCCAGATGCAGAGGATGTTCCCTCGTCACAGTCACAGTCCTGGGGATAAATAGATGATGGGAGAGATCTCTGTACTGACCCCTGATATATTTATACATACTAATTAGATCTTCCCTCAGTCATCTTTTTTTTAAAGTGAATAACCCTAATGTTGATAATCTTTCAGGGTACTGTAGTCCCCCCATTCCAGTTATTACTTTAGTAGCCCTCCTCTGTACCCTCTCGAGCTCTGCTATGTCTGCCTTGTTTACAGAAGCCCAGAACTGTACACAGTACTCCATGTGTGGTCTGACTAGTAATTTGTAAAGTGGTAGGACTATGTTCTCATCACGGGGATCTATGCCCATTTTTATGCAACCCATTATCTTATTCGCCTTGGCAGCAGCTGCCTGACACTGTTTTTTATAGCTTAGTTTGCTTTTCACAAAAATTCCTAGGTCCTTTTCCATGCTAGTGTTACCCCGTTTTTTACCATTTAGTATGTATGGGTGACTTGCATTATTCCTTCCCATGTGCATAACCTTACATTTGTCAGTGTTAAACCTCATCTGCCACTTATGTGCCAAAGCCTTCAATCTATCCAGATAAATCTGTAGCAGTATACTGTCGTCCTCCGTGTCAATTACTTTACACAGTTTAGTGGCATCTGCAAAAATTGATACTTTACTATGCAAGCCTTCTACAAGATCATTAATAAATATATTGAAGAGAATAGGGCCCAATACTGATAATGACCCCTGAGGTACCCCACTAGTGACAGTGACCCAATCTGAGTATGTACCGTTAATAACCACCCTCTGTTTTCTATCACCGAGCCAGTTACTTACCAACATACAGACATTTTCTCCCAGTCCAAGCATTCTCATTTTATATACTAACCTTTTATGCGGTACAGTGTCAAATACCTTTGAGAAGTCCAGATATACGACATCCATTGATTTGCCTCTGTCAAGTCTAGAACTTACCTACTTATAGAAATTGATTAAATTAGTTTGACACGACCGATCCCTCATAAACCCATGCTGATATGGCGTTATTTGCTTATTTTCATTGATGTACTCCAAGATAACATCTGTTAGAAAACCTTCAAACGGTTTACCCACGACAGATGTTAATCTTACCGGCCTATAGTTTCCGGGCCCTGCTTTTGGACTCTTTTTAAATATTGGCACTACATTTGCTATGCGCCAATCCTGTGGAACACTCCCTGTCAGTATAGAGTCCTTAAATATCAGAAATAAGGGTCTGGCTATGACATTACTTAATTCACTAAGGATACAGGGGTGTATGCCATCTGTTTCTGGCGATTTGTCTATTTTACAACGCCGCTGTACTTCTTCCTGGGTCAGACAGGACACTTTTAATGGGGAATTAACTTTTACATTCTGCATTTCATCTCAGTTTATTTTCTTCAGTGAATACAGTGTATAAAAAAAAATATTTAATAGCTTTGCTTTCTCCTCATCGCTCTCTGCAACTTCCCCTTCATTACTTTGTAGAGGGCCGACACCTTCAGATTTATACTTTTTACCATTTGTATAATTTAAAAACATTTAGGGTTAGTTTTGCTCTCTTTGGCAATTAATCTCTGGGTCTCAAGTTTGGCTGCTTTTATTTTTTTTTTTACATATTCGATTTTTTTCCTTGCTTACTCGCTTCCCTCCTTTTTTAGTGATTTAGATGCTTTCTTTTTGTCATTTATTGCTTTCTCTACAGTTCTATTTATCCATATTTTGTTCTTGTTCCTTAACCTTTTATTCCCATAAGGTATGTACCTCTCACAATTAGATTTTAGGATGCTTTTAAAAATATCCCATTTTGTGGCTGTATTTTTATTTTTGAGGACTTTGTCCCAGTTAGTTAGGCCTATGGCCTCTCTTAGTTGGCTAAATTTAGCTTTTTTGAAGTTTGGTATTTTTGTTCCTCCCTGAAGAAACACTCTTTTGAATGATAATTGGAAGGTTATTACTTTATGGTCACTATTTCCCAGGTGTCCCCCGACCTGCACATCTGTTGTTTTGTCAGGTCTATTGGTTAATACCAAGTCCAGTATGGCCGTCCCTCTAGTCGGGTCCTGAACCAGTTGGGAAAGGTAATTGTCTTTGGTTATTGCCAAGAACCTGTTTTCTTTATGAGATATACAAGTTTCAGTTTCCCGGTCTATATCTGGGTAGTTGAAGTCCCCCATAATAACCACCTCCCTATGATTTACGGCCTCATCTATCTCGTTTAGTAGCAGATTTTCTGTGGACTCTGGTATATTAGGTGGTTTATAAAACACTCCTATTAGTACAAACCGGATTCCCAAAAAGTTGGGACACTATACAAATCGTGAATAAAAACTGAATGCAATGATGTGGAGGTGCCAACTTGTAATATTTTATTCAGAATAGAACATAAATCACGGAACAAAAGTTTAAACTGAGAAAATTTACCATTTTAAGGGAAAAATATGTTGAATCAGAATTTCATGGTGTCAACAAATCCCCAAAAAGTTGGGACAAGGCCATTTTCACCATTGTGTGGCATCTCCCCTTCTTCTTACAACACTCAACAGACGTCTGGGGACCGAGGAGACCAGTTTCTCAAGTTTAGAAATAGGAATGCTCTCCCATTCTTGTCTAATACAGGCCTCTAACTGTTCAATCGTCTTGGGCCTTCTTTGTTGCACCTTCCTCTTTATGATGCGCCAAATGTTCTCTATAGGTGAAAGATCTGGACTGCAGACTGGCCATTTCAGTACCCGGACCCTTCTCCTACGCAGCCATGATGTTGTGATTGATGCAGAATGTGGTCTGGCATTATCTTGTTTAAAAATTCAGGGTCTTCCCTGAAAGAGATGATGTCTGGATGAGAGCATATGTTGTTCTAGAACCTGAATATATTTTTCTGCATTGATGGTGCCTTTCCAGACATGCAAGCTGCCCATGCCACACGCACTCATGCAACCCCATACCATCAGAGATGCAGGCTTCTGAACTGAGCGTTGATAACAACTTGGGTTGTCCTTGTCCTCTTTGGTCTGGATTACATGGCGTCCCAGATTTCCAAAAATAACTTTGAATCGTGACTCGTCTGACCACAGAACAGTCTTCCATTTTGCCAAACTCCATTTTAAATGATCCCTGGCCTAGTGAAAACGCCTGAGCTTGTGGATCTTGCTTAGAAATGGCTTCTTCTTTGCACTGTAGAGTTTCAGCTGGCAACGGCGGATGGCACGGTGGATTGTATTCACTGACAATGGTTTCTGGAAGTATTCCTGAGCCCATTCTGTGATTTCCTTTACAGTAGCATTCCTGTTTGTGGTGCAGTGTCGTTTAAGGGCCCGGAGATCACGGGCATCCAGTATGGTTTTACGGCCTTGACCCTTACGCACAGAGATTGTTCCAGATTCTCTGAATCTTCGGATGATGTTATGCACAGTTGATGATGATAGATGCAAAGTCTTAGCAATTTTTCGCTGGGTAACACCTTTCTGATATTGCTCCACTATATTTCTGTGCAACATTGTGGGAATTGGTGATCCTCTACCCATCTTGGCTTCTGAGAGACACTGCCACTCTGAGAAGCTCTTTTTATACCCAATCATGTTGCCAATTGACCTAATTAGTGTTAATTGGTCTTCCGGCTCTTCGTTATGCTCAAATTTACTTTTTCCAGCCTCTTATTGCTACTTGTCCCAACTTTTTGGGGATTTGTTGACACCGTGAAAATTTGAATCAACGTATTTTTCCTTTAAAATGATACATTTACTCGGATTAAACGTTTGATCTGTCATCTACGTTCTATTACAAATAAAATATTGACATTTGCCATCTCCACATCATTGCATTCAGTTTTTATTCACAATTTGTTTAGTGTCCCAACTTTTTTGGAATCCAGTTTGTAATTAATTTTTGTTTTTGCCTCCATGGAATTCTATCCACATGTTCATGTCCCTCACTTATATCTTCCCGGAATGTGGGCTTTAGACAGGACTTTACATAAACAGACTGTAACCCTGTACATTAACCGCCCAGTCATAGCTATATCCAGGATTATATCTCAGTTATTCCCACTATGTCATAGTCCTCCTCACACATCACTAATTCCAGTTCCCCAGTTTTATTAGTCAGGCTTCTGGCATTAATATACGTGCATTTAAGAGGTTTATGTATATTTTGTACCCTACACTTTTCCTTCTGAGCTGTTTTAGTCCCTCCTTCCATTCCTCCCCCAGTCCCATTACCTTGCCCCCGGTCTCTATCTATCTGCTCTATATTCCCATCCTCTAACATAATTACCCTCCCCAGTCCCTAGTTTAAACACTCCTCCAACCTTCTAGCCATCTTCTCCTCCAACACAGCTGCTCCTCCCCATTGAGGTGCAGCCCATCCCTATGATAGAGCCTGTAGCCGACAGAGAAGTCATCCCACTTCTCCAGAAACCCAAACCTCTCATTCCTACACAAGTTCTTGAGCCACTTGTTAACCTCCCTAATCTCCTGCTGCCTTTCTTGTGTGGCTCATGGTATTGGTAGTATTTAGGAAAATACTACCTTTGAGGTCCTCGCCCTAAGCTTTTGAACCAAATCCCTAAAATAATTTTTAAGGACTCTCCACCTACCTCTAACTTTGTCACTATAAAAATTTAAAATTTTTCCAAACCCATTCTTTCACACAACAGTGAATTAGGGTTTGGCTACATGGCAACAAAAAAGGGTATAGTTACATGGTGACATTTCATATAATGTATTTCAATGGTGTCGCAATTAGGGATGAGCGAACTCGAACTGTATAGTTCGGGTTCGTACCGAATTTTGGGGTGTCCGTGACACGGACCCGAACCCGGACATTTTCGTAAAAGTCCGGGATCGGGTTCGGTGTTCGTCGCTTTCTTGGCGCTTTTTGAAAGGCTGCAAAGCAGCCAATCAACATGCGTCATACTACTTGCCCCAAGAGGCCATCACAGCCATGCCTACTATTGGCATGGCTGTGATTGGCCAGAGCACCATGTGACCCAGCCTCTATTTAAGCTGGAGTCACATAGCGCCGCCCGTCACTCTGCTCTGATTAGCGTAGGGAGAGGTTGCGGCTGCAACAGCAGAGGCCAGGTACAAATGTGGCCAGCCAGGGCCCACTACTGGAGGATGAGGAGGACGAGGATGAGGAGGAGGTGGAGGAGGATGAGAATGAAGCATGGTCACAGCGGGGTGGCACCCAACGCAGCTCAGGCCCATCACTGGTGCGTGGCTGGTGGGAAAGGCAGGACGATGACGATACGCCTCCCACAGAGGACAGCTTGTCCTTACCCCTGGGCAGCCTGGCACAAATGAGCGACTACATGCTGCAGTGCCTGCGCAACGACAGCAGAGTTGCCCACATTTTAACGTGTGCGGACTACTGGGTTGCCACCCTGCTGGATCCACGGTACAAAGACAATGTGCCCACCTTACTTCCTGCCCTGGAGCGTCATAGGAAGATGCGCGAGTACAAGCGCACGTTGGTAGACGCGCTACTGAGAGCATTCCCAAATGTCACAGGGGAACAAGTGGAAGCCCAAGGCCAAGGCAGAGGAGGAGCAAGAGGTCGCCAAGGCAGCTGTGTCACGGCCAGCTCCTCTGAGGGCAGGGTTAGCATGGCAGAGATGTGGAAAAGTTTTGTCAACACGCCACAGCTAACTGCACCACCACCTGATACGCAACGTGTTAGCAGGAGGCAACATTTCAACAACATGGTGGAACAGTACGTGTGCACACCCCTCCACGTACTGACTGATGGTTCGGCCCCATTCAACTTCTGGGTCTCTAAATTGTCCACGTGGCCAGAGCTAGCCTTTTATGCCTTGGAGGTGCTGGCCTGCCCGGCGGCCAGCGTTTTGTCTGAACGTGTATTCAGCACGGCAGGGGGCGTCATTACAGACAAACGCAGCCGCCTGTCTACAGCCAATGTGGACAAGCTGACGTTCATAAAAATGAACCAGGCATGGATCCCACAGGACCTGTCCATCCCTTGTGCAGATTAGACATTAACTACCTCCCCTTAACCATATATTATTGTACTCCAGGGCACTTCCTGATTCAATCCTATTTTTATTTTCATTTTACCATTATATTGCGAGGCTACCCAAAGTTGAATGAACCTCTCCTCTGCCTGGGTGCCGGGGCCTAAATATATGCCAATGGACTGTTCCAATGTTGGGTGACGTGAAGCCTGATTCTCTGCTATGACATGCAGACTGATTCTCTGCTGACATGAAGACAGATTCTCTGTTACGGGACCTCTCTCCTCTGCCTGTGTGCTGGGCCTAAATATATGCCAATGGACTGTTGCAGTGGTGGCTGACGTGAAGCCTGATTCTCTGCTATGACATGCAGACTGATTCTCTGCTGACATGAAGCCAGAGTCTCTGTTATGGGACCTCTCTCCTCTGCCTGGGTGCTGGGCCTAAATATATGCCAATGGACTGTTGCAGTGGTGGCTGACGTGAAGCCTGATTCTCTGCTATGACATGCAGACTGATTCTCTGCTGACATGAAGCCAGATTCTCTGTTACGGGACCTCTCTCCTCTGCCTGGGTGCTGGGCCTAAATATCTGACAATGGACTGTTGCAGTGGTGGCTGACGTGAAGCCTGATTCTCTGCTATGACATGCAGACTAATTCTCTGCTGACATGAAGACAGATTCTCTGTTACGGGACCTCTCTCCTCTGCCTGGGTGCCGGGGCCTGAATATCTGACAATGGACTGTTGCAGTGGTGGCTGACGTGAAGCCAGATTCTCTGCTATGGGACCTCTCTCCAATTGATATTGGTTAATTTTTATTTATTTAATTTTTATTTTAATTCATTTCCCTATCCACATTTGTTTGCAGGGGATTTACCTACATGTTGCTGCCTTTGGCAGCCCTCTAGCTCTTTCCTGGGCTGTTTTACAGCCTTTTTAGTGCTGAAAAGTTCGGGTCCCCATTGACTTCAATGGGGTTCGGGTTCGGCACGAAGTTCGGATCGGGTTCGGATCCCGAACCCGAACATTTCCGGGAAGTTCGGCCGAACTTCTCGAACCCGAACATCCAGATGTCCGCTCAACTCTAGTCGCAATGCAATATGCAGCAGGCTGTGAATGCAACGTGACAATCGCAAACAAAATCCGACTTGGATTGATTTTTTGCGACTAGCATTGCAGTCATAGCATGTCGCATGTCACATTGGGACACCATGGAAATACATTATAGAAAAAGGCATGCAGCTTTCTTGATAAGTGACCAGTGTCGCCATGTAGTCGTTCCCTTATGGACTTGTGGTGTCTGAGTTCTCCAGATTTTAATAGGTTTATTCCATGATTAGGACCAAACACTCACATTGAAGTCTTTGAGTCCTTTAAAAGCACTGACAAAACACAGATGTTCTGTCAGTGTTTTTAAGCCTAGCAGCATCCAGGAATACGGATGACACACAGAGGGCAAAAGCCAGACACATGGACCAAACATGGATTCTTAACGGACATTTTCACGGATGTCATCACAGATATATGAAAGAGGCCTTTGACTGGCCTAAGGTACCCAGGTATTGATAAGCTCATATACTGCACCCTAATGCCTGCGTGTAATGTTTTTTTTCTGGCTGAATCCTGACATATTTACCAGGTAGCAGACAGATCTCCCCCAGATCCCATTATAGTCAATGGGGCAAGCAGGCATTACAGTTACATCCGGCAATGCCGAATACAGAGAGCTCCGTCAGGAACTAATAAAACTAGCCTAAATCTGCAAAAAATTGTCTTTGACCTTACCTGTTGCATTCTGTATCTAGATGAATACTGCCATGTGCAGAGGCTGGGTATGAAGCTAAGTCTAGTTACATACCTGTGACTGCCTCTCCGGCAGACTCTTCTATGATGCAGTTCTTTGGATCCAGCATTGCCGGATACTGCCATCTGCCCACCAGAGCCCATTGACTATAATAAGGGTCCAGCAGAGATCTGGCTGCTGCACGGCAAATATGCAGAGAATTCACCGGACAAGAACCGCTAGACACAGAGCGGTTTTTGTACAGCTGATCCCTGGCATTCTCTGCTGGAACGGCCAGAACACCCAGCTGCAGATGTGAAAGTACCCTAAGAGAGGTAGTACATTTTATTGATTTAACCTACCTACAGGATCAAACATAGTTTTTATTGAACGGTTTATGTGTATGTTGCTACTTTATGGAGACAGTGAAATGACATTCCCCATTACAAGAACTCTTTGGGAATTTACTAATATTTACCTTAGTTAAAACCTAATATTTCTGATGGTTTGGAATGGTACAGGGGTTAACAGAGGTTGCTATGGGCAGGAAAGTGTAATTGCCTTAACAGGCATCAGAAATTCCAGAGTTTTTTTTATACAGTTCTTGAAATTCCCCTTCTACACTTCACCAAGTCAATGGGGGAAATTTATCACCCCCCCCCCCCCACACACACACACACACACACAGTTTTCTGGTGTTAAAAAGTCGCAAACCTGGTGTTTGCGACTTTTGAAACTCCACTGCGCCTAAATTTAGGTGCAAGTGGCATTCTACACAGACCTCGCCACTTTCCAAAAAAGAAATATTGCAAAGGCAGCGGGAGGGAGGGAGGTGGACGGGGTCGATCAGCAAGCTCAGCACTTTTATCTTTTTTCTGATGTAAAGGAAAGTTGGAGCTGCTGTGGCTTTCAGTTTAGACACACAGACCGCTGTGCCTCATCATAAATTAAGCGCAACAGTGGATATCATGGGCGGCAGTAAAATGCTGCTCTATGATAAATTCCCCTAAATGGGTTAAGAGTACTTCTATTTGCCTTTAGAAATCACTAGCAGGAGCTTACTACATATGGAATCATCTGGCTCCCATAAAACTCAAGCATAAAACGCCCTGCAACTGCACTGCACATGTGCAAGGTTTTAGCACTGCTGAAAGTGAGCTTGGACAGCAAAGGTGTTGTGAATCAAGACAACGGATAAAATGCAGGGCAAGGAATGTGCAGGACAAACTGATCCCCAACTGGGACCCCCCCCCCCCCCCCCGCCAGGTAGACACGTGTGGCTCATTTACATATTGGGTCAAAGTTGAATTAATCCCTTCAATAAAGGTATCTTTGCATATGACTTTTTGGAATTAAAATGGCTTATATGCCAAGATTCCTACTGGTCGGCCATTGAGCAGAAAGCAGGACCACACCCCTTGGACCTAGGCTCCGCATTTACATACAGTACTCCAGAATGAATTGCGGGTATAACTAGAAAATGAGAGCATGGATTTAAAAAGAAAAAACACAATAATAGGCAGACCAGTAGGTATCTTGGCATATTAGCTATTTTCTTTTTAAAATAAAAGTCAATGTAGCTCCTTTTTTATGAAAAAAAAAGAAACCCCATTTCCTTAGTTTGCCCATGTACCCATGAGAAGGACTTTAAATCAATGATAAATACAACATGTCCATTATTTCATTACCTAAAAATCTACCATCCACAAAAGTTGGTCTGCTCTACACAATACACATGACCGTTTAGCTTTCTGTTCTTCTGATCTGCCAGAAAAAAATGGATCTGTAATTTTGAGCATCAATTATGATCAGTTTGCATCAGTTTCTGTCAGTTCTGTCAGAGATCAGTTATTTTGATGGAAAGATCCTGCATGAAGTACTTCTTCGGCTCAATTCACATCAGCGTTCAGCCTTTCCGTTCCGTTATAGGAGCTGAAGAACGGAATAACTGAGCCGAACGGAGCCTACGGACGTAATGGACCCCATAGACTATAATGGGATCTGTTAGGTTTCCTCTCAGAGGAAGATTTTTGAAGAGGCGACAAAAGTCGTGCATGCAGGGCTCTATCACTGCTTACAACATGGCTTAATATTTGTCATATATTACAATGTATGATTGCATCTAATCTCAGGCATTAATCCTATTTCAGCTGTCATTATTTTATTGCTTTTCTTAACATTTAATTCAGACTCATTTCTGTTCTTTCCTTTGTTAAACTGCCTTTATGTTCCGCTATTAACAATCTGACATACAGCGAGAGACTGTCAATTACAAAATGTTATTCCTTTGTCACATATAAATGATTGAAGACTTAGGCTTTCAACCGCAATAAAAGAGATTTCACGTGTTTCCCCTTCTCAACCATGTCTGACATGTCTATTTTTTATAGAAGTACATGTCATCTTGCAATAGTTTTAGCAGCACTAGTGAATTGAATAAAACTTATCTATGTTATAGTCCATGATCAGGGACTGCCTAGAGCTGCCTTCTTTTTAGGAAATTTCAATTTCATGCCGCATTCTCATTGGGTTTTACAGTTGTGTTCAAAATTATTCAACCCCCAATGCTGCAAAGGGTTTTAGGGGATTTAGAGTACATTTGTAATTGTGTTCAGAATGAAATCTTACAAGGACTTTTTAAAGAACCAAATGCAACTAAAAAGACATCAATTGTTTTTGTAATACAGTATTAAATGTTTTTTTGTGTGATTTCTTCATTGACACAATTATTCAACCCCTTAAAGACTACCACTGTTAAGAACAAAGGTTCATTCAAGTGTTTTCAATCAGGTATTGAAAACACCTGTGGATGTCACGGAGCAGCAATCAAGCATAATAAGCACCAATTAGGAAGATTTAAAAGGACTGTGATACTCAGCTCCTTCTAGACATTTACTAGTGTGTTTACAAACATGGTGAAGTCAAGAGAATGGTCCAGGAAGACAAGAGAAGAGGTGATTTCTCTTCACAGGAAGGGCAATGGCTATAAGAAGATTGCAAAGATGTTAAACATACCAAGAGACACCATTGGAAGCATCATTTGCAAATTCAAGGCAAAGGGCACTGTTGAAACGCTACCTGGTCGTAGCAGAAAGAAGATGCTGACTTCGACTGCTGTGCACTTCCTGAAGCGCAAAGTGGAGAAAAGTCCCCGTGTGACTGCTGAGGAAGTGAAAAAAGATTTGTCAGATGTGGGTACTGAAGTTTCAGCTCAGACAATAAGGCGCTGTCACAACCAGACAGCTGAGAAGCTCTGACAGAGGCCTTTCAGAACCTCCCCCTTGAGTTTCTTTGTTGTGGTATTCAGTTACTTATCTCGTTAGTCTCTCTCAGCTGTCATGGGTTGGACTAATTGCTTCCCTTTAAATTCCTCCCCAGAATGCTTTTCTGGGCGGCTTATATTTCTTCCTGGAGTATGTGTGCATGCCCATCTGGTTCTCCTCTCCTCTACAAAGTTAAGTGTTAAACTGTTATCTGTTATTTTCTGTTTGTTGGATCCCAGGTGACCCTGACTCCCTCCGTGTCTGGTGTAGGGAGCCGGTGGTCGTGTCCCCTCACTATTGTAGGGTGCTCAGGGCTTATATAGTCAAGGTACGTGGATATGCATACCTCCACCATTCGGATCTATGCATAGGCTGAGCAGCCAGGGAAAGTGCCAGGTCTTCTACAGGGGTCTCCCTTTTGTTCCTTAGCTTTTGGATCCAGCGAGTCATTTATGCATGTTGTTTTGCATTGTTTCCTGTACACATTCCGTGACATTATAAGCCGCCAAAACCGTCTTAAGCAAGGATCCGGTTTCACTTTTGGCTGAACGCTTCCAGGGTCTTTCATTGGAGGTAGCTGACCTCCGTAAGACTTTTTCTCAGCTTCAAGTGACCGATTCAGCTTGCGTTCATGGAGCTTGTTCTGAGCCTAAGATCTCGCTCCCGGATACGTTCTCCGGGGGTAGTGAGAATTTTGTGCGTTTTAGAGAGGCTTGCAAACTCCATTTTCGCCTTCTTCCCCTTTCCTCTGGAGATGAGGAACGGAGGGTGGGGATCATTATATCGCTGCTCAGAGGTAACGCTCAGTCCTGGGCCTTTTCGCTGCCGGAGGGGGCACGGCCTCTCCGTTCAGTGGATGAATTCTTTTTAGCCCTGGGTCAGATATATGATGATCCGGATCGTATTGCTCTGGCGGAGTCTAGACTACGTCTCTTATGCCAGGGTAAACAATCCGCAGAAATATACTGCTCAGAATTTCGGAGATGGGCAGCTGATACTGGTTGGAATGATGCTGCACTCCGAAGTCAATTTTGCCATGGTCTTTCAGAGGGATTGAAAGATGCATTTGCCTTTCATGAAAGGCCTATTTCTTTGGACTCTGCTATGTCTCAGGCCGTTCGTATTGACAGGCGTCTTAGAGAGAGAGGAGAGATCTCTCCTTCCTGTCATACTCGGTCCCAGGACTGTGCAGCGGTCCCATTCTGTGCGCAGGGGTCTCAGTCGCTGTCAGCCCCTTCTGAGCAGGAGCCCATGCAGCTGGGGTTGATTGCTTCTGACAATAGAAGATTCAGCCCGCATGGGAGGGTTTGTTTTTGTTGTGGAGGTATTAATCATTTGGCAAATATTTGTCCCTCTAGGAGATTCAGGCAGTTCTCTGGGTATAATAAAGAAACAAAGAGGAAAAAATCTTTTAAAAATGTTCCGTCTGTTACTATTGGCAGGGTTGAGGCGGAAATTGAAGGTTTTCCGTTTGCTTGTAGTTCCCGTTTTGTCCTGCCGGCTAGGGTGGAGCTAGAGAGCAAGAACATTTTTTGTGAGATTTTTGTGGATAGTGGAGCAAGGGTCAATCTCATTGAAAATAACTCATGGTTTCCAGGTGTGCACTTTGAGAAAGGATATTCCTGTTTTTGCTATCGATTCCGCTCCACTTTCTCAGAAATCATTAAAGGGCATAGTTCACAATATCCGTTTAATTGTGAGTGATGCTCATGTTGAGGATGTGTCATGTTTCGTCCTTAGCGGTTTGCCCACCCCGCTGGTGTTGGGGCTGCCCTGGCTCACTAAGCATAACCCCACCATTGATTGGCAAGCGAAGCAAATAAATGGTTGGAGTGACTTTTGCAGAGAGAATTGCCTCATGACATCTGTTTCTGAGGTTGCTACTAAGACTGTACCATCTTTTCTCTCAGAATTTTCGGATGTCTTCTCTGAGAGTGGAGTTCAGGATTTGCCCCCGCACAGGGAGTACGATTGCCCTATTAATCTCATCCCAGACGCCAAGCTGCCTAAATCTCGTTTATACAATCTTTCCCAACCTGAGAGGGTCGCTATGCGTGCTTATATCTCTGAGAGTCTGAGAAAAGGACACATACGACCCTCGAAGTCACCTGTTGCCGCTGGTTTTTTCTTTGTTAAGAAAAAAGATGGTTCTTTAAGACCTTGTCTGGATTTCAGGGAGCTGAACAGTATCACAATTCGTGACCCTTATCCGCTTCCTCTGATCCCGGACCTGTTTAACCAGGTTGTTGGGGCTAAAGTCTTTTCCAAATTAGATCTAAGAGGGGCATACAACCTGGTCAGGGTCAGAGAAGGGGACGAATGGAAGACGGCCTTCAATACCCCTGAGGGCCATTTTGAAAATTTGGTTATGCCTTTTGGTTTGATGAATGCCCCAGCCGTTTTTCAGCATTTCGTGAACAGCATTTTTTATCATTTGATGGGAAAATTTGTATTGGTGTATTTAGATGACATTTTGATTTTTTCTCCCGATTTCAAAACTCATAAGGAACATTTACGTCAGGTCTTGCTCATCCTGCGGGAGAATAAATTATATGCGAAACTGGAAAAATGTGTGTTTGCGGTTCCAGAAATTCAATTTCTGGGGTTTCTTCTCTCCGCTTCTGGTTTTCGCATGGACCCCGAGAAGGTCCGCGCTGTGCTTGAGTGGGAGCTTCCTGAGAATCAGAAGGCGCTGATGCGTTTTTTGGGCTTTGCCAATTATTACAGGAAGTTCATTTTGAATTATTCTTCTATTGTTAAACCACTCACTGACATGACCAGAAAGGGGGTAGATTTTTCTTCTTGGTCAGTAGAGGCGCGTAAGGCTTTTTCTGATATCAAGGAGAGTTTTGCTTCCGCTCCCATCTTGGTGCAACCTGATGTTTCTTTACCCTTCATAGTTGAGGTTGATGCTTCTGAGGTGGGTGTGGGGGCGGTCTTGTCTCAGGGTTCCTCTCCTGCCAATTGGCGACCGTGTGCCTTTTTCTCAAGAAAACTCTCCTCCGCAGAGAGAAATTACGATGTGGGAGATAGGGAATTGTTGGCCATCAAGTTGGCTTTTGAGGAATGGCGCCATTGGCTAGAGGGAGCCAGACACCCTATTACCGTATTTACTGACCATAAAAATCTGGCTTACTTGGAGTCAGCCAAGCGTCTGAACCCGAGACAGGCCAGATGGTCTTTGTTCTTTTCTAGGTTTAATTTTGTTGTCACGTTTCGCCCTGGAGTTAAGAATGTGAAGGCAGATGCCCTGTCACGTTGTTTTCCGGGAGGCGGGAATTTTGAAGACCCGGGTCCCATTTTGGCTGAGGGTGTGGTGGTCTCGGCTCTTTTTCCTGAATTGGAGGCAGAGGTGCAGGCAGCCCAGTCAGAGGCTCCTGATCTTTGTCCTCCTGGGAGGTTGTTTGTGCCTCTCGCTTTAAGACACAAGATTTTTAAAGAACACCACGATACGGTCCTTGCTGGGCACCCGGGGGTAAGAGCCACACTGGATCTCATCGCTCGGAGATTCTGGTGGCCTGCGCTTCGTAAGTCGGTTGAGGGTTTTGTGGCAGCCTGCGAGACTTGCGCTCGTGCTAAAGTCCCTCATTCACGGCCATCAGGTCCTCTCCTTCCCTTACCCATTCCTTCCCGTCCTTGGACACATCTGTCCATGGACTTTATCACGGACCTGCCTCGTTCCTCGGGGAAGACTGTGATTCTGGTGGTGGTGGACCGTTTTAGCAAAATGGTGCATTTCATCCCTTTTCCTGGTTTGCCCAATGCTAAGACGCTGGCGCAGGCATTTATTGATCACATTGTCAAATTGCACGGTATTCCTTCAGACATAGTCTCTGATAGGGGCACGCAGTTTGTTTCCAGATTCTGGAAGGCTTTCTGTTCTCGCTTGGGGGTTCGGTTGTCATTCTCTTCTGCTTTCCACCCGCAGTCGAATGGTCAGACGGAGCGCGTCAATCAGAATCTGGAGACATATCTGCGCTGTTTTGTGGCGGAGAATCAAGAGGATTGGTGTTCTTTTTTGTCCCTTGCTGAGTTTGCTTTAAATAACCGTCGTCAGGAGTCCTCTGATAAGTCACCATTTTTTGGTGCATATGGGTTTCATCCGCAGTTTGGGACTTTCTCGGGAGAGGGGTCTTCTGGTTTACCTGATGAGGACAGATTCTCCTTGTCTTTGTCATCTATTTGGCAAAAGATTCAAGATAATCTAAAGAGCATGAGTGAGAGATATAAGCGTGTGGCAGATAAGAGACGTGTGCTTGGTCCGGACCTGAATGTTGGTGATCTGGTGTGGTTGTCTACCAGGAATATCAAATTGAAGGTTCCCTCCTGGAAGTTGGGTCCTAGGTTTATTGGGCCTTACAAAATCCTGTCTGTCATCAATCCTGTTGCATACCGTCTTGATCTTCCTCAGGCTTGGAAGATCCATAATGTTTTTCATAAGTCCTTATTGAAACCTTATGTTCAACCCATTGTACCCTCGCCTTTGCCTCCTCCTCCGATTATGGTTGATGGGAATCTTGAATTTCAGGTCTCTAGAATTGTGGATTCTCGTCTTGTCCGCGGTTCTCTTCAGTACCTTGTTCATTGGGAGGGGTATGGTCCTGAGGAGAGGATGTGGGTCCCAGTGACGGACATTAAGGCCTCTCGTCTCATCAGGGCTTTCCATAGGTCCCATCCTGAGAAGGTGGGTTCTGAGTGTCCGGAGTCCACTCGTAGAGGGAGGGGTACTGTCACAACCAGACAGCTGAGAAGCTCTGACAGAGGCCTTTCAGAACCTCCCCCTTGAGTTTCTTTGTTGTGGTATTCAGTTACTTATCTCGTTAGTCTCTCTCAGCTGTCATGGGTTGGACTAATTGCTTCCCTTTAAATTCCTCCCCAGAATGCTTTTCTGGGCGGCTTATATTTCTTCCTGGAGTATGTGTGCATGCCCATCTGGTTCTCCTCTCCTCTACAAAGTTAAGTGTTAAACTGTTATCTGTTATTTTCTGTTTGTTGGATCCCAGGTGACCCTGACTCCCTCCGTGTCTGGTGTAGGGAGCCGGTGGTCGTGTCCCCTCACTATTGTAGGGTGCTCAGGGCTTATATAGTCAAGGTACGTGGATATGCATACCTCCACCATTCGGATCTATGCATAGGCTGAGCAGCCAGGGAAAGTGCCAGGTCTTCTACAGGGGTCTCCCTTTTGTTCCTTAGCTTTTGGATCCAGCGAGTCATTTATGCATGTTGTTTTGCATTGTTTCCTGTACACATTCCATGACAGGCGCACACTGCGTAATGAAGGCCTCCATGCCAGAACTCCCAGGCGCACCCCCTTGCTGTCTCCAAAGAATAAGAAGAGTCGACTGCAGTATGCCAAAAGTCATGTGGACAAACCACAAAAGTTTTGGGATAGTGTTCTGTGGACTGATGAAACAAAATTAGAACTGTTTGGGCCCATGGATCAACGCTATGTTTGGAGGAGGAAAAAAAAGGCCTATGAAAAAAAGAACACCTTGCCTACTGTGAAGCATGGCGGGGGTCAATCATGCTTTGGGACTGTTTTGCTTCTACAGGTACAGGGAAGCTTCAGCGTGTGCAAGGTACCATGAATTCTCTTCAGTACCAGGAGATATTGGATGAAAATGTGATGCAGTCCGTCACAAACCTGAGGCTTGGGAGACGTTGGACATTTCAACAGGACAATGATCCCAAGCATACCTCCAAGTCCACTAGAGCATGGTTGCAGATTTAAGGCTGGAACATTTTGAAGTGGCCATCGCAGTCACCAGACTTAAATCCGATTGAGAACCTCTGGTGGGAAAGCAGTTGCAGCGCGCAAGCCTAAGAATGTGACTGAACTGGAGGCTTTTGCCCATGAAGAATGGGCGAAGATACCCGTAGATCGCTGCAAGACACTTGTGTCAAGCTATGCTTCACATTTAAAAGCTGTTATAACTGGAAAAGGATGTTGTACTAAGTACTAAGATTGAATGTCACTTGGGGGTTGAATAAAACTGATAATGATGTGAGCACAGAAAAGACATTTGTGGTTATTTCATTATAAATGTTATGTTATATTTGTGTGACTTACAAGTGCCTCTTTGATTTAATTGTAAACAAGATGATTGAAATGATCAAAATCAATGTCAAACTGGCCAAAACACTCAATTTCAGTGGGGGTTGAATAATTTTGAACACAACTGTAGATAAACAATTTGTGAGGTGGGCGGAAGAAAAACACAGGGAATCATGAGGAATATGGGGATCCAATAAAAGGACTTAGATTAATCTGGCATGACCCGGATTCCCTGTGTAATTTTGATCTTTGTGGTTACAAGGACAAGCCACAAGGATATACCTAAAAAGCCATTTGCAGCAATAATACTACACAGTACTATATGAAAATACATAAGTGTTAGATACAGTTGAAGTCCTTATATCTTCACTTTTTACACCTATTAGTTATAAATAGTGATGGACGAACATCTGCCGGGACGGTTCGCGAACGCGATCGTACGAACACGATTAAATGTTCGCGAACCGCGAGTTCGCGGCAGGTCTATTCATTTTAATGGCAGGCGAACCTGAAAAACCTTCAGCTCATATTTGCAGCCCAAAAAATAATTACCTTATTTTTCGCCGTATAAGACGCACCGGCCTATAAGACGCACCTAGGTTTTTGAGGAGGAAAATAAGAAAAAAAAATTTTGAACCAAAAGGTGCACTTTTGGTGGGTTTTGAACTAATTGTGGTCTGTGGGTGACGCACTGTTATGGGGGATCTGTGGGTGACTGTTTTGGGGGATCTGTGGGTGACACTTATGGGGGATCTGTGGGTGACACTTATGGGGGATCTGTGGGTGACACTTATGGGGGATCTGTGGGTGACACTTATGGGGGATCTGTGGGTGACACTTATGGGGGATCTGTGGGTGACACTTATGGGGGATCTGTGGGTGACACTTATGGGGGATCTGTGGGTGACACTTATGGGGGATCTGTGGGTGACACTTATGGGGGTTCTGTGGGTGACACTTATGGGGATCTGTGGGTGACACTTATGGGGGATCTGTGGGTGACACTTATGGGGGATCTGTGGGTGACACTTATGGGGGATCTGTGGGTGACACTTATGGGGGATCTGTGGGTGACACTTATGGGGGATCTGTGGGTGACACTTATGGGGGATCTGTGGGTGACACTTATGGGGGATCTGTGGGTGACACTTATGGGGGATCTGTGGGTGAACCCTTATGGGGGATCCTCTCTGGATGGCACTGTTATGAGGATGAGGATCTGTGAATGACAGTTATGGGGGGGGGGATCTGTGGATGACACATATATAGCATCTTATGCTATGTGTCATCCACAGATCCCCTCCATAAGTGTCCCTGTAGTGAATGACCCTCAATACAGGGGGTGGGGGTCGCATCTGCTTTAATAATGACAGCGGGGCCCGTGCAGTGACTATTCTACTACACGGGCCCCGCTCACTGTATAATCAAATCTCTCTAATAGTTAATTGTTGTATGCATGTAATCGCATAATGAGCGCTAATGAGCGCTGTGTATTACCGTACTTAAAACTAGAAGCGCTCGCCGTTCGGAGCAGAGAGGAGGCAGGAGGCAGGCCGGGAGGACGGGCACTTGCAGCGTGAGTCATACGTCACGCGCCTGCACCGCCCACTTATGAATGAAGCAGGCGGCGCAGGCGCGTGACGTATGACACACGCTGCAAGCGCCCGTCCTCCCGGCCTGCCTCCTGCCTCCTCTCTGCTCCGAACGGCGAGCGCGTCTAGTTTTAAGTACGGTAATTATACAGTGAGCGGGGCCCGTGTAGTAGAATAGTCACTGCACGGGCCCCGCTGTCATTATTAATGCAGATGCCGGCCCCCAGCCCCTCCTCCCTCACAGCTGATACACCCGCCGCGCGGCATCGCGGCGGGTGTATCATTGAAAACTGGGCAAAATCAGCTACATTCGCCGTATAAGACGCACTGCTATTTCCCCCCCACTTTTGGGGGGGAAAAAGTGCGTCTTATACGGCGAAAAATACGGTACTAGAAGTGCACAAATAGTCCCACAACATGGACAGTGACATACCAGATGTATTATTCGAATTTGCGATCTCTATTCATAATTTTTTTCAAACAAAATATTGGCAATATAATTTTCGTGTCCGCGCATGCGCAAATGCACTATACAGTACCCGAATGCACTATAAAGAAAGTATATTGGTATATAACACCCGCTTCAATCGTTTTTTTTTGGGGGGGGGGGACTGGTATATCACACCAGTAGAAATTATTTGTTCCAATAACGCTTGTCCCTCTATATACCTGCAGTATCGCAGCAGAACCGCACACAACTGCTGCACAATACAAATGCACTATAATATACTTTCTAACATAGAAAGTATATTATAACAATGTACTGTACAAGGAAGGCAATCCATTACAATATACATGAAGATAAAACGTAACCTTTAATAATGTTACTATGAGGGTCCATTCACACGTCCTTAAGTGTTTTGTGGATCCGCAAACCACGGACACCGGCAATGTGCATTCCGCAATTTGCAGACCGCACATCGCCGGCACTATAATAGAAAAGGCCTAATCTTGTCTGCAATTGCAGACAAGAAAAAGACACGTTCAATTTTTTTGCGGAAACGGAAGCACTGATGGGGAAGTGCGGATCTGCAAATGCGGATGCGGATCCGCAAATGCGGATGCGGACAGCACATTCCGGCCCTATTGAAAATGAATGGGTCTGCAAAATTGCGGAACGGATGCGGACCCATTTTGCGAACGTGTGAATGGAAAAGATATCCCTCAAAATGAAAATAATTTTTTTTTATTAAAGGTAAGCAAAAAGCATAGATGTGGTAGGCAATAACAAGCGCTCGGCGGCACCAAATCAGGTGCTCGGCGGCACCAAATCAGAAACCATATGTCCTACCACAATCCGGGGGGTTCTAGTGCACATTCATGAATCCCAGAGGGAAAGCAAAAAAACATCTATCCCTGTGCTAGATGATGATGTGGTATTGAAGGACAGGGTGGGCAAAGAACTGTCCCTGATATTGCCCTACAGGGGGGTGCTATTCTGGCCCTGAAAGCCTAACCACAGACCACCCGCCCTGATAAGAGCGACCCTGTCCGGAACCTTACCCTATATAAAAATGGCCCTAGCAAGCCCCTAGGCCTCTGACTTCCAGGTGATCACTATATAGATCTATGTGTTTCTGACTCATAGTATATATTATAAGTATATTGCACCCCTCTGTGTATCACACCTATCGATAGTACACAATATACTAGTCCTTAAAAGGACTTTTGTGGCCCCATTAGCTAGCGTTTAGTGTCCTTAACAGCCTGTCCCTGCTCCACACAGCAACCTCTCCCTACACTGACAAAACACTGAATGTAAAATGGCGGCCAGATCAGGTTTTGGTATGCTCTTTAACCTTCACGCATTGTCGCGTACATTTTCTCCTTTGCAGGCTCCATCTCTAATTGTTACACCAAACGCTAGCTAATAGGGCCACAAAAGTCCTTTCAAGGACTGGTATAGGTGTGTTATCGATAGGTGTTATATACTGAGGGGTATGATATACTTATAATATACTTTCTAACATAGAAAGTATATTATAGTGCATTTGTATTGTGCAGCAGTTGTGTGCAGTTCTGCTGCAATACCACAGCTATATAGAGGGACAAATGCTATTGGAATAACTAATTGCAACTGATGTGATATACCTGTTGCCCCCCCAAAAACTGATTGAGGGGTGTGATATACCTATAATATACTTTCTAACATAGAAAGTATATAGTGCATTTGTATTGTGCAGCAGTTGCATGCGGTTCTGCTGCGATACTGCAGCTATATAGAGGGACAAGCGCTATTGGAAGAACTATTTGCAATGGGTGTGATATACCTGTTGCCCAAAAAAAACTGATTGAGGGGTGCGATAAACCTGCTTCCACAAAATACTGATTAAGGGGTTTGATATACATGCTTCAACAAAATACTGATTAAGGGGTTTGATATACCTGCTTCCACAAAATACTGATTGAGCGGTGCGATATACCTGCTTTCACCAAATATTGATTAAGGGGTTCTATATACCTGCTTTCACAAAATACAGATTCAGGGGTTTGATAAACCAGCTTCCACCAAATACTGATTGAGGCCTGCGTTACACCTGCTTCCACAATATACTGATTGAGGGGTGCGATATACCTGCTTCCACCAAATATTGATTAAGGGGTTCTAATATACCTGTCACCGCCAGATATCTGAGAAGCTCTGACAGACGTTCTTCAGAACCTCTTGCTTTAGGTTCTTTTGTTTTGCTTTCGTTTTGTCATCTCGTTTCCCTCTCTCAGCTGTCATCTAGTTGCACTGATTGTTTCCCTTTAAATCCCCTCCCATACTGCATCACTTTGCGGTTTATACAACTTCCTGGATTGTGTGCATGCTGGATGCTGCAACTGATGCTTCTACAGATAAGTCTGTTCCTTTATTTGTGTTTTCCTGTTGGCTTGATCCTAGGTGACCCTGACTCCCTCCGTATTAAGTGTAGGGAGCCGGTGGTCGTGTCCCCTCACTATTATAGGGTGTTCAGGTGTCATACAGTCGAGGCACGAGGGCATGCAATTATCTATCATAGAGATCTTTGCATGGGCTGAGAAGTCAGGGAGAGAGCTAGGGCTTTTACAGGGCTCACCCTTATGTTCCTTAGTTTGGGATCAAGTCAGTCGGATCTTCATTTGTTGTCTTCTAGTTTTCTGCAACACCATCCGTGACAATACCTGCTTGCGCGAAATACTGATTGAGGGGTGCGATATACCTGCTTCCACAAAATACTGATTAAAGGGGTTGTCCAAGTTATATTTATTGATGACCTATCCTCAGGATAGGTCATCAATATCAGATCGAAGGGGGTCCGACACCCAGCACCCCTCCGATCAGCTGTTTGAAGAGAAGGCGTGCGCGGTGTCAGCGCTGCCTCCTCTTCACTGTTTACCTTCTAGCCGTTGTATCTGCAGTGGTGAGCAGGTGTAATTACACCCAAGCCGTCCTATTCATTTCAATAGGAAGGCTTGGGTGTAATTACACCTGCTCACCACTGCAGATGCAACGGCTAGAAGGTAAACAGTGAAGAGGAGGCAGCGCTGACACCGCGCACGCCTTCTCTTCAAACAGCTGATCGGAGGGGGTGCCGGGTGTCGGACCCCCTCTGATCTGATATTGATGACCTATCCTGAGGATAGGTCATCAATAAATATAACTTGGACAACCCCTTTAAGGGGTTTGATATACCTGCTTCAACAAAATACAGATTGAGGGGTGCGATATACCTGCTTCCACCAAATATTTATTAAGGGGTTCTATTTACCTGCTTCCACAAAATACTGATTGAGGGGTTTGATATATCTGCTTCCACAAAATACTGATTGAGGGGTGCACTATACCTGCTTCCACCAAATATTGATTAAGAGGTTCTATATACCTGTTTCCACAAAATACTGATTAAGGGGATTGATATACCTGCTTCCACCAAATATTGATTGAGGCCTGCGATATAACTGCTTTTAGAAATACTGCTCTTCTCTAGGGACTTTGGCACAGGGTCATCTTAAAAATGACGGGCAGAGGAAGAGGCAGGCCGTTCCGCAGGGGTGGTAGGGGTCGGGCAGGTGCACCAGGCCAGAGCCTAAGTAGGAAGTTGGAGAAGGTGCCTGCGATTACGTCATAGGACACACCAGAGTAGGTTGAGTGGCTCACTCACCCTTTCACTTCAGCACCCTCCTCATCCTCTGTATCTGCACCCTCCTCACTCTCTGCTGTGTGCACCCCCAAAGACAACACCACCACCACCATAGCCCCTCCACTCAAGTCAGAGGAACATTTTTCCCATCCATTCCCAGACCTTACTGATGCGCAGCCATTCTTGGTATCAGAAGAAGAGGAGAAGGTAGCAAAGGCTGCCACCCAGTGGTCTGACGACAGTACCCAGATCAGCCCAAAGAGGGGTGTCCCCGCTGTTGCTGCCTACTCCGAGATCTCTTTTGTCAGTGGTAGTGAAGGTGACGATGATGACGTGTCGATGGACTTCACGTGGGTGCCCACAAAAGAGGAAGAGGAGGGGAGTTCAGAGGGAGAGACAGTGCAGCAGATAGGAGAAGGAGGAGAAGCAGGCAGAACTCGCAGTGGACAGGAGGCAAAAAGCAGACTGCAAATGTTTCTGGATCGAGCCATCCACCATGCACGGTCACATCTTGCGTTCCCAGGATGCCGGCACATGGCTCCTCAGTGTGTGCTGTCAACACATAAGTCACGGCAAGCCCAACACTCACCTAGGGACGACCGCTTTAATAAGGAACCTGGCCTTCCATCACTGAGCCCAGTGGGAGCAACGCTGTCAGATCCCACAAAGCCACACTCCAGGTACTCCACGTCCTGCCTTTTCTCCTTCTCTTTCTCCTCTCTTCTCCCATCTGTCCTCCACTCTACCTACCACTGTGCCGTCGTCGCGTTCATCTGGCACAAGGCAGGCTTCCGTGGCCCAAATGTTAGAGCATAAAAAGTTGATGACGCCGGATAACCCTCTTGCCCAACGGCTGACTGCTGGCTTGTCGGAACTGCTAGCCTGCCAACTACTGCCAAATATAACCTGGTGCACTCAGGGGCCTAAATTTGTGGCCATTGGCACACTGCAATGAAAGGTCCCCGGAAGAAAATATTTCTCCCAGAAGGGCATCCCAGAGCTATGTGGCCACTTTCAGTGGCAAGTGAATATATCTCTAGCACACAGTATCGGTGCCAAGAAACATCTGACCACAGACACGTGGTCTAGCAAACACGGGCAGGGAAGGTACATAACTTTTACTGCCCACTGGGTGAACCTTCTGACGGCCGTCAAGTATGTAACCTGTGGCACCCGTGTGGATTTGGTGTTACCGCCACAGATTGCATGCAGGCCTGCCTCTTCTTCTCCTCCTCCTACTCCTTCCTCCATCTCCTCCTCGGGTGACTCCTCTTTTTCCACTGCTACTGCCTCTTCCACTGCACCCCCCAAGCTCCCCAGAACCTATTTGACCTGCAAGGTTAGACATTGCCATGTTTTGCTGCGGCTGTTGTGCCTGGAAGCCAAGAGCCACACCGGTCCTGCACTGCTTTCAGCTCTACGGTCACAGGCCGATCAGTGGCTAACCCCGTTCAATTTGACAGTTGGCAAAGTGGTGTGCGACAATGGTGCCAATCTGCTGAGCGCGCTGAAACAGGCCAAAATGGCATACGTCCTGAACTTAGTCGTGCAGCGACATTGCCAAATACTCCGGGGTCCAGGGCGTCTTACGGAAGGCCAGGAAAATCTCTGGCCATTTTAGAAGATCTTACACAGCCATGGCTCGCCTTACTGACGTTCAGCGGCAACACCACCTGCCCATCAGACGTCTGATTTGTGACTGCCCGACGCGCTGGAACTCCACCTTGTATATGTTTGATAGGCTGCTCCAGCAGCAATGAGCCGTTAACAACTACGTGTACTAACTCTGCAGCAGGACAGGTTCTGGGGAGTTTGGTTTCTTTTCACAGCGCCAGTGGCTGCTTATGCGCGACGCACGCAGACTTCTGCGCCCATTTGATCACCAAACTGGTCAGTCGCAGACAGGGCACCATCATTGACATCGTACCTCACGCCTTCTTTCTGGAGCGTGCATTTCGTTGTGTCATTGATCAAGCCGTTGTGGAGCAGGAGCTGGAAGATGAGGAAGTTGCAATGCTTTGAATTCCCAGGGGGGCTACTCCATCTGAGACAAATCAGCAGGCGTCTGAAGAGGAGTCAGAGGAGGATGGTGGCTGGGGGAGGAGGAGGACCAAGAAGAGCAGGCTTTGAGGGGGACTTTAAACTTTCGGGGATCTCTGGTGCTGTCAGTGGCTGGAGTGAGGAGACCGAGGACGACATTCTCCTGGGCGATGAGCAGGAGCCAGGGTGTTCCACCGCTTCCAATTTAGTGGAAATAGGGGCCTCCATGCTCCAGTGTTTGAAGAGGGACCCCCATATAAAAGGCATAAAGGGCAAGGACCAGTACTGGGTGGCAACGTACTAAGACCCCTGGTACAAACACAAAATGGCAGACATGTTACCAACATCACAGAGGGCTGGCATAATGCAGCATTTCCAGGCCTTGCTGCGAGAGATGCAGAATTCTGCTGTTGCGGGCGCTGGCAGAGGAATTTCCACTAACAGTGAAACAGGTGCAGATACCAATCCTATCGCACCTGCAAGAAGAGGGCGGTTTGAAGATGTGTTGGTCACTTCGGATATGAGATCATTCTTGCAGCCAACCCATCGACAACATCCCTCTGGATCCAGCCTAAGGGAACGCCTAGACCGACAGGTGTCTGACTACATCGGGTTAACAGCTGATGTGGACCCTCTGAAAAGCGAAGAACCCCTGGACTACTGGGCGTGCAGGCTTGACCTGTGGCCAGAGCTGGCATAATTTGCCATGGAACTCTTGGCTTGCCCCTCGTCGAGTGTCCTGTCCGAAAGGATGTTCTGTGCAGCAGGGGGGATCGTGACGTATAACCGCACTCACGACAGTGTGGACTATCTCAGAGGAATTCAACACGTGTGACGACCACATGTAATTGAATTTCCTCATGCCACCACACAGAACAAAGAATGGTCCTTGTCTTATGTATATACAGTGGCATAAAAGGCATTTTCTGTCAGGTGAAGGCTTAATTTTTGGGGCCTGTACTGGCCTACAGTAAAAATTGTATCCAGTGACTGCCTAATGTACCTCCAGCCACATAATCACAAGTTCTTTTCTGTCAGGTGAATACCAAATTTTTGGAGCCTGTACTGGCCTACAGTAAAATTTTTAGCCATTGACCGCCTAATATACCTCTAGCCACATAATCACAATGGGAGCAGGGGCTGTGCATGCGCGGTACCCTCACATTCACGTCTATGGGGAGCCGGCTTGGTGGTGGCCGGACCGGAGTCCTCCAGCCACCACCTTGCAGAGCTCTGTTCTCTATATAGGTGCGGGTCCCAACGGTGGGACCCACATCTATAAGACAATGGGGGCATGTCCTAGCGTTATGCCTCCATTGTCCATGATGAGACAACCCCTTTATGTTAGTCAGAAACAAGGCACATGCAGTGCACACCAATCACTCATTGGACCCATGTGGTACACAAGACATGGCTCACATGCCACTCGTGCATATGTCACATACTGCACATACACCACTGATACATAGAACATATATAGCACACACCAATCACACATAGGAAACAAGCAATGCACACACCAAGACATTTATGCCTAACCCTATTAAGTGTTTCACACTAAAATGGATTAAAGCGGTTGTCTCACTTGAGCAATTGGCATTTATCATGTAGAGAAAATTAATACAAGGCACTTACTAATGTATTGTGATTGTTCATATTGCCTCCTTTCCATCACATTATACACAGCACGTATCCATGGTTATTGCCACTGTAATAAGCGGTCCAGACGCGGTGGCCGAGCTTGCACACTATAGGTAAAGGTGTTGGCCTATGCGCACTTCCAGCTTTCCCCTATAGTGTGTAAGCACGGCCACCACTGCTGGATTACACAGTGGTAATAACCACGGATATGTGCTGTGTATAATGTAATGGAAAGGAGGCAAAATGGACAATCACAATACATTAGTAAGTGCCTTGTATTAACTGCATGATAAATGCCATTTACTGAAGTGAGACAAACTCTTTAACCCCTTTAAGTATAAATATCTGGCATGAAATTTACCAAATCGTAACCTCCTCAGATTGCACATAATCTACAGTATATTTAAAATGGTTGCCCTACCATAATGACCCATTGCCTATCTACAGGATAGGTGATAAATATCAGAATGCTGGGGTCTGACTGCTGGAACACCCACTAATCATGAAAAAAGGGGTCCTGAGACATTTACATTACTGCCAATCTATGTACACAAGAGTCTTAAGACCACGTTCCCTTGATCACGGGGGTCCCAGCAGTCAGACCCCCATCAATCAGACACTTATCACCTGTCTTGTCGTAGCTGTTGGACCTTTTCACATTCCTTATCTTTAAAGGTTTTCTTTGGGTGTAAAAAATAAAAAATTAAATTTAAATTAAAAATCTGGCCCAAAATATGTGTTAAACTAAAATAAAAATGCTCACCTGTTAAAGGGCCTGTGTCCACTTTTCTAGTTATCCTCTATCCACAGGATCAGGGATAACTAAGTGATCAGTGGGGGTCTGAACGCTGGAGCCCCCACTGATCCCCCTTCTTGATTGAGTGGCAGATCGAGCATATGTCCTGCCTCTCTATCCATTCTCATTGGGCTCACTGGAGATGGCAGAGTACAGCGCTGACTATTTCCACTGGTCCCAAAGAGAATAAATGGAGCAGCAGGGCATATGTGTGCCCTGCTACATCATCAAAAAGGGGGAACAGGAACCGTTCCTGGAATCAGTGAGGTTCGCAGAATCGGACCCCACTAATCATAAAGTTATGCCCTATGGTGTGGAGAGGATAACTTGAAAACCTGGACAACCCCTTTAAATCCTCCACCACTTCACCAGTATCTCTTTACATGGCAGCAGTGATGCCTGTAAATACGGAATATCATCACTACCACCATGTAAACCATTCATGTCAATACTGGATAATGTGACGCACTGTGCAGAATTTGGTATAAGTCCAACCCCCTTTGCAGGTCATAACCTTTAACAAAGCCCAAGCAAAGGTGTTAGAGGAGCAACATGAGCAAAGGGCACAAACGGAGGGTCATAACTGAAACAGAGGTATTAGGGTCACCTGAGGCAGGGTAGCAGTGTGGATCCTGGAGCAGGCGTAACTGGAGAAGAGACAATATTAGCTGTGCATTTAGAGTGAGGGCATCTGGAGCTGGGGCCCTAATGGGGGTGCACCTAAAGCAGAGGCATTAGGGTCGCTTGAGGCAGGGTAATAGTGGTGATCCTGGAGCAGAGGTATTAGGGGGGTAACTGTAAAAGATGCAATATTAGGGGTGCAGTTAGAGTGGGGGCATTGGGGGGCATCTGGAGCTGGGGTACTTATGAGGGTGCACCTAAAGCAGAGGCATTGAGGGGACCTAGGGTCCCCCAATGCCACTTTGAACTCTACAGAGAGCAGCACACATTCATAGATCTGTGTCTGCTATAAACAACTCCCCTATTTCCCCCTCACAGTCTCCTACAGCTCACTACTGTCACACACCTGACAAATCAGCACAGCATTGCAGAGAAGTCTTTCTCTCCAGCAGCCAATTTTCTAACAGCAGGGAGGGCAGGAGGATGGTCAGACATGTTCTCTCCTCCTTCACTGTCAGCAGCTGGAATGTTTAGAAGATACTGTAGGGCCTACTGTACAATTTACACCAGTAGGAGGCTGCATCACCTAGTGGCTACAATATTTATCTCTCCTGAGAAACAAGAGAAATAATTACTCCTCTGTATTATCTCCGGGCTCAGGAGACTGGGGGCCAACCAAGGAATCCCCCGCCTCCCCGGTGGGCCAGTCCGAGCCTGCTCTTAGCTAACCACTCCAACTTTCCTCCCCATTTTTCATATGCAGCATACAGGGATTCATTAACCCCAGTGTATAGCATGTGTGTGTGGGGGGGGGGGGGCAAGAGGAGGTTACCCTAAGCACCATAATCGAAGTTGGCGATGGAGCACATGAGCCAATATGAAGCAACAGAACGGTGCAGGATTGTCCCAATAACATGATTGCGACCTCCTGCACCAGTCACAGGCAGCATGATGACATCATGCCACCAGAGACCTGGCACAGGAGGTCATGATGATGTAATCGTGACCACCTGCACTTGGGTGCAGGCAACCAGGGTTGCAGACTGGAAGAGGCCTTTGCCCTGCATTTCAGATGGCAGGAGTGAAGTGAGTATTGGTGTTATATGTAGAGATGGCACTATGGGGGGCATTATTTGTAGAGATGGCTTTGGGGGGGCATTATATGTAGAGATGGCACAATGGGGGTCATTATTAGTGATAATCGAGCACCAAAGTATTCGGGTGTTCGGGCCAAACGCATTGCTATATTCGTGTACTCGGCCGAGCACCCGAGTATAATGGAAGTCAATGGGAGACAACCAGGCACCCCTACTCTGAAAAGGGGAGGGTGCCTGGGCCATTGGAAAAGGTCGGAAAGTAACAGAAACACCACCAAAATGGATTGGGAACACCATGGGGACAATGTCTGGATGCATCTTGGACTCCCAGGTCGCTGCTGGGAACCATGTTGTCCGAGTTGTACACCACTTTTACAGACTGACAAAGATATGCACAAAACCCACCCAAAAATCTTTACTGAAAAAATTGTTAGTAAACATTCTTTCCTGTATATTTAACCGTATATAAAGTGCAAGTGCTGCAATAAAATTACAAGCAAGAGGCACTCCGAAACAGCCTGTATATCACATAAAGGAGGGCCTCATTCACATTGTGGTACAATTGTTCAGGTAGTGGGACTCCTACACTCATAAAGCCTATGCACTAAGGGAAAGGGCTGCCAAAAATTACTAAAAGAACCGACACTCCAAAACACCCTTTGTTACACATAAAGGAGGGCATCATACACACCCTTGAAAAATATGATTATGATTGATGGCCTGCTGGTGAGAAAGGGGGAGAAAAGGACTTCTATGATTTTGTTAAGGAGCTGAATGTTAACTGTATCAACATGAAATTCACCTCAGTCTTCGAAAAGAAGAATTTGCCTTTCCTCGATATTTTAATCTCAAGGGGCAAGGATGATGTGATACAAACTGATATCTTCAGGAAGCCCACTTGCACGAACGCACTTCTACATTGGACTAGCCATCATCCCTTTCCCTTAAAAAGGGGAATCCCAGTGGGGCAGTACCTGTGCATTAGGAGGAACTGCTCCACTTGGGAGGCCTTTAAACAACAGGCGGACGATTTGAGAGGTCGTTTTCGGGAAAGGGGCTACCCTGACACAGTCCTTAGGCTGGCCTTTAAGAGGGCGTGTGAAAGTAAGAGGGACGACCTACTCTATCCTAAACCTAAAAAAACTGAGAGTGGTCTAATACGCCTCATAGGCACCTTTGATGATGCCTCGGAAGAGGTCAAACGGATCCTAAGAAAACACTGGGATGTTCTCCTCATTGATCCGGACATTAAGGAGGTGGTCTCCGAAACAGTAGAGGTCACTTATCGTAGGGGTCTGAGTCTTAAGGACCGCCTAGTGCACAGCCACTACAGCGAGACACATGATCAAAAAGGGACATGGCTCCAGCGTCCGATCGGTTGTTTTCGCTGTGGTGGCTGTGTGGCATGTCGACATATTACACAGGGACGGTCGTTCTGTGCCAATGTCACGGGTAAAACCTATCAAATTAGACAGTTCATTAATTGCCGCACGAAGGGAGTTATCTACAGGGCCAACTGAAAATGCGGCCTTGAATATATAGGGAAAACTACCCGTGAACTGCGACGACGGGTGGGTGAGCACCTGGGTGACATCAGGAACGACAGAGACACGCCCCTGGCAAAACATGTCAACTCGGTGCATGGTGGAGATGCGTCAGATTTGAGATTTATGGGAATTGAAGTTGTTGCAAGGCCAAAAAGGGGAGGTGACTGGGACCGGAGAATATTGCAAAGAGAGACATGGTGGATTTTTTATCTTCAAACTGTGGTCCCCATGGGTCTCAATGAGCAGCTGTCATTTAGCTGCTACATAGAACCTTAATGCATTACCCGGCTCTCCATATTGGGGGACCGGTCCCAGTTGCCACCCCAGGTGGATGCTAGGTTTTGATATATTCATGGAGCAACAGATTAAGCTGTCCCACTTCAAACCTGGCTAGGATATCTATAGAGAACGAGCGCTAATTTAAAGGTGCATTTGAGCAATTGTATATGAACGTTAGTTATCTAAGGAATCACCTTATAAACTCTGATATTCCACTGGGGTAACTGCAAGACCAGGCAGACCACTGGATTATAATTTGAATTTTAGTGGTAGCAAGGGATGAGCAAACTTGCCCTCTGACTCTACCTTTACACCATTATGCACCCGATTCACACATGCGCAGTAGAGAACGCTTGCCGTTCGACACACATCAGGTGAAGACGGCTGGTTGCTCGGTGAACTGAACTGCTCTGATCGCGGCTTCTCTGTGAAGACCGAACACTCCGAGGGTTACCTGGCAACAGGAAACACGCCTCTACAATAGGCGTCGTAGGAACAAGATCGGTCATGTGACTAGACTAGACAGCTGACACATGACGTGGTAATGACGCCGCATGACGGCGAAGGGGTGTGTGATGGGGGCGGTGCTACACGGCTATTTAAATGACCCGCGAATATTGCTTCATTGCCACTGCTACACGCGGGACGCCGGGGAGCACCCTCCACCCATCTTTGTCTGGAAACAGTCGGCATCTAAGACTGGACAGATAAGTTGATATTGCTGAGATGCCTGTATACTAAAAGGATTTAGCACTATTAAGCATAAGACACTGCAGAGACCTTTTAACCCTCGATGTTACCATTATCATTGGGAGGTCTGCTACAATGTACAATAAGTAGACACTTTTGAATCAATGTGATTTGTTTTGTGACCTGACTTTAGGTTTGAGCACTATTGATTTGGACTGGAGTTTCACTTAGGCATTGAAGGCACAGGGTTATTCCTGGGTAATTGTTCGGGTTGTGAGATATTTTTACCCGGACAATAATTCTAATGCAACTTAACCTTTAGCATCTGAATTTCTATATAATTAGACATCAAATACCAGGAATCACCCTATGCCATGCTACTAAGAGGCTAACTAAACCACACATTTGGGTCCTTGAAAGGCTTAATTTGTTTGACCCCATATCACAACCTACTGGTTGTGCGACTAAGGGATCGACTTAGCCTTAGATCCATACCATTGAAATGTTTGGTTGAGTTAATATAACAACCTGTCTGCATTGAATACATATCACGCTCTCTCTGTGAGTTAATGACTTTTGTACAAACCACCGAGAGAGGAAAAATAGACTGTGATATCAGACTGGATTGAATATACCATCATACGCTCTGTGACTCCATTTTTGTGACTGGAGATATTTACCTTAAGTAAAGGGATCTCCTACAATCTTGTCACCGGAGAAGCCCTCCCATGATAAGGGACCTCCGGGATACAATTTTGTCCCCTGATGAATCAGATATCATTGAGGAAACGCGTCGGGACACTGTGATTATCTGAAACTATATATATACAGTATGTATGTTTACGCTTTCGGGACTTCTTGACCGATGGTATATATATATATATATATATATATATATATATACAGTACAGACCAAAAGTTTGGACACACCTTCTCATTCAAAGAGTTTTCTTTATTTTCATGACTATGAAAATTGTAGATTCACACCGAAGGCATCAAAACTATGAATTAACACATGTGGAATTATATACATAACAAAAAAGTGTGAAACAACTGAAAATATGTCATATTCTAGGTTCTTCAAAGTAGCCACCTTTTGCTTTGATTACTGCTTTGCACACTCTTGGCATTCTCTTGATGAGCTTCAAGAGGTAGTCACCTGAAATGGTTTTCACTTCACAGGTGTGCCATGTCAGGTTTAATAAGTGGGATTTCTTGCCTTATAAATGGGGTTGGGAACCATCAGTTGCGTTGTGGAGAAGTCAGGTGGATACACAGCTAATAGTCCTACTGAATAGACTGTTAGAATTTGTATTATGGCAAGTAAAAAGCAGCTAAGTAAAGAAAAACGAGTGGCCATCATTACTTTAAGAAATGAAGGTCAGTCAGTCCGAAAAATTGGGAAAACTTTGAAAGTGTCCCCAAGTGCAGTCACAAAAACCATCAAGCGCTACAAAGAAACTGGCTCACATGCAGACCGCCCCAGGAAAGGAAGACCAAGAGTCACCTCTGCTACGGAGGATAAGTTCATCCGAGTCACCAGCCTTAGAAATCGCAGGTTAACAGCAGCTTAGATTAGAGACCAGGTCAATGCCACACAGAGTTCTAGCAGCAGACACATCTCTAGAACAACTGTTAAGAGGAGACTGTGTGAATCAGGCCTTCATGGTAGAATATCTGCTAGGAAACCACTGCTAAGGACAGGCAACAAGCAGAAGAGACTTGTTTGGGCTAAAGAACACAAGGAATGGACATTAGACCAGTGGAAATCTGCGCTTTGGTCTGATGAGTCAAAATTTTAGATCTTTGGTTCCAACCACCGTGTCTTTGTGCGACGCAGAAAAGGTGAACGGATGGACTCTACATGCATGGTTCCCACCGTGAAGCATGGAGGAGGAGGTGTGATGGTGTGGGGGGTGCTTTGCTGGGTACACTGTTGGGGATTTATTCTAAATTAAAGGCATACTGAACCAGCATGGCTACCACAGCATCTTGCAGCGGCATGCTATTCCACCCGGTTTGCATTTAGTTGGACCATCATTTATTTTTCAACAGGACAATGACCCCAAACACACCTCCAGGCTGTGTAAGGGCTATTTGACCATGAAGGAGAGTGATGGGGTGCTGTGCCAGATGACCTGGCCTCCACAGTCACTGGACCTGAACCCAATCGAGATGGTTTGTGGTGAGCAGGACCGCAGAGTGAAGGCAAAAGGGACAACAAGTGCTAAGCATCTCTGGGAACTCCTTCAAGACTGTTGGAAGACCATTTCAGGTGACTACCTCTTGAAGCTCATCAAGAGAATGCCAAGAGTTTGCAAAGCAGTAATCAAAGCAAAAGGTGGCTACTTTGAAGAACCTAGAATATGACATATTTTCTGACTTTTTTGTTATGTATATAATTCCACATGTGTTAATCCATAGTTTTGATTCCTTCAGTGTGAATCTACATCTTTCATAGTCATGAAAATAAAGAAAACTCTTTGAATGAGAAGGTGTGTCCAAACTTTTAGTCTGTACTGTATATATATATACATTGATTGGCATGTGTGTGAGATAGACCGGGTGTCGTGTTGTGGGTGGCCTATAAGAATACTGCGCCTACACCGGACCACACTCATTGCACATTCCATACCAGTCTTTATGCCCTCTTTGTAACCCATTTGGCCTACCACCAACAGGACCTATTTCTGTCTATTGGGCAAAGCTGGGCAGTCCATACTTAGGGAGGGTGTCAATAGGGTCATTGCATCAGTTGGGGTGAAGGAGAGATAGTGACAGGGTTGCTTAGGGTTTTGACCCAGCACTGTGTCTTTCTGTCTAGGTACTTAGGTACCCTTCATCCTGTCTGTTAATATTTTTGCTGTCCCTGCATATGGTCCTCTCCCATCTCCGCCATCCTTTAGGAGAGTAGTGTAACCAGTGGCTTCAAAACTAAGTGTTTAGTACTAAAGGGCCTATAATTTTATCTTTAAATATATTATTAAATGTTACGTTTTAAATGAAATAAGCTACCCATCACTTGTTAATATATTCTGGATTTATAGGGTTTAGCACATCAGATGGTAACTGTAGTCTAACCCACTATAATCGGTTGTGTTATCCCTGCTGGTGACCCTCAAAAACATTTGGAGCAAGGGCCTGCTGATCTGACCATCTAAAACCTTAGGGGCGAGGGCCTGCTGCCGCATTGGTGACTCTAGATAACCATTTGGATGTCTGCCCTATCAATGTTCTTTTACCATGGTGATCAGGGGTAATGGGGAATCAGGGTTTGATGCTGGATAGGGAGCTTGAGAAAGAAATACCACATCCAAGGGAGGTCAATGGCTGAAATCTGATTGGGTGGAGATGGTGGGTCAAGTTATTAAAGGAAACCTGTCACCAGGATTTTGGCCATAGAGCTGGGGACATGGGCTGCTAGATGGCCGCTAGCACATCTGCAGTACCCAGGTCCCATAGCTCTCTGCGCTTTTATTGTGTTAAAAAAACGTTTTGATTGATATGCAAATGACCTGATATGAGTCCTGTATCCGGAGATGAGTCAAGCGGAAAGGAGCCCAGCACCGCCCGCGTCCTCCGAATCTCCTCCTTGCTGGTTGACGTCACAGAGCTGGAGCGCTGAAATCTCGCGATGCGCGAGCTAGCGCATGCGCAGTGTCGGCATCATGTTAATTCCCTGTACTGGCATCAGCACAGGGAACAAACTACGCATGCGCTAGCTTGCGCATCGCGAGATTTCGGTGCTCCAGCTCTGTGGCGTCAGCCAGCAAGGAGGAGATTCGGAGGACGCGGGGCGGTGCTGGGCTCCTTTCCGCTTGACTCATCTCCGGATACAGGACTCATATCAGGTCATTTGCATATCAATAAAAACGTTTTTTTAACACAATAAAAGCGCAGAGAGCTATGGGACCTGGGTACTGCAGATGTGCTAGCGGCCATCTAGCAGCCCATGACCCCAGCTCTATGCGCAAAATCCTGGTGACATGTTTCCTTTAAAGCAGAAAAATCCAAGGAAGGCAGCAGGCGCGCAACAATTACCCACTCCCGACTCGGGGAGATAGTGACGATAAATAACAATACAGGACTCTTAAGATGCCCTGTTATTGGAATGATTAATAAAAAATTACAGGGAATGTCACTGCGGTATTTTGGATAAGGAAACGTTACAGGAGAGGCCCTGCTGCCGCTTTGTTGACTCTAGATAACTTCTGCCTGATCGCACGTCCCCGTGACGTCCAAGATCCATTTGGATTTTTTCTTTATCAACTTTTAATGTTCTTTTATGCGCCTACTATTGTGATTACCGATAACAGGAATCATAGTTCGATTTCGGAGAGGGAGCCTGATAAACTGCTACGGCTCCTACTTCAAAGCAAGGCAGCATGAGTTGCGGGTCTGCATGTGAGCTTAAGCTGTAAAAGTTTTAAGTCACAGGCCTGCATGTGAGCTGAACCAGTAAAAGATTTTAGGTGGGGGCGTGCTGGTGAGCTGAGGTGGAACCGACAAACCCAACTTGAATTTGATGGCTGCATTAATCTGCACGTGACGGTGATACAGCTCCACAGATTGCTTAGAAAGATGCAGATGGAAACAATCTGTGGCCTTAGCCTTTTATCCATACACAGTCATTGTGCCACTATGTGGCCTCCTCATGCTGCCATCTCCACACCATGTCACCTTGCCACTCATTTTTATCACCATGCTGCTGCTGCTAATGCTGCTTAAAGGGCTTCTGTCACCCCACTAAACCTTTTTTTTTTTTTTGCTTACTTATAATCCCTACACTGCGATTTATAGCTACATGATCAAATTAATCATTTTGGTCCTGTAGATTTAGTTTAAAACAAGCTTTTAAAATATGCTAATTACCTTGCTACCAGCAAGTAGGGCGGCTACTTGCTGGTAGCAGCCGCATCCGCCGATCGTAAAGACGCCCCCTCCACATTGTGATTGACAGGGCCAGGGAACGGGATCGTTCTCTGCTGGCCCTGCCTGTTTGCATTTAAAATCTTGCGCCTGCGCCGCGGCCGTACCTGTCTTCAATTGGCGCAGGCTCACTGAGAGGCGGCCGCTCCATCCTCAATGCGCCTGCGCCGGGTGTAGATGTGACGTCATCGGCGCAGGCGCATTGAGGATAGAGCGGCCGAGCGAGCGGCCGCCTCTCAGTGCGCCTGCGCCAATTGAAGACAGGTACGGCCGCGGCGCAGGCGCAAGATTTTAAATGCAAACAGGCAGGGCCAGCAGAGAACGATCCCGTTCCCTGGCCCTGTCAATCACAATGTGGAGGGGGCGTCTTTACGATCGGAGGATGCGGAATATAGTTTTTGTGGTGGAAAAGGTGCATGGGAATACACTACAGTAGATTAAGTACATTATAAATGAAAGATTGAAATTGTCTTTATGTTCATCATCAGCTCAGCTCAACTCTGGTGGAGTTGAGAAGTCAGGGGCAATCCAGGCCTTGTTAATTTTTATCTGAGTCAACCTGTCAGCACTGCTAGTGGACAAGCGGATACACTTATCTGTTATAATGCCACCAGCCGCACTAAATACACACTCAGACAAAATGCTGGCAGCAGGGCAGCAACCAGCACATCCAAGGCGTAGAGCGCAAGTTCGTGTCACGTGTCCAGCTTGGACACCCAATAGTTGTAAGGCACTGAGGGATCATTTAGGATGCTGACACGGTCTGCTATGTATTCCTTCACCATCTTCCAAAACTTTTCCCTCCTTGTACCACTAGGCCGTGCTTCAGGGTGAGATTGCTGGTGGGGTGTCATGAAAGTGTCCCATGCCTTGGAGAGTATTGCCCTGCCTTTGCTGGAACTGCTGTGTATTCCCCTTGTCTCCCTTCCTCGGTTGCCTAAGGAAGTACGGACCAGCGTTGTCAGATGGAAAATTTTGGAGCAATTTTCCAACAAGGATCTTCTGGTATTGCACCATTTTGCTCGGCCTCTCCACCAGAAGAATGAGAGATGAGAAGTTCTCTTTGTAGCAGGGGTCGAGAATGGTGAACACCCAGTAATCCGTGTTATCTAAAATGCGTATAACGCGAGGTTCGCTGGAAAGGCAGCCTAACATGAAGTCAGCCATGTGTGCCAGAGTACCAACAGGCAAGACGTCGATGTCGACATCAGGATGACTTTCCATCTCCTCATTCTGCTCCTCCTCCTCCTCTTCTGCCCATTCACGCTTAACAGATGGAATTAAAGTTCCATGGGTACAACCCTCTGTAGCAGAGCCAACTGTCTCTAGCTCCTCCTTCTCTTCATTGTCCAATTCGCGCTGAGAAGACGAACTGAGGGTGGGCTGGCTATCACCCTGTGTAATGTCCTCCCCCATTTTCTCATCTGCCACATTCAGAGCATCATTAATTGCGAGCAGTTATGGTTTGAGTAGACAAAGAAGTGGGATGGTTACGCTGATAATAGCGTTATCGCCACTAACCATCTGTGTGGATTCATCAAAAAATTTTAAAACCTCACAGAGGTCTGACATCAATGCCCACTCCTTGCTTGTGAATAGTGGCAGTTGACTCGAAAGGTGACGACCATGTTGCAGCTGATATTCCACAACTACCCTCTGCTGCTCACAAAGCCTGGCCAACATGTGGAACGTAGAGTTCCAGCGCATGCTCTCGTCACACAACAGTCGATGAGCTGGAAGCCGCAAGCGCTGCTGCAGCATTGACACACCGGCTGAAGCTGTGGACGACTTGCGGAAATAGGCACACACGCGGCTCGTCTTCACTAGTAACTCTGGCAAATTGGGGTCATTTTTGATAAACCGCTGAACCATTAAATTTAAGACGTGGGCTAGACATGGGATGTGTGTCAGGCTGCCGAGCTCCAAAGCCGCAACCAAGTTACGGCCATTGTCAGACACAACCATGCCTGGTTGTAGGTTGAGTGGCAAGAGCCACAGCTCAGTTTGGTCCCTTATACCCTGCCACAGTTCTGCGGCGGTGTGCTGTTTGTCCCCTGACCAGATCAACTTCAGCACGACCTGTTGACGCTGACCCACAGCAGTGCTACACTGCTTCCAGCTAGCGACTGATGTCTGACTGCTGCTGGAGGTGGAAGTGGAGGAGGAGGCGGCGGAGGAGGAGAAGTGGGGGTTGGAGCCAGTAATATAGCTGCTGGCGGAGACCCTGATGGACGTAGGGCCCGCAATCCTGGGTGTGGGTAGCACCTGTGCCATCCCAGGGTACGACTCACTCCTGGCCTCCACAACATTCACCCAGTGTGCGGTCAGGGAAATGTATTGTCCCTGGCCACCAGCACTTGTTTATGTGTCAGTGGTTAAGTGGACCTTCCCAGTAACTGTGTTGGTCAAGGCACGGGTGATGTTCTGGGACACATGCTGGTGTCAGGCAGGCACGGCACACCGTGAAAAATAGTGGCGGCTGGGGACTGCATACCGAGGGACGGCCGCCGACATCAGGCTGTGGAAGGCCTCAGTGTCCACAAGCCTAAATGGCAACATTTCAAGGGCCAGTAATTTTGAAAGTTGCGCATTTAGTGCTATGGCCTGTTGGTGGGTATTTGCACTTGAGTTCAAATTACTGTGTTATGGACATTTGGACGTTGCGCTGGGACAGAGAAGTGGATGTTGTTGCTGATGGTTCATGCGAAGGTCCAGGTGCAGGGCGAGGGGCATCTGGGCTTGCACCTTCGGCAGGGGATTGGCCAGCAGTGCATGACAAAGGGGAAAAGGAGGCAGTGGTGTGACCCGCAGACCCAGATTGTGGATCCAGGCGTTCGGCCCACTTGTTAGGGTGCTTGGATGCCATGTGGCAGATCATGCTGGTGGTGGTGAGGTTGCTAGTGTTTACACCCGTGTCATTTTGGTACGGCACAGGTTGCAAACTACCACTCGTTTGTCGTCTGCACTTTCCTCAAAAAAGCGCAATACTGCGGAACACCTACCCCTTGGCAAGGTAGATTTACGCATGGGGGTGCTCGGTGTAGCGGTTGCAGGCCTGTTTGGTGTGGGCCAACTTCTCCCTTTTGCAACCCCACTGCTTCTTCCAGCCTGTTGCGGTGCTTCGGATGCCTCCCCCTCTGTACTGCTGTCCTCGCTCGGGTTTTCACCTTCCCATGTTGGGTCAGTGACCTCATCATCAACCACCTCCTCTTCCACTTCCTGACTCTGCTCATCCTCCTGACTTGACCTAACCACAACCTCAATGATTGGTAACTGTGTCTCATCATCATCCACCTCGTGAACTATTGATTGCCGTTCACCACCAGGGTCGGACTGGCCTACCGGGATACCGGGAAAATTCCCGTTAGGCCGGTAGCCTTGACTGCCGCACGGCCGGCCATGCCGACAGCGAGGAGGCTCCTTGGGTGGTGCAGTATATTACACAGAGTGACTGACAGAGAGAGGAGCCCATCCCCCGCCCCCAACAGCAGGCTCCAGCACGGACATTGCCCGGAGCCTGACTCCTCCCACACATGTGACTGATCTCATGATCATGACATCACGAAAGGTCCTTTAGCCTGGTAGCTGCTGCTTGTGCAGAGCTGTCATCCGGCTGTTCAGGGCTGTGTGTCAGGTAGGAGGCTGAGTGAGGTGATTTTATCAATAGGAGAGCGATTGTTTCAGCAGTAAGAAAGACTTTACATACAGACAGTTATGTGCGCGGTTTAGGTCACATGAGGGGACATTAATAAAGTAATGCTGTGACACATAGGGTCATGAGGGGGACCAGCATAATATGCTATATGGGTGTCATTTGCACATATAGCATCTTATGCTGGCCCCCCTCATGGCCCTATGTGTCATAGCACACATCCCCCATAACAGTGTATCATCCATAGGTCCCCCAAAAGAGTGCCAACCACAGATCCCCATAACAGTGCCATCCACAGATCCCCTATAACAGTGCCATCTACAGATCCTTCATAACAGTGCCATCCACAGATCCCCCGTAACAGTGCCAACCACAGATCCCCATAACAGTGCCATCTACAGATCCCCTCCATAACAGTTTTATTCACAGATCCCCTCCATAACAGTGTCATCCACAGATCCCCCCCATAACAGTGTCATCCACAGATCCCCCCCATAACAGTGTCATCCACAGATCCCCCATATAACAGTGTCATCCACAGATCCCCCATATAACAGTGTCATCCACAGATCCCCTCCATAACAGTGTCATCCACAGATCCCCTCCATAACAGTGTCATCCACAGATCCCCCATATAACAGTGTCATCCACAGATCCCCTATATAACAGTGTCATCCACAGATCCCCTCCATAACAGTGTCATCCACAGATCCCCTCCATAACAGTGTCATCCACAGATCCCCTCCATAACAGTGTCATCCACAGATCCCCTCCATAACAGTGTAATCCACAGATCCCCTCCATAACAGTGCCATCCACAGATCCCCTCCATAACAGTGTCATCCACAGTGCAAATAGACCTCTAGCACAATTCCCTTAAAATATATCGTTATCACAATTTTTAGGGCCCTAATCGCAATCACACAAAATTCACATATCGTGCAGCCCTACTACAATACCACATTTATTAAGATTTCCCTCCTCTGTACCCCCATATAGTACAGCCCCCCCATGTGCCCCCATATAGTACAGCCCCCCCATGTGCCCCCATATAGTACAGCCCCCATGTGCCCCCATATAGTACAGCCCTTTGTGCCACCATATAGTACAGGCTCTCCCTCTGTCCCTCCATATAGTACAGGCCCCCCTCTGTGCCATCATATAGTAAAGGCTCACGCCTCTGCCGCCATATAGTACAAGCTCCCCCCTCTGTGTCACCAAATAGTACAGGCTCCCCCATCTGTGCTGTCATATAGTACAGACTCCCCTTCTCTGTGTCGCCATGTATGGACAAATTAGTGGGCTCTATTACTGTGTGGGGCAATACACATTGGGAGTTTGTAAAGAGGTGGGGATGGTGCTCGAATGAGAAGCCTAAAATATTTGTCTTGCAGATTCTGCGGAGATGAGTGGTGGCCAGAAAAAGAGACAGATTCCAATCAAAGAAGACGTCACCTTTGATTCACTCTGAGAAGTCGCTCTGTGAGTCAATAAATATGCACTTTTAACCCCTTAGTGACCAAGCCTGTTTGGGCCTTTATGACCAAGCGTTTTTCTTCCTTTTTTCATGGTCTCGTTCCAAGCGCTATAACTTTTTTATTTTTATAAATATAATTATAGCTTTATGAAGGCTTGTTTTTTACGGGACAAGTTGTAGTTTTTAATGGTACCATTTTGGGGTACACATAACTTTCTGATTAACTTTTATTAACTCTTTCTGTGAGGGAGATGGGGAAAAATAGCAATACTGCCACTGCGTTTTTACATTATAAATTTTACGGCGTTCATTTCTCGGTACAAATAACATAATATCTTTATTCTCTGGGTCAGTACGATTACAGTAATACTAAATACTTATAATTTTCTATACGTTTTACTACTTTTTTCCAATAAAACCCCTTTTATTAACCAAAAAAATGATTTTGCATTGCCACTTCACAAGACCCATAACTTTTTTTTTATTTTTCTATGGAGTTGTGTGAGGGCTTGATTTTTGAGGGACAACTTGTATTTTTCATTGGTATCATTTTGGAGTAAATGGCGCTTTTTGATCGCTTGTTATTAAGTTTTTTTAGGTGGAAACTAAGAATAAATTAGAAATTCTGTCTTTTTTTTTTTTTTTTTTACGGCGTTCACCATAGGGGATAATTTATGTAATATTTATGTAGTCCGGGTCGTTACAGATGCGGCAATACCAAACATATGGGAGATATTTTCTTTTTGCTATTTTTTTCATTGAAAAGCGTATTTTCAATGGGAAAAAAAGCTGATTTTTTCATTTTATGGAATTTTTTTAATTTAATAAATGTGTATTTTTTTTCTATTTTTTTTACTACTTAAAAAGTCCCACAAGGGGACTATAATATACAGTATTTTGATTGCTTTTAAAATGTAATGCATTATCTCTATAAGGCATTACATTTCAATAGCAATGCTATTCAAAGATTGACCAGCAGGCTGCGCCAGAGAGGCACAGCCTGCTGGAGAGAACTGAAGACAGGCTCGGGGCCCTGATCGGAAGCTAGGTAAGCTTCCTAACACATCAGCACCCCGCGATCGCATTTTCGGGGTGCTGATGGGAGGCAGAGGGAGTCCGCTCCGTCTGTCACCACTTTACATGCAGCGGGCGCCATTGCGCCCGGCATGTAAAGGGTTAAACAGCCCGGATCGGCACTTCTGCTGGTCAGGGCTGTTAGAGCAGGGGGAGCCGTGCAGTGCTTAGACTGGGCCGCCGTAAAAACGCGGCGGCCCAGCCTAAGGCCCCTTAGTGACTGCTGTAAAAACACGTATGGGTGGTCACTAAGGGGTTAATCACTTATGGTTTGCAGAATCTGTATAGTGCTAGTATTTTCCATTATATGGTCATATTGGTCTTTGTTTAGTGGATTTTATTTAGTTACAGTGTGGTGTTAGTATCCAGTGACTATGTGGGGGTAATTGTAGTGGTCATAGTGCACCACTATACCTTGTATACTGGTATTATTGGAAATAATGGTCAGTGTACAGGATTTGGTCAGTAATAGTATGATGGTAATATGTATGGTGATAATATTTCTTCTTGTATACAGTGGTAACATTGGTCTCAGTATACAGGATTTGATCAGGAACAGTATAATGGTGATATATATGTGTAAAAATTTGTCTTAACATACGTTAACACTTTTAGTGCTGTTGGGGGGTAATCAGACACTTATGCATGTCTACTAGTGACTCGTGACTTTTTGTAGTCTTGGTAATACTCTACATTAGTCTTGAGAGAAACTGGGTTTTAAGTTCGGCGTCTAAAGTTCGGGTTTGGGTTATAGAAGAATCGTGTTATGGATTCCGCTACCACGGACCATAAGTTTCCGTGGTAGCGGAATCCATAATGCGATTCTTCGATAACCCGAACTTTAGACGCCGAACTTAAAACACAAGTTCGCTCAACACTACTCTACATCAGTATTCCCCTGTTTGTGATGTATTGTCATATATGGAAAATACATTTGTAAAGGGGTGAGGTTAATAAAGATGGCCACGACCTAGGGGAGCTCCAAGAAATAATTTTGCATGACCCTAGGATCAGCTGTGTTTGGCCGCTCAAAGCCAAAAACTCCTGGGCCAGGCTGCAAGCCTATAAAATGATTGTGCGTCAGCCTGCCCATACCTGCAGTCAGTCAGTATGAGTTAAAACCTGGCATTTGATTTAGCAGTCTTCTGTAAAATAAATATGCACAGGTTGTGCCCTGAGGTCAAAGGACACAGCTGTACCATACATGACAGAAGCCTGGTAAACCAAATACCAGGCTTCTACTACACAAGCTCTTAGCACTACAGCCTGCCAGGGAAGCCTGACATTTGATTTGCCAGACTCCCGTCATGTTGCAGACTTGACGCTGTGCCCTTTGATTCAAACTTTGAGTCAAAGGCCACAACATCAAGTTTGTAACAGTACGGAAGCCTGGTAAATGAAATGTCAGGCTTCTCTACCCCCTAGCATGATGCTGAGTTCATACACACTTTTTTTTTTAGCAAGTATCTTTTTTTTTGTGATTGCCATATTGCTATGTCTGGGTATGCTGAGAGTTGTAGTTCTGCAACAGCTGGAGGGATCTTGGTTGGGAAAAGCTGGTCTACTGTGATAATATAAACAATGGGGGTTCTACAAAAGAGCTATTGTGGGGCAAAATTCATATTGGTGTTTACACACATGTTTTAAAATGAATGCTTTCCCCTTTTATAAACAAGTAAATAATGACGCAATGCTGTGGGCCTGGTATGCAACTTTTTCCAGGGCTGGTTTTTATCTCCAGTCTGGCCCTGTTCACCACCGTCATCTTCTTGAGACTGTGAAGGCTCAAGAGGTTGGGAATCAGGGCACAATATCTCAGGTCCCTCTTCAAGCGTTCTGGGCGCGAGGGCCAAATGTAATAGTGGGGCGCTGGATAAAGCTCCTCGGAATATCCAAGTTTTGGATCACTAGTTTGGCAAGCCTCTCCATGGTGGAAGTAAGGATGATCAGAGAGAGGATTCGGCTGACCAGACTCTTGGCTACAGAAACTGGACTTGGTGGAAGAGAGGGTGATGCTTAACCGACTGGAAGCATTATATTCAGCAATCCAACCGACCAACTGTTCGCACTGGTCCGACTTGGACAGTGTTGTCCCGCGCCGCCCAGCTAAGTTGGACATGAAGCTGGGTACAGTGGATGTTTTATTATTTTCTGGTGCACTGGCAGCAGGCACAGTTTCATTGCGCCCAGGGCCACGGCCTCTGCGTGCATCAACAGCATCACATCCACTTCCCCGTCCCTTAGTGCTCGCCTTCTTCATTTAAATTCTTGTCACTAGATGTGGCGCAGATTCTTTTACAGTCCACTAAAGAAACTGATGCAGGACAGTATATGTCACAGAAACACACAGCATATGGACACTAGATTAGGCCCAGATATTAGGATTTTGCTCTAAAGACACTGTTTTCTGATGCAGGACAGTATATGTCACAGAAACACACAGAAAATGGACACTAGCTCATGCCCAGATATTTTGATTTTGCTCTAAATTGGATACTTTCATTAGCAAAGAAGTTGTTCAGTATGTCTACCTGACCATCAATGGGAATCAGATTTACTCTTCCTATAGCGTGAAAACCTATTTTAATGTTAGGAGTTAAAATTTCTTTTTTTTTCCCAAGGATTCCAAACAGCTTCGAATCGTTGGGGTGTTCAGGAGTCCCAGAGTGCTATTTGCTCCATACGGTACAGTTGATCACATCTTTGAAACCATTGCTGAATCGGAGGTATTTCTGCTTTCTTCCAGTAAACAGCTATAAGCAGTCTGGATGAAGCCAGTAGAATTCTGCAAAGGGTTTGTGTGTCCCCAGGACATCTGAGACTCTCAAAAACCCCAAAGAGGCACCCTTTCGGCAAAACCGGCACATTCATCTTCACTATATTAGATAGTGTTCTCCAGATTTCTTGCCAGTAGGATGTTATCTTGGGGCAAGTCCACCAAATATGGCTCTGAGTGCCTATTTCAGCATTACATCTCCAGCACATAGGGCAACAATCAGGGAACATGAGGTGAAGGCGTTGCGGCAGGGGCGTCGCTAAGTTAAAACATTCGGGGCCTGGGCCCTGATGTTTTGTCCCAGGCCCCGAATGTCCTGCCTGCCTGCTAGATACAACTGTATTGCTGTACACAGAACGGCAATACAATTGAATCTAATACACTGGGAAGAGATGAAGGACCTGTGGTGACATCACAGGTCATGTGTTTAGCAAAACAGGCTGTGATAGGATGACCTGGATGATGTCACCATCATGTGACCAGTGCAGGATTGGACCGGAGTGAAGAGGAGAAGGAGCCTAATGGTGATGTCTGTATATGAGAAAAGGTAAGTGAAGGAAGAGGCAGAGCAATGCTTGGAGTTGTAGTTATTTAACTGGGATGTATGTTAGGGCTGAAGGGAGGGATGTTATTGACATGGAACTGTGTGCTTGAGGTGGCTGGGGGAGGGAGTGATGTTATTTACATGGGACTGTATGTTGAAAGTGGATGGTGGGGGGAATGATGTTTATGTACATGGGACTTATGTTTAGGCTACGTTCACACTTGCGTTTGGGGATCCACTTGTGAGATCCATTTAAAGGCTCTCACAAGCAGCCCCAAATGCATGTTTAACCCCAATGCATTCTGAATGGATGCGGATCCATTCAGAATGCATTCGTTCGGCTCCGTACGGCCCCCCGTTCCGTTTTGGAGGCGGACCCTAAAGTGCTGCAAGCAGCGTTTTTGTGTCCGCATGGCCTTGCGGAGCCAAACGGATCTGTCCTGACTTACAATGTAAGTCAATGGGGAATAATCTCTTTGCATTGACACAAAATGGTGCAATTGTAAACGGATCCGTCACCATTGACTTTCAATGTAAGTCAGGACGGATCCGTATTGGGACTTCAAATCGAATACAAACGAATCAGTCCTGAAAGGATGCATTAGTTTGTATTATCAGTGCAAGTACAGGACAGATCCGCACGAACGCAAGTGTAAAAGTAGCCTTAGGGGGTGATGTTTACATGGGATTGTGCGTTGGAGGCGGCTGGGGAGGAGGTGATGTTATTTACATGGGACTGTATGGTGGAGGGAGGATTATAACTGCAGGGGGCACTGCAGATCCAGGGGACATTATAGGCGTTCCTATTACTATTGGGGGCTCTATTGGAGGGTCTTATAGATCCGCCTTATTTCTACTAAGCGCACTATGGGGGCCTTATTACTACTGAGGGGTCTGTAGGGAGCTTTATTACCACTGGGGGAACAATAGGGGGCCTTATTTCTACTGGGGACTCTGTGAGGGTATTATTAATATGGGAGGGCCCTTCTAATAATGGGGCATTGTTGAGGAGCATTATCACGGTTGGGGCAGTGTTACTTGTGAGGGCATTCTAGAAGGGAATTACTATTGATGGGACTATGAGGAGCACTATTACTATGGGGGGCAGTAATGTTTCTTCAGGATAGTATTTGGGGGTATGGGGGGGGGGGGTCAGGGGCGTAACTAAAGGATCATGGGCCCTGGTGCAAGAGTTCAGCTTGGGCCCCCCTTCCCTCAGTGCTTTGTGTGTCTTCTTATGCGGCACAAGTGTCTTTGGGCCCCTTAAGGCTCCTGGGCCCGGAAGCAACTGCTACCTCTGCACCCCCTATAGCTACACCCCTGGGGGGGCACAGCAAGCAGCAGGATAACACTGTGGGGACTCCAGTTGGGGGATAATGATAGTGTGAGGAAGCTATGATGTCTGTGTGTCCCACTCTGCAGAGATGAGGCGGCTGAGAGAAGTGTCCGGACCGAGTGGAGAAGATGAGAGAGGAGACGTCACCCTGGATGTGACAGGTAAGTGCTGCTGTATAGCAAGTACAGCAAAGTGCAGGGGGGGCAACACATTTATTGGGGCTTGTGCCCCGGATCTTTTGAGACCCTAGCAACACCCCTGCGTTGCAGAGTGTAGTGCCATTGGGTCAGGACTTTATAACTATTCTATTGGATTTTGTTCTAAAGAATCAGTTATCTGATGCAGGACAGTATATGTCACAGAAACACACAGAAAATGGACACTAGATTAAGCCCAGATTTTAGGATTTTGCTCTAAAGACACTGTTTTCTGATGCAGGACAGTATATGTCACAGAAACACGCAGAATATGGACACTAGATTAAGCCCAGAGATTATGATTTTGCTCTAAAGACACTGTTATCTGATGCAGGACAGTATATGTCACAGAAACACACAGAAAATGGACACTAGATTAAGCCCAGATTTTAGGATTTTGCTCTAAAGACACTGTTTTCTGATGCAGGACAGTATATGTCACATAAACACACATAATGTGGACACTAGATTAGGCCCAGATTTTAGGATTTTGCTCTAAAGAAACAGTTTTCTGTTGCAGGACAGTATATGTCACAGAAACACACAGAATATGGAAACTAGATTAGACCCAGATTTTTGGAATTAGCCCTAAAGAAACAGTTTTTGGATGCAGGACAGTATATGTCACATAAACACACAGAATGTGGACACTAGATTAGGCCCAGATATTAGGATTTTGCTCTAAAGAAACAGTTTTCTGTTGCAGGACAGTATATGTCACATAAACACACATAATGTGGACACTAGATTAGGCCCAGATTTTAGGATTTTGCTCTAAAGAAACAGTTTTCTGATGCAGGACAGTATATGTCACAGAAACACACAGAATATGGAAACTAGATTAGACCCAGATTTTTGGAATTAGCCCTAAAGAAACAGTTTTTGGATGCAGGACAGTATATGTCACATAAACACACAGAATGTGGACACTAGATTAGGCCCAGATATTAGGATTTTGCTCTAAAGACACTGTTTTCTGATGTAGGACAGTATATGTCACATAAACACACATAATGTGGACACTAGATTAGGCCCAGATATTAGGATTTTACTCTAAAGACACTGTTTTCTGATGCAGGACAGTATATGTCACAGAAACACACAGAATATGGAAACTAGATTATACCCAGATTTTTGGAATTAGCCCTAAAGAAACAGTTTTCTGATGCAGGACAGTATATGTCACAGAAACACACAGAATTTGCACACTAGATTAGGCCCAGATATTTATATTTTGCTCTAAAGACACTGTTTTCTGATGCAGGACAGTATAAGTCACAGAAACACACAGAATGTGGACACTAGATTAGGCCCAGATATTAGGATTTTGCTCTAAAGACACTGTTTTCTGATGCAGGACAGTATATGTCACAGAAACACACAGAATATGCACACTAGATCATGCCCAGATATTTGGATTTTGACATACACACTTCTGCTATTAGACATCCTTTAACCTTACGCATGGTAAACGTAGCCAAGTTATTAATCCCAAGATTATGGAAAGAAAAAGAACCCCCTTCTATCCTAGAATGGTTAAAAGAGATGCATACTCTGCATACCTATGATAAATTAAGACTTATTAGAGACTATAGAAAACCTTGATACAATCAAACATGGGATCCTTGGATCAAGCTCTTAGATAGTGATGCCATTACTGAATTTCTCTAATTACTCTGCTTTAATATTACTGACCCTGAAGTCATACCGTCAGATTAATACCTGATTCCCCCCTCCCTCCCCCCTCCCTTCTTATTCCCTGTTAACCTTGTTCTTCCCTTAGTTATTATTCTTTTTGATGTATAACTGGAATGACTCAGCTAGACTATTGCACTCAGTAATTTATAATTGACTTACTCCGAACTATTGGAAAAACTGTAATGGAATAGTTACATAATCAGTTAGTAATCATTTTATTTTGCTATCAATAAAGACTTCAGTCCTTAATTTCCATATGATTACTTGTCTTCCTAAGCGACAATTGTCATGACTTAAGTTCAACAACTTATTAAGAGTTTGAATGTTTTCATAAAAACTTTTATTTATGTATAATCTCATTACAATACATGACATGATATTCAATGCTATGTATAACGATTTTATTTTCTGTATATGACATTGATTTACTTATTCTTGAATTGTAAAGAAAATTGTTGCTTTTTGAACTTTGCAAAATTTGAATAAATAAACAATTTAAACAGATATTTGGACTTTGCTCTAAAGAACAGTTTTCTGATGCAGGACAGAATATGGACACTATTTTAGGCCCATATTATTGGAATCTGCGGTACAGACACTGTTTTATTATGATGTCGTTTATATTTATATTTTTCACTATATCTGGCCCTGACAACCACACAATGTATTGAAGCGCAGATCACTAATTGCACTGTTAACTGCAAAAATGTGGAAAGATTATGGGGGGGGGGGGGGGTAGTGTTTTCTGTATTCAAATTTTTTCCCTATATCTGGCCCTGACAACCACACAATGTATTGAAGCGCAGATCACACAATTCACGGATTGCACCGTTGAAAGCAAAAATGTGGATAGATTATGGGAAAAAAATAGTGTTTTCTGTATTCTAATTTCTTCCCTATATTTGGCCCTGACAACCACACAAAGTATTGCAGCGCAGATCTGACAACTCACGGATGACAAAGTTTACAGCAAAAATGTGGATAGATTAGGGGGAAAAAATAGTGTTTTCTGTATTCTAATTTTTTCCCTATATCTGGCCCTGACAACCACACAATGTATTGAAGCGCAGATCACACAATTCACGGATTGCACCGTTGACAGCAAAAATGTGGATAGATTATGGGAAAAAAAATAGTGTTTTCTGTATTTAATTTTTTTTGCTATATCTGGCCCTGAAAACCACACAAGGTATTGCAGTGCAGATCTGACAACTCACGGATGACACCGTTTACAGCAAAAATGTGGATAGATTATGGGGAAAAAAACGTATTGTTTTCAGTATTATTCTTCCTATCTCTGCCCCTGACACACAGACGGTATTGCTGCACAGATGTCACAAGTCACTGCAGACACCCTCTATATAGAAAAAGAATCGCCATTTTGCAAAGTATGTAAAAAAAAATGGAGTACTACTTTTCTAAAATAAATTGCTGCAAACCACACACAATAGTCCTTAAAAGGACTTTTGGGTCTTTGAAACGTTATTCACTTGAATAAAATATGATTACAAACTCCCTACACTATCTGTCCGTTCCTAAGCGCAGCATTCCCCGACTCGCAATGAGCCGAACCCGCGTCATCGAGTGCTATATAGCACCCGATGACGCGTTCTGGACAGCCAATCACTGTAATGCCAGCAGCCAACATGGCTACTGGCATTACAGTGATGGCAGTACTTATCTGCACGTTTATTGGCTGCTTAGCAGCCGCGAAACGTGCGGAGAGGAGACTCGAGCATGCCGCTCTAGCACAAATGGTACTCGGCCGAGTACCACCATTTGCCGAGCATAGTGATGCTCGAGCCGAACAAGTATTCGGCCGAGCATGCTCGTTCATCACTGGTCATTATATGTAGAGATGGCACTATAGGGGAATTATATGTAAAGATGGTGGAATGGACACAGTAAATGTAAAGATTTCACTAGGGGAGATTATATGTAGAAGTACAGAAGGCACTACTGGGGGCACTATATGCACAGAGGGCACTGTTGACTGGAATGATATGCACAGAGTGCACTACTGGGTGCATTTATTTACAGAGGACACTATTGGGGACATTATATGTAGAGATAGCACAATGGGGTCATTATATGTAGAGATGACAAAAAGGGGAGCGTTTTAAAATAGAGATGGCACTATGGGAGCATTATATGTAGAGATGGTGGTATGGGCCCATTAAATGTAAAGATGGCACAATGGGGTCATTATATGTAGATCTGGTGCTATGAGGGAGTTATATATAGAAATGGCACTATGGGGGGCATTATATGTAGAGATGGAACTTTGAGGAGATTAAATGTAAAGATGGCACTATGGGGCATTATATGTATAGACAGCACTGCTGTGGGGCATTATATGCACAGAGTGCACTACTGGAGTAAAGAGTACACTCTTTTTTTCTTAACATACGTTCCCTGTCACCCCCTCTCTTAGGAACCTCAACAGAGTCAATGACCCGAAATCTCACTTGGCTGACAGAGTGGCCACAGTCATTGAAATGCTTAGCCACAGGTTTGTCCATCATTTTTTTCCTTATAGTGCTTTTGTGTTTGTTGATGCGCTCCCTAATTTCCATGGTTGTTTCTCCCACATAGATCAAGCTGCAAGGACAGACAATCATGTAAATGACAAATTTGGACCGGCATGTGTAATATCCTGCAATGTTGTATTTCTTGCCACTGTATGGGTGGACAAAGGTGTTACCCTTTAGCATGTTCCCGCAATTACAACATCCCAGATATGGGAAATTCCCTGTCTTCCTGGGTTTCAGGTAGCTCTGGCCACCTTTAATAACATCTCCTATGTCAGTTTTAATCAGTTTGTCATGCAAATTGGTGTCCCGCTTATATACCATCAATGGAGGACTATCAAATTGACAGACGCTAGGGAGGCCCCTATGTAAGATATGCTATTCTCTTCTCAAAATCTGTGCTATATCAGCACTATGGCTGCCATAGGTGGATACAAACGGAATGCATCCTGCATTCATTCTCCTAGAGGACGCCTGAAATGTGGTCACTCTGTCAACCAAGGAGACTTTAGTCCTTGTCTTGTGCAACAACCTACCCAGATATCTCCTATTGGAGAATTTATTGCACATCTCATCAATCCGGTTAGTGAATTCATCATCTGATACCACTCGTCTGACACGCAGCATCTGACTCCAAGGCAAGGAATCAAGCATGCGATGTGGGTGACTACTGTCATGTCTCAAAAGGTTATTTCGATCTGTAGGCTTCTTATATAAATCTGTTTTCAACATGCCCCCTTCAATATATACCCTGACGTCAAGAAACTGTAACTCCTCACAAGAGGAAGTCACAGTGAATTGAAGACCGGGTACACCACTATTAAGATGTTGGTGAAATTCATTCAAGGAGTCCATAGAGCCACTCCAAGTCATAAAAATGTCGTCGATGTAGCGGCACCAGCACCCACTGATAAAAAGAAGATGCATAAACCAGTTTGTCCTCAACCTCCGCCATGAACATGTTGGCATAAGTTGGTGCCACGTTGGAGCCCATGGCCACACCGCATGTCTGTTGGTAAAAGGTGTTGCCAAAGAGAAAATAATTCCTCTTCAGGACCAACTCGAGGAGGTTGAGGACAAACCGGAATGCATCAAGAGTGAGTACCGTGCCGGCCAGGGCCACATCGACGACATTTAATCCATAATCATGGATAGGAGAAGGGCACTCGCTATATGGGAATATATGGAATTTATTATACGGATATCCACTTAAATACAGGAATTAACGCCAATGTAACACAATAATACAGTTAAAATATCAAAAATAAAATCTCATAAAATGGGATAAAATGCCTAGATGGCCAACCTGCTACTGAATAAAATTAACCATATATCCACTCTGATATATAGCCCGTAGGTTCACACTTGTGGATGTCCTTATAGATTGCACAGACCTGTTGCGTCGAAAAAGCTCCAAGTTGTAGATAGATCGACAATAAACAGGATAATTGTAGTATAGGTGAGGTTCAATGCACAATGTTTCAATATCACTGGTTTGCCCATATATCCGGAGTGTTTGGGACACAACAGGGGTCTGGAACGTAGGAGAAACAGTGCATTAAGTGTGGACTTATGAGCTATATAACAGGCTCTGCAATATAGGAGAGACATTTTATTAAGTGTGGACTTACTAGCTCCATACCAGTAATATTGCAACATTGTGCATTGAACCTCACCTATACTACAATTATCCTGTTTATTGTCAATCTATCTACAACTTGGAGCTTTATGCTGCTGTGATTTTTGCTATCTACTGATGTTCTTTGGACTGCTTTGGATCTGTGGTCCCATCGCGGCTGGTGCATTCCGGGATTGGTCAAGAGGTTTGTTTGTGCTGCTCTACAATACTTCTTTTGATTAATGTACTGAGGTCACTACTGAGGGCATTACACGTACATATGGTGCTATGGGGGGCATTATATGTACAGAGGGCACCATGGGGGCATTATATCTACTGGGGACACTATAGTGAGGCATTATAACTACTAGGGCCTAAATGGGAATTACTACTGCCTGAGATTTGGACCTAAATGCAGATGATTACTCAGCAGGGTCATAAAAAGGAGGCATTTTACTAAATATTTGTGTTCTGTTTGTCAAATTTTGCAGGAACAAGTTGTGTTCAGGAGAACTCACCATAGTGATCACTGCATAATTGAGAAAAAAAAGGAAAGACACTGACTCCATTCAGAGGAGACATCAGCTGGAAGTCACTGAGTGGATGCCTAAACGGGTATAGTCATGGTGGACTAATATTATTTGGCCTTTATATAGTGTTATTATTGGCAATGTTGGTCTTGGTGTACTAAGGGGCATGGTTCTATAAAAAGGGGGCGTATCCATAGGTTAGTGGGCACAATAGTTGGCTTGTCTTAGGTGCAAGCAAAACCTGCTTTGTCACTGATTTACATGTTTCTTAGCTACATGTACTGTATATGATGTGTTTTTCTGGGAGTTATTATATAAGCAGCATTGTACAATTTTAATTTTTACTGTTCTATGTGCTTTACTGTTCATTTGTGCTTTCTGTGATTCATATTCTTTTATGAATATACTGTTGCTGAATGTCTAGCCTAAATAAACACATTTAAACATAAAACATATTAATAAACTCAGCCATTACTCAATGGTTAGATAGGCACGGAGAACATAAAACCAATCTTATTATTTCCAAATAACCAGGGAATACAGAACAATTTTTTGGAAGACGAGAAACATCCATCACATCATTATCTGTGATGCATCACTTTGGAGAAACAGTATTATTTCCATTGGAAACGAGCCCAAAAAACAATTTGTTTTGAATTGTGTATGTTATTGAAAGATACAGCCGAGTTGCAAAACATTTGTATTACAGCTTTCATATTTCAATATTTTCCGAAGTTTCATATGACATTTATTAATGTGAAATAGACCAGTTGATAGAACAAACCATTATTATTTTGCAAGGTCAAATGAAGCTGCTCAGTTTGTCTGAAAATACATTTTAACCCCTTTAGGACCTTGCCATTTTTGGAAAATTGGAAATGTGTGGTAATAAATTTGGAATGATTTCACTTATCCAAACCATTCTGAGATTGTTTTCTCACCTACTTCATGGCAGTGGAAAATGTAAGTAAATATATATATATATATATATATATATATATATATATATATAATCACCTTTTATTTATTTAAAAAAAATCCAAAATTTACAGAAAATTTTGAAAAATTTCAAAATTTGAATTTCTCTGCTTTTAAGGCAGATGGTAATACATCATAAAAGAGTTTTTAATTTACATTTCCCATATATCCACTTTCATCTTTGCATCATTTTGTAAATGTAATTTTATCACTAGTTGGAACCGAAGCCAAGTTCAGTTTCAAGTTTTAAAGTGGTTTTTCCCTTTAAAAATAAACTGCTGAAGTTATTCAACAAAGTCACGCGCGACTTCGTGAATAACTAACTTTGCCTCATTGAAGCCCATACATTCTAATACTGTACAGTGACGAATCTCCGTACCGTATTATTCTAAAGTTTTGAACGAACCGACTTCCGATGAAGCATCCGAAGCTCCTTTCACTCAACACTAGTAAGGCTTAGAATTTTAAAAGCACATTTTTAAATTTTTAAGAAAATTTCCAAAACTCACCCTTTTAAGGACCAGTTAAGTTATGAAGTCACTTTGTGGGGCTTAAATAGTGGAAACCACCCATAATCGACCCCATTTTAGAAACTACACCCCTCATGTTATTAAAAACTGATTTTAAAAACTTTGTTAACCCTTTAGGTGTTCCACAAGAATGAAAGAAAATAGGAGATTCCATTTTAATCCATTTTTTTCTGTAACACATCAAGGCTTAACAGCCAAAGAAAACTCAATGTTTATCACCTTGATTCTGCAGTTTACAGAAACACCCCATATGTGGTTGTAAACTGCTGTATTGGCACACGGCAGGGTGCAGAAAGAAAGTAGTGCCATATGGATTTTGGAGTGCAGATTTCACATGTAGCTTGAGATAGCAGGACCTGTTCGGCGTCAACGAAACCATACTGCGCAGGCGTGGAATACTTCTTATCCCGCGAGATTGAAACATCGCATACAGGACATACGAGACCACTACCAAGATGGTGACCCAACACTAAATGTCGACTGAGCATGCTCAAGCCCATAAGAAGGTGGATGCAATCTGCCGATCACATGATTCTGTCACATGACCACCATTCAAAACAAAACCGTACATTTCACAGTATATACTTTGAGAAGGAAACCAGGTGGCAATATAAATTGAGCTAATGGCGTCCTGCCAATGTCACCCTGGAAAGCTCGCCCTCATAACCTAACATATCGGTAATTCATCAATATCAGGTTATATATTTGCCATGTGTAGTGCATCATGGCACACTCATCATCCATAAACAGTCACATACTTATCTAGGAAGCACAAAGTCACCCCCCAGGGGTAACCTGACTGGGGACAATGTGCCCTATCGGGTGAATGGGATGTCAGTGTTGCAGTTACGCGACCCCGCATCTCAATCCCTCTCCTGAATCACACTAACACCATCCAACATTGCACGGCTATATAGCAAATTGTAGGTTCAATGGACACGGTCCCATCACCCCTATTACAGAGGGAAATGACTACTGTGTCCATGAGCCTAACTGTCATAGAATTTTTTTGTGTGGTCTATTCTTGATTGTGGCACCCCATGCCCTATTACAGTTACAGTAAAAAGAGACCACGGCACTCGTTTTTCGTATATAAGAAAATTATTTTTATATTTTCGTTATTTTCATTTCATGATATTATTTTCATTTCATGATATTGTTTCATTATTTCATCATTCAAAATTTCATTGTTTTTTAGCATCCAGGAATGCAAAAGACTTGGCCAACGTTTAACGTTTCGGTCCTTGTATGGGACCTTGATCACGGCCTGGAGTAAGATACAATTTAATGTGTCAGGAAAACATTGTATATAATAAGAATAAATATAGTTCATAATTTATATTACATCATGATTCATAGTATATATTACATACATGTCAAGTAGTCATCTATCGAATCGCTAAAGGCACAGAGGGTGACAGGTAAGCATACTGTCGTTTCATATAGATATCATCTATTATAGAGAATTATATAATGTTATCTGGTGTGAAAGTAATGGACCTCAGCAGCGGTCCCCTTAAGGGAGTAGGTTCGATCTCCTAAGTAAGTAGCAAACAAAAAGTGCGGGAACCGCGCTCTACCAAACAGTTAATGTCAGTTCTTGAACCCTACAACCATAGAGAACCGAAAGTCTAATCCAGCTCGCAGAGGCGTTGTTCGCAGAAAGTTAATGTTCGTACGAAAAGGTGTATAAACCGCCTCCTACTGGTCCACAGATCTCATGAAGGTTCACCAACCAAGGAATCCAAAACACCGGACACGAATACCTTCAAGAAGGAATAGAACAGATGGTGCAATACCCTCAAGATCTTTAAAGGTAAGAGGTTTATTGTACTTACAATTATCACATTACAGACTTGCACATAGAAATGCCCGACCCGGGTTTCGCTATTCGCTTCTTCAGTAAAAGATCTCGTGTTTAGAAGAGATCTTTTACTCGTGTTTACAGCGGTGTGTGCGAATAGCGAAACCCGGGTCGGGCATTTCTATGTGCAAGTCTGTAATGTGATAATTGTAAGTACAATAAACCTCTTACCTTTAAAGATCTTGAGGGTATTGCACCATCTGTTCTATTCCTTCTTGAAGGTATTCGTGTCCGGTGTTTTGGATTCCTTGGTTGGTGAACCTTCATGAGATCTGTGGACCAGTAGGAGGCGGTTTATACACCTTTTCGTACGAACATTAACTTTCTGCGAACAACGCCTCTGCGAGCTGGATTAGACTTTCGGTTCTCTATGGTTGTAGGGTTCAAGAACTGACATTAACTGTTTGGTAGAGCGCGGTTCCCGCACTTTTTGTTTGCTATCATCTATTATAGAGCTACATACATATAGTTAGTTACAGTAAAGTACAGTTAAGTACAACATTGGGCGGCAAAATGGGAGAAAATGGGAAAAAGCAGGAAAAAGCTGGAGTCCACAGCAAGTGAAATGGTAGTATCTCTTGCGAAATTCATTGTTGGCAAGGGTAAGGTTAGGCAGACAATATGGCAATATAGCAGGACTTCTTTGGGGTGACGAGACCTGTAAAGTGTTGCAGAGGTTGTAATTGTCATTAGGCTAGATAATATATAGACATATAAGTATACATAGATAGAAAAGGAGCCTCTGATGTAGCACTGGGTAAGGGTCAGGGTCACATCCCATAGGGACATATTGTCTGAGGTTGCCATGGAAGAGTAGGAAAGGTTGGGGTGTCAATCGGTAATTACCTTTGTCCGGGCTGCATGTTGCCTGCTGGAGGATGCGCTGGTGTGGGCAGCGCTGGTGCCGTATTTGAAGTGTGCCGCCGGTGTGGGCTGGCGTCCTGCGCACGCCTCTGGCTCTGCCGCACGCATGACGCCGCCGCGCGCAGGCGGATGACGTCACTGCGGCGGCGGCGCCGGCGCGCATGCGCAGTAGGCCCGCCGAGACCTGTGCTGGCAAGGTAGTGCTGGCATGGGAGATGTAGGGATTGTTACGATAACAGAGGCATAGGTGGCTTGGGGCAGGGGCCCGTTTGGGATAAATGGGTGCAGGCAGAGATACATTTGGTCACCCAACCAGGGTATATAGGTACTAATACTGGCTAGATAAGTACAGTTATTCTGAATTTAATTCTATAACGAATATAATACAGATATAGTGCAATATAATATGGGTATGGTACAATCTGCTATAGATTGCTATAAATCTGCTATAAATTGCATCTTCTGTTATATATGGCTATATAGAAATAATAATACTTAGTACTATATGGCTATATTGTATACTACCTGGTTGGGATGGACTTTAAGAGTCATTTTGTCTGTGGGAGGTAAAAAGAAAATGGTATTAGTAAACGTCACATTACAACAAAAGGTCATTTACATTAAATTCGAAAAGAAGGAGGTGAGTGTGGGATATTAAATGTCCAGTTGTAGTTATATAGCCACGCGTATAGTAGTACAGGTCTGGAAAAGTTTGTCATGATGTACAGAAATCGAAGTCCCGATTCATACCGTTTGGAAAAAGGGTATTAAGTTCAAATATCCAAAACGATTCGCGTTCTTTCAGGCGCGCGATCCGGTTACCGCCTCTTCTTCCCGCCGGTATTTGTTCCAGTATTTGGAATCTGAGTTGGCTAATCTGATGTTTTGCAAGGGAGAAGTGATGTGGGATGGGTTGTTCAGTTCTATTACACCAGATATCGGATTTATGCTTGGAAATTCGGTCGCGTATGTTTTGTGTAGTCTCCCCCACGTAGGCCAGGCCGCAGGGGCATTTGATTAGATATACTACAAATGAGGAGCTACATGTGAAGAATTTTTTTGAATGGTAAATTTTGCCCGAACGGGGATGTGTTATGCGATTCCCTTTGATTACATTGGTGCACTGTGCACAATGGAGGCATGGGTATGTTCCTGTTTTTTTCGGGGCTAGGGTGGTTTGTTGTAATGTGGCTTTGAGGGGGCCGATGTCGGCGTGTACTAATTTGTCTCTCAGATTGTTTGGTCTCTTGTAGCACATCCGGAAGGGATATTTGAATTCGGCGACTTCAGGGTAAGATTGTTGAAGGAGGGGCCAATGTTTTTTAACAATAGACTGAATCTTTGGGACGAACGGATGGTAAGTCACCACTAGGGGGACTCGTGGTGGGGATATAGTTTTAGGTGGTATGGGTGCTGTGGATGTGGCAATAGCAAGTTCTTTAGTAAGTAAGGAAGTGGGGTAACCCCTGTCTTGGAATTTATTGGACATTTCGGTGAGTCGCTGTTCTTTCATGGTGGGATTTCCTACGATCCTGGTTACTCTTTTAAATTGTGAGCGTGGTAGGTATTTTTTGGTATTTTTTGGGTGACAGCTGGAAAAATGTAGTAGTGTATTACGGTCAGTGGGTTTAGTATATAGATCTGTTGTGAGAGTACCTGTCTCGGTTTTTAGGACTACTGTGTCCAAGAAACTGATGGATAGCACATCTGTGTGGGAGGTAAATGTTAGGTCGGGATCCTGACTATTGATATACTCTGTAAATTTAGTAAATGAATTTATATCGCCGTGCCAGATGCAAAAAATGTCGTCGATGTATCGATGCCAAATTTTGGCATGGGTCAGGAAAAGGGGGTTAGTGTAGACTAAGTCTTCTTCAAATTTCGCCATAAATGCATTGGCATATGGTGGCGCCACATTGGCCCCCATAGCCGTACCCCGCTGTTGTACATAGAAATCATCGCCAAACATAAAGTAATTATTCTCCAGTACGAATCTGAGTAGATCCGTACAAAACCTTTGTGTGTCTGTGGAGTAGTCAGAAGTGGTTAAAAGTGTTTCAACGGCCTGGATGCCTTTGTCATGTGAAATGGAAGTGTAAAGACTGTTGACATCGAGTGTTATCAGAAGATCCTCAGGAGTGATATTGGTGGTGTTTAGAATGATGGATAAAAAATGTGATGTATCAAGGATGAAGGAACGTGTCCTTTTCACCAGTGGAGTCAGTATTTTTTCTAAAAAAATGGACAGGGGAGAGAGTATAGAGTCGGTGGAGGCTACGATAGGCCTACCTGGTGGGTTGGACATGTTTTTATGTATTTTGGGTAGTGTGTAAAGTACTGGGGTAACAGGATTCTCATTGTTGAGAAACGTGTAGGTTGCCTTATCAATGGTGCCTAGTTGGAGGTGATGGTCAAGAAAGTTACCAATTTCTTTTTTAATGCGGAAGAGTGGGTTGAGTGTGACTTTTTTGTATGTACTAGCATCGGTCAGTTGTCGTCTAATCTCAGCTATATAAGCTGTGGTATCCATTACCACAATTGCTCCTCCTTTGTCTGCCGGTTTGATGGTTATGGATTTGTCATCTTGGAGAATTTTAAGGGCCATGTGTTCCTCGCTTTTCAGGTTTTGTGGGGTATGTAGAACTCCTGTTTTTAGGTCATTTATGTTCTTAGTGATATCGTTTTGTACAAGGTTAATAAAAGTTTCAGCAACATGGTAGTGTTTAGGGGGCATATATTTACTTTTATTGCTTAGGTTTAGGGACTTTAGGGTGAGTTCTGTGGTGGTGCTAGGTGTCGGAGCCGTTAGTGGTGTTGTTGGCTGTGTGGAGAAATGTGCTTTTAGGCGTATAGATCTGTAGAATCTTTGGAGTTCCTGTTCAAGTGTAAAGCGACGTAGGTTACCGTAGGGGCAGAATGATAAGCCTTTTGAGAGTGTATTAAGTTCTGCCGGGGATAGTGTGCGTGAGGAAATATTTACAATTATGTTCCTACCTGGGAGCGGGTCTGGATGCCTGTCTGGTTGTGATCGGTGGGAACCTCGTCCTCGGCGTATGTGGCGGGTCTTCTTCTCCCCGGTCGGTATCCACGCCGGTGGAAAAAACGTTGGTTGCGGTAATTGTTTGGTCTGTCGCTTCCTGAAGAGGAGGATGCGTATCCTGGGAAAGAGTAGTCGGAGCCCTTGGAGGTACTTTGCCATTGCCAACGATAAATCTTCTTTAGGTGGTAGTCTTCCGAGTCGCGAATAAATTTATTCCTCTTGGTATTTTCTAGGAATTTTCGGTGTTCCTCTAGGATGTTGTCGGTCTTTTTCTTGAGTTCGGACCACTCGTCAGCTGAGATTGTAGAGACTAATTGAGTTTCGATGGCCGTTAGTTTTTCTTGTGATTCTTTGATTGATTGTTGTAGAAATTCTATGCTCAGCACGATGATATCAAAGGAACACTTGTTAATGATAGATTCGAATTTTGTACAATATTCGGTATTTGAAGGGAAGAGAGTCGGACGGAGATGCACTCTTAGACCCCTTGGAATTTTCTTTTGTTTGTGGTATTCTGCCAGTGTTGTACAGTGTAACTCAGCAGAGAGTAGCTTCTTAGATTCGCGTTCCCAGTCTCGTGATTTTAGTTCACTGTGTGAGACGTGTAGGAAATTGCTTGAGGCGTTCACCCGGGAAACGATCTCCTCTGCGATAGCATTATCGTACGAGAAAGTATTTGAAGACATTTGAAGGGTGCTCAGTCACAAAATTTCTTAATCTTGAAGCACTTGAGTTGGACGGCACTCCTGTAAAGTCCTTTTTGCACGGTGCTCAGTGGTAATGTGAGATGATGTATAGTAAAAAGAGACCACGGCACTCGTTTTTCGTATATAAGAAAATTATTTTTATATTTTCGTTATTTTCATTTCATGATATTATTTTCATTTCATGATATTGTTTCATTATTTCATCATTCAAAATTTCATTGTTTTTTAGCATCCAGGAATGCAAAAGACTTGGCCAACGTTTAACATTTCGGTCCTTGTATGGGACCTTGATCACGGCCTGGAGTAAGATACAATTTAATGTGTCAGGAAAACATTGTATATAATAAGAATAAATATAGTTCATAATTTATATTACATCATGATTCATAGTATATATTACATACATGTCAAGTAGTCAGCTATCGAATCGCTAAAGGCACAGAGGGTGACAGGTAAGCATATTGTCGTTTCATATTACAGTTACATGCACAGAGCCCAAAAAGAGTAACTAAAAAATTATAATTATCCATGTCCGCCTGTCCGGTCCTGCTGTCTTGCAGCTTTCAAGGAGACCATCCATTGTTATCAATATTTGTATATCCATCTATATGAAAACAGAGTAAATTACTAGAATAAATTGAACAGTTGCACATGTAAGAAACCTAAACAAGAGAATAAAAGGAGAGAATTCTACAGAGGAAGGAGGGAACAGGAAAGAAAGAAAATGTATTCATGTTACCCTAAATTCAACATTAAGGCCTCTGGGTTTGGGAGTCTTTAACTCAAAAATCCAGTAAAGTTCTCTTGTTTTTAAATGCATAGTCCTATCCCCACCTCTTCTAGACAAAAGTACTTGTTCTAATATTCTGAATTTTAAATCACGCCCAGTATGCCCTGCATCTTTAAAGTGTTTGGACACAGGTAAGTCCAACTTCTGTTTCCTGATAGTATACCTGTGCTGGTTTAAACATGTTTTAACATCCCAAGTCGTTTCCCCAACGTACCACAGATTACACGGACATGATAGCAAATAAATAACAAACGCAGAATCACACGTCAGGTATTGTTGGATTTTGATTGTCTTACCGGAAGCAGGATTTAAAAAGGAATCACCCCGTATCATGTAGGTGCAGTTAACACAATTGTAGCATGGATAGCAGCCCTTCCGAGTGGAGCCAAAATATGTGCTACAACTTACTCTAGAGGAACCAACATCTGACTTAACTAGTTTATCACCTAAATTTCGACTCATACGGAAGGAGCAAAGTGGAGGAGACCTGAATTCCTCTATATTGTCAAAACCACTGGCCAAAACTGGCCAGTGTTTCCTGACAATAGATGACAGCCGTGGACTATTAATACTGTAATCAGTGATAAATGGAATCCTGGGCAAAGCAATTTTGGGTATCTTTGGATCTTCATTCATCATTCTTGTTTTGGTTATACGTATACTGTCAGATACCAAACTTTTGGGATATCTTCTAGTGTGAAATTTTGTTGCCAATTCTGCTAATCTCATGTCTCTAGTAGGACCAGTTTCCAATATCCTAGCTACCCACAACATTTGACTAAGAGGAAGGGACTTATTCATAGATTGTGGATGATGACTTTCGTATCTAAACAGGGTGTTCCTATCTGTAGGTTTCACATATAAATCAGTGACAAACTCATGCCCACACACAGAAACCTCTGTATCAAGAAATTTTAATTTTCTCTAGAGTGTACTAAAGTAAATTTGATACTTGGATTAATCTCATTAAGAAATGAGTGTAACGCCATGAGGTCCCCTATTGCGCCCACCCATACCAGAATTTTTTTGTCTATGTAGCGCCCCCACCCCAGCACTTGGCTGAAGTGGCAGCACCCATAGACGAATGACTCCTCAAGGTGTGACATGTATATGTTAGCATAAGTGGGCGCAACATTGGACCCCATAGCGGTCCCTCTCAGCTGAACATAATAGTCATCTTGAAATAGAAAATAATTCATGGTTAGAATGAATCTTTGCAATGTGATCAAAAATTCTTTGCACTCCTCTGTGTAATCAGTAGAACGTAAACACTGATGGACAGCCTGGAGCCCAAACTCAAGCTCAATTGACGTGTATAAACTACACACGTCAAAAGATGCCAGAATGGCGTCACCAGGTACCCTCAAATCCTTAATTTTGGACAAAAAATCACTAGTGTCCCTGATATAGGATCTGGCGGACACTGCAAATGGCCGCAATATGCTATCCAGGAAGACAGCTGAATTACAAAATAAAGAGCCCCTACCGGACACAATTGGCCAACCGGGAGGGGCCGTCAGTTTTTGGTGCATTTTAGGGAGGGTGTATAGTATAGGTGTCGTAGGTTTATCACAGAACAAAAAGGTGATAAAAAGGTGATAACCCTAACCCATAGCTCATAGGACTATGAGTTTTTATGAAATTTTATGTGAATGAAGCAACTCTTAAATCTTGTAAGTACAATAAAAACCTGTTTTAATATCGTAAACACGGTGAGCACTATGCATATATCCTTTTATAGGACCTCTTAATCAGTGTATTATGCAGTGTAATGCACTGACAGTTTGCCTGTGAGACACAGCCTGGAGGGAGCGCGAGGGAGCGCGAGCATCCTGTATGACGCAGTCAGCTCTAACCACGGCATATGAGGGAGGGTGGATGCAGCAGGGGTCCAGCTGTCAGTAACAGCTAGGTCCCTGCTGCTGATGAAAACAGCACGTGTGGGGCAGGGGAAGGACCAATCGTCCTGGTGTGCTAAGTACCTGCAGTTAAGGGCTTGTTCACACGACCGTATGGCTTTTTCAGTGTTTTGCAGTTCATTTTTCACGAATCCATTGTTCTGTTTTTTGTTTCCGTTGTGTCTCCGTTTCTCCGGTGTGTTTTTCCGTATGGCATATACAGTATACAGTAATTACATAGAAAAAATTGGGCTGGGCATAAAATTTTCAATAGATAGTTCCGCAAAAACGGAACGGATACGGAAGACATACGGATGCATTTCCGTATGTGTTCCGTTTTTTTTGAGGACCCATTGACTTGAATGGAGCCACTGAATGTGATTTGCGGACAATAATAGGACAAGACTCAAAATGTAGCGGAACAGAAAAGCGGACATACGGAATGCTCACGGAGTACTTTCCGTTTTTTTGCGGACCCATAGAAATAAATGCTTCTGTATATTGACCGTATACGGAACTTAAAAAAGGCCCGTATACGGAAAGCAAAAAACGTTCGTGTGAACAAGCCCTTAGGACGAGCATTCTCGTCCTAGGTCCTTAGGGCCTTAAAATAGCAATTCCAACCTTTGGGTAAATTAGCATTGTAAATCTGGACTTAAAATTGCAGTGCAAGTAACTAAATAGGCACTAGAGATGAGTTGAATCAATTCTAAGCAAATTGGATTGGTTACGAATTTCACCAAAATTAGTCTGCCAAAATAATCTGAAGTTATTGCAATACATTTTTAATGAATCACGTAAAAACAGCCCAGCGTAATTTACATTTGAATTTGAATATTGATGGTGGAAACCATGATGGAAAAAAAAGATGGAGGATCACATGACACTATGAGAAAGTAGGGGGCCAACCCTGATTGGGTCAGAGGCTGACAGACAGCCTGATCAGCCAATTAGGGGACAGTAGGCAGATAGGTCATTATGCCCAGAATAAAAAAACAATTCTGTTCCCAGCTAGGCTTTGTGGGGAGTCTTGTGGCAGTGTCTAACAAAAAGCTATTAGTCTAGTGTGATAGGGACACTATAAGGAGAGAATAAGGAGATCATATAACTGGGTATATTTTAGGGACTTTTATCAGGGAAAAGCATACAAAGAGAGAGAGGGAGGGACTGCTCACTCAGAGTTGTGTATTGAATACAGCTGCTGGCAGCTAGTTCTGCTGATCACAAAATCCTGCAATCCTCCTCAGGTTTCTTCAGTTTAAAGGCTATCAGCACCCTATTAGCTATATTCGTCTCCAAATGCTCCCAATTAGCATACATTCATCTTCTAGTTTAAATTTACCGTTTGTAATTGGGCATTTCAGTAAATTATAGCCTGTCACTGAATGTGTTTTAAATTTCTGCAAGATAACGGGTAGTTACAGACAAAGCAATACTGCAATAACACCATTTTTATACCCATGTTATTGAATGTGTTGCATATTACTGAAGATAATGGGTATCTATAGCAAAGAAATACTGCACTAACACAATTTTCCTATGTTATTAAACACATTGCTTATTACTGCAATATAATGGGTAGTTCCAACAAAAGCATTACTGCAATCATTAAATTTTATCTTATTTTTCTATTGACCATAGATCATATGGGTTTAGCAATAACAAAATAATTTAATGTTTTATTTATCTTTATTCTTTTTATTTATCTCATGAGTTTGGGCATAACAATAATATAATATTTATACACACCGTAATATTAATGCAATAATGTATTATTATTTCATCTATTCCGCCTTTATTTTAATTATTCTAAATCGATTTAATTTCCCTTTACAAGTACTGTTCATTATAATTATAATTACAATCATTCCCACTAGAAATCCACACTAGTAATATATGTCATAGATAAAAGGTTTAATCCATTGATTTTATCAGCATGTTTATAGAACATAAAATATTTTATTATATTTATTTAAAATGTTCTTTAATATTAACATAGAGATATACATATTTAGTGACTAATCTAGAGATGAGAGAACCTTTCAAGATTTATTTCAGACACAAATCGATTCTACCTGAACCAACGAGAGAGCCCGGTATGCGACTCTGTTTCTTGACAATATATATACAGTGTCTTGGGGATACTCTTTTTTAGTGCCTAACATGCATAGTACATATGTGGAGTACTCTAGACTATGCAATGCCCCTCAGTGTTTCTGGGAAAGATATTTAGATTAGCTTTCCTAAGCCTCTATGATGCCAGCAGATAGTAGACATCATAATTTGGATATACATTTTCCCAGAAATCAAGAGGAGCATTGCCTAGCCTACAATAGTCATCACGTACATTAACTGGTCTCTGTCAAAGAAATAGTACCCACCCAAAGGTGCCCCCCAAAGCTTTAAAACCAGAAAAGCTGTTTGTATCTGCTTTGCTCTAAAAAATGTTGCAAACCTGGAATCTTGAAAGGATCACTAATTTCCAGTGTCCATTATTGTGTTCAAGCTTGGAGCCACTAAGGAATCCACTTTTACTATAGGGGGCTAGCCTGACCCTGGATAGAATTGTTCTTGTAAACAACTTATCTTTCCTATATTGTAACTGTCCAACAACCTCAAATCAGAAAACATGGTCATTTTAGCAAAAGCTTTTTTACCTTGCAAGAGACAGTAGATTTTAATCTAACAGTGAAATCATCATGAAGGACATGAGTGTTTTTTTTATTCAGACCTGAAATTGTGAAACAAATGAATCTTTTTCTGAATTACTCAAGCAGGGCAAAAATGAATTTGCCACCCTAGAGTTTTAAAGGTCGATGCTAAAATTTTTCCATCTGAAGTAATAGACTGAAAATAGAAACCAGCATCTTAGGAGTATATAATTAAAGTGAATCCATTTCAGTATAATGAATATTATTAACTGTACTGTGACTGCTCTGAGAGCAGTCATAAAATCAGAGGAACCTGAATTATTAGGCTTTATTGCCAAAAGACATAATTCTCTAATGCACAGAACTAGCACCACTTGCTCTATGCAAAACTTTCACAATCGGTTTGTTATAGTATCATATACTCATCAAGTTTTGGGGCTCAAGTGGATCATTTCTCTTTTTTGTGATCACATAACGTTTAATCCGGGCCTGGCTTTAAAGGGCCTTTACCGCCCCTAAGGCCTCTTTCACACAGGTTTTGGGGCTGTGCACATGAGCGGTGATTTTCATGCATCACTTGTGCGTTGCGTGAAAATCGCAGCATGCTCTATATTGTGCATTTTCCACGCAACGCAGGCCCTATAGAAGTGAATAGGGCTGCGTGAAAATCGCAAGCATCCGCAAGCAAGTGCGGATGTGGTGCGATTTTCACGCATGGTTGCTAAGCTGACAGTCTATTCACTGTATTATTTTCCCTTATAACATGGTTAGAAGGGAAAATAATAGCATTCTTTAATACAGAATGCTTAGTATAAGGTCAATTGAGGGTTAAAAAATAAAAAAAATTAACTCACCTCCTCCTCTTGATCGCATAGCAGCCGGTCTCTTCTTACTACTTTAATCATGAGCTGCCGGCTAAAGGACCTGTGGTGAAGTCACATCACATGGTCCAATCACATGTGATTGGACCATGTGATAAGCTCAATGACGTCACCACAGGTGCTTTGACAGGTCCTGAAGAAAGAACAAGAGACCGGCAGCTACGCAATCAATTGGAGGAGGTGAGTTAATTTTTATTTATTTTTTAACCCTCAATTGACCTTGTACTATGCATTCTGTATTAAAGAATAACCATGTTATAAGGGAAAATAATTACATCTACACAACACCGAACCCAAACCTGAACTTCAGTGAAGAAGTTTGGGTCTGGGTACCACATTCAGTTTTTTATCACTCGCGTGCAAAACGCATTGCACCCGCGCAATAAAAACTGAACAACGGAAAGCAATCACAGTCAAAACTGATTGAAATTGTGCGGGTTTGCCGCAATGCACCTGAAACGCATCAGGACCTAATCCGGACACGCTCGTCTGCAAGGGGCCTAAGGCACACGGCCGTTGTGTGCCTGTGGCTGTATTGCAGCCCACATACGGCGGGTCCACAATACATGGGCACTACGGAGTGCTTCCATGGTGTTTTTGTCTGTGCTTCAGCACCCCAAAAAAGATAGAACTTGTTCAAGTTGAACGGGTCTGGATCACGTTGCCTGTGCATTGGGGACCTTAAATTGCCGTCCCCAATGCACGGAACAGACCCACAATTGCCATGTGCAAGAGGCCTAAAACTAAGAGAATTACAAGAAAAACACACAGAAATATTAGCCTGGTGCTACTTCCTGAATGACTTGTGCTGGTAACCAGTTCAATTCCAGGCCATTTACTCCCCTTCCTGACCAGGTGCATTTTCACATTTTTATTGGTACATGTGTTTTTGAAAGACATAGCTGTTTCTTCCTTTCAGTTATATAGATTTTTTTTTGTCAATTTGTTTTTAAATAAATATTTTTTGTTTTTAATTTTTTATAACCAGAAAATGAAAAAAAAAAGATAAAAAGTTGTCTGTTTTTCAAGTTTTTTTCATTTTTTTTTGTTAATAGCACAACAAGCAACTAAAATATTTTTTAATTATGTCTCCTTTCCATAACAAGTATTTTGATACAATAGATGTATAAGTTCACCAGGGGCGGGACTTGGAATTGTATTGCTGCATGTGATGATGATTTTAAATTTTTTATATTTTTTTTATTTTGTCTTTATATTTTATTTTATACTTTGTGCCCCCTATAAGGTCATACAAGGCTTTTGGGGGACATTCAAATTTTTTTTTTAAATTCATTGCTGATTCCTTTTGTAACTGGAGCTGACACAGTAGCCCCATGTACAGGGGGAATACATCCTTCAGAGAGGTTACACAGGGCTGTCCAACCTCACTACAGAGCTGATCTAGGTCTACTAAAACCCAGCAGCTGCAACAGACCGCTGGGACCACAGCAGGAAGCAGCATTGCCGCTTTCTGATCTCTATACACAATGCTCATCGAGGCAAACTGCTATGCCAATCTTAGGCCTTCTGATGGCTCTGAGGCCTGTCATAGAGAAGTTCCTATCAAGCGTCAGGGTTGATTAGGAACATAGTGATTTTCCTATAGATTGCAGTGGTAAATCATAGGAGAGGCAATCAGACGATCGCATATTTAAGTCCCTTAGGGGAACAAGAAAAATAAGTTTTTAAAAATATATGAAAATCCCCAAAAAAGGTATAAACATTCAAATCGCCCCCTTTCTTCATTTTACAAATAAAAGTAAACACTAAAAAATAAAGATAATAGTATCACTGTGTCCTAAAACACCTCACCTATTAAAATATTAGTTTATCCTGAATGGTGAATGCCATAACTAAAAAAATAAATCTAAGTGAGGCTGTGTTCACACTTCAGTTATGTGATCAGTTATTTCCATCAGTTACTGGCGGTTTTTTTCCCGTTTACTGGCGGTTTTTTGCGTTCTGTATACGGAACCATTCATTTCAATGGTTCCGCAAAAAAAAGTAATGTACTCCATATGCATTCCGTTTCCATATTTCCGTTTCGTTGAAAGATAGAACATGTCCTATTATTGCCCGCAAATTACGTTCCGTGGCTTCATTCAAGTCAATGGGTCTGCAAAAAAAAGGAACACATACGGAAATGCATCCGTATGTCTTCCGTATCCGTTCCGGTTTTGCAGAACCATCTATTGAAAATGTTATGCCCAGCCCAATTTTTTATATGTAATTATTGAAAATGTTATGCCCAGCCCAATTTTTTATATGTAATTACTGTATACTGTATATGCCATATGGAAAAACGGAACAACGGATCTGTGAAAAACGGACCGCAAAACACTGAAAAAGGCCTCATGCACACGTCAGTTGTTTTTTGCGTCCGCAAATTGTGCGTCCGCTAAAAAAACCGGATGCGGCATCCGTTTTTTTTTGGGGAGGATCCGTTTTTTTCCACAGATCCCTTGTAATAAATGCCTATCCTTGTCCGCAAATGTGAAAAAAGTAGGACATGCACAACTTTTTTTGCTGAAGGGAAACACGGACAACGGACGCGGAACACAAACGGATGAACTATCAGCATTTTTCTGCTGACCCATTGAAATGAATGGGTCCCCATCCTATCCGCAAAAAAAACTGAACAATTGTCGTGTGCATGAGGCCAAAGCCATACGGTCGTGTGCAGGAGGCCTTATTGTGAGCCAAAACCAGGTATGGGTCAAAAACACAGAACAGGTGCAGATCAAATAATTACACCTGATCTCTGTGAAGGCTACTACTGGTTTTGGCTCACAATAACTGATCGAAATAACTGACCAAATAACTGAGGTGTGAACGCAGACTGACTCTGTTTTTTGGTCACTTTACTTCCCAATTTTTTTTATAAAAAGTGATCAAAAAGTCATATACAGTATATCCCAAATAAATTACAGATCACCCTGCAAAATATGAGCCCTCCCACAGCTCCGTAGATGTAAATATGAAAAAGCTATGGGGGTCAGAATAAAGTAAAAAGAAATTTAAAAGCATTAAAACACAAAGAAACATAATTTTACCACATAGGGAACTCCTTAAAAAACGAAACCCATAAAACTATGGCAGAATTGTTATTTTATATTATTTTTTATTCCACCCCATTTAGAATTTTCTTTCAGCTTTCTACGACATTGTATGCAATAGTAATTAGTGCCATTAGAAAGTATAACTTAGGCTACATGCACACGAACGCTGTTTGTTTCCGTGTCCGTTCCATTTTTTTTTTTGCGGATAGGATGCGGACCCATTCATTTCAATGTGTCCGCAAAAAGTGCGGTCAGAACACTGTTCTTGTTCTGTGGGATGACAATCCTAGGACGCGAGCACCACAAACTACGTAACCAGCAGTGCTGACCTATTGAACACCGTGTGCTGTCAGCATCAGTATGTCCGTTCCGTAGCCCCACAAAAGAATAGAACATGTCCTATTCTTGTCCGTTTTAGGCATTGTTACAATGGATCCTAAAAAAAAAACGAATGGCATGCTTTTTTTTTTTTTTGCAGATCCGCAATTTGCGGACCGCAAAACACATACGGCCGTGTGCGTGTAGCCTTATCCTGCAAAAAAAGGCCTCATACGGCCGTGTGAACGGAACAACAAAAAGTTATGGCTTCAAGAACGGAGTAAAAAAAAAAAAAAGGTAAAAATTGGAAAATAGCTATGTCGGAAAGGGGTGAACTGGGGACTACGGGGCTGCCAGAGGTGGTCAATGATGCCGGGATATATTTTGTGCTAACTGGTGGCATTTATTTGGAGCTGTTGGGGAGATATTTTGTGCTGCACAGTGGTATCGGATGCTGATAGGGGAGTATTTTGAATGTTATCGTGCTATGTGTCACTGTGGTAGAGGGTAAAGTATGTCCCTAACCATATGAATAGGCATTTCTCTCTTGCAATTTTCTTTTATTTTATCGCTTTGATGGTTTACATATGGGCATTACCAAGTTAAGCAAAATCTGCTGCAGCATGCATTGCGCTCCACTATTTTTACATGATATCATATGTGGGCTGGTGGGGTTTGTGGTGGGGTCTGCTTTGTAATCCCAGTAAGACCAAGAAACTTACATTAGACTTTTGTAAACAGGCAGTCTGCACTGTTCCACTGAAGGTGTGTCAGCAGAATTAAGGAGTACAGCTCTGTATGACAGTAAGGCCCCTTTCACACTAGCGAGTTTTCCGCGCGGGTGCAATGCGTGACGTGAACGCATAGCACCCGCACTGAATCCGGACTCATTCATTTCTATAGGGCTGTGCACATGAGCGGTGATTTTCACACATCACTTGTGTGAGCAGCATGCTCTATAGGCCCCCTGCACACGGCCGTGTTTCACAGCCGTGTGCGGGCCGTGGAACCGCGGCCTGGATCCCTCCTGAGAGCAGGAGCGCACGGCGTCACTGGTTGCTATGACGCCGTGCGCTCTCTGCTGCCGGCACAGTACAGTAATACACTGGTATAGATCATACCAGTGTATTACTGTATTGCGGCGGCAGCAGGGAGCGCACGGCGTCATAGCAACCAGTGACGCCGTGCGCTCCTGCTCTCAGGAGGGATCCAGGCCGCGGTTCCACGGCACGCACACGGCTGTGAAACACGGCCGTGTGCAGGGGGCCTTATTCTGCATTTTTCACGCAACACAGGCCCTTATAGAAGCAAGTGCGGATGTGGTGCGATTTTCACGCACAGTTGCTAAGAGACGATCAGGATGGAGACCCGATCATTATTATTTTCCCTTATAACATGGTTATAAGGGAAAATAATAGCATTCTTAATACAGAATGCATAGTACAATAGGGCTGGAGGGGTTAAAAAAATAATAATAATAATAATATAACTCACCTTAAAGGGCTTCTACCACCAGAAATATTGTTATGTAGCTGACTGACATTAGCGATGCGCTAATGTCAGCACTACATAACAGTATGTTTCTAACATTTGTCCCTGCAGCCGTTTTTGTAAAATAAGCAATTTCATAATATGCTAATGGGCCTCTAGGTGCTATGTGGGCATAAAATCAGCACCTAGAGGGCTCCGTCTACTCACGCTTTATCCCGCCCAGGTCCGCTGTTCTGCCCTCTTGATTGATGCCACGGTCCACAGCTTCGTTGACGAAATCCCGCGCCTGCGCCTTTCACTTCTGTCTTCAGCGCAGGCACAGTGAGTGAAGGCTGCTCCCCTGATGCCGGCTTCCTCACTGTGACGTAGTCGGCGCAGGCACAGTGAGGAATCCGGCACCAGGAGCGCATCATTCACTCACTGCGCCTGCGCCAAATACAGAAGTGAACAGCGCAGGCGCAGGATTTTGTCTGCGATGCAGGGAACAGTGACTTCAAACAAGAGGAGCAGGGAGGGCAGAACAGCGGACCTCGGCGGGATAAAGCGTGAGTAGACGGAGCCTCTAGGTGCTGATTTTATGCCCACATAGCACCTAGAGGCTCATTAGCATATTATAAAAGTGCTTATTTTACAAAAATGGCTGCAGGGACAAATGTTAGAAACATACTGTTATGTAGTGCTGACATTAGAGCATCGCTAATGTCAGTCAGCTACATAACAGTATTTCTGGTGGTAGAAACCCTTTAATCCACTTGATCGCGCAGCCCGGCTTCTCTTCTGTCTTCTTCTTTGCTGTGCACAGGAAAAGGACCTTTGATGACGTCACTGCGCTCATCACATGGTCCGACACATGATCCATCACCATGGTAAAAAAAGATCATGTGATGGACCATGTGATAAGAACAGTGACGTCATCAAAGGTCCTATTCCTCAAAGAAGAAGACAGAAGAGATGCCGACTGCGCAAAGAAGTTTAGGTTGAGGTGAGTTAAATAATTTTATTTTTTTTTTAACCCCTCCAGCCCTATTGTACTATGCATTCTGTATTTAGAATACTATTATTTTCCCTTATAACCATGTTATAAGGGGAAATAATACAATTTACACAACCATAAACCCAAACCTTCTCCATGGTTGCTAGGAGACGATCGGGATGGGGACCCGATCATTATTACATTCGTGATGCGGGGAGCACAAGGATGGTGCCCGCATATTGAGGACCCGCTATTTGCTGGCCGCAATATGGCCACGGCCGTGTGCATGAGGCCTTAGGTCTCAAGTTGAATGGGTCTCGATCCGCCCCGGCTGCCCACACGGACGTTTCCCGTGCATTGGGGACCGCAAATTGCAAGTTCCTTAGGCCTCTTGCACACGAACGTTGTGCATCCGTTCTGTGCATTGGGGAACGCAATTTGCGGTCCTCAATGCACGGGCAACGTCAATGCGGCGGCCGGGACGGATCGAGACCCATTCAACAAGTTCTATTTTTTTGGGGTGCGGAGGCCCGAACAGAAACACCACGGAAGCACTCCATAATGCTTCCGTGGGGTTTCCGATCCATGCTTCCGTTCCGCATCTCCGTGATTGTGGACCCATTGAAGTGAATGGCTCCGTATCTGTGATGCAGAGTTTATACAGGCCGGTGCTCATGTGTTGTGGACCCGCCGTATGCGGGCCGCAATACGGCCACGGGCACACAACGTTCGTGTGCAAGAAGCCTTAGGCCTCTTGCACACGACCGTATGGCTTTTTCAGTATTTTGCAGTCCGAAAAAAATGGATCCGCAAAAAATACGAATGACATCCGCGTGCATTACGTATTTTGCGGAACGGAACAGCTGGCCTCTGATAGAACAGTACTATCCTTGTAGTTATGCGGACAATAAGGCCTCATGCGCACAAGTTTTTTTTTTCCATTTACGTTCCGTTTTTTGCGTCCCGTATACGGAACCATTCATTTCAATGGGTCCGCAAAAAAAGCAGAATGTACTTCTTATGCATTCCATTTCCGTATTTCCGTTTTTCTAATCCGTTCAAAGATAGAACATGTCCTATTTTTGTCTGCATAACGGACAAGTATAGTACTGTTCTATTAGGGGCCAGCTGTTCCGTTACGCAAAAAACTGAATGCACACGGACGTCATCCGTCATTTTACAGAAAAAGCCATAAGGTCATGTGCAATTGATCTAATAGGACAAACGGAAAAACGGAAATACGGAAACAGAAGAGATGAATGAATGGTCCGTATACGGAAAGCAAAAAACGAAACGGAAATGGAAAAAAAAAACGTTCATGTGCAAGAGGCCTTAGGGCTCATGTACACGACCGTTGTTGTTTTGCGGTCCGTTTTTCACGGATCCATTATTCCGTATCTGAGGTTTTTTGTTCTCTGATTTAAGTCCTCTTCCGTTCCGTTATTGCACAAAACATATCCGTATGGTTTCCATATTTGATCCTTTTTTGCGGATCGGAAATGGAAACAGTAAATTATTAATCACCAAACACATGAGCAATATGGGCTGGGCATAGCATTTCTACAGTATGGATCCGCGAAATACGGATGACATAGGGATGTGTTCCGTGTGCTTTCCGTATTTTTTGTGGACCCATTGACTTGAATGGGGCCTTGGACCGTGATTTTCGGACAATAATTGGACATGCACTACTTTTTAGCTGAACGGAAATACGGAAACGGAATGCCTCTGTGTAATTGCAGATAAGAGCCTTAATCTCGCACAGGTGCACTGGCAGAGGCATCGTCGAACAAGGTGCGCTGTAAGACGGCGCATGCGCACTTCGCTCGACGATGCCTCTGCCAGTGCCCCTTTGCGAGATTACACAGATGCAAGTAAAGTGAATAAATTAACTAGGAGGCGGCGCAGCGGGCCAGGGTACGTACCTTGCTTATGGGTGGCGCCGGCCCTGCATTCGGGGCACTGGACAAAACATCCGGGGCACAAGCCCAGAATGTTTTGACCTAACGACGCCCCTGGCAGTATGTGTATTTATCTGTCTATATGCAATGGTTCAAGCGATTGTCGCCTGCCCTGTACCATGTCACCAAGTACCCTGAGGGTGCCTAGTCATGCATGGCCGAGAGCCTTTACACGGTCTCATTGTTACGGTGCTTGAGATAAAATGCAGAGATATTCTCTTTTTATTATATCATTTGGATCACTGAACCTTGACAGCTCACCTTCATTAAACGGTTCTTCATACTGAACAAGCAATAAACCATTTGTGACAAACATGACCTAGACACTAAACAGAAAACACAGGTTAGTACTAATACTGTCAAACAGATATGAGGAATACAGTATATATTAATGAGGACTAGTGTTGAGCGCGAATATTCGAATCGGGAATTTTTATTGCGAATATTGGCACTTTGAGAATTCGCGAATATCTAGAATATAGTGCTATATCTTCGTAAACGCGAATATTCTAGATTTATTTTTCATCAGTACCCATGATCCCTCACTGCTTCTTGCTTGTGGGTCAATGAGAAGGTTTCAATATCTTTGACTTTAGGAGTAGTGTTGATCGAGAATTTTTGCATTGCGAATTTTTATCGTGAATTTTCTGATTGCCGATTTTCGCATTCAATGACTGGAGATCACAAATTCTCGAATTCGCGAATATATGACGAATATTCCCCCAAATACCTCTCCTGACATGTCTATTTTAGTAACAAGTTGTATCCCCCATGTAATATCCCCCATAATTCTTATGACTCTATTTTGTGGCATTCCTTTATTATTCCTTCTAGAACAGGGATCAGCAACCTCTGGCACTCCAGGTGTTGTGAAACTACATCTCCTATCATGCACACTTGCTTGGCTGCTCTGTAAAGAGCATGCTGGGAGTTGTAGTTTCACAACAGCTGGAGTGCCGAAGGTTGCTGATCCCTGTTCTAGAAGCTGTAAATGAATTGCTGTTTTTTAATCATTAACTATAAACGATTCTTTATATATTCAGAAGAATGCTAGGAATTCAAAGTGGTATGTGGTATAGATCCCCTCCTTCTCTTGTTTCGCATATTTTGTGGCTGTATTGAGGGTATAACTGTATCCACTGGTATAAATCAATTAGGGTGTCACATTGAAGTCCACTTTGCAATCAGTCATGGTGATAGTTTCTTTGTAATGGCCATTTTGACTGGGAGTTACAGAGGAGCTGTCACTACTCCTGTTTGTTTTAAGTAAATGCTTGTATTCAACATGAAAGGGGTTGTTTCACTTCAGTAAGTGGCATTTATCATGTAGAGAAAGTTAATACAAGCCACTTCCTAATGTATTGTGATTGTCCATATTGCTTCCTTTCCTGGCTGGATTTATTTTTCCATCACATTATACACTGCTCCTATCCAGGGGTTTCGACCACCGTGCAATCCTGCAGAGGTGGCCGTGCTTGCATTCTACAGAAAGAGGCGCCAGGCTCTGTTAAAGCTGAGCACTCTGTGTGCTAATTTTCAGCAGGCCAGCAGCTGAATCCACAGTGAACTGGTCAGACAGCATACATTGGGGCAGACAAAACCCAGGGTAAAGAAAAACTGTCTTAGTTGTCCATAGCAACCAATCGGATTCCATTTTTCATTTTTCAGAGCTCCTTTGGAAAATGAAAGGTGAAATCTGATTGGTTGCTATGGGCAACTAAGAAAGTTTTCCTTTACACCAGTTTACACCCCAATTTGACCTAATGAGTGTTTCACCAGTGTCCAGAACGACATTGGGGAGGCAGCAGCACACCTGTGTAATGTCCAGGTCAGCACACTTTAGGGGTAGAATTTCAGGTTTTTGCCTCTCTACACATACCACTGCTGTGCTCAGGGGAGGGGGAGAAGGATAAGGACTAGGAGATGATATAGGCAGGGGCTGCTGCCTGTCATATGTCTGCACAGAGCCCAGAGGGGGGTCCCAGCTAGAAAGCAGGACGTGCTGGGAAACAAAACATGAAGAGGTTTATGTAAAGCTTCTTCCAGTCAGGACACAAGGGGGCACGGCCCAGCACCGCCGTGGCCTGCTACCAGCATAGACGTCTGTGTCCTAACTTCAAAAAATAAAACAGGTATGTATAACTAGGGTTGCTACCTTTCCTCAAAAAATACCAGCCAAGTAATTGGTTGTGGGGGCTGGCTTAACACGGGGTGTTAAGTCGCTGTCATACTGTGGCTCCCAATAATATTAATGCCTCCATTAATGCCACCCAATAATATTCATGCCCCCCATTAGTGCCCCCACTAATAGTAATACCCCCGAGAATTAATAATGCCCCCATTAGTGCCCTCAATAATATTAATGCCCCCATTAGCGCCCCCCAGAATCAATATTGCCTACAATAGTGCCCCCCCAGTAATAGTAATGCCCCCATTACTGCTCCCCAGTAAGAATAATGCCCCCATTAGTGCCCCCAGTAAGAATAATGCCCCCATTAGTGCCCCCTAGTAATAGTAATGCCCCCATTAGTGCCCCCAGTAAGAATAATGCACCCATTAGTGCCCCCAGTAAGAGTAATGCCCCCTTTAGTGCCCCCCAGTAAGAGTAATGCCCTCATTAGTGCCCACAGTAAAAAATAATGCTGCCATTAGTTCACAGCCGAGTTAATAATGCCCCCATTAGTGCCCCCCAGTAAGAATAATGCCCCCATTAGTGCCCCCCCAGTAAGAATAATACCCCCATTAGTGCCCACCCAAGAAAACATAAACACGGGGAGGGTCCTTGGAGCCCCGTAAACCAGACGGGTACCTGCCCCGCCCCTCAATTAAATTAAATTACCTCTAGCCGATAAACGCCAGCTCAGAGGCAGAAAACAGTAACTGTAGGCAACAAACGTGGGCAGATACCTGCCATATCACGCCCCAAATTCCAATACCTGGGGAGTCCAGAGTCCACTTGGCTCCCTCCCCACCACCCCAGATCCACCATAACTGCCAACTCCAAGGACCCCACCACCGCCCTGGCCGCTATGACAAGAAACAGTCCCTGCCTGGCCAAACTAAAATCCACCTATAACCACCCTGGCATAACCTAAACCTCAATCATTCCCGTACACCAGACCATCCCCTGAAAAACGCAGCCCTAAAAGTGGGTGGGGGCTGCTGCAGATTGCTGCCCCAACAAAATGGCCCCTTTTCCAGCTCTTGCTACCCTTTTTAAACCCTATTCCCCTCCCCTGATGCAACATTCCCCACCGACTCTGCCAATTAACCCCAAAAATGCTGAACAGCTCACTCCCTCTAAGCCACTGTCATGCCAGGCCTCCCCCCCAGGCTTGCAGCCCTAGGTCCGGCCTGTGCTTGACAAGCCTATTGTCGAGTCATTCCCTCCAATGTCCCTATTCCCAACCCACATAAAGACACAACTCCGCAGGTGGATTTTATTGGTCACAGCAGCCATTTTATTAAATAACAAACATATAATAAATAACATAAATAACCTACCCCAAAGGCCTTTCCACCTAAAAGCCCGCCCAAGAAAACATAAACACGGGGAGGGTCCTTGGAGCACCGTAAACCAGACGGGTACCTGCCCTGCCCCTCAATTAAATTAAATTACCTCTAGCCGATAAACGCCACCTCAGAGGCAGAAAACGGTAACCGTGGGCAACAAATGTGGGCAGATACCCACCATATCACGCCCCAAATTCTAATACCTGGGAGCCCACTTGGCTCCCAGGTAAGGCGAGCAGTAAGGGACGGGGAAATGGCCTTGCTGCTGATGGTGCATGCAGAGGCCGTGGCCCTGGACGCAGTTAAACTGTGCCTGCTGCCAGAGCACAAGAAACACACTCATCCACGATACCTAGCTTCATGTCCCAGTTTGCAGGGCGGTGCAGGACACCACTCTCGAAGTCAGACCAGTGCGACTAGGTGGTTGGTTGGATTGCAGCAGATAATGCTTCCAGTCAGTTAAGCACTACCCTGTCTTCTACAAAGTCCAGTCTCAGTAGTCAAGAGTCTGGTCAACAGAATCCTCACCCTGATACTCCTTCCACCCACCATGAAGAGTCTTGGCAAACAAGTGATCCCACACTCGGATATTCCAAGGAGCTGTTTTCATCGCCGTTCCTTAATTTATTTCTCTCGCCAAGCCCGCTTGAAGAGGGACATGAGGAGATCTAGTGCCCTGATTCCCAAACTCTAGAGCATCCACAGTCAGAAGATGACAGTGGGGAACAGCAATTAGTGTTTCACGAGGTGGATGATGATGATGAGACACAGTTGCCAATAAGTCAACGGCAATTAGTGTCTCAAGAGGTTCATGATGAGGATGAGACACAGTTGTCAATAACTGAGGATGTTGTTAGGTCAACAAGTCAGGACGATGACCAGAGTGAGGAAGTGGAAGAGGAGGTGCTGGTCGATGAAGGCACTGACCCAACCTGGGAAGGTGGCAAGCCGAGCGAGGACAGCAGTACAGAGGGGGAGGGATCTGCAGCACGGCAACAGGGTGGAAGAGGCAGTGGGGTGGCAAAAGGGAGAAGGTGGGCCACACCAAACAGGCCTGCAACTGTTCCCCGGAGCACCCCCTTGCGGCAATCTCCCTTGCCAATGTGTAGGTGTTCCGCAGTGTGGCGTTTTTTTCAGGAAAGTAAGGACGATAAAAGAACTGTAATTTGAAACCTGTGCCATACCAAAATGAGCAGGGGAGTAAACACTAGCAACCTCACCACCACCAGCATGATCCGCCACATGGCATCAAAGCACCCTAATAGGTGGGCTGAACGCCTGGGTCCACAACCAGGGTCACACCACTGCCTCCTCTTCCCTTGTGTTATGTGCTGGCCAATCCCCTGTCCAAGGCGCAGGCCCAGAAGCCTCCCGCCATGCACCTGGACCTTCGTAAGCACCATCAGCTAGCACATCCACTTCTGTGTCCCAGCGCAGCGTACAGATGTCTATACCCCAGGCCTTTGAACGAAAGCGCAAATACCCAGCCACCCACCCACAGACCATAGCACTAAATGCGCACCTTTCCAAATTGCTGGCCCTGGAGATGTTGCCATTTAGGCTTGTGGACACTGAGGCTTTCCGCAGCCTGATGCAGCGGCTGTCGCGCAGTACTCTGTCCCCAGCCGCCCAAATTTTTCACGGTGTGCACTCCCCAGCCTTACACCAGCGTGTGTCTCGTAACATCACCCGTGCCCTGAGCAACGCAGTTATTGGGAAGGTCGTCCACTTAACGACTGACACGGACAAGTGCTTTTGGCAAGGGACGCTACATTTCCCTGACTGCACACTGGGTGAACGTTATGGAGGCCGGGAGCGAGTCGTGCCCTGGGATAGCACAGGTGCTACCGATGTCAAAGATTGTGGGTCCTACTTCCATCAGGGTTTCCGCCGCCACCTATGTTAGTGGCTGCAACCCCCCCCCCCCTTCTCCTCCGAAGCCTCCTCCTCCACTTCCACAGTCAGACATCAGTCAGTAGCTGGAAGCAGTGTATCACTGCAGTGGAAAAGTGGCAACAGGCCGTGCTTAAACTGATCTGCTTAGGTGATAAACAGCACACCGCCGCAGAGCTGTGGCAGGGGATAAGGAACCAGACTGATCTGTGATTCTCGCCACTCAACCTACAACCAGGCATGGTTGTGTCTGATAATGGCCGTAACTTGGTGGCGGCTTTGGAGCTCGGCAAGCTCGCACACATACCATGCCTAGCCCACGTGTTGAACTTAGTGGTTCAGCGGTTTCTCAAAACCTACCCCAATTTGTCTGAGCTACTGATGAAGGTGTGCTGCGTGTGTGCCCATTTCCACAAGTCATTGACAGCTTCCGCCGGTCTGGCAACGCTGCAGCAGTGCTTGCAATTGCCAGCTCACCGACTGTTGTGTGACGTGAGCACGCGCTGGAACTAGACGTTCCACATGTTGGTCAGGCTTTGTGAGCAGCAGAGGGCAGTAGTGGAATACCAGCTACAACATCATCGTCACCTTTCCAGTCAGCTTCCGCTCTTCACAAGCGACGAGTGGGCATTGATGTCTGACCTCTGTGAGGTTTTACGCAACTTTAAAGAATCAACACAGATGGTGAGCGGCGATAAAGCTATTATCAGCGTCACCATCCCACTTCTGTGTCTACTCAAACGCTCGCTGCTCACAATTAAGGTGGACGCTTTGCATGTGGAAGAGGTGGAAATGGGGGAAGAAAGCACACAGGGTGATAGCCAGACCACCCTTAGTTCCTCTTCTCAGCTCAAATTGGATGATGATGAGGAGGAGCAGGAGACGGTTGCCTCCGCTGCAGAGGGTAGTACCCATGGAAGTTTTATTCCATCTGTTCTGCATGGATGGGTAGAAGAGGAGGAAAAGGATAAAGAGATTGAGAGTCATCCTCCTGATGAGGACAGCGAAGTCTTGTCTGTTGGGACTCTGGCACACATGGCTGACTTTATGTTAGGCTGACTTTCCCGTGACCCTCGCGTTGTACGCATTTTGGCCAACACTGATTACTGGTTGTTCACCCTTCTCGACCCCCGCTACAAAGAGAACTTCTCATCTCTAATTCCTGGAGGTGGTGGTGGAGAGGATGAGCAGAATGGTGCAATACCTGTGGTGCAGAGTACGAGGGGAGACGAGGGGAACACACAGCGGTTCTAACAGAGGCAGGGCATTCACAATAATAAGGGATTCAGGACTATTATTGGTTTGTCTAAATCCACCTTAATCAGCAGTTAAAAACGGTCCTATTGATTAATAGGCTGATTGGGATTTTAACATAACAATTCATGACAAATTATTTCGTAAAAAATCTAATTCCTTGTCAAACCTCAGCGAAGCTGCAGAATCAAATTTTTGAAAACTTTGCTCATCTCTGCTAGCCACCAAAAACATGTTGCTTTCAAGACTTTCATCGCTGAAACATTACAAAAGATCCAAAATAGCAGCAAACCCAGTATTGCGTTTAACAATGGTCTAAATAGATTTCTAACTCTCCCTGATAAGCAGAGCCTGGTACCTACTGCATTTTGTCTTATGACGACAGTCTAATAATTGCATGCTAAAATTATTACTTATTAGTACAATCGTTTCCATCTTTCTTGTATTTCCATGGTTTTCCGAGATTATTTTTATCTAGTTTCATGACAGTTGTTGCCAGTAACAGTTGGAAGGTATTTATAGTGCATTTACTTCCCTATAAATTGGGTAGACTGTGAAAAGATCAAGCTGTGTTTTAGTTTTCAGATGGTTGTATTTTGCAGCACTTGCACATACAATTTATTTCCACAGAGTGACATATTACAACGAGATCAAGCACCCCCACTCTCTCGCAGCTGTAGGGAGTTATTGGCCGAGCTTTTGCTGAACTTCTTCTCAGCTCAACTTTTCCTGCATTATGACTTAATTATGAAAATACATTTATATGATTTTGAAATATGATAAAGTCAAATGTATGCTACTGCAGAAATGTTCAGCAAATGTTAAGGTGCTATTACACGGGAGGCTTCAGCTTTAGCCGCAGTGGCGACTCTAGGAACAATATATAGGGGGCCACATAAGATACCACAGTCAAAAATGGGGGGGGGCACTAATAATTTTCACCACTTAATCATACTACTGAAAAAAATATTAATAAGATTACAAAATATGAGAGGATTGCAGTATGCAGGGATACCTTTTTATTGTACTAACCTAATACTTAAAAGACAAGCTTTCAAGAGTTTTCCTTTCTTCCTCGGTATTGCTTCAGACCTGAGAAAGAGAGAAACACTCTCGAAAACTTTTCTTTATAGTTTAAAGCAGTTTCAGCAAACACCAGGGATGTGTAAATAATCCTATATGTTAAACATGTCACTACAGAAGACCAATGAACAGACGCTCACAGGCTTATTCACAAAAGTGTGAAGAGTTTGGAGAAGGGAACAATCTAGGACAACATAACTGAATAGGAAAGTGATCTGAATAATTTTTTTCAAATCAGCTATGTTGTCCTATATTGTTCATTTCTCCTGACTTTTACAAACTCTTCACCCTTTTGTGAAATAACCCTGTGGGTGTTGTTGGTGTGTGCAACTAATACTACTTATTCTGCTTGTAACGCAGAATGCGGCGGTCAGGGGTGCGTGTAACGCAGAGTGCGGCGGTCATGGGTGCGTGTAACACAAGGTGCGCTAGTCAGGGGTGCATGTAACGCAGGGGTGCTGGTCAGGGGTTCATTGCAGATAGAAAAGGTACTTACAGTTCTGATGTGCTTGGTCCTCGTGCCTTCTTCCTCTAGGCGTGGCGGCAGGAGGAGGGGCGTGCAACGATGTTTCCTGATGTTAAATCCCCAAGCCGCATTCTTTTCTGCCTCTGCAGGCCCTGCTAGGCTGAAATACACAGGCAGCCAATGGCAGTGCTGCCCTCTCCCTCCCAGCCAATAGTTGCTGAGGTGGGCGAGGGAAGATTCACTTGGCTGGCGACTGCCGAGGAGCCTGTAGTGAAGCAGGTGGGCAGCATGGGCAGTACCTTCAGTTTGGCAAAACTGACAGATCGCCACTGTACTAGCGGCGGCGGCCAACGTTTTAAAGGGGAATCAGCAGGGGCATGCAGGGGGCAAGGAATAACCTGGGGGGGGGCAAGTGCCCCCCTCCTTGCCCCCCTGTAGCAACGCCTATGGCTGTAGGTACCACACCATTACCACTAAATGCTGGTCCACCCCTGTACTCTGCACCCATAAACCATAGCAGGTCCAGATGCAGCCTGCCATGTAGTGGTAACTGTGACTCTGTTTTTGCAGCTTAAGTTACATGTCTAATAGCAACTTTATGAGAATGGGATTGCTGGAGATAAGCTCTGTATTCTATCTCCAGCAATCCCATAGAGCAGGTGTCAGCAACCTTCGGCACTCCAGCTGTTGTGAAACTACAATTCCCAGCATGGTCCATTCATTTCTATGAGAGTTTTGAGAACAGCAGAGCAAGTAGGCATGTTGGGAGTTGTAGTTTCACAACAACTGGAGTGCTGGAGGTTGCCTATCCCTGCCATAGAGAATGCTGCTCCACCAGGACAGGGAACTACAGTTCTCAAAATCAATGGAGGTCCCAGCAATCCGGCCCCCATAATCAGTTATCCCATACTTTGTAGATAGGAGATAACTGTAACACTTGGCACAACCCCTTCTCTCCAGGACCTCCCCCTGACATAAACTCATATGTTTTGTACATTATAATCATTCTACCTGTATCTGTATAAGAAGCAGCCAATCTAAAGCGGTAGTGCTGAAGTCTGAATCAATGAATAAATAAGAGGTTTTAGACTCTGTAGCAAAAGTGTAGTCACAAATCACAGTTTTGTCCTAATGGTTCTGATCTAAAAAGCAGAATAAAATATACCAAGACTAAAGTTTTCAAAAAAAGTTTGCATAATGGCTTTGCTTTTTTGTACAATCATACTGTAACTGTGAAGGGACAGGTTTTTTGGGCTTCCCTAAAGTCTTCCTGATCAGGGGCGTAGCGAGGAAGGGGGGCATATGGGACACGTGCCCTGCTTCACTGTTGTGCTGATCTCTGACGCCGCACATTGCGCTGCTGGCTGTGAGGGAAGAGCACTGAAAGTGCGGGAATCAGCCTCCTGCACAGCCAGCAGCGCTGATGTGTGTGGGAGCGCGTTGTCAGGTCAGAGAAGCAGGTAAGTATTTCTTTTTTTTTTTTTCATGGCGCTGGAGAGGGCACTGGGGGCAACAAGGAGGACATAACTACTGTGAAGGGGCATAAAAGTGGTCATAACTATAGTGAGGGGGCACAATAGTGGGCATAACTATATTGAGGGGGCACAAAAGTGGTCATACCTACTGTGAGGGGCACAAAGATGGGCATATCTACTGTGAGGGGCACAAAGATGGGCATAACTACTGTGACGAGCAAAAAGGTGGGCATAACGACATTGAGGGGCCAAAAGGAGGACATAACTACTGTAAAGGGACACAAAGATAGGCATCAAAGATGGGCATAACTACAGTGAGGGGGCACAAAAGTGGGCATACCTACTGTGAGGGGCACAAAGATGGGCATAACTACTGTGAGGGACACAAAGATGGGCATATCTACTGTGGGGGCTCAAAGATGGGCATATCTACTGTGAAGGGCACACAGATGGGCATAACTACTGTAAGGGGCACAAAGATGGGCATAACTACTGTGAGGGGGAACAAAGATAGGCATAACTACTGTGACGAGCAAAAAGGTGGGCATAACGACATTGAGGGGCCACTACTGTGGGCATTTCTGCTGTAAAGGAGGTACAATGTGGGCATAACTACTGTGAGGGGGCACGATGTAGGCATCTCAGCTGTGAAAGGAGGCACAATGTGCGCATTAGTACTGTGAGGGGTCACAATGTGGAAATTTCAGCTGTAAAGGAGGGACAATATGGGCATAATTACTATAAGGGGGCACAATGTGAGCATTAGTACTGTGTGGTAGCATTAAGGGGAAATTCCCTACATTACCCTGTTATACATTGGGGTGGCTCGGTCTTACAGGACCAGCACAGCGGACCCCCGTAGGTATTTACCAGGTATAGTCACCATCCCTTTTTATGTGATTATTCTTTTTTTCTCTATCACCACAGGGACCTTGTTCCAGATCCAGAAGATATCACGGCGACGCCAGAACCAGGACCAGTTAGTTCTTTCATTTATTGCAAGGTGTACTGGTACCGCCGAGTACCCGATGATAGATTTTATTAGGTGGGACTGGGTGAGTACAGTTATGCATTGAGCGGAGTGACTTAGTGTAAAACAAATTTTTTGAGGCACACTGCACGCGCCATTTAACTGCCCCCTCTTTATGTAAATTTGAGTGAGGCAGGGGGAGGCAGAGTGCAAATCTGAATCCTTGCACCTGGTGCAGGAAAGCCTAGCAACACCTCTGTCCTCAGCCATATTATTATTCGTTTTAGCTGCACAGCTACATGCATTTCACTCAGAAGCAGGGGAAAAATCCCTTTGTGAAGTCTGCCAATATTGTAATGCTGTGACATCCTCACCCTTACTTCCCACTATGTTTGTCAGAACAGATAAGGAAGTCAAAATCGCCCTCACAAAAATGCAGGCTGCCCCAATAATCTTCAAATGCTATGTAGAAGTAGTTGTTTAATCAAGCTCAGGATCTCAGCTTGCTCTGACCCCCCCCCCCCCCATTTCCTGGGAGCCAACTTCAGAACCTCTGTTAAGAGGGATGGATCTTACCTGACAACAGGCAGTAGACTAAATTAGGTGGAAGTGAGACCTATTGGCCATGAGTAAAGCTTCTTTCAGTGGGTGCAGACATATTTTTTAAATTTATATATTTATACACACATGCTAAATCACAGATAGGACCATCCACTTGGGCTACCGAGCTTACAAAGAGCAGATATTTTAAATGGGTTTTCCAGGATTTCGATATTGATGACCTATCCTTAGGATAGATAGGTAATCAATGTCTGAACATCTGAACAGTAGTCCACCTTGCCGATCATCTGTTTGAAGAGGCATCGGCCTCCAGTAACCTACAATAAACAAATAAAAAGTTATGTGCCTTGGAATACAATACAAAAAGTATTTTTTCCCATAAAATAGGTTTTTATTGTGCCCACATGTGCACATCCTACTTCTTCTGAGGCGCATGGATTACAGATCCCTTGATAAAGGTCAAAACTGACCGAAACGTCGGGACCACTGTATACAACTCCATGCTATGCCTTGAAATAATATTGGATGTAATGTGACACAAAGTTTTCAAAATGAATTACTAAAACTACAACCTTTAATATCATTATAAGTGGTGTGCCATAGATTTTCTCCTACATATTGACTTGTTTCTCTCTAAGCACCCACCTCTAAGAAGGTGTGCAAATCTCAACAACCAAAATACATACCCTTCACTGTGTCACACACCATATTCATACAGACCTATAGAATAAATACATTCTGGGTTTCTCCCTGACAAAATTTGTTGCCTGCAACAAACGGGTTATGTCACAAAACATTCTACATGTTTTAATACAGCCCCTGGATCTGAATAATTTTGTATTTGCATGTCATTAAAAATTTTGTATAGCCAGTGAGCTATTCAATAAAATATATCTGTACAGCGCCACCTGCTGTTTGTTCTTTTCCTTATTTTTTGTCCGTCTCACTGAGCTAGTCGAACGTGCTCAGTTTAAATCTTCAACTGCCATCAGCCATATCTTCTGTTAGAAACTTTGGCTGTTACAAGGAGAGCACTACAGCAGAAAGGACACACTCACTGAGTTACCAGGCTAAAGATAATCTAGTAGGACAATTGGAGCAGTGAATATGGAGATATCTGGAGTCTGAACCCATGTGAGGTACAGGGCTGGTTCTAGCTTTGCTAATAGAGCAGAAAAAAAGCGAAAGTTAATTCAGATACTTAGGGATCACAGCGTATCCCAAAGGAATGAAAAAATCTGGGCACCGACAGGGGTGGTTCAGATCGTGCAAAAAGAAAGAGGAAGAGGAGAAGGGGAAGGCAGCTCAAACAAAGTGTTTGTGACTACAAACACCTCACAAATTCGTGAATACGTGTGTAGGGTAATATATCTACAGTGTTGAACAGAGTCAGTCACTTAAAATATAGACCCCAGGACTGGAACAAGGGAGAAGGAAAAAGGGAAAAACGAGCGCCAATCCCCGTTATGACACAAAGTCGTGGAGAAATGGAAAAGCAGTCCTGGGGTCTATATTGTAAGTGACTGACTCTGTTCAACACTGTAGATATATCTAGCTTTGTTAGAAAGGTAATTTCATGTAATAAATGAATCAATCATGGCATAACCCCAGATGCACCAAATTTTTTCAACCTTGACATTTTGATAAATTTAGTAGTGCAAATTATGACAAGGAAGAATCCTGTAAACCTAAATCCTCTCATGATAAATCTCATTGAGGTATTGATACTAAACTGGTGAGCTGGCTCACTCTGGCAAAGGAAACATGTTGGAGCTAAAATGTACAATATCCAGATCTTTTTTTAAGAAAATGTTTTAGTTTTTGCTAAATGGATTTTGATTTGGGAGTCTGGCTTTAGGAAAGCATATGACGTGACTTCCACTTGTTTATTTTTACAAGGTGGCTCACATCCAATATCCAAAAATGTAGCTGACTAGCTAAAAAAACTGAGGTGTACAGACGTCTCTCTCCAAAGACAGATGACAGTGTTGTACTGTAATGAGTTTATTTGGATTACACCTACATTTAATCAACTATATCAACCTTGGACTGCGTCCAGTTTGTCATTTAATGTTTCTGGTCCTCTGTAATAGTTTAAAATATGAGGATGCAAGGTTATATATGCAGCTGATATCATAAAGAATACTTCTTAAATGTAGTTTAACCCCAATGGATATTTTTAGAATGGTTAGTAAACCATGTTACTTTATCCAAACAGCTGACCTTTAATGTTAGAAAAAATTCTAAAATTGCTAGTTTATTAATACTACTACTGGCATAAACACTACAAACCACTGAGATAAAACATGAAGTGCCACAAACCAAATGTTGTACATCATTTGTTTAAAGTGAACCAGTCACCAGACACACCACTGTAACATAAGACATCTGATACCCTGAAAGTACATACATAACTAATGAAACCTTCCAGGGACCTTAGATTTACATAGGTAGTACATTCGCAATGAAAGACGTGTCAAGGTTAGGCCTGGTAGAGTTCAGGCAACAATGGTAGACAAGTAGAAGGTCAAGACAGGCAGCAGGGAGGTAGACAATATCAAGAGACAAGATGAAAGGGCAAAAATACAAAGCTAGGATTAGAGATGGCCTTGCAGTTCGCCCGGCGGTCGTTTCCCGGCGAACTTTGCTCGTTTGTGATTCGCCAAACATGCAAACATATGGCAATGTTTGCATGCGCCATATTCTTTTGCATTGTGCCGAACTTTGACCCATGACACATCTATCAGGTGGGACTGGACAGCCAATTGAGACGTTTCAGTACATGGAAACACCCCCACCCTATAACAGAACCGGATCTGGCAGCCATTTTACATTCTGTGTTTTGCCAGTGTAGGGAGAGGTTGCTTTGTGGAGCAAGGACAGACTGTTAGAGACACCAAATGCTAGCTAATAGGGCCACAAAAGTCCTTTCAAGGACTGGTATAGGTGTGCTATCAATGGGTGTGATATACTGAGGGGTGTGATATACCTATAATATACTTTCTAACATAGAAAGTTTATTATAGTGCATTTGTATTGTGCAGCAGTTCTGTGCGGCTCTGCTGCGATACCGCAGCTATATAGAGGGACAAACGCTATTGGAATAACTAATTACAACTGATGTGATATACCTGCTTCCACAAAATACTGATTAAGGGGTTTGACATACCTGCTTCCACAAAATACAGATTGAGGAATGTGATATACCTGCTTCCACAAAATACTGATTAAGGGGTTTGATATACCTGCTTTCACAAAATACTGATTGAGGGGTGCAATATACCTGCTTCCACCAAATATTGATTCAGGTGTTCTATATACCTTTTTCCACAAAATACTGATTGAGGGGTGGGATATACCTGCTTCCACAAAATACTGATTGAGTGGTGCAATATACCTGCTTCCACAAAACATTGATTAAGGGGTTTGATATCCCTGCTTCAACAAAATACCGATTTAAGGGGTGCGATATACCTGCTTCCACAAAATACTGATTAAGGGGTTTGATATACCTGCTTCCACAAAGTACTGATTGAGGGGTGCGATATACCTGCTTCCACAAAATACTGATTATGGGGTTTGATATACCTGCTTCAACAAAATACTGATTGAGGGGTGTGATATACCTGCTTCTACAAAATACTGATTAAGTGGTTCCATATACCTGCTTCCACCAAATACTGATTAAGGCCTGCGATATACCTGCTTTCACAAATACTGCTCTTCTCTAGGGACTTTGGCACAGGGTTATTTTGAAAATGACAGGCAGAGGAAGAGACAGGCCATTCTGCAGGGGTGGTAGAGGTCCCCAAGGTGCACCAGAGTTGGTTGAGTGGCTCACTTAGCCTTCCACTTCTGCACCCTCCTCATCCTCTGTATCTGCGCCCTCCTCACTCTCTGCTGTTTGCACCCCCAAAGACACCACCACCACCACCACCATAGCCCCTCCACTCGAGTCAGAGGAAATATTTTCCCGTCCATTCACAGACCTTACCGATGCACAGCCATTCTTGGCATCAGATGAGGAAGAGGAGGCAGCAACAGCCACCACCCAGCGGTCTGACGACAGTACCCAGATAAGCCCAAGGAGGGTGGTCTCCGCTGTTGCTGCCTATTCCGAGATCTCTAATGTCAGTGGTGGTGAAGGTGACGATGATGCCGTGTCAATGGACGTCACGTGGGTGCCCACCCAGAGAGGAAGAGGAGGGGATTTCAGAGGGAGAGACTGGAGCAACAGATAGGGAGGAGATGCCGGCAGAACTCGCAGTGCACAGGAGGCAAAAAGCAGACTCCAAATGTATCTGTAGCGAGCCATCCAGCATGCACGGTCACATCTTGCGCTCCCAGGACGCCGGCACATGGCTCCGCAGTGTGGACTTTTTTTAACGTGTCAGCTGCTGACAATAGTGTTGCCATCTGCAGCCTGTGCTCCCAACGCATAAGTCGCAGTAAGCCCAACACTCAACTGGGGACGACCGCCTTAAGAAGGCCTTCCATCACCGAGCCCAGTGGGAGCAACGCCGTCAGAACCAACAAAGCCATACTCCCGACGCTCCACATCCTGCCTCTTCTCCTTCTCCTCTCTCCTCCCAATTTTCCTCTACTCCACCTTCCACCGTGCCGTTGTCGTGTTCATCTGACAGAAGGCAGGTTTCCATGGCCCAAATCTTCAAGCGTAAAAAGTTGATGACGCCGGATAACCCTCTTGCCCAACGACTGACCGATGGCTTGTCGGAACTGCTAGCCTGCCAACTACTGCCATATAAACTGGTGGACTCGGAGGCCTTTAGAAAATTTTGGCACATCGCAATGGAAGATCCCCGGAAGGAAATATTTCTCCCAGAAGGGCATCCCAGAGCTATGTTCAGCAGCAATTGAATATATCTCTGGCACACAGTATCGGTGCCAAGATACATCTGACCACAGACACGTGGTCTAGCAAACACAGGCAGGAAAGGTACATAACTTTTACTGCCCACTGGGTGAACCTTCTGACGGCTGCCAAGCATGTAACCCGTGGCACCCGTGTGGTTTAGTCTTCTCCTCCTACTACTACATTCTCTGTCTCGTCCTCGGCTGACTCCTCCTTTTCCACTGCTACCGCCTCTTCCGCTGCACCCCCCAAGCTCCCCAGAACCTATTTGACGTGCTAGGTGAGACGTTGCCATGCTGTGCTGCGGCTGTTGTGCCTGAAAGCCAAGAGCCACACCAGTCCTGCACTGCTTTCAGCTCTGCGGTCACAGGCCGATCAGTGGCTAACCCCGCTCAATTTGACAGTTGGCAAAGTGGTTTGCGACAACGGTGCCAATCTGCTGAGCGCGCTGAAACAGGGCAAAATGACACACGTGCCATGCATGGCACACGTCCTGAACGTAGTCGTGCAGCGATTCGTTGCCAAATACCCCGGGGTCCAGGACGTCTTGCGGCAGGCCAGGAAAATCTCTGGCCATTTTAGAAGATCTTACACGGCCATGGCTCGCCTTGCTGACATTCAGCGGCGACACCACCTTCCTGTCAGGCGTCTGTGACAGCCCGACACGCTGGAACTTCACCTTGTATATGCTTGATAGGCTGCTCCAGCAGCAACGTGCCATTGACGACTACCTGTACGAATGACAGGTTCTGGGGAGCTTGGTTTCTTTTCACCGCGCCAGTGGCTGCTCATGCGCGATGCATGCAGACTTCTGCGGCCATTTGATGAGATCACCAAACTGGTCAGTTGCAGCCAGGGCACCATCAGTGACATCGTACCTTACACCTTCTTTCTGAAGCGTGCGTTGCATCGTGTCATTGATCAAGCTGTCGAGGAGCAGGAGCTGGAAGATCACAATGCTGAATAAATTCCCAGGGGGGCTACTCCATCTGAGACAAGTCAGCAGGAGTCTGAAGAGGAGTCAGAGGAGGATGGTGGCTGGGGGGAGGAGGAGGAGGAGCAAGAAGACCAAGCTTTGAGGGGGACCCTGGTGTTGTCAGTGGCTGAGGGAGGAGTCCGAGGATGACATTCTCTTGGGCGATGAGCAGGAGCCAGGGTGCTCCACCTCTTGCTTCCAATTTAGTGCAAATGGGGGCCTTTATGCTCCAGTGTTTGAAGAGGGACCCCGTATAAAAAGAATAAAGGGCAAGGACCAGTACTGGGTGGCAACGTACTTAGACCCCCAGTACAAACACAAAATGGCGGACATGTTACCAGCATCACAGAGGGCTGGTAGAATGCAGCATTTCTAGGCCTTGCTGCTAGAGATGCTGCATTCTGCTGTTGCGGGCGCTGGCAGAGGAATTTCCACCCACAGCGAAACAGGTGCGGGTACCAATCCTACCATGCCTGCAAGAAGAGGGCGGTTTGAAGATGTGTTGGTCACTTCGGATATGAGATCATTCTTGCAGTCAACCCATCGAGAGCCGCCCTCTGGATCCAGCCTCAGGGAATGCCTAGACCGACAGGTGTCCAACTACATTGGGTTAACGGCCGATGTGGACGGTCTGAGAAGCGAGGAACCCCTGGACTACTGGGTGTGCAGGCTTGACCTGTGGCCAGAGTGGGCACAATTTGCCATGGAACCAGTGGCGTACACACAATCCATGGGGCCCCGGTGTGAAACTGATCCATGGGGCCCCCTCCTGTCACAGTAGTTATGCCCAGATATGTGCCCCCTCACAGTAGTTATGCCAAATATGTGTCCCCTTACAGTAGTTATGCCCAGATGTGTACCTCTCTCACAGTAGTAATGCCAGATTATGTGTCCCCTCACAGTAGTAATGCCCAGTTATGTGCCCCCTCACAGTAGTAATGCCAAATATGTGCCCCCTCACAGTAGTAATGCCCAGATTATGTGTCCCCTCACAGTACTAATGCCAGATTATGTGTCCCCTCACAGTAGTAATGCCAGATTATGTGCCCCTCACAGTAGTTATGGCAGATTATGTGCCCCTTCACAGTATTTATGCCCTGTTATGTGCCCCCTTAAAGTAGAAATGCCCAGATATGTGCCCCCTCAGAGTGGTTATGCCAGATTATGTGCCCCTCACATTAGATATGCCCACATATGTGCCCCTCACAGTCGTTATGCCAGATTACGTGCCCCCTCACAGTAGTTATGCCTTCATATGTACCCCCTCACAGTAGTTATGCCTTCATATGTGCCCCCTCACAGCAGTTATGCCAGATTAGGTGCCCCCTCAAATTAGTTATGGCAGATTAGGTGCCCCTCAGTAGAGATGCCCACTTTTGTGCCCCCTCACTCTAGTTGTGCCCATCAAACACCCCCCTGCCCCCTTGCCCCCAGTCTGCTTTCAGCTCTCTTCCCACAGCCAGCAGCGCGATGTGGAGCCAGCAGGGGGAGCTCCTGAGCTCAAAAGATCAGTGAAGCAGGGAGCAGAGAGGTTTTCCTGCTTCACTATGTAAACGGAACTGCCTGGCCGGGTATGAGTGAGTGAGTGTGCGATCCCCCCTCTTCCCCCCCCCCCATCATATTATACATGTAATGGAGGCATGGAGCGGTCTGATGGGGCCCAAAATTGCCACTGTACTTCATGCCGGGCTCCATCAGAGCACTGTGAGTACCGCGGGGCCCCTGCCAGTGGCCTGGGGGGGTCCACAGGAGGCCTGGCCCCCTGGAGTGCTGGGCCCGGTCGCAACTGCGACCCCTGTGACCCATGTATGTACGCCAGTGCATGGAACTCTTGGCTTGCCCCTCGTCGAGTGTCATGTCCGAAAGGACGTTCAGCGCAGCAGGGGGGATCGTGACCGATAAGCGCACTCGCCTAGCTCACGACAGTGTGGGCTACCTCGCATTTCTAAAAATGAAGGAGGCATGGATCTCGGAGGAATTTAACACCTGTGACGACCACGTGTAATTGAATTTCCTCATGCCAGCCCAAATATATCCGCCACCACCCAGAACAAAGAATGGTCCTTGTCTTATGTATATACAGCGGCATAAAAGGCCTTTTCTGTCAGGTGAATGCCTAATTTTTGGGTCCTCTACTCCAGTGGCTTACAGTAAAATTTTTATCCAGTGACCGCCTAATGTACCTCCAGATACATAATCACTAGTTCTTTTCTGTTAGGTAAATGCCTAATTTTTGGGGCCTGTACTTGCCTACAGTATCATTTTTAGCTGGTGACCGCCTATTGTGCTTCCAGCCACATCATCACAAGTTCTTTTCTGTCAGGTGAATGCCTAATTGTTGGGGCCTGTAATGGCCTAAAGTAAAATTGTTATCCACTGACCATCTAATATACCTCCAGCCACATAATCACTTGTTCTTTTCTCTCCGGTGAATGCCTAAAGTTTGGGTCCTGTACTCCACTGGCCTACAGTAAAAATGTTATCCACTGACCGCATAATATACCTCCAGCCACATAATCACTTGTTCTTTTCTGTCTTGTGAATGCATAGTTGTTGGGGCCTGTACTCCACTGGCCTAAAATAACATTTTTCTAGGCTCCAGCAGGGCACATTTTTGAGAGTTTTTCTTTAAGACGCATAAAAATGGCCCCTGACTAAAATACATATTTTTTTGTGGGAATTTTTGCCATTGATCCCCCTCTGGTATGTTACTGTCCATGTTGTGGGACTATTTGTGCACATCTAGTAAGTATTTGTTGGCTGCAAATATGACCTAAAGGTTTTTCAGGTTTGCCTGCCATAAAATTTAATGGGGCCCGCCGCGAACGCGCGGTTCGCGAACATTTGATGGCGAACGTGAACGCCCTGGCCGATGTTCGTTCATCACAAGCTAGGATTACCTTATAGATCTTATTACTCAGAACAATCGGGGTGAGTCCCTTATATAACTCAGGGCAGCAGGTGATTGGACTTGGCGCTGTTGTAATGATGCTCCTAGTCCTTTAACAGAGTGAGACCCACATGTGCTGCATAGCAGGAGAGGCAGGAGGGACAGCGACCCAGGCAGGCAAGCTGTGCATGGAAAGACAAAAAAGTCAGAAAAAAGGGGCAAGGCAGTTGCTTGAAAACAATAACTTAGTTGCTATCCTTGTTTGGTTGTGTAAAGCCAAAATAATATTAGGTAGCTTGTTATGATGGGTGCTACAGTCACCAAGTGTTTCCTTCTGGTGTCACCAAAACACACCTAACAGAAGAGACTATGGAATAACACAATAATCCATGTTTACTAATTTAGGTGCACCTACATTTTGGCACAAATTGAGAAAGGTGAGTCTGATATATGACATTTTGTACCAAAATCGTGCCACAATTCTGCCTTAAAATGCTGTCTCTATAATTGACATAAAGTTAGACCAAAACATCTAGCCCTTGTGGCAATGTGAACATTGAGGTGTTGTTTCCCCAGGTTCCAGTCCAGGACTTAGGTCATGCTCATGTCCAGGGATCCTACTTAATCCTGCTACTGGATCTTGGGTGTGTCTGACTCTGGAGAGTCTGTGTGCAGCAGAGGCCTGGGAAGGCTCTGTACAAGTGGGCTTAGCCGAGCTGGCTGAGGGGCCATGGGGCTAGGTGTTAGCCTGAACTTTGGGGGACTCCGCAAGGTCTAGGAATCGACGGTCGCTAGGCCAGAGTCAGGAGGACTTCTGGGACACAATCTTCCAAAAGGTACTGGACTTTGTTACAGCCTGGAAGTGCTGGATTGTTAGGCTGGGAAAAGCCGCATGTTCTTCCCGTGTGTGGGCTTTCAGTGAGGTAGGGAGTCCTCATGTTTAGGCCTCATGCACACGACCGTTTTTTTTTAAGGTCCGCAAAAACGGGGTCCGTAGGTCCGTGATCGTTTTTTCGTCCGTGGGTCTTCCTTGTTTTTTGGAGGATCCACGGACATGAAAAATGAAAAAAGAATCTAAGTCAAGTTTGCCATTGAAATGATAGGAAAAAACAGACATGGACACGGATGACAATCTTGTGTGCATCCGTGATTTTTCACGGACCCATTGACTTGAATGGGTCCGTGAACCGTTGGCTGTGAAAAAAATAGGACAGGTGATATTTTTTCAACGGCCAGGAAACACGGATCACGGATGCGGCTGCCAAACGGTGCATTTTCCGATTTATTATTTTTTTTTTCCACGGACCCATTGAAAGTCAATTGGTCAGTGAAAAAAAACGGAAAACGGCACAACGGCCACGGATGCACACAACGGTCGTGTGCATGAGGCCTTAGTTAGAGCCCAGCCGGGCAGGTGTTTTATTTGTATTGTTTGTTTTGGTTTTGCTGAGGTGCCAAATAAAAGCAATGTTTGGCCCCTAACCCTGTGGTCGATGAAGATCATTGTGAGAATGACCCCCGAATAAGAGGTGATCCCTTACACCCTGCACAAACGTTATCATTCAGCCTGAGGCACTGTGATAAATTTGGTGCTTCTCTGGTCATCCTGTTTAAGTTTTTACCATCTATAGAATTAGTAACTCTTCCCTATAATTCTGTTATAGTGGTACTGTCACAAGGGTGAGACGACCTATCGCTGACCCTGTTGTGCCTGGGGTCAGAAGGTCACAGCGGATGGCTACGCGCTCTGTTTCTCAAAAGATCGCTCCATGACCTAATGGTGAGAATGGATTCCGGTCCAGGTTTTAATGCTTAGGCTTGCAATCCTTTTTGTCCCATTTAGGAATTTGTAGCTTTTCCTTTCAGCTGTTCTTTGTCAGCCACTTCCAGCTACCATATATTTTTCCTTTCTGCTTCCCTTGTTGCCAGATATAGACCTTCTATTCTGACCTCAGGTGGACAACTGTTGCTGTGGAGCCGTTGGAACTGGAGCTTTTGGATCTCCGGTTCACTCCTGTTGTTGTTGTCTCCCTTCGGGGATTGTTTGTGTTGTTTGTCCTTTCCCTGTTGTTACCCCAGGTGTCAGTGGTGAAGACTAGAGCTCCCACCACCCTAATCACTACCTAGGTCTTATTTCAGGGTAAGCCAGGAATGAGGCACGTGATCGGCGTATGGGTTAGCAGCCAGTGGCATTGCGAGGGGGGTGCGGGCCGCACCGGGTGACACCAGTCTGATGGGGTGTCACCCGCCGGCCGCCGGAGTTCTCCTTGACTGATCCGATCCGTTTTGAAACGGCTCAGCTCAGTCACAGACAATGCAGAGACGCTCACCTCACGCTGGCAGCAGGGAGCCTGAGGGAGGGACTCGGGAGGAGCGTAATATGATCTTAGAGTGGAAGCTGGCTTCTGCCAGCCCCGCCCACCAACCAATCACCGACCAGAGCTGAGGGGGCAGGGCAAGCACACTAGCAGCTCTGAGTCGTCTGAGTCACACAAGTGCAGGGAGTCAGAATAGAAATGAATCGAATGAGTCACAAGTTAAAAGAATCTAAAGATCCGACTTAGTTTGTGACTCATTCGATTCTTTGAGTTAAAAGAGCCGTGAGTCAGACTGTAGATGTAGAATAGTTTACGCTGAGGCTGTCTGGCTGCTTTTGTTGCAGCAGTGATATGATGACACAGAGTTTAGATTCCAGGTTGAATTAACCCTTTAGGATCAAATTGGCTGTCAAAAGAGATGTCACCGTTCATGTGGGAGACGGAGTGTGTTATATCTTTATCTTACTCTATATTGAGCCCGTGAGCCATGTGCATGAGGATGAGGGATGGCTACTGCTCGTCCCCCTACAGAATCATGGTTTCTGGGCAGCAGATGACTGTGAAGACCACGCGATCTGTTGCTCAGAAGCCATGAGATTGTAAGGCTACTTTCACACTAGCGGCATGACGGATCCGACAGGCTGTTCACCCTGTCAGATCCGTCCTGCCGTTATTTCGCCGGACCACCGTTCCGTCCCCATTGACTATAATGGGGACGGGGGTGGAGTTCCAGCACGGCAGTGCATAGCGAAAGGCCGCCGGACTAAAAGTCCTGCATGTCCAACTGTTTAGTCCGGCGGCCTCTCACCGCGAACTGCCGTGCTGTGCTGGAGCTCCACCCCCGTCCCCATTATAGTCAATGGGATCCGGGGACAGAGCGGTGGCAGGACTGATCCGACAGGGTGACAATCTCTCTTCAGGTTTATTAGAAAATCGTGCACAAATTGCACACTAGTTATTTTCCTGAGTGATGACTGTGGGGACTATTTTATTATCAGCCAGTGACTGTGTTACTGTAATACTGTTATAAATTCAGCACATCGTTTTCCCTGTGCATTCACATTTCACTTCACTTGGTTCATTGTACTACTGTCAGTGTCAGACTGTTGTCACTGTGGGTAACAATGCACATTGCACACCACAGTGACAGCTTCTGACTCCTGTCCTGAGTCCTCCTGTCCGGCATCAGCCTCAGCTTCCCTTCACTATCACTATAATAAATCACTCTTCCTGATCCTGACTCACTACTAATTAGAGAGCTGACTGAGTCAGCAGCAAGTGAATCGAATGTATAGCATCTGCGCATGCACACCGGCACCTAGAGTCTTCGGTTCACTTGCGAGTCAGCTCAGCAGTCAGTGACTCAGCAAGTGAACCGAAGATCCGATTCATGAATCGGTTCATTTGAATGAGCTGATTCAAATAAACCGATTCACCTAAAAGATCCGAACTTCCCATCACTACTCCTTACTCACTAGCAAGCACGTCAGTCCGGCCGTCACGTGGAGAAGGGCGTGTGACTACCTGGTGAGTAGCGCCGCCGCGGCTGCACTGCAGGAGCAGCCTGCAGGCCCAGGACTCGAGTCTGGAGCTAATGGATTGGGTGGTGAGTCACGTGACAGCAGTGACTCACTCACACAGCCAGCCAGACCTGCCACTGCCGCGCCTGAGGGAGGAGGAGGTGTGGTAGGTAGCGCAGAGAGCGCATATTGACTTCATTTAATACCCCATTATAGTATTTATTATATTTAGGGGGGGCAGGGGGTTGGGGCCTCCAGGTCCAGCCAGGGTAAAGCTTGAACAGAAGGTGGAAATGCACTTTAATGCTCCATGACTCATGGAGCATTAAAGTGCATTTCCTGGAAATGCCGCAAACTACATAATGGAGGGCAGTGTGGGGGCAAATTACTTAGTGGGGGGCAAATTACATAATTGAGGGCAGTGTGGGGGGGCATATTACTTAAAGGGGTTCTCCACTTTGTTTTAACTGATGATCTATCCTCTGGATAGATCATCAGCATCTGATCAGCGGGGGTCCGACACCCAGGACCCCCGCCGATCAGCAGTTTGAGAAGGCAGCAGCGCCGCTGGCCCAGTGACGTCACTACTAGTATCAGCTGGCCTGGGCGCGTCTAAGCTCCATTCAAGTAAACAGAGCTTAGCCCCTCCCACGCTAGTTGATACTAGTCGTGACGTCACTGGGCCAGCGGTAAACAGTGAGAAGGCCGCGTGGCGCTGCTGGAGCGCCGCTGCCTTCTCAAACAGCTGATTGGCGGGGGTCCGGGGTGTCGTACCCCTGCTGATCAGATGCTAGATCATCAGTTAAAACAAAGTGCAGAACCCCTTTAATGTGGGGCAGTGTGGGGGGGCATATTACTTAATGTGGGGCAGTGTGGGGGTCATATTACTTAATGTGGGGCAGTGTGGGGGGGCATATTACTTAATGTGGGGGGGCATATTACTTAATGTGGGGCAGTGTAGGGGGCAGTATTACTAATTATGGCACTCTAGAAGGGAATTACTAATGGTGGGATTATGAGGAGCACCATTACAATGGGGGATATATATGGCGTACGTGTCGTGGCGCCCTGCGTCCGCCGTTGAGTAGGGAACCTGTTCTCAATTTTTTTTTAGCCGATATCCCCCCCCCCCCCCGTTGTTGATCTGCCTGCTAGCACCCCTGATCCCCCCCCCCAAAAAAAATTCCCCCCCCCCACGTCAGCGGTTTGTTTACTATCCAAACCCTCCCCCCCCGACTTACCGCTTGGGTCGGTCGGCAGGCTCAGTGAAGGGATGTCAGCGGCGCGGTGGCGGCAGGGCGGAGCTTGATGGACGTCCCCTACGTGACTCGTCCCAGGGGGGGTGACACCATTTTCTACCGCACCGGGTGACACCAGCCCTAGCAACGCCACTGTTAGCAGCCCATCTAGGGATGTGTCAGGGCAGCCAGGTGCCAGTGCCAGGCGAGCTAGGGGTCACCACTCCTCCCTCTCCCTAGTGGAAGGGTACTCCTCTTCCCTCCCATCTGGGAGCATATCTGTTACCTGCCATCTCAGACGTGATAGGAACTTACAGTCCCATCATTTCTGCCTGAAAATCTCTTCATGAATGCGAGCACACTTCCAGTTCATGGCTTACTTTCTTTGGAAGTCAACACCAGTGTCTTAAAATACACTTCTCAGCATTGAAATTGTAACCCTATGAAGGGAAAGTTGTGGAATTTTGGAAATCACAGGATCAGAAGATAAAAAATGGAAACAAAATGTTCAAAACATCTCGATTTATTCAGTATGGAGTATGAGCACCATGCTCAGAAATACATGCATTTACATGCCTTGGCATGCTATCAGTGAGGTTATTAATGGTTGTCTGAGGAATGTTTTGTCATGCTGAATGCACTGCTGGCAGCTCCCCTTGCAATTGATGACCAATGATTTCCCAGATGTGCTCAATAGGAGACAAGTCCACAAATGCTGCAGATCATGGTAGCACATTTAGACCATGCTGGCTGCTCACAGTAGCATGAGCAACATGACCAAATCAATGTAATGCCGAGCTGTTAGTGTACCTGAAATGAATAATAGAGGGGTCTGGCTACTGTACATTAGGCCACCTTAAACAAAACCCCAGAGTAGGATTGGTGTGATGTTTCCTTGTGAAGGCCTTTTCATGGCGTTGTGGTCTCCAGATCAACCTCCTGCTATTATTACATCCGAGATATGAGGGACTCATCACTGAAGAGGACAGACCTCCAGTGTACCCCCCATTGCCTTCTTGCTGTGCACCATGATAGCCTTTTATAGCGTTGGTGTGTAGTTAATGGAACAGCTGTAGCTGGACATCTGGTTCGTAGCTCAATGTCGTGCAAACGTCTTCTGATGATTTGTGTCAACACTGTTTGCCACCCTAGGCTTGGGATGTGATGTCCAATTTCACTTGCAGTACAGAATGGATTACTACATGTCATTCTTCTAATCTGATGATCTGTCCACCCAGAGGTTCACCTTTGTGCAACTCTTTCTGTCATTCCAGTTTATTGTCGTTCTTCCAACCACCTGTACACACAACACTGAATAGAGCTGGAATCTCAGCCTAGGCAGGAAGTGATCTGCCGGAGTTAAAAACCAAGGTGTATGTGTTCAAGGATTCTGAGTGGCAATAACTGGCAGGTCGAGGTGCAGAAGGAATCGCACAATCATCTCACAAGACTTTTGAGGTTTCATTTGACAAAAAAACTTTGCTTGCGATCTGGCTTTTATGCCCCTCCCACATGCCAAAAATTGGAGCTACGTGCTTGAAAATCTGCCGATCTTAGCGACACCTGCTACTTCCTTGATTTGCATAACCTTACAGCTTGTCCTTCTTGGTGTTGCAATTTCAATGTTGAGGAGTGTATATGTAGATGTACCCGTTTGAACTAATAGAAACAGAGCAACTGAATCCCAAAGTGTTCAAACCAGGCAAGTCATAAGAACACACAATATCTAAAGTCATTAAGAGGTTAAGGTTATAATTTCCCTTTAAATGCTCTTTAACTTCTTGAAAGCATGACATGGATACATGTTTAATTATAGGTGTCAGAAACAAACTTCTATAAGCTACCCCATACTAGAGAGGTAACAGCATGCTAAAATGTATGTTAGTGGAACGTGCATGCTCACAGATTATTTTCAGCTTGGAAGCACAAAAATGGTAAAATAAGTAACAAACCATTGAAATCTTAGAGCAGAAAGCATTTATTGCAAGCAGCAGGGGTACGGCTCCCCAGTGATTTCATGATTGTGATTCTAAATACATTCAACATGAATGGTCAATGTACTGATTTAATGGTAAGTGTGTGGGTGCAAAATTAAAGCTAAAATTAAAATGTCTAAAATAGAAGCTGTTCTGTACTTTGAAACTAATAGAAAAAGAAACAGAGATAAAGCAATGTTAGGAACAGGCAGATACATTCTATAAATGAGACAATCAGCAATGGAACTGCAGATACACTTTCTTAAAGAGGATTCAGAATAAATATCACATTCATTTGTCTTTTTGTAGCACCTAACTGATTTTGGAGGGGCGGAAATAAGGATATAGCACTTATTGCATAATTGTCCAGGCATATCCAGGAAATTGGCATAAATAGGGAAGATCTTCTAGATGAGCAGGTAAATCTTCCAGGCCACGTCCATTGAAATCTACTCACCTTTCTCCATTTCTCAGCTGTTCTTCACTCCTAAGCACCAACACATTCCACATCATGCTTCCAACCCCAGCATCAGCAAGCAAGTGAACTGAGCCAGATATTGCAGCAGCCTGATCCAGTCTCCTGTTTACCTGTTTGGCCTCGGGTCCCATCAGAGGAAAGTTTTAATAGCTATTTTTTATATCCCTGTGCCAGAAGCAGGCAGCAGCACAAGGATCAGGTGCAGTGTAGCTACCCACTACCTTTCAAGTTCCAGTCTGTGTCTCCTCATATGATGCCAAAAGAAGGAGCTGAGACAACAGTGACTCAACCAAATAACAGAACTACAGCCAGAGGTCTGTCAAGCTAGGTGGGTTTTGAGGTAGTGGCTTATATGATGGACACATAAACTATATGGACAAAAGTATTGGGACGCAACACATAAAGGGGTTATCCGAGCCTGGAAATGCCCCCCATACGCCTGGGTCCCTCACACTGATTCTAATTACCTAGCTCGCCGCGCCGCTCCTGGTCCCCGCTGCTTCTCCTCATACACGGCTGAAAACATTCGGTGTCGGGAAGGGGGGGGCAGCCAATGGCAGGCGGTGACGGGGACAAGCCTCCCTAGCATTGCAGGTAACGCTAAGGAGGCTTTTCCTCATCACCGCCTGCCATTGGCGGCCCCTGACACCAGATGTTTTCATCTGCGTATGGGGAGAAGCAGTGGTGAGCAGGCGGGGACCATGACGGTGGTATTGGTTATCAGCCATCCGACCCCCTAGCCCTACTCCATTCTTTACCCTCCAGTCCCCATATCTTACCTCCACCCATACCCCCATCTCTAACCTGCCCCAAAATGACACACGGACACCAGGCTTGGAATAAATCGGCCACAGCAGCCGTCTTTTATTAACATATAAACATAACATATAATAAATAACATTTCTCCTCCCCCCGAGGGGAGGTCCTTGAAGCCTCCAAACACCCCACTGGGTAAGCCATCTTTCCTCCAGCCATTGCCCACCAGCTCAGAAGCTCCACTGAATGGGCCCTTTTAAATCCGTCACCACTGGGAGTCCAGCCCCAACCATGGATCCTCCCAGCATCCTCCTCTGTGAATCTGACCAACTTCAAGGACCTCCCCCCGCCACCGACGCGCCGACTTGACCGCTTTAAGTCTGCGCGTCCCTCCACAAACGCAAGGCTACTTCAATCCCCTCCTGGATTGCCAAGCTCCAAATGTCCAGGCCAACCGTATTTAAATGCACACCATCCGCCCACCAAAACCCCCCTACACTCTTCTCAAGTTCCATATGCCTCACTGCCACCGCCCCATTCCTGGCCATGAACCTGCCCATTGCCCTATTCACCTTAATACGGGCCCTGTTCACACCCACCACTGAACATGCATCCCTCCAAACCATCCTAGGAACAATATCCGACCAGACCGTCACCATCCGCGGGAACAAAGCCCAGATCCGCAGCAAATCAAACTTAATACCCTGCAGCAACACCAGGCAGGGGCGTAACTAGAGGTGACTGGGCCTCACAGCAAATTTTTGGATGCCCCCCCCCCCCCCGTGTAAACCCCCGCTCCTTTGGCTAGTCACGATCTAGACCAGACTAGGCTGCCATCCTTTTCCTATTATATACATACACACCCTATCTGTCATGTAGTGTCATTCTATCATACTGTTATGGGGGCCGTGTCAAAGTCTTAGGCCCCTTTCACACGGGCGAGTTTTCCGCGCGGGTGCAATGCGTGATGTGAACGCATTGCACCCGCACTGAATCCGGACCCATTCACTTCAATGGGGCTGTGTACATGATCAGTGATTTTTCACGCATGACTTGTGCGTTGCGTAAAAATCGCAGCATGCTCTATATTCTGCGTTTTTCACATAGCGCAGGCCCCACAGAAGTGAATGTGGCTGCCTAAAAATTGCATTGCATCCGCAAGCATTACGATTTTTCACGGATGGTTGCTAGGAGATGATAGGGACCCAAACTTTATTATTTTCCCTTATAACATGGTTATAAGGGAAAATAATAGCATTGTTAATACAGAATGCATAGTAACACCTCATCCACTTGATCGCGCAGCCTGGCTTGTCTTCTTTCAGGACCTGGCAGGAAAAGTACCTTTGGTGACGTCACCGCGCTCACAACGTGGTGAGCGTGGTGACGTCGGAGCAGGTCCTGCTGAATGAAGATAGAAATCTATCTTCATTCAGCAGGACCTGCGCCGACGTCACCACGCTCACCACCAGGTTGCTAGGAGATATTGTTTGTAAACTTTTAGTTTTTTATCACGTGCATGAAAAACGCATCAAAACGCATTGCACCCGCACAGAAAAAACTGAACGCAATCGTAGACAAAACTGACTGAACTTGCTTGAAAAATGGTGCAAGTTTCACTGAATGCACCCTGAACGCATCTGGAGCCAACCCGTATCGTTTGTGTGAAAGGGGCCAGCCATTCCCGTATTGCGGACCGCATATGCGGATCAGTAATAAATGGGCACCCTTCCGCGTGCATTCCGCATCACGGATGCGGACCCATTCACTTCAATGGGTCCGCAAATCCAGAGGTGCGAAACGGAATCATGGAACGGAACACTACGTAAGAACTACGCAGGGCTTCCGTGGGGTTCCATTCCGCACTTCCGTTCCACCAAAAGATAGAACATGTCCTTTTTGCCGAATTGTGCTTTCCTGGGTAATATACCCGGAGAGGTGAACATGACATCACACTACACTGTATGTACAGAACAGTATGACCCCTGCTGTAGCATAGGCGCCCATTCTATGTATTGCTTCAAGGCTGACATCGACTGTAGTCTGTCCCCATGGTCTGAGCCCCTGGTAACCAGTCGAGTAGCTAGAAATGACTGGGCCCCACAGGCGTCATACAGTGGCATTTGATTCTTTAACATACATGTGTTTCTACTGGACTATGACGTACACGATACAAAAATGCAGTACTCCACGTTCTTGTATCCTGCACAAGCCGGTAAAAAAATTTTAATTTTTTTTTACAATGAAACTCTATGGTGAATGGATGTCACTGTCATGGCATCAGTATGAGGCATCCGAATACGTTTTTTTGTATACGTTAAACGGATGGGAAAAACGTGATGTGAACCCAGCCTTAAAGGGGTTGTCTGGGTTCAGAGCTGAACCCGGACATCCCTCCATTTTCACCCCGGCAGCCCACCTAAATTGCGCAAGGCAAAGGCATTTTTTTTGGAGATCTGGTGACGTACCGGGGCTCTCTATGGGGCTGCCAGGGACCCCGGTGACGTCACTGGCACTGATGGGCGGGACTTAGCTCTGCCCTAGCCAGTAAAACGGCTAAAGCCCGCCCCTCAGAGCCGGTGACGTCACCGAACACACTGCCGGGCGGAAATTTCCGCCCAGCAGTGTGTTATTGAAAACAAAAGAGCCCGTGCCCTGCGTGATTTAGCGCAGGGCAAAGGAGCGCGTCGGAGCATAAGATGCTCCAATGCTAGCCTCAGGGGGGCTGTCTGGGTGAAAATAAGGGTATGTCCGGGTTCAGCTCTGAACCCGGACAACCCCTTTAAATGTGGGACAAAAATGTGATGTGAACTAGTGGTGCATTGTACAGTTGTGGAAAAAAACATACTCGCCTGCTCCCCGCCGCTCCGTGATCTTCCAGTCCCCATTCTGGCCTCATACTGGTGTCCCCAAGCTGCACATGGGCGCCCAGAGGAGTGTGGCATCAGATGGATAGGGGGCCTAGAGGGCAGGGCATCAGATAAGTAGGGGGCCCACAGGACAGAACTGGGGGGGGGGGGGTTCTGAAAGGACAGTAGATGAATGCAGCTAGGGGGGCTACATGAGATGCAGGACAGCTAGGGTTGGCAGGCATAAGCCTGGAATGTATGGGCTCCTGATAGTGACAGGCACAGCATCTTCTTTCTGCAGCACTTCCTGTCTCCCCTCTCCCTCCTGTTACTGCCGACTACAGAGCAGTCTCTGTAGCGGGAGCTGGGCTGTACTAATAGTTATGAGAGGGAGGGGAGACAGGATCTCCCTGTAGGACACTGTACTGAGCCCTGGCTGCACTATTAAACAGCCAGGCTCCTCTATTAATGGTCCGTGCTGATGGGCGGGGCTTAGCTCCCTGCTCTGCTCCTAGGACATTCTAAAGCAGCAGTGAAGTGAGTGTAGAGGGGGGTGTGGCCAGTCTAACTGTTTACTACTGCTCCGGGCCCCTTGTCAGCCCGGGCCCCGAAGCAGCTGCTTCCCTGGTAGGTACGCCACTGCCACCAGGTCATTACAGCCCACATGCAGAACCAACGCTTCGGGTGCCCTATCCTGCCTCACAAACCTGTGAATCTCCGGCAACACCCCTGCCCAAACCATACCTCACCACCGCCACAGACCTCGAGAACCCCAGCTGCTGACCATCCGGCTGAACCGCTGCCCGGACAGCCCCCCAAAAGACATAAGAATGACCGAGGATCCAAACTAGGGCCGGCACTTTCAATGGGTCCGTGAAAAAATCGAAAAATGCACCGTTTTGCAGCCGAAGCCGTGATCCGTGTATCCTGTCCGTCAAAAAAATAGGACCTGTCCTATTTTTTTTAACGGACAACGGTTCACGGACCCATTCAAGTTAATGGGTCCGTGAAAGAACACGGATGCACACAAGATTGGCATCCGTGTCCGTGATCCGTGGCCGTAGGTTGCTTTCATACAGACGGATCCGAAGATCCGTCTGCATAAAAGCTTTTTCAGATCTAAGTTTTCACTTCGTGAAAACTCATATCCGACAGTATATTCTAACACAGAGGCATTCCCATGGTGATGGGGACGCTTCTAGTTAGAATACACTACAAACTTTGTACAAGACTGCCCCCTGCTGCCTGGCAGCACCCGATCTCTTACAGGGGAATATGATAGCACAATTAACCCCTTCAGGTGCGGCACCTGAAGGGGTTAATTGTACTATCATATTCCCCTGTAAGAGATCAGGGCTGCCAGGCAGCAGGGGGCAGCCCCCCTCCCCAGTTTGAATATCGTTGGTGGCACAGTGTGCGCCCCCCATCGGGCCCCCCTTCCTCCCTCTAGTGTAATAAATCGTTGGTGGCACAGTGTGCACCCCCCATCGGCCCCCCTCCCTCTATAGCAGTAACAACATTGGTGGCAGTGTGCGGCCTCCCATCCCCCCCCCCCTCCCCCGATCATTGGTGGCAGCGGAGTTCCGATCGGAGTCCCAGTTTAATCGCTGGGTCTCCGATCGGTAACCATGGCAACCAGGAAGCTACTGCAGCCCTGGTTGCCATGGTTACTTAGCAATAGTACAATAGTAGAAGATTCATAGTTACCTGCTTGCTGCTGCGATGTCTGTGACCGGCCAGGAGCTCCTCCTACTGGTAAGTGACAGTTCTTTAGCAATGTGCCGCACAGACCTGTCACTTACCAGTAGGTGGAGCTCCCGGCCGGACACAGACATCGCAGCAGCAAGCAGGTAACTATGAATCTTCTACTATTGCTAAGTAACCATGGCAACCAGGACTGCAGTAGCGTCCTGGTTGCCATGGTTACCGATCGGAGCCCCAGCGATTAAACTGGGACTCCGATCGGAACTCCGCTGCCACCAATGATCGGGGGGGGGGGGGGAGATGGGAGGCCGCACACTGGCCACCAAAGTTGTTACTGCTAAAGAGGGAGGGGGGCCGATGGGGGGCGCACACTGTGCCACCAACGATTTAGAACAATAGAGGGAGGAAGGGGGGGCCCGATGGGGGGTGCACACTGTGCCACCAACGATTTATAACAATAGAGGGAGGAAGGGGGGCCCAATGGGGGCGCACACTGTGCCACCAATGATTTATTACACTAGAGGGAGGAAGGGGGGCCCGATGGGGGGCGCACACTGTGCCACCAACGATATTCAAACTGGGGAGGGGGGGGTCTGCCCCCTGCTGCCTGGCAGCCCTGATCTCTTACAGGGGGATATGATAGTACAATTAACCCCTTCAGGTGCTGCACCTGAAGGGGTTAATTGTGCTATCATATCCCCCTGTAAGAGATCGGGTGCTGCCAGGCAGCAGGGGGCAGTCTTGTACAAAGTTTGTAGTGTATTCTAACTAGAAGCGTCCCCATCACCATGGGAACGCCTCTGTGTTAGAATATACTGTCGGATCTGAGTTTCACGATGTAGCTCATATCCGACAGTATATTCTAACATAGAGGCGTTCCCATGGTGATGGGCACGCTTCAAGTTAAAATATACCATCGGATTGGAGAAAACTCCAATCCGATGGTATAAAAGAACTCCAGACTTTACATTGAAAGTCAATGGGGACGGATCCGTTTGAAATGGCACCATATTGTGTCAACGTCAAACGGATCCGTCCCCATTGACTTGCATTGTAATTCAGGACGGATCCGTTTGGCTCCGCACGGCCAGGCGGACACCAAAACGACTTTTTTTTTCATGTCCGTGGATCCTCCAAAAATCAAGGAAGACCCACGGACGAAAAAACGGTCACGGATCACAGACCTACGGACCCCGTTTTTGCGGACCGTGAAAATAAACTGTTGTGTGCATGAGGCCTTAGACCGACGAATAACGAACTCTAGCCTGTCCTGGAATAGCTCCACATCCGCCCTCTGTAACCCCCCAGCCTTACGCACCTACGGACTAACCAACTCCCCTACCCGCAACGCCCCAAAAAACGCCAATCAAAAAGCCAAACGGAACCACTAGACCTCCGAGGTGGACCTACACACCACACCCAGCTGCTCCACCAGTCTCAACAACAGCCCAAAGGACACAGGTCTCCTGTTATCTCCCCCCCGTACCCGCCCTGCACCACCCCTTTCACGCCCGCATTACCAAAAATGACTTAGTCACGTCAGGCCGTTGTCTACATTTAAACCCGAACGCCAATCCAGCCATGCAACTATTCATCTTTGCCACGGACCAACCTTCCTCTCTACAGTGACCCACAAACAACAGCATCGGGACCTCTAACTCCCCTTCCCCAACTCCCAACTTACTACACCAATCCTCCCAGTACCGCCACGATTTCAGATACAACTCCCACGTCCTAGGCGCCAGCGATGCCCGAATGAGACTTGCTACCGTTCTTCCAGTACCTCCGATAGACAACTCGGGCATTCCCTCCCAAAATCCTCCGCGCCTGGAGCCAACTGGCGGAAACGACCCCACTGTGAACGAGAGAGCGTCAGCTATGCCATTATCCACTCCTGGCACATGAACCGCCACCACCCACGCATTGATCAACAGACACTCCAACATCAACCGTTGCAACAACCGCACCACCAACTCTGACAAAGCTGACAACCCATTTATCACCTGCACCACTCCCAAGTTGTCACAGTGGAACCGTACCTTCCTATCCCGGAACACTTCCCCCCCCACAACACCACCGCCGCCACAATAGGAAACAGTTCCAACAAAGCCACGTTCTTCACCCAACCTTTTTCCACCCAGTAGTCCGGCCACCACCCCGCACACGACCGTCCCCGGCAATAGACCCCAAAACCCTCACTCCCCGCTGCATCCGAAAACTCAAAATCAAACGAATTCACCACATCACCCATAAATAGGGAGCGACCGTTATAACGTTCCGAAAAGGAACCCCACACTCTTAAGTACGCTCTCAACTCCTTCCCTAAACGCACATAGTGATGTGGTGAGACCACCCCCGCCGTCGCCATAGCCAACCTCCTACAGAACACCTGCCCCATAGGCATAATCCGGCACGCAAAATTTAGTTTACCGAGCAGCGACTGAAGCTCCCGCAACTGCAGTTTCTTCAAACGACACACCCTTGCAACTTCCCCCTTTAAATCCCCTAACTTATCTAAGGGCAACCTACATTCCATCCTATCCGTGTCAATCACTATCCCTAAAAAACTCAACTCCGTGACCAAAAAAAAAAACACCCCAACAAGTGTAAACAATCTGGGTGAACCAGTAAAAAAACGGAACGCAGCCTTGATGTCAGCCTTTGCTAATAGCGCCCCCCTCCCAAACCTCTTAACCCACTGCACTGCCGCATCGAATGAGGTATACACCACCGAACACAAGGCGGGGTCTATACCATCATTGACTGACGAGCCCTTCGGAAAAGACAGATGATGAATAAGCCGAAACTTATTCATCTCCTTCTTCGGAACCACCCCCAGCGGTGACACCCGTAAATTTGGCAATGGTGGGGCCGAAAAGGGGCCCGCCATCCTGCCTAGACTGACCTCCTTGCTAAGTTTCTCCGCCACCACCTCCGAAAGCTCCAAAGCTGACCTTCAGATTTTTTTTAACCAAAACCGCTTCACCCTGAACAAACGGGATTCGAAACCCAACTGAAAAACCTTCCCGCAATAAAACTGCCGCCTCCCTATCCGGATATCTATCTAGGAACGGGCCCATCCTTCCCAGACGTATCGGCGTCTCCCCCTTTGCTATTGAAATCCCCCCCCCCCTCTGCCTGTTACCCCTAAAGCACCGCGCCGCACCGTGTGAACCTACGCACACCGAGCACTCGTGTTTAAATTTACACTTTGCTCTGAATTTACATGTTCCGTCATTAAATGCAAAACACAACCCCTTTGCTGAAGCTACTGCAACATTGGGCTCCCCACTGCCTCCTGCCTCCCCCGAAAGGACTGGCCCTGTCTCCCCGGCGTGGTAACCTTCAACCACAACGCTATATCCTTGTGATCCCACTTAATTTCGGGCTGCACCGCCTTCCGCTGCCGGAACTGTTCGTCGTACCGCAGCCACGCTATCCCCCCCATACACCCTGTACGACTCCCCAACTGCATCCAAATAACAAAACAACGCCGAACAGCACTCTGGCGCCTTCTCCCCAATCACGCTTGCTAATATCGCGAACGCCTGCAGCCAGTTTGCGAACGTCCGCGGTATCAGGCGGTATCTCCGCTTCTCTTCCTCCTCCTTCTTACCCTCATCCCGTCTCGCCCTATCCAAGCTAAATTTGTCTAAAGGAAGCAAAGAAAAAATCTCTATGTATTCCCCCTCCAAATCTTTTTCCTCACCTCCTGTTTCAAATGAACCCCCAACGGGCCCTCAAAGCACACATAAACCTCCCCTCTAGCCCTATTGTCCATCCGAACCGTCTCGTCCTCAACCGCACCCCCCGCCTGCGTCTGCACCGACGCCACCACAGACCCCACACCCGAACCGGCCCCCAGAACTGCACTCGCCCCCCCAGAGAGCCCGGACACCCCCCACGCCGGTAACGGAGATGCCCCCCCCATACCCCATCCCGCAAGCAAACCTGCCAGTCCCCCCCAACAATTGACCCAAACCCCTGCTAACATCTACTGGGGACCCCCCAACACCCCCAGCCCCCCCAACAAACTGCACTAACGTTCCCCAAGAGGCCTCACCTGGCTGCCTGGGTGCTGTGTCCCCACCAGCCATAGATCCGGACTCCTGCTGATCATCCCTCCGCTTCGCCGCCTCTTCTTCCAGTCCCCTAGCCAGGCCCAGGCTAGAGAAGTTCGGACATCCATTTTCCTGGGCTGCAGGACAGTGGGCGGAGCATCCTCTTCCTGGAACTGTGATCACCGAAGCCAGGGGCCTGCTGCCGGACAGCATTTCAACTGCAGCAGCCCCGTTCCTCCCGACGCCCTGCACACGCTGGGGGGTCACAGCCTTCGATCCCGGGCTGGAGACCCCCGCACCTGGTCCCTCTCCCACGCCGTCCATCACTGAAGAACGAGGTGACCGAGCCCGGCCATCTCGCAGGCTCCGCCTACTGGTCGGATTCCTCCCACGTCGGGGAGTAACGGAGGAAGCGTTCCCTGCCGACCCCCGGCGTGGAGGGACCCTTGAGGGGCTCCTTTTGCGGCGCTGAGCCTTAGCAGGGGGCTGAGCCGACTGAGAAGCCGGCGGGCTGTAGCGCGCCGGTGGCCTGGCCCGCCGTGGCCGGTTTAACACTGGCCTCAGCCGCCCCCTGGAGCATCTTCTGCCCTCAACCGAGCGATGGTCTCCTCCAGCTGTACCATGATGGTCTCCAGCTCAAATTCACAGGTACCAGCTCTTTCCAGGATCCTACAAAATGGCCCCCGATCTTCCCTCAGCTACCCTATTTAACCCCTTAACCACACCCCTACACTCAAACCACCTCCCATCCCCTCTAAACTCCACCTAACCTATTAACTGGGGTCTCCCTAAACCAAACCCCCGTCATGATGCCCTCCCCTAAGGCTACGCCCCTCAGTCCGGCCATAACTGGAGCTGCGCAGGGAACTAGAAGCCAGGTAAGTAGAAACAGTGTGAGGGGCCCGGCCATATGTGGGGGCATTTCCAGGCTCGGATAAGCCCTTTAAAGGTGTTGGCCACTTTCTGGCTATTGTTGACCAGTGTGTAGGTAATACGACTATATCGCACTTACTAATATAATCTTTGTTGATATTTTGTGCCGCTTGCTATACTTCATAAGCCACATCCACTTGTTGGGCAGATCTTCTGTGCTGTCCTCATATAAGTTCTGTCCATATGATGGAGGATCATGTGAAAAGGCACATCACTCAGCCTCCTTTATTTTAACTCACAGCACCTGCACTAAACTCCCAACTGTAGTGCAGATAACAGGTGGAGTATACTAACTGAGATTGATTTGACTGGTCACATGACTCTCCATCAGCAGCCATTTTATGGACAGGAAAAAAGAAAAAGTTTGTATTAGAAAACAACATACAGTACAGACCAAAAGTTTGTCACACCTTCTCATTTCTTTATTTTCATGACTATGAAAATTGTAGATTCACACTAAAGGCATCAAAACTATGAATTAACACATGTGGAATTATATACATAACAAAAAACTGTGAAACAACTGAAAATATGTCATATTCTAGGTTCTTCAAAGTAGCCACCTTTTACTTTGATTACTGCTTTGCACACTCTTGGCATTCTCTTGTTGAGCTTCAAGAGGTATTCACCTGAAATGGTTTTCACTTCACAGGTGTGTCCTGTCAGGTTTAATAAGTGAGATTTCTTGCCTTATAAATGGGATTGGGACCATCAGTTGCCTTGTGGAGAAGTCAGGTGGATACACAGCTGATAGTCCTACTGAATAGACTGTTAGAATTTGTATTATGGCAAGAAAAAAGCAGCTAAGTAAAGAAAAACGAGTGGCCATCATTACTTTAAGAAATGAAGGTCAGTCAGTCCGAAAAATTGGGAAAACTTTGAAAGTGTCCCCAAGTGCAGTCACAAAAAACATCAAGCGCTACAAAGAAACTGGCTCACATGTGGACCGCCCCAGGAAAGGAAGACCAAGAGTCACCTCTGCTGCAGAGGATAAGTTCATCCGAGTCACCAGCCTCAGAAATCGCAGGTTAACAGCAGCACAGATTGGAGACCAGGTCAATGCCACAGAGTTCTAGCAGCAGACACAACTCTAGAACAACTGTTAAGAGAAGACTGTGTGAATCAGGCCTTCATGGTAGAATATCTGCTAGGAAGCCACTGCTAAGGACAGGCAACAAGCAGAAGATACTTGTTTGGGCTAAAGAACACAAGGAATGGACATTAGACCAGTAGAAATCTGTGCTTTGGTCTGAGTCCAAATTTGAGATCTTTGGTTCCAAGCATCGTGTCTTTGTGCGACGCAGAAAAGGTGAACGGATGGACTCTACATGCCTGGTTCCCACCGTGAAGCATGGAGGAGGAGGTGTGATGGTGTGGGGGTGCTTTGCTGGTGACACTGTTGGGGATTTATTCAAAATTGAAGGCATTTTAAACCAGCATGGCTACCACAGCATCTTGCAGCAGCATGCTTTTCCATCCGGTTTGCGTTTAGTTGGACCATCATTATTTTTCAACAGGACAATGACCCCAAACACACCTCCAGGCTGTGTAAGGGCTATTTGACCATGAAGGAGAGTGATGGGGTGCTGCGCCAGATGACCTGGCCTCCACAGTCACCGGACCTGAACCCAATCGAGATGGTTTGGGGTGAGCTGGACCGCAGAGTGAAGGCAAAAGGGCCAACAAGTGCTAAGCATCTCTGGGAACTCCTTCAAGACTGTTGGAAGACCATTTCAGGTGACTACCTCTTGAAGCTCATCAAGAGAATACCAAGAGTGTGCAAAGCAGTAATCAAAGCAAAAGGTGGCTACTTTGAAGAATCTAGAATATGACATATTTTTAGTTGTTTCACACTTTTTTTGTTATGTATATAATTCCACATGTGTTAATTCATAGTTTTGATGCCTTCAGTGTGAATCTACAATTTTCATAGTCATGAAAATAAAGAAAACTCTTTAAATGAGAAGGTGTGTCCAAACTTTTGGTCTGTACTGTATATCGCACCTCTCCATCAGTATTTTGTGGAAACAGGTATATAGAACCCTTGAATCAATATTTGGTGGAAGCAGGTATATCGCATTTATCAATCAGTATTTTGTGAAAGCAGGTATATAGAACCCCTTAATTAATATTTTGTAGAAGCAGGTATATCGCACTGTTCAATCAGTTTTTTTGGGTGCAACAAGTATATCACACCTGTTTGAATGAGAAGGTGTGTCCAAACTTTTGGTCTGTACTGTATCTTATTAACATATTGATAAACAGTAGCCACAAAGTGGCCAACCCCTTTAGTTATTGAATTCAGTCCCATCGCCACAGTTGTATAAAATCAAGAACCTAGCCATGCAGTCTGACTTTACAAACATTTGTTGTTCTAAAGAGCTCAATTAATTCCAGCATGGTCCTGTAATGGAATGTCACCACTGCAAGTCAGTTTGTGAAATTTCTCCCCTCCTAGATATTCCATGATGAATTGTGAGTGGTATTATTGCAAAGTGTAAGCGTTAGGACCACAGCAACTCAGCCATGAAGTGGAGACCATGTAAAGTTAAAAAGCAGGACCATTGAGTGCTGACACACATAGGGGGTCATTTATAAAGACCGCTGTTTTAGACACCGGGTCTTAATAACCGTGTGTGCTGGTGGTGGGTTAGCCAAAGTTATGAAGAGGCGCTGGCCTCTAAATTTAATCCAGCTTCCTTGCGTCCTTCCCTGTCCACGCTACTCTGACTTTTTTAGACCTGGTGCGAGCGGGGAAAAGTTGCCGATTACAATCTGTGACAGATATATGCCATTAAAATGGTGTATATATGATAGTAAATGACCCCGATAATACTTAACCTCAAGGGTCAAAACCTTCTCTGGCATTAAAATGGTTTCCGAGATTTTAATACTGATAACCTATCCTCTGTATATGTCATCAGTATCTAATTGGTGGGGGTCCGACACCCAGACCTCCGCCCATCAGCAGTTCAGTGTCGTCAGTGGCCTAGGGAATGCAGCACTATTGCAAGAACAGTTTCCTTCTTGAACAGCTGATCAACAGGGGTCAGATGCCCACCAATCAGATACTGAAGATCTATCCGGAGGATAGGTCATCCGTGTTAAAATCTTGTAAAAACCCTTTAACATCAGCACAAAAAACTGTGCGCTGGGAGCTTCATGGCATGGGTTTCCATGTCCTAGCAGTGGCATTCAAGCCTTACATCACCAAGCACAATGCTATGTATTGAATAGAGTGGTGTAAAGCATGCTGTCCTGGACTCTGGAGCAGTAGACATGTGTTCTATGGAGTCACAAATCATGCTTCTCTATATGACAGTCTTATACATGAGCCTGGGTTTGGCGAATGCCAGAAGAACATTATGTTCCTGACCGATTGAGCGAACTGTTTGGTGGAGGAGGGACAGTGCTGTGCGGTTGTTTTCCAGGGATTGGCCTAGGACCCTTAGTTCTAATTGTATGCTTCCAACTTTGTGAGAACAGTTTGGACTGGCCCACATCGGCTACCACCTAAACACCTTTGGGATGAACTAGAATGGAGATTGTGAGCCAGGCCTGCTGATCTAACATCAGGGTCTGACCTCACAAATGCTCTGCTGGGTGAATGGGCAAAGATTCCCAAAAGGATGAAAACTGGTTTGGCTGCAATGGGGTACCAATTATATATTTTTGCATATGTATTTATTATGAGATGTCATAAAAGCTGCTGTGTAGCTCACTTTTGGAAGACAGGTGTGGTATAATGCTTTGGCTACAGCAAAATATATCATTCATGAGGGTCAAATCACATGCAATACAGCAGTTTAGCTCTAACCTGGTGTAAATGATGATGACTCTGCTGGGGGCCCATCCACACCACATCTCAACCATGCCCCCTTTTTGAAAACTAGAGAGGGCGGTGGAAAAATGACAATTTGTGACTTTTTAAGGCCAGTTTTCTGACATATGGGGATGGTAAATCTCACCCTAAATGTGCTCTAAGTTGTAATATGCATCCTTGCATGTGACTAGTTTGAGTAGTACAATAAGACCTTAGTCCAAGGGGCAGCAGCTGCGCCAGGCCCACTCAAATCGTGGGGCGATCTCCTGGTCAGCACTACTCTCAACTGTATCGGTGTCCACAGGACGCAATACAGGCTTTACAGGATGCTGGGATCAACCAGAGGATATAATGTCACAGGTGGAACAATGACATCACCACATAACACGACCTGCATCAGACGCTAACTGTGCAGGGATTCAGTAGCGGTACTGTTCAGGGGATAGTGGTGAGGCGAGTTCAACTTTGGAAGAACTGCATCACTCATCTTGTATCAATATCTCAAAAGTCTAATAGACCTTTGAAATATTGATACAAGACAAATTCTGCAGTTCTGCTGTATGCTTAATAACAGAAGCCTTTAAGCCGATCCGTAACACCATGTGCACCAATTGTGACCGTCGCAAACAAGACATGATCCATGGTAGTGGACAATAGGTGGTACTGCTGATCATATAAGAAGTGAGTTCAACTTTAATTATGTTTGGGCATCTGTTAGGCCAAGTTCACACTTTAGTTATTTGGTCAGTTAATTCCATCAGTTATTGTGAGCCAAAACCAGGTTCAGGTCAAAAACAGAACTGGTGCAAATCTTTCTATTATACCTTATCTCTATGTAGGCTTCACCACTAGTTTTGGTACACAATCACTGATGGAAATGACTGACCAAATAACTGAAGTGTGAACTTACTGGTATATAACATTTGGGCATTGGTGGCTATCATATATTTGTGGCTGGCATATTATTTTTATGGCATCTGTGGTTGGCATATCCTTTTTAGGGCATCTTTGGCAGGGATAGTATTTTGGGGGTATCTGTGGCTGGCATACAATTTTGGGGGCATCTGTGGCTGACATGTTACTTTGGAAGCAATTGTGACTGACATATGTGATAATTGAAGATTATGCTAGCTTTAGTGTACTAATAATCTTAATTTTAATAAGGACAGGAGGCGACTATTTTGCATTAACTCTCTTTACTAACTCCACAGCAGTAAAGAAAAAACGTAAAGAGTAACAAGTAAATCACTGCGCAGCATAGTATATAAGGGTCATGCTGCGTGTACACTTCCTCTTTCTAGAAGCGACATCCAGGTCTCGATTGAGCTCGAACATCCAGATATGCAACGAAAACTGCAACAGTGGTTTCTGGCGAGCGGAACTTGAGGAGAATCCTAGTAACGAGGTTGGAGGACTCTTATGGAGTCGTGAGGTTAACAAACCAGCGACCAGTGGAGGTCCTGAAGAGGGTTACACTGAAAGGAGAGTATAAAATATAGGTTAGGTAATGAACCCTAACTGTTCACGCCTGTGGGCCTTAACGGAATTGTGTAAAGTTAAATCATTACAAACAGAGTGTAAATTGCCTAGTGGCTAAATGTATGGTAGGTGTAAGCATGTAGTTACAATTTAAAATCTGTCCGTCTAGAAGGCAATATGAGGGTGAGAGGTTCCGAATATGTCCCAAAATAGAGAGATTATAAAAAATCAAACCCCATATCCGTCACCTTGAGATCCACTCCCCCGAGGAGTCAGGGTAGGGAACAGAAGGGAGGGAAAATAGTCGCCTCCTGTCCTTATTAAAATTAAGATTATTAGTACACTAAAGCTAGCATAATCTTCAATTTTAAAACATGACCGGAGGCTTCCTATTTTGCAATTTTAACGCTGAAGAGACGTCCCCACAGAAGGGGGAGTGCGAAAATAAAAGGTACAGAAAGTAGATTCCCTAGACCAGTCCGCCATTCAGAGAATATCCGAAAGGGACGCCCCTGCCAGGAAGGCTGGTAAAGCCGCCGCTCCGCGAACGGAGTGGGCGCCGAAAGCGGGGTCTATACCTGCGAGGGAAAGGATCCAGCGGATCCAACGGGCCAGCGTGGTGACCGAGACTGGGGCGTGAGGGCGCACGTAGGAAACTAGGAGTTGACCCGACGAAGAGGAACGGAGTGAGGAGGTAACCAAAACGTATCTGCGGAGGGTGGACACGACACAGAGCTGCCGGTCGTCTGGCAAAAAGGGGTAAAAGACCGATGCCGAACCCGACTTAGTGTGACAAGAGATATGGAATGTGACTCCTTCAGGGGCCACCTCAAAGGCATCAACATCGAAGGCCCGAACGTCCGAACCCCTTCGGAAAGACACCAGACAAAGGAGAAAAGCGCATTTAGCGGATAGTTGGCGAAGAGAGAGGTGGTCATTCGGAAGCCAATCCCTGAAAAAACGGAGAACCAGTCCCACGTCCCATAGTTGATGGTATCTGGGGGCCGGGGGGCGGCGGAGCCGCATGCCGCGAAGTAGGCGGCAGACCAGAGGGTCTTTGCCGATCGGGAGATCCCCGACGGGGGTATGGGCTGCCGAAATCGCGGAAATCGGCGAACGACGTTGATTGAACGATAAGAGCGGCCAGAAGAAAACAAGGAGGAAAGAAAATTAAGAATCATGGGAACAGGTGCCGTAAATGGATTGGAGTCCCGTTCCATGCACCAAGTAGACCAGGAGGCCCAAGCTGAAAGGTAGCAGCGTCTAGTTCCCGGGGCCCATGAGTCCCATAAGAGGTCCCTAGCAGCCTGCGATAGTCCGCTGACTCGCCAGGAACCCCGGAAAGAGACCAAGCCACCAGGGGTAGCCGGTCTTCCAGGAGGAGAGGGTGGAGACACCCTTTGGGATCCGTGAGCAGGTCCTGGGAGGATGGAAGGAGGAGAGGATCCATGCAGGAGGAGGCCAGGAGGTCCAGGAACCACGGTTGGCTCTGCCACAAGGGCGTTATGAGAACCAGTTTGATTTGTTGCGTCCGCATCTGGTGTCGTGTTCTCGCAATCATGGAGAATGGGGGAAAGGCGTAGGCTCCTGTCGCCGGCCATTGTTGGAGAAATGCATCTGTCGCCTTGCTCTTCGGGTCCGGGAGCCAGCTGAAGAATTCCGGGGTCTGGTGATTGATGCGAGAGGCGAACAGATCCAGATGAAAAGGACCCCTCCGGGCTGCCAGGGCCCTGAAGATTCTCGTGTTTAGCTTCCAGTCGCTGACGTCTCTCCAGTGGCGAGAGAACCAGTCAGCTGTGAGGTTGATTTCTCTCGGCAGGTATTCCGCTTGTAATGTGATTTTGCGAGGGAGGCAGTAGTCGAAGATGTCCCTCGTGATATCCAACAGCAGTCGTGAGCGAGCGCCTCCCAGGCGGTTGATGTACTGGACTGCGGAGACGTTGTCCATGCGTAGGAGGATGCAACAATTGGAGTTCTCCCGGGCCAGGCTGCGGATCACAAAGGATCCCGCCAGGAGTTTGAGGCAATTGATGTGCATGGAGAGCTCCTGCGTCGTCCATGTTTCTCCCGTGGAGATGGTTCCGTTGGTGGCACCCCATCCCCACAAGCTGGCGTCTGATTCCAAAACAAAATCTGGAGTGTCTCCGAATATGGCCTTGCCGTTCCAGGCTTGCATGCTATCCAGCCACCATGACAGCGCTTCGCGAACTTCCTTCGTCACAGGGACGGGTTGGTCGTAAGTAGGACTGTGGCGTAGGTATTTCGCCTTGAGACGTTGCATGGCCCTGTAGTGGAGAGGACCCGGAAATATGGCTTGAATGGAAGCAGAGAGGAGTCCCACAATCCTGGCCAGGTTGCATAGAGGGATGGACTGGAGCCGGAGAACTCTGCAAATCTCCTTGCGAATGGTTGCGATCCTTGAGGCAGGTAGCCTCAGAGTGCACGTCGTCGAGTCGATCTCGAAGCCGAGGAATTGTATCGTCTGGGTATGGGTCAGCTCTGATTTCTGTTGATTTACCACGAAGCCCAGAGATTCCAGTAGGGATACTGCCAGATGAGTGTGTTGGCGTAGTCTGCGTTCGTCGGAGCAGAACAGGAGGAGGTCGTCTAAGTAGATGATGCATTGAATGCCCCTGGACCTCAGGTGGGCCACCACCGGTTTTAGGAGTTTGGTGAAACACCATGGGGCTGAGCTGAGCCTGAAGGGGAGGCAAGTGAATTGCCAAGGGCGTCCGCGCCAGAGGAAACGTAGGCGTGCTCGACAGTCCGGGTGCACCGGGACTGCCAGGTATGCATCTTTCAGATCGAGCCTGGTGAACCAGTCGTTGCTCCGAAGAAGGTCCCGCAAGAGGTGGATGCCCTCCATCTTGAAGTGGCGGTAGACCACGTACGCGTTGAGGGCGCGTAGATGGATGACGGGACGGTATTCTCCCGAATTTTTCCGAACCAGGAAGATGTTGCTGAAGTAACCTCCCTCATCGTGGACCGGCTGGATAGCCCCTTTTGTCTCGAAGCTCGCGTAGCTCCGCGTTGACGAGGTTGTGGTCGGAAGACGACATGCGGATGGGTCGAGGGGGCCGAACCTGAAAGGAGGTCCCCACTAGGTCTAAGATATATCCCTGCACTGTTTGTATAATCCATGTGTCTGAACATAGGGCGGCCCAATTGTGGAAATAAAGGGAAATACGGCCCGCAGTGCGGGTACATGGTAACAACGGAGGAATATGGGTCCTTACCTGCAGCAAAACGGTAACGTCCGCGTCCGCAGGGTCCACGGCCTCTATCCGAGCCTCTAGAAAAGGGTCGTTGCTGATAGTCTCTTGTCGGGTAAAATGGTGTTGGTTGAGTACGGGGGCCTGAAGGCCAAAAACGGCTGGCGGCACGGCCCCGTCGCCGGCCAGCCCTTCCAAAAACCCCTCTGTTAGGGTTGCTCCTGAAAACATTGCGCATTGAGGATTGTGCCTTATTAAGGGAGGTGAACACGTTGACGTGTTTGTTTAGTTCCTTGAAGAATGGTTCACCGAAAAGTTTCCCATGTGCCTGGGGCCCAATCTCCTTTGTGCCAAGGTCTGCCAATTTACTGTTAATACGGTATAACGCTGCTTTTAGTCTCTCCGAAGAGAGCGTAACATTGGTGTTTCCGATGAAACAAAAACACCGTTGTGCCCACTCTCGAATGTCATGTGCCCATTCCCTGATGTCCTCGGTGGAGAAGGAATCAGCTTTGGCATAGGCGTCATCCGCCAGATACATAATGCGAGCGAGGGGGCCTACGGAATCCAACAGGTTATCTTGGGCGCCCCATAGGCCTTTCTCTACCCCCCGTCGAGGGTCTCTGCCACTGCGCATCATAAAGGTCGTCATAACCTTGTCAAATTCTGGGGTCTGAGCGACCTTATCCGGCAGGGAAGGGCTTGGGCATTCAGACCTGAGTCGGTTGCGGACCTCTTTCTCCAGAGGTTTGCGGAGCCACAGGTGCATGAACCTGGAAAGGTGTTCTGGAGGCAACCAGTCACCCGATCTGGGGTGCCGTATGTTGCGGGGGTCGAACATCGCCTGACCTGAGGGGTCCAGAATGGTGTCTGAGTCAAGAGGAGGCTCTGCGTCCGCAGTGTCTTCGATACCTCCTGTCTGGGCCGCACCCAGGGGGGTCTCCCGCATGAAAGCGGAGACAGACTTTTCGTCCAAGCCCCATGCGTCGTAATCCCACTCAGAAGCATCAGCTTGCCACTCATCCAGCACTGACATGGACTGGGCAGAGCCCTGCTCTTCATCTGAAGAGTACTCCTGACGCGGGGCCGGGGTGTGTGGCTTGGCAGATTTACGCTTGGCAGGTGCCTTACCCTTGGGTGGTTTGGGTGCATAGTCCTCGCCTTTGTCATGGCGTTTTTGTAGGGCGGGATTCATCTCCTGTCTGATAGTCGGATCGATCGGAGTCCGACTCGTGACATGGACGTCTGCGGGTTTTAGGTACGTCAGGAGACGAGGCTCGGGCCTTGGAGAGTGCCTTCTCCACAGAGGCAGCGACAGCTGCGTTAATCATGGCTTGGAAGTCCACAGGGACGTTCTGGGAATCTTCCATGATAAGGGTAGGCTGGTATATCACTGAAAGGCACAGTAATAAACGGGCACCCAGGTCTTGAGAACAGGCGTAGGGTCAGTTTTAATAGTATGGGAACAGAGCCCAGTACAAATCCCAGCAGGGTATAATAGTGACCTTATAAACTGGGGCTCACCCAGTTAGAGAGAACTGCAACAGCTAGTCTCCCAATAAGCAGCGTATTTATAGTGGGGGCTCACCCCGGTTGCACAGGGTTGGGACCCTTAAGTGCAGGTCACAATAATAAACAGGCAGCAGCACTGACCTGACTGACCCAGCGACAGGATAGAGATGAGGCACAGAGAACTGAGTAGCAGTCTGTTTGAAGCAGATGGAATGCTGAGCAGGTAAACCGAGACAGGCACAGGGGTGCCAGAAACAAAGGGCTGAAAAACAGTAATGCGGGAGTAAGCGCAAGTTAGTACCGCCACACTGAGTCCTCAAATGAAATGTCTGAGGTAAATTAAGATGGCCGCGAAATCTCACGATGTCCGCGACCCAAAATGGCGGCCGCGAGTGTAGGCCGCAAGCCGGGGGCTAAATTTTTAGGCCGGCCGCGATTGTTAAGCGGGCCGGCGCGAAAACGGCCGCGAACGGTTTTGGCCGCAAGGAGGAAGCCAAGAGGGTACTCCAGGTTAGGGGCAGTGGGGGAAACCGTTAGGGAATGATAATAATAGAAAATAATCGAGATTAAAGTACAATAAGTAAGTAAAGCTCCAGGGGAGCAAAAAGTCTGACCTGTCTGCGATGGAGCAGTAAAGAAAGAGGAAGTGTACACGCAGCATGACCCTTATATACTATGCTGCGCATTGATTTACTTGTTACTCTTTACGTTTTTTCTTTACTGCTGTGGAGTTAGTAAAGAGAGTTAATGCAAAATAGGAAGCCTCCTGTCATGTTTTAAAATTATAGTTATGACGCTATTATGAAGTTCTGTATTTGGAGGCATTGTACCACACAGTAGGTACAGTAATATTGGCAGATGGGTCAGCAAAAAGCACAGAACTGGGAGTGTCAGTAGGATGTGGAGCTTGTGTAGGTCAGGGAAAGGTTAAGCGGATGATGGAAAAGTAAGTCAAAGAAATCTGTGTTTTAAACTCGGTAGACACAAGTTGTACCATAAAGAAGTAGTCAAGGTTCTCCAGGGCAGATGGAAAAAAACTAAAATGTGAACCATAAATGCAACCACTATTAGGCTACATTCACACGGCAGTCCCAGCGTGGTGATGTCATCAAGCTGGGAGCACAGGTCCTACTACATCCTAGTATCCCCGTGCAGGTGGATGAGGGTTTAAAAAAAAAAACAACTTAAAGGCCACCGTGTGTCAATTTTTAATCGTCATTAGATGGTTACACTCCTGTCTAAACAGCCATTAAAAACAGTCCTATTGATTTCAATACTAACCGTTAAACGGCCCCATAGACTTTAAGTGGCTCTGAAAACATCTGTCACGTGGCCGTTTTTCACGGTCACGTGAATGTAGCCTAACTTAAAACTGTTAAGAGATCTTCTACTGATGAGGGGGGTTGTACTATAAGGTCAATTTTTTTATTTTTACAATGTGTCGATTACCAGAATACTAAAACATTAATTACCTCAAATAAGCTGTTAACAGGATTATCATATATTAATAAGATGTGGTTGTCAGGTACATGTGCTTTTAAGAGGCCATTAATGATGTGTTGATGCCGTGGTCTATAAGTCTTATTGGTGATGACAGGAAACATCATGCATATTATTAGTGCAGTCTGTCAAACATAAATATACTTCATCTCATACAATGCAGCTTCTTGCTCATTGACCACAGATTTTGGATTAACAAAATTATGTGGTTAATTTTCTTAAAGGGGATTCCACTTTAAAAGTTTTTTTTATGACTGCATATTGACATCATAGAGGAGAGCCCTACTCGGGACCCACTCTTTGAGTCAAAACATAGAGTTGCTATGGAAGTGTGCATTTTACTCTGGTGGACGTGGCTCATCCATGCATTACATACAGACACTTTCAACTGAATGACCAGCACATAATGTTATTGCAGGGAAAACATATCTATAAATGAAGTTAGAAAAGCCAGATCTGGGACAATCGACTGATCATCCCGCCCCTTTGAGTATATTGTGACTTGTTACAAACGCAACATAGAAAAACTTTGTGACTAATGACCAGAGTAAAGTAGTTGTCCACCAGATAGGTGATAAGTGCCTGATCAGTGAGTTAGTTAGAGCATTCTAAGTTACAGTGCTGCCCATAATTATTCATACCCCTGGCAAATTTTGACTTAGTTACTTTTATTCAACCAGCAAGTAATAAGGCACACTAAAGCTCGCTTGGCCTTTGCAAAAGCTCATCTGGACAAAGAAGAAGACTTCTGGTCTTCTGTGCTATGGTCAGATGAAGCAAAAATTGAATCGTTTGGTCACAATGATGTTTCCTTCATCTGGCGTAAAAAAGGAGAAGCCTTCAACCCAAAGAACACCATCCCCACTGTCAAACATGTTGGTGGGAAACTAATGCTTTGGGGGTGTTTTTCAGCCAATGGAACAGGGAACCTAATCAAGGTAACCGACACCATGAAAGAAGAGCAATACATGAGGATTCTCAACGACAACATCAGGCAGTCTGCAGAGAAACTTAGCCTTGGGCACCAGTGGACATTTCAGAATTATTTATGGGGCCAGGTATGTCCAACAGGCCCACTAAATCCCAAAGTTATATAGCGTGACTACTGATCCCGTAGGACAGAGGGATAAAACTTAACATTAAATTTTTGGTCAATCTAAAATTATAGACACCAGAGGAGGAGCCTCTATACAAAACAAAATTTAACAAGACAGCCCAGCGGGCAAAATGGTACATATAAAGACAGTGTGACCAGAAGGTTTGGAAAAAGCAGGAACGTTCTCACCCGGTTGTAGATCAGGATGTCTCATGAGGAAGACTGGAGGTGGAAACGGTCCTTTGATGCTTCTCGTTCACACAAAAAGATAGGTGTGCCCCTTCAGATTGGATGGGTGACGGGGTGGTTAGCCCTAGGCAACCCTAAGAAGGGGGGCAGGGGCTAGTATGCCCTACCTATCTACACGGGGACTTACCCCGCAAGGAGCGTTCCCGGCCGGATACCTGATCCTGTGGGGACAGAAAAAATGCTCCCTACGTGTCACGTTTCAGTTCGTCACAGAAAATCATCAGGGGAGATCAATGGTACACACAGGGCTATGGATTGGGCCTGTGCGACCAGAGAGACAGAGTAGTACGAAAAAAAGGTTTTTTTAACGTGAGTCAGAGGCCTAAAAACGTGTGTAGCCAGTCAGGCTAGAACACACTGGGCATGACCGCATTAAAGAATATGTTAATCAATATAGATGCACCAGTGGGTGCCAGCTATAGGATAACACTAGGCCACAAGATGGTTAATCCAAGGGCAGGCTGTCAGCAGAGTGTACTCACCACTCTGTGTCTTAAATACACTCCGATATCGCCGAGTTCCCCTGCCGCTTCCTTCTTCCGGGCACGTGACTGGGTGAACAAGGTGTCACGTGCCCGGTGGAACGTAGGAGGTGAGCGTGCGTTTCACCCAGACGCGGCCCGTGGAGCGCGTCGCCAGAGGATGACGTCGCATGGCATGCGATGAATCACATGACCAGTAACTGGTCACGGGGCGCGTCGGGCCGAAAAGAACACTCCCACTGTCCCAGCGCCGAGGAGGAAGCCCAAAGTGTATTGGCAAGTGGCGGATCGGTGTGTGGGCAAAATAATTGGGCACATTTGTTAATTGTCACAATTAATTGCCAAGTGGATCCAAGGTTATAAGGATCCATGGTAACATTTAATTTATATGAAGTTAATAGACTAGACTATTAGAGGCAGATTCTAATGTACATAGGCCGAAGGAGCAGTATAACCGGCCCGGCGAGGGAAGAGAGAGTACACATAATCGGATAATCAAATAAAACAGCTAAAATTGAGCTGTTCATTTAATCCCGTGGGGGTCACTGTTTTCAAATAATAAATCCAGCGCAATTCGCGCTGCAATATGGCACGGTCCCAGTCTCCTCCACGTTTGGGGGGTGGAACGCGGTCAATGCCCATCACGGTGATGCGGGCTTTCCCATTGTGTTGACGGTGAACATGATTGGCGACCGGAGTGTCCTTAGCTTTGGCTATGTCGCCAAGATGTTCACCGACACGTCTGCGCAGCTCCCGGATAGTTTTTCCTACATATCCCTACATTTCAGCATGACAATGACCCAAAACGCACAGCAAAAGTGGCTAAGAAATGGTTAGCAGACAACAACATTAACGTTTTGGAGTGGCCCAGCCAGAGTCCAGACTGGAATCTAATTGAGAATCTGTGGAGGAAGCTAAAGATCAGGGTGATGGCAAGAAGACCCTCCAACCTGAAAGATTTGGAGCTCATTCCTAAACATGAAAGGACAAAAATACCTGTGGAGACATTCAAAAAGCTGGTCTGCAATTATAGGAAGCGTTTAATTGCTGTAATAGCCAATAAAGGCTTTTCTATTGATTATTATGAAGGGTATGAATAATTTTGGACTGGACACTTTTTTTGTTCAAATGTAAATAAAATCTGAGAAATGTTTTTTTCCACAATATGCCTCTTGTACATCATCTTATTATCTTTTGGGAGACACCTATGTCATTTCCCGTCAAAAAATGACTTGCTGGTTGAATAAAAGTAACTTTAAGTAAAAATTTGCCAGGGGTATGAATAATTATGGGCAGCACTGTAAGTGGCTGAACAACTCCTTTAATACTTACTTTACTACTTATTTTTCTTATTTATATAAATGAGCAATCATCCAGGTTAAGACAGTTATGACATTTGGAAGATTTGCATAAATGTGTGAACCTGTTTACATTCCATGGGAGCGCAGTGGAATGTAAGCTGGCATGTTTGACTTGGCTGGCTGAGCTCCAGAGTTCGTGGCAGAGGTCCATGAACATGAAATTCAGGTGTGTCAGATGGCTGGAAGCAAGTGTGAGAAGAAGCGGTGGGTGTGGGAACGAAGGATAATATTATAGTTTCTTGTAGCATAACTGATGGTTGCTGTGCTGCGCTTTGTTCATTTAAGAAAATAATTCTTTAGGCAGTTCAGGGCTCTGGGCTCAAGCCAATGCTTACTAAGTTGTTTTCTTACAGTATGTCACACTACAGCAACTGAAGCTCTGTCAACAGCAGAAATATGTACTAGTTAAATAAGTCTAAATCTAAGTATTGAACTAGAAAGTAGATAACATGGATAACAAAGAATTATTGTAGGATCTGACAATTAATTTACTTTTTATTTCAATTTTATTACAATTTTTTCACCTACTTCTACCTATTAAACATGCAGAGGAAGTTTCATTCGACTTATTAGCTTGCGCTGCATAATATTAGTATCGTTTTTAAATAAACCCCTTTTCTTAACCTGAGGGGTTGCTTAGTGGTGAATATTAATGATACAGGGAAATATTTAAATACGCATTCCATGGTAAACCTCAGGCCTGGGAAATTAAAAGTCTTGGGATGTGACCCCGTATAAGTTCACTTTAGTTTTGATTTGCAAAACAAGAGAATTTGCAAATACAGAGGTAATAGACCATTACTTGTTACAAAGAAGTAACCTCTCTTGATGTCATGGGACTCATTATACTATAGTTAAGTATGAACTCGGTCTCCTTATTTGTGACCCTCAGGTAGTGTTTTATTAACAAAATCATTTCTACAAATCTCTAGCCAAAATGAGCTGTTATCCATACCTTTAAACAGACTTTGCAATAATGACTTGGGAAATAAGGATAAGCCAGAATATTTCCCATAAGGAAAAGACACCCATCTGCTGAACCCCAATTTGAGGTTTTTGTCCCTCAGCAACGCAGAGCAGAAAACAGATTTCTCTAATCCTCACTGTAGATGGGCAAAGACCCTAAAAGAGCTTTGTAGATGTGAGTAGATGGGTCTTTTTTTCTATGGGAGGAATCTGGTTTAGTCTTATTACCTATGTCATGGTTCAAAAGTCTGTTGAAAGGGCTGTACACTGACTTATAGGGTAGTGTTACGTTCCCTCCCGTTATGAGAAGATGGGATAGACTTGCTGCACGTGAGGCTATCTGACCGGTCTCTCTGTTTTCCTCTTTGTATGTTGTTTCGCAGGATATCACCTTTCCTCAGGTTCTGCTTGTTATCAGTGCCATGGTGGATGGTAATCTTGAGATTGCCTGAAAAGTGAACTCATGTATTTTTCGTGGAACTCTTCAACATCTTGTACACTGGAAGGGTTACGGTCCAGAGGAAAGAATGTTGGTTCCGGTGACCGACGTGAATGCCAGTCGCCTTGCGAAGGCCTTTCACAGGGCGCATCCTGATAAGGTCGGTGCTCGGTGTCTGGAGGTCACCCGTAGAAGGGGGGCTACTGTCACGGTCCCTCCCGTGATAGAGGTGAGAAGATCGGATAGACTTGCTGCACGTGAGGCTATCTGACAGGTCTCTCTGTACTCTTTGTATGTTGTTGTCTGGCAGGACCTCACCTCTTTAGAATCTGCTTGTTATCAGTGATGAGGCTCTATTTAGGTCCCCCTCACACTGCTGACCATGTGGTTGATATTTCCTCTGGGAGTTGCTAGAGCTTGTTTGTCTTGGATCTCCTGCTTCTCCATTAATCTCAAAGCGAAGTACAAGTTGCCTGTTCTGTTTGTTGTTCTCTGGTGTGTTTTTGTTCTAGGCCTCAAGGAGACGTGGGTTTCTTCACCTGAGAAGGAACCAACTGTTTTGTCTCCTGCTACCTATCCTAGGGCTCATCAGTTTTAGCAGGGCATAGGTATCCGGCGCATGAGCATTTCCACCATCAGGATCTGCTCATTCTAGCAGGAGTTAGGGAAAGGCCTAGGGATTACTAGGAGGTCACAATCCCTCATCCTTAGCTTTTGAGGCATAGACTGTTGTCTATTTCTTTTGTGTGTATCTGGTGTTTTCCCCTTCCACATTACCCATGACAGGTAGCCATCCAATAGGTGGCACCAGCTTTTGATCTCCAGGATAAGAACTTTTTAAGACTACAAACTTTAGGTTGACAGCTCCCTCAGCAAACCCCCAGCTAATCTTTGCTTAAAGGTGTTTTCTGGGATTTTAACATTGATGGCCTATCCTCATAATGGGTCATCAATATCAGATCAGCGGGGGGGTCCGAAACCCCTGCTGATCAGCTGGCTGAAGAGAAGGCCACACTCTGTGCAGCCTTCCCTTAATTGTTTACCTGCTCGCCGTCAACAGTGCAGAGGAGAACAGGTGTACTTACAAGTCTTCACATTTACTTCAATAATGGGACTGCTCGTTCCTATACATTTGTTTGTGGAGGAGACAGCTGCTATTACATGCAGTGATCTCCTCCACAATATGGAGAGGAGCACTAGCTAATGCCATCACTCGTCCCCATACTGAATCACTGTTTGAAGGCTGCAGATCGTGATTAGACAGCACAATCTACCACAAGCAAAAGATAATAGTTAAACTTGCTGAAAGATTCCAATTGCCCGATGAACAAGCGTTTGCCAGATCATCATTAAATAGTACTACTACGAATGCTCATTAGAGATGATCTGGCAGACTATCTGTCTCTCTAATACAGGCTTAAGGGTCCTTTTACAGCCCCTTTTAAAGAGGACATGTCACCATAAAATGCAATGCAATCTGAAAGCACCATGATATAGTGTGGGATGAGCTGAGCAAATTGATATACAATCTCATCTCATTGATTGGACTCCAGTTGGCTGACGACTCACTCCAATTAGCTCTTGGAGATGTCATTAGTCTAGGGGTTCACACACCTGCACTGTGAATGTTTACATAATGTGTTCAATAAAAACATGGTAACATTTAATTCTTTATTATTTTAACCCCTTAAGGACATAGGGCGTACAGGTACGCCCTTGTGCCCTGGTACTTAAGGACACAGGGCGTACATGTACGCCCTGTGTATTTCCGATCACTGCCGTGCGGCTGGCAGTGATCGGAACCCGGTGCCTGCTCAAATCATTGAGCAGGCACCTAGGGTAAATGCGCAGGGGGGTCCCGTGATCCCCCCCCATGTCGGCCATCGCGGCAAACCGCAGGTCAATTCAGACCTGCGGTTTGCTGCGATTTCTGCAGTTTCTGATCCCCGCGGTCCCTGACCGCGGGGATCAGAAACTTCAGTATTCCTAAAACATATCTGTATCCCTCCCCCCTGCACCCCTGAGTGATTTTTGCCTGGTGGGAGGTGCAGGGGGAGGGTTGCGGGCGGTGCGGGAGGCGGGCGGTGCGGCAGGCGGGATCGCGATCCCCCGCCCGCCTCCCATTGAATAATTGTTGGCGTCTAGTGGGTATACCAGGGTGCCAGCACATTGCTGGCACCCTGGTATAAACGGCTGACATCTGTGCTACGATGTCAGCCGTTTAACCCTTTCCATACCGCGGTCCGTAAGGACCGCGGTATGGAAAAGGTTAACAGCGCAGGGAGCTCCCTCCCTCTCCCATCAAGGGGCTGCTGTGCCTTTGCAGCCCCCCGATTGGCGAGGGAGAGAGCTCCCAGACAGCCCCCCGAAAGCCCCGTACTCACCCTTCCCCGTCTGCGCAGTTCTGACCACTACTGAGCAGACGGGGAAGGTTCCCATGGCAACAGGACACCTTCTCAGGCGTCCTGCTGTCCATGGTGCTGAACAGATCTGTGCTAAAAGGCATAGATCTGTTCAGACAAAGTGTAAAATACAGTACAATATATATTGTTCTGTACTGTATTATACAGACATCAGACCTACTGGATCTTCAAGAACCAAGTGGGTCTGGGTCAAAAAGAAAGTGGAAAAAAAGTGAAAATAAAGTAAAAATCAAAAAACACATTAACACTGATTAAAAATGAAAAAAATAAAATTCCCTACACATGTTTGGTATTGCCGCGTCCGTAACGACCTGATCTATAAAACGGTCATGTTACTTTACCCAAACGGTGAACGCCATAAAAATAAAAAATAAAAAACTATGATGAAATTGAAATTTTGCCCACCTTACTTCCCAAAAAAGGTAATAAAAGTGATCAAAAAAGTTGTATGTACGCCAAAATTGTAACAATCAAACCGTCATCTCATCTCGCCAAAATCATACCCTACCCAAGATAATCGCCCCAAAACTGAAAAAACTATGGCTCTTAGACTATGGAAACACTAAAACATGATTTTTTTTGTTTCAAAAATGAAATCATTGTGTAAAACTTACATAAATAAAAAAAGTATACATATTAGGTATCTCCGCGTCCGTATCGACCGGCTCTATAAAAATATCACATGACCTAACCCCTCAGATGACTACCGTAAAAAAAAAAAAAAAAAAAAATTTAAAAAGCATTTTTTGTCATCTTGCATCACAAAAAGTGTAATAGCAAGCGATCAAAAAGTCATATGCACCCCAAAATAGTGCCAATAAAACCGTAATCTCATCCCGCAAAAAATGAGACCCTACTTAAGATAATCGCCCAAAAACTTAAATAACTATGGCTCTTAGACTATGGAGACACAAAAACTTTTTTTTGTTTTAAAAATTAATTCATTGTGTAAAACTTACATAAATAAAAAAAATCGTATAGATATTGGGTATCGCCGCGTCCGTGACAACCTGCTCTATAAAATTACCACATGATCTAACCTGTCAGATGAATGTTGTAAATACCAAAAAAAAAACGGTGCCAAAAAAGCTATTTCTTGTTACCTTGCCGCACAAAAAGTGTAATATAGAGCAACCAAAAATCATATGTACCCTAAACTAGTACCAACAAAACTGCCACCGTATCCCGTAGTTTCTAAAATGGGGTCACTTTTTGGGAGTTTCTACTCTAGGGGCGCATCAGGGGGGCTTCAAATGAGATATGGGGTAAAAAAAACTGTCCAGCAAAATCTGCCTTCCAAAAACCGTATGGCATTACTTTCCTTCTGCACCCTGTCGTGTGCCCGTACAGCAGTTTACGACCACATATGGGGTGTTTCTGTAAACTACAGAATCAGGGCCATAAATAATAAGTTTTGTTTGGCTGTTAACCCTTGCTTTGTAACTGGAAAAAAAATATTAAAATGGAAAATCTGCCATAAAAGTGAAATTTTGAAATTGTATCTCTATTTTCCATTAAATATTGTGCAACACCTAAAGGGGTTAACAAACTTTGTAAAATCAGTTTTGAATACCTTGAGGGGTGTAGTTTCTTAGATGGGGTCACTTTTAGGGAGTTTCTACTCTAGGGGTGCATCAGGGGGGCTTCAAATGGGACATGGTGTCAAAAAACCAGTCCAGCAAAACCTGCCTTCCAAAAACCATATGGCGCACCTTTCACTCTACGCCCCATTGTGTGGCCGTACAGTAGTTTACGGCCACATATGGGGTGTTTCTGTAAACGGCAGAGTCAGGGCAATAAAGATACAGTCTTGTTTGGCTGTTAACCCTTGCTTTTGTTAGTGGAAAATTGTCTATTGTTGTGACTTAGATGAAGATCAGATCATAATTTATGACCAATTTGTGCAGAAATCCATATCATTCCAAAGGGTTCACATACTTTTTCTTGCAACTGTATTAAAAAAATTCAATAAAACCTGTAATTTATACAATTATATTTTAGTTTCTTTCCATTGGTACAGGAGAGAGGTGTTATCAGTGACTGTAATACTGTGTGCTGGTGACAAACATGACTCCACTGGCTTTAACTGAACTTTACTGAAGTCTTAACTTTAGATCAAACAAGAAAACTTATGAAAGTAATTACAGTTGTAATGAATAGCTTTTCAGTCAGTGATTCTGCATAAGGCCCACCAAGCAGTGATAGTTTCTCTTTAGTGGTGTGCTTGTGGTCGGTGAGAATCCATCTCTGTCCATGTTCTAAGAACTCACCTGCCGACTGTCTCTCTGTACTAGGACACTAAGCGATTCCTTTGTACTCTTTACTCTGGAGTTCTCACAGACTGTATTCTGTGTTAAAAGTATCCCACCACAACACACTCCTCTCTTGCACAAGCCTCCCCTCCTCCTTTCTCCCAGCCCTGCCTGCTTTCACCACCCAAACTTCCTGCTTCTCTGGCCACAGCCCTCCTCTTTTTCTAGCACCATCTACTGGACAAGAGGTCTCACTACAATCCCTTGTTACATCTCCTCCCCAGGGCTTAAAGGGGTTGTGCCACGAAAAATATTCTGCAGTTTTCAAACCAGCACTTGGATCTGAATACTTTTGTAATTGCATGTAATTGAAAATTTTGTATAGCTACTGAGTTATTCAATAAAATGGATTTGTATAGTGCGTCTTAATTTCTTATTTCTTTGACCTGCTCACTGAGATGGCCACACATGCTCAGTTTCGTCCTTCAACTGCCCCCTGGGTAGTGATAGGGATAGTATGGATATGCCCCCTTAGCTGCAGCAGAAAAGACGCTTCCCTTGAGCTGCCAGCTAGTTATAAATCTAGCAGAGCAATGAATGAGGAAATCCATGTGAGGTACAAGGCTGGTTCTAGCTTTGTTAGAAAGGTACTGCCATGTACGATATGATGTCTGATTTTTATTTTTTATATTATTCATGGGATAACCCCTTTAAGAGTTGACGTCCCAGCAGCCTGAGTTTTCATGATTTAATCCTCAAATCGGGAAGGCCTTTAGCCAAAGTTGATACGTTGGGAGTGCCAGTGTGGAATAGATCCCTCTGATGTAGATTCTTCTCTGTTTTCTCCTGTCTCTGTGAGAGGCATATTTGTCCTGGGTTCCAATAGCGGTGAGTCAGATGCTGGGGAAGCCACCACTCCATCAGCAACTGGTGTAGCTGGCGTGGAGGAAACGCTTTCACTTCTGACAGGAGATCTGGTCATGAAGGCGTACAGACTTAAATTCCGGATCACCGTTATAGTGGACCCATAGTGCCCATCTGGTTTTACCTCGAAGACCGGTATATTAGGATTTGTTTGGTGGATCACTTTGTAAGCCTGCGGTTCCCACTGCCAACATAGCTTTCCCATTCTCAGAGCAGCCTTGGTCCTCACCATCACTCAGTCTCCAATCTGCAAGGGGAGCTCTCTCAACCCTTGATCCATCACCAAAACACGGGGGGCCCATATGGTGAGCGACTAGGTTGTATACCTCCTGTACCTTCCGTCGATGTTCAGCCATTCAAGTCTGAAGAGTCCCTTCCTCCACTTGCCCTTGATTCTGGACCATCAAGAGGCTGAAGGGACAACTACCATTTCTGCCAAACATTAGCATTAAGGGCGAGTATCCTGTGGTGGAGTGAACTGTATTGCTGTACACCCACACTAATTCAGCTACAAAGTCCGGCCATCTTTCTCTTTGTTCCTCTTCCAAGGCACACATCTGTATCAAAGTTCTATTCAGATGTTCACAAGCGCCGTTCTGTTGGGGGTGTTAAGGAGTGGTCCGTGTCTTTCTTATCTTGTAGAGGCAGCATAGCTCCTCAGTCACCTTCCCCTCAAAACAGTCCCCTTGGTCAGAGTGCAGCTGAGCAGGGCAGCCGTATGCCAGAATAAAATTCTTCTACAAGGCAAGGCAGCAATCTCCGCTGTTTGGTCACGGGTAGGAACAGCAACTGCGTACTTAGTTAAGTGATCGACAATGACTAACAAGTATTTATACCCCTGCACAGATACCTCTACAGTGAGGTAGTCCATCATAACAAGCTGTAGTGGATGTTTTTTACCGGCACCCGCTGCCAGAGCAAAGCCACAATTCTGGCATCTGTTACACACATCCTCAGCTAGCTTCCTCATTCTGGGGTGGAAATAAAACCTCTGTTACCACTCAAAGCAGGGCCGAAGTGTCCTTTCTTTTTATGCATCCACTTTACTATTCACTCCACCTCATTGGTGGGTTCCACCACTTGCCAGGATAGCTGCCTTCGCTTTTAGGGTTTTCCTTCCCGGTCAATCAGTCAATCTCGCTACTGGCAGAGCTTCTTCCCATCAGGTGAAAGAGCATCTCGCTCATCTGAGGGGAAAAGTCCCAAATGAATCCAGTCTCGTACTTTTAGTATCTGAGGGTCACTTGCTGCCGACCCCTCCAATCTGCTTTGGACCCCTCAACCCAAGCTCCAACTTCGGCATCTAGAAAAGGTACGGACCTATCTGGCTGCTTAGGTAGGCATCTCATCTCCCTCCCGGTCTCCATCTGTGATGCCGGTGGGTCTTTTGACTGGGTTAAGGGACAGTGCATCTGCATTAGAGGGGTTCTCCGGTCAAAATCTTTCTATTGCAGGATAAAACTAGGATTAGTGCTGTAATACTTACCTTCCACAGCCTGTTCGGAGATTCACCTCCCAGTCACGTGATCGCTCCTGATGGGTTTTCTTCCCTTCCACCTTAAGTCTGTCTTCTTGTCTTCTATTCCTTTCTGCAGCAGGAGATGGATTTTCACAAGTGACGTCACTGCCTCCTGCTGGAAAAAGCACCAGCCAGCAGTCTTCACAAGTGCACTAGGCTGAATGCGGGCTTCTATGTGAGGCTGATTTCTATGCTGTGCATGTCACTGGGGTCACTATGGATGGCAATGGGGGGCACTTGATGGCACAAGGGGGCAATGGATTGCAAGTGGGGGCGCTGGATGGCAAATAGGGGGCATTGGATGGTAAATAGGGGGCACTGGATGGCAAACAGGGAGCACTGGATGGTAACTAGTGGGCAATGGATGGCAACTAGGGGGCACTGTAAGGCACAAGGAAACACTGGATGGCAAATAGGGGGCACTGGATGGCACAAGGGGGCAATGGATTAAAATAACAAGTAGGGGGCACTGTATGGCAAATAGAAGAGAATAGAGAAGGACAGCTCCCCCTGTGTGTGAACAGGGAGAATGCCCCTAATTGTCAGGGATTGCAACTCGCCAGATAACGCTGGGAAGCGTGTGTAGAATAACTTGTGTGGTATCAAAGCAGCTACCTTCTGCCGCGGGTATCCAGAATAGGTCAGAGGCAAGTTTCGGAAAAAAAAACAGTATTGCCGGGGCTCTAAGATATAACCAAACTTTATTTTATTATAAAACTAGACATAAACAAAGTGATCTGGTCTTAGTTTAGCTACGTGTTTCACTGACGCTCTGTGCTCTTTTTCACAAACTGCCAGTGCCCATATTGCGGACCCGCTGTTTGCGGGCTGCAATATGGGCACCGGCCAACAACAGTGGTGTGCATGAGCCCTTAGATACATAGATCAGCAGGCAGTATCATACCGATGGGATTAGATACACAGCTCAGCAGACAGTGTCATACAAAATGGGATGAGATACACTTCACAGGCAGTATCGCTCACAACAGGATGTGTATCAGGCACACATACATGAGATGGTGAGGGAAGAGCCTGTGGATTTAGAAACTGTGTGAGAAGTAGATTCATGTGTGGGTGTAGAAAGATGGACACAGGAGTTGTAGTGGGTGTAGCTGCTGCAGACAGAGCAGTGTAGTGGGAGTGGCCAGCCTGTGACTCATTACTGTGTAGTGCAGCCAGCCTTGTGTATCAATAAAGTTATGTATTCAACAAAACAGGAAGGGAAGAAAGTAAACAGATCTGACAAAATAGTCTGATGCCCAGACAGACAGAAGGAAAGCACTGTTCTGTCTTCATACACGTTCACACAGTGTGCAGTCTGACATTCAGTATAAACCATTCCTGTCTTCCAAATAAGAGGACTGTGTTCTGTAGTCTAACTTGTTTATTGGTCAACAGGATTGTGAATTGTTAAAACTAAAATAATACAAATGACTTGTGTAAGTAAAACATATAAAATAGCATGTACAGTAATACATTGACAGAGAAAGCAGATGTCCAAAATGGCTGCCAAAACATAGAACTGCACGTCTAACTAAAAGAAAAAAACTCTGAGTGACACTTAAACTTAGCTAAACAGCTCTGCATAACATAATGTCCCTGAAACAAGGTATATCTCACTCACCAGATATACTTGCACAAAGATGGTGGAGTTTAAGAAGGAGAACTACATGGAACAGCTCTGCTGATGTCCTGTTGTCTGTATGTAGACTGAAGACTGGGCTTCTTCTTTCCAGAATGCCTTGCACTATTCACAATGCCTAGCACCTCCCACAAGCAATAATCTTTATTAACAAGAAAAAAAGGTGCAATACATTTTTACCACCGCTAGATGGTTTCATTACCTAACTAATAACTACAGGAATACAGAAATTGCAGCAGAATGAATTAGAAATGAAATAGATGTGAGCTGAAATTTATCTCTCTCTGCTGGAGGCAGAACACTCCCCGTCTGGCGACAACAGACACCATCACTGAATCATTCTTCTTAGCAACCTATTTTGGTCAATGGTGGTACCAAGCTTTTCCAAAGTGTTATCTTTGAAGACTGTTTGGCTTTTGCTGAGGTAGTCTATTTTCTTAGCATGATATTCACATTGTATTGTGCGAATTATTATGTTTTTGGACCTTTTCAGATTAGCAGAGGTAAAGGCATGTTTGCAGTGATGTCAACCTTTGCAGGGCTTCTGGCTCACAGGTAATTTCTGAGCTGTATGGACTACACAGGCTATAGCACAAAAGAGCAACATCCAGGTGGAGAGCCTGACGAAATGATGGGGCTTGAGCTGGTGGTGCGAAGTCACTGTACGTAGAGCAGATACTCCAGGTCGGATTTCTTTATGTGTATCTGGGTCTACCAATTCGAATGTGTCGACTCTGGTACTGCAAGACGTTAAACTGTACAGGAATGCAGGACCCGTAAACCATGTTGTGTCCTTAAGGTGGCTTTATGCGACGGATCTAGTCGCGTGGCCTGCAGGATTATGCTGTAGGGGTACATAGTGCCACTGTTTAGGACAAGTGGATCTCCTGATCCTTAGCACCCGATTGCAGACGTAAACGTAAAACGTCTGGTTTCGTTGCAGATATATCCTAGGACTACCTTGCTCTCCGTATAGAACTCGACTTACTTGATTTCCAGGTTAATTTATGATGTTATAAGTTCAATCAACTCCACTGCAAGCACAGCAGCACAGAGCTCCAACCTGGGAATCGTGTGTTCGCAGAGTGGTGCCAGTTTGGTCCGGCTCATGACAAATCCTATATGGCATTGTTCTTTGACGTCAATAGTCTTTAGGTATGCGATGGCAGCAATTGCTTTGACTGAAGCATTGCAGAAGATATATAGTCTTTGCATCTTGACTTCAGTAGATGGCACGGAAGCATATGGTTGTGCCACATGGAGGCTGGTCAACTCTTCAAGAGACTTCTTTCAACCTGTCCACAGTTCCTTTTTCTCCATGGGAAGCGGGTCATACCAATTAGATGTCTCAGTGGTGAAGTCCCTTAGCATCATTTTGCCTTGGATGGTAACAGGCGCTACGAATCCCAGAGGATCATGTAAGCTGTTTATGGTGGATAGGACTCCTCTGCGTGTAAAGGGATTTTCTTCCTTGCTGATTTGGAAGGTGAATGCGTCTGCCTTCAAGTCCCACAGCAAACCGAGGCTCCGCTGCGTGGGAAGGGAGTCGGTGCTAAGATCCAAGTCCTTTAGATCACTTGAATGGTCTTGGGGTGAGAAGGCCTCCATTAACTCACAGCTGTTGGAAGCGATTTTGTGCAACCTCAAGTTAGATAGAGCGAGCATCTCTTGAGCTCTTTTCAGGAGACTGATTGCGGTCTCGTTCGTGAGTGTAGATTTCAAGCAGTCGTCAACATAGAAATCCTTTTCCACAAAAGATCTGACATCTGACCCATACTTTGGGAAGGACTGTTTCAAAAGATGTACACTCTCATTCAGTACTCTATAATGTCTTCATTGGGGTCGGTGTTGCGGTACCAGAAGAACCTCAAGTAGTTTCTATGTTCTTCCTTGACGAGAAAGCAGTGGAACATCTGTTGTATGTCGGCCATAAATGCTATGGAATCTCTGCGGAAGCGGAGAAGTACCCCTAGAAGTCTGTTGTTGAGGTCTGGACCAGACAGTAAGGCATCATTCAGCAAAATGCCTTCGCACCTGGCACTCGAGTCGAATACTACTCTTATCTGCCCTGGCTTTTTAGGATGATACACGCCAAATATAGGTAAATACCAACACTCCTCAGTCTTGGAGAGCAAGTGCCATTTCTACATGGTTGTTCTGATATATTCTTTCCATGAAAGTAAAAAAAAATGTGATTTCGTCTCTGGTGTCCTCTGAAGTTTGTGTTTGAGGAAGATAAATCGACTGTAGACTAGTGATGAGCAGCATGAGCAATATTAGTTTCTCAATATTTAGCAAATTTTCGGCCTAATATTCTCGATTCTCCAGTCATTATTTTCTTGATTTGTAAAAAAATCGTCAATGTAATATCCGCTTATTGCGTCGAGCAATACAGGTGTGGCTCACTTTTGCTACATTTAATTCCTATCAGCTACACTATATCACTATCTCCCACTAACTATCTGTATTATATATATATATATATATATATATATATATATATATATATATATATATATATATATATATATATATATATATGAGCTAGCTAACTATCTAATGTAATTGGATAAGGAATAGGATCCAGCTAAAAGAACAGAGCACAGCAATGTCACTGCTCTCTTAAAACAGCAGAAAATGGCTGCTGGGAAGTTTCTTATATAGTAAAAGGGTAGGCAACTTTCCTATTGGTTGCTAAAGATGTTGCTAAGCTCTGATAAAGATATTGCAGCCTTCTCATTAGCCCACAAGCAAGAAGGCAGGTTAGTGATGGAAAAAAAAATCTAGAATATTCGCGATTACGAATATATAGCACTATATTCTACATCTTCGCGAATTCTCAAAGTGCAAATATTTGCGATAATAATTTTGCGATTAGAATATTTGCAATCAATACTGCTGTCGATAAGTTCTTTGTTAGGTAAGCGTTGTCTCCGGGGATTAAATGGTAAAGGTGCGACCCAGCTTACTTATCCTTGATCCATGATCTCCAAGAACAGCCTGTCTTCTATGGACATTGCAATCCTGTTGGCTTCTCTTGTCCTGTGGAAAACTGTGCACCCTAAGTAATCTTGCTCACTATCGTAGGCGTGGTCTTCACAGGAGGGATCCACAAAAGGACAAGGCACAGGAGCTCTGTGTGGCAATTATTTTATTAGGAAACTGCTCTGACATGGCTGGAATAGGGAAGGACGTCCATTTTAAAGTGTGTTGGTGAGCATACTGTTGACTGAGGTTGGCTTGTGTGCTCCTCCTAGACAGACGTCTCCTATGATGACCCATCTTAGGTCAAGTGTCTGGACGTAAGGAGCATTTTGGGGACCATTAATTAGTCCTTTAACCTTATGAACTCGTTTTATGTCTCTTCCAAGGAGTAAGACTATCGGGGCCTCTGGGTCCAGTTCCGGTATCAGGTGAGCTATACGCTTCAGATGGGGGTGGCATGCTGCTACCTCTGGTGTAGGTATCTCAGACCGGTTATCAGGAATGTGATTGCACTCCAGTATGGTTGGCAGGGACAAGCAAGTCTGAAAATCTATGAAATCCACCTTGTACCCAGTTGCTTTCCTCCCCACCATCTCATCGGTACCTGCACATGTCCTTAAGGAGTAGGGAGAACTGGGCCCTACGATGCTGAAGGTGTGGAAGAAGGTGGATTCAGCTAAAGAGTCTTAGACCTGTTGCTTTGATAATGTAAGATTGCATATACCTTGATCGCTTTATCTCGGTGGCCGACCAGATAAACTATGACGAAGCTGATTTTTGAGCAGGACTTCCCTCCTGCGAGTCCTTTGCAGATCTCAGTACAGTGAGAAGTGACTACTGCGGTGTCTACGTCAGTGTCTATCTGCTTCCCATCATGCTCCTCTGCTTGGGGTGATACCTGAGGGTGGTCCAGGGTGTAAAGCCATGTTGTGTTTGGTGCTACTGCATTCTGTGCATGTCACACTGACCTTACAGTTCCTGGTGAAGTGCAATGTCGTAGTGCAGCACCTGAAGCAGATGTTGTTTTCTTTCAGAAAATCTTTGCGGTCCTCTAAAGACTTCTCCCTGAAGGCTCTGCATTTTAGTATAGAATGTGGTTTCTTGTGCAGGGGGCATTCTTTGGTAAGATTTTTGAGTTTGTTTGCTTCTTGGGAAGACTTAAACGGCCTGTAAGGAGAACCTTCGGAGGCAACGTTAGTTTTGCGGACTGACAGAGTTTTTTTTATGAGGTTTGACCCCAGGGGTACTGGGACATGACAATGTAAAGTGAAACTGGGATCATTTCTGATCCTTGCTTGTTCAGCGACAAAGTCTACAAACACCCTGAAGGGGGGAATGGTACATTATGAAACCGTTTATAATGGTAACCATGCATGATCCACTTCTCTTGTAGATTATAAGGGAGTTTTTGGACAATCGGATTGATACCTCTGGCAGTGTCCAGGAATGCTAGCCCCGGCAGATCTCCTTCTGCCTGAGCAACCTATATCTCTCAACAAGTCACTGAGTTCCCTGATCTTCTGGTAAGCCCTACCCACTATTCTGGGAAAATTATCAATTTTCCTATATAAAGTATTTTCTTTATCTTCCATTGACCTATAACACTCATCAAGTCTTTCCCACACCATCTTTATGCCTTTGCCAGGATAGTTTATGCTAATGTCTCTGATTCTTTTGGCGTGTTCAGCAGATTCGCTTCCAAGCCACTTTACCACGAGATCTAACTCCTCACTATAGGAAAGATCTAAGTCTCTTATGGCGTTCTGGAAGGAGGCTCGCCATGCCCTGTAGTTCTCGGGGCAATTGGTGAACTTTATAAGTCCTTTGGTAACCAGCTCCCGTTTAGAAAAGAACTTAGCGAAATCCATAGTGGTCTGGTTAGCGCCAATACAACCCGGTGTGTTGTTGTTATGCTGCATGTGTGGTGTATCACCATACCTTTTAGGTGTTTATGGCTTAGGGCAGTCAGTATAATACCATTCTGATGCGAAGGGTGTCCCTTTAAGTCAAAGCAAAGGTTGTAGCTTTCGTTCTGTAGGGCGATAGTTGTGGTCAGCATCGATTTGTCGCATACCGTCCTGCTTGAGGTACTGTACAGTATGCACTCTGTATAAGCTGGCTGATATACTGGATCACAGTTGTCATCTGTCTTGGGATGCTGATGAACGTATTCTGAGACACGCTGTGCTGGATCTTGCTCACCTAAATCTGGCCCAAGTACAGGGCTGTGTTTCTCGGATTTGGGGAACTCCAAGGCTTCTAGGAACTCTGCTTTTGGCTTTTGTGGCTGCCGCTTTTTTTCTCTGCGTGGAGTTTTTCCAGTGACGCTTGCAGGTATGCTGTCTCTTCTTCCAGTGATGCTTGTAGGCATGCTCTCTCTTTTCCCTTTGCCCTTTCTCATGCGTGCTCTTTCTTCTTCCTTTGACGCTTGCAGGCGTGCTGTCTCTTGTTCCGGTGATGCTTGCAGGCGTGCTCTCTTTTTCCTTTGATGCTTGTAGGCGTGCTCTCTTTCTTTAGCTGCATCTCTACATGGAACAGCTCTGGAAGACTGTACTTATGCAGCCTCAGCTTCTGCACGGGTGAGAGCAGCCTTTTCTTTTATTGAGGACTTGCTAGAGCAGCTTGCTCGTGACCTGGTCCTGTATGATTATGCCTGGCTAGCGGACATTGTGTGCCTTTTGCTGGCTGTTTGATGTCTCTGTGCCAACTCAGTCTAGGTAGAAACAGACTTCAGCGTGGTCTGGATCATGCTGCTCTTGCTGGGGGCCACACTCTCACTTCTGTATGGCAATCGCTGCAATCGTGTACGCAGGACCACGTGTGTGATGGCGGCTCTGTGTAGTCAGATCCACTATTGCTGGTGACTAGCATCTGTCTTACTGTTCTGTCTTCATACACGTTCACACAGTGTGCAGTCTTGACATTCAGTATAAATCATTCCTGTCTTCCAAATAAGAGGACTGTGTTCTGTAGTCTAACTTGTTTATTGGTCAACAGGATTGTGAATTGTTAAAATTACAAGAATACAAATGACTTGTGTAAGTAAAACATATAGAATAGCATGTACAGTAATACATTGACATAGAAAGCATATGTCCAAAATGGCTGCCTATACATAGAACTGCATGTCTAGCTTAAAGAAATAACTCGCTGAGTGACGCTTATACCTAGCTAAACAGCTCTGCATAACATAATGTCCCTGAAATACTCACTCACCAGATATACTTGCACAAAGATGGTGGAGTTTAAGAAGGAGAACTACATGGAACAGCTCTGCTGATGTCCTGTAGTCTGTATGTAGACTGAAGACTGGGCTTCTTCTTCCCAGAACGCCTTGCACCAGGGCCGGACTGGGACAAAAAATAGGCCTGGGCATTTTTGACTGAGCAGCCCAATCACATGACACCCAACAGGCCCCACCCCCTTGCAGTCTAGGGGTGGAGCCAAAACCGGAAGCACAATTGACTTTGTTTTCCGACTTGCATAACAGGAACCAGATGGATCTGTTTTGATTCCCATAGACTTTTATGAGGACGGAGAGCAAACTGAAAGCCTCTTGCAGAGTCTGCACTGTACAAGAGAGATAGCAGTGGCTGTGAAGGGAAAAGTTCCAAAGCACAATGACAGCCCCAGAGCCTTTCTGCTGCCTGACCAACCGTATGCTGCCACAGCACCAGCCCAGCCTGCAGGACATCAGAGACGCCTGGGGTCCACATTATAGCACCACTACATTTACTTACTACATTTATAATAAAACAATTTACTTACAAAAGAAGCTATTAAGTTGTCTGCTTTGCCGTCCTCTGCTTGCTTCCACTGATTATTTGCCCTCCTTTCTGTCTCTCCTCGCAGGCGCACTGTTATGGGGGACCTGTGGATGACACACTGTTATGGGCATCAGTGGATGACACACTGTTATGGGCATCAGTGGATGACGCACTGTTATGGGCATCAGTGGATGACGCACTGTTATGGGCATCAGTGGATGACGCACTGTTATGGGCATCAGTGGATGACGCACTGTTATGGGCATCAGTGGATGACGCACTGTTATGGGCATCAGTGGATGACGCACTGTTATGGGCATCAGTGGATGACGCACTGTTATGGGCATCAGTGGATGACGCACTGTTATGGGCATCAGTGGATGACGCACTGTTATGGGCATCAGTGGATGACGCACTGTTATGGGCATCAGTGGATGACGCACTGTTATGGGCATCAGTGGATGACGCACTGTTATGGGCATCAGTGGATGACGCACTGTTATGGGGCATCAGTGGATGACGCACTGTTATGGGGCATCTAGTGGATGACGCACTGTTATGGGGCATCTGTGGATGACGCACTGTTATGGGGCATCTGTGGATGACGCACTGTTATGGGGGCATCTGTGGATGACGCACTGTTATGGGGGCATCTGTGGATGACGCACTGTTATGGGGCATCATGTGGATGACGCACTGTTATGGGGGCATCAGTGGATGACGCACTGTTATGGGGGCATCTGTGGATGACGCACTGTTATGGGGGCATCTGTGGATGACACTGGCATGGTGGCATCTGTGTGGATTGTGGAATGATGGAATCTGACACAGATACCGGGGGGGGCATCTGTGGATGACACTGGCATGGTGGCATCTGTGTGGATTGTGGAATGATGGAATCTGACACAGATACCGGGGGGGGCATCTGTGGATGACACTGTTATGGGTGGCCGGGGGGGGATCTGTGGATGACACACACATATATGGCAGCGCAAGCATCTTGTGCTATATAAATGTCATCATCCACATATCACATCTCCCCCTCCCCCCCCATAACAGTGTCCCTCCCTTTTGTAAGACGTCTGTTCCTTATGTAAGTGAGCTATTGAGCTTGTAAATAAACTTGTGCAAAGTATATGAGTAGTTAGTAACTAAACTACTCATATACTTTGCAGTTTGCACAAGTTTATTTACAAGCTCAATAGCTCACTCACTTACATAAAGTTACTATCTAATATAATCTATCACTATCATCACTAACTTACCGGTACTGCCTGGGACAGTCAGGAGGACTCCAATTGTATTCACAACACAAGTATAATTCACTGTTTTTCTTTTTCACAGACAGTACAGTGAGTGCTGCAGTGCACAAAAGACTGTCATTCACGCCGGTTCACCACAACCGGTCCCGTCACATCCATTCACTGTGTCTACTCTGTGGTGTGGGCATGGATTGGGCAGGCGGCAGCCAAAGCCAGTTGGGCACTAGTACTGGGGCAGGCGGGCAGGCAGAAGCTGGTGGGCTGGTGCGGTGGTGGCTCCAGTCCAGTCCCGCTCTTCAACATTCAAACTAGGCGGCCGCGTAGCGTAACGTGCCGTCACTCACTACGTCACGTCGCACGCTCCTCCCTCTTTATTAATGAAGGCGGAGCAGTCGCGTGACGTCTGAGTGAGCGACGTTACGCTGCCGGCCGCCGGAAGATGGAGTCACAGAGGCCGGGCACAGGAGGCGGAGCAGTGGGGGTGGACTCAGTGTCAGTAAGTATGAGTGTGTGGCCGGGGCTGGCAGGAGGCGGAGCACAGGGAGGGGTGTGATTAGGCCATACCGGCACACCCACTCGAGCCCTGAGGCGGCCCGGCCCACCGGGCAAATGCCCGGTCTGCCCTATGGCCAGTCTGGCCCTGCCTTGCACTATTCACAACGCCTGACACCTTCCACAAGCAATCATCTTTATTAAAAAGAAAACACGGTGCAATACATTTTTACCACTGCTAGATGGTGCTGTTACCTAACTAATAACTACAGGAATACAGAAATTGCAGCAAAATGAATTAGAAATGAAATAGAGTGAGCTGAAATGAATCTCTCTCTCTGCTGGAGGCAGAACAAGCACAGACATGAAAAGCTGGTATTGGGGGCATATGTATGCATGGTGAGAAATGTTAAGAGCACATAAAAAGAATTGATTTTGGGACCGGAAAACCTCTTTAACATTTTCTCGCCCTGGATGATACTGCATCTTAAAGTTATACTTGCTGAGCAGAGCCATTCAATGCTGCTTCAACGCTCCCAACTTGGCAGACTCCTAATGTACTAGTGGGTTATTATCAGTCGCCAACGTAAACTGGGTTCCAGTCATAAGATCAGCAAAGATCAGCAAAGATCACTTCTCTGTTACAACCACACAGCCTTCTCAAGTCTTTCCTTCCAGTCTTCTAGTGAAATATTGTCCCCATTGAACTTGGGTAAGTGGCTTAACAGTGCTCCCACTGCTGAGGCAGAAATTATTATGTCGGTTGTCTTGTCTATCTCCATCCTATTGAACTACTCCAGGTGTAATACTGTGCGCTGGCGACAAACATCACTCCACTGCTATTTTGCAGGCCCATATGTCAAAATCAATGCACTAAAAGCGACAACTTCTCAATGTTCTCAAAAGAACAGCTGGGAGCACCTTAAAACTTATGTAACAGCAACATCTTAGACAAAGGAGCATTTATAAAATGATTCCAGTTGAATATGTGTTATGTTTAGTGTGATCTTGTAGGACAACCCCTTAAGAGATATCAAAGAGCCAATCTACCCAAAATCTCTGCTTGCTGACACTTTTGCATAGGCCGCTACTGGATCAAACGAGCAATCATATGTTTATTACTGATGCCTACTTCATGTAACCAGGGCAGCGATCAGCCTACAAATGATAAAAAATGATCTCCCTGTGTAAGCAGGGGGTGTGCTGCCATAAATATTTAAACTGTACAGGGGCCGAAATATTTCATTTCCCCCCCCCACACAGTTTACATCAGGAAGTGTATACCATTTAAACAAGCGCCGATCAACTTGTTATATACAATTAGTGCTATTATGGCCCTGCCTTGGATCATGTTGAAAGGGCTCTAAGAAATCTTACAATGTAGAATACATTTAGGCTTTGTTCACACGTTATGGCCACATTGTAGCCTCTGGTCACAATGCAGCCATGAAGTGTGAGCATGACCGTGGAATATAAGCAGTTCAGCTCAGTCCCTGCCTATGCTCATCAGGTATTGTCTTAGCAGCTAACCTGATAACAAATAAGCTATTGACTGTTTACTTACTGGTTATTCCATTGGTTTTGGCTTATAGTAATAGAATATCTTGCATTTCAATAAGATACAGTTCAGTAACATAAAAATATACAAAAATTCCTGAAACTCTGTTACACTTGGCCGAGCAGTGAAATGCGTGTAAATTGTGGAGCACGGATGGTACTGCTCCATATCTTGCTGGACAAAGTTTTGCATGCAGTCTGATAACTCAGTGGTATTTAATTTTAAATCCTGTCCTTCTTATCTTATTCATCAGATTATTCATTTCCAGATGTGAAAAGAGAAGAGGCAGCCGGGCTCATTATGTATTCTGCTCCACACACTTTTGTTGACAGCTCTTCAGAAAAGAATTAAGATGCATGAATAACAAATGACAGCAAAGCAATTCTGTGATAAGGTGAGCTCCAAGGAGAAATTCATTTCTAATTAAACCACATTGCAGTTTACATATTTACAATACATATACTAACATAATAAAACTTGGAAAGTACAATTATTTACACTATTAGGAAATACAGATCTAATATGTCAACGATACATGCTCCCGTTCTATTAATCATTAAATTGCTGATTATTATGGCTCTGGACAGAAAGAAAAATTCTATAGCAAACTGAGATACCCCCCTGTTCTTCTAATTCATGCTCTCAGAGCAAGTCTGTTCCTCTTGATACATAGTGCTGTCAATCTTGAAATGCGGGATATCTTGTGAAAAAACCCTCCCAATGTGGTCATGCTAAAATTAGTTATCTAAGGAGGGACATTGTAACAGTGGTCCCTTCCTCCTCTATGTAAGCCTTATAGTCTATGGTTGGTATATACTTTACTCTGAAATGTGAACCAGTCAAAGTGCAGTCAGTTTTTATTTTGTGAGTTCTAAACTTTAGCCAGAGCTTTAAAGCTTTGATTGTGTGTCAAAGCATGAATACCAGCTAAAGAACCCAGATAATACTGATGTTCATACTTATATAATAACAGCTAGTGTGCCGGTGTAATAATAATAACATGCGGCATGGTGGATCAGTGGTCAGCACTAGGGATGAGCGAATCGACTTCGGATGGTACATGCAAAGTAGATTTGCAGAAAACTTGGTTTTAATACTGTACAGAGTTCCCGCTCTGTACAGTATTGGGATATATTAGCTCCGATGAGCCGAAGTTATTACTTTGTGAAGTCGTGCAAGACTTCGTGTAATAATTTTGGGAATTAATTACTGTAAAAAACCTTGGAACCGAACTCGAATTTGTTTCCTGATCGAACCCGAGTTCAGTAGCAAGGTTTTTTACAGAAAAAAATAATTCCTAAAGTTATTACACGAAGTCTTGCGCAACTTCACAAAGTAATAACTTTGGTTCATCAGAGCCAGTACATTCTAATACTATACGGAGCGGGAACTTCGTACAGTATTACCACTAAGTTTTTTTGCGAATCGACTTTGGATGCCTAGTCAGTACTTTTGGCTTGCAGTGCTACAGTTCTAGATTCAAATCTGACTAAGGGAAACATCTGCATAAAGTTAGTATGTTCTCCCCATATTTGTGTGTTTTTTTTTCTACATATTCTGGTTTTCTACCACACTCAAATAATACAGATAAGTCTACTTTCACACTCGCGCTTTGGCTTTCCGTTTGTGAGATCCGTTCAGGGCTCTCACAAGCGGTCCAAAACGGATGAGTTTTGCCCTAATGCATTCTGAATGGAAAAGGATCCGCTCAGAATGCATCAGTTGAAACTGTTGAAACTGAGCCAAACGCATCACAAACGTTCTGGCACACAATGTAAGTCAATGGGGACGGATCCGTTTTCGCTGACACAATCTGGAACAATAGAAAACGGATCTGTCCTCCATTGACTTTCAATAGTGTGTTCAAGACGGATCCGTCTTGGCTATGTTAAAGATAATACAAACGAATCCGTTCTGAACGGATGCAGACGGTTGTATTATCTGAATCTATCAGTCCATGACGGATCTGCACACACGCGAGTGTGAAAGAAGCCTAAGTTAATTTGGAATTTAGATTTCAAGCCCCAGTGGGGACAATCAATGATGACAATCTCAGTACGGCATTGCAGAATATGTTGGCACTATATAATTGAACAAAATAAATAAAAATATATAGAGCCCACTATCATCATCAAGGGGTGTTCTGACGCAATTTTTTTGCCAAATGTCAGATGGGCCAGTGCCAGAGTGGGCTGCCTGCTGGGGCATTGCTAAAAAAAAGCATCCTGGTCTTGGGCCCTGGATGTTTTGCCCAGGGGCCCGAAAGTAGTGGCCGCCTATGAGGCAGCTGACTCTATTGCAAAGCGATGACATCATCATGACCACCTGTGTCTGATCTCAGTCCTTCATGATGATGTCATTGCACAAGGACGCAGGTGGCGCAATGACTTTATACCAATCACCTGTGCTGGGTGCAGGTCGCATCTCATACCGCACACTAGTAATAGTCCAGCCCTACTTGTGCGGACACTTATCGTACTAATGAACACTGAAGCATTAGTGCTCACTGTACTCTATGTCATCATTTATCCAGTGTCTTAAGGTATTTATATGTACTGTATGTCTTATGCCTCAAGCTGCTTAAACTCCTTTCTGACACAGCCATTTTTTGTTTTTGCTTTTTTGTTTTACTCCCTGCCTTCCAGAAGCCATAACTTTTACTTTTTCATTCACATAGTTATACGAGGGCTTGTTTTCTTGTGGAACAAGTTGTACTTTCTAATGGCACCATTTAATATTAAATATGATGCATAGAGAAGCTGAAAAAATTATAAATGGGACATCAATGGTAAAAGAACACAACCACGCCTTCAATTTACGTTCAAGTTTCATTTTTATGGCAATCACTCCGCGTTAAAAATTACATGTTACCTTTATTGTGCAGGTAAGTACAATTACAGCAATACCAAATCAATATACTTTTGTACTTATGTTAATACTTTAATACTTTTCATTAACATTTTTTTTAGGGATTTGTATAACGTTTTGAGCACTTTTTGTTCAATTACTTTTGAGACCAAAAATTAACAATTCAGCTATTTTTATTTCCTGTCCCTTACAGCGCTCATCACACTGAATAAATATGTTTAGTAAATTGGATATTTTCAAATGATGTTTACATTTTATTGTTGTCTATGATTTATTTTTAAAAGTAAAATGGGAATGGAAGTGATTTGACATTTTACTTCTACCACAGAATGCAATTGTTTACCATTGCAGTCTCTGGGAAAATTGCTGTGTTCCTATTGAGCCCTGCTGAACTTTACTGTGGTAGGCCTAGGAGCCTTCACAACACTCAAGGCTGTCAAAGCAACAGCTCTCACAAACGTGTTGCATGCTTGGGGGATTGGGAATGTTCAGGCACTGGGAGAAGTTCACTCCTACTAATGACAGCTAAGATACCATGGTCACCATTGACCATAGCATCTGAGGGGTTAAATGTCCCTGATCGGAGTCTTCAATCATGGACACTGATGGCATATGTCTGCTGTTTAAGACACTAGACAGCTATGGCAGCCACCCAGCTCCCGAGTGGGGTTCATCTGTAAAGATCCAAAAAATGCCATACATATATAGCAGATGTCAGGAAAGGGTTTAAGGTAGTCAGTCACTTTTAAAATCCGTTTCAAAGTAGGCATACGCCATGTTGTTACAAGCAACAAAGAATTTCTTGTTGCATTATTCTCTTCTGCTTACTATCATTGTTTAAAGGGGTTGTCCTAGTTATTTTTTTGTTCTTTGTATGTTTCTAACTAGTCAAATGAAACGACTTTACAATTGACTTACTTTATCTCCAGTTGCTGGTTTCTCCGACTTCACTGAGGGTCACATGGCCTGTGATTTCAGCCTCTCTCCCTGCTCTGATGATGTTTCATGCACAAGCCTGAGAGATCAGATACGTGTCTGTACACAAGACGTCACTGGGCTGGCCACGCCCCCCCCCCCCCCCTGCTCTGCCGTCTGCTGCTGCTCTCTGCCCTGTGTCTCCCTCCCAATGGATACTTCAGGAAAGATTGCCCCTTCAGCTGCACAGACTCAGGGCTGAAGGCTTTACTGAGTAGCTGCAGGTAGTGAGGAGACAAATGCTGGGCACAGGAGCTGACAGACTAGAGGAGTTTTGCACAAGAACAGGTAGGGAGAAGATCCTGTGTGTCATTGTACAGTCGTGGTCAAAAGTTTTGAGAATGACACAAATATTAGTTTTCACAAAGTTTGCTGCTAAACTGCTTTTAGATCTTTGTTTCAGTTGTTTCTGTGATGTAGTGAAATATAATTACACGCACTTCATACGTTTAAAAAGGCTTTTATCGACAATTACATGACATTTATGCAAAGAGTCAGTATTTGCAGTGTTGGCCCTTTTTTTTCAGGACCTCTGCAATTTGACTGGGCATGCTCTCAATCAACTTCTGGGCCAATTCCTGACTGATAGCAACCCATTCTTTCATAATCACTTCTTGGAGTTTGTCAGAATTAGTGGGTTTTTGTTTGTCCACCCGCCTCTTGAGGATTGACCACGAGTTCTCAATGGGATTAAGATCTGGGGAGTTTCCAGGCCATGGACCCAAAATGTCAACGTTTTGGTCCCCGAGCCACTTAGTTATCACTTTTGCCTTATGGCACAGTGCTCCATAGTGCTGGAAAATGCATTGTTCTTCACCAAACTGGACACAGGACTGATGGTAGCGCTCACCTTTTCTTCTCCGGACAAGCCTTTTTCCTGATGCCCTAAACAATCGGAAAGAAGATTCATCGGAGAATATTACTTTGCCCCAGTCCTCAGCAGTCAATTCACCATATTTTCTGCAGAAGATCAATCTGTCCCTGATGGGTTTTTTTTGAGAGAAGTGGCTTCTTTGATGCCCTTCTTGACACCAGGCCATCTTCCAAAAGTCTTCGCCTCACTGTGCATGCAGATGCGCTCACACCTGCCTGCTGCCATTCCTGAGCAAGCTCTGCACTGGTGGCACTGCAATCCCGCAGCTGAATCCTCTTTAGGAGACGATCCTGGCGCTTGCTGGACTTTCTTGGACGCCCTGAAGCCTTCTTAACAAGAATTGAACCTCTTTCCTTGAAGTTCTTGATGATCCTATAAAATGTTGATTGAGGTGCAATCTTAGTAGCCACAATATCCTTGCCTGTGAAGCCATTTTTATGCAACGCAATGATGGCTGCACGCGTTTCTTTGCAGGTCACCATGGTTAACAATGGAAGAACAATGATTTCAAGCATCACCCTCCTTTTAACAGGTCAAGTCTGCCATTTTAACCCAATCAGTCTGACATAATGATCTCCAGCCTTGTGCTCGTCAACATTCTCACCTGAGTTAACAAGACGATTACTGAAATGATCTCATCAGGTCCTTTAATGACAGTAATGAAATGCAGTGGAAAGTTTTTTTGGGGATTAAGTTAATTTTCATGGCAAAGAAGGACTATGCAATTCATCTGATCACTCTTCATAACATTCTGGAGTATATGCAAATTGCTATTATAAAAACTTAAGCAGCAACTTTACCAATTTCCAATATTTGTGTAATTCTCAAAACTTTTGGCCACGACTGTACATCTGGGACTTGTAGTCCCACACATACAAAATGCTGCTAAGTATCCCAGCAGGCAGACATGTTACTCAGGGCAGCATTTATATTCACTTCCTTTGCAGAGCAGGGGGAGGGGCAGAGATTGTTGTTATTGCAGGTAAGCAAAGGGTCAGAAGAGAACCAGGGAAATGAGGAAATATATTTTTTTTTTACCTAAAACTTGCTTAGCTCAGTTATATATTGCTGCCCATCAGATTTACAGTGCTATATATTTATTTTCATAACTCTGACAACCCCTTTAAGACAATTGCTATGTAAATGCCTTACACCTGAATCTGATAAATTTTGTGAATTTGCTTACCCTGGTTGATTTCGGGAAGTGTTTTTAATTACTTAGCTTTCCTATAAATTTTCAGAGTTTGGCCTCATGCACACGACCGTTGTTGTGTTCTGTTCCGCAAAATGGGGTTCCGTTGTTCCATGATCCGTTTCCGTTTTTGTTTCCGTGTGCCTTCCTTTTATTTTTGGAGGATCACCAGACATGAAGGAAAGTAAAAAAAGGTCTAAGTCAAGTTTGCCATGCAAATGATAGGAAAAAAAACGACGCGCGGACGCGGATGACAATCTTGTGTGCCTCCGCGTTTTTTCACAGACCCATTGACTTGAATGGGTTCCGCGAATCGTTTTCCGTGAAAAAAACAGGACAGGTTATATTTTTTTGACGGACTGGAACCACGGATCACGAACGCGGATGACAAACGGTGCATTAGCCGAGTTTTCAATTGACCCATTGAAAGTCAATGGGTTCGCAGAAAATCACGAAAAACGGAACAACGGACACGGAATGAAACAACGATCGTGTGCATGAGGCCTTTCTGTGCTTCTTTACCAGGTATAGTGAAAGTTCTGTGTATTTGTTTCCAGATTCTTATATCATAGTTTAATATCTGTTAGCATAGAAATTTAGATTTTTGTGGATTATGTATTTTGTTTGCTGTTTGCTTTTGATTTGTTTTGGCTGTCTTGATGAGTTGTATTTCAGTGAAGAGTCAGTTCAGCAGTCTGTTTATTTCTGCTCACTTTCATTCGCTGCTCCCTACCTGAATACTGGTACTATTTTCTATCTGCTCCATTCCCTAACCTCCTTCTCCTTCTTCCTTTGCCAGCAAAGCAGTATTGTGGGTACATAACCAAAAATATGAAAACAAAGAGGATTGTACACAACTATACTTAATATAATATGAAGCAAAGACAAGAAAAAGTGGGATTGCAAAATAAGTGAGCACACCTACCAAGAAATTATTTCTATATATTAGAAGTTATTTCTATATATTTTTTGCCTATCAGTGATATTTTTTTCTTGCGACTGTCCAGATAATGTCATTCTGCCTTACTGTAAGTCATAGAGTGATCTGAGTACCCAGAGACACTATTAATATTGGTGAAAGTCAACTTCTACAGGTGAAGTCCAGTTTTGCAGTCTTGTGAACAGCTGGTGTCATTACACATATAGGGTAGATGCCTCAAAACATAACCATACATTTATATTCTGCTTTTGTTTGATTGTCAATCCTTGAGAAATCTGATACCAATGACATAGGGGGAACCAGGTGAACTAAACAGATTGCCCCACCCACTTTGCACCTAATAACACCTTATTTGAATAAAAACTAAAATAAAAAAATTTCAAGAAAAACTGCATTTTCACAAGAACAGTATGCTTATGTTTCAGGACACCTACCCTACATGATGGTATGCTTACTTTGAAACTGATTTTGGAAGTGACAGACTCCCTTTTTTTAATATCACTCACGTTTTAAGGTCCTGCCGCTCAAGTTCCCATCCACACTCTTTCTGGTCCCTGCTGGGCAGAGAGTGATGACATTCCATATCTACTCACGTGACCACAGTGGCCAGTCAATCATCACTAGCTGTTAATGCAAACATCACTGCTGAGATTACTGAAACAGTCGGCCTAGGACTGTACCACCACACAAACCAAGCAAATGCTTCAGGTCCTAGAGATCCGGTGGCCCCTGTTCACAAGCAGTTGGGTGAAATAAATGACCAAAGGTTTAGACATACCGCTTGTGCAGTTGTTTTAGCTGCCCAGAGACCAAGGTGGGAGTCATCCCTTTCCATCTATAGAGCAGTAGCAGATATGTCCATTCTGTACTGCTAAGTTGAAAGTGTTACTTAATGGGGGTGAAGCTGAGGTGTGGGATGAGTTGGAGCTTAGCGGTGCAACAGACATACTTTACTTGGGGACCCAGAAATGCCAAATCTGCCCCTGAATCCATGACACTGGAAAGGTGGGAGTTAGTTTTTTTAACACTTTTCGGGGATCCACTCATTTATTAATTTATTTTTTATGTTGGACAACTCTTTTAAGCAGAACATGTGGAAAACCCTTTAAGTACACACCATTCAAGTGACAATTACCTTACTACTTATTTATGTCTTTTTTTATGAACTTTTGTTTTGTTAAAAAAAAATCATCTTGCCAGGACCTAATATACAAAGATATGATTCTGCAATGTCCATAATTCCAGACCTTTGCAGGGAAATTCAGTTCTCAATTTATTAATATGTCATACCCATATATGTACTGTGAAGATCTGCTGAACATCCCACCCTTCAGCCCAAAATCATTTTCTACTACTAAGGAATTTCCATCATGAAAGTCAGTGAAAGGAGCTTTGCACAACCTATACAGTATAGTCGTGATCATCCTTCGGCTAATAATACTTGATCGTGGGGACCCAACTGGCGAAAAAATGTCAGGACAAGTCATCAGTATCTGAACGTTGGGAGTCTGACACCCGGGGACCCCCACCGATCAGCTGTGTGAGAAGGCAGCAGTGCTCTCAGTAGTGCTGTGGCCTTCTCCAGCTTTTCCTAGGCCGTGTGACATCATATTCATCGATCCCAGGGCTTAGGTGCAGCTCAGCCCCATTGAACTGAATTTATGGCATTCTGCTTGGTAAGCACAGAGAAGGCTGTGGTGCTACTACTAGGGCTGGTGCCTTCTTAAACAGCTGATTAACGGGGGTCCCGAGTGTCAGACCCCCACTGATCAGATACTGATGACCTATCCAGAGTATAGTTATCAGTAAAAAAAAAACACTAGGAAAACACATGGCGTGCAGGGCATGTTAAATTGCCCCTATAGACTTTCTATTGAGGCCTTCTTGATAGTACCTTTACATGTGAATATGATCAGTATGACTGAGCGATGGACGAGTAGTTTCTTGGTGTAGTAAACGTTTCAATAGTGACCCTTTAGACCAGGCATGTCCAAACTGCGGCCCTCCAGCTGTTCCAAAACTACAACTCCCAGCATGCCTGGATAGCTTACAGCTATTAGAGAATGCTGGGAGTTGTAGTTTTGCAACAGCTGGAGGGCCGCAGTTTGGACATGCCTGCTTTAGACGCACCGATTATCATTCCCAAATCATAATTTTGATCGCATATTCCATTGTTTATAAATTAGACAGTTGCACCTACACAAAGAAATAACTTGAGTGGCGTGCTACAACACATCCACAGTGTAATCATCTGTAATTGTGCATGCAGTGAATGATTCCTGTTTACACCTATGAAATTGTTAATGTCCAACGATGATTTTTGTTCCCACCCAATCTACCGATTGTCACTCTATTGTTTATTGCTTTTACACTGCTCGATAATATTGCTGCTTCGCTTGATTTATCAATAATTTACATAATAATCTGTTCTTGTAAAGGATATAATAGAAACCACTGGCGCTATATACTGGTCACAGCTGCAGTGCCTCCGCACTCCCGTAAGGTGCTCTAAATCTCTATGCACATACCAAATAATACCATGGGCACCGCGCTTAAACTCATCTAACACAAAGCCCCTTTACTACTAACCTCAACTACGAAACACCGCGATTAGTCCTATGTCATACAAGCCTACCTTACTCTAGGCACTGGGATCGCTGCACTGGATGCTTCGGTGGTCCGGCGTGCTATACACGCAGTTGTAGGCGCTGATACATAGGATGTCTTCTGCGCAGTAAAGGTATCTTCTTCTTGTAAAGGTATCAGGAATGACTAATTCTTCATTTAGTGATTGGACGGGTACTCAGCACTTGGACCCCCACAGATCAAAATCTTTGATATGTCACTATAACATACAAAAGTTTCTACAGTACAAAGTGAAGTTACTCTTTAAATAGAGAAGCGCCTGCATAAACATCAAAGGGGCCTTCATTCTGCTGGTCAGCACAAGTCTTGGATCTCAGACCTCCAAAGATCAAATAGAATAGAGCATCAATTTAAACTGCCTTAGGGTAGAGCCACTTGATCAGGTTTCCTGATGCAGTTTTGGAAGCCGAAACTAGGAGTGAATTTAAAATAGAGGTTGTATTTGTCCTTTATACTTTTTCTCCGTTATGATCCACTCCTGATTTTGGCTTCCAAAACTGCAGCCTGACTATATGGTCATATCCTTAGTGTGCCTACACGCATAGCAGATTTTGTTGCACGTATTGATGGCACGTACATGGATTTGTACAAGCCCCTTTAAAATGAATTGAACATCATTTTCTGCAACAAAAGCTGCCGCATGTGAAAGCATCCGTAAATTCCTTCCACCTGGTTCATCTGCAAAATTATTTTTCATGTAAATTTTATGAACATACTTGTAATTTAAAATATGTATAAAAAAAAAATAAAGAAAAATTATTAAGTGTAAAGAAATACATGTAAGACTAAAATTCTAAAGAATGATGATTTCTTATTCCAGCCCGTCTGTTCAGGTAACAGCGCATTTAAAAACCCATTTCCATAAAGAAGCCCAATGTTTACAATCATTTAAATACAATTTGCAGCTACAGTGGCCGTGCATTTGGTCCACATTATGCATTAGCTCTTGTAAGCTCCTGATATATTTTTCCAATTGAGAGAGGGAAAGCATGTGTTCTGTCATCTATTCTATGCTCAGCGATCATGAAGCTGCCAGTATTATCCCTTTTCCCAGTTCACAGGAATGCCTGCCTGTCTTGCAAATATTTGTACCTCACCGTGCATCAGAGCAATTAGAGAATTGTAACACTAGACAAAAAATAAAGCTTTGGAATGTGAATACTTTGAAAAATACAAAAAGTAATGGGTGTTTACTTTCATTGTCTTGAAAATAATAGAGAGAAGGGTACAATTTGTTACTGATAAGCTCAATGGAATTGCGGTAGGAAAAGCAAAGAGAATTGATAATACAATGCATGATGACATCTATCAGGCTGTAATGTTCACAGTACCAATAATTGTAGGTTTCTCATGTTAGAAAATCCCTCTTAAAGGAAATATCATTAAAGAAACATGAGTTCTAAATCAAACACTTTAACAGTTTATTACAGCGTCATACACATGGCAAGGAAGTACGAACACATGGGATCGCTATTATTTTCAGTTACAGAACTATTGGTACTCTGTGTGCTGCCATATGGTGCCTTCACGAGGCACTGTTTTCTTCTCTAGAATCAATGCTTCCTGGGAAACCTCCACAAAAAGACTTGCAATGGAACATTTCATGATGAAAAAAGCTCTATATAACTCACTCTGAATTCGAAGCCACATGGTGGTACAGTATCCTCCTATAGATATCTGTGGGTGATTTATTACAGGTTCCTTAAGGCCCCTTTACATGGGCCAAATAATCACTAACAAGCGTTCGTAGGAACACTTGTTAGATATTATGTATATGTGTGCTGATCATCCGCTCGTTCATCGGGTAATATGATAGTTTGTGCGGTCACCTAAATCATCTCTGCTACCAGAAAACAACCATTCTGCATGAGACCAAGCAATGGCATTAGTAATCGCTCCTCCCTATACTGTGGAGGAGATCGCTGCATGTAAATGCAGAGTTGTCCTTCACTAACGAACAGGCGCTTGCCGGGAATGAACGTTTCCTTCCCGACAATTGTCTGCTCTATCTAGCAGTGTATGGGGCTTTAATACGTATGTGAGCACTAAATTTCTGACACAAAGCAATTTATGATAAAGTTCATTATTGTGACATTTGCGATGAAGTTAATGAGGGAACAATGAAAACGCATTTTTGTGATTGTAATAGGTAGGTATTATCTGTTACCATCGGTCCTTATCTCCCATTGTTTGCAGTTACGGCATAGATGTTTCGTTCACAGTGGCCAAAACAATGTCTGCAACGAAGACATCAGCATCAAGATGTTCAAAATAATTTTCCAACACTTCTGTTATACATGGTGGTACTCATTCATGAAAGGTTACAGTCATTGTTCATTAATTCTTTGTACTGTGCATTGTCCAGCCTCACAGGAGATTCTTCACAATACCAGAGCTCCTGCCATAATGGACTAAACACAATGGACAGAATGACTGTTTTTTTTGTCCACTGCAGACAGTATAATGGTGTAAATTCAGCAAAGAGCAGAAAGTGATTTCATTTTAGAATATATCTATTAGGCTAGGTTCATATCTGCGATGGAGGTTACGGCAGGAGCCTCCGTCACAGCATCTGAGAAAAACGTAGAGAAAGCATTGTAGCATGCAGTGATATTTTGTCTGGCAGAGTACCGGAATCCATACTGGAAACCAGCTAAATACAATTATAGTCAATGGAATCTGTTGGGCACCAATGGTGTGTGGCATATGCCGGATCCAACAATTCTGGTTTTCTGTTCCTATGCTGGAACAGAATGCTAGAATTCCACTGCATATGTGAACCTAGCCTTAGACTATGGGTCACATTTATTAAGACCGGCGTTAAGACCATGTAACGTGTATATACAAGAAACAGGACTGGATCGCACATCCTCAATACTATGCTTTTATCTAACTACTTCTCAGCATAATAAACATCGCTTCTCAGCGTAATTTATCGTATACCTACCCCCATGTTGCATGCTAACATGAGGCATTAGTATACAATTTGATCAAAAAGCATAGGCCCTCTCACTGCGACAAGGTTGCCTCTTTGAATGGGACCCTATTCTAATTTTGGCGCCGACACCGCAGCACCACCCGAGCAGGCAACGGGAACCATCAGTCAAACAGCGCCCCTGCTGTATGACAAAGCCACCCTGGCACTGGGTGCCAGCGACCCACCAGGATGGCACCAAAGCAACAATGGCCGCCGTGCAGTACTGCACCATGTGAACAGGTGTGGAACCAACCCCATCACATTCTCTCAGTATGTGAACAGGTATGGAACTCACCCTATCACATACTCTCAGGAACTCCAACTGAGAGGTAGGAATATATACCCTTATGCAGTCTCCTGCTAATTAAAAGCACCTGGGTCGAATGGGGAGGAGTGCTGATACCAGAAGGGAAAAGAGCGTAGACTCTACAATACATTTAAGACAGTTAAGACCATGTAAGGTCGAAATGTCATACATTTTGGTGAATAAAACACAGTATTTTTGAAGACTTGAGAGTGCTGCGGTCTCTTTCTACATCTTTTCTACTGATTGAGTAATGGGATAGAAGTTTGGAAGTCTGCTGCACCATTGGGTTTGAGCTCTTTGCCACTGAAAGTACTGAGCATGTGCACAACTAGTTCAGGTGAGTTGCCCTGCTGTTATCTAGCTGTATTAGTAGTGTTAGACATACTATCCTATAAAGCATTCTACTTTATTTTTTCAGCTTTCCATTTGTCAATAAGATTACAGGCTTAGAAGCAAAAGGCAAATATAACTCAGTCCCTTTAAGTGGCAACAACTCTCACTCCTTCTGGCTTATGCTGCACCCGTCTACAAGGGCTGGACCCTCCTGGTTTGATCTCCTCAAAGTGGCAGCACTGAAGATGGCTATTTCGGCAGTTATTGCCACAGCTATCTATTCATGCGTCTATTTCAGGTTGCATTCTTCTTGCAACATTCACAATTGTGACTTATACTGTGGCAGGTTGACTTGCCTTTTTGGTCCTGCATAAGTCTCTGTCTCAGGCTGTGGGAGCGAGAAAGTCCAAGTCGGTTCCTCCTGATCCAAGCTTTCCCTCTCCACTGCGATAGTCAGCTTCCCTGTGGTCTAAACCATGCCTTAAGGTGGTATGGCAATTGACAAGCAACACTCACCTCCACATGATAGCTAAGGTTAGACAGGTTTACTCTCACCAGATCAGTCAACCAGCCTTTTCTCTCTCCTTGCTTCATGTTACTGACAGTAGGTCTGGGTTTGGGAGGGCACTGCTATTTATTATCTCACAGACATATGCTCTCAAGCCTGAGAACCTGCATAAATAGGTCATGTGACTAAAAGGTCCTAAGCCCCTGGCAGTATATTATCCAACAGCACTAATGCAATTACCTACTAGGTGGCAGCATAACCTTGGTACTGTTTACACCATACACATATACAGAGTGATACATTGATATGACATTGCTGTACAATATCAATGTGACGGAAAAAAACAAGGGTGGTGCCCTCACCTGAGGCCAATTAAAGGATGCACGGACAACGCTGAGAACCTAGGCGTGAAGATATTTATCCAAATAAAGAAGAAAGTCCAGCTTCTAAATAACGTGGTAGCTTTTAATAATTCAGTGCGATAAAAACCAAAGGCAATCCAGGTCTACACGTTTCAGATCCTATAATTTTTGTCAGTGCTCCTGATTATTAAACCATAGGACTGCTTTCACAATGTCACATTCTTCGTTGAGAACTGTAGACTGTCAAGACAGGATCCAAAAAATAGACGCGATTTGGAATATGGATAATAAGGATTCACAGGACACTTTGGAACTTAAGATCCATATGGCTTCTTTGGAAAAGATTTTAGCCAAGAAAATGCAAATATGGTGGGATTTAACTTCTCTGCAAAAATATATAGAGAAATCTATAATACCACGGGGTCTGTGACTCCGGAAAAAGCCCACCACTGTTTATTCGGAAGCATTTATGTCACAATGGCAAAATATATTATCCGACTGTTTGCTCAAGCTAATGAATCTTATTATTTCCAATGAGGAAGAAACATTATCCTCCCTGAGAGAGGAAATTAAAATCTTTCAGGACTCTATAGTTCCATTTTCCTCCACATTTTCCTTATCGATATGGATATCAAGTTACAAGAAAACCTCAATAAATTGGAAGAAAGTTTAATCTTGGTTAAACAAGATAAATTCAGTCGGGACCTACAAGACTACAAAAGTCATAATGTATATAACTGGACGGACAATAGAATCGGTACCTCACATTCCATAATGAAAAAATAAATCTATGAAAAAAATATAAAAATGGGAAAGTAGTCTTCAGTTCCACTGAACCTGACTCTTCCAACTCAGCACCTGAGTCATTACTCACCCTGCCATCTGATGGAACTTTTCACATTGCAAGCAGTACCGCTGGAGAAAAAAATCATTCCATCTAAGCTTTCAAAAAACACAGTGCCGGGTGCAAACACTCCAAAAGGCGGCCGCTATCTTCCCGCTACAGGTAAAAGTGAATGATATTCAAGTGGTCAACCTATCAGCAAAGATTCTTATACAACCTCAGCTCGATGTTCTGACCAGAGGACTTACCTTCTCTCCTACTTGCCACTTCAATGTTTATTGAACTATTTTGGATGTCAACAAGTTCGCACATAATCTCACCATCAAAAAGCACTTTGCGGACTTTTTAATCTGAGGACGTTTTGACATTTAACTCTGTATCCCCTGCACCGAGTGTATCTCCACCCTTTATGCAAATAATCAATTTTTCGTTTCAGGAACTTGCTAATATTTCCTTTATGCAGCAATCTCGACCTTGCTCTGATTGTATTTCTTCACATGATTTTGCACACAATTTTGTTACGCATAATCAAAATTTTTAGCCTATCCAATCATGCATACCTGCATTGGATAGGTTTCAGGAATTGGTCGAGCGGGATTTATTTTCCTTAGAGGCCTCTGTTCAATCTTCAGGTGTCAACAGGTCCTCTAAGAATTTAACTTATCGTGAGCGCCTTGCGCTCCAGGAATTTGAGTGGTTGCCCGACATTGTCACTAAGCGGGCTGACAAAGGGGGTGCTGTGGTAATCCTGGACAAGCTCATTTATAAATCTCAAAATCTGGCGATGTTTGAGGATGCCAATACATACAAGGAGCTTGCCCACGATGCCACACCCCTCTGTCAGCAGAAACTCTCATCTATACTATCTATGGGTCTTCAACAGGGTTTTCTGGATCAGAGGCAAATCAATTTTATCTTTGTTCCTCTTCCGATTATTCACATATTTCATTCCCTCTCAAAAATTCACCAAAAAGGTTTTCCTCCACCCATGCCTTCGATAGTGTCGGTCATCGGCTCTTTTTCGGAGAGACTATCAGCCTGGGTGGACAGCATTTTACAGCCGTTAGTCCAGTGCCTTCCATGATTTTAACTGGAAATCGAAGAAACTTCTGAATAGGGAATTATACTGGATTTTTCAAATGGGTTCCTGTATTCCTAATGGCTTAAATCGCAGACACGATCTAATATTGCACTATTGATCTTTTTCATTCCTTTCTGTATTCTTGGTTATATACCATTTGCTATATAGTGATTTTTACTTGTATTGATGCTTTTAGTCAATCATTTTTGTACGGAGGTGTGGCAATGACTGATTTTAGCCACCTGTCCGTGCAGCTGGCCACTATTTAGTCTTGGTTCACACAATCCCTCTCTTGTCATGAGTAAGGATCAATACTGTAGAAACACGTAGACCTGGATTGCCTTCGGTTTTTATCACACTGAATAATTAAAAGATACCACATTATTTGGAAGCTGGACTTTCTTTCTTCTTTATTTGGATATGTACAATATCAATAGAATATTTCTCACTGCCTTAGATGTGTCTCAACTGCAATGTTTACTGCCTCCTGCCCAAGGCAATAAGACTCCACCAGAGTAGTGACACTCCATTGCAGGCCACCCACAACTTTTTCCATCAGTGTGCAACTATGTCCAGGGCCTGTGCACACAGGACATTTAACCCATCCTAATGCAATATTTATTTCAGGGTAACTTGCTAGCATCTCCTGTCGACAGGACTAGTTTTTCCGTCATGTATAACCATTATGTGAATCCATAGACATGCATTAGGATGGATCAAAAAGCAGCATCCTGGAAATTAAATCAATAAATCATTATTTGTACAAATATAATAAAATTACATGATTTAAAATAGATCTCTGGTGGTCAAAGAATACATAAGGAACATAACCCAAGCAGGGGATACAGATGGACTGCAAAGGTAAACAATTGCAGTAAATACACTGCCCATTCCAAAAAAAAGTCGCCACCAAAAATATTTCATTAGGCCGCTTTTAGGCCTCTTTCACACTTGCGTTGTCCGGATCCGGCGTGCACTCCACTTGCCGGAGGTACACGCCGGATCCGGAAAAACGCAAGTGTACTGAAAGCATTTGAAGACTGATCCGTCTTCAAAATGCTTTCAGTGTTACTATGGCAGCCAGGACGCTATTAAAGTCCTGATTGCTATAGTAGGAGCGGGGGAGCGGTATACTTACAGTCCGCGCGGCTCCCGGGGCGCTCCAGAATGACGTCAGAGCGCACCATGCGCATGGATGACGTTTCCATGCGATCACATCATCCATGCGCCTGGGGCGCCCTGACGTCACTCTGGAGCGCCCCGGGAGCCGCACGGACGGTAAGTATGCTGCTTCACCGCTCCCCACTACACTTTACCATGGCTGCCAGGACTTTAGCGTCCCGGCAGCCATGGTAACCATTGAGAAAAAGCTAAACGTCGTATCCGGCAATGCGCCGAAACAACGTTTAGCTTAAGGCCGGATCCGGATCAATGCCTTTCAATGGGCATTAATTCCGGATCCGGCCTTGCGGCAAGTGTTCAGGATTTTTGGCCGGAGCAAAAAGCGCAGCATTTTCTCCGGCCAAAAAATGTTCCGTTCCGGAACTGAAGACATCCTGATGCATCCTGAACGGATTTCACTCCATTCAGAATGCATAAGGATAATCCTGATCAGGATTCTTCCGGCATAGAGCCCCGACGACGGAAGTCTATGCCGGAAGACAAGAACGCAAGTGTGAAAGAGCCCTTAGCTTTCACAATTTGAGCTCGATGAATCCTGGCACTGTCATCTTTGAATATGCCTGTGCCATCAGGGAAGAAAAAACTCCATTGATGGAATAACCTGGTCATTCAGTATGTTCAGGTAGTCAGCTGACCTCATTCATTGAGCACATACTGTTGCTGAACCTAGACCTGACCAACTGCGGCAACCCCAGATCATAGCACTGCCCCCACAGGCTTGTACAGTATGCACTAGGCATGATGGGTCATCACTTCATCTGCCTCTCTTCTTACCCTGATGCGCCCATCACTCTGGAACAGGGTACATCTTGACTCATCAGACCACATGACCTTCTTCCAGCGCGCCAGAGTCAAATCTTTATGCTCCCTAGCAAATTGAAGCCTTTTTTCTGGTTTGCCTTACTAGTGGTTTTCTTACGGACACACAGCTGTTCAGTCCCAATCCCTTGAATTCCCTTCGCATTGTGCGTGTGGAAATGCTCTTACTTTCACTATTAAACATAGCCCTGAGTTCTACTGTTGTTTTTCTTCTATTTGATTTCACCAAACGATTAAGTGATCTTCGTTCACGATCATTCAGGATTTTTTTCTCCATACATATACCACCCTCAGAAAAGATCCCACTGAAGATTTTTATAAGGAATTAGTAACATTGACACAAGCGTCCAGAGATAGAGGTATTCTGAACGAACAGGAATTTACATTTATAACCAACTCACAGAACAGTATCCCCATATTTTATTGTCTACCAAAGATTCATAAAAATCAGACACATCCACCTGGTAGACCAATAATTTCAGGAATCGGATCCCTCACATCTCATCTTTCCCAGTACAAAGACAGCCTGTTACAGCCAACCGTCAAACTAATACCATCCTATATTAAGGATACAACAGATATAGTGAGGACATTAGAACAGATAGAATATCAAAGTCATTGGCTATTATGCACTATGGATGTAAACTCACTTTATACTATCATCAATCACAACCATGGCACTGCTGCCCTAAGGGAACACTTGAACCACTATCAGACTTTGGTTTTTAATAGAAGGTGTACTTTTTATTCTAACTCACAAATATTTTATGTTTGACTCAGTATTTTATCTACAGCAATGCGGCACCGCCATGGGTACCAGGTTCGCCCCCAGCTATGCCAATATTTTCATGGCCCAATGGGAACGTGACTACATCACCCCGCTGCTGGGGACGAGCCTGGTACTGTTGCAGAGCTATATAGATGATATTATTTTTATCTGGAGTGACACAAGGGACAAATTGGATTAATTTTTGGAAGGCATTAATGTAAATGATAGGAATATAAAACTTACAGCCAATATAAGTCAAACACAAGTAGAATTCCTGGACCTACTGATCAAAACAATAGAAAAGAAACTATACTGCAGTACATATAAAAAACCGGTGATGAAAAACAATTTCATCTTACATTCCAGTTGTCGCCTACCAAGGTGGCTATTAACCACCTCCGGATGTGCGGTCCGGAGGCGGCAGCCCTGCGCACGGCGACGCATATACGCGTCATCTCGCGAGGGTCGGGATTTCCTGTGAACGCACGCACACAGGCGCGCGCGCTCGCTCGCTGGCAGGCTGGAGATCTGATTTTTTTAACCCCTAACAGGTATATTAGACGCTGTTTTGATAACAGCGTCTAATATACCTGCTACCTGGTCCTCTGGTGGTCCTTTTTGTTAGGATCGACCACCAGAGGACTCAGGTAGCTCAGTAAAGTCGCACCAAACACTACACTACACTACACCCTCCCCGTCACTTATTAACCCTTTATGAACCCCTGATCACCCATGATCACCCCATATAAACTCCCTGATCACCCCCCTGTCATTGATCACCCCCCTGTCAGGCTCCGTTCAGACGTCCGTATGATTTTTACGGATCCACGGATACATGGATCGGATCCGCAAAACACATGCGGACGTCTGAATGGAGCCTTACAGGGGGGTGATCAATGACAGGCGGGTGATCATCCATATACACTCCCTGATCACCCCCTGTCATTGATCACCCCCCTGTCATTGATCACCCCCCTGTAAGGCTCCATTCAGACGTCCGTATGATTTTTACGGATACATGGATACATGGATCGGATCCGCAAAACACATGCGGACGTCTGAATGGAGCCTTACAGGGGGGTGATCAATGACAGGCGGGTGATCACCCATATACACTCCCTGATCACCCCCTGTCATTGATCACCCCCCTGTAAGGCTCCATTCAGACGTCCGCATGATTTTTACGGATCCATGGATACATGGATCGGATCCGCAAAACACATGCGGACGTCTGAATGGAGCCTTACAGGGGGGTGATCAATGACAGGCGGGTGATCACCCATATACACTCCCTGATCACCCCCCTGTCATTGATCACCCCCCTGTCATTGATCACCCCCCTGTAAGGCTCCATTCAGACATCCGCATGTGTTTTGCGGATCCGATCCATGTATCCATGGATCCGTAAAAATCATACGGACGTCTGAATGGAGCCTTACAGGGGGGGTGATCAGTGACAGGGGGGTGATCATCCTGATCACCCCCTGTCATTGATCACCCCCCTGTAAGGCTCCATTCAGACGTCCGCATGTGTTTTGCGGATCCGATCCATGTATCCATGGATCCGTAAAAATCATACGGACGTCTGAATGGAGCCTTACAGGGGGGGTGATCAGTGACAGGGGGGTGATCACCTTGATCACCCCCTGTCATTGATAACCCCCCTGTAAAGCTCCATTCAGACATCCGCATGTGTTTTGCGGATCCGATCCATGTATCCATGGATCCGTAAAAATCATACGGACGTCTGAATGGAGCCTTACAGGGGGGTGATCAATGACAGGGGGGTGATCAGGGAGTCTATATGGGTGATCACCCCCCTGTCATTGATCACCCCCCTGTCATTGATCACACCCCCCTGTAAGGCTCCATTCAGACATTTTTTTGGCCCAAGTTAGCGGAAATTTTTTGTTTGTTTTTGTTTTTGTTTTTTCTTACTAAGTCTCATATTCCACTAACTTGTGTCAAAAAATAAAATCTCACATGAACTCACCATACCCCTCACGGAATCCAAATGCGTAAACATTTTTAGACATTTATATTCCAGACTTCTTCTCACGCTTTAGGGCCCCTAAAAAGCCAGGGCAGTATAAATACCCCACATGTGACCCCATTTCGGAAAGAAGACACCCCAAGGTATTCCGTGAGGGGCATATTGAGTCCATGAAAGATTGAAATTTTTGTCCTAAATTAGCGGAAAGTGAGACTTTGTGAGAAAAAAACAAAAAAAATCAATATCCGCTAACTTATGCAAAAAAAATAAAAAATCTATGAACTCGCCATGCCCCTCACGGAATACCTTGGGGTGTCTTCTTTCCAAAATGGGGTCACATGTGGGGTATTTATACTGCCCTGGCTTTTTAGGGGCCCGAAAGTGTGAGAAGAAGTCTGGGATCCAAATGTCTAAAAATGCCCTCCTAAAAGGAATTTGGGCACCTTTGCGCATCTAGGCTGCAAAAAAGTGTGACACATCTGGTATCGCCGTACTCAGGAGAAGTTGAGCAATGTGTTTTGGGGTGTCATTTTACATATACCCATGCTGGGTGAGAAAAATATCTTGGTCAAATGCCAACTTTGTATAAAAAAATGGGAAAAGTTGTCTTTTGCCGAGATATTTCTCTCACCCAGCATGGTTATAACACATTCCCCAACTTCTCCTGAGTACGGCGATACCAGATGTGTCACACTTTTTTGCTGCCAAGGTGGGCAAAGGGGCACACATTCCAAAGTGCACCTTTCGGATTTCGCAGGCCATTTTTTACAGATTTTGATTGCAAGGTACTTCTTACACATTTGGGCCCCTAAATTGCCAGGGCAGTATAACTACGCCACAAGTGACCCCATTTTGGAAAGAAGACACCCCAAGGTATTCCGTGAGGGGCACGGCAAGTTCCTAGAATTTTTTTTTTGTCACAAGTTAGCGGAAAATGATGATTTTTCTTTTTTTTTCTTTTTTCCTTACAAAGTCTCATATTCCACTAACTTGCGACAAAAAATAAAAAATTCTAGGAACTCGCCGTGCCCCTCACGGAATACCTTGGGGTGTCTTCTTTCCAAAATGGGGTCACTTGTGGCGTAGTTATACTGCCCTGGCAATTTAGGGGCCCAAATGTGTAAGAAGTACCTTGCAATCAAAATGTGTAAAAAATGACCGGTGAAATCCGAAAGGTGCACTTTGGAATATGTGCCCCTTTGCCCACCTTGGCTGCAAAAAAGTGTCACACATCTGGTATCGCCGTACTCAGGAGAAGTTGGGGAATGTGTTTTGGGGTGTCATTTTACATATACCCATGCTGGGTGAGAAAAATATCTTGGTCAAATGCCAACTTTGTATAAAAAAATTGGAAAAGTTGTCTTTTGCCAAGATATTTCTCTCACCCAGCATGGGTATATGTAAAATGACACACCAAAACACATTCCCCAACTTCTCCTGAGTACGGCGATACCAGATGTGTGACACTTTTTTGCAGCCAAGGTGGGCAAAGGGGCACATATTCCAAAGTGCACCTTTCGGATTTCACCGGTCATTTTTTACACATTTTGATTGCAAAGTTCTTCTCACACATTTGGGCCCCTAAATTGCCAGGGCAGTATAACTACCCCACAAGTGACCCCATTTTGGAAAGAAGACACCCCAAGGTATTCCGTGAGGGGCATGGCGAGTTCCTAGAATTTTTTATTTTTTGTCGCAAGTTAGTGGAATATGAGACTTTGTAAGAAAAAAATAAAAATAAAAAATCATCATCATTTTCCGCTAACTTGTGACAAAAAATAAAAAGTTCTATGAACTCACTATGCCCATCAGCGAATACCTTAGGGTGTCTACTTTCCGAAATGGGGTCATTTGTGGGGTTTTTCTACTGTCTGGGCATTGTAGAACCTCAGGAAACATGACAGGTGCTCAGAAAGTCAGAGCTGCTTCAAAAAGCGGAAATTCACATTTTTGTACCATAGTTTGTAAACGCTATAACTTTTACCCAAACAATTTTTTTTTTGCCCAAACATTTTTTTTTTATCAAAGACATGTAGAACAATAAATTTTGCGAAAAATTTATATATGGATGTCGTTTTTTTTGCAAAATTTTACCGCTGAAAGTGATAAATGTCATTTTTTTGCAAAAAAATCGTTACATTTCGATTAATAACAAAAAAAAGTAAAAATGTCAGCAGCAATAAAATACCACCAAATGAAAGCTCTATTAGTGAGAAGAAAAGGAGGTAAAATTCATTTGGGTGGTAAGTTGCATGACCGAGCGATAAACGGTGAAAGTAGTGTAGTGCCGAAGTGTAAAAAGTGCTCTGGTCATGAAGGGGGTTTCAGCTGGCGGGGCTGAAGTGGTTAAACATCTCGACCAGTCAGTTGAGACGTCTCAAGAGAAACTACACGATAGATAGTCAGTTCGAAATAGAGGCAGGAAATTTAAAGAAACAATTCCTAGCCAAGGATTACCCAATGACAACAATAGATAGATCCCTAGATAAGGTAAGGTCAATGGACAGAAAAACGTTCTTTGGTGAAACCGATCGAACTACTACAAATACGATCAAAAAGGAAGAAACCCTCAGAATCATCTTACCATTCAATGCCCATTACAAGAAACTAGAGATAAAATTATTGGTCAGACATTACCTGACAAACCACACACTCTAGACCTACGACTAGCACCAACAACAAAAAGAAACACGATTAAATCCAACCCAAGCTGGCTATCACTACAGGGCTTTTTTAGGTGCGGTAAATGCAATAATTGTAAGATTACAAACTTCCCGAGAAAGACAACCACTGTGAATGCGACTAACAGTACATACAAACACCAGATCTGGGAACATCTTTCATGCCATTCTAGTAATGTAATTTATGTCCTACAATGCCCCTGTCTTAAACAGTACATAGGGCGTACAAAGAGACTATTCAAAACGAGAATATCAGAACACATATCAAACATCAAAAAGGGCTATGAGCTACACTCTGTCTCTAGACACTATAAGGAACAACACAACTGCGACCCATCATCGCTTACCTTTGTAGCTCTAGAGAGAATTACACGCCAATGAAGAGGCGGCAACCATATAGCGGCCATGTCTAGGTCCGAATCCAGAAAAATATTCGAGTTGGATACAATGATTCCTAAGGGTCTCAATGCGGAAATGGAAATCTTTGGCTTCTTATGAACAGTATTAAATGTCACATAAACATCTAGATTATCAGGGTGGGGTGCCCCCCTTGGGAACTGGGATCGTAGTCTGGCTGTCTATCATCACCCCGACCCCTCCTCCCTGGTGGGCTCCCCCCCCCCCCCTTCCCCTCTTCCCTATCAACATTCTCAACACTTATTTCTCAGCCAAACCAGTAGTTTGAGACCTTCCTTATACCAAACAGTATCATGGAAGTTATCAATATTTGACTATATTTAACTAAAACCCTATTGTCTTCGGACAGACTACCTCTGTCTGTCATCAAAATGATAGCTGCAGACATGTAATTTTTATATAGCAAGTTTTATATATTATTTGTAACCTCTCATATCATCTTTATTATATCGTATTGGCTCTGCATTTATTTATGTATTTATATGATATTTATTCATTTTATCATTGTATCCTATACCTTTGTATGTCACAGACACCACATTTGTCCATTTTATCGCTGTATCTCATAGTTTTAGATGTCACAGACACCATATTTGGAACCCATCCCTACCAAACGTCAAGGAATAACACCTAAGACCACTCCCCCAATCACTAATTGGATCTAATTAAGTCCATATATCTAGACCAAGGAAAGAGAGGCTACTCATTCCCACTGAAGAAGGAGCAGTGTTGTAATGACCGGCGTCACACACAGGGAGGAAAACAGGGAAAGCCCTGCACAAGGGAGAGGGAAAGGTGGTGACCCCTAACTCACCTTGCAGCTGGTACCTGCCTGCCCTGTCGTCCCTAGACGGGTTCCTCACCCGTGCGGCGATCACGTGCCTAAACCCTGGCTTTCCCTGAGATGAGCCCTAGATAGTGAACGGGCCGGTGGGATCGCTAGTCCTCACCACTGCACTAAGAGGGAAACACCAGGGAGAGGACAGACAAACACAAACACCCAGGTGGACGGCAACAATTGTCCACAAAGGTCCAACAGGGATCCGGAGGGTAGCGCTCTGAATCAACAGTCAGAGAACGCAGCAACACAGCTCCAGTGGGTCAGAATAGATGTCCAGGCAGGAAGCTCTATATCTGGCAACCAGAGAAGTGTGAGAGGGGAATATAAGGAGGATTGGGAGTGCTGGACAAGGAACAGCTGAGAGAAGGAGCTACGGATCCCTGAGTGAGCCAAAAGGGTTTGTAAAGCAAACCCAGAAAGCTACAATAAGGAAACTTCCCTATCTGACATAGAGCGTGCAGCCAACCGCTGCGACCTCCTGACCCCGGGTACAACGGAGTCAGGCGTGGCTCTTGACACCCTCGTGACAGTACCCCCCTCTCTACGAGGGGCCTCCGGACACTCAGGACCAGGTCTCTCAGGATGAGAGGCATGAAAAATCCGGACTAGCCTGTCGGCGTTTACCTCAGACGCAGGAACCCACATTCTTTCCTCGGGACCGTAACCTCTCCAGTGCACCAGATATTGGAGAGAGCGGCGGACCCGACGAGAATTAACAATTTTGGATATCTGAAATTCCAAACTACCATCCACGACAACAGGAGGGGGTGGCAGCGGTGACGGTTCTAGAGGTGGAACATATTTTTTGAGTAACGACTTATGAAAGACATTATGGATTTTAAAAGTCTGAGGTAACTCCAGGCGAAAAGCCACGGGGTTGATGATGGCTACAATCTTGTAAGGACCAATAAACCTAGGACCCAGTTTCCAAGAGGGAACCTTCAACTTGATATTCCTTGTAGACAGCCACACATAGTCATTCACTCCTAGGTCCGGACCTGGCGACCGTCTCTTATCAGCCATGCATTTGTATTTACCTCCCATATTTTTCAAGTTAGCTTGCACCTTCTGCCATACTGATGAAAGAGATGACGAAAACCGTTCCTCTTCGGGAACCCCAGAAGACCCCCCCTCTTTGAAAGTACAGAATTGGGGATGAAAACCATATGCACCAAGAAAAGGTGACTTGCCAGTGGATTCCTGACGGCGATTATTTATGGCAAACTCAGCTAACGGTAAATATGACGACCACAACTCTTGGTTTTCAGACACAAAACATCTTAGATATGTCTCCAGGTTTTGGTTGGTACGCTCAGTCTGTCCATTCGACTGAGGATGGAAAGCTGAGGAAAAGGACAAGTGAACTCCTAAACGGGAACAAAAAGCTTTCCAAAATTTAGAAATAAACTGGGTTCCCCGGTCCGAAACAACATCGGAGGGGACCCCGTGAAGCTTCACGATCTCACTGACGAATACCTGAGCAAGAGTTTTAGCATTAGGTAGTGCGGGTAACGCAATAAAGTGTGCCATTTTGCTAAACCTGTCCACTACTACCAAAATCACTGTTTTACCCGCAGACAAAGGTAAGTCAGTGATAAAATCCATAGACAGATGTGTCCATGGTCTATTGGGAATGACGAGTGGTAATAGAGACCCTGCAGGACGTGTATGTGAAACTTTTGCGCGCGCACAGGTAGAACAAGAATACACAAAATCCAATACATCCTGACGCAACCTTGGCCACCAAAAACGACGAGACAATAGCTCTAAGGTTGCTTTACTACCCGGGTGCCCAGCAAGTGCCGAATTATGATGTTCCTTTAATAATTCGAGACGTAGGTTCAACGGTACAAACAACTTCTCTGAAGGGCAAGAGACCGGGGCGTCCCCCTGGGCCTCTAACACCTTCCCCTCCAAGGCAGAGTGTACCGCAGAGACAACTACTCCTCTTTGTAGAATGGGTACCGGATCACTCACATTACCCCCTCCAGGGAAACAACGAGATAGTGCATCTGCCTTGGTATTCTTTACCCCAGGACGATAGGTAATCACAAAGTTAAACCTGGTAAAAAATAGCGACCACCTAGCCTGTCTAGGGGTGAGACGCTTAGCTGATTCGAGGTACAGCAGATTTTTGTGGTCCGTAAACACAGTGACGGGGTGGACTGCCCCCTCTAAAAAGTGACGCCACTCCTCAAACGCAAGTTTAATAGCTAACAGTTCCCTATTGCCAATATCGTAGTTCTGTTCCGCTGCAGATAGTTTTTTAGAAAAGAAAGCACAAGGACGCCATTTGCCAGGAGACGGACCCTGAGACAGCACCGCCCCCACTCCCACCTCTGATGCATCGACTTCAACAATAAAAGGCTGAGAGACATCAGGTTGGACTAGTACAGGTGCTGAGGTAAACCTCTCTTTTAGAGAGGAAAAAGCAACTTTAGCGGCGTCAGACCATTTAGAAAAATCAGTCCCCTTCCTAGTCATGTCAGTAAGGGGTTTTACGATCACCGAATAATTTTTAATGAATTTCCTATAGAAATTCGCAAAGCCCAAGAACCGTTGTAGTGCTTTGAGGTTCTCAGGAAGATCCCAATCCAAAATTGCCTGGACCTTCCTAGGATCCATACGGAAACCTGACGCAGATAAATAATAACCTAGGAATTGTATCTCCTGAACGGCAAAAACACATTTTTCAATTTTAGCATATAATTCATTCGTCCGTAGGACCTGTAGTACTTGTCTGACATGCTCCTCATGTGTCTTCAGATCAGACGAATAAATTAAGATATCATCTAGGTATATTACCACAAACCTGCCGATTAGATGACTAAAAATGTCATTAACGAAATGTTGAAAGACGGCAGGAGCATTGGTCAGGCCGAAAGGCATAACTAGATTTTCATAATGCCCCTCAGGGGTGTTAAAAGCTGTCTTCCACTCATCCCCCTCCTTGATACGAATCAGATTGTAGGCCCCCCTAAGATCGAGTTTGGAGAACCACCTAGCACCCGCAATCTGGTTAAACAGGTCAGGAATGAGAGGAAGAGGGTATGGGTCTCGGATGGTTATCCGATTTAATTCACGAAAATCTAGGCAAGGACGCAGGCCCCCATCTTTCTTTTTAACAAAGAAAAACCCTGCAGCCACGGGTGAAGAAGAGGGTCTGATGTGTCCCTTAGCCAAACTCTCGGAGATATAATCCTTCATGGCCTGTCTCTCTGGACCTGAAAGATTATATAACCTGGTCTTGGGTAATTTTGCGCCGGGAATGAGGTTAACCGGGCAATCATAAGGACGATGAGGTGGTAACTTCTGACAACCCTTTTCAGAAAAAACGTCCTCAAAGTCCGAAACAAATGTAGGTAGGGTAGTTATGGAGGCGACTAAGCAATTGCTATTTAAGCAATTTTCTCTGCACGGCTCACTCCACTCCAATATCTCCCTGGCCTGCCAATCCACCACTGGATTGTGCGCTACCAACCAGGGTAGGCCCAGCACCACCGGAGTGGGAAGCCCCTCCAGAACATAACATGAAAGCATCTCGTTATGGTGGTCCCCTACCCGAAGGTGTAAATTATGAACGATGTGGGTGAGGTTTCTCTGAGACAGGGGAGCAGAATCAATAGCGAAGATGGGAATAGGTCTCTGTAACGTACAGAGAGACAAACCCAAAGTGCGGGCAAAATGGGCATCTATCAAATTTACCCCTGCTCCACTGTCTAGAAAGAAAGAAACAGTCTCTGTCTTATCACCAAAAACAATAACCGCTGGCAACAAAAATTGCGATGTACGTATGGAGGAAACGTATACCCCCCGGCTGACATCCTCCACACAGCCTGGGGTTAGTAGTTTTCCGACGTTTTTTTTGTTTCTGAGGAAAGAAGGACAGACGTTAATGAAATGACCCCTCTCCCCACAAAAAAAACAACCCCCACGCCTACGGCGAACCTCAGGAGGACGGACCTGGCGAGTAGTTCCTCCTAGCTGCATAGGCTCGTCTATGTCCGTACAGACTAACTGCTGCTTGGGAGGGGTTATCAATGGCTCCGGTTTTTTCAACCTGTCCCTAAGGCGTCTATCTATACGGATAGAAAGGGACATAACTGCATCAAGGGAAAAGGGGGTCTCATACAATGCAAGCGCATCCTTAACCCTTTCGGATAACCCAGAGCAGAACTGACTCCTGAGAGCCGGGTCGTTCCATTGGGTATCCGTAGCCCACCTGCAGAAGTCAGAGCAATACTCCTCTACCGGCCGCTCTCCTTGTAGGAGTCTCCGTAATTTTGATTCAGCCAGTGCGACTCGGTCAGGGTCGTCATATATGAGACCCAAGGCCCCGAAAAACTCATCCACTGACCGAAGAGCCTGGGAATCAGTGGGTAAAGAGAACGCCCAGGACTGCGGGTCCCCCTGCAGCAGGGAAATAACAACCCCCACCCGCTGTTCTTCATTACCAGAGGAGTAAGGACGCAGTTTAAAGTATAGTTTACAGGCCTCACGGAACGTCAAAAATTTGTCCCTTCCCCCAGAAAATCTGTCAGGGAGAGGGACCTTGGGTTCCGCAACAACCTGGTTACCAGTAGCAACCGCTGGGCTTGCGGTCTGTTGTAATTGCTGCTGTTGCTGGAGGACCGACGCCTTCAATCCTGCCACCTCCAAAGACAGGCCATGAAATTGTTCGGACAGAGCAGCAATTGGATCCATATTGGATTCTAAGTAGGTAAAAAAAAATTTTTTTTTTTTTTTTACCACCTACACAAAAATAAGGGCCAGATATAATGTAATGACCGGCGTCACACACAGGGAGGAAAACAGGGAAAGCCCTGCACAAGGGAGAGGGAAAGGTGGTGACCCCTAACTCACCTTGCAGCTGGTACCTGCCTGCCCTGTCGTCCCTAGACGGGTTCCTCACCCGTGCGGCGATCACGTGCCTAAACCCTGGCTTTCCCTGAGATGAGCCCTAGATAGTGAACGGGCCGGTGGGATCGCTAGTCCTCACCACTGCACTAAGAGGGAAACACCAGGGAGAGGACAGACAAACACAAACACCCAGGTGGACGGCAACAATTGTCCACAAAGGTCCAACAGGGATCCGGAGGGTAGCGCTCTGAATCAACAGTCAGAGAACGCAGCAACACAGCTCCAGTGGGTCAGAATAGATGTCCAGGCAGGAAGCTCTATATCTGGCAACCAGAGAAGTGTGAGAGGGGAATATAAGGAGGATTGGGAGTGCTGGACAAGGAACAGCTGAGAGAAGGAGCTACGGATCCCTGAGTGAGCCAAAAGGGTTTGTAAAGCAAACCCAGAAAGCTACAATAAGGAAACTTCCCTATCTGACATAGAGCGTGCAGCCAACCGCTGCGACCTCCTGACCCCGGGTACAACGGAGTCAGGCGTGGCTCTTGACACCCTCGTGACAAGTGTGCTCCGAAACACATATGGGGTACTGAGTTAGCAATACTCAAACTAGCTAGTGATGCCTAAAAGGATCCTAAAGTTCTAAAAGCTCCAGAGAAAATTTCTCTTCCAAAAGCGGCAGTGTTTTCCCGCCATCAGCCTCCACGTGGAACGCTGACGAAAATCGAGCGGGAGAGCGAGCGAGCGGAAGTGACGAAAAGCCGCAGAAACAAACAGGCAGAGCGAACAGCACCGCGGGCGGGAATACCACACGAGGACGCCATCCTCCCACTAGGAGCCGCTCACCAGCATACCATTGGTCACCAGCAATATTACATATTATAACGTACCACTACTGGACTATGATTAAGAGAATAATCTAATTAAAACTGGATGTTACCTTATTCTATAAAAAAAAGGTACCCATCTCTTATTCCTGGATACCATATTTATAAATTGGACGCTACCTATACTTCCCAAAGAAGGTACCCATCTCTTACCTAATTCTTGGATTCCACATTTATGTTCTGGATACCATATTACTGGACTGGACATGTATACCTACTTCCAGTAGGTCTATAAGACTTTTTATTTAAGGCTTCTACATTTTTAATAGTTTTATTACATTGCATTACATCTTTGTGTATATTTTTTATATATCTTTGCATATCCTAGAATTTACAACTATTTTATCTAAATAGTTTCTATCACTTTTACGATCGTACATTGATGTTATCTGGCTCACCTAGCCATCTCATAATAAATATTCCTCTCCATGCATAACTTATGATTAGAGTGCCATCCCTTTTATTTATATTTCACATTTCCCTTCTACAAGCGTTGGGTACGCTTTGTTTGGATTGAGCACCTTACTCCATTTTTGGGTCCTAGTGAGCCGCCCTATATATATTCTATTAGGATTTTCTTCCCGCCACATTTCTTCCTCGAATACGATGGGTCCCCACTAGGGCTGCAACGATTAATCGATGTAATCGATTATATTCGATAACTGGATTCGTTGTCGACGAATCCAGTTATCGAATAATCGCCGATTCGTTGCTATGCGGGCGGGCGGGCGCTGCATCTTTATTTTACCTTTTTACAATGACGCTCCTGTAACAGCCAGGCAGAGCGGACGGCGGCGTAACGTCACTCACTCACGTGACACGCCTGCTCCGCCTCCTTCATTCATGAGGTGGGCGGAGCAGGTGCGTCACGTGAGTGAGTGACGTTGCGCCGCCGTCCGCTCTGCCTGGCTGTTACAGGAGCGTCATTGTAAAAAGGTAAAATAAAGATGCAGTGATTAGTCCGACTTATAAGCATCGGGGCCGGGGCTGTTATGGGGAGGGGGGAGGATCTGTCTATGGCACTGCTATGGGGAGGGGGGTCTGTGTATAGCACTGCTATGGGGAGGGGGATCTGTGCACTGTTATGGGGAAAGGGATCTGTGCACTGTTATGAGGAAAGGGATCTGTGCACTGTTATGCCCATAACAGTGCACATATCCCCCTCTCCATAACAGCGCCACCCACAGATCCCCCTCTCCATAACAGCGCCACCCACAGATCCCCCTCTCCATAACTGCGCCACCCACAGATCCCCCTCTCCATAACAGCGCCATCCACAGTTCCCCTCTCCATAACAGCGCCACCCACAGATCCCCCTCTCCATAACAGCGCCGCCCACAGATCCCCCTCTCCATAACTGCGCCGCCCACAGATCCCCCTCTCCATAACTGCGCCGCCCACAGATCCCCCTCTCCATAACTGCGCCGCCCACAGATCCCCCTCTCCATAACTGCGCCGCCCACAGATCCCCCTCTCCATAACTGCGCCGCCCACAGATCCCCCTCTCCATAACTGCGCCGCCCACAGATCCCCCTCTCCATAACTGCGCCGTCCACAGATCCCCCATAAGTGTCGCCCACAGATCCCCCATAAGTGTCGCCCACAGATCCCCCATAAGTGTCGCCCACAGATCCCCCATAATAGTGTCGCCCACAGATCCCCCATAATAGTGTCGCCCACAGATCCCCCATAATAGTGTCGCCCACAGATCCCCCATAATAGTGTCGTCCACAGATCCCCCATAATAGTGTCGTCCACAGATCCCCCATAATAGTGTCGTCCACAGATCCCCCATAATAGTGTCGTCCACAGATCCCCCATAATAGTGTCGTCCACAATTTGTTTTAATATGGCCTTTGAACATAATTTTTCAAGTAAGATCATATAAACCTCTGTTTTGTAATTTTGTCGTTTTTCCCGATTAATCGATTAATCGAAGAAATTAATCGGCAACTAATCGATTATTCAAATAATCGTTAGCTGCAGCCCTAGTCCCCACTGTCCTTCCAGTTTTTAATAATGCGTTGGACAGTTCTTAATCCAATTTTAGTAGTTTCTGCATCTCCTTAGATGTTTTCTCTGCTTGATGTATGACAATGATTTGACCATTCTAAAACAGACTAACCACTTTTCCACAACCACGAGATGTGTCTTTCGACATGGTTGTTTAAGAAATGAGAAGCAACTCATTGCACCAGTTGGAGTTAAATAACTTGTTGCCAGGTGAAATATAATCGCCCATGCAGTAATTATCCGATAGGAGGCTCATAACTATTTGCTTAGTTAAATCCAGGAGGTAACTTTTTTGGGGGACAGGCAGTGTACATAGGAACTGGTGCATGGATCATAGTGATGAGTGGCAGGGGAAAAATTCGAATTTGAAATATTTCACTAATATTTTGTAGAATATTCATCATATATTGGAGAATTCGAGATTATATTTTTGATTGTGAAAATCGGCAATGTATTATTCGCGTAATGCGCGTGAAATACCGGAGTGGGTCATTTATGCTACATTTTTTAAGCTGGTATAAGTTTCCTGAGACTGGAGAAAATGGTTGGCACCGCAGAACATTAGAATAGCTTTATATGCAGATAGAGTGCTCCAATATAATGCACATATTTTCTCGCAATACGTGCAACTTGTGACATCACAGCACTATGTTTGTAGCATGTATGTATGGACAGCAAAATCAGCTGCACTATAGATCAATCTAACCTACACTGACTATCTCCCCCTAACTATCTGAATTATATACAAACCGGATTCCAAAAAAGTTGGGACACTAAACAAATTGTGAATAAAAACTGAATGCAATGATGTGGAGATGGCAAATGTCAATATTTTATTTGTAATAGAACGTAGATGACAGATCAAATGTTTAATCCGAGTAAATGTATCATTTTAAAGGAAAAATATGTTGATTCAAATTTTCAGTGTCAACAAATCCCCAAAAAGTTGGGACAAGTAGCAATAGGAGGCTGGAAAAAGTAAATTTTAGCATAACGAAGAACTGGAAGACCAATTAACACTAATTAGATCAATTGGCAACATGATTGGGTATAAAAAGAGCTTCTCAGCGTGGCAGTGTCTCTCAGAAGCCAAGATGGGTAGAGGATCACCAATTCCCACAATGTTGCACAGAAAGATAGTGGAGCAATATCAGAAAGGTGTTACCCAGCGAAAAATTGCAAAGACTTTGCATCTATCATCATCTGGAACAATCTCTGTGCGTAAGGGTCAAGGCCGTAGAACCATACTGGATGCCCGGATCTCCGGGCCCTTAAACGACACTGCACCACAAACAGGAATGCTACTGTAAAGGAAATCACAGAATGGGCTCAGGAATTCTTCCAGAAACCATTGTCAGTGAACACAATCCATCGTGCCATCCGCCGTTGCCAGCTGAAACTCTACAGTGCAAAGAAGAAGCCATTTCTAAGCAAGATCCACAAGCTCAGGCGTTTTCACTGGGCCAGGGATCATTTAAAATGGAGTGTGGCAAAATGGAAGACTGTTCTGTGGTCAGACGAGTCACGATTCGAAGTTCTTTTTGGAAATCTGGGACGCCATGTCATCCGAACCAAAGAGGACAAGGACAACCCAAGTTGTTATCAACGCTCAGTTCAGAAGCCTGCATCTCTGATGGTATGGGGTTGCATGAGTGCGTGTGGCATGGGCAGCTTGCATGTCTGGAAAGGCACCATCAATGCAGAAAAATATATTAAGGTTCTAGAACAACATATGCTCCCATCCAGACGTCATCTCTTTCAGGGAAGACCCTGCGTTTTTCAACAAGATAATGCCAGACCACATTCTGCATCAATCACAACATCATGGCTGCGTAGGAGAAGGATCCGGGTACTGAAATGGCCAGTCTGCAGTCCAGATCTTTCACCTATAGAGAACATTTGGCGCATCATAAAGAGGAAGGTGCAACAAAGAAGGCCCAAGACGATTGAACAGTTAGAGGCCTGTATTAGACAAGAATGGGAGAGCATTCCTATTTCTAAACTTGAGAAACTGGTCTCCTCGGTCCCCAGACGTCTGTTGAGTGTTGTAAGAAGAAGGGGAGATGCCACACAGTGGTGAAAATGGCCCTGTCCCAACTTTTTGGGGATTTGTTGACACCATGAAATTCTGATTCAACATATTTTTCCCTTAAAATGGTACATTTTCTCCGATTAAAACACGCATTTGAGTCAACTAAGAATAAAGAGTATTTAGTTACTGAACACTCAGAATTTGCCGAATTCTGTAATTATAGTATCGGTAGGAAAATATCAATTTCACAGATATACAAAAAAATAAAAAGGGGATTAGGGGGGGTGATTAAATTCAATAGTGAAAATAAATGGGCACTGGAGGTGGATTCTAACACTTTAGATTGGAGATATATTTACAAAAGTATAAAAGGAAGCACATTATTGAGTAATTTCCGGCTGATACAGTTCTTTATTCTTCACCGAATCTATATCACCCCGTGGGTGCTGAGTAGAATGTATAAAACAGAGGACTCCAGATGCTGGAAATGTAAGGCGAATAATGCAGATTTTATACATCTGATCTGGTATTGTCCCCCTATGCCGGTTTTTTGGACTTAAGTATTTCAGGAGCTTACTAGATCAACTGGGGGCTCCGTGCCACTAGAGATTTCGACAGCAGTGCTTGGATATATTAGGAAAAGTGGTTTGGAAAGAAAAAGTAAAATGAAATGGACCAAAAACCTAATGTTGGCTCGGGTCGTAGTGGCTAGAGGGTGGGGAGCGGATGGACCACCAAACATTGAAGAATGGAAAAACCTATGTGAAAGGGTGCAGAGATATGAATATGCCTGTAAAATAAAATGAATAGGGAATGCAAACGGATAGGAGTAAAGAGGGATAATAAGAAGAAGGAAGAAATAGATTAAATGAAGATCAAACCCGAAGACAAAAGAATAGGTTGGAAACCCCTGATGTTGGATTAGGAAAGTAATGCTTTAGATTGAAACCCACAGGACAACCAAGGGAGAGTGGGGAGGGGAGGGGAGGGGTGGGAGAGGGAGGGGATTATACATTTTTCTGATATATACTACTGATATGAGAAAAGAAACAGAATAAAGATAGGGATAGATTCTCGATAGGATTAATGAAGAAATAGATATTAAATGCCTGTGAACTCTCTTTATTCGGTCAATATGTATGTTATCTGTTCTTTCCTATGAGTTATATGGAATTTTTTTGTATGTTGAAAATGAAAATAAAATAGTTTATAAAAAAAAATAAAAAAATGGTACATTTTCTCAGTTTAAACTTCCACATCATTGCATTCAGTTTTTATTCACGATTTGTATAGTGTCCCAACTTTTTGGGAATCCGGTTTGTATATAAGTTAACTGTCTAATGTAATAACACAAAGCACAGAGCAACGCAATTACACTGCTGTCTCTTTCATAACTGCAATAAACTTTAGAAAATGGCTGCTGGGGAGGTTCTTATATAGTAAGGGGTAGGCAACTGTTCTATTGGTTGCTAGGGATGTTGCTGAGCTGTGACAAAGCCTTCTCAATGTCCCACAAGATAGAAGAAGGGAGGGATGATCACCTGATGTACACTGTGTTAAAAAAATAAAATAAAATTAATATCCGTCATTGCGAATATATAGCACTATATTTTAAATATTCTCGAATTCGTAATACAAATATTCATGCTCAACACTAATGGATCAAAGAAAAGAAAATATAATAAAGTAAGTGCAGGTGCAAATAGCTATGCTCCAATAAGAACATACTAAGTAAACAGTAGTAAAAAGTAGTTGTAGAGCAGCACAAAATGGATCTTCTGACCTGTCCGGAATGCATCAGCCGCGATGGAACCGCCAATCCACCGCCGTCTCCCGAACATAAGTCTCCGTGTCCATGATCACCACAGCTACCCCCTTGTCGGCCGGTTTGATAGTGATGTTGGAAGTCAATGCCTTAAGGTCCTGTGATAGGTTAGGACTATACTGTTGTTGCTGACTACATTCCTGCAAGCTTCTGATATGTTTGGTAACAATTTGGATATACGATTCCACAATGTGGTTATTGTGTGGAGGCATGAAACTGCTCTTGTTGCTCAGCTCAAATTTGGCCAAGGACAATTCAGCAGTTTCCCTGCCTGGTATAACCGCACTGTGGATCCTATTATCAAAAAATGCTTTCAATCTAAGACGCCTAAAGAACCGCTGTAAATCAAGATCCAATACAAACCAATTGGTGTCTGTCAAAAGACAAAAAGAGAATCCATGTGCTAAAATATTGATCTGATCCTCCTTCAATTCTATAGATGATATGTTTACCACTAGATTATTTATTTCTTGTGCATGCGTCTCGTCACCCTCTCTTGTGCTCCCTGGTTGTATCCCGGGTATATTGGTGGAGGCTGATCCTTTCTGGACTCTGTGGTGCTTTCTGCCACCACGTCGGAATTTCCTCCTCCAAAGTGTTCTGCTCTCACTAAAAAAGCCGGCTTAGTGGATTCGTCCGTGGATTCTGACTCGCCAGTTGTAAATCCAAAGTGGCCCTGATCAAAACTCCTCCCTCTGCCCCTTCTCCTAGGGGGCCTGGTGCGGGGTTGTTGGTTTTGCCAATTATATATCCGCCCAGACTGATAGTCCTCCAGATCACAGTGCCATTTATCCCTTTTAGTTTTTTCAACCTCGACTTTATGTTGTTATACATGTTGTGAGTGAGTTTCTCCTTATGCACAGCAAAATCATCCACAGACAACAAGCCCTGAATCTGTGTTTCCAATGATACAAGGATACTCTCAGCTTCTTTTTGCAAATACTCTATATTAAGAAGAATCAACTCAAAAGAGTACTTTTGTTGTTAACGGATTCAAACTTTTTGCAGAATTCATCATTGTTGGGAAAAAGATTAGGGCGGAGGTGCGATCTTAACCCTCTGGGTACGCGTTGTGCCTTGTAATATTCCGTAGTAAGTCTTTTCGAGTTTTAAAATTTCCTTTTTAACAGGTCAATAGATGGTGTACTGAGGATTGCCACATCACTGGCATCCTCATTAATTAACCTGTGAATGTCCTTTTCAGTATATAAGTATGCACTCATATTGGTCCTCTCAGAGGTCTTACCCAATCCAGGGGGTACTTCTATCGGTGTACAATGACCGCGTCCCCAGTGCACGCTCCTCGGATCCAAAACAGTAGTAAAAAGTAGTTGTAGAGCAGCACAAAATGGATCTTCTGACCTGTCCGGAATGCATCAGCCGTGATGGAACCGCCAATCCACTGCCGTCCCATATATACGAATAAATAAGAAGGAGGTTTCACAGCAGCATATCCAGTGTGACTTTTATTGGGGACCAAGAGTGCACACACAAATACACGATGTTTCGGCATACGCAGTAGCCTATCTCAAGTATACTGGTACAAAATTCATTAAACATATAAATACCCTATTAAGCCCGCCATGTGACAAAATATAGCCAATGAACAGAACATACTACTTAACATCACCTGTGTATTAATTAAAACAGTCTCTGCTACCAATGAGAATGTTGTTTCAAAGTCAAATGTACCTGTTATTCATTAAGCCACATCCAGCTGCATCACCATAATAGCCATACCTGTCGGCGTCTCCATGGGCCCACTGCGCATGTCCGTGATGTCATCCCGTTCATAAGTGGGAGGGGCGCCGTCACCACGGTCAGCCGAAAGGCCGCTCCCATCCATATACAAGCGCCGCATGTGAACCAATAGACACCGCTATTCATGGTCACATGTCAAGGTCGTCATAGATCATGTGACAGTCACCTGACCCGCAAAAGGTCCTGGAGCGCCGAAAAAGACACTGAATGAAGACATACTGAAGGAAGACCACTGTGTAAAATATGCCAGTCCTTTCTCAGGATCTGTGCAATATCTACACTGTGGTGGAGTTGCAGTTTCTTGATGATAGGGTATACCTAGAGGGAGGCCAACTGAAAACCGATTTATATAAGAAGCCCACAGATAGGAACAATCTTTTAAGATATGACAGTAATCATCCACGCCGTATGCTGGACTCCTTACCTTGGAGTCAGATGCTGCGTGTGAGACGAGTGGTGTCGGATGATGATGTATTTACGAACCGGATTGATGAAATGTGCAATAAATTTGCCAAGAGAAAATATCCAAGCAGGCTGTTACACAGATCGAGGGCCCAGATCTCCTCGGCTGACAGGGTGTCCACTGTACAGGCTTCCTCTAGGAATAGAAATATGGGAAGAATCCCGTTTGTATCTACCTATGGCCACCACAGTGTAGATATTGCACAGATCCTGAGAAAGGACTGGCATATTTTACACAGTGGTCTTCCTTCAGTATGCAAATTTGATAAACCACCACTGATGGCATACAAACGTGAGGTCAAAGCTGATTAAGACCGACATAGGTGAAGTCAGTAAAGGAGGTCAGACATATTTAAAACCTAGGAAGACAGGCAATTTCCCTTGTCTGGGCTGTTGCAACTGTGGAAACATGTTGAAAGGGAATACCTTTGTTCACCCATACAGTGGAGAAAAAATTATATCAGGGAGTACTACACATATCGATCTAAGTTTGTCATCTACATGATCGTCTGCCCCTGTAGTTTAATCTATGTGGGGGAGACGACCATGGAGGTCAGAGAGCGTATTAACAAACACAAAAGTACGATAAGGAAAAAAATGCTAGACAAGACAGTGGCCAAACATTTTGCTGACTGTGGACACTGTCAGCCAATTGAGGTTCCGGGTCATCGATTCGGTGCAGATTCCCAAGAGAGGAGGGGACAGGGAACACATGTTAATGAAAAAAGAGCTAAAATGGATCTTTACTTTACAAGCTCTACAACCTCATTGATTGAATATTGAGTTTAATGCAAACACTGTAGATAGAGTACCTTTTTAGATATTGAGGTCCAATTTAGTATATCATGTTTTTACTGGGTATTTTAAGGTATATATATACAGTACATATATGTTTTACACCTCTTTATTACAGAAATAAATATTTATAAGCACATCACTCGTATGATCATCTGCCTCCTAATGTATAAGTTGATTCTTTGTCATGTATGTACCTTCTCGGGCATCCGTCTTATGGCAATAACTGTGGATAACGGCAGTGTCAATTTTTTATATACATGGATCCAGTGGCCGATTATATCGGCTTTCTGCTTAGTATATAAACCATATATAGATTGATATGGGATATATGATGGTGCTTCCTTTTGGGACATTAAATATAATATATTATTGTGGATTATACATTGGATTTACCATAGTGTCTTTTTCTGCACTCCAGGACCTTTTGCGGGTCAGGTGACTGTCACATGATCTATGATGCACTTGACATGTGACCATGAATAGCGGTGTCTATTGGTTCACATGCGGCGCTTGTATATGGATGGGAGCGGCCTTTCGGCTGACAGTGGTGACGGCGCCCCACCCACTGATGAACGGGATGACATGCGCAGTGGGCCCATGGAGACGCCGACATGTATGGCCATTATGGTGATGCAGCTGGATGTGGCTTAATGAATAACAGGTACATTTGACTTTGAAACAACATTCTCATTGGTAGCAGAGACTGTTTTAATTAATACACAGGTGATGTTAAGTAGTATGTTCTGTTCATTGGCTATATTTTGTCACATGGGGGGCTTAATAGGGTATTTATATGTTTAATTAATTTTGTACCAGTATACTTGAGAAAGGCTACTGCGTAGCCGAAACGTCGTGTATTTGTGTGTGCACTCTTGGTCCCCAATAAAAGTCACACTGGATATGCTGTTATGAAACCTTCTTCTTATCTATACTAAGTAAACAGGTCACCCATTAGAACCAGAAAATACATCAGAATTAAATCAATTGTGAATGCACCATATCAGGCATGATACCCAGCGCCCCGACACGCGTTTTACTAAAAACTTCACCCCCTGAGCAAAAGGGAATGCCTCTTAAAGGTTTCTATTTTGCATTCCGTCCTAGAATTTCGTTATAACTCTGTTATAACGGTACCTATAATGGAATTCAATAACGCCGATGTGATCCCAGCCTTAACTGTAAAGGATACTCATTGTTCTTGTAAGAGGGTTAAGGCTGTTTCCAACCCTTACACATGACACGTTCTCCTTAGCAACAGATTGTAGTCTTTTGCCAAGGGAACAGTGAAAAGAAACTGACAGAAGTATAAATGATTTTCAGCACATCTCAGCATTATCTACCATATATGGTAACTGTGCTCTAATGAAAATATAGATCCCTCTAATATAGTAGTTTACAGTTAAACAATACAGTCATTTATCAAAATCTTAAAAGTACTGCCACCCAATTTGACATCTAAGTTTGCCTACATTTAAGTTTAAGCTAATCTGTTCTATTTTAGCAGCTAAAAGTGATACATGTTATCTTAAAACAGTAAATGAAAATGCCATATAAACTACATACTTATGTTAAAATACCATTGTTGTAGCTATAGTGCGTTGAAAAAGTATTCATACCCTTTAAACTTTTCAAAACGTTACAACTATATAATTAAATGTATTTTATTGGTACAAACCGGATTCCAAAAAAGTTGGGACACTATACAAATCGTGAATAAAAACTGAATGCAATGATGTGGAGGTGCCAACTTCTAATATTTTATTCAGAATAGAACATAAATCACGGAACAAAAGTTTAAACTGAGAAAATGTACCATTTTAAAGGGAAAAATATGTTGAATCAGAATTTCATGGTGTCAACAAATCCCCAAAAAGTTGGGACAAGGCCATTTTCACCACTGTGTGGCATCTCCCCTTCTTCTTACAACACTCAACAGACGTCTGGGGACTGAGGAGACCAGTTTCTCAAGTTTAGAAATAGGAATGCTTTCCCATTCTTGTCTAATACAGGCCTCTAACTGTTCAATCGTCTTGGGCCTTCTTTGTTGCACCTTCCTCTTTATGATGCGCCAAATGTTCTCTATAGGTGAAAGATCTGGCCATTTCAGTACCCGGATCCTTCTCCTACGCAGCCATGATGTTGTGATTGATGCAGAATGTGGTCTGGCATTATCTTGTTGAAAAATGCAGGGTCTTCCCTGAAAGAGATGACATCTGGATGGGAGCATATGTTGTTCTAGAACCTAAATATATTTTTCTGCATTGATGGTGCCTTTCCAGACATGCAAGATGCCCATGCCACACGCACTCATGCAACCCCATACCATCAGAGATGCAGGCTTCTGAACTGAGCGTTGATAACAACTTGGGTTGTCCTTGTCCTCTTTGGTCCGGATGACATGGCGTCCCAGATTTCCAAAAAAAACTTTGAATCGTGACTCGTCTGACCACAAAACAGTCTTCCATTTTGCCACACTCCATTTTAAATGATCCCTGGCCCAGTGAAAACGCCTGAGCTTGTGGATCTTGCTTAGAAATGGCTTCTTCTTTGCACTGTAGAGTTTCAGCTGGCAACGGCGGATGGCACAGTGGATTGTGTTAACTGACAATGGTTTCTGGAAGTATTCCTGAGCCCATTCTGTGATTTCCTTTACAGTAGAATTCCTGTTTGTGGTGCAGTGTCGTTTAAGGGCCCGGAGATCACGGGCATCCAGTATGGTTTTACGGCCTTGACCTTGACTTATGCACAGAGATTGTTCCAGATTCTCTAAATCTTCAGATGATGTTATGCACAGTTGATGATGATAGATGCAAAGTCTTTGCAATTTTTCGCTGGGTAGCACCTTTCTGATATTGCTCCACTATCTTTCTGCGCAACATTGTGGGAATTGGTGATCCTCTACCCATCTTGGCTTCTGAGAGACACTGCCACTCTGAGAAGCTCTTTTTATACCCAATCATGTTGCCAATTGACCTAATTAGTGTTAATTGGTCTTCCAGCTCTTCGTTATGCTCAAATTTACTTTTTCCAGCCTCTTATTGCTACTTGTCCCAACTTTTTGGGGATTTGTTGACACCGTGAAAATTTGAATCAACGTATTTTTCCTTTAAAATGATACATTTATTCGGATTAAACGTTTGATCTGTCATCTACGTTCTATTACAAATAAAATATTGACATTTGCCATCTCCACATCATTGCATTCAGTTTTTATTCACAATTTGTTTAGTGTCCCAACTTTTTTGGAATCCGGTTTGTATTTTATGTGATAGTCTAAAATAAAGTAGAAAATATGTTTGAAGTAAAAATATAATGATATATGGTTTTCAAAAGTTTTAATAAATAAAAATCTGAAAAGTGTGCCATGTTTTTGTATCCAGCCCCCTGTACTCTGAAATCCCTAAATACAATCCAATGTGACCAATCGCCTTCAGAAGTCACCTAATTAGTAAATAGAGTCCACTTGTGTGTAATTAATTCTCACTATAACTACAGCTGTTCTGTGAAGGCCTCATAGGTTTGTTAGAGAACATTACTGATCAACATGAAAACCAAGGAACACACCAGACAGGTCAGGGATAAAGTTATAGAGACGTGTAAAGCAGGGTTAGGTTATAAAAAAAAAATCCCAAGTTCTGAACATCTCACGGAGCACTGTTTAATCCATCATTTGAAAATGGAATGAGTATGGCTCAACTGCTTACCTACCAAGACATGGCTGTCCACTTAAACTGACAGCCCAGGCAAAAAGAACACTAATTAGAGAAACAGCCTAGAGGCCCATGGTCACTCTGGAGGAGCTGCAGAGATCCACAGCTCAGGTGGGAGAATTTGTCCACAGGACAACGATAAGTTGTGTACTCCACAAATCTGGCCTTTATGGAAGAGTGGGAAGAAGAAAGCAATTTTTGAAAGCAAGCCATAAGAAGTCCCATTTACCTGTTTAAATGTCTCACATTTAGAAGCGGTAGTGGATCCGCCAAAGTTATGTAGAGGCCTGTGCCTCTTAATAACTCTGGCGGATCCACCGCCAGGTATAGGTCTTATTAAGACCGGCGTTTTATGTGCCCCTATGTGTGGCAGAAAACTAACCCTGAAAACACAATCCCCACCGTGAAACATGGTGGGGCAGCATCTTGCTGTGGGGTGCTTTTTCTTCAGCAGGGAAGCTGTTCGGGCTTAATGGGAAGATGGAAGGATGCTAAATACAGAGCAATCCAGGAGGAAAACCTGGTAGAGGCTGCAAAAGACTTGAGATTGCGGTGGAGGTTTACCTTCCAGCAGGGCAACGACCCAAAACATACAGCCAGAGCTACAGTGGAATGGTTTAGATCAAAGAGTATTCATGTGTTAGAATGCCCCGGTCAAAGTCCATACCTAAATCCCTATGATAATCTGTGGCAAGACTTGAACGTTGCTGTTCACAGAGGTTCTCCATCCAATCTGACTGAGCTTGATCTATTTTGTAAAGAGGAATGGACAAAAATGTCAGCCTCTAGACACGCAAAGCTGGTAGAGACATACCCCAAAGGACTTGCAGCTGTAATTGCGGCAAACGATGGTCCTACAAAGTAGGATCATATTTGAGTATGATGTCCACTTTTTATTTATTAACATTTTTGAAAACCATGCATCGTTTTCTTTTTACTTCACATATACTTGCTACTTTGTGTTGGTCTATTACATAAAATCCCAATAAAATACATTTAAATGAGCATTCTGGTAGGGAAAAGTTATTCTCTATCCACAAGATAGGGCATATCTATCAGATCAGTGGGGGTCCTACCGATTGGATCCGCACTAATCATGAGAACAGGGGCCCTGTACCCCCTGCAAGCCCCTGCTGTTACGCTGAAATGACCCCGGAGCGGCCAGTCGCACATGTGTGCGGCCGCTCCATTCATTTCTATGAGAGTTATGGAGATAGCCGAGTTGAGCTTTTACCTACCGGAATACCCCTTTTAAGGGTACTTTCACACTTGCGTTGCTGGATTCCGTCAGGCAGTTCCGTCACCGGAACTGCCTGCCGGATCCAGCAATCTGTATGCTAACGGAAACCATTTGTAGACGGATCCAGATGCGGATCCGTCTGACAAATGCATTGCAATACCAGATCCGTCTCTCCGGTGTCATCTGGAAAAACGGATCCGGTATTTATCTTTTTTACATTTTTAAAGGTCTGTTCATGCGCAGACAGGCAAACTGGATCTGTCAAAGCGGCAATTTTAATGCCGGATCCGGAACTAATACATTCCAATGGAAAAAAATGCCGGATCCGGCATTCCGGCAAGTGTTCAGGATTTTTGGCCGGAGAGAAAAATGCAGCATGCTGCAGTTTTTTCTCTGTCCAAATACCGTAAAAGGTCTGAACTGAAGGCATCATGAATGGATTGCTTTCTATTCAGAATGCATTAGGATGAAACTGATCAGTTTTTTTCCAGTATTGAGCCCCTAGGACGGAACTCAATGCCTGAAAACTTTGACGCAAGTGTGAAAGTACCCTAACTTTGTGTATGTAACGTGAAAAAATGTGGAAAAGTTCAACGGGTATTACAGTCGTGGCCAAAAGTTTTGAGAATTACACAAATATTGGAAATTGGAAAAGTTGCTGCTTAAGTTTTTATAATAGCAATTTGCATATACTCCAGAATGTTATGAAGAGTGATCAGATGAATTGCATAGTCCTTCTTTGCTATGAAAATTAACTTAATCCCAAAAAAAAACCTTTCCACTGCATTTCATTGCTGTCATTAAAGGACCTGCTGAGATCATTTCAGTAATCATCTTGTTAACTCAGGTGAGAATGCTGACGAGCACAAGGCTGGAGATCATTATGTCAGGCTGGTTGGGTTAAAATGGCAGACTTGACCTGTTAAAAAGAGGGTGATGCTTGAAATCATTGTTCTTCCATTGTTAACCATGGTGACCTGCAAAGAAACGCGTGCAGCCATCATTGCGTTGCATAAAAATGGCTTCACAGGCAAGGATATTGTGGCTACTAAGATTGCACCTCAATCAACAATTTATAGGATCATCAAGAACTTTAAGGAAAGAGGTTAAATTCTTGTTAAGAAGGCTTCAGGGCGTCCAAGAAAGTCCAGCAAGCGCCAGGATCGTCTCCTAAAGAGGATTCAGCTGCGGGATCGGAGTGCCACCAGTGCAGAGCTTGCTCAGGAATGGCAGCAGGCAGGTATGAGCGCATCTGCACGCACAGTGAGGCGAAGACTTTTGGAAGATGGCCTGGTGTCAAGAAGGGCAGCAAAGAAGCCACTTCTCTCCAAAAAAAACATCAGGGACAGATTGATCTTCTGCAGAAAATATGGTGAATGGACTGCTGAGGACTGGGGCAAAGTCATATTCTCCGATGAAACCTCTTTCCGATTGTTTGGGGCATCAGGAAAAAGGCTTGTCCGGAGTAGAAAAGGTGAGCTCTACCATCAGTCCTGTGTCATGCCAACAGCAAAGCATCCTGAGACCATTCATGTGTGGGGTTGCTTCTCATCCAAGGGAGTGGGCTCACTCACAATTTTGCCCAAAAACACGGCCATGAATAAAGAATGGTACCAAAACACCCTCCAACAGCAACTTCTTCCAACAATCCAACAACAGTTTGGTGAAGAACAATGCATTTTCCAGCACAATGCAGCACCGTGCCATAAGGCAAAAGTGATAACGTTTTGGTCCCCGAGCCACTTAGTTAACATTTTGGGTCCATGGCCTGGAAACTCCCCAGATCTTAATCCCATTGAGAACTTGTGGTCAATCCTCAAGAGGCGGGTGGACAAACAAAAACCCACTAATTCTGACAAACTCCAAGAAGTAATTATGAAAGAATGGGTTGCTATCAGTCAGGAATTGGCCCAGAAGTTGATTGAGAGCATGCCAAGTCGAATTGCAGAGGTCCTGAAAAAGAAGGGCCAACACTGCAAATACTGACTCTTTGCATAAATGTCATGTAATTGTCGATAAAAGCCTTTGAAACATATGAAGTGCGTGTAATTATATTTCACTACATCACAGAAACAACTGAAACAAAAATCTAAAAGCAGTTTAGCAGCAAACTTTGTGAAAACTAATATTTGTGTCATTCTCAAAACTTTTGGCCACGACTGTACACTTTTTCAATGCACCGTATGTTTTAAGAAATACCTGTGTGCTGTGTGTCCCGGGTGATAAGCAGTTTAAGGATTTGGCTGAAGCAGATCAAGAAATAAGACTTTTAGTAGAAAGAATTTGAAACTGAATGCTCAAAAAGCCAGTATCTATGGAAAAAAATAATGGGAATAACTCACCAGTCTGCAATAACACCTCCGCTTGTTATGTTGACATAGGCATTGTGGTATCTGGAGAATAAGTGAATGTCAGGCTAGATCATGAAGTGTACACACAGATCTCTGACTCACGCTGTGGTACTGACATGATGAGATACATGAGTTAATTAGGACAATTGGGTATAAAATCTCATTTGCATTATTATTCCTCCAGTAGGATATTTTTTGACAGAAAATGACATCCCTTTTATACTGGCTGCTATACCCAGGCCTATAATTACATTTAGTATGTTGCATTACATTTTTTAGTAAGAATCTGATATTAAGAGCATAAAGAAAAAGTTCTTCAGATGTATTCTCTGATCTGTATATATCTGTTTCTAGTGTAACCATCATTACAGCTGACACAATGGTTACCACCCAGCTTCCAGGAGTGAGAATGGCAAAACTTTTTCAGTGCAGTGATAAAAATCCTACATAACTAGGTTCTTCATTTTTCCATCATCCTCCTCCTCCTCCTGGAATCAACACAGTGTTATCTGGCTGCTTCCCCCAATAATCTGCCCTCTGTGCTCCCCCATGACCCCAAATACTATAGTGCAGAAATATTAGTTGCTGTACCAGTGCCGGGATGAGGGATAGGCGAGGGAAAGCGCCTGCCTAGGGCAACCCCTCGCAACCTAGAAGTTGGGGCACAATGATGGCCACATCTGCTGCTGTTCAGTCTTATAGGCTTCAGGCCGCTGGGCAGGAGCAGGGTTGTCATGTGGACCACTTTTGCCAGAAAGCGGCAACACAGGCCATAGATCAGAAGAGGTATGTGGCAGATGGCAGCAGGGTAACGGGAGTGAGGTGTTTTTTTTTTTTACCTTCACCTTTTTACCTTAAGCAATGGCACTAGTACTGGGGCACCAAGGAAGGCACTAGGATGGGGGAGAGCATCATATATACTGGCACTGGGGTGGGGGAAGCATTATATACTGGCACTAGGGTGGGAAGGAGCATTATATACTGGCACTAGGATGGGAGGACCATTATATACTGGCACTAGAGTGGGTGGGGAGCATTATGTACTGGCACTTGGGTGGGGGCGAGCATTATATACTTGTACTAGGGTGGGGGGAGCATTATATACTGGCACTGGGGGTGGAGAGCATGGAATATTATATACTTCCAGTAGGGTGGGAGGCGTATCATATACTGGCACTAGGTTGGGGTGGAGCATTTATATATTGGCACTAGGGTGGGAGGGATCATTATATACTGGCACTATAGGGGGCAGAGGAGCATTATATACTTGAACTATGGGGGAGCTATATAATATAGGGGCACTACAGGATGAGCAATATAAATATTGGGAGCACTAGTGACATTACTACCAGGGATACTGTGGGCATTATTATTACTGGGCATAATTTAGAGGACAATGCTACTAATTTATGTATTATCACTGTTGGGAGCACTATTGCTAATGAGGGCAGTCTGGGAGCACTAGGTCTCTGTTTGTGGGTATGGTGGAGTAAAGTGGGCATAGTATTTGGGGGTAGCAGCAGGATGAGTCTGTATAAATTCGGGGGCTGATTTGCAAAATCTTTAACAGTCTCCCATGTGCCATATAGTCTTTAAGTATCTTTGAAAGCTGTGTAACAAAAAATGTGGTGGTATGCAGGAGATCAGACTGGGCATGATGCATTCTTATTGTTACCTTGATACTATATGTATTTATATTATATCATACTACTATATGTACAGAGTATACACCTTCGGATACAGTTGTAACCCATCTTTCCCAGCCTGTTGGATTCCAAATGTGCCTAGCTATTTAGTAATAAAGCTACTATATAAAAACCAACCTTTAAATGGGGTGCTCAGAAAGCTGGGTCACAGCACTCATGAGCTGCATTGCTAACCACAAGCTGCATACATTGTCCTGATTAAAGATGGGTGAATTTTTTGTCCGTAAACGCTATGGACACCATCAGGAAGTATTTTTTTATATTGAAATTTACTCATTTTGGCCTAAAAAAAATTCAGTTGGTCTTTATTAAAAATATTGAAATTTTTTTCTGACACTGAACAGATTTCACTTAAGTGTATCTACAAACTAGCAGTCTCTGTTTTACAGTGATTCCGTCACAGAACTGCTGTGATGGTTATTATTATTATTATTATCAAAGCGCCATTTATTCCATAGCGCTCTACCTATGAAAAGGGGTATACATACATAATACAGACAATTGAATGAACAAGACAAGTTACAAACTGGTACAGATGGTACTGGTATAGTCTAGGCTGGAGAAGATGAGGGCATGTACAAGCATTTTCGCAGACTCAAAGTTGAGGAAAGCGTGGATGCGGGAGATGTTTTTGAGTTGGAGGCGGCAGGTGGTGGAAAGGGCTTGGAGGTGCAGTCGGAAGGAGAGGGCAGAATCCAAGGTCACTCCAAGGCAGCGGACTTGGTTGACCGGGAAGAGTGTGCAGCCACTGATCGTGATAGATAGGTCTATTGGGGGGGTTGAGCAAGATGGGGGAAAGATGATGAATACTATTTTATCCATGTTAAAGGGAACCTGTCACCTGGATTTTGTGTATAGAGCTGAGGACATGGGTTGCTAGATGGCCGCTAGCACATCCGCAATATCCAGTCCCCATAGCAATGTGTGCTTTTATTGTGTAAAAAAAACGATTTGATACATATGCAAATTAACCAGAGATGAGTCCTGTGCCTGACTCATCTCATGTACAGGACTCATCTCAGGTTAATTTGCATATGTATCAAATCATTTTTTTGACACAATAAAAGCACACAGAGCTATGGGGACTGGGTATTGTGAATGTGCTAGCGGCCATCTAGCAACCCATGTCCTCAGCTCTATACACAAAATCCCGGTGACAGGTTCCCTTTAAGTTTTAGAAAGAGAGAGGAGAAGAAGGAGGATATGGAAGATAGGCATTGTGGGATTCTGAATAGTAAGGTGGTGATGTCTGGACCAAAGAGGTAGATTTGTGTGTTGTCAGCATAAAAGTGATATTGAAAGCCATGGGACTCTTTGATCTGTCCCAGGCCAAGGGTGTAGATAGAGAAGAGCAGGGGTCCTAGGACAGAGCCTTGCAGGACACCAACAGAGAGGGAATGAGACGAGGAGGTGGTGTGAGATTGGGGGGCGCTAAACGTCCGCTCTGTGAGGTATGATGTGATCCAGGAGAAGGCCAGGTCAGTGATGCCAAGAGATGAGAGAGTTTGTAACAAAAGGGAGTGGTCGACAGTGTCTAAGGCAGAGGACAGGTCAAGGAGAAGGAGGACATAGTAATGTGTTTAGGTTTTGGCTTTTATTAGGTCATTGGTGACTTTGGTGAGGGCAGTCTCAGTTGAGTGGTGGGGTCGGAAGCAAGATTCTAGCCGGTCAACGAGGGAGCAGGAGGAGAGATGAGAGGACAGTTCAGAATGCACATGTTGGTCAAGTAGCTTTGAGGCATATGGAAAAAGTGATATGGGGCGGTAACTGGGCAAAGAAGATGGGTCAAGTGAAGGCTTTTTGAGGATGGGTGTAATGGTAGCATGTTTAAAACCAGAGGGGAAGACACCAGGTTAGTTATAGGTTGAAGACATGAGTTAGGGCTGGGATAAACACTGTGGTGAGGTTAGGGATGAGGTAGGATGGGATTGGGTCAAGTGCACATGTGGTGAGATGTGATCTGGAGAGTAAAGTGGAGAAGTTTTCCTCTGTAATGGTGGAGAAGCGGGTTTTGGGAGAAGAGGACTGAGCAGTTGTGTGGAGGGTCTGTGGGGACTGTGCACTGAATATTTCTCTGATGTTGACTATCTTTTGTTTGAAGTATGTGGCAAAGTCCTCAACTGAGATAAGAGGAGAGGGTGGGGGTGCTGGGGGACGGAAAAGGGAGTTAAAAGTGTTTAAAAAGTTGTTTAGGGCTGTGGGATAGGGAAGATATGAGAGATAATAAATAGTCCTGTTTTGCGTCAGCAAGTGAGGATTTGAAAATGAGGAGGGATTGCCTGTATGTGGTAAAGTGATCCTTAGAGTGGGATTTCTTCCATAGCCGCTTAGCAGCCCTGGAACTTGTCTGAGTTTTTTGGTCAGGTTGGTGTGCCAGGGTTGTCTGTTGATTTTTGGGGTTTTGTTGTGTGTGAGGGGGTAACAATGTCCAGAGCTGTACTTATTGTGGTGTTATATAGGGTGGTTGCAGTATCTGGGTCTTGGAGGGGACAAATGGTAGAGAGTGGCAGAAGAAAGTCAGAAAGCAAGAGAAATTTGAGATGTTTAAGGTTCCTGCGGGGATGTGTTAGTGTGTGGACTGGGGGAGCAGCAGAAGAGACCAGTGAAGAGAAGGTGAGTAGGTTGTGGTCGGATAAGGGGAGAGGCGAATTAGAAAGGTTAAATAGGGAGCAGAGGTGGGTAAAGATAAGAACCAGATTGTGACCAGAAGACCACTGTGAGAGGCCGAAGGAGGAAGAGAATGATAGGAGTTTAGAGGCGGCTGAGTGGCAGATGTCAATGGGGATGTTGAAGTCACCCATGATGATAGTGGGGATGTCGGCAGAAAGAAAGTGTAGGAGCCAGATGTTAAAGTGGTTAAGAAAGATGGTGGCTGGGCCTTGGGGCCAGTGAATGACAGCTATTTGGAGGTTGGAGGGAGAGTAGATGCGAACAGAGTGTACTTCAAATGAAGTGAGTGCAATGGAGGGTGGCAGTGGAGCTGGGCTGTAGGAACAGGTGTCTGATAGTGTCTGACACCATGTTTGCTGCCGGGGCGGAGGGGGGGTGTGAGTGAATTGAAATCTGCTATAGGAGAGTGCAGCAGGGGAGGAGGTGTCAGAGGGTGTCAGCCATGTTTCTGTGAGACCCAGAAAGGAAAGTTTTCGAAAGATGAAGAGGTCATGAATGTAGGAAAGTTTGTTACAGACAGAGCGTGCATTCCATAATGCTCCTGCGGTTCATGTGTAGCCCTTATCTCGGAACTCCTGACAGCCCATAAACACTGATTGATGCTAAATTCTTATCAAACAGTTAATGTACTACAAAAAGTCTTTGGTTAGTAATGACCATTTGGGGCACAAATAAAAAAATTTAAAAGCCTGATCCATACAGGTGAAATGTCTGCAAACAGATGACTTTGGTAAAAGAATTAACTTTATATAAATCATCAATGATGGACAGGATTCTCCCTTAGTTTTGGGCTGGGGTGCCCATTGCAGCATTCCACAAACTTTTTTTTTTTTTTAAGTAGCCATATGAGGGCATATTTTTCAATGGCACGATTTAGAGATGCATCATATTTTCTGGACTATAAGACGCCAGACTATAAGACACACCTAGGATACAGAGGAGGAAAATAAAATATATATATTTTTTATCAGACCTCAGATCAGACCCCCATCAGACTTCTGTATCAAATCTGCATTCCTCCTCAGACCTCAGATCAGACACCCATTCCTCCTCAGACTTCAGATCAGAACCCCAAGTTCGATCAAACAAAAAACTTGCCTCTGCTGCTCTGGACCAAGCACTTTTCCTGCACTCACGGCTCCCTGCTCTTCCGCGATCTGCACTGCACTTTGACCTGACGTCACCATGTCCTGACACTCTATGCAGTCATAATACAGTGCAGAGTGGGACCCAGAAGAAGACCAGGGAGCGATAAGTACAGCCAGCGCAGCATCTCAATAATCGTTCCCCGCACCTCCTGCATACTAATCACCGCTTCATCACTTTTGGGGTAAAAAAAAAAGGGTGTGTTATAGTCTGAAAAATAGGGTATATGATTTCTAAATTAACCTTTATTTTTTATATTATCATTTACATTAAATTTATAAATTTTACAGTACTTTTCAAACATTCCCTCTATTTTCCATATATTAAACAACTTATCTATAATATACATAATTATAATATTCCCACCCACCTTTATTAATATGGGGATGTTATGGGACAAAATAAAAAAAATTCTATCGGATTTTGGTGTTTTTTTTACTATGCAATGTGCAGCGTAAAGTACATAAACACTTTATTCTAAAGGTCACTTTCATTGTAGCAGTACCAAGTAATAGTTTATTTCATATTTTATTACTATTGCAGTGTAAAAGCACTCTTTAGGGTCCACTCACACATCAGTGTGTGTTTTGCAGATCCGCGGATCCGCAAACACGGAAACAGGCAATGTGCGTTCCGCATTTTGCGGACAGCCCATCGCCGGCACTAATAGAATATGCCTATTCTTGTCCGCTATTGTGGACAAGAATAGGACATGTTCTATTTTTTTCGGGATCGGAATTGCGGACCCAGAAGTGCGGGTCCGCAATTCCGGATCCGGACCGCACGATGAATGGGTCCGCAATTCCGTTCGGCAAAATGCGGAATGGAATTGCGGATGTGTGAATGGAGCCAAATTATGTTTTATTTAAAAGATGGCAATTTTGTGTCACCACATTACAATAGCCATAAAAAAAAATTCACCAATGTAGCCAAATGTTGGCTAGTTTTTTTTTGTGGGACAAGTTGTAGTTTGTTGTAGCACCAGTTTGAAGTGCATATAATTTACTGATTGCCGTATCCCAGTATTTTGGGGGATTGAATGTGAAATTGTGCAGTATAAATACTATATTACTCTCTGGTGCTATTTAGACTAACCCTGGGTTCAGACCTGAGCGTTTTACAGCGCGTTCCTACGCGCTGTAAAACGCACAACAGGCAAGAACCAATGATTCCCTATGGGAATGGTTCTCACCTGGGCGTTTTACAGCGCGTACGATCGCGCTGTAAAACGCCCGACGCTCAAACAAGTGCTTGAGCTTATTTTTGGGCGTTTGTCGCGCGTTCGTGCACATAGATATTCGGGAACGCGCGACAATGTGTGCACGCCTGTCTCTGTATGCGCGATTGTAAACGCCCGTACAATCGCGCATACAGAGCGCTCGTTTCAGAACGCTCAGGTCTGAACCCCCTGTTATAGAAACAAGCTCAGCAGTAAGTTTTCCTTTAACAGGACTTTTACAAAAATAAACTCACTGGTTTAATAGCTTTGAAATCTTTTTAAAAGTTCCTTCAGGAGCTTGGTACTTTTGTTATTAGGCACGTAGTAAAAAAAAAAAAGGCCCAATATTCCTGCAAAAATAATGTTCAATTGGGAGATAAATGTTGGACTGAGAATTAATTGAATTGTCTAGACTGGTATTGATTGGCCACACTTTATCTGAGCTCATTGAAATAACTAATTCAAGCAGGCATCAACCTAAGTATCATTATGCTGTTTTGGACCATATATCATGCATTATAAATAATGCAATATGCTGAACTTATAAGGCTGAAAGCAGCAGAAACTGAAATGTGTGTTTTAACTGATGACTAGATAACATTTGTTCTTGTAATGTTTTTTCTTCAAAGCTGTAAGTAGGTTATATAATGGAGATGAGTGATTCTAAACTATTTGAATTCATTTTGAATTCCTCAAAAATTCTGATTCTAGCCAAATCTGAATCTCTTTTGCATTTCGATTCAGACAGATCTATTAAATGGTGACCACCATTTTACAGGTCAGACAGAGGTGAAAGCATCTGCCACCAAAAGGGATTATTTGTGAACCATGTTTTAATTTAAAAATAAAATCATTGCAGTGTGTTATTAAACAGCTACCATTTACCATATATGATGTATAGATCAGAGATAATGTATTAGAGAATGGAGTACCGCACACTGTTTTTCCTTTCCCGGTGACAGCAAAGACCCAACGGTCATCAATCAATAGTATGAATATGTGGCACACAGGATATTCTTTGCAATTTAAAGGTGATTTTATTTAGTAATTTTCACAATTAGAAGTTCATGATCCTTATAGGAAATTAAATACTGTGTAACCACTTTCTATATTAAAGCCAGACGTTTCGGTCCATAAGGACCTTCTTCAGCGACTTGGAATTTCTACAGGATCTGAACTAATTGTGATAGATGAAATATTCAATGTGGATATATACACAATAAATCACATAGTAAAAAATTTAGCTATTTTTCTCTATAGATTAGCTTCATTTCTTACTATATGATTAATTGTGTATATATCCACATTGAATACTTGTGAATATGTGTGCCACATATTTATACTATTGATTGATGACCGTCGGGTCTTTGTTGGCACCGGGAAAGGAAAAACATGTGTGCGGTACTGTCATTCTCTAATACATGTTGTGTGATACATTTGGTGCATGGCTAGCCACTGTTTTCTATCTTTACATAGGCTATTGGTTGGCCTACTTAGCACCAAAGCTCTGAACCAAAACTATGGCACAATTTTGCCACATGTCACACGTTAAGCCATGCCCCTCGTCGAGTGCTTTGCAGTGGGTTATGCCTTTTGCCAAATTTGTTTCATAAATAGGTCTAAAACCTGATGCGACTTTATGTACCAGAAATGCATATACAAGTTATATCTAGATGTCACAGTTTGAAAACGAACTCTAGGATTTTTTTTTTTCCTATTTAGTGCAGGATAGGCTAATAAATCTTATGTGACCCATCATGTATCTGACTGCACTTCTCTTGCTGTCCTATATAGTGCAGCAAGTACCACCTTTGAGTGTTCTATGTCATGCAGCTTCATCCTGTCTCACCTATATCCCCTGCCACCTCATACATGCAGGAGGCAGGGAGAGCAGTGTGAAGCCACATCTAGTAGAAACATCCTGGAGATTCATCACACACACGAGTTTTATAACCCTGCAGATATATAAGGCAGAAATTATATCTTCAGAAATATTCTGTGTATATGAGGACATTCAGAGAAACTAGGAGGGTGGATTTGGGTGGGGAGGGGTCTTAGAGGTCCCAGAAAGGATTTGATAGATGATTATGAAATCCTGTCATTCACAGGAAGTAAGCCAACAGAGAGACTGCTGGGAGTCCGATCGCTGCTTTTTTCACACAAGAGTCTGCTCTGGCCTGGTGGTCTGAATGGAGACAATTTGGCCAGGTTTCCATAATGAAAAGGTTGAAAATGTATGGATGCTACTAAGTTGGGATGAAAAAAATCAGACTGCTGGCTCATGAGCCTAACATCACCCCTGTGCCAAGTAGTTCCCTTGTGAGTATGGACTGCTTTGGGCTGCAAGAACTGTACCTGTTCAGAAAATACCATTGCAAGTGTTATGCCCTCTCTGAGTTACTGCAACCGTTCAGCTTATTGCCCAATGTGTCTGTAGGTCAGATGCAGTCGCATTCATTTCAATGGGGCCGCAAAATATGCGGACAGCACCCGCTGTCTGCTTTACGGACAAGGATAGGACTGTTCTATTATGGGCCGGATTTTCCAGACCGCAAAAACGGCTACAATTACTGTAAATTCAATACCGTGATGCAGTAAGTATATGAGATTGGTAGTACAAATAGTACATTAATGGTGAACTCGATTTTAGGCTTCCAGGAGATTAAAATGGAAAGAAACATGCCTAGATGATGAAGGACCATTTAAACTAAGCATTTGTAATATTGTATGACAATAATAGCCTCAGCAAATGATTTACTAAGACAAAACACAGTCTCTGACTTAGGGGCAGCAGATGCCACTGGAACAAGAGGGAGAACATGTAGGAGGACGGTCAGCGTCAGAAGCTGTCTTCATAGTACATTAGTATTGGAGAATGACAATGAGGTTAGATATCCTGGTGAAACAATCGAATCTTCCTTTCTGCAATAGACACTGCATTGAGTGCACATACGTTCCCTGATTTAACAGGCGCATCCAATATATTTTATTTGTATACAATGTACATTATATTCTCAAATGCATCACACCCAGTATATTGTAAAAGGTAATATTCATTTTACCAACCCATAAATAACTTTCACTAATAAAACCTTGTAATAAACATATCTAAATTTTTTCTATTAATAATTTCATGGATCGGGAAATTAGCCTTTTATGGAGTTATTTTTGCAATTAATGTCTTGCTTGCTGTAATTTTATCTCTTGTTTCCTGTTGTAAAAGCAATTACTGACTGCAGCATCTAGGAAACTGATAAAAGCTTCTCAAAGTACTGCCTCCTGTGGTGAATTAAATTCACTTTCTGCATTTAAAACCATTTATTAGACGTTAGTCTAATGATACCAATTATTTCTGCCAATTAAATTCAGTAGTGGAGATTCGACAAAATCCACACGCGTTTCATAAAAGATAATTGTTACTAAGACCAATGATGCAGGCGCACTTTGCACAGGAATCAGGAACATACAGCCCTCCTCCAAGTAATTGATGAACCTTTTCATTCATCTATGTGAAACAAAGAAATATATGCCATTTGTCACAGTTGTGGCGACAATAAAGCAGAGTTTTTATAAAAAGCTGTGGTCATAATTAATGTTTCCTGTAAAAAATTATTTAAGCTTTTGACTCAATGTAATTACTGGTCCACACCTGTATTGTATGTCTCATGAATGGATGTGCAAGCGGAGCTAACAGTTTGGATATGTATTAGCAGATTCAGATGGTGCCTAAGGATGCAGGTCTTCAAGGAAGCCATTGATTCGAGAGTGGTCACAGCATGACTCACAAGTTGCCACAACCTCAAAATTGCTAAAAATCCAAGACTGCGGGACTTTTTGTGACTCTGGGGTCGCAGGAATCTCCATTCAATGGCAGCTCTGCTACACAGCAGTCTTTGGTCACACAATGGGTGCCGTGGCCAAGATCACCATGTAGACCCAACCTTCAAGGGTTTGTCTGGTTTTGAAAACCCATTTCCAAGTATCCTATTGGAGAATTCTTAGTTAATACAAGATCTTCTATTCAGATGCCTTATTTATTAGCCAGTGTAATGAGCGTGGCCACAAAAAGCTTCATGCTGACCCAGCAGGTCTATGTACTAGGTTCCTTTTGGCAAGCTGGATAAGCACTGATCAACGACAAGCAAAATGAAACTATGGGGGACAAAATACTGCTAACATTCATCCCTCATACACTCATGGTATATGTCACCTTGCTTACATGGGGAGATGAGCTGCCTACCAGAGACGATTTTTATGCTTGCATAAAACATCCAATCAGCTGAAAAATAAGCATTTGCTTGTTTGTGGACTGGTGCAGTGGCGTAGCTATAGGGGAAGCAGGGGAAGCGAATGCTTTGAGGCCTGAACTTGGAAGGGGCCCATCCAGGATGAGGACTTAAACATTTTATCATCAGGGACACCTCTTATAATGTCTTACAATGACATTATATACAGTGACACTGTAGGAAACCGATGGAGCAGATGTGAGAGCCATCTTGGGTTCTCAAGAAGTTTCTGTGGGGGGGGGCGCATTCAAAAATTTGCTGTGGGGCCCAGTCATTTCTAGTTACACCACTGGATTGGTAGGGTGGTTTGACGGACTGATGACCAGCCGAACAAATGTACCTACAAAGGTTCATTCCTAATCATCTGCTCATGTAAAAGGCTCTTTACCCTGGCAGTCTATTGATTTCATTTACCATTGAGTAATGCGTCATTTCCCCTTTGCAGTAGAATGCCCTAATATGTAGTGTAGATGGACAGATGATGGTGGATGATATCTCCTGCCTCTGCCACCCTCCAATTATCTTTTACTTAAAGGGAGTCTGCCAGCAGGGGCAGGGGACAGGAGGTAATACTTACCTCTGTCTCTGATTTTAACTACGTTGTGATGAGAAAACAAACTTTGAATCCTGTGAGCTCCACTCCCAGAAATGCACCAGAAGTGCATTGGGTTCATGCTCACAGGCTGCAGTACAGCAGGCTCAGCTTATGAACCGATGACTGTACAGACCCTCAGGCATTTCCACATCTTGATATGGACGTGCATACTGGAACCCACATTCAAGGAGATATGCAGTTACCCATGGGAAGATAAATAAAGCACAAATCTGACAAATGCATGGAAATATTGGGTCTACAAGTGCTGGACAGCTCCCTAATTGTAATCATTTCCATATAAAAGCCAGTCTAAAACCTATGCATGGCTGATGTCTTCACAAAGTTTGCAGACTCAACTGCATACACTAAACATATTTAAAATGTTTTTGCTTGTTTTTTTATTTTTATAAATGTCAGATTCCTGAAGCAAATTACAGTTATTTATTTGAATGGATGAAAAGTAAGATGTAAAAAAGAAATTATACTCTTCAAAGCTTTTAAACTATCTTGTAGTGATTTTTCATACAGAGCATATAATCAGGCTACATGCACACGAAAGAAAAGTCAGTTGAAAACGGACACACTGTCAAAATGTTTTCCCCAGCTAAAATAATGTCTTCTAAGGTATAAATAATTTTTTTATAGTGCCCCCAGCTTTAATAATACCCCCATGTAGGCCCCCAGCTAAAATAATGTCCCCCGTTGTGTAGAATTTTTTTTTTTACTGTCCCCAGCTTTAATAATGTCCCCCATGTAGGCCCCCTGGTAAAATAATGTCCCCCATAGTGTATGATTTGTTTTTACCGCCCCAGCTTTAATAATGCCCCCAATGTAGTCCCCATCTTAAATAATGTCCCCTATAGTGTAGGATTATTTTTTTTATGTCCACAGCTTTAATAATTCCCCAATGTAGGGCTCCATCTTAAATAATTTCCCCCATGGTTTAAATAATGCCCCCATAATGGCCCACCACAGTTATTTGTTGTTGATTTTACCTCACCTTATCCACTTGCTAGCGGGGCGGCAGTCTCTTCTCTCTCACTGAACAGGACCTGCTGAAGGTGTGCGATGACATCATCACGCATATCGCAGGTCCTTCAGCAGGTCCTGCTTAATGAAGAAAGAAGAGACTGCCGCCCCGTGAGGATGAGGTGAGGTTTTTTTTTTTAACCCGCCTGGGTAAAATGTACCTGCTTTTAACGGTCGTTAGACGGGTGCACTCCTGTAAATCGGCCGTCAAAAATGGTCCCATTGATTTCAATGGGTCCGTCTGACCGTGAAAACGGACAAAAATAGGACATGTCCTATTTTTGGACGGATGCTATTTACATGACCGTTAAAAGAACAGTCATGTGAATAGCCCAATAGACTTTCATTGGTGCGAAAAATGGCCATGTGACGGCCGTTACTTCGACGGCCATCACACAGCCATTATTCACTGTCGTGTGCATGAGGCCTCAGAGATGTGCTGTATTGCTCATTAACTGCAAGCCATCCTATAACTGCACAATACAATGGCATTCTCAGGTGCCCTTCCTTAAAATGGAATCATAACCCAGTATTTCCTCAAGGTTACCATTTATTTTTCCACTAAATAAATGCAATCTAACAAATACGACCAGGAGTTGATTTACCTGTCTTAAAGGGGTTGTCCTATCTGGACATTTATGACATATCCATAGTGTATGCCACAATGTTTGATAGTTGAGGGTCCTAGTTATGTGACTAATTCCTGTATCAAGAGTGCGACCCTGCCATCTCTCTCTCTTAACTGCTTAACTGCTCAGTAAGCGTTGCATAGCAGTGAATGGAGAGCGCTTCACTTGTGTGGCCTCCTCTTCATTCCCGGTGGGATGCGACAGGGCTCCATTCTTGAGAAATCTCTCCTAGCTCTATATTCCCACGTATGCACCTTTTGATTGCATATCGGCGCATGCGCAGTGCAGTCCAGTGTCTCATCCGGGACATATGTGATTAAATGATGCATATGTGAGAACACAGAACCAGGCAAGATTCCATCACTACTGCCTGGCTCTGTCAATCAATGGTCCTAAAGAGACGCTGGCCAGAGAAAATTGCTGAGTTTGTGTGCAACAAGAACAATGTTGTTGCCTCATTTGCTAGTTTATAAAAAGCTGATTTTCTGAGTAGTGTGCAGTGGACATGAGCTAATGGATTTAACAAAATTTACACCAGAAAACTGGCATAAATTACTACTGAAATCTTTTCTAGCTCCTAGATGGGGTAAGGCTTGACCTCACTATTTAGTAGTGGGGAAGGTAGTCTGCTTCTTGCTGCCTACCCCAGCCTAGAATTTGCTACCTAAAATACACACATACTCAGCCTGCCCTGACCTTGCACTGTGTTCAGACTACACCTTACTTAATCTCTTGGTGCTTCACCTATTCTCTTGTGCATTTTCTCTGCATTATCCCCCATCTGTGTTCTTCTGTTTTCCAGTGTTTACTTGCTCCACCCGTGTGTTCCAGTATCTATTTACCTAGTTTGCCTGTATTGTCCATGCTCCTGCCCAGTGTCCAGCCTGTTAGCTCTGCCTAGGTCCTCTCACCACCCTGCCTGCAAGCTTCAAACTGTTTGTTCATGTTTCCATACAGCCAGGACTCCAAGTTACCAAAATCCTTTCTTAGTACATGTTCAGACATACCTGCAGATTTGGTCCATTTTCTTCATCCTGCACTCCCAGTGCTTGCACTGGAGTCCCTTACCCCAGTGGGTCAGCTTCCAACCACACAGGAACTATCCCAGGAGGTAGCAGCCTGGTTGCTTTCTCGCAGTAAGGTCCAGATCCCTGTGCAGGAGTTATAGGGCTTATATATGGGGAAAGTGTCAGGATAAAGCCAAGTTAGCCCCAAGTGTTGGTTGGTACAGTGTTTCAAATCCCAAATAAAAGATTTAATTAAATCAATCAGCAAAAGGCGGAGACTTGTGCAAACATTTTCTAACCTATCACTAATACTGCCCATGTCTGGAAGTTTAAGTCAATATTCATAAGTCAAAGATCTCAATAACTGCTAGAATAAATGCTACAGTCTTAAGATGCAGTGACATAAGATGTTACAGTCAACAGCAAAGCTCATTTGGCTTCCATCAGCTTCATTTTGTTTTTTTCATGAATGAACCATACCAGATTGATTTCCAATATGTTGCATCTCATTGGGATAATTTTCTCTATATGGAAAAATAACACACTGTTCTAAATCTTCTTCATCTAAGAATAATTATGGCTCTAAATTTGGCTTAGTGAAGTCCCTGAGCTTCATTAATGGCTTTTTAACTCTTTCCATATTGTTAGTCTGTCTAAATTAAAGCTGTTTTTTTACAGGATTGGATGCGTGCTCCCATGGTCCCGGCCACCAAAGAGTCCGGTGTTCTGTGCCAGCTGGTTGTAATCTATGAAAATGAGCAGTGTGTAATGTGATGAAAAATTAATCAAGCCAGCAAAGGAGACAATATGGACAATCACAATACATTAGTAAGTGCCTTGTGTTATCATCAATACCGATCAGCTGGTTCAAGAGAAGGCCGATCTCCTCATTGTTTACCTGCTTTCCGCGACATTGCAGTGGTGAGCAGGTGTAATTACATTGTAAATAGGCAGGAGTCGTCCCATTGAAGTAAATGGGATGGCCGCTGCAATGTCGACTCCGAGCACCTAAACAATAAAGGGAAGGCTGCGTTGGCACAGAGTGCGGCCTTCTTTTCAACCAGATGATCGACGGGAGTGCCGGGGGTCGAACCTCCACCGATCTAATATTGATGACCTATCCTGAGGATAGGTCATTAATATTAAAATCCCAGAAAACCCCTTTAACTTTGTGTACATGATAAATGCCATTTGCTAAATACTTCCAAGGCCTGTGTGACTAGGGTATTGTCGACTCGCTCTCTCCTCCTAGCTGCCACCACCCCCCAACTTCCCTTAATCCCAAGAAAGACACTTAACCAAAAGGTGGATTTAGTTGGCCACAGCAGCCATTTTATCAACAAAAACAACATAAATAACATAAATACCATAAATAACATAACATGCCCAAAGGCCTTCTTTACTTAACCACTTGCTGTCACGGTAACGCCGATAGGCGTCTGGACGGCAGCGCTCTCACATCTCAGTGATGCCTATTGACGTCATCTCGTGGGACCTGAGATTTCCCGTGAACGCGCGCTCATAGGATTGCACAGTATTCAAGTTTAACTACAGCCTGCCAGCGCTGATTATTGGCTGGCAGGCTGTAGATTTTTAAAAGAACCAATCAAATAGGTATAGCAGACGCTATTTTGTAAATAGCGTCTGATATACCTGCTACTTGCTCCTCTGGTGGTCCCTTTTGCTTGGATCGACCACCAGAGGACACAGGCAGCTCTGTAAGTAGCACCAAGCACCACACACACATTACACCCCCCCCCCTGTCACTTATTAACCCCTTATTAACCCATATAGACTCCCTGATCACCCCCCTTGTCACCCCCCTGTCATTGATTACCCCCCTGTAAAGGTCCCTTATCACCGCCAGTTACTTAGCTACTTGCTAGGTAGTTTAGCGCCCAGCCCACCGCACCGCAGTCACTGATTAGTCGCTGATTAGCGTCATCGCTGTCGCTAATCAGCACTAGTACTATATAGTATCTGTAAGTGATCAAGACTGATCGCAATCAGATCTATATTAGTACATTAGGGTCACCTTAGGCTCTACAAAAAACGCAGTGTTCGCCCGATCAGGCCTGATCTTGTGCCCACACTTGCGTTCAGTCCTCCCCACCGCAGTGATAGAATTTTTTTTAAGGTCACGGACGAATCTAATTTCCCCTCGGAAACAGGGAAACAGAAAAAGAAGAGCGCACAATAGTGTAATATGTTCACCGGATGAGGATATCAAAAGTGAGAAGTAATCAGACTCACCTTATGAAGTTGTGCTCCGGCAGGCACAACTCTACTGTAAGCTTTGGTATAAATAAGACTTTTGCACCAGGATTGCAGCCGCAGATTTTGTAGTCTCTTGGGTGGGATGTCCAGTCCCCCAAAAGAAAATCGTGGTAAAGAAAAGAGGTTCTGCGTCGGCGCGAAATCACTTAGTGGAAGCAGTCTTATAGATGTATTCTTCTTTTATTCAGAAACAACGCGGAGAAGAATTTTTATCTCATTTAAATGCCAATAACTGGGGAATTAAATTCACAGGCACATATGACAAAACAAAAACCGAATTCTTGGATCTAGAAATCTTCATCCTGAATAACGAAATCAAAACACGTACTTTCTTCAAAAAGGTGGATAGCAACAGCTATCTTGACTTCAGCAGTACACATTACAGGAAGTGGAAGTCAAATGTCCCCTTCAGCCAATTTAAACGGATCCGCAGAAATTGCACATTAGATTCAGATTTCGACTTACAATGTAACATTCTGACATCCCGGTTCAACCAAAAAAGGTACCCCAGTAGCATCATTGCAGGTGCCAGAGAAAAAGTAAATAAGCTGACTCAATCAGAAAGCCTAGCCCCACCCCAAAAAAGAGAGGATAAAAACGATCCCAACTTATACTGTTATAATTTCATAACAACTTATAACCAAAATCATAATGTCATTAAAGATACATTGGGGAAACACTGGCATATCCTCAAAAGGGATCCCATACTCGGCCAAATCATTCCGGAGAACCCTAAATTTACATATAGAAGAGCAAAAACTCTGAAAAACATTCTAGCTCCGAGCAAAATGAGACCATTAACAAATTCCGCCAACAATGATTTTGATACTGAGGCCCCCAAAGGAAGTTTCAAATGTGGTCACCTAAGATGCCTCTGCTGCAATAGCATTAACCAACGATCATCTTTCCATAGCAAGAGCACTGGGGAAGTATTCCAAATTCAACATCACCTGACCTGTAACTCTGACTTTGTTATTTATCTATTAGAATGCCCCTGTCACCTACAATATGTAGGCCGCACAATACAAAAATTACGTAAACGTTTCAATACACATCGCTCAAAAATCCGGAAAAGATATATGAAACATAGCGTTTCTAGACATGCGGCGGAACACCATGATGGTAATACTGTAGGGTTCACGATAACACCCATTGAACTCATTCCTATACATCTCCAAACAGACGTCCAATACATCAGACGTCGGGAGATGTATTGGATTTTTAAACTTAATAGTCTCAATCCGTACGGGCTCAATGAGGCCTTTGAAATAAACCTCTAAAAAGAAAAGATATCTAAAAAGAAAGGATACATAAAAAACTCTTTCTTTAATTTAATTTTTTTTAATTACATTTTTTAATTACATTTTTTAATTACATTTTTTATACACATCTCTATATACATATTTATATAAATATTCATCACTATTTTTCACGGTCTGTACTTGAGATACATATAGATTTAATCCCCTCCCCCCTTTTTATATATATATACACGTTTATATATATATATATATATATATATATATACATTTACAGTTTTTATATTATATATATATATATTTTTTTTTTTATATATATTTTTATATATTTTTTTATATTATATATTTTTCTTTCTATCTACTTATCAAATATGTCTTTTATTTGTATATATTTTATAATATCTTATGATCAGTGGCTAATATATACTTTCTCCCTTTGGCTAAATAATTCTCTATACATTACATAACATATATAGAGTGCTCAGAATGGGTTGAAATTAGCTTTTTAACCTAAGATATAGGTTTCCTTTTTACATGATGGATCGCTACAGTCCAGGAATTAACTCTGTGTCTATGAAGCCGTGCTGAAAGACGACAGGTCACATGACCGCACTATACGATCATGTGACACCCCCTGCTCTGAATTCCGGCTGCCAGCTCAGAGTGTCTATGTGAGCATGCGCCGGCAGGGGGATCGTAACATCACTGCTGCTTCCGCCCGGCTAGATGTAAGCGGCGCTAAGACAGCATACACTTCCGGATTCCCGAGTCATGTGACGCCTGTACTAGCGATCACATGACCGGGAACTATATCTTATCTTCTATGTTTATTTTCGCAATCGGCAGCGAATTATAACAAAATAAAGAAGCGATCCAAGCCACAAAACTGTACACAGTCTGTCACTCCTACTTAATGTTATATATGTCTGGTACACCTATATGGTTTGGATGACACCTGGGGATAGCTCCTCCCACAAGGGGCGTCACCCAGGTGCATCCTTTGGCGGGTTTTTTGAAAGAATTTATCTATAAATATGTGCTTGCCACAATACCTATTATATGTTTGTGAAACCTGATGAAGGGGAACCTTTGATCCCCGAAACGCGTTGTTTCTGAATAAAAGAAGAATACATCTATAAGACTGCTTCCACTAAGTGATTTCGCGCCGACGCAGAACCTCTTTTCTTTACCAGAATTTTTTTTAAGGCCCCTCAATGACCCCAAAACATTCCTAAACAGGGAGGGTCCTTGGAGCCCCAAAACCTGGCGGAAATCTTCTCCGCCCCTCAACTAAATTACCTCTAGCAGTATAGCCACCAGCTCAAAGGCAGAGCTGTGTAAACCTGGGCAGATTCCCGCCATCTCACCCTTCCGATTCCAAGGCCTGAGGAGTCCAGAGCCCTTTTGGCCCCCTTCCCACCAATCCAGAGCCACCATTTCACCAACTCCAAGGACCCCCCAACCGTCACAACGCAAGGTGTAAACCCTCACCGACTTGCGTCCCGCCACATCCGAAGCGCACACTCAATCCCATCCTGCAGCGCCGAGCATCACAAATTGATGCCCTCTGCATTAAGATGCACTCCGTCCGCCTGCCAATAAGCCCCCTCTCCATCCTCAAACTCCCTGTGCCGCACTGCCACTCCCCCATTCCTGACCACAAACCGCTCCACTGCCCAATTCACCTTTATTTGGGCCTTATTGACCCTCACTACCGACCTTGCGTCCCTCCACCTCTTCCTTGGCACCACACCGTCACGACCCCCGGTAACTGCATCCACAATCTTAACAAGACAAACTAGATGTCCTTAATCAGCTCCTTAAACGGGCGAACCCCTAAGTCGTTCCCTCCCACATGCAAAACAAAAATCCCAGGAGCCTCATCTAGTCGTCCAAACCTTTAAAACTCAGGCAGTACCCTACTCCACACCATACCTCGAAGGCCCAGCCAGCGTATCACCACCTCACATCTCCGAAACCCCAACTGTCTGCGTCCGGCTGGACCGCCGTGCGTAAAGCCCCCCAAAACACAAAAGAATGCCCCAGGATCCACACTAAGCACGCTGGAACACCTGAAAAACAAAACAAAGAAACACCACCATCAACCCCGATCGGAATAAAAAATTCCACCCAAAATACGTTAAAGTCCAGCACTATATATAAACGAAAACAGATGGATTCCCAACGCCCGATCCGACGGATCACCTCGTCCCACAGACCCCTCCTCACCGCCTCCGTGGCGGCCCCAATCCAAAACGAATGCGCCTCAAAAAGCAACTGATCCAGCCCCAAACCCCCCAAACAAATCCTAAAAAACGAAATAAATTAAACGTGACACAAACAACCCATCTTCATGTACCAACAATGGCTGACCTAAAAACCTCTGCAAACCAAAATCCCGGAGACACCTCACCGGGCAAGTATCGATGACAATACCCAGGAAATGTAAAGCTGTGGTTGGCCCTTCCGTCTCGCCATCACCTCGAAAGAATGCAACATAACCGAACATCCGTTCGAGCCCGGCAGCACAATAAACAGAAAATCATCCAAATAATGGATGATGGACCGCCACCCCGACCAATCCCGCGTCACCTATTCCAAAAACGTGCTGAACTTCTCAAAATATGAGAACGAAATGGAGCAACCCATGGGCAGACATTGATCCACAAAAAAACCCCATCCCAACAACAGCCCAACAGATGCTGACAGTCAGGATGCACTGGCAACAACCGGAAGGCCGACTCAATATCAACCTTTGCCAGTAATGCCCCCTGACCGTATTCACGAATCCAACGAACCGCCTCGTCAAACGACGTATAAACTACTGAACACAACTCGGGCACAATCCCATCACTAACCAAGTCCTCTTTGGGAAACGATAGATAATGAATCAGCCAGAATTTTCCGGGATCCTTTTTTGGAACCACCCCTAAAGGGGAAAATCTCAAGTCCGGCATCGGAAGACCTGCAAACGGGCCTGCTATGCGCCCCAACTTAACTTCCTTCTGCAACTTATTTGAGACTATACCCGGAAAATCCAACGCCGGACGCAAATTCTTCCCCACCATCTAAGTTCGACGCACCATCTAAGTTCGACGCATATCCCATGCCCCAGGTACACAAGCTGATTGAGAGGTTAGGACAAGCCTGGTATTTTTCTGTTTTGGACCTCACCAAAGGGTACAGGCAGGTACCCTTAACGGAGTCTGCCAAAGAGAAAACGGCTTTCATCACACCAGAGGGGCTGTACCAGTATAAGGTGTTACCCTTTGGTCTGCATGGCGTTCCCGCCACTTTCCAAAGGCTAATGGACATTGTGCTGTGACCACATCGTCAGTACACCGGCTTACCTGGTCGATATTGTCATCCACAGTACCGACTGGGAAAGTCACGTGCCCAAAGTGCAGGCTGTAGTAGACTCCCTTCAAAAAGCTGGACTAACCGCTAACCCAAAAAAATGCTCGATAGGGTTAGAGGAGACAAAATACCTGGGGTATGTCATTGGGCGCTGAGTGATCAAACCCCAAGTAAACAAAATAGAGGCGATAAGAAATTGGCCCCGACCTGTCACCACTAAACAAGTAAAGTTGTTCCTAGGAATGATAGGCTATTACATGAGATTTGTTGCCAACTTTGCCACTATAGCCGCACCCTTGACAGAGCTCTTGAAGGGATGAAAATCAGTGATGGTTCGCTGGGATGAGCGGGCGGAAGAGGTTTTTTCCACTTTGAAGTCGGCCCTGTGCGGGTCACCGGTTTTGGTGACGCCCGACTTCAAAGTGGAAAAAGCCTCAATAGGGAGTTCGTGGTACAGACAGATGCCTCCGAAGTAGGCCTCAGTGCTGTACTCTCTCAAAGTTAACGGGGAGGAGCATCCCATTGTCTTTTTAAGTCGCAAGCTCACCCCAGCCAAAACCAGGGCACTCGATGCATCTCCATTACTATTTGTTGGGGAGAAAGTTCTGCCTGGTGACTGACCACTCCACTCTCAAGTGGATGAGCCAGGCCAAAGAGAGAAATGCCCGAGTCACCGGGTGGTTCTTGTCCTTACAGAACTTTACGTTCTCCGTGGAACACAGGGCAGGCCGGTTGTAGGGAAAAGCGGATGCCCTGTCCTGGGTACACTGTATGGCAGGTGTTCACCCCCTCAGGGTTGAACATAGGGGGGAGGTATGTAAGAAGGTACCTGGAATCATCGTGGATGGAAGGTATGTGTCACCGAGGTTCCTGGCCTCGGTGAAGTAAGAGCCGGCATTTTATGTGTCAGCAGAAGCTATTGCTAACTGACACCTTGAGATTTAGCATAGCTGTCATAGCTGATCCAGGACAACTCTTACTGGGAGTAGTCAAAGTGCTGGGTGGGTGACTACGCCCCATGTTCCAGGCTGGGTTTTGCCAGGCATAAAAAACAGCCAGCACTGCCAGGTGTGTGGATTTTCCTCCCTCTGACAGTGGCGCTCAGGAGTCTGTTTGCTGTGAACTGAGGGCTGTGCTGGGATTTGAGGTTTGAGCCGGGCTGGAGTGTAGCTGGCCAGCTAATACCTGTCCTAGGTTGCTAACACAGCTTATATGTTTATACAGCTAGAACTGCCCAAAAAATTCTATACAGTTCCTATGTTTGTGTGTTAAAGAAAAAAGCTGAGTTATTTACAGTGACTTCATGTTTGGATATTTTATATATATATATATATATATATATATATATATATATATATATATAGATAGATAGATATATTTAACTGTTTTATATATTGTGTTCACAGAAGCAGAAAAGATAATATGTCTTTAAGATTCATTATATGGATGTGAGGAAAGCTCAATGTCACAGATGATGTTGCAGAAAACTAGAAGACGCAAATAAAGATTCGACTGACTTGATCCCAAACTAAGGAAAATAAGGGTGAGCCCTATAAAAGCCCTAGAGCTCTCCCTGACTGCTCAGCCCATGCAAAACCCTATAATAGTGAGAGGACACGACCACCAGCTCCCTACATTTAATACGGAGGGAGTCAGGGTCACCTAGGATCAAGCCAACAGGAAAACACAAATAAAGGAACAGACTTACTGAGGAACCAGCAGTTGCAGCATCTAGCAGTGAGCACAATCCAGGAAGTTGTATAAACCGCAAAGTGATGCAGTATGGGAGGGGATATAAAGGGATGCAATCAGTGCAACTAGATGACAGCTGAGAGAGGGAAACGAGATGACAAAACGAAACCAAAACAAAAGAACCTCAATCAAGAGGTACTGAAGAACGTCTGTCAGAGCTTCTCAGAGATCTGGCGGTGACACTCAATGACACAGCAGAAACAGAAAGCATAGAGTTAAACTGTTGTTGCCGGGCAGGAGTCTAGACCAATCACAGCCAGCCTCACACACAGCCTGTGTGGGAAATTCAGTAGCAGGAGCTGCTAGAAATTATTATTCACCAGAGAGAGAAGCTGAACAGACATTCACAATTCACTGAAAAAAATGCACCAAAATGATACGCAACTGACAATACTAGCTAATTCCTCAGGCCGATGTTAAAAGCTGAGAACTTTGCCAATATCTTACAGTCAGGAACATATCGGAGCCCCTCATACACCACGTCACCGTGTCTCAGCACGCATGGGGTCCTACTACTAAACTGCCCGTGTTGTGTGAACAGGGTCTGAACAGTGCAATTAACTCACAGCCAGGCTCTCACATGCCTCCATAGTGGTATTACAAATGCATTGTGAGGTAAAATAAAGCTGTGAGCCGCACCCACAACAGACCATGTGACACAGAAGCTACCAGGTGCAAAAGAATGTTTCCAACAATATAAAGTGGCACATTTCATACACATAAGGACAAAAACTCACTGAAATGGGTGGCTTGAAATGGGTGGCCTAAATGGGTGAAAATGCTCCAAACCCAGACACTGTGGCGTGTCTATAACCGGGGGAGCAGTTCCTCCGCATGCGGTCCGCGGATAACGGCAATCCCCAGCAAAAAATGCGTACAATGGAGGATGCCAGTGCGGACCGCATGCACCACAAGAACATCTTACACAAAATGATACATTGTGCAGATGAAAAAATATACATACACAATTCACTGAAAAAAATGCACCAAAATTATACGCAACTGACAATACTAGCTAATTCCTCAGGCCGATGTTAGAAGCTGAGAACTTTACCAATATCTTCCAGTCAGGAACATATCGGAGCCCCTCATACACCACGTCACGGTGTCTCAGCACGCATGGGGTCCTACCACTAAAACACCTGTGGTGTGTGAACAGGGTCTGAACAGTGCTAGAAATTAACTCACAGCCAAACTCTCACATGCCTCCATAGTGGTATCACCAATGCATTGTGAGGTAAAATAAAGCTGTGAGCCGCACCCACAACAGACCATGTGACACAGAAGCCGCACCCACAACAGACCATGTGACACAGAAGCTACCAGGTGCAAAAGAATGTTACCAACAATATAAAGTGGCACATTTCATACACATAAGGACAAAAACTCACTGAAAAAAGTGGCCTAAACGGGTGAAAATGCTCCAAACCCAGACACTGTGGCGTGTCTATAACCGGGGGAGCAACTCCTCCGCATGCGGTCCGTAGACAACGGCAATCCCCAGCAAAAAATGCGTACAATGGAGGATGCCACTAAGAACTGTGTTTTCTGGAAGCAGAGAGGACAAAATAGGTATTTAAAACAGTTATATAATGTTCCTACTGTTAATATAGTGATTAGAACTGTATACTGAACCAGTTATATGTGTGTTTACTTACAGTTCCGCCAATTGCAAATACCATACAATTGCAAACTACAAAGTTCACAATCCAAATTAAAATTCCATATTGCAATCTAAATTGCATACAACCATACCAGATCATACTCAACAAATCTGCAAATAGTTACTGCTAACTGCATATTGCAACTAATTTCAGCAAGTGAACTATTAGTTAGACCTCAGATATACCTCTCAGAGATATCATAAAGTGCTTAAATAACTTAAAGTGAGAGTACAGATACTGAAAAGAGAAATATATCCACCATTTTATATGTTGAATAATAAAATGGAACAGTTGAACCACCATTTTATGCATACCGCCATTTTATGATACTTTATTCAACACGTGTTATGTACATGGACCATCTGCTGTGGAGGCAGCAGTGTTATATATATGAAGAAAAGTTGAAGTTAATAAAGAAGCTATTTCAAGCATTTGGTGTGCTCTTAC